>NC_135357.1:0-1457500 GCF_051622035.1 Arctopsyche grandis
CTAACTCTAACCTAACCTAACCTAACCTAACCTAACCTAACCTAACCTAACCTAACCTAACCTAACCTAACCTAACCTAACCTAACCTAACCTAACCTAACCTAACCTAACCTAACCTAACCTAACCTAACCTAACCTAACCTAACCTAACCTAACCTAACCTAACCTAACCTAACCTAACCTAACCTAACCTAACCTAACCTAACCTAACCTAACCTAACCTAACCTAACCTAACCTAACCTAACCTAACCTAACCTAACCTAACCTAACCTAACCTAACCTAACCTAACCTAACCTAACCTAACCTAACCTAACCTAACCTAACCTAACCTAACCTAACCTAACCTAACCTAACCTAACCTAACCTAACCTAACCTAACCTAACCTAACCTAACCTAACCTAACCTAACCTAACCTAACCTAACCTAACCTAACCTAACCTAACCTAACCTAACCTAACCTAACCTAACCTAACCTAACCTAACCTAACCTAACCTAACCTAACCTAACCTAACCTAACCTAACCTAACCTAACCTAACCTAACCTAACCTAACCTAACCTAACCTAACCTAACCTAACCTAACCTAACCTAACCTAACCTAACCTAACCTAACCTAACCTAACCTAACCTAACCTAACCTAACCTAACCTAACCTAACCTAACCTAACCTAACCTAACCTAACCTAACCTAACCTAACCTAACCTAACCTAACCTAACCTAACCTAACCTAACCTAACCTAACCTAACCTAACCTAACCTAACCTAACCTAACCTAACCTAACCTAACCTAACCTAACCTAACCTAACCTAACCTAACCTAACCTAACCTAACCTAACCTAACCTAACCTAACCTAACCTAACCTAACCTAACCTAACCTAACCTAACCTAACCTAACCTAACCTAACCTAACCTAACCTAACCTAACCTAACCTAACCTAACCTAACCTAACCTAACCTAACCTAACCTAACCTAACCTAACCTAACCTAACCTAACCTAACCTAACCTAACCTAACCTAACCTAACCTAACCTAACCTAACCTAACCTAACCTAACCTAACCTAACCTAACCTAACCTAACCTAACCTAACCTAACCTAACCTAACCTAACCTAACCTAACCTAACCTAACCTAACCTAACCTAACCTAACCTAACCTAACCTAACCTAACCTAACCTAACCTAACCTAACCTAACCTAACCTAACCTAACCTAACCTAACCTAACCTAACCTAACCTAACCTAACCTAACCTAACCTAACCTAACCTAACCTAACCTAACCTAACCTAACCTAACCTAACCTAACCTAACCTAACCTAACCTAACCTAACCTAACCTAACCTAACCTAACCTAACCTAACCTAACCTAACCTAACCTAACCTAACCTAACCTAACCTAACCTAACCTAACCTAACCTAACCTAACCTAACCTAACCTAACCTAACCTAACCTAACCTAACCTAACCTAACCTAACCTAACCTAACCTAACCTAACCTAACCTAACCTAACCTAACCTAACCTAACCTAACCTAACCTAACCTAACCTAACCTAACCTAACCTAACCTAACCTAACCTAACCTAACCTAACCTAACCTAACCTAACCTAACCTAACCTAACCTAACCTAACCTAACCTAACCTAACCTAACCTAACCTAACCTAACCTAACCTAACCTAACCTAACCTAACCTAACCTAACCTAACCTAACCTAACCTAACCTAACCTAACCTAACCTAACCTAACCTAACCTAACCTAACCTAACCTAACCTAACCTAACCTAACCTAACCTAACCTAACCTAACCTAACCTAACCTAACCTAACCTAACCTAACCTAACCTAACCTAACCTAACCTAACCTAACCTAACCTAACCTAACCTAACCTAACCTAACCTAACCTAACCTAACCTAACCTAACCTAACCTAACCTAACCTAACCTAACCTAACCTAACCTAACCTAACCTAACCTAACCTAACCTAACCTAACCTAACCTAACCTAACCTAACCTAACCTAACCTAACCTAACCTAACCTAACCTAACCTAACCTAACCTAACCTAACCTAACCTAACCTAACCTAACCTAACCTAACCTAACCTAACCTAACCTAACCTAACCTAACCTAACCTAACCTAACCTAACCTAACCTAACCTAACCTAACCTAACCTAACCTAACCTAACCTAACCTAACCTAACCTAACCTAACCTAACCTAACCTAACCTAACCTAACCTAACCTAACCTAACCTAACCTAACCTAACCTAACCTAACCTAACCTAACCTAACCTAACCTAACCTAACCTAACCTAACCTAACCTAACCTAACCTAACCTAACCTAACCTAACCTAACCTAACCTAACCTAACCTAACCTAACCTAACCTAACCTAACCTAACCTAACCTAACCTAACCTAACCTAACCTAACCTAACCTAACCTAACCTAACCTAACCTAACCTAACCTAACCTAACCTAACCTAACCTAACCTAACCTAACCTAACCTAACCTAACCTAACCTAACCTAACCTAACCTAACCTAACCTAACCTAACCTAACCTAACCTAACCTAACCTAACCTAACCTAACCTAACCTAACCTAACCTAACCTAACCTAACCTAACCTAACCTAACCTAACCTAACCTAACCTAACCTAACCTAACCTAACCTAACCTAACCTAACCTAACCTAACCTAACCTAACCTAACCTAACCTAACCTAACCTAACCTAACCTAACCTAACCTAACCTAACCTAACCTAACCTAACCTAACCTAACCTAACCTAACCTAACCTAACCTAACCTAACCTAACCTAACCTAACCTAACCTAACCTAACCTAACCTAACCTAACCTAACCTAACCTAACCTAACCTAACCTAACCTAACCTAACCTAACCTAACCTAACCTAACCTAACCTAACCTAACCTAACCTAACCTAACCTAACCTAACCTAACCTAACCTAACCTAACCTAACCTAACCTAACCTAACCTAACCTAACCTAACCTAACCTAACCTAACCTAACCTAACCTAACCTAACCTAACCTAACCTAACCTAACCTAACCTAACCTAACCTAACCTAACCTAACCTAACCTAACCTAACCTAACCTAACCTAACCTAACCTAACCTAACCTAACCTAACCTAACCTAACCTAACCTAACCTAACCTAACCTAACCTAACCTAACCTAACCTAACCTAACCTAACCTAACCTAACCTAACCTAACCTAACCTAACCTAACCTAACCTAACCTAACCTAACCTAACCTAACCTAACCTAACCTAACCTAACCTAACCTAACCTAACCTAACCTAACCTAACCTAACCTAACCTAACCTAACCTAACCTAACCTAACCTAACCTAACCTAACCTAACCTAACCTAACCTAACCTAACCTAACCTAACCTAACCTAACCTAACCTAACCTAACCTAACCTAACCTAACCTAACCTAACCTAACCTAACCTAACCTAACCTAACCTAACCTAACCTAACCTAACCTAACCTAACCTAACCTAACCTAACCTAACCTAACCTAACCTAACCTAACCTAACCTAACCTAACCTAACCTAACCTAACCTAACCTAACCTAACCTAACCTAACCTAACCTAACCTAACCTAACCTAACCTAACCTAACCTAACCTAACCTAACCTAACCTAACCTAACCTAACCTAACCTAACCTAACCTAACCTAACCTAACCTAACCTAACCTAACCTAACCTAACCTAACCTAACCTAACCTAACCTAACCTAACCTAACCTAACCTAACCTAACCTAACCTAACCTAACCTAACCTAACCTAACCTAACCTAACCTAACCTAACCTAACCTAACCTAACCTAACCTAACCTAACCTAACCTAACCTAACCTAACCTAACCTAACCTAACCTAACCTAACCTAACCTAACCTAACCTAACCTAACCTAACCTAACCTAACCTAACCTAACCTAACCTAACCTAACCTAACCTAACCTAACCTAACCTAACCTAACCTAACCTAACCTAACCTAACCTAACCTAACCTAACCTAACCTAACCTAACCTAACCTAACCTAACCTAACCTAACCTAACCTAACCTAACCTAACCTAACCTAACCTAACCTAACCTAACCTAACCTAACCTAACCTAACCTAACCTAACCTAACCTAACCTAACCTAACCTAACCTAACCTAACCTAACCTAACCTAACCTAACCTAACCTAACCTAACCTAACCTAACCTAACCTAACCTAACCTAACCTAACCTAACCTAACCTAACCTAACCTAACCTAACCTAACCTAACCTAACCTAACCTAACCTAACCTAACCTAACCTAACCTAACCTAACCTAACCTAACCTAACCTAACCTAACCTAACCTAACCTAACCTAACCTAACCTAACCTAACCTAACCTAACCTAACCTAACCTAACCTAACCTAACCTAACCTAACCTAACCTAACCTAACCTAACCTAACCTAACCTAACCTAACCTAACCTAACCTAACCTAACCTAACCTAACCTAACCTAACCTAACCTAACCTAACCTAACCTAACCTAACCTAACCTAACCTAACCTAACCTAACCTAACCTAACCTAACCTAACCTAACCTAACCTAACCTAACCTAACCTAACCTAACCTAACCTAACCTAACCTAACCTAACCTAACCTAACCTAACCTAACCTAACCTAACCTAACCTAACCTAACCTAACCTAACCTAACCTAACCTAACCTAACCTAACCTAACCTAACCTAACCTAACCTAACCTAACCTAACCTAACCTAACCTAACCTAACCTAACCTAACCTAACCTAACCTAACCTAACCTAACCTAACCTAACCTAACCTAACCTAACCTAACCTAACCTAACCTAACCTAACCTAACCTAACCTAACCTAACCTAACCTAACCTAACCTAACCTAACCTAACCTAACCTAACCTAACCTAACCTAACCTAACCTAACCTAACCTAACCTAACCTAACCTAACCTAACCTAACCTAACCTAACCTAACCTAACCTAACCTAACCTAACCTAACCTAACCTAACCTAACCTAACCTAACCTAACCTAACCTAACCTAACCTAACCTAACCTAACCTAACCTAACCTAACCTAACCTAACCTAACCTAACCTAACCTAACCTAACCTAACCTAACCTAACCTAACCTAACCTAACCTAACCTAACCTAACCTAACCTAACCTAACCTAACCTAACCTAACCTAACCTAACCTAACCTAACCTAACCTAACCTAACCTAACCTAACCTAACCTAACCTAACCTAACCTAACCTAACCTAACCTAACCTAACCTAACCTAACCTAACCTAACCTAACCTAACCTAACCTAACCTAACCTAACCTAACCTAACCTAACCTAACCTAACCTAACCTAACCTAACCTAACCTAACCTAACCTAACCTAACCTAACCTAACCTAACCTAACCTAACCTAACCTAACCTAACCTAACCTAACCTAACCTAACCTAACCTAACCTAACCTAACCTAACCTAACCTAACCTAACCTAACCTAACCTAACCTAACCTAACCTAACCTAACCTAACCTAACCTAACCTAACCTAACCTAACCTAACCTAACCTAACCTAACCTAACCTAACCTAACCTAACCTAACCTAACCTAACCTAACCTAACCTAACCTAACCTAACCTAACCTAACCTAACCTAACCTAACCTAACCTAACCTAACCTAACCTAACCTAACCTAACCTAACCTAACCTAACCTAACCTAACCTAACCTAACCTAACCTAACCTAACCTAACCTAACCTAACCTAACCTAACCTAACCTAACCTAACCTAACCTAACCTAACCTAACCTAACCTAACCTAACCTAACCTAACCTAACCTAACCTAACCTAACCTAACCTAACCTAACCTAACCTAACCTAACCTAACCTAACCTAACCTAACCTAACCTAACCTAACCTAACCTAACCTAACCTAACCTAACCTAACCTAACCTAACCTAACCTAACCTAACCTAACCTAACCTAACCTAACCTAACCTAACCTAACCTAACCTAACCTAACCTAACCTAACCTAACCTAACCTAACCTAACCTAACCTAACCTAACCTAACCTAACCTAACCTAACCTAACCTAACCTAACCTAACCTAACCTAACCTAACCTAACCTAACCTAACCTAACCTAACCTAACCTAACCTAACCTAACCTAACCTAACCTAACCTAACCTAACCTAACCTAACCTAACCTAACCTAACCTAACCTAACCTAACCTAACCTAACCTAACCTAACCTAACCTAACCTAACCTAACCTAACCTAACCTAACCTAACCTAACCTAACCTAACCTAACCTAACCTAACCTAACCTAACCTAACCTAACCTAACCTAACCTAACCTAACCTAACCTAACCTAACCTAACCTAACCTAACCTAACCTAACCTAACCTAACCTAACCTAACCTAACCTAACCTAACCTAACCTAACCTAACCTAACCTAACCTAACCTAACCTAACCTAACCTAACCTAACCTAACCTAACCTAACCTAACCTAACCTAACCTAACCTAACCTAACCTAACCTAACCTAACCTAACCTAACCTAACCTAACCTAACCTAACCTAACCTAACCTAACCTAACCTAACCTAACCTAACCTAACCTAACCTAACCTAACCTAACCTAACCTAACCTAACCTAACCTAACCTAACCTAACCTAACCTAACCTAACCTAACCTAACCTAACCTAACCTAACCTAACCTAACCTAACCTAACCTAACCTAACCTAACCTAACCTAACCTAACCTAACCTAACCTAACCTAACCTAACCTAACCTAACCTAACCTAACCTAACCTAACCTAACCTAACCTAACCTAACCTAACCTAACCTAACCTAACCTAACCTAACCTAACCTAACCTAACCTAACCTAACCTAACCTAACCTAACCTAACCTAACCTAACCTAACCTAACCTAACCTAACCTAACCTAACCTAACCTAACCTAACCTAACCTAACCTAACCTAACCTAACCTAACCTAACCTAACCTAACCTAACCTAACCTAACCTAACCTAACCTAACCTAACCTAACCTAACCTAACCTAACCTAACCTAACCTAACCTAACCTAACCTAACCTAACCTAACCTAACCTAACCTAACCTAACCTAACCTAACCTAACCTAACCTAACCTAACCTAACCTAACCTAACCTAACCTAACCTAACCTAACCTAACCTAACCTAACCTAACCTAACCTAACCTAACCTAACCTAACCTAACCTAACCTAACCTAACCTAACCTAACCTAACCTAACCTAACCTAACCTAACCTAACCTAACCTAACCTAACCTAACCTAACCTAACCTAACCTAACCTAACCTAACCTAACCTAACCTAACCTAACCTAACCTAACCTAACCTAACCTAACCTAACCTAACCTAACCTAACCTAACCTAACCTAACCTAACCTAACCTAACCTAACCTAACCTAACCTAACCTAACCTAACCTAACCTAACCTAACCTAACCTAACCTAACCTAACCTAACCTAACCTAACCTAACCTAACCTAACCTAACCTAACCTAACCTAACCTAACCTAACCTAACCTAACCTAACCTAACCTAACCTAACCTAACCTAACCTAACCTAACCTAACCTAACCTAACCTAACCTAACCTAACCTAACCTAACCTAACCTAACCTAACCTAACCTAACCTAACCTAACCTAACCTAACCTAACCTAACCTAACCTAACCTAACCTAACCTAACCTAACCTAACCTAACCTAACCTAACCTAACCTAACCTAACCTAACCTAACCTAACCTAACCTAACCTAACCTAACCTAACCTAACCTAACCTAACCTAACCTAACCTAACCTAACCTAACCTAACCTAACCTAACCTAACCTAACCTAACCTAACCTAACCTAACCTAACCTAACCTAACCTAACCTAACCTAACCTAACCTAACCTAACCTAACCTAACCTAACCTAACCTAACCTAACCTAACCTAACCTAACCTAACCTAACCTAACCTAACCTAACCTAACCTAACCTAACCTAACCTAACCTAACCTAACCTAACCTAACCTAACCTAACCTAACCTAACCTAACCTAACCTAACCTAACCTAACCTAACCTAACCTAACCTAACCTAACCTAACCTAACCTAACCTAACCTAACCTAACCTAACCTAACCTAACCTAACCTAACCTAACCTAACCTAACCTAACCTAACCTAACCTAACCTAACCTAACCTAACCTAACCTAACCTAACCTAACCTAACCTAACCTAACCTAACCTAACCTAACCTAACCTAACCTAACCTAACCTAACCTAACCTAACCTAACCTAACCTAACCTAACCTAACCTAACCTAACCTAACCTAACCTAACCTAACCTAACCTAACCTAACCTAACCTAACCTAACCTAACCTAACCTAACCTAACCTAACCTAACCTAACCTAACCTAACCTAACCTAACCTAACCTAACCTAACCTAACCTAACCTAACCTAACCTAACCTAACCTAACCTAACCTAACCTAACCTAACCTAACCTAACCTAACCTAACCTAACCTAACCTAACCTAACCTAACCTAACCTAACCTAACCTAACCTAACCTAACCTAACCTAACCTAACCTAACCTAACCTAACCTAACCTAACCTAACCTAACCTAACCTAACCTAACCTAACCTAACCTAACCTAACCTAACCTAACCTAACCTAACCTAACCTAACCTAACCTAACCTAACCTAACCTAACCTAACCTAACCTAACCTAACCTAACCTAACCTAACCTAACCTAACCTAACCTAACCTAACCTAACCTAACCTAACCTAACCTAACCTAACCTAACCTAACCTAACCTAACCTAACCTAACCTAACCTAACCTAACCTAACCTAACCTAACCTAACCTAACCTAACCTAACCTAACCTAACCTAACCTAACCTAACCTAACCTAACCTAACCTAACCTAACCTAACCTAACCTAACCTAACCTAACCTAACCTAACCTAACCTAACCTAACCTAACCTAACCTAACCTAACCTAACCTAACCTAACCTAACCTAACCTAACCTAACCTAACCTAACCTAACCTAACCTAACCTAACCTAACCTAACCTAACCTAACCTAACCTAACCTAACCTAACCTAACCTAACCTAACCTAACCTAACCTAACCTAACCTAACCTAACCTAACCTAACCTAACCTAACCTAACCTAACCTAACCTAACCTAACCTAACCTAACCTAACCTAACCTAACCTAACCTAACCTAACCTAACCTAACCTAACCTAACCTAACCTAACCTAACCTAACCTAACCTAACCTAACCTAACCTAACCTAACCTAACCTAACCTAACCTAACCTAACCTAACCTAACCTAACCTAACCTAACCTAACCTAACCTAACCTAACCTAACCTAACCTAACCTAACCTAACCTAACCTAACCTAACCTAACCTAACCTAACCTAACCTAACCTAACCTAACCTAACCTAACCTAACCTAACCTAACCTAACCTAACCTAACCTAACCTAACCTAACCTAACCTAACCTAACCTAACCTAACCTAACCTAACCTAACCTAACCTAACCTAACCTAACCTAACCTAACCTAACCTAACCTAACCTAACCTAACCTAACCTAACCTAACCTAACCTAACCTAACCTAACCTAACCTAACCTAACCTAACCTAACCTAACCTAACCTAACCTAACCTAACCTAACCTAACCTAACCTAACCTAACCTAACCTAACCTAACCTAACCTAACCTAACCTAACCTAACCTAACCTAACCTAACCTAACCTAACCTAACCTAACCTAACCTAACCTAACCTAACCTAACCTAACCTAACCTAACCTAACCTAACCTAACCTAACCTAACCTAACCTAACCTAACCTAACCTAACCTAACCTAACCTAACCTAACCTAACCTAACCTAACCTAACCTAACCTAACCTAACCTAACCTAACCTAACCTAACCTAACCTAACCTAACCTAACCTAACCTAACCTAACCTAACCTAACCTAACCTAACCTAACCTAACCTAACCTAACCTAACCTAACCTAACCTAACCTAACCTAACCTAACCTAACCTAACCTAACCTAACCTAACCTAACCTAACCTAACCTAACCTAACCTAACCTAACCTAACCTAACCTAACCTAACCTAACCTAACCTAACCTAACCTAACCTAACCTAACCTAACCTAACCTAACCTAACCTAACCTAACCTAACCTAACCTAACCTAACCTAACCTAACCTAACCTAACCTAACCTAACCTAACCTAACCTAACCTAACCTAACCTAACCTAACCTAACCTAACCTAACCTAACCTAACCTAACCTAACCTAACCTAACCTAACCTAACCTAACCTAACCTAACCTAACCTAACCTAACCTAACCTAACCTAACCTAACCTAACCTAACCTAACCTAACCTAACCTAACCTAACCTAACCTAACCTAACCTAACCTAACCTAACCTAACCTAACCTAACCTAACCTAACCTAACCTAACCTAACCTAACCTAACCTAACCTAACCTAACCTAACCTAACCTAACCTAACCTAACCTAACCTAACCTAACCTAACCTAACCTAACCTAACCTAACCTAACCTAACCTAACCTAACCTAACCTAACCTAACCTAACCTAACCTAACCTAACCTAACCTAACCTAACCTAACCTAACCTAACCTAACCTAACCTAACCTAACCTAACCTAACCTAACCTAACCTAACCTAACCTAACCTAACCTAACCTAACCTAACCTAACCTAACCTAACCTAACCTAACCTAACCTAACCTAACCTAACCTAACCTAACCTAACCTAACCTAACCTAACCTAACCTAACCTAACCTAACCTAACCTAACCTAACCCAACCTAACCTAGCCATCACCGAAATCAAAGAATTAGAGATTGAAAGATTAACACAAAACTCGCTTTCTTCACTAAACCTAACCAAACTAAGACTAACTTTTACCGAAATCAAAGAATTCGACATTGCAGTAATATAAAAAAAACTCGCATACCTCACCAAACCTAACCTAACCTAGCCTAACTATCACCGAAATCGAAGAATTCGACATTGCAAAAATATACACAAAACCCGCTTTCCTCACCAAACCTAACCCAACCTAGCCTTACTATCACCGAAATCATAAAAATTCGACATTGCAAAAATATACACAAAACTCGCTTTCCTCACCAAACCTAACTCAACCTAGCCTAACTTTTACCGAAATCAATGAATTCGACATTGCGGTAATATAAAAAAAACTCGCATACCTCACCAAACCTAACCCAACCTAATCTAACCATCACTGAAATAGAAGAATTTGAGATTGTATGATTTACACAAAATTCGCTAAACTCACCAAAACTAACCCAACCTAGCCTAACTATCACCGAAATCGAAGAATTCGACATTGCAAAAATATACACAAAACCCGCTTTCCTCACCAAACCTAACCCAACCTAGCCTTACTATCACCGAAATCATAAAAATTCGACATTGCAAAAATATACACAAAACTCGCTTTCCTCACCAAACCTAACTCAACCTAGCCTAACTTTTACCGAGATCAATGAATTCGACATTGCAGTAATATAAAAAAAACTCGCATACCTCACCAAACCTAACCCAACCTAACCTAACCATTACCGAAATTGAAGAATTTGAGAATGTAAGATTTACACAAAATTTGCTAAACTCACCAAACCTAACCCAACCTAGCCTAACTATCACCGAAATCAAAGAATTCGACATTGAAAAAATATACACAAAACTTGTTTTCCTCACCAAACCTAACCCAACCTAGACTTACTTTTACCAAAAATCAAAGAATTCGACATTGCAGAAATGTAAAAAAAATTTGCATACCTCACCAAACCTAACCCAACCTAACCTAACCATCACCGAAATCAAAGAATTTGAGATTGTAAGATTTACACAAAATTTGCTAAACTCACCAAACCTAACCCAACCTAGCCTAACTATCACCGAAATCAAAGAATTCGACATTGAAAAAATATACACAAAACTCGCTTTCCTCACCAAACCTAACCCAACCTAGACTTACTTTTACCAAAAATCAAAGAATTCGACATTGCAGAAATGTAAAAAAAATTCGCATACCTCACCAAACCTAACCAAACCTAACCTAACCATCACCGAAATCAAAGAATTAGAGATTGTAAGATTTACACAAAACTCGCTTTCCTCACCAAACCTAACCCAACCTAACCTAGCCATCACCGAAATCAAAGAATAAGTAATTGAAAGATTAACCCAAAACTCGTTTACCTCTCCAAACCCAACCCAACCTAGCCTAACTTTCACTCTAATCAAAGAATTCGACATTGCAAAAATATACACAAAACTCGCTTTCCTCACCAAACCTAACCCAACCTAGCCTAACTTTTACCGATATCAAAGAATTCGACATTGCAAAAATGTAAAAAAAACTCGCATACCTCAGCAAACCTAACCCAACCTAACCTAACCATCACCGAAATCAAAGAGTTTGAGATTGTAAGATTTACACAAAACTCGCTTTCTTCACCAAACCAAACCCATGCTAGCCTAACTATCACCGAAATCAAAGAATTCGACATTGCAAAAATATACACAAAACCCGCTTTTCTCACCAAACCTAACCCAACCTAGACTTACTTTTACCAAAAATCAAAAAATTCGACATTGCAGAAATGTAAAAAAAATTCGCATACCTCACCAAACCTAACCAAACCTAACCTAACCATCACCGAAATCAAAGAATTTGAGATTGTATGATTTACACAAAACTCGCTTTCCTCACCAAACCTAACCCAACCTAACCTAGCCATCACCGAAATCAAAGAATTAGAGATTGAAAGATTAACACAAAACTCGCTTTCTTCACTAAACCTAACCAAACTAAGACTAACTTTTACCGAAATCAAAGAATTCGACATTGCAGTAATGTAAAAAAAACTCGCATACCTCACCAAACCTAACCTAACCTAGCCTAACTATCACCGAAATCGAAGAATTCGACATTGCAAAAATATACACAAAACCCGCTTTCCTCACCAAACCTAACCCAACCTAGCCTTACTATCACCGAAATCATAAAAATTCGACATTGCAAAAATATACACAAAACTCGCTTTCCTCACCAAACCTAACTCAACCTAGCCTAACTTTTACCGAAATCAATGAATTCGACATTGCGGTAATATAAAAAAAACTCGCATACCTCACCAAACCTAACCCAACCTAATCTAACCATCACTGAAATTGAAGAATTTGAGATTGTATGATTTACACAAAATTCGCTAAACTCACCAAAACTAACCCAACCTAGCCTAACTATCACCGAAATCGAAGAATTCGACATTGCAAAAATATACACAAAACCCGCTTTCCTCACCAAACCTAACCCAACCTAGCCTTACTATCACCGAAATCATAAAAATTCGACATTGCAAAAATATACACAAAACTCGCTTTCCTCACCAAACCTAACTCAACCTAGCCTAACTTTTACCGAGATCAATGAATTCGACATTGCAGTAATATAAAAAAAACTCGCATACCTCACCAAACCTAACCCAACCTAACCTAACCATCACCGACATCAAAGAATTTGAGATTGTAAGATTTACACAAAACTCGCTTTCCTCACCAAACCTAACCCAACCTAGCCTAACTATCACCGAAATCGAAGAATTCGACATTGCAAAAATATACACAAAACTCGCTTTCCTCACCAAACCTAACTCAACCTAGCCTAACTTTTACCGAAATCAATGAATTCGACATTGCAGTAATATATAAAAAAACTCGCATACCTCACCAAACCTAACCCAACCTAACCTAACCATCACCGAAATCAAAGAATTTGAGATTGTAAGATTTACACAAAACTCGCTTTCCTCACCAAACCTAACCCAACCTAGCCTAACTATCACCGAAATCGAAGAATTCGACATTGCAAAAATATACACAAAACCCGCTTTCCTCACTAAACCTAACCCAACCTAGCCTTACTATCACCGAAATCATAAAAATTCGACATTACAAAAATATACACAAAACTCGCTTTCCTCACCAAACCTAACTCAACCTAGCCTAACTTTTACCGAAATCAATGAATTCGACATTGCAGTAATATAAAACAAACTCGCATACCTCACCAAACCTAACCCAACCTAACCTAACCATCACCGAAATTGAAGAATTTGAGATTGTAAGATTTACACAAAATTTGCTAAACTCACCAAACCTAACCCAACCTACCCTTACTATCACCGAAATCAAAGAATTCGACATTGAAAAAATATACACAAAACTCGCTTTCCTCACCAAACCTAACCCAACCTAGACTAACTTTTACCGAAATCAAAGAATTCGACATTGCAGTAATGTAAAAAAAACTCGCATACCTCACCAAACCTAACCCAACCTAACCTAACCATCACCGAAATCAAAGAATTTGAGATTGTAAGATTTACACAAAACTCGCTTTCCTCACCAAACCTAACCCAACCTAGCCTAACCATCACCGAAATCGAAGAATTCGACATTGCAAAAATATACACAAAACCCGCTTTCCTCACTAAACCTAACCCAACCTAGCCTTACTATCACCGAAATCATAAAAATTCGACATTGCAAAAATATACACAAAACTCGGTTTCCTCACCAAACCTAACTCAACCTAGCCTAACTTTTACCGAAATCAATGAATTCGACATTGCAGTAATATAAAAAAAACTCGCATACCTCACCAAACCTAACCCAACCTAACCTAACCATCACCGAAATTGAAGAATTTGAGATTGTAAGATTTACACAAAATTTGCTAAACTCACCAAACCTAACCCAACCTAGCCTAACTATCACCGAAATCAAAGAATTCGACATTGCAAAAATATACACAAAACCCGCTTTCCTCACTAAACCTAACCCAACCTAGCCTTACTATCACCGAAATCATAAAAATTTGACATTGCAAAAATATACACAAAACTCGGTTTCCTCACCAAACCTAACTCAACCTAGCCTAACTTTTACCGAAATCAATGAATTCGACATTGCAGTAATATAAAACAAACTCGCATACCTCACCAAACCGAACCCAACCTAACCTAACCATCACCGAAATTGAAGAATTTGAGATTGTAAGATTTACAAAAAATTTGCTAAACTCACCAAACCTAACCCAACCTACCCTAACTATCACCGAAATCAAAGAATTCGACATTGAAAAAATATACACAAAACTCGCTTTCCTCACCAAACCTAACTCAACCTAGCCTAACTTTTACCGAAATCAATGAATTCGACATTGCAGTAATATAAAAAAAACTCGCATACCTCACCAAACCTAACCCAACCTAACCTAACCATCACCGAAATTGAAGAATTTGAGATTGTAAGATTTACACAAAATTTGCTAAACTCACCAAACCTAACCCAACCTAGCCTAACTATCACCGAAATCAAAGAATTCGACATTGCAAAAATATACACAAAACCCGCTTTCCTCACTAAACCTAACCCAACCTAGCCTTACTATCACCGAAATCATAAAAATTCGACATTGCAAAAATATACACAAAACTCGCTTTCCTCACCAAACCTAACTCAACCTAGCCTAACTTTTACCGAAATCAATGAATTCGACATTGTAGTTATATAAAAAAAACTCGCATACCTCACCAAACCTAACCCAACCTAACCTTACCATCACCGAAATCAAAGAATTTGAGATTGTAAGATTTACACAAAACTCGCTTTCCTCACCAAACCTAAACCAACCTAGCCTAACTATCACCGAAATCGAAGAATTCGACATTGCAAAAATATACACAAAACCCGCTTTCCTCACTAAACCTAACCCAACCTAGCCTTACTATCACCGAAATCATAAAAATTCGACATTGCAAAAATATACACAAAACTCGCTTTCCTCACCAAACCTAACTCAACCTAGCCTAACTTTTACCGAAATCAATGAATTCGACATTGCAGTAATATAAAAAAAACTCGCATACCTCACCAAACCTAACTCAACCTAACCTAACCATCACCGAAATTGAAGAATTTGAGATTGTAAGATTTACACAAAATTTGCTAAACTCACCAAACCTAACCCAACCTAGCCTAACTATCACCGAAATCAAAGAATTCGACATTGCAAAAATATACACAAAACCCGCTTTCCTCACTAAACCTAACCCAACCTAGCCTTACTATCACCGAAATCATAAAAATTCGACATTGCAAAAATATACACAAAACTCGGTTTCCTCACCAAACCTAACTCAAGCTAGCCTAACTTTTACCGAAATCAATGAATTCGACATTGCAGTAATGTAAAAAAAACTCGCATACTTCACCAAACCTAACCCAACCTAACCTAACCATCTCCGAAATCAAAGAATTTGAAATTGTAAGATTAACACAAAATTCGCTCAACTCACCAAAACTAACCCAACCTAGCCTAACTATCACCGAAATCGAAGAATTCGACATTGCAAAACTATACACAAAACTCGCTTTCCTCACCAAACCTAACTCAACCTAGCCTAACTTTTACCGAAATCAATGAATTCGACATTGCAGTAATATATAAAAAAACTCGCATACCTCACCAAACCTAACCCAACCTAACCTAACCATCACCGAAATCAAAGAATTTGAGATTGTAAGATTTACATAAAATTTGCTAAACTCACCAAACCTAACCCAACCTAGCCTAACTATCACCGAAATCAAAGAATTCGACATTGAAAAAATATACACAAAACTCGCTTTCCTCACCAAACCTAACCCAACCTAGACTTACTTTTACCAAAAATCAAAGAATTCGACATTGCAGAAATGTAAAAAAAATTCGCATACCTCACCAAACCTAACCAAACCTAACCTAACCATCACCGAAATCAAAGAATTAGAGATTGTAAGATTTACACAAAACTCGCTTTCCTCACCAAACCTAACCCAACCTAACCTAGCCATCACCGAAATCAAAGAATTAGAGATTGAAAGATTAACACAAAACTCGTTTTCCTCTCCAAACCCAACCCAACCTAGCCTAACTTTCACTCTAATCAAAGAATTCGACATTGCAAAAATATACACAAAACTCGCTTTCCTCACCAAACCTAACCCAACCTAGCCTAACTTTTACCGATATCAAAGAATTCGACATTGCAAAAATGTAAAAAAAACTCGCATACCTCACCAAACCTAACCCAACCTAACCTAACCATCACCGAAATCAAAGAGTTTGAGATTGTAAGATTTACACAAAACTCGCTTTCCTCACCAAACCAAACCCATGCTAGCCTAACTATCACCGAAATCAAAGAATTCGACATTGCAAAAATATACACAAAACCCGCTTTTCTCACCAAACCTAACCCAACCTAGACTTACTTTTACCAAAAATCAAAAAATTCGACATTGCAGAAATGTAAAAAAAATTCGCATACCTCACCAAACCTAACCAAACCTAACCTAACCATCACCGAAATCAAAGAATTTGAGATTGTATGATTTACACAAAACTCGCTTTCCTCACCAAACCTAACCCAACCTAACCTAGCCATCACCGAAATCAAAGAATTAGAGATTGAAAGATTAACACAAAACTCGCTTTCTTCACTAAACCTAACCAAACTAAGACTAACTTTTACCGAAATCAAAGAATTCGACATTGCAGTAATGTAAAAAAAACTCGCATACCTCACCAAACCTAACCCAACCTAGCCTTACTATCACCGAAATCATAAAAATTCGACATTGCAAAAATATACACAAAACTCGCTTTCCTCACCAAACCTAACTCAACCTAGCCTAACTTTTACCGAAATCAATGAATTCGACATTGCAGTAATATATAAAAAAACTCGCATACCTCACCAAACCTAACCCAACCTAACCTAACCATCACCGAAATCAAAGAATTTGAGATTGTAAGATTTACACAAAACTCGCTTTCCTCACCAAACCTAACTCAACCTAGCCTAACTATCACCGAAATCGAAGAATTCGACATTGCAAAAAAATACACAAAACCCGCTTTCTTCACCAAACCTAACCCAACCTAGCCGTACTATCACCGAAATCATAAAATTTGACATTGCAAAAATATACACAAAACTCGCTTTCCTCACCAAACCTAACTAAACCTAGCCTAACTTTTACCGAAATCAATGAATTCGACATTGCAGTAATATAAAAAAACTCGCATACCTCACCAAACCTAACCCAACCTTACCTAACCATCACTGAAATTAAAGAATTTGAGATTGTAAGATTTACACAAAATTTGCTAAACTCACCAAACCTAACCCAACCTAGCCTAACTATCACCGAAATCAAAGAATTCGACATTGAAAAAATATACACAAAACTCGCTTTCCTCACCAAACCTAACCCAACCTAGACTTACTTTTACCAAAAATCAAAGAATTCGACATTGCAGAAATGTAAAAAAAATTCGCATACCTCACCAAACCTAACCAAACCTAACCTAACCATCACCGAAATCAAAGAATTTGAGATTGTAAGATTTACACAAAACTCGCTTTCCTCACCAAACCTAACCCAACCTAACCTAGCCATCACCGAAATCAAAGAATTCGAGATTGAAAGATTAACACAAAACTCGTTTTCCTCTCCAAACCCAACCCAACCTAGCCTAACTTTCACTCTAATCAAAGAATTCGACATTGCAAAAATATACACAAAACTCGCTTTCCTCACCAAACCTAACCCAACCTAGCCTAACTTTTACCGATATCAAAGAATTCGACATTGCAAAAATGTAAAAAAAACTCGCATACCTCACCAAACCTAACCGAACCTAACCTAACCATCACCGAAATCAAAGAATTTGAGATTGTAAGATTAACACAAAACTCGCTTTCCTCACCAAACCTAACCAAACCAAGACTAACTTTTACCGAAATCAAAGAATTCGACATTGCAGTAATGTAAAAAAAACTCGCATACGTCACCAAACCTAACCCAACCTAGCCTAACTATCACCGAAATCGAAGAATTCGACATTGCAAAAATATACACAAAACCCGCTTTCCTCACCAAACCTAACCAAACCTAGTCTTACTATCACCGAAATCATAAAAATTCGACATTGCAAAAATATACACAAAACTCGCTTTCCTCACCAAACCTAACTCAACCTAGCCTAACTTTTACCGAAATCAATAAATTCGACATTGCAGTTATATAAAAAAAACTCGCAAAACCTCACCAAACCTAACCCAACCTTACCTAACCATCACTAAAATTAAAGAATTTGAGATTGTAAGATTTACACAAAATTTGCTAAACTCACCAAACCTTACCCAACCTAGCCTAACTATCACCGAAATCAAAGAATTCGACATTGAAAAAATATACACAAAACTCGCTTTCCTCACCAAACCTAACCCAACCTAGACTTACTTTTACCAAAAATCAAAGAATTCGACATTGCAGAAATGTAAAAAAAATACGCATACCTCACCAAACCTAACCTAACCTAACCTAACCATCACCGAAATCAAAGAATTTGAGATTGTAAGATTTACACAAAACTCGCTTTCCTCACCAAACCTAACCCAACCTAACCTAGCCATCACCGAAATCAAAGAATTAGAGATTGAAAGATTAACACAAAACTCGTTTTCCTCTCCAAACCTAACCCAACCTAGCCTTACTATCACCGAAATCATAAAAATTCGACATTGCAAAAATATACACAAAACTCGCTTTCCTCACCAAACCTAACTCAACCTAGCCTAACTTTTACCGAAATCAATGAATTCGACATTGCAGTAATATAAAAAAAACTCGCAAAACCTCACCAAACCTAACCCAACCTTACCTTACCATCACTAAAATTAAAGAATTTGAGATTGTAAGATTTACACAAAATTTGCTAAACTCACCAAACCTAACCCAACCTAGCCTAACTATCACCGAAATCAAAGAATTCGACATTGAAAAAATATACACAAAACTCGCTTTCCTCACCAAACCTAACCCAACCTAGACTTACTTTTACCAAAACTCAAAGAATTCGACATTGCAGAAATGTAAAAAAAATTCGCATACCTCACCAAACCTAACCTAACCATCACCGAAATCAAAGAATTTGAGATTGTAAGATTTACACAAAACTCGCTTTCCTCATCAAACCTAACCCAACCTAACCTAGCCATCACCGAAATCAAAGAATTAGAGATTGAAAGATTAACACAAAACTCGTTTTCCTCTCCAAACCCAACCCAACCTAGCCTAACTTTCACTCTAATCAAAGAATTCGACATTGCAAAAATATACACAAAACTCGCTTTCCTCACCAAACCAAACCCATGCTAGCCTAACTATCACCGAAATCAAAGAATTCGACATTGCAAAAATATACACAAAACCCGCTTTCCTCACCAAACCTAACCCAACCTAGACTTACTTTTACCAAAAATCAAAGAATTCGACATTGCAGAAATGTAAAAAAAATTCGCAAACCTCACCAAACCTAACCAAACCTAACCTAGCCATCACCGAAATCAAAGAATTAGAGATTGAAAGATTAACACAAAACTCGCTTTCCTCACTAAACCTAACCAAACCAAGACTAACTTTTACCGAAATCAAAGAATTCGACATTGCAGTAATGTAAAAAAAACCCGCTTTCCTCACCAAACCTAACCCAACCTAGTCTTACTATCACCGAAATCATAAAAATTCGACATTGCAAAAATATACACAAAACTCGCTTTCCTCACCAAACCTAACTCAACCTAGCCTAACTTTTACCGAAATCAATGAATTCGACATTGCAGTAATATAAAAAAAACTCGCATACCTCACCAAACCTAACCCAACCATACCTAACCATCACTGAAATCAAAGAATTTGAAATTGTAAGATTTACACAAAATTCGCTAAACTCACCAAAACTAACCCAACCTAGCCTAACTATCACCGAAATCGAAGAATTCGACATTGCAAAAATATACACAAAACCCGCTTTCCTCACCAAACCTAACCCAACCTAGCCTTTCTATCACCGAAATCATAAAAATTCGACATTGCAAAAATATACACAAAACTCGCTTTCCTCACCAAACCTAACTCAACCTAGCCTAACTTTTACCGAAATCAATGAATTCGACATTGCGGTAATATAAAAAAAACTCGCATACCTCACCAAACCTAACCCAACCTAACCTAACCATCACCGAAATTAAAGAATTTGAGATTGTATGATTTACACAAAATTTGCTAAACTCACCAAACCTAACCCAACCTAGCCTAACTATCACCGAAATCAAAGAATTCGACATTGAAAAAATATACACAAAACTCGCTTTCCTCACCAAACCTAACCCAACCTAGACTTACTTTTACCAAAAATCAAAGAATTCGACATTGCAGAAATGTAAAAAAAATTTGCATACCTCACCAAACCTAACCCAACCTAACCTAACCATCTCCGAAATCAAAGAATTCGACATTGCAAAAATATACACAAAACTCGCATACCTCAACAAACCTAACCCAACCTAACCTAACCATCACCGAAATCAAAGAATTTGAGATTGTAAGATTTACACAAAACTCGCTTTCCTCACCATACCTAACCCAACCTAACCTAACTATCACCGAAATCAAAGAATTCGACATTGCAAAAATATACACAAAACTCGCTTTCCTCACCAAACCTAACTCAACCTAGCCTAACTTTTACCGAAATCAATGAATTCGACATTGCAGTAATATATAAAAAAACTCGCATACCTCACCAAACCTAACCCAACCTAACCTAACCATCACCGAAATCAAAGAATTTGAGATTGTAAGATTTACACAAAATTTGCTTAACTCACCAAACCTAACCCAACCTAGCCTAACTATCACCGAAATCAAAGAATTCGACATTGAAAAAATATACACAAGACTCGCTTTCCTCACCAAACCTAACCCAACCTAGACTTACTTTTACCAAAAATCAAAGAATTCGACATTGCAGAAATGTAAAAAAAATTCGCATACCTCACCAAACCTAACCAAACCTAACCTAACCATCACCGAAATCAAAGAATTAGAGATTGTAAGATTTACACAAAACTCGCTTTCCTCACCAAACCTAACCCAACCTAACCTAGCCATCACCGAAATCAAAGAATTAGAGATTGAAAGATTAACACAAAACTCGTTTTCCTCTCCAAACCCAACGCAACCTAGCCTAACTTTCACTCTAATCAAAGAATTCGACATTGCAAAAATATACACAAAACTCGCTTTCCTCACCAAACCTAACCCAACCTAGCCTAACCTTTACCGATATCAAAAAATTCGACATTGCAAAAATGTAAAAAAAACTCGCATACCTCACCAAACCTAACCCAACCTAACCTAACCATCACCGAAATCAAAGAGTTTGAGATTGTAAGATTTACACAAAACTCGCTTTCCTCACCAAACCAAACCCATGCTAGCCTAACTATCACCGAAATCAAAGAATTTGACATTGCAAAAATATAAACAAAACCCGCTTTTCTCACCAAACCTAACCCAACCTAGACTTACTTTTACCAAAAATCAAAAAATTCGACATTGCAGAAATGTAAAAAAAATTCGCATACCTCACCAAACCTAACCAAACCTAACCTAACCATCACCGAAATCAAAGAATTTGAGATTGTATGATTTACACAAAACTCGCTTTCCTCACCAAACCTAACCCAACCTAACCTAGCGATCACCGAAATCAAAGAATTTGAGATTGAAAGATTAACACAAAACTCGCTTTCTTCACTAAACCTAACCAAACTAAGACTAACTTTTACCGAAATCAAAGAATTCGACATTGCAGTAATGTAAAAAAAACTCGCATACCTCACCAAACCTAACCTAACCTAGCCTAACTATCACCGAAATCGAAGAATTCGACATTGCAAAAATATACACAAAACCCGCTTTCCTCACCAAACCTAACCCAACCTAGCCTTACTATCACCGAAATCATAAAAATTCGACATTGCAAAAATATACACAAAACTCGCTTTCCTCACCAAACCTAACTCAACCTAGCCTAACTTTTACCGAAATCAATGAATTCGACATTGCAATAATATAAAAAAAACTCGCATACCTCACCAAACCTAACCCAACCTAATCTAACCATCACTGAAATTGAAGAATTTGAGATTGTATGATTTACACAAAATTCGCTAAACTCACCAAAACTAACCCAACCTAGCCTAACTATCACCGAAATCGAAGAATTCGACATTGCAAAAATATACACAAAACCCGCTTTCCTCACCAAACCTAACCCAACCTAGCCTTACTATCACCGAAATCATAAAAATTCGACATTGCAAAAATATACACAAAACTCGCTTTCCTCACCAAACCTAACTCAACCTAGCCTAACTTTTACCGAGATCAATGAATTCGACATTGCAGTAATATAAAAAAAACTCGCATACCTCACCAAACCTAACCCAACCTAACCTAACCATTACCGAAATTGAAGAATTTGAGAATGTAAGATTTACACAAAATTTGCTAAACTCACCAAACCTAACCCAACCTAGCCTAACTATCACCGAAATCAAAGAATTAGACATTGAAAAAATATACACAAAACTTGTTTTCCTCACCAAACCTAACCCAACCTAGACTTACTTTTACCAAAAATCAAAGAATTCGACATTGCAGAAATGTAAAAAAAATTTGCATACCTCACCAAACCTAACCCAACCTAACCTAACCATCTCCGAAATCTAAGAATTTGAGATTGTAAGATTTACACAAAACTCGCATTTCTCACCAAACCTAACCCAACCTAGCCTAACTATCACCGAAATCGAAGAATTGGACATTGGAAAAATATACACAAAACTCGCTTTCCTCACCAAACCTAACTCAACCTAGCCTAACTTTTACCGAAATCAATGAATTCGACATTGTAGTAATATATAAAAAAACTCGCATACCTCACTAAACCTAACCCAACCTAACCTAACCATCACCGAAATCAAAGAATTTGAGATTGTAAGATTTACACAAAATTTGCTAAACTAACCAAACCTAACCCAACCTAGCCTAACTATCACCGAAATCAAAGAATTCGACATTGAAAAAATATACACAAAACTCGCTTTCCTCACCAAACCTAACCCAACCAAGACTTACTTTTACAAAAAATCAAAGAATTCGACATTGCAGAAATGTAAAAAAAATTCGCATACCTCACCAAACCTAACCAAACCTAACCTAACCATCACCGAAATCAAAGAATTTGAGATTGTAAGATTTACACAAAACTCGCTTTCCTCACCAAACCTAACCCAACCTAACCTAGCCATCACCGAAATCAAAGAATTAGAGATTGAAAGATTAACACAAAACTCGTTTTCCTCTCCAAACCCAACCCAACCTAGCCTAACTTTCACTCTAATCAAAGAATTCGACATTGCAAAAATATACACAAAACTCGCTTTCCTCACCAAACCTAACCCAACCTAGCCTAACTTTTACCGATATCAAAGAATTCGACATTGCAAAAATGTAAAAAAAACTCGCATATCTCACCAAACCTAACCCAACCTAACCTAACCATCACCGAAATCAAAGAATTTGAGATTGTAAGATTTACACAAAACTCGCTTTCCTCACCAAACCAAACCCAACCTAGCCTAACTATCACCGAAATCGAAGAATTCGACATTGCAAAAATATACACAAAACCCGCTTTCCTCACCAAACCTAACCCAACCTAGCCTTACTATCACCGAAATCATAAAAATTCGACATTGCAAAAATATACACAAAACTCGCTTTCCTCACCAAACCTAACTCAACCTAGCCTAACTTTTACCGAAATCAATGAATTCGACATTGCAGTAATATAAAAAAAACTCGCATACCTCACCAAACCTAACCCAACCTAACCTAACCATCACCGAAATTGAAGAATTTGAGATTGTAAGATTTACACAAAATTTGCTAAACTCACCAAACCTAACCCAATCTACCCTATCTATCACCGAAATCAAAGAATTCGACATTCAAAAAATATACACAAAACTCGCTTTCCTCACCAAACCTAACCCAACCTAGACTTACTTTTACCGAAATCAAAGAATTCGACAATGCAGTAATGTAAAAAAAACTCGCATACCTCACCAAACCTAACCCAACCTAACCTAATCATCTCCGAAATCAAAGGATTTGAAATTGTAAGATTTACACAAAATTCGCTAAACTCACCAAAACTAACCCAACCTAGCCTAACTATCACCGAAATCGAAGAATTCGACATTGCAAAAATATACACAAAACCCGCTTTCCTCACCAAACCTAACCCAACCTAGCCTTACTATCACCGAAATCATAAAAATTCGACATTGCAAAAATATACACAAAACTCGCTTTCCTCACCAAACCTAACTCAACCTAGCCTAACTTTTACCGAAAGCAATGAATTCGACATTGCAGAAATATAAAAAAAACTCGCAAAACCTCACCAAACCAAACCCAACCTTACCTTACCATCACTAAAATTAAAGAATTTGAGATTGTAAGATTTACACAAAATTTGCTCAACTCACCAAACCTAACCCAACCTAGCCTAACTATCACCGAAATCAAAGAATTCGACATTGCAAAAATATACACAAAACTCGCATACCACACCAAACCTAACCCAACCTAACCTAACCATCACCGAAATCTAAGAATTTGAGATTGTAAGATTTACACAAAACTCGCATTCCTCACCAAACCTAACCCAACCTAGCCTAACTATCACCGAAATCGAAGAATTCGACATTGCAAAAATATACACAAAACTCGCTTTCCTCACCAAACCTAACTCAACCTAGCCTAACTTTTACCGAAATCAAAGAATTTGAGATTGTAAGATTTACACAAAATTTGCTAAACTCACCAAACCTAACCCAACCTAGCCTAACTATCACCGAAATCAAAGAATTCGACATTGAAAAAATATACACAAAACTCGCTTTCCTCACCAAACCTAACCCAACCTAGACTTACTTTTACCAAAAATCAAAGAATTCGACATTGCAGAAATGTAAAAAAAATTCGCATACCTCACCAAACCTAATCAAACCTAACCTAACCATCACCGAAATCAAAGAATTTGAGATTGTAAGATTTACACAAAACTCGCTTTCCTCACCAAACCTAACCCAACCTAACCTAGCCATCACCGAAATCAAAGAATTAGAGATTGAAAGATTAACACAAAACTCGTTTTCCTCTCCAAACCCAACCCAACCTAGCCTAACTTTCACTCTAATCAAAGAATTCGACATTGCAAAAATATACACAAAACTCGCTTTCCTCACCAAACCTAACCCAACCTAGCCTAACTTTTACCGATATCAAAGAATTCGACATTGCAAAAATGTAAAAAAAACTCGCATACCTCACCAAACCTAACCCAACCTAACCTAACCATCACCGAAATCAAAGAATTTGAGATTGTAAGATTAACACAAAACTCGCTTTCCTCACCAAACCTAACCCAACCTAGACTAACTTTTACCGAAATCAAAGAATTCGACATTGCAGTAATGTAAAAAAAACTCGCATACCTCACCAAACCTAACTCAACCTAACCTAACCATCTCCGAAATCAAAGAATTTGAAATTGTAAGATTTACACAAAATTCGCTTACCTCTCCAAACCTAACCCAACCTAGCCTTTCTATCACCGAAATCAAAGAATTCGACATTGCAAAAATATACACAAAACTCGCATACCTCACCAAACCTAACCCAACCTAACCTAACCATCACCGAAATCTAAGAATTTGAGATTGTAAGATTTACACAAAACTCGCATTCCTCACCAAACCTAACCCAACCTAGCCTAACTATCACCGAAATCGAAGAATTGGACATTGGAAAAATATACACAAAACTCGCTTTCCTCACCAAACCTAACTCAACCTAGCCTAACTTTTACCGAAATCAATGAATTCGACATTGCAGTAATATATAAAAAAACTCGCATACCTCACTAAACCTAACCCAACCTAACCTAACCATCACCGAAATCAAAGAATTTGAGATTGTAAGATTTACACAAAATTTGCTAAACTCACCAAACCTAACCCAACCTAGCCTAACTATCACCGAAATCAAAGAATTCGACATTGAAAAAATATACACAAAACTCGCTTTCCTCACCAAACCTAACCCAACCTAGACTTACTTTTACCAAAAATCAAAGAATTCGACATTGCAGAAATGTAAAAAAAATTCGCATACCTCACCAAACCTAACCAAACCTAACCTAACCATCACCGAAATCAAAGAATTTGAGATTGTAAGATTTACACAAAACTCGCTTTCCTCACCAAACCTAACCCAACCTAACCTAGCCATCACCGAAATCAAAGAATTAGAGATTGAAAGATTAACACAAAACTCGTTTTCCTCTCCAAACCCAACCCAACCTAGCCTAACTTTCACTCTAATCAAAGAATTCGACATTGCAAAAATATACACAAAACTCGCTTTCCTCACCAAACCTAACCCAACCTAGCCTAACTTTTACCGATATCAAAGAATTCGACATTGCAAAAATGTAAAAAAAACTCGCATATCTCAACAAACCTAACCCAACCTAACCTAACCATCACCGAAATCAAAGAATTTGAGATTGTAAGATTTACACAAAACTCGCTTTCCTCACCAAACCAAACCCAACTTAGCCTAACTATCACCGAAATCGAAGAATTCGACATTGCAAAAATATACACAAAACCCGCTTTCCTCACCAAACCTAACCCAACCTAGCCTTACTATCACCGAAATCATAAAAATTCGACATTGCAAAAATATACACAAAACTCGCTTTCCTCACCAAACCTAACTCAACCTAGCCTAACTTTTACCGAAATCAATGAATTCGACATTGCAGTAATATAAAAAAAACTCGCATACCTCACCAAACCTAACCCAACCTAACCTAACCATCACCGAAATTGAAGAATTTGAGATTGTAAGATTTACACAAAATTTGCTAAACTCACCAAAC
This sequence comes from Arctopsyche grandis, assembly GCF_051622035.1. Taxonomy (NCBI): domain Eukaryota; kingdom Metazoa; phylum Arthropoda; class Insecta; order Trichoptera; family Hydropsychidae; genus Arctopsyche; species Arctopsyche grandis. The sequence goes on from NC_135357.1 coordinate 28,172, forward strand.
CTAACCCAATCTACCCTATCTATCACCGAAATCAAAGAATTCGACATTCAAAAAATATACACAAAACTCGCTTTCCTCACCAAACCTAACCCAACCTAGACTTACTTTTACCGAAATCAAAGAATTCGACAATGCAGTAATGTAAAAAAAACTCGCATACCTCACCAAACCTAACCCAACCTAACCTAATCATCTCCGAAATCAAAGGATTTGAAATTGTAAGATTTACACAAAATTCGCTAAACTCACCAAAACTAACCCAACCTAGCCTAACTATCACCGAAATCGAAGAATTCGACATTGCAAAAATATACACAAAACCCGCTTTCCTCACCAAACCTAACCCAACCTAGCCTTACTATCACCGAAATCATAAAAATTCGACATTGCAAAAATATACACAAAACTCGCTTTCCTCACCAAACCTAACTCAACCTAGCCTAACTTTTACCGAAAGCAATGAATTCGACATTGCAGTAATATAAAAAAAACTCGCAAAACCTCACCAAACCAAACCCAACCTTACCTTACCATCACTAAAATTAAAGAATTTGAGATTGTAAGATTTACACAAAATTTGCTCAACTCACCAAACCTAACCCAACCTAGCCTAACTATCACCGAAATCAAAGAATTCGACATTGCAAAAATATACACAAAACTCGCATACCACACCAAACCTAACCCAACCTAACCTAACCATCACCGAAATCTAAGAATTTGAGATTGTAAGATTTACACAAAACTCGCATTCCTCACCAAACCTAACCCAACCTAGCCTAACTATCACCGAAATCGAAGAATTCGACATTGCAAAAATATACACAAAACTCGCTTTCCTCACCAAACCTAACTCAACCTAGCCTAACTTTTACCGAAATCAAAGAATTTGAGATTGTAAGATTTACACAAAATTTGCTAAACTCACCAAACCTAACCCAACCTAGCCTAACTATCACCGAAATCAAAGAATTCGACATTGAAAAAATATACACAAAACTCGCTTTCCTCACCAAACCTAACCCAACCTAGACTTACTTTTACCAAAAATCAAAGAATTCGACATTGCAGAAATGTAAAAAAAATTCGCATACCTCACCAAACCTAATCAAACCTAACCTAACCATCACCGAAATCAAAGAATTTGAGATTGTAAGATTTACACAAAACTCGCTTTCCTCACCAAACCTAACCCAACCTAACCTAGCCATCACCGAAATCAAAGAATTAGAGATTGAAAGATTAACACAAAACTCGTTTTCCTCTCCAAACCCAACCCAACCTAGCCTAACTTTCACTCTAATCAAAGAATTCGACATTGCAAAAATATACACAAAACTCGCTTTCCTCACCAAACCTAACCCAACCTAGCCTAACTTTTACCGATATCAAAGAATTCGACATTGCAAAAATGTAAAAAAAACTCGCATACCTCACCAAACCTAACCCAACCTAACCTAACCATCACCGAAATCAAAGAATTTGAGATTGTAAGATTAACACAAAACTCGCTTTCCTCACCAAACCTAACCCAACCTAGACTAACTTTTACCGAAATCAAAGAATTCGACATTGCAGTAATGTAAAAAAAACTCGCATACCTCACCAAACCTAACTCAACCTAACCTAACCATCTCCGAAATCAAAGAATTTGAAATTGTAAGATTTACACAAAATTCGCTTACCTCTCCAAACCTAACCCAACCTAGCCTTTCTATCACCGAAATCAAAGAATTCGACATTGCAAAAATATACACAAAACTCGCATACCTCACCAAACCTAACCCAACCTAACCTAACCATCACCGAAATCTAAGAATTTGAGATTGTAAGATTTACACAAAACTCGCATTCCTCACCAAACCTAACCCAACCTAGCCTAACTATCACCGAAATCGAAGAATTGGACATTGGAAAAATATACACAAAACTCGCTTTCCTCACCAAACCTAACTCAACCTAGCCTAACTTTTACCGAAATCAATGAATTCGACATTGCAGTAATATATAAAAAAACTCGCATACCTCACTAAACCTAACCCAACCTAACCTAACCATCACCGAAATCAAAGAATTTGAGATTGTAAGATTTACACAAAATTTGCTAAACTCACCAAACCTAACCCAACCTAGCCTAACTATCACCGAAATCAAAGAATTCGACATTGAAAAAATATACACAAAACTCGCTTTCCTCACCAAACCTAACCCAACCTAGACTTACTTTTACCAAAAATCAAAGAATTCGACATTGCAGAAATGTAAAAAAAATTCGCATACCTCACCAAACCTAACCAAACCTAACCTAACCATCACCGAAATCAAAGAATTTGAGATTGTAAGATTTACACAAAACTCGCTTTCCTCACCAAACCTAACCCAACCTAACCTAGCCATCACCGAAATCAAAGAATTAGAGATTGAAAGATTAACACAAAACTCGATTTCCTCTCCAAACCCAACCCAACCTAGCCTAACTTTCACTCTAATCAAAGAATTCGACATTGCAAAAATATACACAAAACTCGCTTTCCTCACCAAACCTAACCCAACCTAGCCTAACTTTTACCGATATCAAAGAATTCGACATTGCAAAAATGTAAAAAAAACTCGCATATCTCAACAAACCTAACCCAACCTAACCTAACCATCACCGAAATCAAAGAATTTGAGATTGTAAGATTTACACAAAACTCGCTTTCCTCACCAAACCAAACCCAACTTAGCCTAACTATCACCGAAATCGAAGAATTCGACATTGCAAAAATATACACAAAACCCGCTTTCCTCACCAAACCTAACCCAACCTAGCCTTACTATCACCGAAATCATAAAAATTCGACATTGCAAAAATATACACAAAACTCGCTTTCCTCACCAAACCTAACTCAACCTAGCCTAACTTTTACCGAAATCAATGAATTCGACATTGCAGTAATATAAAAAAAACTCGCATACCTCACCAAACCTAACCCAACCTAACCTAACCATCACCGAAATTGAAGAATTTGAGATTGTAAGATTTACACAAAATTTGCTAAACTCACCAAACCTAACCCAATCTACCCTAACTATCACCGAAATCAAAGAATTCGACATTCAAAAAATATACACAAAACTCGCTTTCCTCACCAAAGCTAACCCAACCTAGACTAACTTTTACCGAAATCAAAGAATTCGACAATGCAGTAATGTAAAAAAAACTCGCATACCTCACCAAACCTAACCCAACCTAACCTAATCATCTCCGAAATCAAAGGATTTGAAATTGTAAGATTTACACAAAATTCGCTAAACTCACCAAAACTAACCCAACCTAGCCTAACTATCACCGAAATCGAAGAATTCGACATTGCAAAAATATACACAAAACCCGCTTTCCTCACCAAACCTAACCCAACCTAGCCTTACTATCACCGAAATCATAAAAATTCGACATTGCAAAAATATACACAAAACTCGCTTTCCTCACCAAACCTAACTCAACCTAGCCTAACTTTTACCGAAAGCAATGAATTCGACATTGCAGTAATATAAAAAAAACTCGCATACCTCAACAAACCTAACCCAACCTAACCTAACCATCACCGAAATTGAAGAATTTGAGATTGTAAGATTTACACAAAATTTGCTAAACTCACCAAACCTAACCCAACCTAGCCTAACTATCACCGAAATCAAAGAATTCGACATTGAAAAAATATACACAAAACTCGCTTTCCTCACCAAACCTAACTCAACCTAGCCTAACTTTTACCGAGATCAATGAATTCGACATTGCAGTAATATAAAAAAAACTCGCAAAACCTCACCAAACCTAACCCAACCTTACCTAACCATCACTAAAATTAAAGAATTTGAGATTGTAAGATTTACACAAAATTTGCTCAACTCACCAAACCTAACCCAACCTAGCCTAACTATCACCGAAATCAAAGAATTCGACATTGCAAAAATATACACAAAACTCGCATACCACACCAAACCTAACTTAACCTAACCTAACCGTCACCGAAATCTTAGAATTTGAGATTGTAAGATTTACACAAAACTCGCATTCCTCACCAAACCTAACCCAACCTAGCCTAACTATCACCGAAATCGAAGAATTCGACATTGCAAAAATATACACAAAACTCGCTTTCCTCACCAAACCTAACTCAACCTAGCCTAACTTTTACCGAAATCAAAGAATTTGAGATTGTAAGATTTACACAAAATTTGCTAAACTCACCAAACCTAACCCAACCTAGCCTAACTATCACCGAAATCAAAGAATTCGACATTGAAAAAATATACACAAAACTCGCTTTCCTCACCAAACCTAACCCAACCTAGACTTACTTTTACCAAAAATCAAAGAATTCGACATTGCATAAATGTAAAAAAAATTCGCATACCTCACCAAACCTAATCAAACCTAACCTAACCATCACCGAAATCAAAGAATTTGAGATTGTAAGATTTACACAAAACTCGCTTTCCTCACCAAACCTAACCCAACCTAACCTAGCCATCACCGAAATCAAAGAATTAGAGATTGTAAGATTAACACAAAACTCGTTTTCCTCTCCAAACCCAACCCAACCTAGCCTAACTTTCACTCTAATCAAAGAATTCGACATTGCAAAAATATACACAAAACTCGCTTTCCTCACCAAACCTAACCCAACCTAGCCTAACTTTTACCGATATCAAAGAATTCGACATTGCAAAAATGTAAAAAAAACTCGCCTACCTCACCAAACCTAACCCAACCTAACCTAACCATCACCGAAATCAAAGAATTTGAGATTGTAAGATTAACACAAAACTCGCTTTCCTCACCAAACCTAACCCAACCTAGACTAACTTTTACCGAAATCAAAGAATTCGACATTGCAGTAATGTAAAAAAAACTCGCATACCTCACCAAACCTAACCCAACCTAACCTAACCATCTCCGAAATCAAAGAATTTGAAATTGTAAGATTTACACAAAATTCGCTTACCTCTCCAAACCTAACCCAACCTAGCCTTTCTATCACCGAAATCAAAGAATTCGACATTGCAAAAATATACACAAAACTCGCATACCTCACCAAACCTAACCCAACCTAACCTAACCATCACCGAAATCTAAGAATTTGAGATTGTAAGATTTACACAAAACTCGCATTCCTCACCAAACCTAACCCAACCTAGCCTAACTATCACCGAAATCGAAGAATTGGACATTGGAAAAATATACACAAAACTCGCTTTCCTCACCAAACCTAACTCAACCTAGCCTAACTTTTACCGAAATCAATGAATTCGACATTGCAGTAATATATAAAAAAACTCGCATACCTCACTAAACCTAACCCAACCTAACCTAACCATCTCCGAAATCAAAGAATTTGAAATATTAAGATTTACACAAAATTCGCTTACCTCTCCAAACCTAACCCAACCTAGCCTTTCTATCACCGAAATCAAAGAATTCGACATTGCAAAAATATACACAAAACTCGCATACCTCACCAAACCTAACCCAACCTTACCTAACCATCACTAAAATTAAAGAATTTGAGATTGTAAGATTTACACAAAATTTGCTAAACTCACCAAACCTAACCCAACCTAGCCTAACTATCACCGAAATCAAAGAATTCGACATTGAAAAAATATACACAAAACTCGCTTTCCTCACCAAACCTAACCCAACCTAGACTTACTTTTACCAAAAATCAAAGAATTTGACATTGCATAAATGTAAAAAAAATTCGCATACCTCACCAAACCTAATCAAACCTAACCTAACCATCACCGAAATCAAAGAATTTGAGATTGTAAGATTTACACAAAACTCGCTTTCCTCACCAAACCTAACCCAACCTAACCTAGCCATCACCGAAATCAAAGAATTAGAGATTGTAAGATTAACACAAAACTCGTTTTCCTCTCCAAACCCAACCCAACCTAGCCTAACTTTCACTCTAATCAAAGAATTCGACATTGCAAAAATATACACAAAACTCGCTTTCCTCACCAAACCTAACCCAACCTAGCCTAACTTTTACCGATATCAAAGAATTCGACATTGCAAAAATGTAAAAAAAACTCGCCTACCTCACCAAACCTAACCCAACCTAACCTAACCATCACCGAAATCAAAGAATTTGAGATTGTAAGATTAACACAAAACTCGCTTTCCTCACCAAACCTAACCCAACCTAGACTAACTTTTACCGAAATCAAAGAATTCGACATTGCAGTAATGTAAAAAAAACTCGCATACCTCACCAAACCTAACCCAACCTAACCTAACCATCTCCGAAATCAAAGAATTTGAAATTGTAAGATTTACACAAAATTCGCTTACCTCTCCAAACCTAACCCAACCTAGCCTTTCTATCACCGAAATCAAAGAATTCGACATTGCAAAAATATACACAAAACTCGCATACCTCACCAAACCTAACCCAACCTAACCTAACCATCACCGAAATCTAAGAATTTGAGATTGTAAGATTTACACAAAACTCGCATTCCTCACCAAACCTAACCCAACCTAGCCTAACTATCACCGAAATCGAAGAATTGGACATTGGAAAAATATACACAAAACTCGCTTTCCTCACCAAACCTAACTCAACCTAGCCTAACTTTTACCGAAATCAATGAATTCGACATTGCAGTAATATATAAAAAAACTCGCATACCTCACTTAACTTAACCCAACCTAACCTAACCATCTCCGAAATCAAAGAATTTGAAATATTAAGATTTACACAAAATTCGCTTACCTCTCCAAACCTAACCCAACCTAGCCTTTCTATCACCGAAATCAAAGAATTCGACATTGCAAAAATATACACAAAACTCGCATACCTCACCAAACCTAACCCAACCTTACCTAACCATCACTAAAATTAAAGAATTTGAGATTGTAAGATTTACACAAAATTTGCTAAACTCACCAAACCTAACCCAACCTAGCCTAACTATCACCGAAATCAAAGAATTCGACATCGAAAAAATATACACAAAACTCGCTTTCCTCACCAAACCTAACCCAACCTAGACTTACTTTTACCAAAAATCAAAAAATTCGACATTGCAGAAATGTAAAAAAAATTCGCATACCTCACCAAACCTAACCAAACCATCACCGAAATCAAAGAGTTTGAGATTGTAAGATTTACACAAAACTCGCTTTCCTCACCAAACCAAACCCAACCTAGCCTATCTATCACCGAAATCGAAGAATTCGACATTGCAAAAATATACACAAAACCCGCTTTCCTCACCAAACCTAACCCAACCTAGCCTTACTATCACCGAAATCAAAGAATTCGACATTGCAAAATTATACACAAAACTCGCTTTCCTCACCAAACCAAACCCAACCTAGCCTAACTATCACCAAAATCAAAGAATTCGACATTGCTAAAATATACACAAAACTCGCTTTCCTCACCAAACCTAACCCAACCTAGACTAACTTTTACCGAAATCAAAGAATTCGACATTGCAGTTATGTAAAAAAAACTCGCATACCTCACCAAACCTAACCCAACCTAACCTTACCATCTTCGAAATCAAAGAATTTGAGATTGTAAGATTTACACAAAATTCGCTAAACTCACCTTACCTAACCCAACCTAGCCTAACTATGTCCAAAATCAAAGAATTCGACATTGCAAAAATATACACAAAACTCGCTTACCTCACCAAACCTAACCCAACCTAGCCGAAATTTTACCGAAAACAAAGAATTCGACATTGCAGATATTTAAAAAAAACTCGCTTACCTCACCAAACCTAACCCAACCTTACCTAACCATCACCAAAATCAATGAATTTGAGATTGTAAGATTTACACAAAATTCGCTAAACTTACCAAACTTAACCCAACCTAGCCTAACTATCACCGAAATCAAAGAATTCGACATTGCAAAAATATACACAAAACTCGCTTTCCTCACCAAACCTAACCCAACCTAGCCTAAATTTTACCGAAAACAAAGAATTCGACATTGCAGAAATTAAAAAAAAACTCGCTTACCTCACCAAACCTAACCCAACCTAACCAACCATCACCGAAATCAAAGAATTTGAGGTTGTAAGATTTACACAAAATTCGCTTAACTCACCAAACCTAACCCAACCTAGCCTTACTATCACCGAAATCGAAGAATTCGACATTGCAAAAATATACACAAAACCCGCTTTCCTCACCAAACCTAACCCAACCTAGCCTTACTATCACCGAAATCAAAGAATTTGAGATTGTAAGATTAACACAAAACTCGCTTTCCTCACCAAACAAAACCCAACCTAGCCTAACTATCACCGAAATCGAAGAATTCGACATTGCAAAAATATACACAAAACCCGCTTTTCTCACCAAACCTAACCCAACCTAGCCTTACTATCACCGAAATCATAAAAATTCGACATTGCAAAAATATACACAAAACTCGCTTTCCTCACCAAACCTAACTCAACCTAGCCTAACTTTTACCGAAATCAAAGAATTCGACATTGCAGTAATGTAAAAAAAACTCGCATACCTCACCAAACCTAACCCAACCTAACCTTACCATCTCCGAAATCAAAGAATTTGAGATTGTAAGATTTACACAAAATTCGCTAAACTCACCTTACCTAACCCAACCTAGCCTAACTATCACCAAAATCAAAGAATTCGACATTGCAAAAATATACACAAAACTCGCTTACCTCACCAAACCTAACCCAACCTAGCCGAAATTTTACCGAAAACAAAGAATTCGACATTGCAGATATTTAAAAAAAACTCGCTTACCTCACCAAACCTAACCCAACCTTACCTAACCATCACCAAAATCAATGAATTTGAGATTGTAAGATTTACACAAAATTCGCTAAACTTACCAAACTTAACCCAACCTGGCCTAACTATCACCGAAATCAAAGAATTCGACATTGCAAAAATATACACAAAACTCGCTTTCCTCACCAAACCTAACCCAACCTAGCCTAAATTTTACCGAAAACAAAGAATTCGACATTGCAGAAATTAAAAAAAAACTCGCTTACCTCACCAAACTTAACCCAACCTAACCAACCATCACCGAAATCAAAGAATTTGAGGTTGTAAGATTTACACAAAATTCGCTTAACTCACCAAACCTAACCCAACCTAGCCTAACTATCACCGAAATCGAAGAATTCGACATTGCAAAAATATACACAAAACCCGCTTTCCTCACCAAACCTAACCCAACCTAGCCTTACTATCACCGAAATCAAAGAATTTGAGATTGTAAGATTAACACAAATCTCGCTTTCCTCACCAAACCTAACCCAACCTAGCCTAAATTTTACCGAAAACAAAGAATTCGACATTGCAGAAATTAAAAAAAAACTCGCTTACCTCACCAAACTTAACCCAACCTAACCAACCATCACCGAAATCAAAGAAATTGAGATTGTAACATTTACACAAAATTCGCTAAACTCACCAAACCTAACCCAACCTAGCCTAACTATCACCGAAATCAAAGAAATCGACATTGCAAAAATATACGCAAAACTCGCTTTCCTCACCAAACCTAAACCAACCTAGACTAACTTTTACCGAAATCAAAGAATTCGACATTGCAGTAATGTAAAAAAAACGCGCATACCTCACCAAACCTAACCCAACCTAACCTAACCATCACCGAAATCAAAGAATTTGAGATTGTAAGATTTACACAAAATTTGCTAAACTTAACAAACCTAACCCAACCTAGCCTAACTATCACCGAAATCAAAGAATTCGACATTGAAAAAATATACACAAAACTCGCTTTCCTCACCAAACCTAACCCAGCCTAACCTAGCCATCACCGAAATCAAAGAATTTGAGATTGTAAGATTTACACAAAACTCGCTTTCCTCACCAAACCAAACCCAACCTAGCCTAACTATCACCGAAATCGAAGAATTCGACATTGCAAAAATATACACAAAACCCGCTTTCCTCACCAAACCTAACCCAACCTAGCCTTACTATCACCGAAATCATAAAAATTCGACATTGCAAAAATATACACAAAACTCGCTTTCCTCACCAAACCTAACTCAACCTAGCCTAACTTTTAACGAAATCAATGAATTCGACATTGCAGTAATATAAAAAAAACTCGCATACCTCACCAAACCTAACCCAACCTAACCTAACCATCACCGAAATTGAAGAATTTGAGATTGTAAGATTTACACAAAATTTGCTAAACTCACCAAACCTAACCCAACCTAGCCTAACTATCACCGAAATCAAAGAATTCGACATTGAAAAAATATACACAAAACTCGCTTTCCTCACCAAACCTAACCCAACCTAGACTTACTTTTACCAAAAATCAAAGAATTCGACATTGCAGAAATGTAAAAAAAATTTGCATACCTCACCAAACCTAACCCAACCTAACCTAACCATCTCCGAAATCAAAGAATTTGAAATTGTAAGATTTACACAAAATTCCCTTACCTCTCCAAACCTAACCCAACCTAGCCTTTCTATCACCGAAATCAAAGAATTCGACATTGCAAAAATATACACAAAACTCGCATACCTCACCAAACCTAACCCAACCTTACCTAACCATCACCGAAATCAAAGAATTTGAGATTGTAAGATTTACACAAAACTCGCTTTCCTCACCAAACCAAACCCAACCTAGCCTAACTATCACCGAAATCGAAGAATTCGACATTGCAAAAATATACAAAAAACCCGCTTTCCTCACCAACCCTAACTCAACCTAGCCTTACTAGCACCGAAATCATAAAATTCGACATTGCAAAAATATACTAAAAACTCGCTTTCCTCACCAAACCTAACCCAACCTTGCCTAACTTTTACCGAAATCAAAGAGTTCGACATTGCAAAAATATACACAAAACTCGCTTACCTCTCCAAACCTAACCCAACCTAGCCTTTCTATCACCGAAATCAAAGAATTCGACATTGCAAAAATATACACAAAACTCGCATACCTCACCAAACCTAACCCAACCCAACCTAACCATCACTAAAAAAAAATTCAAAATTCTAAAATTCGCTAAACTTAACAAACCTAACCCAACCTAGCCTAACTATCACCGAAATCAAAGAATTCGACATTGCAAAAATATACACAAAACTCGCTTTCCTCACCAAACCTAACCCAACCTAACCTAACCATCTCCGAAATCAAAGAATTTGAAATTGTAAGATTTACACAAAATTCGCTAAACTCACCAAAACTAACCCAACCTAGCCTAACTATCACCGAAATCGAAGAATTCGACATTGCAAAAATATACACAAAACCCGCTTTCCTCACCAAACCTAACCCAACCTAGCCTTACTATCACCGAAATCATAAAAATTCGACATTGCAAAAATATACACAAAACTCGCTTTCCTCACCAAACCTAACTCAACCTAGCCTAACTTTTACCGAAATCAATGAATTCGACATTGCAGTAATATAAAAAAAACTCGCATACCTCACCAAACCTAACCCAACCTAACCTAACCATCACCGAAATTGAAGAATTTGAGATTGTAAGATTTACACAAAATTTGGTAAACTCACCAAACCTAACCCAACCTAGCCTAACTATCACCGAAATCAAAGAATTCGACATGGAAAAAATATACACAAAACTCGCTTTCCTCACCAAACCTAACCCAACCTAGACTTACTTTTACCAAAAATCAAAGAATTCGACATTGCAGAAATGTAAAAAAAATTTGCATACCTCACCAAACCTAACCCAACCTAACCTAACCATCTCCGAAATCAAAGAATTTGAAATTGTAAGATTTACACAAAATTCCCTTACCTCTCCAAACCTAACCCAACCTAGCCTTTCTATCACCGAAATCAAAGAATTCGACATTGCAAAAATATACTCAAAACTCGCTTTCCTCACCAAACCTAACCCAACCTTGCCTAACTTTTACCGAAATCAAAGAGTTCGACATTGCAAAAATATACACAAAACTCGCTTACCTCTCCAAACCTAACCTAACCTAGCCTTTCTATCACCGAAATCAAAGAATTCGACATTGCAAAAATATACACAAAACTCGCATACCTCACCAAACCTAACCCAACCTAACCTAACCATCACTAAAAAAAAATTCAAAATTCTAAAATTCGCTAAACTTAACAAACCTAACCCAACCTAGACTAACTATCACCGAAATCAAAGAATTCGACATTGCAAAAATATACACAAAACTCGCTTTCCTCACCAAACCTAACCCAACCTAACCTAACCATCTCCGAAATCAAAGAATTTGAAATTGTAAGATTTACACAAAATTCGCTAAACTCACCAAAACTAACCCAACCTAGCCTAACTATCACCGAAATCGAAGAATTCGACATTGCAAAAATATACACAAAACCCGCTTTCCTCACCAAACCTAACCCAACCTAGCCTTACTATCACCGAAATCATAAAAATTCGACATTGCAAAAATATACACAAAACTCGCATACCTCACCAAACCTAACCCAACCTAACCTAACCATCACCGAAATTGAAGAATTTGAGATTGTAAGATTTACACAAAATTTGCTAAACTCACCAAACCTAACCCAACCTAGCCTAACTATCACCGAAATCAAAGAATTCGACATTGAAAAAATATACACAAAACTCGCTTTCCTCACCAAACCTAACCCAACCTAGAATGACTTCTACCGAAATTAAAGAATTCGACATTGCGGAAATGTAAAAAAAACCCGCGTAGCTTACCAAACCTAACCCAACCTAGCTTTACTATCACCGAAATCATAAAAATTCGACATTGAAAAAATATACACAAAACTCGCTTTCCTCACCAAACCTAACCCAACCTAGACTAACTTTTACCGAAATCAAAAAATTCGACATTGCAGAAATGTAAAAAAAATTCGCATAACTCACCAAACCTAACCCAACCTAACCTAGCCATCACCGAAATCATGAATTAGAGATTGTAAGATTAACACAAAACTCGCTTTCCTCTCCAAACCCAACCCAACCTAGCCTAACTTTCACTGAAATCAACGAATTCGACAATGCAAAAATATACACAAAACTCGCTTTCCTCAACAAACCTTACTTAACCTAGACTTACTTTTACCGATATCAAAGAATTCGACATTGCAAAAATGTAAAAAAAACTCGCATACCTCACCAAACCTAACCCAACCTAACATAACCATCACCGAAATCAAAGAATTTGAGATTTTGAGATTAACACAAAACCCGCTTTCCTCACCAAACCTAACCAAACCAAGACTAACTTTTACCGAAATCAAAGAATTCGACATTGCAAATATGTAAAAAAAACTCGCATACCTAACCAAACCTAACCCAACCTAACCTAACCATCACCGAAATTAAAGAATTTGAGATTGTAAGATTAACACAAAACTCGCTTTCCTCTCCAAACCCAACCCAACCTAGCCTAACTTTCACTGAAATCAAAGAATTCGACATTGCAAAAATATACACAAAACTCGCTTTCCTCACCAAACCTAACCTAACCTAGCCTTACTTTTACCGAAATCAAAGAATTCGACATTGCAGAAATAAAAAAAAACCCGCGTAGCTTACCAAACCTAACCTAACCTAACCAACCATCACCGAAATCAAAGAATTTGAGATTGTAAGATTTACACAAAATTCGCTAAACTCACCAAACCTAACCCAACCTAGCCTAACTATCACCGAAATCAAAGAATTCGACATTGCAAACAAATACACAAAACTCGCTTACCTCTCCAAACCTAACCCAACCTAGCCTTACTATCACCGAAATCAAAGAATTTGACATTGCAAAAATATACACAAAACTCGCTTACCTCACCAAACCTTACCCAACCTAGCCTAAATTTTACCGAAATCAAAGAATTCGACATTGCAGAAATGTAAAAAAACCCGCGTAGCTTACCAAACCTAACCTAACCTAACCAACTATCACCGAAATCAAAGAATTAGACATTGCAAAAATATACACAAAACTCGCTTTCCTCACCAAACCTAACCCAACCTAGACTAACTTTTACCGAAATCAAAGAATTCGACATTGCAGTAATGTAAAAAAAACTTGCAAACCTCACCAAACCTAACCTAACCTAGCCTAATTTTACCGAAATCAAAGAATTCGACATTGCAGAAATAAAAAAAAACCCGCGTAGCTTACCAAACCTAACCTAACCTAACCAACCATCACCGAAATCAAAGAATTTGAGATTGTAAGATTTACACAAAACTCGCTTTCCTCACCAAACCTAACCCAACCTAGCCTAACTATCACCGAAATCGAAGAATTCAACATTGCAAAAATATACACAAAACCCGCTTTCCTCACCAAACCTAACCCAACCTAGCTTTACTATCACCGAAATCATAAAAATTCGACATTGCAAAAATATACACAAAACTCGCTTTCCTCACCAAACCTAACCCAACATAGACTTACTTTTACCGAAATCAAAGAATTCGACATTGCAGAAATGTAAAAAAAATTCGCAAACCTCACCAAACCTAACCCAACCTAACCTAACCATCACTGAAATCAAAGAATTAAAGATTGAAAGATTAACACAAAACTCGTTTTCCTCTCCAAACCCAACCCAACCTAGCCTAACTTTCACTGAAATCAAAAAATTTGACATTGCAAAAATATACACAAAACTCGCTTTCCTCACCAAACCTAATCCAACCAAGCCTAACTTTTACCGATATCAAAGAATTCGACATTGCAAAAATGTAAAAAAAACTCGCATACCTCACCAAACCTAACCCAACCTAACCTAACCATCACCGAAATCAAAGAATTTGAGATTGTAAGATTAACACAAAACTCGCTTTCCTCACCAAACCTAACCAAACCAAGACTAACTTTTACCGAAATCAAAGAATTCGACATTGCAAAAATGTAAAAAAAACTCGCATACCTCACCAAACCTAACCCAACCTAACCTAACCATCACCGAAATCAAAGAATTTAAGATTGTAAGATTAACACAAAACTCGCTTTCCTCTCCAAACCCAACCCAACCTAGCCTAACTTTCACTGAAATCAAAGAATTCGACATTGCAAAAATATACACAAAACTCGCTTTGCTCACAAACCTAACTTAACCTAGCCTAACTTTTACCGAAATCAAAGAATTCGACATTGCAGAAATGTAAAAAAAACCCGCTAAGCTTACCAAACCTAACCTAACCTAACCAACCATCACCGAAATCAAAGAATTTGAGATTGTAAGATTTACACAAAACTCGCTTTCCTCACCAAACCCAACCCAACCTAGCCTAACTTTCACTGAAATCAAAGAATTCGACAATGCAAAAATATACACAAAACTCGCTTTCCTCAACAAACCTTACTTAACCTAGACTTACTTTTACCGATATCAAAGAATTCGACATTGCAAAAATGTAAAAAAAACTCGCATACCTCACCAAACCTAACCCAACCTAACATAACCATCACCGAAATCAAAGAATTTGAGATTTTGAGATTAACACAAAACCCGCTTTCCTCACCAAACCTAACCAAACCAAGACTAACTTTTACCGAAATCAAAGAATTCGACATTGCAAATATGTAAAAAAAACTCGCATACCTCACCAAACCTAACCCAACCTAACCTAACCATCACCGAAATTAAAGAATTTGAGATTGTAAGATTAACACAAAACTCGCTTTCCTCTCCAAACCCAACCCAACCTAGCCTAACTTTCACTGAAATCAAAGAATTCGACATTGCAAAAATATACACAAAACTCGCTTTCCTCACCAAACCTAACCTAACCTAGCCTTACTTTTACCGAAATCAAAGAATTCGACATTGCAGAAATAAAAAAAAACCCGCGTAGCTTACCAAACCTAACCTAACCTAACCAACCATCACCGAAATCAAAGAATTTGAGATTGTAAGATTTACACAAAATTCGCTAAACTCACCAAACCTAACCCAACCTAGCCTAACTATCACCGAAATCAAAGAATTCGACATTGCAAACAAATACACAAAACTCGCTTACCTCACCAAACCTTACCCAACCTAGCCTAAATTTTACCGAAATCAAAGAATTCGACATTGCAGAAATGTAAAAAAACCCGCGTAGCTTACCAAACCTAACCTAACCTAACCAACTATCACCGAAATCAAAGAATTAGACATTGCAAAAATATACACAAAACTCGCTTTCCTCACCAAACCTAACCCAACCTAGACTAACTTTTACCGAAATCAAAGAATTCGACATTGCAGTAATGTAAAAAAAACTTGCAAACCTCACCAAACCTAACCTAACCTAGCCTAATTTTACCGAAATCAAAGAATTCGACATTGCAGAAATAAAAAAAAACCCGCGTAGCTTACCAAACCTAACCTAACCTAACCAACCATCACCGAAATCAAAGAATTTGAGATTGTAAGATTTACACAAAACTCGCTTTCCTCACCAAACCTAACCCAACCTAGCCTAACTATCACCGAAATCGAAGAATTCAACATTGCAAAAATATACACAAAACCCGCTTTCCTCACCAAACCTAACCCAACCTAGCTTTACTATCACCGAAATCATAAAAATTCGACATTGCAAAAATATACACAAAACTCGCTTTCCTCACCAAACCTAACCCAACATAGACTTACTTTTACCGAAATCAAAGAATTCGACATTGCAGAAATGTAAAAAAAATTCGCAAACCTCACCAAACCTAACCCAACCTAACCTAACCATCACTGAAATCAAAGAATTAAAGATTGAAAGATTAACACAAAACTCGTTTTCCTCTCCAAACCCAACCCAACCTAGCCTAACTTTCACTGAAATCAAAAAATTTGACATTGCAAAAATATACACAAAACTCGCTTTCCTCACCAAACCTAATCCAACCAAGCCTAACTTTTACCGATATCAAAGAATTCGACATTGCAAAAATGTAAAAAAAACTCGCATACCTCACCAAACCTAACCCAACCTAACCTAACCATCACCGAAATCAAAGAATTTGAGATTGTAAGATTAACACAAAACTCGCTTTCCTCACCAAACCTAACCAAACCAAGACTAACTTTTACCGAAATCAAAGAATTCGACATTGCAAAAATGTAAAAAAAACTCGCATACCTCACCAAACCTAACCCAACCTAACCTAACCATCACCGAAATCAAAGAATTTAAGATTGTAAGATTAACACAAAACTCGCTTTCCTCTCCAAACCCAACCCAACCTTGCCTAACTTTCACTGAAATCAAAGAATTCGACATTGCAAAAATATACACAAAACTCGCTTTGCTCACAAACCTAACTTAACCTAGCCTAACTTTTACCGAAATCAAAGAATTCGACATTGCAGAAATGTAAAAAAAACCCGCTAAGCTTACCAAACCTAACCTAACCTAACCAACCATCACCGAAATCAAAGAATTTGAGATTGTAAGATTTACACAAAACTCGCTTTCCTCACCAAACCTAACCCAACCTAGCCTAACTATCACCGAAATCGAAGAATTCGACATTGCAAAAATATACACAAAACTCGCTTTCCTCACCAAACCTAACTCAACCTAGCCTAACTTTTACCGAAATCAATGAATTCGACATTGCAGTAATATATAAAAAAACTCGCATACCTCACCAAACCTAACCCAACCTAACCTAACCATCACCGAAATCAAAGAATTTGAGATTGTAAGATTTACACAAAATTTGCTCAACTCACCAAACCTAACCCAACCTAGCCTAACTATCACCGAAATCAAAGAATTCGACATTGAAAAACTATACACAAAACTCGCTTTCCTCACCAAACCTAACCCAACCTAGACTTACTTTTACCAAAAATCAAAGAATTCGACATTGCAGAAATGTAAAAAAAATTCGCATACCTCACCAAACCTAACCAAACCTAACCTAACCATCACCGAAATCAAAGAATTTGAGATTGTAAGATTTACACAAAACTCGTTTCCTCACCAAACCTAACCCAACCTAACCTAGCCATCACCGAAATTAAAGAATTAGAGATTGAAAGATTAACACAAAACTCGTTTTCCTCTCCAAACCCAACCCAACCTAGCCTAACTTTCACTGAAATCAAAGAATTCGACATTGCAAAAATATACACAAAACTCGCTTTCCTCACCAAACCTAACCTAACCTAGCCTTACTTTTACCGAAATCAAAGAATTCGACATTGCAGAAATAAAAAAAAACCCGCGTAGCTTACCAAACCTAACCTAACCTAACCAACCATCACCGAAATCAAAGAATTTGAGATTGTAAGATTTACACAAAATTCGCTAAACTCACCAAACCTAACCCAACCTAGCCTAACTATCACCGAAATCAAAGAATTCGACATTGCAAACAAATACACAAAACTCGCTTACCTCTCCAAACCTAACCCAACCTAGCCTTACTATCACCGAAATCAAAGAATTAGACATTGCAAAAATATACACAAAACTCGCTTTCCTCACCAAACCTAACCCAACCTAGACTAACTTTTACCGAAATCAAAGAATTCGACATTGCAGTAATGTAAAAAAAACTTGCATACCTCACCAAACCTAACCTAACCTAGCCTAATTTTACCGAAATCAAAGAATTCGACATTGCAGAAATAAAAAAAAACCCGCGTAGCTTACCAAACCTAACCTAACCTAACCAACCATCACCGAAATCAAAGAATTTGAGATTGTAAGATTTACACAAAACTCGCTTTCCTCACCAAACCTAACCCAACCTAGCCTAACTATCACCGAAATCGAAGAATTCAACATTGCAAAAATATACACAAAACCCGCTTTCCTCACCAAACCTAACCCAACCTAGCTTTACTATCACCGAAATCATAAAAATTCGACATTGCAAAAATATACACAAAACTCGCTTTCCTCACCAAACCTAACCCAACATAGACTTACTTTTACCGAAATCAAAGAATTCGACATTGCAGAAATGTAAAAAAAATTCGCAAACCTCACCAAACCTAACCCAACCTAACCTAACCATCACTGAAATCAAAGAATTAAAGATTGAAAGATTAACACAAAACTCGTTTTCCTCTCCAAACCCAACCCAACCTAGCCTAACTTTCACTGAAATCAAAGAATTTGACATTGCAAAAATATACACAAAACTCGCTTTCCTCACCAAACCTAATCCAACCAAGCCTAACTTTTACCGATATCAAAGAATTCGACATTGCAAAAATGTAAAAAAAACTCGCATACCTCACCAAACCTAACCCAACCTAACCTAACCATCACCGAAATCAAAGAATTTAAGATTGTAAGATTAACACAAAACTCGCTTTCCTCTCCAAACCCAACCCAACCTAGCCTAACTTTCACTGAAATCAAAGAATTCGACATTGCAAAAATATACACAAAACTCGCTTTGCTCACAAACCTAACTTAACCTAGCCTAACTTTTACCGAAATCAAAGAATTCGACATTGCAGAAATGTAAAAAAAACCCGCGTAGCTTACCAAACCTAACCTAACCTAACCAACCATCACCGAAATCAAAGAATTTGAGATTGTAAGATTTAAACAAAATTCGCTAACCTCACCAAACCTAACCCAACCTAGCCTAACTATCACCGAAATCAAAGAATTCGACATTGCAAAAATATACACAAAACTCGCTTTCCTCACCAAACCTAACCCAACCTAGACTAACTTTTACCGAAATCAAAGAATTCGACATTGCAAAAATATACACAAAACTCGCTTTCCTCACCAAACCTAACTCAACCTAGCCTAACTTTTACCGAAATCAATGAATTCGACATTGCAGTAATATATAAAAAAACTCGCATACCTCACCAAACCTAACCCAACCTAACCTAACCATCACCGAAATCAAAGAATTTGAGATTGTAAGATTTACACAAAATTTGCTAAACACACCAAACCTAACCCAACCTAGCCTAACTATCACCGAAATCAAAGAATTCGACATTGAAAAAATATACACAAAACTCGCTTTCCTCACCAAACCTAACCCAACCTAGACTTACTTTTACCAAAAATCAAAGAATTCGACATTGCAGAAATGTAAAAAAAATTCGCATACCTCACCAAACCTAACCCAACCTATCCTAACCATCTCCGAAATCAAAGAATTTGAAATTGTAAGATTTACACAAAATTCGCTAAACTCACCAAAACTAACCCAACCTAGCCTAACTATCACCGAAATCGAAGAATTCGACATTGCAAAAATATACACAAAACCCGCTTTCCTCACCAAACCTAACCCAACCTAGCCTTACTATCACCGAAATCATAAAAATTCGACATTGCAAAAACATACACAAAACTCGCTTTCCTCACCAAACCTAACTCAACCTAGCCTAACTTTTACCGAAATCAAAGAATTCGACATTGCAAAAATATACACAAAACTCGCTTTCCTCACGAAACCTAACTCAACCTAGCCTAACTTTTACCGAAATCAATGAATTCGACATTGCAGTAATATATAAAAAAACTCGCATACCTCACCAAACCTAACCCAACCTAACCTAACCATCACCGAAATCAAAGAATTTGAGATTGTATGATTTACACAAAACTCGCTTTCCTCACCAAACCTAACCCAACCTAACCTAGCCATCACCGAAATCAAAGAATTAGAGATTGAAAGATTAACACAAAACTCGTTTTCCTCTCCAAACCCAACCCAACCTAGCCTAACTTTCACTCTAATCAAAGAATTTGACATTGCAAAAATATACACAAAACTCGCTTTCCTCACCAAACCTAACCCAACCTAACCTAACCATCACCGAAATCAAAGAATTTGAGATTGTAAGATTTACACAAAACTCGCTTTCCTCACCAAACCAAACCCATGCTAGCCTAACTATCACCGAAATCGAAGAATTCGACATTGCAAAAATATACACAAAACCCGCTTTCCTCACCAAACCTAACCCAACGTAGACTTACTTTTACCAAAAATCAAAGAATTCGACATTGCAGAAATGTAAAAAAAATTCGCATACCTCACCAAACCTAACCAAACCTAACCTAACCATCACCGAAATCAAAGAATTTGAGATTGTAAGATTTACACAAAACTCGCTTTCCTCACCAAACCTTACCCAACCTAGGCTTACTTTTACCGAAATCAAAGAATTCGACAATGCAAAAATATACACAAAACTCGCTTTCCTCACCAAACCTAACTTAACCTAGACTTACTTTTACCGATATCAAAGAATTCGACATTGCAAAAATGTAAAAAAAACTCGCATACCTCACCAAACCTAACCCAACCTAACATAACCATCACCGAAATCAAAGAATTTGAGATTTTGAGATTAACACAAAACCCGCTTTCCTCACCAAACCTAACCCAACGTAGACTTACTTTTACCAAAAATCAAAGAATTCGACATTGCAGAAATGTAAAAAAAATTCGCAAACCTCACCAAACCTAACCCAACCTAACCTAACCATCACCGAAATCAAAGAATTAAAGATTGAAAGATTAACACAAAACTCGTTTTCCTCTCCAAACCCAACCCAACCTAGCCTAACTTTCACTAAAATCAAAGAATTTGACATTGCAAAAATATACACAAAACTCGCTTTCCTCACCAAACCTAACCCAACCAAGCCTAACTTTTACCGATATCAAAGAATTCGACATTGCAAAAATGTAAAAAAAACTCGCATACCTCACCAAACCTAACCCAACCTAACCTAACCATCACCGAAATCAAAGAATTTGAGATTGTAAGATTTACACAAAACTCGCTTTCCTCACCAAACCTTACCCAACCTAGGCTTACTTTTACCGAAATCAAAGAATTCGACATTGCAGAAATGTAAAAAAAATTCGCATACCTCACCAAACCTAACCCAACCTAACCTAGCCATCACCGAAATCATGAATTAGAGATTGTAAGATTAACACAAAACTCGCTTTCCTCTCCAAACCCAACCCAACCTAGCCTAACTTTCACTGAAATCAAAGAATTCGACAATGCAAAAATATACACAAAACTCGCTTTCCTCACCAAACCTAACTTAACCTAGACTTACTTTTACCGATATCAAAGAATTCGACATTGCAAAAATGTAAAAAAAACTCGCATACCTCACCAAACCTAACCCAACCTAACATAACCATCACCGAAATCAAAGAATTTGAGATTTTGAGATTAACACAAAACCCGCTTTCCTCACCAAACCTAACCAAACCAAGACTAACTTTTACCGAAATCAAAGAATTCGACATTGCAAATATGTAAAAAAAACTCGCATTCCTCACCAAACCTAACCCAACCTAACTTAACCATCACCGAAATCAAAGAATTTGAGATTGTAAGATTAACACAAAACTCGCTTTCCTCTCCAAACCCAACCCAACCTAGCCTAACTTTCACTGAAATCAAAGAATTCGACATTGCAAAAATATACACAAAACTCGCTTTCCTCACCAAACCTAACCTAACCTAGCCTTACTTTTACCGAAATCAAAGAATTCGACATTGCAGAAATAAAAAAAAACCCGCGTAGCTTACCAAACCTAACCTAACCTAACCAACCATCACCGAAATCAAAGAATTTGAGATTGTAAGATTTACACAAAATTCGCTAAACTCACCAAACCTAACCCAACCTAGCCTAACTATCACCGAAATCAAAGAATTCGACATTGCAAACAAATACACAAAACTCGCTTACCTCTCCAAACCTAACCCAACCTAGCCTTACTATCACCGAAATCAAAGAATTTGACATTGCAAAAATATACACAAAACTCGCTTACCTCACCAAACCTTACCCAACCTAGCCTAAATTTTACCGAAATCAAAGAATTCGACATTGCAGAAATGTAAAAAAACCCGCGTAGCTTACCAAACCTAACCTAACCTAACCAACTATCACCGAAATCAAAGAATTAGACATTGCAAAAATATACACAAAACTCGCTTTCCTCACCAAACCTAACCCAACCTAGACTAACTTTTACCGAAATCAAAGAATTCGACATTGCAGTAATGTTAAAAAAACTTGCATACCTCACCAAACCTAACCTAACCTAGCCTAATTTTACCGAAATCAAAGAATTCGACATTGCAGAAATAAAAAAAAACCCGCGTAGCTTACCAAACCTAACCTAACCTAACCAACCATCACCGAAATCAAAGAATTTGAGATTGTAAGATTTACACAAAACTCGCTTTCCTCACCAAACCTAACCCAACCTAGCCTAACTATCACCGAAATCGAAGAATTCGACATTGCAAAAATATACACAAAACCCGCTTTCCTCACCAAACCTAACCCAACCTAGCTTTACTATCACCGAAATCATAAAAATTCGACATTGCAAAAATATACACAAAACTCGCTTTCCTCACCAAACCTAACCCAACATAGACTTACTTTAACCGAAATCAAAGAATTCGACATTGCAGAAATGTAAAAAAAATTCGCAAACCTCACCAAACCTAACCCAACCTAACCTAACCATCACCGAAATCAAAGAATTAAAGATTGAAAGATTAACACAAAACTCGTTTTCCTCTCCAAACCCAACCCAACCTAGCCTAACTTTCACTAAAATCAAAGAATTTGACATTGCAAAAATATACACAAAACTCGCTTTCCTCACCAAACCTAACCCAACCAAGCCTAACTTTTACCGATATCAAAGAATTCGACATTGCAAAAATGTAAAAAAAACTCGCATACCTCACCAAACCTAACCCAACCTAACCTAACCATCACCGAAATCAAAGAATTTAAGATTGTAAGATTAACACAAAACTCGCTTTCCTCTCCAAACCCAACCCAACCTAGCCTATTTTTCACTGAAATCAAAGAATTCGACATTGCAAAAATATACACAAAACTCGCTTTCCTCACAAACCTAACCTAACCTAGCCTAACTTTTACCGAAATCAAAGAATTCGACATTGCAGAAATGTAAAAAAAACCCGCGTAGCTTACCAAACCTAACCTAACCTAACCAACCATCACCGAAATCAAAGAATTTGAGATTGTAAGATTTACACAAAACTCGCTTTCCTCACCAAACCTAACCCAACCTAGCCTTACTATCACCGAAATCATAAAAATTCGACATTGCTAAAATATACACAAAACTCGCTTTCCTCACCAAACCTAACTCAACCTAGCCTAACTTTTACCGAAATCAATGAATTCGACATTGCAGTAATATAAAAAAAACTCGCATACCTCACCAAACCTAACCCAACCTAACCTAACCATCACCGAAATTGAAGAATTTGAGATTGTAAGATTTACACAAAATTCGCTAAACTGACCAAAACTAACCCAACCTAGCCTAACTATCACCGAAATCGAAGAATTCGACATTGCAAAAATATACACAAAACCCGCTTTCCTCACCAAACCTAACCCAACCTAGCCTTACTAACACCGAAATCATAAAAATTCGACATTGCAAAAACATACACAAAACTCGCTTTCCTCACCAAACCTAACTCAACCTAGCCTAACTTTTACCGAAATCAAAGAATTCGACATTGCAAAAATATACACAAAACTCGCTTTCCTCACCAAACCTAACTCAACCTAGCCTAACTTTTACCGAAATCAATGAATTCGACATTGCAGTAATATATAAAAAAACTCACATACCTCACCAAACCTAACCCAACCTAACCTAACCATCACCGAAATCAAAGAATTTGAGAATGTAAGATTTACACAAAATTTGCTAAACACACCAAACCTAACCCAACCTAGCCTAACTATCACCGAAATCAAAGAATTCGACATTGAAAAAATATACACAAAACTCGCTTTCCTCACCAAACCTAACCCAACCTAGACTTACTTTTACCAAAAATCAAAGAATTCGACATTGCAGAAATGTAAAAAAAATACGCATACCTCACCAAACCTAACCAAACCTAACCTAACCATCACCGAAATCAAAGAATTTGAGATTGTATGATTTACACAAAACTCGCTTTCCTCACCAAACCTAACCCAACCTAACCTAGCCATCACCGAAATCAAAGAATTAGAGATTGAAAGATTAACACAAAACTCGGTTTCCTCTCCAAACCCAACCCAACCTAGCCTAACTTTCACTCTAATCAAAGAATTCGACATTGCAAAAATATACACAAAACTCGCTTTCCTCACCAAACCTAACCCAACCTAGCCTAACTTTTACCGATATCAAAGAATTCGACATTGCAAAAATGTAAAAAAAACTCGCATACCTCACCAAACCTAACCCAACCTAACCTAACCATCACCGAAATCAAAGAATTTGAGATTGTAAGATTAACACAAAACTCGCTTTCCTCACCAAACCTAACCAAACCAAGACTAACTTTTAACGAAATCAAAGAATTCGACATTGCAGTAATGTAAAAAAAACTCGCATACCTCACCAAACTTAACCCAACCTAGCGTAACTATCACCGAAATCGAAGAATTTGAAATTGTAAGATTTACACAAAATTCGCTAAACTTACCAAAACTAACCCAACCTAGACTAACTATCACCGAAATCGAAGAATTCGACATTGCAAAAATATACACAAAACCCGCTTTCCTCACCAAACCTAACCCAACCTAGCCTTACTATCACCGAAATCATAAAAATTCGACATTGCTAAAATATACACAAAACTCGCTTTCCTCACCAAACCTAACTCAACCTAGCCTAACTTTTACCGAAATCAATGAATTCGACATTGCAGTAATATAAAAAAAACTCGCATACCTCACCAAACCTAACCCAACCTAACCTAACCATCACCGAAATTGAAGAATTTGAGATTGTAAGATTTACACAAAATTTGCTAAACTTACCAAACCTAACCCAACCTAGCCTAACTATCACCGAAATCAAAGAATTCGACATTGAAAAAATATACACAAAACTCGCTTTCCTCACCAAACCTAACCCAACCTAGACTAACTTTTACCGAAATCAAAGAATTCGACATTGCAGTAATGTAAAAAAAACTCGCATACCTCACCAAACCTAACCCAACCTAACCTAACCATCTCCGAAATCAAAGAATTTGAAATTGTAAGATTTACACAAAATTCGCTAAACTCACCAAAACTAACCCAACCTAGCCTAACTATCACCGAAATCGAAGAATTCGACATTGCAAAAATATACACAAAACCCGCTTTCCTCACCAAACCTAACCCAACCTAGCCTTACTATCACCGAAATCATAAAAATTCGACATTGCAAAAACATATACAAAACTCGCTTTCCTCACCAAACCTAACTCAACCTAGCCTAACTTTTACCGAAATCAATGAATTCGACATTGCAGTAATATAAAAAAAACTCGCATACCTCACCAAACCTAACCCAACCTAACCTAACCATCACCGAAATTGAAGAATTTGAGATTGTAAGATTTACACAAAATTTGCTAAACTCACCAAACCTAACCCAACCTAGCCTAACTATCACCGAAATCAAAGAATTCGACATTGAAAAAATATACACAAAACTCGCTTTCCTCACCAAACCTAACCCAACCTAGACTAACTTTTCCGAAATCAAAGAATTCGACATTGCAGTAATGTAAAAAAAACTCGCATACCTCACCAAACCTAACCTAACCTAGCCTAACTATCACCGAAATCGAAGAATTCGACATTGCAAAAATATACACAAAACTCGCTTTCCTCACCAAACCTAACCCAACCTAGTCTTACTATCACCGAAATCATAAAAATTCGACATTGCAAAAATATACACAAAACTCGCTTTCCTCACCAAACCTAACCCAACCTAACCTAGCCATCACCGAAATCAAAGAATAAGAGATTGAAAGATTAACACAAAACTCGTTTTCCTCTCCAAACCCAACCCAACCTAGCCTAACTTTCACTCTAATCAAAGAATTCGACATTGCAAAAATATACACAAAACTCGCTTTCCTCACCAAACCTAACCCAACCTAGCCTAACTTTTACCGATATCAAAGAATTCGACATTGCAAAAATGTAAAAAAAACTCGCATACCTCACCAAACCTAACCCAACCTAACCTAACCATCACCGAAATCAAAGAGTTTGAGATTGTAAGATTTACACAAAACTCGCTTTCCTCACCAAACCAAACCCATGCTAGCCTAACTATCACCGAAATCAATGAATTCGACATTGCAAAAATATACACAAAACTCGCTTTCCTCACCAAACCTAACCCAACCTAGACTTACTTTTACCAAAAATCAAAGAATTCGACATTGCAGAAATGTAAAAAAAATTCGCATACCTCACCAAACCTAACCAAACCTAACCTAACCATCACCGAAATCAAAGAATTTGAGATTGTATGATTTACACAAAACTCGCTTTCCTCACCAAACCTAACCCAACCTAACCTAGCCATCACCGAAATCAAAGAATTAGAGATTGAAAGATTAACACAAAACTCGCTTTCCTCACTAAACCTAACCAAACCAAGACTAACTTTTACCGAAATCAAAGAATTCGACATTGCAGTAATGTAAAAAAAACTCGCATACCTCACCAAACCTATCCTAACCTAGCCTAACTATCACCGAAATCGAAGAATTCGACATTGCAAAAATATACACAAAACCCGCTTTCCTCACCAAACCTAACCCAACCTAGTCTTACTATCACCGAAATCATAAAAATTCGACATTGCAAAAATATACACAAAACTCGCTTTCCTCACCAAACCTAACTCAACCTAGCCTAACTTTTACCGAAATCAATGAATTCGACATTGCAGTAATATAAAAAAAACTCGCATACCTCACCAAACCTAACCCAACCATACCTAACCATCACTGAAATTAAAGAATTTGAGATTGTAAGATTTACACAAAATTTGCTAAACTCACCAAACCTAACCCAACCTAGCCTAACTATCACCGAAATCAAAGAATTCGACATTGAAAAAATATACACAAAACTCGCTTTCCTCACCACACCTAACCCAACCTAGACTAACTTTTACCGAAATCAAAGAATTCGACATTGCAGTAATGTAAAAAAAACTTGCATACCTCACCAAACCTAACCCAACCTAACCTAACCATCTCCGAAATCAAAGAATTTGAAATTGTAAGATTTACACAAAATTCGCTAAACTCACCAAAACTAACCCAACCTAGCCTAACTATCACCGAAATCGAAGAATTCGACATTGCAAAAATATACATAAAACCCGCTTTCCTCACCAAACCTAACCCAACCTAGCCTTAATATCACCGAAATCATAAAAATTCGACATTGCAAAAATATACACAAAACTCGCTTTCCTCACCAAACCTAACTCAACCTAGCCTAACTTTTACCGAAATCAATGAATTCGACATTGCGGTAATATTAAAAAAACTCGCATACCTCACCAAACCTAACCCAACCTAACCTAACCATCACCGAAATTGAAGAATTTGAGATTGTATGATTTACACAAAATTTGCTAAACTCACCAAACCTAACCCAACCTACCCTAACTATCACCGAAATCAAAGAATTCGACATTGAAAAAATATACACAAAACTCGCTTACCTCACCAAACCTTACCCAACCTAGCCTAAATTTTACCGAAATCAAAGAATTCGACATTGCAGAAATGTAAAAAAACCCGCGTAGCTTACCAAACCTAACCTAACCTAACCAACTATCACCGAAATCAAAGAATTAGACATTGCAAAAATATACACAAAACTCGCTTTCCTCACCAAACCTAACCCAACCTAGACTAACTTTTACCGAAATCAAAGAATTCGACATTGCAGTAATGTTAAAAAAACTTGCATACCTCACCAAACCTAACCTAACCTAGCCTAATTTTACCGAAATCAAAGAATTCGACATTGCAGAAATAAAAAAAAACCCGCGTAGCTTACCAAACCTAACCTAACCTAACCAACCATCACCGAAATCAAAGAATTTGAGATTGTAAGATTTACACAAAACTCGCTTTCCTCACCAAACCTAACCCAACCTAGCCTAACTATCACCGAAATCGAAGAATTCGACATTGCAAAAATATACACAAAACCCGCTTTCCTCACCAAACCTAACCCAACCTAGCTTTACTATCACCGAAATCATAAAAATTCGACATTGCAAAAATATACACAAAACTCGCTTTCCTCACCAAACCTAACCCAACATAGACTTACTTTAACCGAAATCAAAGAATTCGACATTGCAGAAATGTAAAAAAAATTCGCAAACCTCACCAAACCTAACCCAACCTAACCTAACCATCACCGAAATCAAAGAATTAAAGATTGAAAGATTAACACAAAACTCGTTTTCCTCTCCAAACCCAACCCAACCTAGCCTAACTTTCACTAAAATCAAAGAATTTGACATTGCAAAAATATACACAAAACTCGCTTTCCTCACCAAACCTAACCCAACCAAGCCTAACTTTTACCGATATCAAAGAATTCGACATTGCAAAAATGTAAAAAAAACTCGCATACCTCACCAAACCTAACCCAACCTAACCTAACCATCACCGAAATCAAAGAATTTAAGATTGTAAGATTAACACAAAACTCGCTTTCCTCTCCAAACCCAACCCAACCTAGCCTATTTTTCACTGAAATCAAAGAATTCGACATTGCAAAAATATACACAAAACTCGCTTTCCTCACAAACCTAACCTAACCTAGCCTAACTTTTACCGAAATCAAAGAATTCGACATTGCAGAAATGTAAAAAAAACCCGCGTAGCTTACCAAACCTAACCTAACCTAACCAACCATCACCGAAATCAAAGAATTTGAGATTGTAAGATTTACACAAAACTCGCTTTCCTCACCAAACCTAACCCAACCTAGCCTAACTATCACCGAAATCGAAGAATTCGACATTGCAAAAATATACACAAAACCCGCTTTCCTCACCAAACCTAACCCAACCTAGCTTTACTATCACCGAAATCATAAAAATTCGACATTGCAAAAATATACACAAAACTCGCTTTCCTCACCAAACCTAACCCAACATAGACTTACTTTTACCGAAATCAAAGAATTCGACATTGCAGAATTGTAAAAAAAATTCGCAAACCTCACCAAACCTAACCCAACCTAACCTTACCATCACCGAAATCAAAGAATTCGACATTGCAGTAATATATAAAAAAACTCGCATACCTCAACAAACCTAACCCAACCTAACCTAACCATCACCGAAATCAAAGAATTTGAGATTGTAAGATTTACACAATATTTGCTAAACACACCAAACCTAACCCAACCTAGCCTAACTATCACCGAAATCGAAGAATTCGACATTGCAAAAATATACACAAAACCCGCTTTCCTCACCAAACCTAACCCAACCTAGCCTTACTATCACCGAAATCATAAAAATTCGACATTGCTAAAATATACACAAAACTCGCTTTCCTCACCAAACCTAACTCAACCTAGCCTAACTTTTACCGAAATCAATGAATTCGACATTGCAGTAATATAAAAAAAACTCGCATACCTCACCAAACCTAACCCAACCTAACCTAACCATCACCGAAATTGAAGAATTTGAGATTGTAAGATTTACACAAAATTCGCTAAACTGACCAAAACTAACCCAACCTAGCCTAACTATCACCGAAATCGAAGAATTCGACATTGCAAAAATATACACAAAACCCGCTTTCCTCACCAAACCTAACCCAACCTAGCCTTACTAACACCGAAATCATAAAAATTCGACATTGCAAAAACATACACAAAACTCGCTTTCCTCACCAAACCTAACTCAACCTAGCCTAACTTTTACCGAAATCAAAGAATTCGACATTGCAAAAATATACACAAAACTCGCTTTCCTCACCAAACCTAACTCAACCTAGCCTAACTTTTACCGAAATCAATGAATTCGACATTGCAGTAATATATAAAAAAACTCACATACCTCACCAAACCTAACCCAACCTAACCTAACCATCACCGAAATCAAAGAATTTGAGAATGTAAGATTTACACAAAATTTGCTAAACACACCAAACCTAACCCAACCTAGCCTAACTATCACCGAAATCAAAGAATTCGACATTGAAAAAATATACACAAAACTCGCTTTCCTCACCAAACCTAACCCAACCTAGACTTACTTTTACCAAAAATCAAAGAATTCGACATTGCAGAAATGTAAAAAAAATACGCATACCTCACCAAACCTAACCAAACCTAACCTAACCATCACCGAAATCAAAGAATTTGAGATTGTATGATTTACACAAAACTCGCTTTCCTCACCAAACCTAACCCAACCTAACCTAGCCATCACCGAAATCAAAGAATTAGAGATTGAAAGATTAACACAAAACTCGGTTTCCTCTCCAAACCCAACCCAACCTAGCCTAACTTTCACTCTAATCAAAGAATTCGACATTGCAAAAATATACACAAAACTCGCTTTCCTCACCAAACCTAACCCAACCTAGCCTAACTTTTACCGATATCAAAGAATTCGACATTGCAAAAATGTAAAAAAAACTCGCATACCTCACCAAACCTAACCCAACCTAACCTAACCATCACCGAAATCAAAGAATTTGAGATTGTAAGATTAACACAAAACTCGCTTTCCTCACCAAACCTAACCAAACCAAGACTAACTTTTAACGAAATCAAAGAATTCGACATTGCAGTAATGTAAAAAAAACTCGCATACCTCACCAAACTTAACCCAACCTAGCGTAACTATCACCGAAATCGAAGAATTTGAAATTGTAAGATTTACACAAAATTCGCTAAACTTACCAAAACTAACCCAACCTAGACTAACTATCACCGAAATCGAAGAATTCGACATTGCAAAAATATACACAAAACCCGCTTTCCTCACCAAACCTAACCCAACCTAGCCTTACTATCACCGAAATCATAAAAATTCGACATTGCTAAAATATACACAAAACTCGCTTTCCTCACCAAACCTAACTCAACCTAGCCTAACTTTTACCGAAATCAATGAATTCGACATTGCAGTAATATAAAAAAAACTCGCATACCTCACCAAACCTAACCCAACCTAACCTAACCATCACCGAAATTGAAGAATTTGAGATTGTAAGATTTACACAAAATTTGCTAAACTTACCAAACCTAACCCAACCTAGCCTAACTATCACCGAAATCAAAGAATTCGACATTGAAAAAATATACACAAAACTCGCTTTCCTCACCAAACCTAACCCAACCTAGACTAACTTTTACCGAAATCAAAGAATTCGACATTGCAGTAATGTAAAAAAAACTCGCATACCTCACCAAACCTAACCCAACCTAACCTAACCATCTCCGAAATCAAAGAATTTGAAATTGTAAGATTTACACAAAATTCGCTAAACTCACCAAAACTAACCCAACCTAGCCTAACTATCACCGAAATCGAAGAATTCGACATTGCAAAAATATACACAAAACCCGCTTTCCTCACCAAACCTAACCCAACCTAGCCTTACTATCACCGAAATCATAAAAATTCGACATTGCAAAAACATATACAAAACTCGCTTTCCTCACCAAACCTAACTCAACCTAGCCTAACTTTTACCGAAATCAATGAATTCGACATTGCAGTAATATAAAAAAAACTCGCATACCTCACCAAACCTAACCCAACCTAACCTAACCATCACCGAAATTGAAGAATTTGAGATTGTAAGATTTACACAAAATTTGCTAAACTCACCAAACCTAACCCAACCTAGCCTAACTATCACCGAAATCAAAGAATTCGACATTGAAAAAATATACACAAAACTCGCTTTCCTCACCAAACCTAACCCAACCTAGACTAACTTTTCCGAAATCAAAGAATTCGACATTGCAGTAATGTAAAAAAAACTCGCATACCTCACCAAACCTAACCTAACCTAGCCTAACTATCACCGAAATCGAAGAATTCGACATTGCAAAAATATACACAAAACTCGCTTTCCTCACCAAACCTAACCCAACCTAGTCTTACTATCACCGAAATCATAAAAATTCGACATTGCAAAAATATACACAAAACTCGCTTTCCTCACCAAACCTAACCCAACCTAACCTAGCCATCACCGAAATCAAAGAATAAGAGATTGAAAGATTAACACAAAACTCGTTTTCCTCTCCAAACCCAACCCAACCTAGCCTAACTTTCACTCTAATCAAAGAATTCGACATTGCAAAAATATACACAAAACTCGCTTTCCTCACCAAACCTAACCCAACCTAGCCTAACTTTTACCGATATCAAAGAATTCGACATTGCAAAAATGTAAAAAAAACTCGCATACCTCACCAAACCTAACCCAACCTAACCTAACCATCACCGAAATCAAAGAGTTTGAGATTGTAAGATTTACACAAAACTCGCTTTCCTCACCAAACCAAACCCATGCTAGCCTAACTATCACCGAAATCAATGAATTCGACATTGCAAAAATATACACAAAACTCGCTTTCCTCACCAAACCTAACCCAACCTAGACTTACTTTTACCAAAAATCAAAGAATTCGACATTGCAGAAATGTAAAAAAAATTCGCATACCTCACCAAACCTAACCCAACCTAACCTAGCCATCACCGAAATCAAAGAATTAGAGATTGAAAGATTAACACAAAACTCGCTTTCCTCACTAAACCTAACCAAACCAAGACTAACTTTTACCGAAATCAAAGAATTCGACATTGCAGTAATGTAAAAAAAACTCGCAAACCTCACCAAACCTATCCTAACCTAGCCTAACTATCACCGAAATCGAAGAATTCGACATTGCAAAAATATACACAAAACCCGCTTTCCTCACCAAACCTAACCCAACCTAGTCTTACTATCACCGAAATCATAAAAATTCGACATTGCAAAAATATACACAAAACTCGCTTTCCTCACCAAACCTAACTCAACCTAGCCTAACTTTTACCGAAATCAATGAATTCGACATTGCAGTAATATAAAAAAAACTCGCATACCTCACCAAACCTAACCCAACCATACCTAACCATCACTGAAATTAAAGAATTTGAGATTGTAAGATTTACACAAAATTTGCTAAACTCACCAAACCTAACCCAACCTAGCCTAACTATCACCGAAATCAAAGAATTCGACATTGAAAAAATATACACAAAACTCGCTTTCCTCACCACACCTAACCCAACCTAGACTAACTTTTACCGAAATCAAAGAATTCGACATTGCAGTAATGTAAAAAAAACTTGCATACCTCACCAAACCTAACCCAACCTAACCTAACCATCTCCGAAATCAAAGAATTTGAAATTGTAAGATTTACACAAAATTCGCTAAACTCACCAAAACTAACCCAACCTAGCCTAACTATCACCGAAATCGAAGAATTCGACATTGCAAAAATATACATAAAACCCGCTTTCCTCACCAAACCTAACCCAACCTAGCCTTAATATCACCGAAATCATAAAAATTCGACATTGCAAAAATATACACAAAACTCGCTTTCCTCACCAAACCTAACTCAACCTAGCCTAACTTTTACCGAAATCAATGAATTCGACATTGCGGTAATATTAAAAAAACTCGCATACCTCACCAAACCTAACCCAACCTAACCTAACCATCACCGAAATTGAAGAATTTGAGATTGTATGATTTACACAAAATTTGCTAAACTCACCAAACCTAACCCAACCTACCCTAACTATCACCGAAATCAAAGAATTCGACATTGAAAAAATATACACAAAACTCGCTTTCCTCACCAAACCTAACACAACCTAGACTAACTTTTACCGAAATCAAAGAATTCGACATTGCAGTAATGTAAAAAAAACTCGCATACCTCACCAAACCTAACCCAACCTAACCTAACCATCACCGAAATCAAAGAATTTGAAATTGTAAGATTTACACAAAATTCGCTAAACTCACCAAAACTAACCCAACCTAGCCTAACTATCACCGAAATCGAAGAATTCGACATTGCAAAAATATACACAAAACCCGCTTTCCTCACCAAACCTAACCCAACCTAGCCTTACTATCACCGAAATCATAAAAATTCGACATTGCAGAAATATACACAAAACTCGCTTTACTCACCAAACCTAACTCAACCTAGCCTAACTTTTACCGAAATCAATGAATTCGACATTGCAGTAATATAAAAAAAACTCGCATACCTCACCAAACCTAACCCAACCTAACCTTACCATTACCGAAATTGAAGAATTTGAGAATGTAAGATTTACACAAAATTTGCTAAACTCACCAAACCTAACCCAACCTAGCCTAACTATCACCGAAATCAAAGAATTCGACATTGAAAAAATATACACAAAACTCGCTTTCCTCACCAAACCTTACCCAACCTAGACTTACTTTTACCAAAAATCAAAGAATTCGACATTGCAGAAATGTAAAAAAAATTTGCATACCTCACCAAACCTAACCTAACCTAACCTAACCTAACCTAACCTAACCATCTCCGAAATCAAAGAATTCGACATTGCAAAAATATACACAAAACTCGCATACCTCACCAAACCTAACCCAACCTAACCTAACCATCACCGAAATCAAAGAATTTGAGATTGTAGGATTTACACAAAACTCGCTTTCCTCACCAAACCTAACCCAACCTAACCTAACTATCACCGAAATCAAAGAATTCGACATTGAAAAAATATACACCAAACTCGCTTTCCTCACCAAACCTAACCCAACCTAGCCTTACTATCACCGAAATCATAAAAATTCGACATTGCAAAAATATACACAAAACTCGCTTTCCTCACCAAACCTAACTCAACCTAGCCTAACTTTTACCGAAATCAATGAATTCGACATTGCGGTAATATAAAAAAAACTCGCATACCTCACCAAACCTAACCCAACCTAACCTAACCATCACCGAAATTGAAGAATTTGAGATTGTATGATTTACACAAAATTTGCTAAACTCACCAAACCTAACCCAACCTACCCTAACTATCACCGAAATCAAAGAATTCGACATTGAAAAAATATACACAAAACTCGCTTTCCTCACCAAACCTAACCCAACCTAGACTAACTTTTACCGAAATCAAAGAATTCGACATTGCAGTAATGTAAAAAAAACTCGCATACCTCACCAAACCTAACCCAACCTAACCTAACCATCACCGAAATCAAAGAATTTGAGATTGTAAGATTTACACAAAACTCGCTTTCCTCACCAAACCTAACCCAACCTAACCTAACTATCACCGAAATCAAAGAATTCGACATTGCAAAAATATACACAAAACCCGCTTTCCTCACCAAACCTAACCCAACCTAGCCTTAATATCACCGAAATCATAAAAATTCGACATTGCAAAAATATACACAAAACTCGCTTTCCTCACCAAACCTAACCCAACCTAGACTAACTTTTACCGAAATCAAAGAATTCGACATTGCAGTAATGTAAAAAAAACTTGCATACCTCACCAAACCTAACCCAACCTAACCTAACCATCTCCGAAATCAAAGAATTTGAAATTGTAAGATTTACACAAAATTCGCTAAACTCACCAAAACTAACCCAACCTAGCCTAACTATCACCGAAATCGAAGAATTCGACATTGCAAAAATATACACAAAACCCGCTTTCCTCACCAAACCTAACCCAACCTAGCCTTAATATCACCGAAATCATAAAAATTCGACATTGCAAAAATATACACAAAACTCGCTTTCCTCACCAAACCTAACTCAACCTAGCCTAACTTTTACCGAAATCAATGAATTCGACATTGCGGTAATATAAAAAAAACTCGCATACCTCACCAAACCTAACCCAACCTAACCTAACCATCACCGAAATTGAAGAATTTGAGATTGTATGATTTACACAAAATTTGCTAAACTCACCAAACCTAACCCAACCTACCCTAACTATCACCGAAATCAAAGAATTCGACATTGAAAAAATATACACAAAACTCGCTTTCCTCACCAAACCTAACCCAACCTAGACTAACTTTTACCGAAATCAAAGAATTCGACATTGCAGGAATGTAAAAAAAACTCGCATACCTCACCAAACCTAACCCAACCTAACCTAACCATCACCGAAATCAAAGAATTTGAAATTGTAAGATTTACACAAAATTCGCTAAACTCACCAAAACTAACCCAACCTAGCCTAACTATCACCGAAATCGAAGAATTCGACATTGCAAAAATATACACAAAACCCGCTTTCCTCACCAAACCTAACCCAACCTAGCCTTACTATCACCGAAATCATAAAAATTCGACATTGCAAAAATATACACAAAACTCGCTTTCCTCAACAAACCTAACTCAACCTAGCCTAACTTTTACCGAAATCAATGAATTCGACATTGCAGTAATATAAAAAAAACTCGCATACCTCACCAAACCTAACCCAACCTAACCTAACCATTACCGAAATTGAAGAATTTGAGAATGTAAGATTTACACAAAATTTGCTAAACTCACCAAACCTAACCCAACCTAGCCTAACTATCACCGAAATCAAAGAATTCGACATTGAAAAAATATACACAAAACTCGCTTTCCTCACCAAACCTAACCCAACCTAGACTTACTTTTACCAAAAATCAAAGAATTCGACATTGCAGAAATGTAAAAAAAATTTGCATACCTCACCAAACCTAACCCAACCTAACCTAACCATCTCCGAAATCAAAGAATTCGACATTGCAAAAATATACACAAAACTCGCATACCTCACCAAACCTAACCCAACCTAACCTAACCATCACCGAAATCAAAGAATTTGAGATTGTTAGATTTACACAAAACTCGCTTTCCTCACCAAACCTAACCCAACCTAACCTAACTATCACCGAAATCAAAGAATTCGACATTGAAAAAATATAGACAAAACTCGCTTTCCTCACCAAACCTAACCCAACCTAGCCTTACTATCACCGAAATCATAAAAATTCGACATTGCAAAAATATACACAAAACTCGCTTTCCTCACCAAACCTAACTCAACCTAGCCAAACTTTTACCGAAATCAATGAATTCGACATTGCGGTAATATAAAAAAAACTCGCATACCTCACCAAACCTAACCCAACCTAACCTAACCACCACCGAAATTGAAGAATTTGAGATTGTAAGATTTACACAAAATTTGCTAAACTCACCAAACCTAACCCAATCTACCCTAACTATCACCGAAATCAAAGAATTCGACATTCAAAAAATATACACAAAACTCGCTTTCCTCACCAAACCTAACCCAACCTAGACTAACTTTTACCGAAATCAAAGAATTCGACATTGCAGTAATGTAAAAAAAACTCGCATACCTCACCAAACCTAACCCAACCTAACCTAATCATCTCCGAAATCAAAGGATTTGAAATTGTAAGATTTACACAAAATTCGCTAAACTCACCAAAACTAACCCAACCTAGCCTAACTATCACCGAAATCGAAGAATTCGACATTGCAAAAATATACACAAAACCCGCTTTCCTCACCAAACCTAACCCAACCTAGCCTTACTATCACCGAAATCATAAAAATTCGACATTGCAAAAATATACACAAAACTCGCTTTCCTCACCAAACCTAACTCAACCTAGCCTAAATTTTACCGAAATCAATGAATTCGACATTGCAGTAATATAAAAAAAACTCGCATACCTCAACAAACCTAACCCAACCTAACCTAACCATCACCGAAATTGAAGAATTTGAGATTGTAAGATTTACACAAAATTTGCTAAACTCACCAAACCTAACCCAACCTAGCCTAACTATCACCGAAATCAAAGAATTCGACATTGAAAAAATATACACAAAACTCGCTTTCCTCACCAAACCTAACCCAACCTAGACTTACTTTTACCAAAAATCAAAGAATTCGACATTGCAGAAATGTAAAAAAAATTCGCATACCTCACCAAACCTAACCAAACCTAACCTAACCATCACCAAAATCAAAGAATTTGAGATTGTAAGATTTACACAAAACTCGCTTTCCTCACCAAACCTAACCCAACCTAACCTAGCCATCACCGAAATCAAAAAATTAGAGATTGAAAGATTAACACAAAACTCGTTTTCCTCTCCAAACCCAACCCAACCTAGCCTAACTATCACCGAAATCGAAGAATTCGACATTGCAAAAATATACACAAAACCCGCTTTCCTCACCAAACCTAACCCAACCTAGTCTTACTATCACCGAAATCATAAAAATTCGACATTGCAAAAATATACACAAAACTCGCTTTCCTCACCAAACCTAACTCAACCTAGCCTAACTTTTACCGAAATCAATGAATTCGACATTGCAGTAATATAAAAAAAACTCGCATACCTCACCAAACCTAACCCAACCTAACCTAACCATCACCGAAATTGAAGAATTTGAGATTGTAAGATTTACACAAAATTTGCTAAACTCACCAAACCTAACCCAACCTAGCCTAACTATCACCGAAATCAAAGAATTCGACATTGAAAAAATATACACAAAACTCGCTTTCCTCACCAAACCTAACCCAACCTAGACTTACTTTTACCAAAAATCAAAGAATTCGACATTGCAGAAATGTAAAAAAAATTTGCATACCTCACCAAACCTAACCCAACCTAACCTAATCATCTCCGAAATCAAAGAATTTGAAATTGTAAGATTTACACAAAATTCCCTTACCTCTCCAAACCTAACCCAACCTAGCCTTTCTATCACCGAAATCAAAGAATTCGACATTGCAAAAATATACTCAAAACTCGCTTTCCTCACCAAACCTAACCCAACCTTGCCTAACTTTTACCGAAATCAAAGAGTTCGACATTGCAAAAATATACACAAAACTCGCTTACCTCTCCAAACCTAACCCAACCTAGCCTTTCTATCACCGAAATCAAAGAATTCGACATTGCAAAAATATACACAAAACTCGCATACCTCACCAAACCTAACCCAACCTAACCTAACCATCACTAAAAAAAAATTCAAAATTCTAAAATTCGCTAAACTTAACAAACCTAACCCAACCTAGACTAACTATCACCGAAATCAAAGAATTCGACATTGCAAAAATATACACAAAACTCGCTTTCCTCACCAGACCTAACCCAACCTAACCTAACCATCTCCGAAATCAAAGAATTTGAAATTGTAAAATTTACACAAAATTCGCTAAACTCACCAAAACTAACCCAACCTAGCCTAACTATCACCGAAATCGAAGAATTCGACATTGCAAAAATATACACAAAACCCGCTTTCCTCACCAAACCTAACCCAACCTAGCCTAACTTTTACCGAAATCAATGAATTCGACATTGCAGTAATATAAAAAAAACTCGCATACCTCACCAAACCTAACCCAACCTAACCTAACCATCACCGAAATTGAAGAATTTGAGATTGTAAGATTTACACAAAATTTGCTAAACTCACCAAACCTAACCCAACCTAGCCTAACTATCACCGAAATCAAAGAATTCGACATTGAAAAAATATACACAAAACTCGCTTTCCTCACCAAACCTAACCCAACCTTGCCTAACTTTTACCGAAATCAAAGAGTTCGACATTGCAAAAATATACACAAAACTCGCTTACCTCTCCAAACCTAACCCAACCTAGCCTTTCTATCACCGAAATCAAAGAATTCGACATTGCAAAAATATACACAAAACTCGCATACCTCACCAAACCTAACCCAACCTAACCTAACCATCACTAAAAAAAAATTGAAAATTCTAAAATTCGCTAAACTTAACAAACCTAACCCAACCTAGACTAACTATCACCGAAATCAAAGAATTCGACATTGCAAAAATATACACAAAACTCGCTTTCCTCACCAAACCTAACCCAACCTAACCTAACCATCTCCGAAATCAAAGAATTTGAAATTGTAAGATTTACACAAAGATCGCTAAACTCACCAAAACTAACCCAACCTAGCCTAACTATCACCGAAATCGAAGAATTCGACATTGCAAAAATATACACAAAACCCGCTTTCCTCACCAAACCTAACGCAACCTAGCCTTACTATCACCGAAATCATAAAAATTCGACATTGCAAAAATATACACAAAACTCGCTTTCCTCACCAAACCTAACTCAACCTAGCCTAACTTTTACCGAAATCAATGAATTCGACATAGCAGTAATATAAAAAAAACTCGCATACCTCACCAAACCTAACCCAACCTAACCTAACCATCACCGAAATTGAAGAATTTGAGATTGTAAGATTTACACAAAATTTGCTAAACTCACCAAACCTAACCCAATCTAGCCTAACTATCACCGAAATCGAAGAATTCGACATTGCAAAAATATACACAAAACCCGCTTTCCTTACCAAACCTAACCCAACCTAGCTTTACTATCACCGAAATCATATAAATTCGACATTCCAAAAATATACACAAAACTCGCTTTCCTCACCAAACCTAACCCAACCTAGACTAACTTTTACCGAAATCAAAGAATTCGACATTGCAGTAATGTAAAAAAAACTCGCATACCTGACAAAAACTAACCCAACCTAACCTAACCATCTCCGAAATCAAAGAATTTGAAATTGTAAGATTTACACAAAATTTGCTAAACTCACCAAAACTAACCCAACCTAGCCTAACTATCACCGAAATCAAAGAATTCGACATTGCAAAAAGATACACAAAACTAGCTTTCCTCACCAAACCTAACTCTACCTAGCCTAACTTTTACCGAAATCAATGAATTCGACATTGCAGTAATATATAAAAAAACTCGCATACCTCACCAAACCTAACCCAACCTAACCTAACCATCACCGAAATCAAAGAATTTGAGATTGTTAGATTTACACAAAATTTGCTAAACACACCAAACCTAACCCAACCTAGCCTAACTATCACCGAAATCAAAGAATTCGACATTGAAAAAATATACACAAAACTCGCTTTCCTCACCAAACCTAACCCAACCTAGACTTACTTTTACCAAAAATCAAAGAATTCGACATTGCAGAAATGTAAAAAAAATTCGCATACCTCACCAAACCTAACCAAACCTAACCTAACCATCACCGAAATCAAAGAATTTGAGATTGTATGATTTACACAAAACTCGCTAAACTTACCAAAACTAACCCAACCTAGACTAACTATCAACGAAATCGAAGAATTCGACATTGCAAAAATATACACAAAACCCGCTTTCCCCACCAAACCTAACCCAACCTAGCCTTACTATCACCGAAATCATAAAAATTCGACATTGCTAAAATATACACAAAACTCGCTTTCCTCACCAAACCTAACTCAACCTAGCCTAACTTTTACCGAAATCAATGAATTCGACATTGCAGTAATATAAAAAAAACTCGCATACCTCACGAAAACTTACCCAACCTAACCTAACCATCACCGAAATTGAAGAATTTGAGATTGTTAGATTTACACAATATTTGCTAAACTCACCAAACCTAACCCAACCTAGCCTAACTATCACCGAAATCTGAGAATTCGACATTGAAAAAATATACACAAAACTCGCTTTCCTCACCAAACCTGACCCAACCTAGACTAACTTTTACCGAAATCAAAGAATTCGACATTGCAGTAATGTAAAAAAAACTCGCATACCTCACCAAACCTTACCCAACCTAACCTAACCATCTCCGAAATCAAAGAATTTGAAATTGTAAGATTTACACAAAATTCGCTAAACTCACCAAAACTAACCCAACCTAGCCTAACTATCACCGAAATCGAAGAATTCGACATTGCAAAAATATACACAAAACCCGCTTTCCTCACCAAACCTAACCCAACCTAGCCTTACTATCACCGAAATCATAAAAATTCGACATTGCAAAAACATACACAAAACTCGCTTTCCTCACCAAACGTAACTCAACCTAGCCTAACTTTTACCGAAATCAAAGAATTCGACATTGCAAAAATATACACAAAACTCGCTTTCCTCACCAAACCTAACTCAACCTAGCCTAACTTTTACCGAAATCAATGAATTCGACATTGCAGTAATATATAAAAAAACTCGCATACCTCACCAAACCTAACCCAACCTAACCTAACCATCACCGAAATCAAAGAATTTGAGAATGTAAGATTTACACAAAATTTGCTAAACACACCAAACCTAACCCAACCTAGCCTAACTATCACCGAAATCAAAGAATTCGACATTGAAAAAATATACACAAAACTCGCTTTCCTCACCAAACCTAACCCAACCTAGACTTACTTTTACCAAAAATCAAAGAATTCGACATTGCAGAAATGTAAAAAAAATTCGCATACCTCACAAAACCTAACCAAACCTAACCTAACCATCACCGAAATCAAAGAATTTGAGATTGTATGATTTACACAAAACTCGCTTTCCTCACCAAACCTAACCCAACCTAACCTAGCCATCACCGAAATCAAAGAATTAGAGATTGAAAGATTAACACAAAACTCGTTTTCCTCTCCAAACCC
This sequence comes from Arctopsyche grandis, assembly GCF_051622035.1. Classification (NCBI taxonomy): domain Eukaryota; kingdom Metazoa; phylum Arthropoda; class Insecta; order Trichoptera; family Hydropsychidae; genus Arctopsyche; species Arctopsyche grandis. The sequence goes on from NC_135357.1 coordinate 71,675, forward strand.
AACCCAACCTAGCCTAACTTTCACTCTAATCAAAGAATTCGACATTGCAAAAATATACACAAAACTCGCTTTCCTCACCAAACCTAACCCAACCTAACCTAACCATCACCGAAATCAAAGAATTTGAGATTGTAAGATTTACACAAAACTCGCTTTCCTCACCAAACCAAACCCATGCTAGCCTAACTATCACCGAAATCGAAGAATTCGACATTGCAAAATTATACACAAAACTCGCTTTCCTCACCAAACCTAACCCAACCTAGACTAACTTTTACCGAAATCAAAGAATTCGACATTGCAGTAATGTAAAAAAAACTTGCATACCTCACCAAACCTAACCTAACCTAGCCTAATTTTACCGAAATCAAAGAATTCGACATTGCAGAAATAAAAAAAAACCCGCGTAGCTTACCAAACCTAACCTAACCTAACCAACCATCACCGAAATCAAAGAATTTGAGATTGTAAGATTTACACAAAACTCGCTTTCCTCACCAAACCTAACCCAACCTAGCCTAACTATCACCGAAATCAAAGAATTCGACATTGAAAAAATATACACAAAACTCGCTTTCCTCACCAAACCTAACCCAACCTAGACTTACTTTTACCAAAAATCAAAGAATTCGACATTGCAGAAATGTAAAAAAAATTTGCATACCTCACCAAACCTAACCCAACCTAACCTAACCATCTCCGAAATCAAAGAATTTGAAATTGTAAGATTTACACAAAATTCCCTTACCTCTCCAAACCTAACCCAACCTAGCCTTTCTATCACCGAAATCAAAGAATTCGACATTGCAAAAATATACTCAAAACTCGCTTTCCTCACCAAACCTAACCCAACCTTGCCTAACTTTTACCGAAATCAAAGAGTTCGACATTGCAAAAATATACACAAAACTCGCTTACCTCTCCAAACCTAACCCAACCTAGCCTTTCTATCACCGAAATCAAAGAATTCGACATTGCAAAAATATACACAAAACTCGCATACCTCACCAAACCTAACCCAACCTAACCTAACCATCACTAAAAAAAAATTGAAAATTCTAAAATTCGCTAAACTTAACAAACCTAACCCAACCTAGACTAACTATCACCGAAATCAAAGAATTCGACATTGCAAAAATATACACAAAACTCGCTTTCCTCACCAAACCTAACCCAACCTAACCTAACCATCTCCGAAATCAAAGAATTTGAAATTGTAAGATTTACACAAAGATCGCTAAACTCACCAAAACTAACCCAACCTAGCCTAACTATCACCGAAATCGAAGAATTCGACATTGCAAAAATATACACAAAACCCGCTTTCCTCACCAAACCTAACGCAACCTAGCCTTACTATCACCGAAATCATAAAAATTCGACATTGCAAAAATATACACAAAACTCGCTTTCCTCACCAAACCTAACTCAACCTAGCCTAACTTTTACCGAAATCAATGAATTCGACATTGCAGTAATATAAAAAAAACTCGCATACCTCACCAAACCTAACCCAACCTAACCTAACCATCACCGAAATTGAAGAATTTGAGATTGTAAGATTTACACAAAATTTGCTAAACTCACCAAACCTAACCCAACCTAGCCTAACTATCACCGAAATCAAAGAATTCGACATTGAAAAAATATACACAAAACTCGCTTTCCTCACCAAACCTAACCCAACCTAGACTTACTTTTACCAAAAATCAAAGAATTCGACATTGCAGAAATGTAAAAAAAATTTGCATACCTCACCAAACCTAACCCAACCTAACCTAACCATCTCCGAAATCAAAGAATTCGACATTGCAAAAATATACACAAAACTCGCATACCTCACCAAACCTAACCCAACCTAACCTAACCATCACCGAAATCAAAGAATTTGAGATTGTAAGATTTACACAAAACTCGCTTTCCTCACCAAACCTAACCCAACCTAACCTAACTATCACCGAAATCAAAGAATTCGACATTGAAAAAATATACACCAAACTCGCTTTCCTCACCAAACCTAACCCAACCTAGCCTTACTATCACCGAAATCATAAAAATTCGACATTGCAAAAATATACACAAAACTCGCTTTCCTCACCAAACCTAACTCAACCTAGCCTAACTTTTACCGAAATCAATGAATTCGACATTGCGGTAATATAAAAAAAACTCGCATACCTCACCAAACCTAACCCAACCTAACCTAACCATCACCGAAATTGAAGAATTTGAGATTGTATGATTTACACAAAATTTGCTAAACTCACCAAACCTAACCCAACCTACCCTAACTATCACCGAAATCAAAGAATTCGACATTGAAAAAATATACACAAAACTCGCTTTCCTCACCAAACCTAACCCAACCTAGACTAACTTTTACCGAAATCAAAGAATTCGACATTGCAGTAATGTAAAAAAAACTCGCATACCTCACCAAACCTAACCCAACCTAACCTAACCATCACCGAAATCAAAGAATTTGAGATTGTAAGATTTACACAAAACTCGCTTTCCTCACCAAACCTAACCCAACCTAACCTAACTATCACCGAAATCAAAGAATTCGACATTGCAAAAATATACACAAAACCCGCTTTCCTCACCAAACCTAACCCAACCTAGCCTTAATATCACCGAAATCATAAAAATTCGACATTGCAAAAATATACACAAAACTCGCTTTCCTCACCAAACCTAACCCAACCTAGACTAACTTTTACCGAAATCAAAGAATTCGACATTGCAGTAATGTAAAAAAAACTTGCATACCTCACCAAACCTAACCCAACCTAACCTAACCATCTCCGAAATCAAAGAATTTGAAATTGTAAGATTTACACAAAATTCGCTAAACTCACCAAAACTAACCCAACCTAGCCTAACTATCACCGAAATCGAAGAATTCGACATTGCAAAAATATACACAAAACCCGCTTTCCTCACCAAACCTAACCCAACCTAGCCTTAATATCACCGAAATCATAAAAATTCGACATTGCAAAAATATACACAAAACTCGCTTTCCTCACCAAACCTAACTCAACCTAGCCTAACTTTTACCGAAATCAATGAATTCGACATTGCGGTAATATAAAAAAAACTCGCATACCTCACCAAACCTAACCCAACCTAACCTAACCATCACCGAAATTGAAGAATTTGAGATTGTATGATTTACACAAAATTTGCTAAACTCACCAAACCTAACCCAACCTACCCTAACTATCACCGAAATCAAAGAATTCGACATTGAAAAAATATACACAAAACTCGCTTTCCTCACCAAACCTAACCCAACCTAGACTAACTTTTACCGAAATCAAAGAATTCGACATTGCAGTAATGTAAAAAAAACTCGCATACCTCACCAAACCTAACCCAACCTAACCTAACCATCACCGAAATCAAAGAATTTGAAATTGTAAGATTTACACAAAATTCGCTAAACTCACCAAAACTAACCCAACCTAGCCTAACTATCACCGAAATCGAAGAATTCGACATTGCAAAAATATACACAAAACCCGCTTTCCTCACCAAGCCTAACCCAACCTAGCCTTACTATCACCGAAATCATAAAAATTCGACATTGCAAAAATATACACAAAACTCGCTTTCCTCACCAAACCTAACTCAACCTAGCCTAACTTTTACCGAAATCAATGAATTCGACATTGCAGTAATATAAAAAAAACTCGCATACCTCACCAAACCTAACCCAACCTAACCTAACCATTACCGAAATTGAAGAATTTGAGAATGTAAGATTTACACAAAATTTGCTAAACTCACCAAACCTAACCCAACCTAGCCTAACTATCACCGAAATCAAAGAATTCGACATTGAAAAAATATACACAAAACTCGCTTTCCTCACCAAACCTAACCCAACCTAGACTTACTTTTACCAAAAATCAAAGAATTCGACATTGCAGAAATGTAAAAAAAATTTGCATACCTCACCAAACCTAACCCAACCTAACCTAACCATCTCCGAAATCAAAGAATTCGACATTGCAAAAATATACACAAAACTCGCATACCTCACCAAACCTAACCCAACCTAACCTAACCATCACCGAAATCAAAGAATTTGAGATTGTTAGATTTACACAAAACTCGCTTTCCTCACCAAACCTAACCCAACCTAACCTAACTATCACCGAAATCAAAGAATTCGACATTGAAAAAATATAGACAAAACTCGCTTTCCTCACCAAACCTAACCCAACCTAGCCTTACTATCACCGAAATCATAAAAATTCGACATTGCAAAAATATACACAAAACTCGCTTTCCTCACCAAACCTAACTCAACCTAGCCAAACTTTTACCGAAATCAATGAATTCGACATTGCGGTAATATAAAAAAAACTCGCATACCTCACCAAACCTAACCCAACCTAACCTAACCACCACCGAAATTGAAGAATTTGAGATTGTAAGATTTACACAAAATTTGCTAAACTCACCAAACCTAACCCAATCTACCCTAACTATCACCGAAATCAAAGAATTCGACATTCAAAAAATATACACAAAACTCGCTTTCCTCACCAAACCTAACCCAACCTAGACTAACTTTTACCGAAATCAAAGAATTCGACATTGCAGTAATGTAAAAAAAACTCGCATACCTCACCAAACCTAACCCAACCTAACCTAATCATCTCCGAAATCAAAGGATTTGAAATTGTAAGATTTACACAAAATTCGCTAAACTCACCAAAACTAACCCAACCTAGCCTAACTATCACCGAAATCGAAGAATTCGACATTGCAAAAATATACACAAAACCCGCTTTCCTCACCAAACCTAACCCAACCTAGCCTTACTATCACCGAAATCATAAAAATTCGACATTGCAAAAATATACACAAAACTCGCTTTCCTCACCAAACCTAACTCAACCTAGCCTAACTTTTACCGAAATCAATGAATTCGACATTGCAGTAATATAAAAAAAACTCGCATACCTCAACAAACCTAACCCAACCTAACCTAACCATCACCGAAATTGAAGAATTTGAGATTGTAAGATTTACACAAAATTTGCTAAACTCACCAAACCTAACCCAACCTAGCCTAACTATCACCGAAATCAAAGAATTCGACATTGAAAAAATATACACAAAACTCGCTTTCCTCACCAAACCTAACCCAACCTAGACTAACTTTTACCAAAAATCAAAGAATTCGACATTGCAGAAATGTAAAAAAAATTCGCATACCTCACCAAACCTAACCAAACCTAACCTAACCATCACCAAAATCAAAGAATTTGAGATTGTAAGATTTACACAAAACTCGCTTTCCTCACCAAACCTAACCCAACCTAACCTAGCCATCACCGAAATCAAAAAATTAGAGATTGAAAGATTAACACAAAACTCGTTTTCCTCTCCAAACCCAACCCAACCTAGCCTAACTATCACCGAAATCGAAGAATTCGACATTGCAAAAATATACACAAAACCCGCTTTCCTCACCAAACCTAACCCAACCTAGTCTTACTATCACCGAAATCATAAAAATTCGACATTGCAAAAATATACACAAAACTCGCTTTCCTCACCAAACCTAACTCAACCTAGCCTAACTTTTACCGAAATCAATGAATTCGACATTGCAGTAATATAAAAAAAACTCGCATACCTCACCAAACCTAACCCAACCTAACCTAACCATCACCGAAATTGAAGAATTTGAGATTGTAAGATTTACACAAAATTTGCTAAACTCACCAAACCTAACCCAACCTAGCCTAACTATCACCGAAATCAAAGAATTCGACATTGAAAAAATATACACAAAACTCGCTTTCCTCACCAAACCTAACCCAACCTAGACTTACTTTTACCAAAAATCAAAGAATTCGACATTGCAGAAATGTAAAAAAAATTTGCATACCTCACCAAACCTAACGCAACCTAACCTAACCATCACCGAAATTGAAGAATTTGAGATTGTAAGATTTACACAAAATTTGCTAAACTCACCAAACCTAACCCAACCTAGCCTAACTATCACCGAAATCAAAGAATTCGACATTGAAAAAATATACACAAAACTCGCTTTCCTCACCAAACCTAACCCAACCTTGCCTAACTTTTACCGAAATCAAAGAGTTCGACATTGCAAAAATATACACAAAATTCGCTTACCTCTCCAAACCTAACCCAACCTAGCCTTTCTATCACCGAAATCAAAGAATTCGACATTGCAAAAATATACACAAAACTCGCATACCTCACCAAACCTAACCCAACCTAACCTAACCATCACTAAAAAAAAATTGAAAATTCTAAAATTCGCTAAACTTAACAAACCTAACCCAACCTAGACTAACTATCACCGAAATCAAAGAATTCGACATTGCAAAAATATACACAAAACTCGCTTTCCTCACCAAACCTAACCCAACCTAACCTAACCATCTCCGAAATCAAAGAATTTGAAATTGTAAGATTTACACAAAGATCGCTAAACTCACCAAAACTAACCCAACCTAGCCTAACTATCACCGAAATCGAAGAATTCGACATTGCAAAAATATACACAAAACCCGCTTTCCTCACCAAACCTAACGCAACCTAGCCTTACTATCACCGAAATCATAAAAATTCGACATTGCAAAAATATACACAAAACTCGCTTTCCTCACCAAACCTAACTCAACCTAGCCTAACTTTTACCGAAATCAATGAATTCGACATTGCAGTAATATAAAAAAAACTCGCATACCTCACCAAACCTAACCCAACCTAACCTAACCATCACCGAAATTGAAGAATTTGAGATTGTAAGATTTACACAAAATTTGCTAAACTCACCAAACCTAACCCAATCTAGCCTAACTATCACCGAAATCGAAGAATTCGACATTGCAAAAATATACACAAAACCCGCTTTCCTTACCAAACCTAACCCAACCTAGCTTTACTATCACCGAAATCATATAAATTCGACATTCCAAAAATATACACAAAACTCGCTTTCCTCACCAAACCTAACCCAACCTAGACTAACTTTTACCGAAATCAAAGAATTCGACATTGCAGTAATGTAAAAAAAACTCGCATACCTGACAAAAACTAACCCAACCTAACCTAACCATCTCCGAAATCAAAGAATTTGAAATTGTAAGATTTACACAAAATTTGCTAAACTCACCAAAACTAACCCAACCTAGCCTAACTATCACCGAAATCAAAGAATTCGACATTGCAAAAAGATACACAAAACTAGCTTTCCTCACCAAACCTAACTCTACCTAGCCTAACTTTTACCGAAATCAATGAATTCGACATTGCAGTAATATATAAAAAAAAACTCGCATACCTCACCAAACCTAACCCAACCTAACCTAACCATCACCGAAATCAAAGAATTTGAGATTGTAAGATTTACACAAAATTTGCTAAACTCACCAAACCTAACCCAACCTAGCCTAACTATCACCGAAATCAAAGAATTCGACATTGAAAAACTATACACAAAACTCGCTTTCCTCACCAAACCTAACTCAACCTAGACTTACTTTTACCAAAAATCAAAGAATTCGACATTGCAGAAATGTAAAAAAAATTCGCATACCTCACCAAACCTAACCAAACCTAACCGAACCATCACCGAAATCAAAGAATTTGAGATTGTAAGATTTACACAAAACTCGCTTTCCTCACCAAACCTAACCCAACCTAACCTAGCCATCACCGAAATCAAAGAATTAGAGATTGAAAGATTAACACAAAACTCGTTTTCCTCTCCAAACCCAACCCAACCTAGCCTAACTTTCACTGAAATCAAAGAATTTGACATTGCAAAAATATACACAAAACTCGCTTTCCTCACCAAACCTAACCTAACCTAGCCTAACTTTTACCGAAATCAAAGAATTCGACATTGCAGAAATGTAAAAAAAACCCGCGTTGCTTACCAAACCTAACCTTACCTAACCAACCATCACCGAAATCAAAGAATTTGAGATTGTAAGATTTAAACAAAATTCGCTAACCTCACCAAACCTAACCCAACCTAGCCTAACTATCACCGAAATCAAAGAATTCGACATTGCAAAAATATACACAAAACTCGCTTTCCTCACCAAACCTAACCCAACCTAGACTAACTTTTACCGAAATCAAAGAATTCGACATTGCAAAAATATACACAAAACTCGCTTTCCTCACCAAACCTAACTCAACCTAGCCTAACTTTTACCGAAATCAATGAATTCGACATTGCAGTAATATATAAAAAAACTCGCATACCTCACCAAACCTAACCCAACCTAACCTAACCATCACCGAAATCAAAGAATTTGAGATTGTAAGATTTACACAAAATTTGCTAAACACACCAAACCTAACCCAACCTAGCCTAACTATCACCGAAATCAAAGAATTCGACATTGAAAAAATATACACAAAACTCGCTTTCCTCACCAAACCTAACCCAACCTAGACTTACTTTTACCAAAAATCAAAGAATTCGACATTGCAGAAATGTAAAAAAAATTCGCATACCTCACCAAACCTAACCAAACCTAACCTAACCATCACCGAAATCAAAGAATTTGAGATTGTATGATTTACACAAAACTCGCTAAACTTACCAAAACTAACCCAACCTAGACTAACTATCAACGAAATCGAAGAATTCGACATTGCAAAAATATACACAAAACCCGCTTTCCCCACCAAACCTAACCCAACCTAGCCTTACTATCACCGAAATCATAAAAATTCGACATTGCTAAAATATACACAAAACTCGCTTTCCTCACCAAACCTAACTCAACCTTGCCTAACTTTTACCGAAATCAATGAATTCGACATTGCAGTAATATAAAAAAAACTCGCATACCTCACGAAAACTTACCCAACCTAACCTAACCATCACCGAAATTGAAGAATTTGAGATTGTAAGATTTACACAATATTTGCTAAACTCACCAAACCTAACCCAACCTAGCCTAACTATCACCGAAATCAAAGAATTCGACATTGAAAAAATATACACAAAACTCGCTTTCCTCACCAAACCTGACCCAACCTAGACTAACTTTTACCGAAATCAAAGAATTCGACATTGCAGTAATGTAAAAAAAACTCGCATACCTCACCAAACCTTACCCAACCTAACCTAACCATCTCCGAAATCAAAGAATTTGAAATTGTAAGATTTACACAAAATTCGCTAAACTCACCAAAACTAACCCAACCTAGCCTAACTATCACCGAAATCGAAGAATTCGACATTGCAAAAATATACACAAAACCCGCTTTCCTCACCAAACCTAACCCAACCTAGCCTTACTATCACCGAAATCATAAAAATTCGACATTGCAAAAACATACACAAAACTCGCTTTCCTCACCAAACGTAACTCAACCTAGCCTAACTTTTACCGAAATCAAAGAATTCGACATTGCAAAAATATACACAAAACTCGCTTTCCTCACCAAACCTAACTCAACCTAGCCTAACTTTTACCGAAATCAATGAATTCGACATTGCAGTAATATATAAAAAAACTCGCATACCTCACCAAACCTAACCCAACCTAACCTAACCATCACCGAAATCAAAGAATTTGAGAATGTAAGATTTACACAAAATTTGCTAAACACACCAAACCTAACCCAACCTAGCCTAACTATCACCGAAATCAAAGAATTCGACATTGAAAAAATATACACAAAACTCGCTTTCCTCACCAAACCTAACCCAACCTAGACTTACTTTTACCAAAAATCAAAGAATTCGACATTGCAGAAATGTAAAAAAAATTCGCATACCTCACAAAACCTAACCAAACCTAACCTAACCATCACCGAAATCAAAGAATTTGAGATTGTATGATTTACACAAAACTCGCTTTCCTCACCAAACCTAACCCAACCTAACCTAGCCATCACCGAAATCAAAGAATTAGAGATTGAAAGATTAACACAAAACTCGTTTTCCTCTCCAAACCCAACCCAACCTAGCCTAACTTTCACTCTAATCAAAGAATTCGACATTGCAAAAATATACACAAAACTCGCTTTCCTCACCAAACCTAACCCAACCTAACCTAACCATCACCGAAATCAAAGAATTTGAGATTGTAAGATTTACACAAAACTCGCTTTCCTCACCAAACCAAACCCATGCTAGCCTAACTATCACCGAAATCGAAGAATTCGACATTGCAAAATTATACACAAAACTCGCTTTCCTCACCAAACCTAACCCAACCTAGACTAACTTTTACCGAAATCAAAGAATTCGACATTGCAGTAATGTAAAAAAAACTTGCATACCTCACCAAACCTAACCTAACCTAGCCTAATTTTACCGAAATCAAAGAATTCGACATTGCAGAAATAAAAAAAAACCCGCGTAGCTTACCAAACCTAACCTAACCTAACCAACCATCACCGAAATCAAAGAATTTGAGATTGTAAGATTTACACAAAACTCGCTTTCCTCACCAAACCTAACCCAACCTAGCCTAACTATCACCGAAATCAAAGAATTCGACATTGAAAAAATATACACAAAACTCGCTTTCCTCACCAAACCTAACCCAACCTAGACTTACTTTTACCAAAAATCAAAGAATTCGACATTGCAGAAATGTAAAAAAAATTTGCATACCTCACCAAACCTAACCCAACCTAACCTAACCATCTCCGAAATCAAAGAATTTGAAATTGTAAGATTTACACAAAATTCCCTTACCTCTCCAAACCTAACCCAACCTAGCCTTTCTATCACCGAAATCAAAGAATTCGACATTGCAAAAATATACTCAAAACTCGCTTTCCTCACCAAACCTAACCCAACCTTGCCTAACTTTTACCGAAATCAAAGAGTTCGACATTGCAAAAATATACACAAAACTCGCTTACCTCTCCAAACCTAACCCAACCTAGCCTTTCTATCACCGAAATCAAAGAATTCGACATTGCAAAAATATACACAAAACTCGCATACCTCACCAAACCTAACCCAACCTAACCTAACCATCACTAAAAAAAAATTGAAAATTCTAAAATTCGCTAAACTTAACAAACCTAACCCAACCTAGACTAACTATCACCGAAATCAAAGAATTCGACATTGCAAAAATATACACAAAACTCGCTTTCCTCACCAAACCTAACCCAACCTAACCTAACCATCTCCGAAATCAAAGAATTTGAAATTGTAAGATTTACACAAAGATCGCTAAACTCACCAAAACTAACCCAACCTAGCCTAACTATCACCGAAATCGAAGAATTCGACATTGCAAAAATATACACAAAACCCGCTTTCCTCACCAAACCTAACGCAACCTAGCCTTACTATCACCGAAATCATAAAAATTCGACATTGCAAAAATATACACAAAACTCGCTTTCCTCACCAAACCTAACTCAACCTAGCCTAACTTTTACCGAAATCAATGAATTCGACATTGCAGTAATATAAAAAAAACTCGCATACCTCACCAAACCTAACCCAACCTAACCTAACCATCACCGAAATTGAAGAATTTGAGATTGTAAGATTTACACAAAATTTGCTAAACTCACCAAACCTAACCCAACCTAGCCTAACTATCACCGAAATCAAAGAATTCGACATTGAAAAAATATACACAAAACTCGCTTTCCTCACCAAACCTAACCCAACCTAGACTTACTTTTACCAAAAATCAAAGAATTCGACATTGCAGAAATGTAAAAAAAATTTGCATACCTCACCAAACCTAACCCAACCTAACCTAACCATCTCCGAAATCAAAGAATTTGAAATTGTAAGATTTACACAAAATTCCCTTACCTCTCCAAACCTAACCCAACCTAGCCTTTCTATCACCGAAATCAAAGAATTCGACATTGCAAAAATATACTCAAAACTCGCTTTCCTCACCAAACCTAACCCAACCTTGCCTAACTTTTACCGAAATCAAAGAGTTCGACATTGCAAAAATATACACAAAACTCGCTTACCTCTCCAAACCTAACCCAACCTAGCCTTTCTATCACCGAAATCAAAGAATTCGACATTGCAAAAATATACACAAAACTCGCATACCTCACCAAACCTAACCCAACCTAACCTAACCATCACTAAAAAAAAATTGAAAATTCTAAAATTCGCTAAACTTAACAAACCTAACCCAACCTAGACTAACTATCACCGAAATCAAAGAATTCGACATTGCAAAAATATACACAAAACTCGCTTTCCTCACCAAACCTAACCCAACCTAACCTAACCATCTCCGAAATCAAAGAATTTGAAATTGTAAGATTTACACAAAGATCGCTAAACTCACCAAAACTAACCCAACCTAGCCTAACTATCACCGAAATCGAAGAATTCGACATTGCAAAAATATACACAAAACCCGCTTTCCTCACCAAACCTAACGCAACCTAGCCTTACTATCACCGAAATCATAAAAATTCGACATTGCAAAAATATACACAAAACTCGCTTTCCTCACCAAACCTAACTCAACCTAGCCTAACTTTTACCGAAATCAATGAATTCGACATTGCAGTAATATAAAAAAAACTCGCATTTCTCACCAAACCTAACCCAACCTAACCTAACCATCACCGAAATTGAAGAATTTGAGATTGTAAGATTTACACAAAATTTGCTAAACTCACCAAACCTAACCCAATCTAGCCTAACTATCACCGAAATCAAAGAATTCGACATTGAAAAAATATACACAAAACTCGCTTTCCTCACCAAACCTAACCTAACCTAGCCTAACTTTTTCCGAAATCAAAGAATTCGACATTGCAGATATAAAAAAAAACCCGCGTAGCTTACCAAACCTAACCTAACCTAACCAACCATCACCGAAATCAAAGAATTTGAGATTGTAAGATTTACACAAAATTCGCTAAACTCACCAAACCTAACCCAACCTAGCCTAACTATCACCGAAATCAAAGAATTCGACATTGCAAACAAATACACAAAACTCGCTTACCTCTCCAAACCTAACCCAACATAGCCTTACTATCACCGAAATCAAAGAATTTGACATTGCAAAAATATACACAAAACTCGCTTACCTCACCAAACCTTACCCAACCTAGCCTAAATTTTACCGAAATCAAAGAATTCGACATTGCAGAAATGTAAAAAAACCCGCGTAGCTTACCAAACCTAACCTAACCTAACCAACTATCACCGAAATCAAAGAATTAGACATTGCAAAAATATACACAAAACTCGCTTTCCTCACCAAACCTAACCCAACCTAGACTAACTTTTACCGAAATCAAAGAATTCGACATTGCAGTAATGTAAAAAAAACTTGCATACCTCACCAAACCTAACCTAACCTAGCCTTATTTTACCGAAATCAAAGAATTCGACATTGCAGAAATAAAAAAAAACCCGCGTAGCTTACCAAACCTAACCTTACCTCTCCAACCATCACCGAAATCAAAGAATTTGAGATTGTAAGGTTTACACAAAACTCGCTTTCCTCACCAAACCTAACCCAACCTAGCCTAACTATCACCGAAATCGAAGAATTCGACATTGCAAAAATATACACAAAACCCGCTTTCCTTACCAAACCTAACCCAACCTAGCTTTACTATCACCGAAATCATATAAATTCGACATTCCAAAAATATACACAAAACTCGCTTTCCTCACCAAACCTAACCCAACCTAGACTAACTTTTACCGAAATCAAAGAATTCGACATTGCAGTAATGTAAAAAAAACTCGCATACCTGACAAAACCTAACCCAACCTAACCTAACCATCTCCGAAATCAAAGAATTTGAAATTGTAAGATTTACACAAAATTTGCTAAACTCACCAAAACTAACCCAACCTAGCCTAACTATCACCGAAATCAAAGAATTCGACATTGCAAAAAGATACACAAAACTAGCTTTCCTCACCAAACCTAACTCTACCTAGCCTAACTTTTACCGAAATCAATGAATTCGACATTGCAGTAATATATAAAAAAAAACTCGCATACCTCACCAAACCTAACCCAACCTAACCTAACCATCACCGAAATCAAAGAATTTGAGATTGTACGATTTACACAAAATTTGCTAAACTCACCAAACCTAACCCAACCTAGCCTAACTATCACCGAAATCAAAGAATTCGACATTGAAAAACTATACACAAAACTCGCTTTCCTCACCAAACCTAACCCAACCTAGACTTACTTTTACCAAAAATCAAAGAATTCGACATTGCAGAAATGTAAAAAAAATTCGCATACCTCACCAAACCTAACCAAACCTAACCTAACCATCACCGAAATCAAAGAATTTGAGATTGTAAGATTTACACAAAACTCGCTTTCCTCACCAAACCTAACCCAACCTAACCTAGCCATCACCGAAATCAAAGAATTAGAGATTGAAAGATTAACACAAAACTCGTTTTCCTCTCCAAACCCAACCCAACCTAGCCTAACTTTCACTGAAATCAAAGAATTTGACATTGCAAAAATATACACAAAACTCGCTTTCCTCACCAAACCTAACCTAACCTAGCCTAACTTTTACCGAAATCAAAGAATTCGACATTGCAGAAATGTAAAAAAAACCCGCGTTGCTTACCAAACCTAACCTTACCTAACCAACCATCACCGAAATCAAAGAATTTGCGATTGTAAGATTTAAACAAAATTCGCTAACCTCACCAAACCTAACCCAACCTAGCCTAACTATCACCGAAATCAAAGAATTCGACATTGCAAAAATATACACAAAACTCGCTTTCCTCACCAAACCTAACCCAACCTAGACTAACTTTTACCGAAATCAAAGAATTCGACATTGCAAAAATATACACAAAACTCGCTTTCCTCACCAAACCTAACTCAACCTAGCCTAACTTTTACCGAAATCAATGAATTCGACATTGCAGTAATATATAAAAAAACTCGCATACCTCACCAAACCTAACCCAACCTAACCTAACCATCACCGAAATCAAAGAATTTAAAATTGTAAGATTTACACAAAATTTGCTAAACACACCAAACCTAACCCAACCTAGCCTAACTATCACCGAAATCAAAGAATTCGACATTGAAAAAATATACACAAAACTCGCTTTCCTCACCAAACCTAACCCAACCTAGACTTACTTTTACCAAAAATCAAAGAATTCGACATTGCAGAAATGTAAAAAAAATTCGCATACCTCACCAAACCTAACCAAACCTAACCTAACCATCACCGAAATCAAAGAATTTGAGATTGTATGATTTACACAAAACTCGCTAAACTTACCAAAACTAACCCAACCTAGACTAACTATCAACGAAATCGAAGAATTCGACATTGCAAAAATATACACAAAACCCGCTTTCCCCACCAAACCTAACCCAACCTAGCCTTACTATCACCGAAATCATAAAAATTCGACATTGCTAAAATATACACAAAACTCGCTTTCCTCACCAAACCTAACTCAACCTAGCCTAACTTTTACCGAAATCAATGAATTCGACATTGCAGTAATATAAAAAAAACTCGCATACCTCACGAAAACTTACCCAACCTAACCTAACCATCACCGAAATTGAAGAATTTGAGATTGTTAGATTTACACAATATTTGCTAAACTCACCAAACCTAACCCAACCTAGCCTAACTATCACCGAAATCAAAGAATTCGACATTGAAAAAATATACACAAAACTCGCTTTCCTCACCAAACCTGACCCAACCTAGACTAACTTTTACCGAAATCAAAGAATTCGACATTGCAGTAATGTAAAAAAAACTCGCATACCTCACCAAACCTTACCCAACCTAACCTAACCATCTCCGAAATCAAAGAATTTGAAATTGTAAGATTTACACAAAATTCGCTAAACTCACCAAAACTAACCCAACCTAGCCTAACTATCACCGAAATCGAAGAATTCGACATTGCAAAAATATACACAAAACCCGCTTTCCTCACCAAACCTAACCCAACCTAGCCTTACTATCACCGAAATCATAAAAATTCGACATTGCAAAAACATACACAAAACTCGCTTTCCTCACCAAACGTAACTCAACCTAGCCTAACTTTTACCGAAATCAAAGAATTCGACATTGCAAAAATATACACAAAACTCGCTTTCCTCACCAAACCTAACTCAACCTAGCCTAACTTTTACCGAAATCAATGAATTCGACATTGCAGTAATATATAAAAAAACTCGCATACCTCACCAAACCTAACCCAACCTAACCTAACCATCACCGAAATCAAAGAATTTGAGAATGTAAGATTTACACAAAATTTGCTAAACACACCAAACCTAACCCAACCTAGCCTAACTATCACCGAAATCAAAGAATTCGACATTGAAAAAATATACACAAAACTCGCTTTCCTCACCAAACCTAACCCAACCTAGACTTACTTTTACCAAAAATCAAAGAATTCGACATTGCAGAAATGTAAAAAAAATTCGCATACCTCACAAAACCTAACCAAACCTAACCTAACCATCACCGAAATCAAAGAATTTGAGATTGTATGATTTACACAAAACTCGCTTTCCTCACCAAACCTAACCCAACCTAACCTAGCCATCACCGAAATCAAAGAATTAGAGATTGAAAGATTAACACAAAACTCGTTTTCCTCTCCAAACCCAACCCAACCTAGCCTAACTTTCACTCTAATCAAAGAATTCGACATTGCAAAAATATACACAAAACTCGCTTTCCTCACCAAACCTAACCCAACCTAACCTAACCATCACCGAAATCAAAGAATTTGAGATTGTAAGATTTACACAAAACTCGCTTTCCTCACCAAACCAAACCCATGCTAGCCTAACTATCACCGAAATCGAAGAATTCGACATTGCAAAAATATACACAAAACTCGCTTTCCTCACCAAACCTAACCCAACCTAGACTAACTTTTACCGAAATCAAAGAATTCGACATTGCAGTAATGTAAAAAAAACTTGCATACCTCACCAAACCTAACCTAACCTAGCCTAATTTTACCGAAATCAAAGAATTCGACATTGCAGAAATAAAAAAAAACCCGCGTAGCTTACCAAACCTAACCTAACCTAACCAACCATCACCGAAATCAAAGAATTTGAGATTGTAAGATTTACACAAAACTCGCTTTCCTCACCAAACCTAACCCAACCTAGCCTAACTATCACCGAAATCGAAGAATTCGACATTGCAAAAATATACACAAAACCCGCTTTCCTCACCAAACCTAACCCAACCTAGCTTTACTATCACCGAAATCATAAAAATTCGACATTGCAAAAATATACACAAAACTCGCCTTCCTCACCAAACCTAACCCAACATAGACTTACTTTTACCGAAATCAAAGAATTCGACATTGCAGAAATGTAAAAAAAATTCGCAAACCTCACCAAACCTAACCCAACCTAACCTAACCATCACCGAAATCAAAGAATTAAAGATTGAAAGATTAACACAAAACTCGTTTTCCTCTCCAAACCCAACCCAACCTAGCCTAACTTTCACTGAAATCAAAGAATTTGACATTGCAAAAATATACACAAAACTCGCTTTCCTCACCAAACCTAACCCAACCAAGCCTAACTTTTACCGATATCAAAGAATTCGACATTGCAAAAATGTAAAAAAAACTCGCATACCTCACCAAACCTAACCCAACCTAACCTAACCATCACCGAAATCAAAGAATTTGAGAGTGTAAGATTAACACAAAACTCGCTTTCCTCACCAAACCTAACCAAACCAAGACTAACTTTTACCGAAATCAAAGAATTCGACATTGCAAAAATGTAAAAAAAACTCGCATACCTCACCAAACCTAACCCAACCTAACCTAACCATCACCGAAATCAAAGAATTTAAGATTGTAAGATTAACACAAAACTCGCTTTCCTCTCCAAACCCAACCCAACCTAGCCTAACTTTCACTGAAATCAAAGAATTCGACATTGCAAAAATATACACAAAACTCGCTTTCCTCACAAACCTAACCTAACCTAGCCTAACTTTTACCGAAATCAAAGAATTCGACATTGCAGAAATGTAAAAAAAACCCGCGTAGCTTACCAAACCTAACCTAACCTAACCAACCATCACCGAAATCAAAGAATTTGAGATTGTAAGATTTACACAAAACTCGCTTTCCTCACCAAACCTAACCCAACCTAGCCTAACTATCACCTAAATCGAAGAATTCGACATTGCAAAAATATACACAAAACCCGCTTTCCTCACCAAACCTAACCCAACCTAGCTTTACTATCACCGAAATCATAAAAATTCGACATTGCAAAAATATACACAAAACTCGCTTTCCTCACCAAACCTAACTCAACCTAGCCTAACTTTTACCGAAATCAAAGAATTCGACATTGCAAAAATATACACAAAACTCGCTTTCCTCACCAAACCTAACTCAACCTAGCCTAACTTTTACCGAAATCAATGAATTCGACATTGCAGTAATATATAAAAAAACTCGCATACCTCACCAAACCTAACCCAACCTAACCTAACCATCACCGAAATCAAAGAATTTGAGAATGTAAGAGTTACACAAAATTTGCTAAACACACCAAACCTAACCTAACCTAGCCTAACTATCACCGAAATCAAAGAATTCGACATTGAAAAAATATACACAAAACTCGCTTTCCTCACCAAACCTAACCCAACCTAGACTTACTTTTACCAAAAATCAAAGAATTCGACATTGCAGAAATGTAAAAAAAATTCGCATACCTCACCAAACCTAACCAAACCTAACCTAACCATCACCGAAATCAAAGAATTTGAGATTGTATGATTTACACAAAACTCGCTTTCCTCACCAAACCTAACCCAACCTAACCTAGCCATCACCGAAATCAAAGAATTAGAGATTGAAAGATTAACACAAAACTCGGTTTCCTCTCCAAACCCAACCCAACCTAGCCTAACTTTCACTCTAATCAAAGAATTCGACATTGCAAAAATATACACAAAACTCGCTTTCCTCACCAAACCTAACTCAACCTAGCCTAACTTTTACCGAAATCAATGAATTCGACATTGCAGTAATATAAAAAAAACTCGCATACCTCACAAAACCTAACCCAACCTAACCTAACCATCACCGAAATTGAAGAATTTGAGATTGTAAGATTTACACAAAATTTGCTAAACTCAACAAACCTAACCCAACCTAGCCTAACTATCACCGAAATCAAAGAATTCGACATTGAAAAAAT
The DNA here is from genome assembly GCF_051622035.1 of Arctopsyche grandis. NCBI lineage: Eukaryota > Metazoa > Arthropoda > Insecta > Trichoptera > Hydropsychidae > Arctopsyche > Arctopsyche grandis. The sequence goes on from NC_135357.1 coordinate 90,922, forward strand.
ATACACAAAACTCGCTTTCCTCACCAAACCTAACCCAACCTAGACTAACTTTTACCGAAATCAAAGAATTCGACATTGCAGTAATGTAAAAAAAACTCGCTTACCTCACCAAACCTAACCCAACCTAACCTAACCATCACCGAAATCAAAGAATTTGAAATTGTAAGATTTACACAAAATTCGCTAAACTCACCAAAACTAACCCAACCTAGCCTAACTATCACCGAAATCGAAGAATTCGACATTGCAAAAATATACACAAAACCCGCTTTCCTCACCAAACCAAACCCAACCTAGCCTTACTATCACCGAAATCATAAAAATTCGACATTGCAAAAATATACACAAAACTCGCTTTCCTCACCAAACCTAACTCAACCTAGCCTAACTTTTACCGAAATCAATGAATTCGACATTGCAGTAATATAAAAAAAACTCGCATACCTCACCAAACCTAACCCAACCTAACCTAACCATTACCGAAATTGAAGAATTTGAGAATGTAAGATTTACACAAAATTTGCTAAACTCACCAAACCTAACCCAACCTAGCCTAACTATCACCGAAATCAAAGAATTCGACATTGAAAAAATATACACAAAACTCGCTTTCCTCACCAAACCTAACCCAACCTAGACTTACTTTTACCAAAAATCAAAGAATTCGACATTGCAGAAATGTAAAAAAAATTTGCATACCTCACCAAACCTAACCCAACCTAAACTAACCATCTCCGAAATCAAAGAATTCGACATTGCAAAAATATACACAAAACTCGCATACCTCACCAAACCTAACCCAACCTAACCTAACCATCACCGAAATCAAAGAATTTGAGATTGTAAGATTTACACAAAACTCACTTTCCTCACCAAACCTAACCCAACCTAACCTAACTATCACCGAAATCAAAGAATTCGACATTGAAAAAATATACACAAAACTCGCTTTCCTCACCAAACCTAACCCAACTTAGCCTTACTATCACCGAAATCATAAAAATTCGACATTGCAAAAATATCCACAAAACTCGCTTTCCTCACCAAACCTAACTCAACCTAGCCTAACTTTTACCGAAATCAATGAATTCGACATTGCAGTAATATAAAAAAAACTCGCATACCTCACCAAACCTAACCCAACCATACCTAACCATCACTGAAATTAAAGAATTTGAGATTGTAAGATTTACACAAAATTTGCTAAACTCACCAAACCTAACCCAACCTAGCCTAACTATCACCGAAATCAAAGAATTCGACATTGAAAAAATATACACAAAACTCGCTTTCCTCACCAAACCTAACTCAACCTAGCCTAACTTTTACCGAAATCAATGAATTCGACATTGCGGTAATATAAAAAAAACTCGCATACCTCACCAAACCTAACCCAACCTAACCTAACCATCACCGAAATTGAAGAATTTGAGATTGTATGATTTACACAAAATTTGCTAAACTCACCAAACCTAACCCAACCTACCCTAACTATCACCGAAATCAAAGAATTCGACATTGAAAAAATATACACAAAACTCGCTTTCTTCACCAAACCTAACCCAACCTAGACTAACTTTTACCGAAATCAAAGAATTCGACATTGCAGTAATGTAAAAAAAACTCGCATACCTCACCAAACCTAACCCAACCTAACCAAACCATCACCGAAATCAAAGAATTTGAAATTGTAAGATTTACACAAAATTCACTAAACTCACCAAAACTAACCCAACCTAGCCTAACTATCACCGAAATCGAAGAATTCGACATTGCAAAAATATACACAAAACCCGCTTTCCTCACCAAACCTAACCCAACCTAGCCTTACTATCACCGAAATCATAAAAATTCGACATTGCAAAAATATACACAAAACTCGCTTTCCTCACCAAACCTAACTCAACCTAGCTCAACTTTTACCGAAATCAATGAATTCGACATTGCAGTAATATAAAAAAAACTCGCATACCTCACCAAACCTAACCCAACCTAACCTAACCATTACCGAAATTGAAGAATTTGAGAATGTAAGATTTACACAAAATTTGCTAAACTCACCAAACCTAACCCAACCTAGCCTAACTATCACCGAAATCAAAGAATTCGACATTGAAAAAATATACACAAAACTCGCTTTCCTCACCAAACCTAACCCAACCTCGACTTACTTTTACCAAAAATCAAAGAATTCGACATTGCAGAAATGTAAAAAAAATTTGCATACCTCACCAAACCTAACCCAACCTAACCTAACCATCTCCGAAATCAAAGAATTCGACATTGCAAAAATATACACAAAATTCGCATACCTCACCAAACCTAACCCAACCTAACCTAACCATCACCGAAATCAAAGAATTTGAGATTGTAAGATTTACACAAAACTCACTTTCCTCACCAAACCTAACCCAACCTAACCTAACTATCACCGAAATCAAAGAATTCGACATTGAAAAAATATACACAAAACTCGCTTTCCTCACCAAACCTAACCCAACCTAGCCTTACTATCACCGAAATCATAAAAATTCGACATTGCAAAAATATACACAAAACTCGCTTTCCTCACCAAACCTCACTTAACCTAGCCTAACTTTTACCGAAATCAATGAATTCGACATTGCAGTAATATAAAAAAAACTCGCATACCTCACCAAACCTAACCCAACCATACCTAACCATCACTGAAATTAAAGAATTTGAGATTGTAAGATTTACACAAAATTTGCTAAACTCACCAAACCTAACCCAACCTAGCCTAACTATCACCGAAATCAAAGAATTCGACATTGAAAAAATATACACAAAACTCGCTTTCCTCACCAAACCTAACCCAACCTAGACTAACTTTTACCGAAATCAAAGAATTCGACATTGCAGTAATGTAAAAAAAACTTGCATACCTCACCAAACCTAACCCAACCTAACCTAACCATCTCCGAAATCAAAGAATTTGAAATTGTAAGATTTACACAAAATTCGCTAAACTCACCAAAACTAACCCAACCTAGCCTAACTATCACCGAAATCGAAGAATTCGACATCGCAAAAATATACACAAAACCCGCTTTCCTCACCAAACCTAACCCAACCTAGCCTTACTATCACCGAAATCATAAAAATTCGACATTGCAAAAATATACACAAAACTCGCTTTCCTCACCAAACCTAACTCAACCTAGCCTAACTTTTACCGAAATCAATGAATTCGACATTGCAGTAATATAAAAAAAACTTGCATACCTCACCAAACCTAACCCAACCTAACCTAACCATTACCGAAATTGAAGAATTTGAGAATGTAAGATTTACACAAAATTTGCTAAACTCACCAAACCTAACCCAACCTAGCCTAACTATCACCGAAATCAAAGAATTCGACATTGAAAAAATATACACAAAACTCGCTTTCCTCACCAAACCTAACCCAACCTAGACTTACTTTTACCAAAAATCAAAGAATTCGACATTGCAGAAATGTAAAAAAAATTTGCATACCTCACCAAACCTAACCCAACCTAACCTAACCATCTCCGAAATCAAAGAATTCGACATTGCAAAAATATACACAAAACTCGCATACCTCACCAAACCTAACCCAACCTAACCTAACCATCACCGAAATCAAAGAATTTGAGATTGTAAGATTTACACAAAATTTGCTAAACTCACCAAACCTAACCCAACCTAGCCTAACTATCACCGAAATCAAAGAATTCGACATTGAAAAAATATACACAAAACTCGCTTTCCTCACCAAACCTAACCCAACCTAGACTAACTTTTACCGAAATCAAAGAATTCGACATTGCAGTAATGTAAAAAAAACTTGCATACCTCACCAAACCTAACCCAACCTAACCTAACCATCTCCGAAATCAAAGAATTTGAAATTGTAAGATTTACACAAAATTCGCTAAACTCACCAAAACTAACCCAACCTAGCCTAACTATCACCGAAATCGAAGAATTCGACATCGCAAAAATATACACAAAACCCGCTTTCCTCACCAAACCTAACCCAACCTAGCCTTACTATCACCGAAATCATAAAAATTCGACATTGCAAAAATATACACAAAACTCGCTTTCCTCACCAAACCTAACTCAACCTAGCCTAACTTTTACCGAAATCAATGAATTCGACATTGCGGTAATATAAAAAAAACTCGCATACCTCACCAAACCTAACCCAACCTAACCTAACCATCACCGAAATTGAAGAATTTGAGATTGTATGATTTACACAAAATTTGCTAAACTCACCAAACCTAACCCAACCTACCCTAACTATCACCGAAATCAAAGAATTCGACATTGAAAAAATATACACAAAACTCGCTTTCCTCACCAAACCTAACCCAACCTAGACTAACTTTTACCGAAATCAAAGAATTCGACATTGCAGTAATGTAAAAAAAACTCGCATACCTCACCAAACCTAACCCAACCTAACCTAACCATCTCCGAAATCAAAGAATTTGAAATTGTAAGATTTACACAAAATTCGCTAAACTCACCAAAACTAACCCAACCTAGCCTAACTATCACCGAAATCGAAGAATTCGACATCGCAAAAATATACACAAAACCCGCTTTCCTCACCAAACCTAACCCAACCTAGCCTTACTATCACCGAAATCATAAAAATTCGACATTCCAAAAATATACACAAAACTCGCTTTCCTCACCAAACCTAACTCAACCTAGCCTAACTTTTACCGAAATCAATGAATTCGACATTGCAGTAATATAAAAAAAACTCGCATACCTCACCAAACCTAACCCAACCTAACCTAACCATTACCGAAATTGAAGAATTTGAGAATGTAAGATTTACACAAAATTTGCTAAACTCACCAAACCTAACCCAACCTAGCCTTACTATCACCGAAATCATAAAAATTCGACATTGCAAAAATATACACAAAACTCGCTTTCCTCACCAAACCTAACTTAACCTAGCCTAACTTTTACCGAAATCAATGAATTCGACTTTGCAGTAATATAAAAAAAACTCGCATACCTCACCAAACCTAACCCAACCATACCTAACCATCACTGAAATTAAAGAATTTGAGATTGTAAGATTTACACAAAATTTGCTAAACTCACCAAACCTAACCCAACCTAGCCTAACTATCACCGAAATCAAAGAATTCGACATTGAAAAAATATACACAAAACTCGCTTTCCTCACCAAACCTAACCCAACCTAGACTAACTTTTACCGAAATCAAAGAATTCGACATTGCAGTAATGTAAAAAAAACTTGCATACCTCACCAAACCTAACCCAACCTAACCTAACCATCTCCGAAATCAAAGAATTTGAAATTGTAAGATTTACACAAAATTCGCTAAACTCACCAAAACTAACCCAACCTAGCCTAACTATCACCGAAATCGAAGAATTCGACATCGCAAAAATATACACAAAACCCGCTTTCCTCACCAAACCTAACCCAACCTAGCCTTACTATCACCGAAATCATAAAAATTCGACATTGCAAAAATATACACAAAACTCGCTTTCCTCACCAAACCTAACTCAACCTAGCCTAACTTTTACCGAAATCAATGAATTCGACATTGCAGTAATATAAAAAAAACTCGCATACCTCACCAAACCTAACCCAACCTAACCTAACCATTACCGAAATTGAAGAATTTGAGAATGTAAGATTTACACAAAATTTGCTAAACTCACCAAACCTAACCCAACCTAGCTTAACTATCACCGAAATCAAAGAATTCGACATTGAAAAAATATACACAAAACTCGCTTTCCTCACCAAACCTAACCCAACCTAGACTTACTTTTACCAAAAATCAAAGAATTCGACGTTGCAGAAATGTAAAAAAAATTTGCATACCTCACCAAACCTAACCCAACCTAACCTAACCATCTCCGAAATCAAAGAATTCGACATTGCAAAAATATACACAAAACTCGCATACCTCACCAAACCTAACCCAACCTAACCTAGCCATCACCGAAATCAAAGAATTCGACATTGAAAAAATATACACAAAACTCGCTTTCCTCACCAAACCTAACCCAACCTAGCCTTACTATCACCGAAATCATAAAAATTCGACATTGCAAAAATATACACAAAACTCGCTTTCCTCACCAAACCTAACTCAACCTAGCCTAACTTTTACCGAAATCAATGAATTCGACATTGCGGTAATATAAAAAAAACTCGCATACCTCACCAAATTTAACCCAACCTAACCTAACCATCACCGAAATTGAAGAATTTGAGATTGTATGATTTACACAAAATTTGCTAAACTCACCAAACCTAACCCAACCTACCCTAACTATCACCGAAATCAAAGAATTCGACATTGAAAAAATATACACAAAACTCGCTTTCCTCACCAAACCTAACCCAACCTAGACTAACTTTTACCGAAATCAAAGAATTCGACATTGCAGTAATGTAAAAAAATTTCGCATACCTCACCAAACCTAACCCAACCTAACCTAACCATCTCCGAAATCAAAGAATTTGAAATTGTAAGATTTACACAAAATTCGCTAAACTCACCAAAACTAACCCAACCTAGCCTAACTATCACCGAAATCGAAGAATTCGACATCGCAAAAATATACACAAAACCCGCTTTCCTCACCAAACCTAACCCAACCTAGCCTTACTATCACCGAAATCATAAAAATTCGACATTGCAAAAATATACACAAAACTCGCTTTCCTCACCAAACCTAACTCAACCTAGCCTAACTTTTACCGAAATCAATGAATTCGACATTGCAGTAATATAAAAAAAAACTCGCATACCTCACCAAACCTAACCCAACCTAACCTAACCATTACCGAAATTGAAGAATTTGAGAATGTAAGATTTACACAAAATTTGCTAAACTCACCAAACCTAACCCAACCTAGCCTTACTATCACCGAAATCATAAAAATTCGACATTGCAAAAATATACACAAAACTCGCTTTCCTCACCAAACCTAACTTAACCTAGCCTAACTTTTACCGAAATCAATGAATTCGACATTGCAGTAATATAAAAAAAACTCGCATACCTCACCAAACCTAACCCAACCATACCTAACCATCACTGAAATTAAAGAATTTGAGATTGTAAGATTTACACAAAATTTGCTAAACTCACCAAACCTAACCCAACCTAGCCTAACTATCACCGAAATCAAAGAATTCGACATTGAAAAAATATACACAAAACTCGCTTTCCTCACCAAACCTAACCCAACCTAGACTAACTTTTACCGAAATCAAAGAATTCGACATTGCAGTAATGTAAAAAAAACTTGCATACCTCACCAAACCTCACCCAACCTAACCTAACCATCTCCGAAATCAAAGAATTTGAAATTGTAAGATTTACACAAAATTCGCTAAACTCACCAAAACTAACCCAACCTAGCCTAACTATCACCGAAATCGAAGAATTCGACATCGCAAAAATATACACAAAACCCGCTTTCCTCACCAAACCTAACCCAACCTAGCCTTACTATCACCGAAATCATAAAAATTCGACATTGCAAAAATATACACAAAACTCGCTTTCCTCACCAAACCTAACTCAACCTAGCCTAACTTTTACCGAAATCAATGAATTCGACATTGCAGTAATATAAAAAAAACTCGCATACCTCACCAAACCTAACCCAACCTAACCTAACCATTACCGAAATTGAAGAATTTGAGAATGTAAGATTTACACAAAATTTGCTAAACTCACCAAACCTAACCCAACCTAGCCTAACTATCACCGAAATCAAAGAATTCGACATTGAAAAAATATACACAAAACTCGCTTTCCTCACCAAACCTAACCCAACCTAGACTTACTTTTACCAAAAATCAAAGAATTCGACATTGCAGAAATGTAAAAAAAATTTGCATACCTCACCAAACCTAACCCAACCTAACCTAACCATCTCCGAAATCAAAGAATTCGACATTGCAAAAATATACACAAAACTCGCATACCTCACCAAACCTAACCCAACCTAACCTAACCATCACCGAAATCAAAGAATTTGAGATTGTAAGATTTACACAAAACTCGCTTTCCTCACCAAACCTAACCCAACCTAACCTAACTATCACCGAAATCAAAGAATTCGACATTGAAAAAATATACACAAAACTCGCTTTCCTCACCAAACCTAACCCAACCTAGCCTTACTATCACCGAAATCATAAAAATTCGACATTGCAAAAATATACACAAAACTCGCTTTCCTCACCAAACCTAACCCAACCTAGACTAACTTTTACCGAAATCAAAGAATTCGACATTGCAGTAATGTAAAAAAAACTCGCATACCTGACAAAACCTAACCCAACCTAACCTAACCATCTCCGAAATCAAAGAATTTGAAATTGTAAGATTTACACAAAATTTGCTAAACTCACCAAAACTAACCCAACCTAGCCTAACTATCACCGAAATCAAAGAATTCGACATTGCAAAAAGATACACAAAACTAGCTTTCCTCACCAAACCTAACTCTACCTAGCCTAACTTTTACCGAAATCAATGAATTCGACATTGCAGTAATATATAAAAAAAAACTCGCATACCTCACCAAACCTAACCCAACCTAACCTAACCATCACCGAAATCAAAGAATTTGAGATTGTCAGATTTACACAAAATTTGCTAAACTCACCAAACCTAACCCAACCTAGCCTAACTATCACCGAAATCAAAGAATTCGACATTGAAAAAATATACACAAAACTCGCTTTCCTCACCAAACCTAACCCAACCTAGACTTACTTTTACCAAAAATCAAAGAATTCGACATTGCAGAAATGTAAAAAAAATTTGCATACCTCACCAAACCTAACCCAACCTAACCTAACCATCTCCGAAATCAAAGAATTCGACATTGCAAAAATATACACAAAACTCGCATTCCTCACCAAACCTAACCCAACCTAACCTAACCATCACCAAAATCAAAGAATTTGAGATTGTAAGATTTACACAAAACTCGCTTTCCTCACCAAACCTAACCTAACCTAACCTAACTATCACCGAAATCAAAGAATTCGACATTGCAAAAATATACACAAATCTCGCTTTCCTCACCAAACCTAACTCAACCTAGCCTAACTTTTACCGAAATCAATGAATTCGACATTGCAGTAATATATAAAAAAAACTCGCATACCTCACCAAACCTAACCCAACCTAACCTAACCATCACCGAAATCAAAGAATTTGAGATTGTAAGATTTACACAAAACTCGCTTTCCTCACCAAACCTAACTCAACCTAGCCTAACTATCACTTAAATCGAAGAATTCGACATTGCAAAAAAATACACAAAACCCGCTTTCTTCACCAAACCTAACCCAACCTAGCCGTACTATCACCGAAATCATAAAATTTGACATTGCAAAAATATACACAAAACTCGCTTTCCTCACCAAACCTAACTTAACCTAGCCTAACTTTTACCGAAATCAATGAATTCGACATTGCAGTAATATAAAAAAACTCGCATACCTCACCAAACCTAACCCAACCTTACCTAACCATCACTGAAATTAAAGAATTTGAGATTGTAAGATTTACACAAAATTTGCTAAACTCACCAAACCTAACCCAACCTAGCCTAACTATCACCGAAATCAAAGAATTCGACATTGAAAAAATATACACAAAACTCGCTTTCCTCACCAAACCTAACCCAACCTAGACTTACTTTTACCAAAAATCAAAGAATTCGACATTGCAGAAATGTAAAAAAAATTCGCATACCTCACCAAACCTAACCAAACCTAACCTAACCATCACCGAAATCAAAGAATTTGAGATTGTAAGATTTACACAAAACTCGCTTTCCTCACCAAACCTAACCCAACCTAACCTAGCCATCACCGAAATCAAAGAATTAGAGATTGAAAGATTAACACAAAACTCGTTTTCCTCTCCAAACCCAACGCAACCTAGCCTAACTTTCACTCTAATCAAAGAATTCGACATTGCAAAAATATACACAAAACTCGCTTTCCTCACCAAACCTAACCCAACCTAGCCCAACTTTTACCGATATCAAAGAATTCGACATTGCAAAAATGTAAAAAAAACTCGCATACCTCACCAAACCTAACCCAACCTAACCTAACCATCACCGAAATCAAAGAATTTGAGATTGTAAGATTAACACAAAACTCGCTTTCCTCACCAAACCTAACCAAACCAAGACTTACTTTTACCGAAATCAAAGAATTCGACATTGCAGTAATGTAAAAAAAACTCGCATACCTCACCAAACCTAACCCAACCTAGCCTAACTATCACCGAAATCGAAGAATTCGACATTGCAAAAATATACACAAAACTTGCTTTCCTCACCAAACCTAACCCAACCTAGACTTACTTTTACCAAAAATTTAAGAATTCGACATTGCAGAAATGTAAAAAAAATACGCATACCTCACCAAACCTAACCCAACCTAACCTAACCATCACCGAAATCAAAGAATTTGAGATTCTAAGATTTACACAAAACTCGCTTTCCTCACCAAACCTAACCAAACCTAACCTAACCATCACCGAAATCAAAGAATTTGAGATTGTATGATTTACACAAAACTCGCTTTCCTCACCAAACTTTACCAAACCAAGACTAACTTTTACCGTAATCAAAGAATTCGACATTGCAGAAATGTAAAAAAAATTCGCATACCTCACCAAACCTAACCCAACCTAACCTAACCATCACCGAAATCAAAGAATTTGAGATTGTAAGATTTACACAAAACTCGCTTTCCTCACCAAACCAAACCCAACCTAGCCTAACTATCACCGAAATCGAAGAATTCGACATTGCAAAAATATAAAAAAAACCCGCTTTCCTCACAAAACCTAACCCAACCTAGCCTTACTATCACCGAAATCATAAAAATTCGACATTGCAAAAATATACACAAAACTCGCTTTCCTCACCAAACCTAACTCAACCTAGCCTAACTTTTACCGAAATCAATGAATTCGACATTGCAGTAATATAAAAAAAACTCGCATACCTCACCAAACCTAACCCAACCTAACCTAACCATCACCGAAATTGAAGAATTTGAGATTGTAAGATTTACACAAAATTTGCTAAACTCACCAAACCTAACCCAACCTACCCTAACTATCACCGAAATCAAAGAATTCGACATTGAAAAAATATACACAAAACTCGCTTTCCTCACCAAACCTAACCCAACCTAGCCTAACTATCACCGAAATCGAAGAATTCGACATTGCAAAAATATACACAAAACCCGCTTCCCTCACCAAACCTAACCCAACCTAGTCTTATTATCACCGAAATCATAAAAATTCGACATTGCAAAAATATACACAAAACTCGCTTTCCTCACCAAACCTAACTCAACCTAGCCTAACTTTTACCGATATCAATGAATTCGACATTGCAGTAATATAAAAAAAACTCGCAAAACCTCACCAAACCTAACCCAACCTTACATAACCATCACTAAAATTAAAGAATTTGAGATTGTAAGATTTACACAAAATTTGCTCAACTCACCAAACCTAACCCAACCTAGCCTAACTATCACCGAAATCAAAGAATTCGACATTGAAAAAATATACACAAAACTCGCTTTCCTCACCAAACCTAACCCAACCTAGACTTACTTTTACCAAAAATCAAAGAATTCGACATTGCAGAAATGTAAAAAAAATTCGCATACCTCACCAAACCTAACCCAACCTAACCTAACCATCACCGAAATCAAAGAATTTGAGATTGTAAGATTTACACAAAACTCGCTTTCCTCACCAAACCAAACCCAACCTAGCCTAACTATCACCGAAATCGAATAATTCGACATTGCAAAAATATACACAAAACCCGCTTTCCTTACCAATCCTAACCCAACCTAGCTTTACTATCACCGAAATCATAAAAATTCGACATTGCAAAAATATACACAAAACTCGCTTTCCTCACCAAACCTAACTCAACCTAGCCTAACTTTTACCGAAATCAATGAATTCGACATTGCAGTAATATAAAAAAAACTCGCATACCTCACCAAACCTAACCCAACCTAACCTAACCACCACCGAAATTGAAGAATTTGAGATTGTAAGATTTACACAAAATTTGCTAAACTCACCAAACCTAACCCAATCTACCCTAACTATCACCGAAATCAAAGAATTCGACATTCAAAAAATATACACAAAACTCGCTTTCCTCACCAAACCTAACCCAACCTAGACTAACTTTTACCGAAATCAAAGAATTCGACATTGCAGTAATGTAAAAAAAACTCGCATACCTCACCAAACCTAACCCAACCTAACCTAATCATCTCCGAATTCAAAGGATTTTAAATTGTAAGATTTACACAAAATTCGCTAAACTCACCAAAACTAACCCAACCTAGCCTAACTATCACCGAAATCGAAGAATTCGACATTGCAAAAATATACACAAAACCCGCTTTCCTCACCAAACCTAACCCAACCTAGCCTTACTATCACCGAAATCATAAAAATTCGACATTGCAAAAATATACACAAAACTCGCTTTCCTCACCAAACCTAACTCAACCTAGCCTAACTTTTACCGAAATCAATGAATTCGACATTGCAGTAATATAAAAAAAACTCGCATACTTCAACAAACCTAACCCAACCTAACCTAACCATCACCGAAATTGAAGAATTTGAGATTGTAAGACTTACACAAAATTTGCTAAACTCACCAAACCTAACCCAACCTAGCCTAACTATCACCGAAATCAAAGAATTCGACATTGAAAAAATATACACAAAACTCGCTTTCCTCACCAAACCTAACCCAACCAAGACTTACTTTTACCAAAAATCAAAGAATTCGACATTGCAGAAATGTAAAAAAAATTCGCATACCTCACCAAACCTAACCAAACCTAACCTAACCATCACCGAAATCAAAGAATTTGAGATTGTAAGATTTACACAAAACTCGCTTTCCTCACCAAACCTAACCCAACCTAACCTAGCCATCACCGAAATCAAAGAATTAGAGATTGAAAGATTAACACAAAACTCGTTTTCCTCTCCAAACCCAACCCAACCTAGCCTAACTATCACCGAAATCGAAGAATTCGACATTGCAAAAATATACACAAAACCCGCTGTCCTCACCAAACCTAACCCAACCTAGTCTTACTATCACCGAAATCATAAAAATTCGACATTGCAAAAATATACACAAAACTCGCTTTCCTCACCAAACCTAACTCAACCTAGCCTAACTTTTACCGAGATTAATGAATTCGACATTGCAGTAATATAAAAAAAACTCGCAAAACCTCACCAAACCTAACCCAACCTTACCTAACCATCACTAAAATTAAAGAATTTGAGATTGTAAGATTTACACAAAATTTGCTCAACTCACCAAACCTAACCCAACCTAGCCTAACTATCACCGAAATCAAAGAATTCGACATTGAAAAAATATACACAAAACTCGCTTTCCTCACCAAACCTAACCCAACCTAGACTTACTTTTACCAAAAATCAAAGAATTCGACATTGCAGAAATGTAAAAAAATTTGCATACCTCACCAAACCTAACCCAACCTAACCTAACCATCACCGAAATCTAAGAATTTGAGATTGTAAGATTTACACAAAACTCGCATTCCTCACCAAACCTAACCCAACCTAGCCTAACTATCACCGAAATCGAAGAATTCGACATTGCAAAAATATACACAAAACTCGCTTTCCTCACCAAACCTAACCCAACCTAACCTAACCATCTCCGAAATCAAAGAATTTGAAATTGTAAGATTTACACAAAGATCGCTAAACTCACCAAAACTAACCCAACCTAGCCTAACTATCACCGAAATCGAAGAATTCGACATTGCAAAAATATACACAAAACCCGCTTTCCTCACCAAACCTAACGCAACCTAGCCTTACTATCACCGAAATCATAAAAATTCGACATTGCAAAAATATACACAAAACTCGCTTTCCTCACCAAACCTAACTCAACCTAGCCTAACTTTTACCGAAATCAATGAATTCGACATTGCAGTAATATAAAAAAAACTCGCATTTCTCACCAAACCTAACCCAACCTAACCTAACCATCACCGAAATTGAAGAATTTGAGATTGTAAGATTTACACAAAATTTGCTAAACTCACCAAACCTAACCCAATCTAGCCTAACTATCACCGAAATCAAAGAATTCGACATTGAAAAAATATACACAAAACTCGCTTTCCTCACCAAACCTAACCTAACCTAGCCTAACTTTTTCCGAAATCAAAGAATTCGACATTGCAGATATAAAAAAAAACCCGCGTAGCTTACCAAACCTAACCTAACCTAACCAACCATCACCGAAATCAAAGAATTTGAGATTGTAAGATTTACACAAAATTCGCTAAACTCACCAAACCTAACCCAACCTAGCCTAACTATCACCGAAATCAAAGAATTCGACATTGCAAACAAATACACAAAACTCGCTTACCTCTCCAAACCTAACCCAACATAGCCTTACTATCACCGAAATCAAAGAATTTGACATTGCAAAAATATACACAAAACTCGCTTACCTCACCAAACCTTACCCAACCTAGCCTAAATTTTACCGAAATCAAAGAATTCGACATTGCAGAAATGTAAAAAAACCCGCGTAGCTTACCAAACCTAACCTAACCTAACCAACTATCACCGAAATCAAAGAATTAGACATTGCAAAAATATACACAAAACTCGCTTTCCTCACCAAACCTAACCCAACCTAGACTAACTTTTACCGAAATCAAAGAATTCGACATTGCAGTAATGTAAAAAAAACTTGCATACCTCACCAAACCTAACCTAACCTAGCCTTATTTTACCGAAATCAAAGAATTCGACATTGCAGAAATAAAAAAAAACCCGCGTAGCTTACCAAACCTAACCTTACCTCTCCAACCATCACCGAAATCAAAGAATTTGAGATTGTAAGGTTTACACAAAACTCGCTTTCCTCACCAAACCTAACCCAACCTAGCCTAACTATCACCGAAATCGAAGAATTCGACATTGCAAAAATATACACAAAACCCGCTTTCCTTACCAAACCTAACCCAACCTAGCTTTACTATCACCGAAATCATATAAATTCGACATTCCAAAAATATACACAAAACTCGCTTTCCTCACCAAACCTAACCCAACCTAGACTAACTTTTACCGAAATCAAAGAATTCGACATTGCAGTAATGTAAAAAAAACTCGCATACCTGACAAAACCTAACCCAACCTAACCTAACCATCTCCGAAATCAAAGAATTTGAAATTGTAAGATTTACACAAAATTTGCTAAACTCACCAAAACTAACCCAACCTAGCCTAACTATCACCGAAATCAAAGAATTCGACATTGCAAAAAGATACACAAAACTAGCTTTCCTCACCAAACCTAACTCTACCTAGCCTAACTTTTACCGAAATCAATGAATTCGACATTGCAGTAATATATAAAAAAAAACTCGCATACCTCACCAAACCTAACCCAACCTAACCTAACCATCACCGAAATCAAAGAATTTGAGATTGTACGATTTACACAAAATTTGCTAAACTCACCAAACCTAACCCAACCTAGCCTAACTATCACCGAAATCAAAGAATTCGACATTGAAAAACTATACACAAAACTCGCTTTCCTCACCAAACCTAACCCAACCTAGACTTACTTTTACCAAAAATCAAAGAATTCGACATTGCAGAAATGTAAAAAAAATTCGCATACCTCACCAAACCTAACCAAACCTAACCTAACCATCACCGAAATCAAAGAATTTGAGATTGTAAGATTTACACAAAACTCGCTTTCCTCACCAAACCTAACCCAACCTAACCTAGCCATCACCGAAATCAAAGAATTAGAGATTGAAAGATTAACACAAAACTCGTTTTCCTCTCCAAACCCAACCCAACCTAGCCTAACTTTCACTGAAATCAAAGAATTTGACATTGCAAAAATATACACAAAACTCGCTTTCCTCACCAAACCTAACCTAACCTAGCCTAACTTTTACCGAAATCAAAGAATTCGACATTGCAGAAATGTAAAAAAAACCCGCGTTGCTTACCAAACCTAACCTTACCTAACCAACCATCACCGAAATCAAAGAATTTGCGATTGTAAGATTTAAACAAAATTCGCTAACCTCACCAAACCTAACCCAACCTAGCCTAACTATCACCGAAATCAAAGAATTCGACATTGCAAAAATATACACAAAACTCGCTTTCCTCACCAAACCTAACCCAACCTAGACTAACTTTTACCGAAATCAAAGAATTCGACATTGCAAAAATATACACAAAACTCGCTTTCCTCACCAAACCTAACTCAACCTAGCCTAACTTTTACCGAAATCAATGAATTCGACATTGCAGTAATATATAAAAAAACTCGCATACCTCACCAAACCTAACCCAACCTAACCTAACCATCACCGAAATCAAAGAATTTAAAATTGTAAGATTTACACAAAATTTGCTAAACACACCAAACCTAACCCAACCTAGCCTAACTATCACCGAAATCAAAGAATTCGACATTGAAAAAATATACACAAAACTCGCTTTCCTCACCAAACCTAACCCAACCTAGACTTACTTTTACCAAAAATCAAAGAATTCGACATTGCAGAAATGTAAAAAAAATTCGCATACCTCACCAAACCTAACCAAACCTAACCTAACCATCACCGAAATCAAAGAATTTGAGATTGTATGATTTACACAAAACTCGCTAAACTTACCAAAACTAACCCAACCTAGACTAACTATCAACGAAATCGAAGAATTCGACATTGCAAAAATATACACAAAACCCGCTTTCCCCACCAAACCTAACCCAACCTAGCCTTACTATCACCGAAATCATAAAAATTCGACATTGCTAAAATATACACAAAACTCGCTTTCCTCACCAAACCTAACTCAACCTAGCCTAACTTTTACCGAAATCAATGAATTCGACATTGCAGTAATATAAAAAAAACTCGCATACCTCACGAAAACTTACCCAACCTAACCTAACCATCACCGAAATTGAAGAATTTGAGATTGTTAGATTTACACAATATTTGCTAAACTCACCAAACCTAACCCAACCTAGCCTAACTATCACCGAAATCAAAGAATTCGACATTGAAAAAATATACACAAAACTCGCTTTCCTCACCAAACCTGACCCAACCTAGACTAACTTTTACCGAAATCAAAGAATTCGACATTGCAGTAATGTAAAAAAAACTCGCATACCTCACCAAACCTTACCCAACCTAACCTAACCATCTCCGAAATCAAAGAATTTGAAATTGTAAGATTTACACAAAATTCGCTAAACTCACCAAAACTAACCCAACCTAGCCTAACTATCACCGAAATCGAAGAATTCGACATTGCAAAAATATACACAAAACCCGCTTTCCTCACCAAACCTAACCCAACCTAGCCTTACTATCACCGAAATCATAAAAATTCGACATTGCAAAAACATACACAAAACTCGCTTTCCTCACCAAACGTAACTCAACCTAGCCTAACTTTTACCGAAATCAAAGAATTCGACATTGCAAAAATATACACAAAACTCGCTTTCCTCACCAAACCTAACTCAACCTAGCCTAACTTTTACCGAAATCAATGAATTCGACATTGCAGTAATATATAAAAAAACTCGCATACCTCACCAAACCTAACCCAACCTAACCTAACCATCACCGAAATCAAAGAATTTGAGAATGTAAGATTTACACAAAATTTGCTAAACACACCAAACCTAACCCAACCTAGCCTAACTATCACCGAAATCAAAGAATTCGACATTGAAAAAATATACACAAAACTCGCTTTCCTCACCAAACCTAACCCAACCTAGACTTACTTTTACCAAAAATCAAAGAATTCGACATTGCAGAAATGTAAAAAAAATTCGCATACCTCACAAAACCTAACCAAACCTAACCTAACCATCACCGAAATCAAAGAATTTGAGATTGTATGATTTACACAAAACTCGCTTTCCTCACCAAACCTAACCCAACCTAACCTAGCCATCACCGAAATCAAAGAATTAGAGATTGAAAGATTAACACAAAACTCGTTTTCCTCTCCAAACCCAACCCAACCTAGCCTAACTTTCACTCTAATCAAAGAATTCGACATTGCAAAAATATACACAAAACTCGCTTTCCTCACCAAACCTAACCCAACCTAACCTAACCATCACCGAAATCAAAGAATTTGAGATTGTAAGATTTACACAAAACTCGCTTTCCTCACCAAACCAAACCCATGCTAGCCTAACTATCACCGAAATCGAAGAATTCGACATTGCAAAAATATACACAAAACTCGCTTTCCTCACCAAACCTAACCCAACCTAGACTAACTTTTACCGAAATCAAAGAATTCGACATTGCAGTAATGTAAAAAAAACTTGCATACCTCACCAAACCTAACCTAACCTAGCCTAATTTTACCGAAATCAAAGAATTCGACATTGCAGAAATAAAAAAAAACCCGCGTAGCTTACCAAACCTAACCTAACCTAACCAACCATCACCGAAATCAAAGAATTTGAGATTGTAAGATTTACACAAAACTCGCTTTCCTCACCAAACCTAACCCAACCTAGCCTAACTATCACCGAAATCGAAGAATTCGACATTGCAAAAATATACACAAAACCCGCTTTCCTCACCAAACCTAACCCAACCTAGCTTTACTATCACCGAAATCATAAAAATTCGACATTGCAAAAATATACACAAAACTCGCCTTCCTCACCAAACCTAACCCAACATAGACTTACTTTTACCGAAATCAAAGAATTCGACATTGCAGAAATGTAAAAAAAATTCGCAAACCTCACCAAACCTAACCCAACCTAACCTAACCATCACCGAAATCAAAGAATTAAAGATTGAAAGATTAACACAAAACTCGTTTTCCTCTCCAAACCCAACCCAACCTAGCCTAACTTTCACTGAAATCAAAGAATTTGACATTGCAAAAATATACACAAAACTCGCTTTCCTCACCAAACCTAACCCAACCAAGCCTAACTTTTACCGATATCAAAGAATTCGACATTGCAAAAATGTAAAAAAAACTCGCATACCTCACCAAACCTAACCCAACCTAACCTAACCATCACCGAAATCAAAGAATTTGAGAGTGTAAGATTAACACAAAACTCGCTTTCCTCACCAAACCTAACCAAACCAAGACTAACTTTTACCGAAATCAAAGAATTCGACATTGCAAAAATGTAAAAAAAACTCGCATACCTCACCAAACCTAACCCAACCTAACCTAACCATCACCGAAATCAAAGAATTTAAGATTGTAAGATTAACACAAAACTCGCTTTCCTCTCCAAACCCAACCCAACCTAGCCTAACTTTCACTGAAATCAAAGAATTCGACATTGCAAAAATATACACAAAACTCGCTTTCCTCACAAACCTAACCTAACCTAGCCTAACTTTTACCGAAATCAAAGAATTCGACATTGCAGAAATGTAAAAAAAACCCGCGTAGCTTACCAAACCTAACCTAACCTAACCAACCATCACCGAAATCAAAGAATTTGAGATTGTAAGATTTACACAAAACTCGCTTTCCTCACCAAACCTAACCCAACCTAGCCTAACTATCACCTAAATCGAAGAATTCGACATTGCAAAAATATACACAAAACCCGCTTTCCTCACCAAACCTAACCCAACCTAGCTTTACTATCACCGAAATCATAAAAATTCGACATTGCAAAAATATACACAAAACTCGCTTTCCTCACCAAACCTAACTCAACCTAGCCTAACTTTTACCGAAATCAAAGAATTCGACATTGCAAAAATATACACAAAACTCGCTTTCCTCACCAAACCTAACTCAACCTAGCCTAACTTTTACCGAAATCAATGAATTCGACATTGCAGTAATATATAAAAAAACTCGCATACCTCACCAAACCTAACCCAACCTAACCTAACCATCACCGAAATCAAAGAATTTGAGAATGTAAGAGTTACACAAAATTTGCTAAACACACCAAACCTAACCTAACCTAGCCTAACTATCACCGAAATCAAAGAATTCGACATTGAAAAAATATACACAAAACTCGCTTTCCTCACCAAACCTAACCCAACCTAGACTTACTTTTACCAAAAATCAAAGAATTCGACATTGCAGAAATGTAAAAAAAATTCGCATACCTCACCAAACCTAACCAAACCTAACCTAACCATCACCGAAATCAAAGAATTTGAGATTGTATGATTTACACAAAACTCGCTTTCCTCACCAAACCTAACCCAACCTAACCTAGCCATCACCGAAATCAAAGAATTAGAGATTGAAAGATTAACACAAAACTCGGTTTCCTCTCCAAACCCAACCCAACCTAGCCTAACTTTCACTCTAATCAAAGAATTCGACATTGCAAAAATATACACAAAACTCGCTTTCCTCACCAAACCTAACTCAACCTAGCCTAACTTTTACCGAAATCAATGAATTCGACATTGCAGTAATATAAAAAAAACTCGCATACCTCACAAAACCTAACCCAACCTAACCTAACCATCACCGAAATTGAAGAATTTGAGATTGTAAGATTTACACAAAATTTGCTAAACTCAACAAACCTAACCCAACCTAGCCTAACTATCACCGAAATCAAAGAATTCGACATTGAAAAAATATACACAAAACTCGCTTTCCTCACCAAACCTAACCCAACCTAGACTAACTTTTACCGAAATCAAAGAATTCGACATTGCAGTAATGTAAAAAAAACTCGCTTACCTCACCAAACCTAACCCAACCTAACCTAACCATCACCGAAATCAAAGAATTTGAAATTGTAAGATTTACACAAAATTCGCTAAACTCACCAAAACTAACCCAACCTAGCCTAACTATCACCGAAATCGAAGAATTCGACATTGCAAAAATATACACAAAACCCGCTTTCCTCACCAAACCAAACCCAACCTAGCCTTACTATCACCGAAATCATAAAAATTCGACATTGCAAAAATATACACAAAACTCGCTTTCCTCACCAAACCTAACTCAACCTAGCCTAACTTTTACCGAAATCAATGAATTCGACATTGCAGTAATATAAAAAAAACTCGCATACCTCACCAAACCTAACCCAACCTAACCTAACCATTACCGAAATTGAAGAATTTGAGAATGTAAGATTTACACAAAATTTGCTAAACTCACCAAACCTAACCCAACCTAGCCTAACTATCACCGAAATCAAAGAATTCGACATTGAAAAAATATACACAAAACTCGCTTTCCTCACCAAACCTAACCCAACCTAGACTTACTTTTACCAAAAATCAAAGAATTCGACATTGCAGAAATGTAAAAAAAATTTGCATACCTCACCAAACCTAACCCAACCTAAACTAACCATCTCCGAAATCAAAGAATTCGACATTGCAAAAATATACACAAAACTCGCATACCTCACCAAACCTAACCCAACCTAACCTAACCATCACCGAAATCAAAGAATTTGAGATTGTAAGATTTACACAAAACTCACTTTCC
This sequence comes from Arctopsyche grandis, assembly GCF_051622035.1. Classification (NCBI taxonomy): domain Eukaryota; kingdom Metazoa; phylum Arthropoda; class Insecta; order Trichoptera; family Hydropsychidae; genus Arctopsyche; species Arctopsyche grandis. Next base: position 112,582 of record NC_135357.1, read on the forward strand.
TCACCAAACCTAACCCAACCTAACCTAACTATCACCGAAATCAAAGAATTCGACATTGAAAAAATATACACAAAACTCGCTTTCCTCACCAAACCTAACCCAACTTAGCCTTACTATCACCGAAATCATAAAAATTCGACATTGCAAAAATATCCACAAAACTCGCTTTCCTCACCAAACCTAACTCAACCTAGCCTAACTTTTACCGAAATCAATGAATTCGACATTGCAGTAATATAAAAAAAACTCGCATACCTCACCAAACCTAACCCAACCATACCTAACCATCACTGAAATTAAAGAATTTGAGATTGTAAGATTTACACAAAATTTGCTAAACTCACCAAACCTAACCCAACCTAGCCTAACTATCACCGAAATCAAAGAATTCGACATTGAAAAAATATACACAAAACTCGCTTTCCTCACCAAACCTAACTCAACCTAGCCTAACTTTTACCGAAATCAATGAATTCGACATTGCGGTAATATAAAAAAAACTCGCATACCTCACCAAACCTAACCCAACCTAACCTAACCATCACCGAAATTGAAGAATTTGAGATTGTATGATTTACACAAAATTTGCTAAACTCACCAAACCTAACCCAACCTACCCTAACTATCACCGAAATCAAAGAATTCGACATTGAAAAAATATACACAAAACTCGCTTTCTTCACCAAACCTAACCCAACCTAGACTAACTTTTACCGAAATCAAAGAATTCGACATTGCAGTAATGTAAAAAAAACTCGCATACCTCACCAAACCTAACCCAACCTAACCAAACCATCACCGAAATCAAAGAATTTGAAATTGTAAGATTTACACAAAATTCACTAAACTCACCAAAACTAACCCAACCTAGCCTAACTATCACCGAAATCGAAGAATTCGACATTGCAAAAATATACACAAAACCCGCTTTCCTCACCAAACCTAACCCAACCTAGCCTTACTATCACCGAAATCATAAAAATTCGACATTGCAAAAATATACACAAAACTCGCTTTCCTCACCAAACCTAACTCAACCTAGCTCAACTTTTACCGAAATCAATGAATTCGACATTGCAGTAATATAAAAAAAACTCGCATACCTCACCAAACCTAACCCAACCTAACCTAACCATTACCGAAATTGAAGAATTTGAGAATGTAAGATTTACACAAAATTTGCTAAACTCACCAAACCTAACCCAACCTAGCCTAACTATCACCGAAATCAAAGAATTCGACATTGAAAAAATATACACAAAACTCGCTTTCCTCACCAAACCTAACCCAACCTCGACTTACTTTTACCAAAAATCAAAGAATTCGACATTGCAGAAATGTAAAAAAAATTTGCATACCTCACCAAACCTAACCCAACCTAACCTAACCATCTCCGAAATCAAAGAATTCGACATTGCAAAAATATACACAAAATTCGCATACCTCACCAAACCTAACCCAACCTAACCTAACCATCACCGAAATCAAAGAATTTGAGATTGTAAGATTTACACAAAACTCACTTTCCTCACCAAACCTAACCCAACCTAACCTAACTATCACCGAAATCAAAGAATTCGACATTGAAAAAATATACACAAAACTCGCTTTCCTCACCAAACCTAACCCAACCTAGCCTTACTATCACCGAAATCATAAAAATTCGACATTGCAAAAATATACACAAAACTCGCTTTCCTCACCAAACCTCACTTAACCTAGCCTAACTTTTACCGAAATCAATGAATTCGACATTGCAGTAATATAAAAAAAACTCGCATACCTCACCAAACCTAACCCAACCATACCTAACCATCACTGAAATTAAAGAATTTGAGATTGTAAGATTTACACAAAATTTGCTAAACTCACCAAACCTAACCCAACCTAGCCTAACTATCACCGAAATCAAAGAATTCGACATTGAAAAAATATACACAAAACTCGCTTTCCTCACCAAACCTAACCCAACCTAGACTAACTTTTACCGAAATCAAAGAATTCGACATTGCAGTAATGTAAAAAAAACTTGCATACCTCACCAAACCTAACCCAACCTAACCTAACCATCTCCGAAATCAAAGAATTTGAAATTGTAAGATTTACACAAAATTCGCTAAACTCACCAAAACTAACCCAACCTAGCCTAACTATCACCGAAATCGAAGAATTCGACATCGCAAAAATATACACAAAACCCGCTTTCCTCACCAAACCTAACCCAACCTAGCCTTACTATCACCGAAATCATAAAAATTCGACATTGCAAAAATATACACAAAACTCGCTTTCCTCACCAAACCTAACTCAACCTAGCCTAACTTTTACCGAAATCAATGAATTCGACATTGCAGTAATATAAAAAAAACTTGCATACCTCACCAAACCTAACCCAACCTAACCTAACCATTACCGAAATTGAAGAATTTGAGAATGTAAGATTTACACAAAATTTGCTAAACTCACCAAACCTAACCCAACCTAGCCTAACTATCACCGAAATCAAAGAATTCGACATTGAAAAAATATACACAAAACTCGCTTTCCTCACCAAACCTAACCCAACCTAGACTTACTTTTACCAAAAATCAAAGAATTCGACATTGCAGAAATGTAAAAAAAATTTGCATACCTCACCAAACCTAACCCAACCTAACCTAACCATCTCCGAAATCAAAGAATTCGACATTGCAAAAATATACACAAAACTCGCATACCTCACCAAACCTAACCCAACCTAACCTAACCATCACCGAAATCAAAGAATTTGAGATTGTAAGATTTACACAAAATTTGCTAAACTCACCAAACCTAACCCAACCTAGCCTAACTATCACCGAAATCAAAGAATTCGACATTGAAAAAATATACACAAAACTCGCTTTCCTCACCAAACCTAACCCAACCTAGACTAACTTTTACCGAAATCAAAGAATTCGACATTGCAGTAATGTAAAAAAAACTTGCATACCTCACCAAACCTAACCCAACCTAACCTAACCATCTCCGAAATCAAAGAATTTGAAATTGTAAGATTTACACAAAATTCGCTAAACTCACCAAAACTAACCCAACCTAGCCTAACTATCACCGAAATCGAAGAATTCGACATCGCAAAAATATACACAAAACCCGCTTTCCTCACCAAACCTAACCCAACCTAGCCTTACTATCACCGAAATCATAAAAATTCGACATTGCAAAAATATACACAAAACTCGCTTTCCTCACCAAACCTAACTCAACCTAGCCTAACTTTTACCGAAATCAATGAATTCGACATTGCGGTAATATAAAAAAAACTCGCATACCTCACCAAACCTAACCCAACCTAACCTAACCATCACCGAAATTGAAGAATTTGAGATTGTATGATTTACACAAAATTTGCTAAACTCACCAAACCTAACCCAACCTACCCTAACTATCACCGAAATCAAAGAATTCGACATTGAAAAAATATACACAAAACTCGCTTTCCTCACCAAACCTAACCCAACCTAGACTAACTTTTACCGAAATCAAAGAATTCGACATTGCAGTAATGTAAAAAAAACTCGCATACCTCACCAAACCTAACCCAACCTAACCTAACCATCTCCGAAATCAAAGAATTTGAAATTGTAAGATTTACACAAAATTCGCTAAACTCACCAAAACTAACCCAACCTAGCCTAACTATCACCGAAATCGAAGAATTCGACATCGCAAAAATATACACAAAACCCGCTTTCCTCACCAAACCTAACCCAACCTAGCCTTACTATCACCGAAATCATAAAAATTCGACATTCCAAAAATATACACAAAACTCGCTTTCCTCACCAAACCTAACTCAACCTAGCCTAACTTTTACCGAAATCAATGAATTCGACATTGCAGTAATATAAAAAAAACTCGCATACCTCACCAAACCTAACCCAACCTAACCTAACCATTACCGAAATTGAAGAATTTGAGAATGTAAGATTTACACAAAATTTGCTAAACTCACCAAACCTAACCCAACCTAGCCTTACTATCACCGAAATCATAAAAATTCGACATTGCAAAAATATACACAAAACTCGCTTTCCTCACCAAACCTAACTTAACCTAGCCTAACTTTTACCGAAATCAATGAATTCGACTTTGCAGTAATATAAAAAAAACTCGCATACCTCACCAAACCTAACCCAACCATACCTAACCATCACTGAAATTAAAGAATTTGAGATTGTAAGATTTACACAAAATTTGCTAAACTCACCAAACCTAACCCAACCTAGCCTAACTATCACCGAAATCAAAGAATTCGACATTGAAAAAATATACACAAAACTCGCTTTCCTCACCAAACCTAACCCAACCTAGACTAACTTTTACCGAAATCAAAGAATTCGACATTGCAGTAATGTAAAAAAAACTTGCATACCTCACCAAACCTAACCCAACCTAACCTAACCATCTCCGAAATCAAAGAATTTGAAATTGTAAGATTTACACAAAATTCGCTAAACTCACCAAAACTAACCCAACCTAGCCTAACTATCACCGAAATCGAAGAATTCGACATCGCAAAAATATACACAAAACCCGCTTTCCTCACCAAACCTAACCCAACCTAGCCTTACTATCACCGAAATCATAAAAATTCGACATTGCAAAAATATACACAAAACTCGCTTTCCTCACCAAACCTAACTCAACCTAGCCTAACTTTTACCGAAATCAATGAATTCGACATTGCAGTAATATAAAAAAAACTCGCATACCTCACCAAACCTAACCCAACCTAACCTAACCATTACCGAAATTGAAGAATTTGAGAATGTAAGATTTACACAAAATTTGCTAAACTCACCAAACCTAACCCAACCTAGCTTAACTATCACCGAAATCAAAGAATTCGACATTGAAAAAATATACACAAAACTCGCTTTCCTCACCAAACCTAACCCAACCTAGACTTACTTTTACCAAAAATCAAAGAATTCGACGTTGCAGAAATGTAAAAAAAATTTGCATACCTCACCAAACCTAACCCAACCTAACCTAACCATCTCCGAAATCAAAGAATTCGACATTGCAAAAATATACACAAAACTCGCATACCTCACCAAACCTAACCCAACCTAACCTAGCCATCACCGAAATCAAAGAATTCGACATTGAAAAAATATACACAAAACTCGCTTTCCTCACCAAACCTAACCCAACCTAGCCTTACTATCACCGAAATCATAAAAATTCGACATTGCAAAAATATACACAAAACTCGCTTTCCTCACCAAACCTAACTCAACCTAGCCTAACTTTTACCGAAATCAATGAATTCGACATTGCGGTAATATAAAAAAAACTCGCATACCTCACCAAATTTAACCCAACCTAACCTAACCATCACCGAAATTGAAGAATTTGAGATTGTATGATTTACACAAAATTTGCTAAACTCACCAAACCTAACCCAACCTACCCTAACTATCACCGAAATCAAAGAATTCGACATTGAAAAAATATACACAAAACTCGCTTTCCTCACCAAACCTAACCCAACCTAGACTAACTTTTACCGAAATCAAAGAATTCGACATTGCAGTAATGTAAAAAAATTTCGCATACCTCACCAAACCTAACCCAACCTAACCTAACCATCTCCGAAATCAAAGAATTTGAAATTGTAAGATTTACACAAAATTCGCTAAACTCACCAAAACTAACCCAACCTAGCCTAACTATCACCGAAATCGAAGAATTCGACATCGCAAAAATATACACAAAACCCGCTTTCCTCACCAAACCTAACCCAACCTAGCCTTACTATCACCGAAATCATAAAAATTCGACATTGCAAAAATATACACAAAACTCGCTTTCCTCACCAAACCTAACTCAACCTAGCCTAACTTTTACCGAAATCAATGAATTCGACATTGCAGTAATATAAAAAAAAACTCGCATACCTCACCAAACCTAACCCAACCTAACCTAACCATTACCGAAATTGAAGAATTTGAGAATGTAAGATTTACACAAAATTTGCTAAACTCACCAAACCTAACCCAACCTAGCCTTACTATCACCGAAATCATAAAAATTCGACATTGCAAAAATATACACAAAACTCGCTTTCCTCACCAAACCTAACTTAACCTAGCCTAACTTTTACCGAAATCAATGAATTCGACATTGCAGTAATATAAAAAAAACTCGCATACCTCACCAAACCTAACCCAACCATACCTAACCATCACTGAAATTAAAGAATTTGAGATTGTAAGATTTACACAAAATTTGCTAAACTCACCAAACCTAACCCAACCTAGCCTAACTATCACCGAAATCAAAGAATTCGACATTGAAAAAATATACACAAAACTCGCTTTCCTCACCAAACCTAACCCAACCTAGACTAACTTTTACCGAAATCAAAGAATTCGACATTGCAGTAATGTAAAAAAAACTTGCATACCTCACCAAACCTCACCCAACCTAACCTAACCATCTCCGAAATCAAAGAATTTGAAATTGTAAGATTTACACAAAATTCGCTAAACTCACCAAAACTAACCCAACCTAGCCTAACTATCACCGAAATCGAAGAATTCGACATCGCAAAAATATACACAAAACCCGCTTTCCTCACCAAACCTAACCCAACCTAGCCTTACTATCACCGAAATCATAAAAATTCGACATTGCAAAAATATACACAAAACTCGCTTTCCTCACCAAACCTAACTCAACCTAGCCTAACTTTTACCGAAATCAATGAATTCGACATTGCAGTAATATAAAAAAAACTCGCATACCTCACCAAACCTAACCCAACCTAACCTAACCATTACCGAAATTGAAGAATTTGAGAATGTAAGATTTACACAAAATTTGCTAAACTCACCAAACCTAACCCAACCTAGCCTAACTATCACCGAAATCAAAGAATTCGACATTGAAAAAATATACACAAAACTCGCTTTCCTCACCAAACCTAACCCAACCTAGACTTACTTTTACCAAAAATCAAAGAATTCGACATTGCAGAAATGTAAAAAAAATTTGCATACCTCACCAAACCTAACCCAACCTAACCTAACCATCTCCGAAATCAAAGAATTCGACATTGCAAAAATATACACAAAACTCGCATACCTCACCAAACCTAACCCAACCTAACCTAACCATCACCGAAATCAAAGAATTTGAGATTGTAAGATTTACACAAAACTCGCTTTCCTCACCAAACCTAACCCAACCTAACCTAACTATCACCGAAATCAAAGAATTCGACATTGAAAAAATATACACAAAACTCGCTTTCCTCACCAAACCTAACCCAACCTAGCCTTACTATCACCGAAATCATAAAAATTCGACATTGCAAAAATATACACAAAACTCGCTTTCCTCACCAAACCTAACCCAACCTAGACTAACTTTTACCGAAATCAAAGAATTCGACATTGCAGTAATGTAAAAAAAACTCGCATACCTGACAAAACCTAACCCAACCTAACCTAACCATCTCCGAAATCAAAGAATTTGAAATTGTAAGATTTACACAAAATTTGCTAAACTCACCAAAACTAACCCAACCTAGCCTAACTATCACCGAAATCAAAGAATTCGACATTGCAAAAAGATACACAAAACTAGCTTTCCTCACCAAACCTAACTCTACCTAGCCTAACTTTTACCGAAATCAATGAATTCGACATTGCAGTAATATATAAAAAAAAACTCGCATACCTCACCAAACCTAACCCAACCTAACCTAACCATCACCGAAATCAAAGAATTTGAGATTGTCAGATTTACACAAAATTTGCTAAACTCACCAAACCTAACCCAACCTAGCCTAACTATCACCGAAATCAAAGAATTCGACATTGAAAAAATATACACAAAACTCGCTTTCCTCACCAAACCTAACCCAACCTAGACTTACTTTTACCAAAAATCAAAGAATTCGACATTGCAGAAATGTAAAAAAAATTTGCATACCTCACCAAACCTAACCCAACCTAACCTAACCATCTCCGAAATCAAAGAATTCGACATTGCAAAAATATACACAAAACTCGCATTCCTCACCAAACCTAACCCAACCTAACCTAACCATCACCAAAATCAAAGAATTTGAGATTGTAAGATTTACACAAAACTCGCTTTCCTCACCAAACCTAACCTAACCTAACCTAACTATCACCGAAATCAAAGAATTCGACATTGCAAAAATATACACAAATCTCGCTTTCCTCACCAAACCTAACTCAACCTAGCCTAACTTTTACCGAAATCAATGAATTCGACATTGCAGTAATATATAAAAAAAACTCGCATACCTCACCAAACCTAACCCAACCTAACCTAACCATCACCGAAATCAAAGAATTTGAGATTGTAAGATTTACACAAAACTCGCTTTCCTCACCAAACCTAACTCAACCTAGCCTAACTATCACTTAAATCGAAGAATTCGACATTGCAAAAAAATACACAAAACCCGCTTTCTTCACCAAACCTAACCCAACCTAGCCGTACTATCACCGAAATCATAAAATTTGACATTGCAAAAATATACACAAAACTCGCTTTCCTCACCAAACCTAACTTAACCTAGCCTAACTTTTACCGAAATCAATGAATTCGACATTGCAGTAATATAAAAAAACTCGCATACCTCACCAAACCTAACCCAACCTTACCTAACCATCACTGAAATTAAAGAATTTGAGATTGTAAGATTTACACAAAATTTGCTAAACTCACCAAACCTAACCCAACCTAGCCTAACTATCACCGAAATCAAAGAATTCGACATTGAAAAAATATACACAAAACTCGCTTTCCTCACCAAACCTAACCCAACCTAGACTTACTTTTACCAAAAATCAAAGAATTCGACATTGCAGAAATGTAAAAAAAATTCGCATACCTCACCAAACCTAACCAAACCTAACCTAACCATCACCGAAATCAAAGAATTTGAGATTGTAAGATTTACACAAAACTCGCTTTCCTCACCAAACCTAACCCAACCTAACCTAGCCATCACCGAAATCAAAGAATTAGAGATTGAAAGATTAACACAAAACTCGTTTTCCTCTCCAAACCCAACGCAACCTAGCCTAACTTTCACTCTAATCAAAGAATTCGACATTGCAAAAATATACACAAAACTCGCTTTCCTCACCAAACCTAACCCAACCTAGCCCAACTTTTACCGATATCAAAGAATTCGACATTGCAAAAATGTAAAAAAAACTCGCATACCTCACCAAACCTAACCCAACCTAACCTAACCATCACCGAAATCAAAGAATTTGAGATTGTAAGATTAACACAAAACTCGCTTTCCTCACCAAACCTAACCAAACCAAGACTTACTTTTACCGAAATCAAAGAATTCGACATTGCAGTAATGTAAAAAAAACTCGCATACCTCACCAAACCTAACCCAACCTAGCCTAACTATCACCGAAATCGAAGAATTCGACATTGCAAAAATATACACAAAACTTGCTTTCCTCACCAAACCTAACCCAACCTAGACTTACTTTTACCAAAAATCTAAGAATTCGACATTGCAGAAATGTAAAAAAAATACGCATACCTCACCAAACCTAACCCAACCTAACCTAACCATCACCGAAATCAAAGAATTTGAGATTCTAAGATTTACACAAAACTCGCTTTCCTCACCAAACCTAACCAAACCTAACCTAACCATCACCGAAATCAAAGAATTTGAGATTGTATGATTTACACAAAACTCGCTTTCCTCACCAAACTTTACCAAACCAAGACTAACTTTTACCGTAATCAAAGAATTCGACATTGCAGAAATGTAAAAAAAATTCGCATACCTCACCAAACCTAACCCAACCTAACCTAACCATCACCGAAATCAAAGAATTTGAGATTGTAAGATTTACACAAAACTCGCTTTCCTCACCAAACCAAACCCAACCTAGCCTAACTATCACCGAAATCGAAGAATTCGACATTGCAAAAATATACAAAAAACCCGCTTTCCTCACAAAACCTAACCCAACCTAGCCTTACTATCACCGAAATCATAAAAATTCGACATTGCAAAAATATACACAAAACTCGCTTTCCTCACCAAACCTAACTCAACCTAGCCTAACTTTTACCGAAATCAATGAATTCGACATTGCAGTAATATAAAAAAAACTCGCATACCTCACCAAACCTAACCCAACCTAACCTAACCATCACCGAAATTGAAGAATTTGAGATTGTAAGATTTACACAAAATTTGCTAAACTCACCAAACCTAACCCAACCTACCCTAACTATCACCGAAATCAAAGAATTCGACATTGAAAAAATATACACAAAACTCGCTTTCCTCACCAAACCTAACCCAACCTAGCCTAACTATCACCGAAATCGAAGAATTCGACATTGCAAAAATATACACAAAACCCGCTTCCCTCACCAAACCTAACCCAACCTAGTCTTATTATCACCGAAATCATAAAAATTCGACATTGCAAAAATATACACAAAACTCGCTTTCCTCACCAAACCTAACTCAACCTAGCCTAACTTTTACCGATATCAATGAATTCGACATTGCAGTAATATAAAAAAAACTCGCAAAACCTCACCAAACCTAACCCAACCTTACATAACCATCACTAAAATTAAAGAATTTGAGATTGTAAGATTTACACAAAATTTGCTCAACTCACCAAACCTAACCCAACCTAGCCTAACTATCACCGAAATCAAAGAATTCGACATTGAAAAAATATACACAAAACTCGCTTTCCTCACCAAACCTAACCCAACCTAGACTTACTTTTACCAAAAATCAAAGAATTCGACATTGCAGAAATGTAAAAAAAATTCGCATACCTCACCAAACCTAACCCAACCTAACCTAACCATCACCGAAATCAAAGAATTTGAGATTGTAAGATTTACACAAAACTCGCTTTCCTCACCAAACCAAACCCAACCTAGCCTAACTATCACCGAAATCGAATAATTCGACATTGCAAAAATATACACAAAACCCGCTTTCCTTACCAATCCTAACCCAACCTAGCTTTACTATCACCGAAATCATAAAAATTCGACATTGCAAAAATATACACAAAACTCGCTTTCCTCACCAAACCTAACTCAACCTAGCCTAACTTTTACCGAAATCAATGAATTCGACATTGCAGTAATATAAAAAAAACTCGCATACCTCACCAAACCTAACCCAACCTAACCTAACCACCACCGAAATTGAAGAATTTGAGATTGTAAGATTTACACAAAATTTGCTAAACTCACCAAACCTAACCCAATCTACCCTAACTATCACCGAAATCAAAGAATTCGACATTCAAAAAATATACACAAAACTCGCTTTCCTCACCAAACCTAACCCAACCTAGACTAACTTTTACCGAAATCAAAGAATTCGACATTGCAGTAATGTAAAAAAAACTCGCATACCTCACCAAACCTAACCCAACCTAACCTAATCATCTCCGAATTCAAAGGATTTTAAATTGTAAGATTTACACAAAATTCGCTAAACTCACCAAAACTAACCCAACCTAGCCTAACTATCACCGAAATCGAAGAATTCGACATTGCAAAAATATACACAAAACCCGCTTTCCTCACCAAACCTAACCCAACCTAGCCTTACTATCACCGAAATCATAAAAATTCGACATTGCAAAAATATACACAAAACTCGCTTTCCTCACCAAACCTAACTCAACCTAGCCTAACTTTTACCGAAATCAATGAATTCGACATTGCAGTAATATAAAAAAAACTCGCATACTTCAACAAACCTAACCCAACCTAACCTAACCATCACCGAAATTGAAGAATTTGAGATTGTAAGACTTACACAAAATTTGCTAAACTCACCAAACCTAACCCAACCTAGCCTAACTATCACCGAAATCAAAGAATTCGACATTGAAAAAATATACACAAAACTCGCTTTCCTCACCAAACCTAACCCAACCAAGACTTACTTTTACCAAAAATCAAAGAATTCGACATTGCAGAAATGTAAAAAAAATTCGCATACCTCACCAAACCTAACCAAACCTAACCTAACCATCACCGAAATCAAAGAATTTGAGATTGTAAGATTTACACAAAACTCGCTTTCCTCACCAAACCTAACCCAACCTAACCTAGCCATCACCGAAATCAAAGAATTAGAGATTGAAAGATTAACACAAAACTCGTTTTCCTCTCCAAACCCAACCCAACCTAGCCTAACTATCACCGAAATCGAAGAATTCGACATTGCAAAAATATACACAAAACCCGCTGTCCTCACCAAACCTAACCCAACCTAGTCTTACTATCACCGAAATCATAAAAATTCGACATTGCAAAAATATACACAAAACTCGCTTTCCTCACCAAACCTAACTCAACCTAGCCTAACTTTTACCGAGATTAATGAATTCGACATTGCAGTAATATAAAAAAAACTCGCAAAACCTCACCAAACCTAACCCAACCTTACCTAACCATCACTAAAATTAAAGAATTTGAGATTGTAAGATTTACACAAAATTTGCTCAACTCACCAAACCTAACCCAACCTAGCCTAACTATCACCGAAATCAAAGAATTCGACATTGAAAAAATATACACAAAACTCGCTTTCCTCACCAAACCTAACCCAACCTAGACTTACTTTTACCAAAAATCAAAGAATTCGACATTGCAGAAATGTAAAAAAATTTGCATACCTCACCAAACCTAACCCAACCTAACCTAACCATCACCGAAATCTAAGAATTTGAGATTGTAAGATTTACACAAAACTCGCATTCCTCACCAAACCTAACCCAACCTAGCCTAACTATCACCGAAATCGAAGAATTCGACATTGCAAAAATATACACAAAACTCGCTTTCCTCACCAAACCTAACTCAACCTAGCCTAACTTTTACCGAAATCAATGAATTCGACATTGCAGTAATATATAAAAAAACTCGCATACCTCACCAAACCTAACCCAACCTAACCTAACCATCACCGAAATCAAAGAATTTGAGATTGTAAGATTAACACAAAATTTGCTAAACTCACCAAACCTAACCCAACCTAGCGTAACTATCACCGAAATCAAAGAATTCGACATTGAAAAAATATACACAAAACTCGCTTTCCTCACCAAACCTAACCCAACCTAGACTTACTTTTACCAAAAATCAAAGAATTCGACATTGCAGAAATGTAAAAAAAATTCGCATACCTCACCAAACCTAACCAAACCTAACCTAACCATCACCGAAATCAAAGAATTTGAGATTGTAAGATTTACACAAAACTCGCTTTCCTCACCAAACCTAACCCAACCTAACCTAGCCATCACCGAAATCAAAGAATTAGAGATTGAAAGATTAACACAAAACTCGTTTTCCTCTCCAAACCCAACCCAACCTAGCCTAACTTTCACTCTAATCAAAGAATTCGACATTGCAAAAATATACACAAAACTCGCTTTCCTCACCAAACCTAACCCAACCTAGCCTAACTTTTACCGATATCAAAGAATTCGACATTGCAAAAATGTAAAAAAAACTCGCATACCTCACCAAACCTAACCCAACCTAACCTAACCATCACCGAAATCAAAGAATTTGAGATTGTAAGATTAACACAAAACTCGCTTTCCTCACCAAACCTAACCAAACCAAGACTAACTTTTACCGAAATCAAAGAATTCGACATTGCAGTAATGTAAAAAAAACTCGCATACCTCACCAAACCTAACCCAACCTAGCCTAACTATCACCGAAATCGAAGAATTCGACATTGCAAAATTATACACAAAACTCGCTTTCCTCACCAAACCTAACCCAACCTAACCTAACCATCACCAAAATCAATGAATTTGAGATTGTAAGATTTACACAAAATTTGCTTAACTTACCAAACTTAACCCAACCTAGCCTAACTATCACCGAAATCAAAGAATTCGACATTGCAAAAATATACACAAAACTCGCTTTCCTCACCAAACCTAACCCAACCTAGCCTAACTTTTACCAAAATCAAAGAATTCGACATTGCAGAAATTTAAAAAAAGCCCGCGTAGCTTACCAAACCTAACCCAACCTAACCAACAATCACCGAAATCAAAGAATTTGAGGTTGTAAGATTTACACAAAATTCGCTTACCTCACCAAACCTAACCCAACCTAGCTTAACTATCACCGAAATCAAAGAATTCGAAATTGCAAAAATATACACAAAACTCGCTTTCCTCACCAAACCTAACCCAACCTAGAATGACTTCTACCGAAATTAAAGAATTCGACATTGCGGAAATGTAAAAAAAACCCGCGTAGCTTACCAAACCTAACCCAACCTAACCAACCATCACCAAAATCAAAGAATTTGAGGTTGTAAGATTTACACAAAATTCGCTAAACTCACCAAACCTAACCCAACCTAGCCTCACTATCACCGTAATCAAAGAATTCGACATTGCAAAAATATACACAAAACTCGCTTACCTCTCCAAACCTAACCCAACCTAGCCTTTCTATCACCGAAATCAAAGAATTCGACATTGCAAAAATATACACAAAACTCGCATACCTCACTTAACCTAACCCAACCTAACCTAACCATCACCGAAATCAAAGAATTTGAGATTGTAAGATTTACACAAAACTCGCTTTCCTCACCAAACCTAATCAAACCAAGACTAACTTTTACCGAAATCAAAGAATTCGACATTGCAAATATGTAAAAAAAACTCGCATACCTCACCAAACCTAACCCAACCTTACCTAACCATCACCGAAATCAAAGAATTTGAGATTGTAAGATTAACACAAAACTCGCTTTCCTCTCCAAACCCAACCCAACCTAGCCTAACTTTCACTGAAATCAAAGAAATCGACATTGCAAAAATATACACAAAACTCGCTTTCCTCACCAAACCTAACCTAACCTAGCCTAACTTTTTCCGAAATCAAAGAATTCGACATTGCAGAAATAAAAAAAAACCCGCGTAGCTTACCAAACCTAACCTAACCTAACCAACCATCACCGAAATCAAAGAATTTGAGATTGTAAGATTTACACAAAATTCGCTAAACTCACCAAACCTAACCAAACCTAGCCTAACTATCACCGAAATCAAAGAATTCGACATTGCAAAAATATACACAAAACTCGCTTACCTCTCCAAACCTAACCCAACCTAGCCTTACTATCACCGAAATCAAAGAATTCGACATTGCTGAAATATACACAAAACTCGCTTTCCTCACCAAACCTAACCCAACCTAGACTAACTTTTACCGAAATCAAAGAATTCGACATTGCAGTAATGTAAAAAAAACTCGCATACCTCACCAAACCTAACCCAACCTAACCTTACCATCTCCGAAATCAAAGAATTTGAGATTGTAAGATTTACACAAAATTCGCTAAACTCACCTAACCTAACCCAACCTAGCCTAACTATCACCGAAATCAAAGAATTCGACATTGCAAAAATATACACAAAACTCGCTTACCTCACCAAACCTAACCCAACCTAGCCGAAATTTTACCGAAAACAAAGAATTCGACATTGCAGATATTTAAAAAAAACTCGCTTACCTCACCAAACCTAACCCAACCTTACCTAACCATCACCAAAATCAATGAATTTGAGATTGTAAGATTTACACAAAATTCGCTAAACTTACCAAACTTAACCCAACCTAGCCTAACTATCACCGAAATCAAAGAATTCGACATTGCAAAAATATACACAAAACTCGCTTACCTCACCAAACCTAACCCAACCTAGCCGAAATTTTACCGAAAACAATGAATTCGACATTGCAGATATTTAAAAAAAACTCGCTTACCTCACCAAACCTAACCCAACCTTACCTAACCATCACTAAAATTAAAGAATTTGAGATTGTAAGATTTACACAAAATTTGCTAAACTCACCAAACCTAACCCAACCTAGCCTAACTATCACCGAAATCAAAGAATTCGACATTGAAAAAATATACACAAAACTCGCTTTCCTCACCAAACCTAACTCAACCTAGCCTAACTTTTACCGAGATCAATGAATTCGACATTGCAGTAATATAAAAAAAACTCGCAAAACCTCACCAAACCTAACCCAACCTTACCTAACCATCACTAAAATTAAAGAATTTGAGATTGTAAGATTTACACAAAATTTGCTCAACTCACCAAACCTAACCCAACCTAGCCTAACTATCACCGAAATCAAAGAATTCGACATTGAAAAAATATACACAAAACTCGCTTTCCTCACCAAACCTAACCCAACCTAGACTTACTTTTACCAAAAATCAAAGAATTCGACATTGCAGAAATGTAAAAAAATTTGCATACCTCACCAAACCTAACCCAACCTAACCTAACCATCACCGAAATCTAAGAATTTGAGATTGTAAGATTTACACAAAACTCGCATTCCTCACCAAACCTAACCCAACCTAGCCTAACTATCACCGAAATCGAAGAATTCGACATTGCAAAAATATACACAAAACTCGCTTTCCTCACCAAACCTAACTCAACCTAGCCTAACTTTTACCGAAATCAATGAATTCGACATTGCAGTAATATATAAAAAAAACTCGCATACCTCACCAAACCTAACCCAACCTAACCTAACCATCACCGAAATCAAAGAATTTGAGATTGTAAGATTTACACAAAATTTGCTAAACTCACCAAACCTAACCCAACCTAGCCTAACTATCACCGAAATCAAAGAATTCGACATTGAAAAAATATACACAAAACTCGCTTTCCTCACCAAACCTAACCCAACCTAGACTTACTTTTACCAAAAATCAACGAATTCGACATTGCAGAAATGTAAAAAAAATTCGCATACCTCACCAAACCTAACCAAACCTAACCTAACCATCACCGAAATCAAAGAATTTGAGATTGTAAGATTTACACAAAACTCGCTTTCCTCACCAAACCTAACCCAACCTAACCTAGCCATCACCGAAATCAAAGAATTAGAGATTGAAAGATTAACACAAAACTCGTTTTCCTCTCCAAACCCAACCCAACCTAGCCTAACTTTCACTCTAATCAAAGAATTCGACATTGCAAAAATATACACAAAACTCGCTTTCCTCACCAAACCTAACCCAACCTAGCCTAACTTTTACCGATATCAAAGAATTCGACATTGCAAAAATGTAAAAAAAACTCGCATACCTCACCAAACCTAACCCAACCTAACCTAACCATCACCGAAATCAAAGAATTTGAGATTGTAAGATTAACACAAAACTCGCTTTCCTCACCAAACCTAACCAAACCAAGACTAACTTTTACCGAAATCAAAGAATTCGACATTGCAGTAATGTAAAAAAAACTCGCATACCTCACCAAACCTAACCCAACCTAGCCTAACTATCACCGAAATCGAAGAATTCGACATTGCAAAAATATACACAAAACCCGCTTTCCTCACCAAACCTAACCCAACCTAGTCTTACTATCACCGAAATCATAAAAATTCGACATTGCAAAAATATACACAAAACTCGCTTTCCTCACAAAACCTAACTCAACCTAGCCTAACTTTTACCGAAATCAATAAATTCGACATTGCAGTAATATAAAAAAAACTCGCATACCTCACCAAACCTAACCCAACCTTACCTAACCATCACTAAAATTAAAGAATTTGAGATTGTAAGATTTACACAAAATTTGCTAAACTCACCAAACCTAACCCAACCTAGCCTAACTATCACCGAAATCAAAGAATTCGACATTGAAAAAATATACACAAAACTCGCTTTCCTCACCAAACCTTACCCAACCTAGACTTACTTTTACCAAAAATCAAAGAATTCGACATTGCAGAAATGTAAAAAAAATTCGCATACCTCACCAAACCTAACCCAACCTAACCTAACCATCACCGAAATCAAAGAGTTTGAGATTGTAAGATTTACACAAAACTCGCTTTCCTCACCAAACCAAACCCAACCTAGCCTAACTATCACCGAAATCGAAGAATTCGACATTGCAAAAATATACACAAAACCCGCTTTCCTCACCAAACCTAACCCAACCTAGCCTTACTATCACCGAAATCAAAGAATTCGACATTGCAAAATTATACACAAAACTCGCTTTCCTCACCAAACCTAACCCAACCTAACCTAACCATCACCAAAATCAATGAATTTGAGATTGTAAGATTTACACAAAATTTGCTTAACTTACCAAACTTAACCCAACCTAGCCTAACTATCACCGAAATCAAAGAATTCGACATTGCAAAAATATACACAAAACTCGCTTTCCTCACCAAACCTAACCCAACCTTGCCTAACTTTTACCAAAATCAAAGAATTCGACATTGCAGAAATTTAAAAAAAGCCCGCGTAGCTTACCAAACCTAACCCAACCTAACCAACAATCACCGAAATCAAAGAATTTGAGGTTGTAAGATTTACACAAAATTCGCTTACCTCACCAAACCTAACCCAACCTAGCTTAACTATCACCGAAATCAAAGAATTCGACATTGCAAAAATATACACAAAACTCGCTTTCCTCACCAAACCTAACCCAACCTAGAATGACTTCTACCGAAATTAAAGAATTCGACATTGCGGAAATGTAAAAAAAACCCGCGTAGCTTACCAAACCTAACCCAACCTAACCAACCATCACCAAAATCAAAGAATTTGAGGTTGTAAGATTTACACAAAATTCGCTAAACTCACCAAACCTAACCCAACCTAGCCTCACTATCACCGTAATCAAAGAATTCGACATTGCAAAAATATACACAAAACTCGCTTACCTCTCCAAACCTAACCCAACCTAGCCTTTCTATCAGCGAAATCAAAGAATTCGACATTGCAAAAATATACACAAAACTCGCATACCTCACTTAACCTAACCCAACCTAACCTAACCATCACCGAAATCAAAGAATTTGAGATTGTAAGATTTACACAAAACTCGCTTTCCTCACCAAACCTAATCAAACCAAGACTAACTTTTACCGAAATCAAAGAATTCGACATTGCAAATATGTAAAAAAAACTCGCATACCTCACCAAACCTAACCCAACCTTACCTAACCATCACCGAAATCAAAGAATTTGAGATTGTAAGATTAACACAAAACTCGCTTTCCTCTCCAAACCCAACCCAACCTAGCCTAACTTTCACTGAAATCAAAGAAATCGACATTGCAAAAATATACACAAAACTCGCTTTCCTCACCAAACCTAACCTAACCTAGCCTAACTTTTTCCGAAATCAAAGAATTCGACATTGCAGAAATAAAAAAAAACCCGCGTAGCTTACCAAACCTAACCTAACCTAACCAACCATCACCGAAATCAAAGAATTTGAGATTGTCAGATTTACACAAAATTCGCTAAACTCACCAAACCTAACCAAACCTAGCCTAACTATCACCGAAATCAAAGAATTCGACATTGCAAAAATATACACAAAACTCGCTTACCTCTCCAAACCTAACCCAACCTAGCCTTACTATCACCGAAATCAAAGAATTCGACATTGCTAAAATATACACAAAACTCGCTTTCCTCACCAAACCTAACCCAACCTAGACTAACTTTTACCGAAATCAAAGAATTCGACATTGCAGTAATGTAAAAAAAACTCGCATACCTCACCAAACCTAACCCAACCTAACCTTACCATCTCCGAAATCAAAGAATTTGAGATTGTAAGATTTACACAAAATTCGCTAAACTCACCTAACCTAACCCAACCTAGCCTAACTATCACCGAAATCAAAGAATTCGACATTGCAAAAATATACACAAAACTCGCTTACCTCACCAAACCTAACCCAACCTAGCCGAAATTTTACCGAAAACAAAGAATTCGACATTGCAGATATTTAAAAAAAACTCGCTTACCTCTCCAAACCTAACCCAACCTAGCCTTACTATCACCGAAATCAAAGAATTCGACATTGCTAAAATATACACAAAACTCGCTTTCCTCACCAAACCTAACCCAACCTAGACTAACTTTTACCGAAATCAAAGAATTCGACATTGCAGTAATGTAAAAAAAACTCGCATACCTCACCAAACCTAACCCAACCTAACCTTACCATCTCCGAAATCAAAGAATTTGAGATTGTAAGATTTACACAAAATTCGCTAAACTCACCTAACCTAACCCAACCTAGCCTAACTATCACCGAAATCAAAGAATTCGACATTGCAAAAATATACACAAAACTCGCTTTCCTCACCAAACCTAACCCAACCTAGACTTACTTTTACCAAAAATCAAAGAATTCGACATTGCAGAAATGTAAAAAAAATTTGCATACCTCACCAAACCTAACCCAACCTAACCTAACCATCTCCGAAATCAAAGAATTTGAAATTGTAAGATTTACACAAAATTCCCTTACCTCTCCAAACCTAACCCAACCTAGCCTTTCTATCACCGAAATCAAAGAATTCGACATTGCAAAAATATACTCAAAACTCGCTTTCCTCACCAAACCTAACCCAACCTTGCCTAACTTTTACCGAAATCAAAGAGTTCGACATTGCAAAAATATACACAAAACTCGCTTACCTCTCCAAACCTAACCCAACCTAGCCTTTCTATCACCGAAATCAAAGAATTCGACATTGCAAAAATATACACAAAACTCGCATACCTCACCAAACCTAACCCAACCTAACCTAACCATCACTAAAAAAAAATTGAAAATTCTAAAATTCGCTAAACTTAACAAACCTAACCCAACCTAGACTAACTATCACCGAAATCAAAGAATTCGACATTGCAAAAATATACACAAAACTCGCTTTCCTCACCAAACCTAACCCAACCTAACCTAACCATCTCCGAAATCAAAGAATTTGAAATTGTAAGATTTACACAAAGATCGCTAAACTCACCAAAACTAACCCAACCTAGCCTAACTATCACCGAAATCGAAGAATTCGACATTGCAAAAATATACACAAAACCCGCTTTCCTCACCAAACCTAACGCAACCTAGCCTTACTATCACCGAAATCATAAAAATTCGACATTGCAAAAATATACACAAAACTCGCTTTCCTCACCAAACCTAACTCAACCTAGCCTAACTTTTACCGAAATCAATGAATTCGACATTGCAGTAATATAAAAAAAACTCGCATACCTCACCAAACCTAACCCAACCTAACCTAACCATCACCGAAATTGAAGAATTTGAGATTGTAAGATTTACACAAAATTTGCTAAACTCACCAAACCTAACCCAATCTAGCCTAACTATCACCGAAATCAAAGAATTCGACATTGAAAAAATATACACAAAACTCGCTTTCCTCACCAAACCTAACCTAACCTAGCCTAACTTTTTCCGAAATCAAAGAATTCGACATTGCAGATATAAAAAAAAACCCGCGTAGCTTACCAAACCTAACCTAACCTAACCAACCATCACCGAAATCAAAGAATTTGAGATTGTAAGATTTACACAAAATTCGCTAAACTCACCAAACCTAACCCAACCTAGCCTAACTATCACCGAAATCAAAGAATTCGACATTGCAAACAAATACACAAAACTCGCTTACCTCTCCAAACCTAACCCAACATAGCCTTACTATCACCGAAATCAAAGAATTTGACATTGCAAAAATATACACAAAACTCGCTTACCTCACCAAACCTTACCCAACCTAGCCTAAATTTTACCGAAATCAAAGAATTCGACATTGCAGAAATGTAAAAAAACCCGCGTAGCTTACCAAACCTAACCTAACCTAACCAACTATCACCGAAATCAAAGAATTAGACATTGCAAAAATATACACAAAACTCGCTTTCCTCACCAAACCTAACCCAACCTAGACTAACTTTTACCGAAATCAAAGAATTCGACATTGCAGTAATGTAAAAAAAACTTGCATACCTCACCAAACCTAACCTAACCTAGCCTTATTTTACCGAAATCAAAGAATTCGACATTGCAGAAATAAAAAAAAACCCGCGTAGCTTACCAAACCTAACCTTACCTCTCCAACCATCACCGAAATCAAAGAATTTGAGATTGTAAGGTTTACACAAAACTCGCTTTCCTCACCAAACCTAACCCAACCTAGCCTAACTATCACCGAAATCGAAGAATTCGACATTGCAAAAATATACACAAAACCCGCTTTCCTTACCAAACCTAACCCAACCTAGCTTTACTATCACCGAAATCATATAAATTCGACATTCCAAAAATATACACAAAACTCGCTTTCCTCACCAAACCTAACCCAACCTAGACTAACTTTTACCGAAATCAAAGAATTCGACATTGCAGTAATGTAAAAAAAACTCGCATACCTGACAAAACCTAACCCAACCTAACCTAACCATCTCCGAAATCAAAGAATTTGAAATTGTAAGATTTACACAAAATTTGCTAAACTCACCAAAACTAACCCAACCTAGCCTAACTATCACCGAAATCAAAGAATTCGACATTGCAAAAAGATACACAAAACTAGCTTTCCTCACCAAACCTAACTCTACCTAGCCTAACTTTTACCGAAATCAATGAATTCGACATTGCAGTAATATATAAAAAAAAACTCGCATACCTCACCAAACCTAACCCAACCTAACCTAACCATCACCGAAATCAAAGAATTTGAGATTGTACGATTTACACAAAATTTGCTAAACTCACCAAACCTAACCCAACCTAGCCTAACTATCACCGAAATCAAAGAATTCGACATTGAAAAACTATACACAAAACTCGCTTTCCTCACCAAACCTAACCCAACCTAGACTTACTTTTACCAAAAATCAAAGAATTCGACATTGCAGAAATGTAAAAAAAATTCGCATACCTCACCAAACCTAACCAAACCTAACCTAACCATCACCGAAATCAAAGAATTTGAGATTGTAAGATTTACACAAAACTCGCTTTCCTCACCAAACCTAACCCAACCTAACCTAGCCATCACCGAAATCAAAGAATTAGAGATTGAAAGATTAACACAAAACTCGTTTTCCTCTCCAAACCCAACCCAACCTAGCCTAACTTTCACTGAAATCAAAGAATTTGACATTGCAAAAATATACACAAAACTCGCTTTCCTCACCAAACCTAACCTAACCTAGCCTAACTTTTACCGAAATCAAAGAATTCGACATTGCAGAAATGTAAAAAAAACCCGCGTTGCTTACCAAACCTAACCTTACCTAACCAACCATCACCGAAATCAAAGAATTTGCGATTGTAAGATTTAAACAAAATTCGCTAACCTCACCAAACCTAACCCAACCTAGCCTAACTATCACCGAAATCAAAGAATTCGACATTGCAAAAATATACACAAAACTCGCTTTCCTCACCAAACCTAACCCAACCTAGACTAACTTTTACCGAAATCAAAGAATTCGACATTGCAAAAATATACACAAAACTCGCTTTCCTCACCAAACCTAACTCAACCTAGCCTAACTTTTACCGAAATCAATGAATTCGACATTGCAGTAATATATAAAAAAACTCGCATACCTCACCAAACCTAACCCAACCTAACCTAACCATCACCGAAATCAAAGAATTTAAAATTGTAAGATTTACACAAAATTTGCTAAACACACCAAACCTAACCCAACCTAGCCTAACTATCACCGAAATCAAAGAATTCGACATTGAAAAAATATACACAAAACTCGCTTTCCTCACCAAACCTAACCCAACCTAGACTTACTTTTACCAAAAATCAAAGAATTCGACATTGCAGAAATGTAAAAAAAATTCGCATACCTCACCAAACCTAACCAAACCTAACCTAACCATCACCGAAATCAAAGAATTTGAGATTGTATGATTTACACAAAACTCGCTAAACTTACCAAAACTAACCCAACCTAGACTAACTATCAACGAAATCGAAGAATTCGACATTGCAAAAATATACACAAAACCCGCTTTCCCCACCAAACCTAACCCAACCTAGCCTTACTATCACCGAAATCATAAAAATTCGACATTGCTAAAATATACACAAAACTCGCTTTCCTCACCAAACCTAACTCAACCTAGCCTAACTTTTACCGAAATCAATGAATTCGACATTGCAGTAATATAAAAAAAACTCGCATACCTCACGAAAACTTACCCAACCTAACCTAACCATCACCGAAATTGAAGAATTTGAGATTGTTAGATTTACACAATATTTGCTAAACTCACCAAACCTAACCCAACCTAGCCTAACTATCACCGAAATCAAAGAATTCGACATTGAAAAAATATACACAAAACTCGCTTTCCTCACCAAACCTGACCCAACCTAGACTAACTTTTACCGAAATCAAAGAATTCGACATTGCAGTAATGTAAAAAAAACTCGCATACCTCACCAAACCTTACCCAACCTAACCTAACCATCTCCGAAATCAAAGAATTTGAAATTGTAAGATTTACACAAAATTCGCTAAACTCACCAAAACTAACCCAACCTAGCCTAACTATCACCGAAATCGAAGAATTCGACATTGCAAAAATATACACAAAACCCGCTTTCCTCACCAAACCTAACCCAACCTAGCCTTACTATCACCGAAATCATAAAAATTCGACATTGCAAAAACATACACAAAACTCGCTTTCCTCACCAAACGTAACTCAACCTAGCCTAACTTTTACCGAAATCAAAGAATTCGACATTGCAAAAATATACACAAAACTCGCTTTCCTCACCAAACCTAACTCAACCTAGCCTAACTTTTACCGAAATCAATGAATTCGACATTGCAGTAATATATAAAAAAACTCGCATACCTCACCAAACCTAACCCAACCTAACCTAACCATCACCGAAATCAAAGAATTTGAGAATGTAAGATTTACACAAAATTTGCTAAACACACCAAACCTAACCCAACCTAGCCTAACTATCACCGAAATCAAAGAATTCGACATTGAAAAAATATACACAAAACTCGCTTTCCTCACCAAACCTAACCCAACCTAGACTTACTTTTACCAAAAATCAAAGAATTCGACATTGCAGAAATGTAAAAAAAATTCGCATACCTCACAAAACCTAACCAAACCTAACCTAACCATCACCGAAATCAAAGAATTTGAGATTGTATGATTTACACAAAACTCGCTTTCCTCACCAAACCTAACCCAACCTAACCTAGCCATCACCGAAATCAAAGAATTAGAGATTGAAAGATTAACACAAAACTCGTTTTCCTCTCCAAACCCAACCCAACCTAGCCTAACTTTCACTCTAATCAAAGAATTCGACATTGCAAAAATATACACAAAACTCGCATACCTCACTTAACCTAACCCAACCTAACCTAACCATCACCGAAATCAAAGAATTTGAGATTGTAAGATTTACACAAAACTCGCTTTCCTCACCAAACCTAATCAAACCAAGACTAACTTTTACCGAAATCAAAGAATTCGACATTGCAAATATGTAAAAAAAACTCGCATACCTCACCAAACCTAACCCAACCTTACCTAACCATCACCGAAATCAAAGAATTTGAGATTGTAAGATTAACACAAAACTCGCTTTCCTCTCCAAACCCAACCCAACCTAGCCTAACTTTCACTGAAATCAAAGAAATCGACATTGCAAAAATATACACAAAACTCGCTTTCCTCACCAAACCTAACCTAACCTAGCCTAACTTTTTCCGAAATCAAAGAATTCGACATTGCAGAAATAAAAAAAAACCCGCGTAGCTTACCAAACCTAACCTAACCTAACCAACCATCACCGAAATCAAAGAATTTGAGATTGTCAGATTTACACAAAATTCGCTAAACTCACCAAACCTAACCAAACCTAGCCTAACTATCACCGAAATCAAAGAATTCGACATTGCAAAAATATACACAAAACTCGCTTACCTCTCCAAACCTAACCCAACCTAGCCTTACTATCACCGAAATCAAAGAATTCGACATTGCTAAAATATACACAAAACTCGCTTTCCTCACCAAACCTAACCCAACCTAGACTAACTTTTACCGAAATCAAAGAATTCGACATTGCAGTAATGTAAAAAAAACTCGCATACCTCACCAAACCTAACCCAACCTAACCTTACCATCTCCGAAATCAAAGAATTTGAGATTGTAAGATTTACACAAAATTCGCTAAACTCACCTAACCTAACCCAACCTAGCCTAACTATCACCGAAATCAAAGAATTCGACATTGCAAAAATATACACAAAACTCGCTTACCTCACCAAACCTAACCCAACCTAGCCGAAATTTTACCGAAAACAAAGAATTCGACATTGCAGATATTTAAAAAAAACTCGCTTACCTCTCCAAACCTAACCCAACCTAGCCTTACTATCACCGAAATCAAAGAATTCGACATTGCTAAAATATACACAAAACTCGCTTTCCTCACCAAACCTAACCCAACCTAGACTAACTTTTACCGAAATCAAAGAATTCGACATTGCAGTAATGTAAAAAAAACTCGCATACCTCACCAAACCTAACCCAACCTAACCTTACCATCTCCGAAATCAAAGAATTTGAGATTGTAAGATTTACACAAAATTCGCTAAACTCACCTAACCTAACCCAACCTAGCCTAACTATCACCGAAATCAAAGAATTCGACATTGCAAAAATATACACAAAACTCGCTTTCCTCACCAAACCTAACCCAACCTAGACTTACTTTTACCAAAAATCAAAGAATTCGACATTGCAGAAATGTAAAAAAAATTTGCATACCTCACCAAACCTAACCCAACCTAACCTAACCATCTCCGAAATCAAAGAATTTGAAATTGTAAGATTTACACAAAATTCCCTTACCTCTCCAAACCTAACCCAACCTAGCCTTTCTATCACCGAAATCAAAGAATTCGACATTGCAAAAATATACTCAAAACTCGCTTTCCTCACCAAACCTAACCCAACCTTGCCTAACTTTTACCGAAATCAAAGAGTTCGACATTGCAAAAATATACACAAAACTCGCTTACCTCTCCAAACCTAACCCAACCTAGCCTTTCTATCACCGAAATCAAAGAATTCGACATTGCAAAAATATACACAAAACTCGCATACCTCACCAAACCTAACCCAACCTAACCTAACCATCACTAAAAAAAAATTGAAAATTCTAAAATTCGCTAAACTTAACAAACCTAACCCAACCTAGACTAACTATCACCGAAATCAAAGAATTCGACATTGCAAAAATATACACAAAACTCGCTTTCCTCACCAAACCTAACCCAACCTAACCTAACCATCTCCGAAATCAAAGAATTTGAAATTGTAAGATTTACACAAAGATCGCTAAACTCACCAAAACTAACCCAACCTAGCCTAACTATCACCGAAATCGAAGAATTCGACATTGCAAAAATATACACAAAACCCGCTTTCCTCACCAAACCTAACGCAACCTAGCCTTACTATCACCGAAATCATAAAAATTCGACATTGCAAAAATATACACAAAACTCGCTTTCCTCACCAAACCTAACTCAACCTAGCCTAACTTTTACCGAAATCAATGAATTCGACATTGCAGTAATATAAAAAAAACTCGCATACCTCACCAAACCTAACCCAACCTAACCTAACCATCACCGAAATTGAAGAATTTGAGATTGTAAGATTTACACAAAATTTGCTAAACTCACCAAACCTAACCCAATCTAGCCTAACTATCACCGAAATCAAAGAATTCGACATTGAAAAAATATACACAAAACTCGCTTTCCTCACCAAACCTAACCTAACCTAGCCTAACTTTTTCCGAAATCAAAGAATTCGACATTGCAGATATAAAAAAAAACCCGCGTAGCTTACCAAACCTAACCTAACCTAACCAACCATCACCGAAATCAAAGAATTTGAGATTGTAAGATTTACACAAAATTCGCTAAACTCACCAAACCTAACCCAACCTAGCCTAACTATCACCGAAATCAAAGAATTCGACATTGCAAACAAATACACAAAACTCGCTTACCTCTCCAAACCTAACCCAACATAGCCTTACTATCACCGAAATCAAAGAATTTGACATTGCAAAAATATACACAAAACTCGCTTACCTCACCAAACCTTACCCAACCTAGCCTAAATTTTACCGAAATCAAAGAATTCGACATTGCAGAAATGTAAAAAAACCCGCGTAGCTTACCAAACCTAACCTAACCTAACCAACTATCACCGAAATCAAAGAATTAGACATTGCAAAAATATACACAAAACTCGCTTTCCTCACCAAACCTAACCCAACCTAGACTAACTTTTACCGAAATCAAAGAATTCGACATTGCAGTAATGTAAAAAAAACTTGCATACCTCACCAAACCTAACCTAACCTAGCCTTATTTTACCGAAATCAAAGAATTCGACATTGCAGAAATAAAAAAAAACCCGCGTAGCTTACCAAACCTAACCTTACCTCTCCAACCATCACCGAAATCAAAGAATTTGAGATTGTAAGGTTTACACAAAACTCGCTTTCCTCACCAAACCTAACCCAACCTAGCCTAACTATCACCGAAATCGAAGAATTCGACATTGCAAAAATATACACAAAACCCGCTTTCCTTACCAAACCTAACCCAACCTAGCTTTACTATCACCGAAATCATATAAATTCGACATTCCAAAAATATACACAAAACTCGCTTTCCTCACCAAACCTAACCCAACCTAGACTAACTTTTACCGAAATCAAAGAATTCGACATTGCAGTAATGTAAAAAAAACTCGCATACCTGACAAAACCTAACCCAACCTAACCTAACCATCTCCGAAATCAAAGAATTTGAAATTGTAAGATTTACACAAAATTTGCTAAACTCACCAAAACTAACCCAACCTAGCCTAACTATCACCGAAATCAAAGAATTCGACATTGCAAAAAGATACACAAAACTAGCTTTCCTCACCAAACCTAACTCTACCTAGCCTAACTTTTACCGAAATCAATGAATTCGACATTGCAGTAATATATAAAAAAAAACTCGCATACCTCACCAAACCTAACCCAACCTAACCTAACCATCACCGAAATCAAAGAATTTGAGATTGTACGATTTACACAAAATTTGCTAAACTCACCAAACCTAACCCAACCTAGCCTAACTATCACCGAAATCAAAGAATTCGACATTGAAAAACTATACACAAAACTCGCTTTCCTCACCAAACCTAACCCAACCTAGACTTACTTTTACCAAAAATCAAAGAATTCGACATTGCAGAAATGTAAAAAAAATTCGCATACCTCACCAAACCTAACCAAACCTAACCTAACCATCACCGAAATCAAAGAATTTGAGATTGTAAGATTTACACAAAACTCGCTTTCCTCACCAAACCTAACCCAACCTAACCTAGCCATCACCGAAATCAAAGAATTAGAGATTGAAAGATTAACACAAAACTCGTTTTCCTCTCCAAACCCAACCCAACCTAGCCTAACTTTCACTGAAATCAAAGAATTTGACATTGCAAAAATATACACAAAACTCGCTTTCCTCACCAAACCTAACCTAACCTAGCCTAACTTTTACCGAAATCAAAGAATTCGACATTGCAGAAATGTAAAAAAAACCCGCGTTGCTTACCAAACCTAACCTTACCTAACCAACCATCACCGAAATCAAAGAATTTGCGATTGTAAGATTTAAACAAAATTCGCTAACCTCACCAAACCTAACCCAACCTAGCCTAACTATCACCGAAATCAAAGAATTCGACATTGCAAAAATATACACAAAACTCGCTTTCCTCACCAAACCTAACCCAACCTAGACTAACTTTTACCGAAATCAAAGAATTCGACATTGCAAAAATATACACAAAACTCGCTTTCCTCACCAAACCTAACTCAACCTAGCCTAACTTTTACCGAAATCAATGAATTCGACATTGCAGTAATATATAAAAAAACTCGCATACCTCACCAAACCTAACCCAACCTAACCTAACCATCACCGAAATCAAAGAATTTAAAATTGTAAGATTTACACAAAATTTGCTAAACACACCAAACCTAACCCAACCTAGCCTAACTATCACCGAAATCAAAGAATTCGACATTGAAAAAATATACACAAAACTCGCTTTCCTCACCAAACCTAACCCAACCTAGACTTACTTTTACCAAAAATCAAAGAATTCGACATTGCAGAAATGTAAAAAAAATTCGCATACCTCACCAAACCTAACCAAACCTAACCTAACCATCACCGAAATCAAAGAATTTGAGATTGTATGATTTACACAAAACTCGCTAAACTTACCAAAACTAACCCAACCTAGACTAACTATCAACGAAATCGAAGAATTCGACATTGCAAAAATATACACAAAACCCGCTTTCCCCACCAAACCTAACCCAACCTAGCCTTACTATCACCGAAATCATAAAAATTCGACATTGCTAAAATATACACAAAACTCGCTTTCCTCACCAAACCTAACTCAACCTAGCCTAACTTTTACCGAAATCAATGAATTCGACATTGCAGTAATATAAAAAAAACTCGCATACCTCACGAAAACTTACCCAACCTAACCTAACCATCACCGAAATTGAAGAATTTGAGATTGTTAGATTTACACAATATTTGCTAAACTCACCAAACCTAACCCAACCTAGCCTAACTATCACCGAAATCAAAGAATTCGACATTGAAAAAATATACACAAAACTCGCTTTCCTCACCAAACCTGACCCAACCTAGACTAACTTTTACCGAAATCAAAGAATTCGACATTGCAGTAATGTAAAAAAAACTCGCATACCTCACCAAACCTTACCCAACCTAACCTAACCATCTCCGAAATCAAAGAATTTGAAATTGTAAGATTTACACAAAATTCGCTAAACTCACCAAAACTAACCCAACCTAGCCTAACTATCACCGAAATCGAAGAATTCGACATTGCAAAAATATACACAAAACCCGCTTTCCTCACCAAACCTAACCCAACCTAGCCTTACTATCACCGAAATCATAAAAATTCGACATTGCAAAAACATACACAAAACTCGCTTTCCTCACCAAACGTAACTCAACCTAGCCTAACTTTTACCGAAATCAAAGAATTCGACATTGCAAAAATATACACAAAACTCGCTTTCCTCACCAAACCTAACTCAACCTAGCCTAACTTTTACCGAAATCAATGAATTCGACATTGCAGTAATATATAAAAAAACTCGCATACCTCACCAAACCTAACCCAACCTAACCTAACCATCACCGAAATCAAAGAATTTGAGAATGTAAGATTTACACAAAATTTGCTAAACACACCAAACCTAACCCAACCTAGCCTAACTATCACCGAAATCAAAGAATTCGACATTGAAAAAATATACACAAAACTCGCTTTCCTCACCAAACCTAACCCAACCTAGACTTACTTTTACCAAAAATCAAAGAATTCGACATTGCAGAAATGTAAAAAAAATTCGCATACCTCACAAAACCTAACCAAACCTAACCTAACCATCACCGAAATCAAAGAATTTGAGATTGTATGATTTACACAAAACTCGCTTTCCTCACCAAACGTAACCCAACCTAACCTAGCCATCACCGAAATCAAAGAATTAGAGATTGAAAGATTAACACAAAACTCGTTTTCCTCTCCAAACCCAACCCAACCTAGCCTAACTTTCACTCTAATCAAAGAATTCGACATTGCAAAAATATACACAAAACTCGCTTTCCTCACCAAACCTAACCCAACCTAACCTAACCATCACCGAAATCAAAGAATTTGAGATTGTAAGATTTACACAAAACTCGCTTTCCTCACCAAACCAAACCCATGCTAGCCTAACTATCACCGAAATCGAAGAATTCGACATTGCAAAAATATACACAAAACTCGCTTTCCTCACCAAACCTAACCCAACCTAGACTAACTTTTACCGAAATCAAAGAATTCGACATTGCAGTAATGTAAAAAAAACTTGCATACCTCACCAAACCTAACCTAACCTAGCCTAATTTTACCGAAATCAAAGAATTCGACATTGCAGAAATAAAAAAAAACCCGCGTAGCTTACCAAACCTAACCTAACCTAACCAACCATCACCGAAATCAAAGAATTTGAGATTGTAAGATTTACACAAAACTCGCTTTCCTCACCAAACCTAACCCAACCTAGCCTAACTATCACCGAAATCGAAGAATTCGACATTGCAAAAATATACACAAAACCCGCTTTCCTCACCAAACCTAACCCAACCTAGCTTTACTATCACCGAAATCATAAAAATTCGACATTGCAAAAAAATACACAAAACTCGCCTTCCTCACCAAACCTAACCCAACATAGACTTACTTTTACCGAAATCAAAGAATTCGACATTGCAGAAATGTAAAAAAAATTCGCAAACCTCACCAAACCTAACCCAACCTAACCTAACCATCACCGAAATCAAAGAATTAAAGATTGAAAGATTAACACAAAACTCGTTTTCCTCTCCAAACCCAACCCAACCTAGCCTAACTTTCACTGAAATCAAAGAATTTGACATTGCAAAAATATACACAAAACTCGCTTTCCTCACCAAACCTAACCCAACCAAGCCTAACTTTTACCGATATCAAAGAATTCGACATTGCAAAAATGTAAAAAAAACTCGCATACCTCACCAAACCTAACCCAACCTAACCTAACCATCACCGAAATCAAAGAATTTGAGAGTGTAAGATTAACACAAAACTCGCTTTCCTCACCAAACCTAACCAAACCAAGACTAACTTTTACCGAAATCAAAGAATTCGACATTGCAAAAATGTAAAAAAAACTCGCATACCTCACCAAACCTAACCCAACCTAACCTAACCATCACCGAAATCAAAGAATTTAAGATTGTAAGATTAACACAAAACTCGCTTTCCTCTCCAAACCCAACCCAACCTAGCCTAACTTTCACTGAAATCAAAGAATTCGACATTGCAAAAATATACACAAAACTCGCTTTCCTCACAAACCTAACCTAACCTAGCCTTACTTTTACCGAAATCAAAGAATTCGACATTGCAGAAATGTAAAAAAAACCCGCGTAGCTTACCAAACCTAACCTAACCTAACCAACCATCACCGAAATCAAAGAATTTGAGATTGTAAGATTTACACAAAACTCGCTTTCCTCACCAAACCTAACCCAACCTAGCCTAACTATCACCTAAATCGAAGAATTCGACATTGCAAAAATATACACAAAACCCGCTTTCCTCACCAAACCTAACCCAACCTAGCTTTACTATCACCGAAATCATAAAAATTCGACATTGCAAAAATATACACAAAACTCGCTTTCCTCACCAAACCTAACTCAACCTAGCCTAACTTTTACCGAAATCAAAGAATTCGACATTGCAAAAATATACACAAAACTCGCTTTCCTCACCAAACCTAACTCAACCTAGCCTAACTTTTACCGAAATCAATGAATTCGACATTGCAGTAATATATAAAAAAACTCGCATACCTCACCAAACCTAACCCAACCTAACCTAACCATCACCGAAATCAAAGAATTTGAGAATGTAAGATTTACACAAAATTTGCTAAACACACCAAACCTAACCTAACCTAGCCTAACTATCACCGAAATCAAAGAATTCGACATTGAAAAAATATACACAAAACTCGCTTTCCTCACCAAACCTAACCCAACCTAGACTTACTTTTACCAAAAATCAAAGAATTCGACATTGCAGAAATGTAAAAAAAATTCGCATACCTCACCAAACCTAACCAAACCTAACCTAACCATCACCGAAATCAAAGAATTTGAGATTGTATGATTTACACAAAACTCGCTTTCCTCACCAAACCTAACCCAACCTAACCTAGCCATCACCGAAATCAAAGAATTAGAGATTGAAAGATTAACACAAAACTCGGTTTCCTCTCCAAACCCAACCCAACCTAGCCTAACTTTCACTCTAATCAAAGAATTCGACATTGCAAAAATATACACAAAACTCGCTTTCCTCACCAAACCTAACTCAACCTAGCCTAACTTTTACCGAAATCAATGAATTCGACATTGCAGTAATATAAAAAAAACTCGCATACCTCACAAAACCTAACCCAACCTAACCTAACCATCACCGAAATTGAAGAATTTGAGATTGTAAGATTTACACAAAATTTGCTAAACTCAACAAACCTAACCCAACCTAGCCTAACTATCACCGAAATCAAAGAATTCGACATTGAAAAAATATACACAAAACTCGCTTTCCTCACCAAACCTAACCCAACCTAGACTAACTTTTACCGAAATCAAAGAATTCGACATTGCAGTAATGTAAAAAAAACTCGCTTACCTCACCAAACCTAACCCAACCTAACCTAACCATCACCGAAATCAAAGAATTTGAAATTGTAAGATTTACACAAAATTCGCTAAACTCACCAAAACTAACCCAACCTAGCCTAACTATCACCGAAATCGAAGAATTCGACATTGCAAAAATATACACAAAACCCGCTTTCCTCACCAAACCAAACCCAACCTAGCCTTACTATCACCGAAATCATAAAAATTCGACATTGCAAAAATATACACAAAACTCGCTTTCCTCACCAAACCTAACTCAACCTAGCCTAACTTTTACCGAAATCAATGAATTCGACATTGCAGTAATATAAAAAAAACTCGCATACCTCACCAAACCTAACCCAACCTAACCTAACCATTACCGAAATTGAAGAATTTGAGAATGTAAGATTTACACAAAATTTGCTAAACTCACCAAACCTAACCCAACCTAGCCTAACTATCACCGAAATCAAAGAATTCGACATTGAAAAAATATACACAAAACTCGCTTTCCTCACCAAACCTAACCCAACCTAGACTTACTTTTACCAAAAATCAAAGAATTCGACATTGCAGAAATGTAAAAAAAATTTGCATACCTCACCAAACCTAACCCAACCTAAACTAACCATCTCCGAAATCAAAGAATTCGACATTGCAAAAATATACACAAAACTCGCATACCTCACCAAACCTAACCCAACCTAACCTAACCATCACCGAAATCAAAGAATTTGAGATTGTAAGATTTACACAAAACTCACTTTCCTCACCAAACCTAACCCAACCTAACCTAACTATCACCGAAATCAAAGAATTCGACATTGAAAAAATATACACAAAACTCGCTTTCCTCACCAAACCTAACCCAACTTAGCCTTACTATCACCGAAATCATAAAAATTCGACATTGCAAAAATATCCACAAAACTCGCTTTCCTCACCAAACCTAACTCAACCTAGCCTAACTTTTACCGAAATCAATGAATTCGACATTGCAGTAATATAAAAAAAACTCGCATACCTCACCAAACCTAACCCAACCATACCTAACCATCACTGAAATTAAAGAATTTGAGATTGTAAGATTTACACAAAATTTGCTAAACTCACCAAACCTAACCCAACCTAGCCTAACTATCACCGAAATCAAAGAATTCGACATTGAAAAAATATACACAAAACTCGCTTTCCTCACCAAACCTAACTCAACCTAGCCTAACTTTTACCGAAATCAATGAATTCGACATTGCGGTAATATAAAAAAAACTCGCATACCTCACCAAACCTAACCCAACCTAACCTAACCATCACCGAAATTGAAGAATTTGAGATTGTATGATTTACACAAAATTTGCTAAACTCACCAAACCTAACCCAACCTACCCTAACTATCACCGAAATCAAAGAATTCGACATTGAAAAAATATACACAAAACTCGCTTTCTTCACCAAACCTAACCCAACCTAGACTAACTTTTACCGAAATCAAAGAATTCGACATTGCAGTAATGTAAAAAAAACTCGCATACCTCACCAAACCTAACCCAACCTAACCAAACCATCACCGAAATCAAAGAATTTGAAATTGTAAGATTTACACAAAATTCGCTAAACTCACCAAAACTAACCCAACCTAGCCTAACTATCACCGAAATCGAAGAATTCGACATTGCAAAAATATACACAAAACCCGCTTTCCTCACCAAACCTAACCCAACCTAGCCTTACTATCACCGAAATCATAAAAATTCGACATTGCAAAAATATACACAAAACTCGCTTTCCTCACCAAACCTAACTCAACCTAGCTCAACTTTTACCGAAATCAATGAATTCGACATTGCAGTAATATAAAAAAAACTCGCATACCTCACCAAA
The DNA here is from genome assembly GCF_051622035.1 of Arctopsyche grandis. Taxonomy (NCBI): domain Eukaryota; kingdom Metazoa; phylum Arthropoda; class Insecta; order Trichoptera; family Hydropsychidae; genus Arctopsyche; species Arctopsyche grandis. The sequence continues at coordinate 148,857 of NC_135357.1, forward strand.
CCTAACCCAACCTAACCTAACCATTACCGAAATTGAAGAATTTGAGAATGTAAGATTTACACAAAATTTGCTAAACTCACCAAACCTAACCCAACCTAGCCTAACTATCACCGAAATCAAAGAATTCGACATTGAAAAAATATACACAAAACTCGCTTTCCTCACCAAACCTAACCCAACCTCGACTTACTTTTACCAAAAATCAAAGAATTCGACATTGCAGAAATGTAAAAAAAATTTGCATACCTCACCAAACCTAACCCAACCTAACCTAACCATCTCCGAAATCAAAGAATTCGACATTGCAAAAATATACACAAAATTCGCATACCTCACCAAACCTTACCCAACCTAACCTAACCATCACCGAAATCAAAGAATTTGAGATTGTAAGATTTACACAAAACTCACTTTCCTCACCAAACCTAACCCAACCTAACCTAACTATCACCGAAATCAAAGAATTCGACATTGAAAAAATATACACAAAACTCGCTTTCCTCACCAAACCTAACCCAACCTAGCCTTACTATCACCGAAATCATAAAAATTCGACATTGCAAAAATATACACAAAACTCGCTTTCCTCACCAAACCTCACTTAACCTAGCCTAACTTTTACCGAAATCAATGAATTCGACATTGCAGTAATATAAAAAAAACTCGCATACCTCACCAAACCTAACCCAACCATACCTAACCATCACTGAAATTAAAGAATTTGAGATTGTAAGATTTACACAAAATTTGCTAAACTCACCAAACCTAACCCAACCTAGCCTAACTATCACCGAAATCAAAGAATTCGACATTGAAAAAATATACACAAAACTCGCTTTCCTCACCAAACCTAACCCAACCTAGACTAACTTTTACCGAAATCAACGAATTCGACATTGCAGTAATGTAAAAAAAACTTGCATACCTCACCAAACCTAACCCAACCTAACCTAACCATCTCCGAAATCAAAGAATTTGAAATTGTAAGATTTACACAAAATTCGCTAAACTCACCAAAACTAACCCAACCTAGCCTAACTATCACCGAAATCGAAGAATTCGACATCGCAAAAATATACACAAAACCCGCTTTCCTCACCAAACCTAACCCAACCTAGCCTTACTATCACCGAAATCATAAAAATTCGACATTGCAAAAATATACACAAAACTCGCTTTCCTCACCAAACCTAACTCAACCTAGCCTAACTTTTACCGAAATCAATGAATTCGACATTGCAGTAATATAAAAAAAACTTGCATACCTCACCAAACCTAACCCAACCTAACCTAACCATTACCGAAATTGAAGAATTTGAGAATGTAAGATTTACACAAAATTTGCTAAACTCACCAAACCTAACCCAACCTAGCCTAACTATCACCGAAATCAAAGAATTCGACATTGAAAAAATATACACAAAACTCGCTTTCCTCACCAAACCTAACCCAACCTAGACTTACTTTTACCAAAAATCAAAGAATTCGACATTGCAGAAATGTAAAAAAAATTTGCATACCTCACCAAACCTAACCCAACCTAACCTAACCATCTCCGAAATCAAAGAATTCGACATTGCAAAAATATACACAAAACTCGCATACCTCACCAAACCTAACCCAACCTAACCTAACCATCACCGAAATCAAAGAATTTGAGATTGTAAGATTTACACAAAATTTGCTAAACTCACCAAACCTAACCCAACCTAGCCTAACTATCACCGAAATCAAAGAATTCGACATTGAAAAAATATACACAAAACTCGCTTTCCTCACCAAACCTAACCCAACCTAGACTAACTTTTACCGAAATCAAAGAATTCGACATTGCAGTAATGTAAAAAAAACTTGCATACCTCACCAAACCTAACCCAACCTAACCTAACCATCTCCGAAATCAAAGAATTTGAAATTGTAAGATTTACACAAAATTCGCTAAACTCACCAAAACTAACCCAACCTAGCCTAACTATCACCGAAATCGAAGAATTCGACATCGCAAAAATATACACAAAACCCGCTTTCCTCACCAAACCTAACCCAACCTAGCCTTACTATCACCGAAATCATAAAAATTCGACATTGCAAAAATATACACAAAACTCGCTTTCCTCACCAAACCTAACTCAACCTAGCCTAACTTTTACCGAAATCAATGAATTCGACATTGCGGTAATATAAAAAAAACTCGCATACCTCACCAAACCTAACCCAACCTAACCTAACCATCACCGAAATTGAAGAATTTGAGATTGTATGATTTACACAAAATTTGCTAAACTCACCAAACCTAACCCAACCTACCCTTACTATCACCGAAATCAAAGAATTCGACATTGAAAAAATATACACAAAACTCGCTTTCCTCACCAAACCTAACCCAACCTAGACTAACTTTTACCGAAATCAAAGAATTCGACATTGCAGTAATGTAAAAAAAACTCGCATACCTCACCAAACCTAACCCAACCTAACCTAACCATCTCCGAAATCAAAGAATTTGAAATTGTAAGATTTACACAAAATTCGCTAAACTCACCAAAACTAACCCAACCTAGCCTAACTATCACCGAAATCGAAGAATTCGACATCGCAAAAATATACACAAAACCCGCTTTCCTCACCAAACCTAACCCAACCTAGCCTTACTATCACCGAAATCATAAAAATTCGACATTGCAAAAATATACACAAAACTCGCTTTCCTCACCAAACCTAACTCAACCTAGCCTAACTTTTACCGAAATCAATGAATTCGACATTGCAGTAATATAAAAAAAACTCGCATACCTCACCAAACCTAACCCAACCTAACCTAACCATTACCGAAATTGAAGAATTTGAGAATGTAAGATTTACACAAAATTTGCTAAACTCACCAAACCTAACCCAACCTAGCCTTACTATCACCGAAATCATAAAAATTCGACATTGCAAAAATATACACAAAACTCGCTTTCCTCACCAAACCTAACTTAACCTAGCCTAACTTTTACCGAAATCAATGAATTCGACATTGCAGTAATATAAAAAAAACTCGCATACCTCACCAAACCTAACCCAACCATACCTAACCATCACTGAAATTAAAGAATTTGAGATTGTAAGATTTACACAAAATTTGCTAAACTCACCAAACCTAACCCAACCTAGCCTAACTATCACCGAAATCAAAGAATTCGACATTGAAAAAATATACACAAAACTCGCTTTCCTCACCAAACCTAACCCAACCTAGACTAACTTTTACCGAAATCAAAGAATTCGACATTGCAGTAATGTAAAAAAAACTTGCATACCTCACCAAACCTAACCCAACCTAACCTAACCATCTCCGAAATCAAAGAATTTGAAATTGTAAGATTTACACAAAATTCGCTAAACTCACCAAAACTAACCCAACCTAGCCTAACTATCACCGAAATCGAAGAATTCGACATCGCAAAAATATACACAAAACCCGCTTTCCTCACCAAACCTAACCCAACCTAGCCTTACTATCACCGAAATCATAAAAATTCGACATTGCAAAAATATACACAAAACTCGCTTTCCTCACCAAACCTAACTCAACCTAGCCTAACTTTTACCGAAATCAATGAATTCGACATTGCAGTAATATAAAAAAAACTCGCATACCTCACCCAACCTAACCCAACCTAACCTAACCATTACCGAAATTGAAGAATTTGAGAATGTAAGATTTACACAAAATTTGCTAAACTCACCAAACCTAACCCAACCTAGCTTAACTATCACCGAAATCAAAGAATTCGACATTGAAAAAATATACACAAAACTCGCTTTCCTCACCAAACCTAACCCAACCTAGACTTACTTTTACCAAAAATCAAAGAATTCGACGTTGCAGAAATGTAAAAAAAATTTGCATACCTCACCAAACCTAACCCAACCTAACCTAACCATCTCCGAAATCAAAGAATTCGACATTGCAAAAATATACACAAAACTCGCATACCTCACCAAACCTAACCCAACCTAACCTAGCCATCACCGAAATCAAAGAATTCGACATTGAAAAAATATACACAAAACTCGCTTTCCTCACCAAACCTAACCCAACCTAGCCTTACTATCACCGAAATCATAAAAATTCGACATTGCAAAAATATACACAAAACTCGCTTTCCTCACCAAACCTAACTCAACCTAGCCTAACTTTTACCGAAATCAATGAATTCGACATTGCGGTAATATAAAAAAAACTCGCATACCTCACCAAATTTAACCCAACCTAACCTAACCATCACCGAAATTGAAGAATTTGAGATTGTATGATTTACACAAAATTTGCTAAACTCACCAAACCTAACCCAACCTACCCTAACTATCACCGAAATCAAAGAATTCGACATTGAAAAAATATACACAAAACTCGCTTTCCTCACCAAACCTAACCCAACCTAGACTAACTTTTACCGAAATCAAAGAATTCGACATTGCAGTAATGTAAAAAAATTTCGCATACCTCACCAAACCTAACCCAACCTAACCTAACCATCTCCGAAATCAAAGAATTTGAAATTGTAAGATTTACACAAAATTCGCTAAACTCACCAAAACTAACCCAACCTAGCCTAACTATCACCGAAATCGAAGAATTCGACATCGCAAAAATATACACAAAACCCGCTTTCCTCACCAAACCTAACCCAACCTAGCCTTACTATCACCGAAATCATAAAAATTCGACATTGCAAAAATATACACAAAACTCGCTTTCCTCACCAAACCTAACTCAACCTAGCCTAACTTTTACCGAAATCAATGAATTCGACATTGCAGTAATATAAAAAAAAACTCGCATACCTCACCAAACCTAACCCAACCTAACCTAACCATTACCGAAATTGAAGAATTTGAGAATGTAAGATTTACACAAAATTTGCTAAACTCACCAAACCTAACCCAACCTAGCCTTACTATCACCGAAATCATAAAAATTCGACATTGCAAAAATATACACAAAACTCGCTTTCCTCACCAAACCTAACTTAACCTAGCCTAACTTTTACCGAAATCAATGAATTCGACATTGCAGTAATATAAAAAAAACTCGCATACCTCACCAAACCTAACCCAACCATACCTAACCATCACTGAAATTAAAGAATTTGAGATTGTAAGATTTACACAAAATTTGCTAAACTCACCAAACCTAACCCAACCTAGCCTAACTATCACCGAAATCAAAGAATTCGACATTGAAAAAATATACACAAAACTCGCTTTCCTCACCAAACCTAACCCAACCTAGACTAACTTTTACCGAAATCAAAGAATTCGACATTGCAGTAATGTAAAAAAAACTTGCATACCTCACCAAACCTCACCCAACCTAACCTAACCATCTCCGAAATCAAAGAATTTGAAATTGTAAGATTTACACAAAATTCGCTAAACTCACCAAAACTAACCCAACCTAGCCTAACTATCACCGAAATCGAAGAATTCGACATCGCAAAAATATACACAAAACCCGCTTTCCTCACCAAACCTAACCCAACCTAGCCTTACTATCACCGAAATCATAAAAATTCGACATTGCAAAAATATACACAAAACTCGCTTTCCTCACCAAACCTAACTCAACCTAGCCTAACTTTTACCGAAATCAATGAATTCGACATTGCAGTAATATAAAAAAAACTCGCATACCTCACCAAACCTAACCCAACCTAACCTAACCATTACCGAAATTGAAGAATTTGAGAATGTAAGATTTACACAAAATTTGCTAAACTCACCAAACCTAACCCAACCTAGCCTAACTATCACCGAAATCAAAGAATTCGACATTGAAAAAATATACACAAAACTCGCTTTCCTCACCAAACCTAACCCAACCTAGACTTACTTTTACCAAAAATCAAAGAATTCGACATTGCAGAAATGTAAAAAAAATTTGCATACCTCACCAAACCTAACCCAACCTAACCTAACCATCTCCGAAATCAAAGAATTCGACATTGCAAAAATATACACAAAACTCGCATACCTCACCAAACCTAACCCAACCTAACCTAACCATCACCGAAATCAAAGAATTTGAGATTGTAAGATTTACACAAAACTCGCTTTCCTCACCAAACCTAACCCAACCTAACCTAACTATCACCGAAATCAAAGAATTCGACATTGAAAAAATATACACAAAACTCGCTTTCCTCACCAAACCTAACCCAACCTAGCCTTACTATCACCGAAATCATAAAAATTCGACATTGCAAAAATATACACAAAACTCGCTTTCCTCACCAAACCTAACCCAACCTAGACTAACTTTTACCGAAATCAAAGAATTCGACATTGCAGTAATGTAAAAAAAACTCGCATACCTGACAAAACCTAACCCAACCTAACCTAACCATCTCCGAAATCAAAGAATTTGAAATTGTAAGATTTACACAAAATTTGCTAAACTCACCAAAACTAACCCAACCTAGCCTAACTATCACCGAAATCAAAGAATTCGACATTGCAAAAAGATACACAAAACTAGCTTTCCTCACCAAACCTAACTCTACCTAGCCTAACTTTTACCGAAATCAATGAATTCGACATTGCAGTAATATATAAAAAAAAACTCGCATACCTCACCAAACCTAACCCAACCTAACCTAACCATCACCGAAATCAAAGAATTTGAGATTGTCAGATTTACACAAAATTTGCTAAACTCACCAAACCTAACCCAACCTAGCCTAACTATCACCGAAATCAAAGAATTCGACATTGAAAAAATATACACAAAACTCGCTTTCCTCACCAAACCTAACCCAACCTAGACTTACTTTTACCAAAAATCAAAGAATTCGACATTGCAGAAATGTAAAAAAAATTTGCATACCTCACCAAACCTAACCCAACCTAACCTAACCATCTCCGAAATCAAAGAATTCGACATTGCAAAAATATACACAAAACTCGCATTCCTCACCAAACCTAACCCAACCTAACCTAACCATCACCAAAATCAAAGAATTTGAGATTGTAAGATTTACACAAAACTCGCTTTCCTCACCAAACCTAACCTAACCTAACCTAACTATCACCGAAATCAAAGAATTCGACATTGCAAAAATATACACAAATCTCGCTTTCCTCACCAAACCTAACTCAACCTAGCCTAACTTTTACCGAAATCAATGAATTCGACATTGCAGTAATATATAAAAAAAACTCGCATACCTCACCAAACCTAACCCAACCTAACCTAACCATCACCGAAATCAAAGAATTTGAGATTGTAAGATTTACACAAAACTCGCTTTCCTCACCAAACCTAACTCAACCTAGCCTAACTATCACTTAAATCGAAGAATTCGACATTGCAAAAAAATACACAAAACCCGCTTTCTTCACCAAACCTAACCCAACCTAGCCGTACTATCACCGAAATCATAAAATTTGACATTGCAAAAATATACACAAAACTCGCTTTCCTCACCAAACCTAACTTAACCTAGCCTAACTTTTACCGAAATCAATGAATTCGACATTGCAGTAATATAAAAAAACTCGCATACCTCACCAAACCTAACCCAACCTTACCTAACCATCACTGAAATTAAAGAATTTGAGATTGTAAGATTTACACAAAATTTGCTAAACTCACCAAACCTAACCCAACCTAGCCTAACTATCACCGAAATCAAAGAATTCGACATTGAAAAAATATACACAAAACTCGCTTTCCTCACCAAACCTAACCCAACCTAGACTTACTTTTACCAAAAATCAAAGAATTCGACATTGCAGAAATGTAAAAAAAATTCGCATACCTCACCAAACCTAACCAAACCTAACCTAACCATCACCGAAATCAAAGAATTTGAGATTGTAAGATTTACACAAAACTCGCTTTCCTCACCAAACCTAACCCAACCTAACCTAGCCATCACCGAAATCAAAGAATTAGAGATTGAAAGATTAACACAAAACTCGTTTTCCTCTCCAAACCCAACGCAACCTAGCCTAACTTTCACTCTAATCAAAGAATTCGACATTGCAAAAATATACACAAAACTCGCTTTCCTCACCAAACCTAACCCAACCTAGCCCAACTTTTACCGATATCAAAGAATTCGACATTGCAAAAATGTAAAAAAAACTCGCATACCTCACCAAACCTAACCCAACCTAACCTAACCATCACCGAAATCAAAGAATTTGAGATTGTAAGATTAACACAAAACTCGCTTTCCTCACCAAACCTAACCAAACCAAGACTTACTTTTACCGAAATCAAAGAATTCGACATTGCAGTAATGTAAAAAAAACTCGCATACCTCACCAAACCTAACCCAACCTAGCCTAACTATCACCGAAATCGAAGAATTCGACATTGCAAAAATATACACAAAACTTGCTTTCCTCACCAAACCTAACCCAACCTAGACTTACTTTTACCAAAAATCTAAGAATTCGACATTGCAGAAATGTAAAAAAAATACGCATACCTCACCAAACCTAACCCAACCTAACCTAACCATCACCGAAATCAAAGAATTTGAGATTCTAAGATTTACACAAAACTCGCTTTCCTCACCAAACCTAACCAAACCTAACCTAACCATCACCGAAATCAAAGAATTTGAGATTGTATGATTTACACAAAACTCGCTTTCCTCACCAAACTTTACCAAACCAAGACTAACTTTTACCGTAATCAAAGAATTCGACATTGCAGAAATGTAAAAAAAATTCGCATACCTCACCAAACCTAACCCAACCTAACCTAACCATCACCGAAATCAAAGAATTTGAGATTGTAAGATTTACACAAAACTCGCTTTCCTCACCAAACCAAACCCAACCTAGCCTAACTATCACCGAAATCGAAGAATTCGACATTGCAAAAATATACAAAAAACCCGCTTTCCTCACAAAACCTAACCCAACCTAGCCTTACTATCACCGAAATCATAAAAATTCGACATTGCAAAAATATACACAAAACTCGCTTTCCTCACCAAACCTAACTCAACCTAGCCTAACTTTTACCGAAATCAATGAATTCGACATTGCAGTAATATAAAAAAAACTCGCATACCTCACCAAACCTAACCCAACCTAACCTAACCATCACCGAAATTGAAGAATTTGAGATTGTAAGATTTACACAAAATTTGCTAAACTCACCAAACCTAACCCAACCTACCCTAACTATCACCGAAATCAAAGAATTCGACATTGAAAAAATATACACAAAACTCGCTTTCCTCACCAAACCTAACCCAACCTAGCCTAACTATCACCGAAATCGAAGAATTCGACATTGCAAAAATATACACAAAACCCGCTTCCCTCACCAAACCTAACCCAACCTAGTCTTATTATCACCGAAATCATAAAAATTCGACATTGCAAAAATATACACAAAACTCGCTTTCCTCACCAAACCTAACTCAACCTAGCCTAACTTTTACCGATATCAATGAATTCGACATTGCAGTAATATAAAAAAAACTCGCAAAACCTCACCAAACCTAACCCAACCTTACATAACCATCACTAAAATTAAAGAATTTGAGATTGTAAGATTTACACAAAATTTGCTCAACTCACCAAACCTAACCCAACCTAGCCTAACTATCACCGAAATCAAAGAATTCGACATTGAAAAAATATACACAAAACTCGCTTTCCTCACCAAACCTAACCCAACCTAGACTTACTTTTACCAAAAATCAAAGAATTCGACATTGCAGAAATGTAAAAAAAATTCGCATACCTCACCAAACCTAACCCAACCTAACCTAACCATCACCGAAATCAAAGAATTTGAGATTGTAAGATTTACACAAAACTCGCTTTCCTCACCAAACCAAACCCAACCTAGCCTAACTATCACCGAAATCGAATAATTCGACATTGCAAAAATATACACAAAACCCGCTTTCCTTACCAATCCTAACCCAACCTAGCTTTACTATCACCGAAATCATAAAAATTCGACATTGCAAAAATATACACAAAACTCGCTTTCCTCACCAAACCTAACTCAACCTAGCCTAACTTTTACCGAAATCAATGAATTCGACATTGCAGTAATATAAAAAAAACTCGCATACCTCACCAAACCTAACCCAACCTAACCTAACCACCACCGAAATTGAAGAATTTGAGATTGTAAGATTTACACAAAATTTGCTAAACTCACCAAACCTAACCCAATCTACCCTAACTATCACCGAAATCAAAGAATTCGACATTCAAAAAATATACACAAAACTCGCTTTCCTCACCAAACCTAACCCAACCTAGACTAACTTTTACCGAAATCAAAGAATTCGACATTGCAGTAATGTAAAAAAAACTCGCATACCTCACCAAACCTAACCCAACCTAACCTAATCATCTCCGAAATCAAAGGATTTTAAATTGTAAGATTTACACAAAATTCGCTAAACTCACCAAAACTAACCCAACCTAGCCTAACTATCACCGAAATCGAAGAATTCGACATTGCAAAAATATACACAAAACCCGCTTTCCTCACCAAACCTAACCCAACCTAGCCTTACTATCACCGAAATCATAAAAATTCGACATTGCAAAAATATACACAAAACTCGCTTTCCTCACCAAACCTAACTCAACCTAGCCTAACTTTTACCGAAATCAATGAATTCGACATTGCAGTAATATAAAAAAAACTCGCATACTTCAACAAACCTAACCCAACCTAACCTAACCATCACCGAAATTGAAGAATTTGAGATTGTAAGACTTACACAAAATTTGCTAAACTCACCAAACCTAACCCAACCTAGCCTAACTATCACCGAAATCAAAGAATTCGACATTGAAAAAATATACACAAAACTCGCTTTCCTCACCAAACCTAACCCAACCAAGACTTACTTTTACCAAAAATCAAAGAATTCGACATTGCAGAAATGTAAAAAAAATTCGCATACCTCACCAAACCTAACCAAACCTAACCTAACCATCACCGAAATCAAAGAATTTGAGATTGTAAGATTTACACAAAACTCGCTTTCCTCACCAAACCTAACCCAACCTAACCTAGCCATCACCGAAATCAAAGAATTAGAGATTGAAAGATTAACACAAAACTCGTTTTCCTCTCCAAACCCAACCCAACCTAGCCTAACTATCACCGAAATCGAAGAATTCGACATTGCAAAAATATACACAAAACCCGCTGTCCTCACCAAACCTAACCCAACCTAGTCTTACTATCACCGAAATCATAAAAATTCGACATTGCAAAAATATACACAAAACTCGCTTTCCTCACCAAACCTAACTCAACCTAGCCTAACTTTTACCGAGATTAATGAATTCGACATTGCAGTAATATAAAAAAAACTCGCAAAACCTCACCAAACCTAACCCAACCTTACCTAACCATCACTAAAATTAAAGAATTTGAGATTGTAAGATTTACACAAAATTTGCTCAACTCACCAAACCTAACCCAACCTAGCCTAACTATCACCGAAATCAAAGAATTCGACATTGAAAAAATATACACAAAACTCGCTTTCCTCACCAAACCTAACCCAACCTAGACTTACTTTTACCAAAAATCAAAGAATTCGACATTGCAGAAATGTAAAAAAATTTGCATACCTCACCAAACCTAACCCAACCTAACCTAACCATCACCGAAATCTAAGAATTTGAGATTGTAAGATTTACACAAAACTCGCATTCCTCACCAAACCTAACCCAACCTAGCCTAACTATCACCGAAATCGAAGAATTCGACATTGCAAAAATATACACAAAACTCGCTTTCCTCACCAAACCTAACTCAACCTAGCCTAACTTTTACCGAAATCAATGAATTCGACATTGCAGTAATATATAAAAAAACTCGCATACCTCACCAAACCTAACCCAACCTAACCTAACCATCACCGAAATCAAAGAATTTGAGATTGTAAGATTAACACAAAATTTGCTAAACTCACCAAACCTAACCCAACCTAGCGTAACTATCACCGAAATCAAAGAATTCGACATTGAAAAAATATACACAAAACTCGCTTTCCTCACCAAACCTAACCCAACCTAGACTTACTTTTACCAAAAATCAAAGAATTCGACATTGCAGAAATGTAAAAAAAATTCGCATACCTCACCAAACCTAACCAAACCTAACCTAACCATCACCGAAATCAAAGAATTTGAGATTGTAAGATTTACACAAAACTCGCTTTCCTCACCAAACCTAACCCAACCTAACCTAGCCATCACCGAAATCAAAGAATTAGAGATTGAAAGATTAACACAAAACTCGTTTTCCTCTCCAAACCCAACCCAACCTAGCCTAACTTTCACTCTAATCAAAGAATTCGACATTGCAAAAATATACACAAAACTCGCTTTCCTCACCAAACCTAACCCAACCTAGCCTAACTTTTACCGATATCAAAGAATTCGACATTGCAAAAATGTAAAAAAAACTCGCATACCTCACCAAACCTAACCCAACCTAACCTAACCATCACCGAAATCAAAGAATTTGAGATTGTAAGATTAACACAAAACTCGCTTTCCTCACCAAACCTAACCAAACCAAGACAAACTTTTACCGAAATCAAAGAATTCGACATTGCAGTAATGTAAAAAAAACTCGCATACCTCACCAAACCTAACCCAACCTAGCCTAACTATCACCGAAATCGAAGAATTCGACATTGCAAAAATATACACAAAACCCGCTTTCCTCACCAAACCTAACCCAACCTAGTCTTACTATCACCGAAATCATAAAAATTCGACATTGCAAAAATATACACAAAACTCACTTTCCTCACAAAACCTAACTCAACCTAGCCTAACTTTTACCGAAATCAATAAATTCGACATTGCACTAATATAAAAAAAACTCGCATACCTCACCAAACCTAACCCAACCTTACCTAACCATCACTAAAATTAAAGAATTTGAGATTGTAAGATTTACACAAAATTTGCTAAACTCACCAAACCTAACCCAACCTAGCCTAACTATCACCGAAATCAAAGAATTCGACATTGAAAAAATATACACAAAACTCGCTTTCCTCAACAAACCTTACCCAACCTAGACTTACTTTTACCAAAAATCAAAGAATTCGACATTGCAGAAATGTAAAAAAAATTCGCATACCTCACCAAACCTAACCCAACCTAACCTAACCATCACCGAAATCAAAGAGTTTGAGATTGTAAGATTTACACAAAACTCGCTTTCCTCACCAAACCAAACCCAACCTAGCCTAACTATCACCGAAATCGAAGAATTCGACATTGCAAAAATATACACAAAACCCGCTTTCCTCACCAAACCTAACCCAACCTAGCCTTACTATCACCGAAATCAAAGAATTCGACATTGCAAAATTATACACAAAACTCGCTTTCCTCACCAAACCTAACCCAACCTAACCTAACCATCACCAAAATCAATGAATTTGAGATTGTAAGATTTACACAAAATTTGCTTAACTTACCAAACTTAACCCAACCTAGCCTAACTATCACCGAAATCAAAGAATTCGACATTGCAAAAATATACACAAAACTCGCTTTCCTCACCAAACCTAACCCAACCTAGCCTAACTTTTACCAAAATCAAAGAATTCGACATTGCAGAAATTTAAAAAAAGCCCGCGTAGCTTACCAAACCTAACCCAACCTAACCAACAATCACCGAAATCAAAGAATTTGAGGCTGTAAGATTTACACAAAATTCGCTTACCTCACCAAACCTAACCCAACCTAGCTTAACTATCACCGAAATCAAAGAATTCGAAATTGCAAAAATATACACAAAACTCGCTTTCCTCACCAAACCTAACCCAACCTAGAATGACTTCTACCGAAATTAAAGAATTCGACATTGCGGAAATGTAAAAAAAACCCGCGTAGCTTACCAAACCTAACCCAACCTAACCAACCATCACCAAAATCAAAGAATTTGAGGTTGTAAGATTTACACAAAATTCGCTAAACTCACCAAACCTAACCCAACCTAGCCTCACTATCACCGTAATCAAAGAATTCGACATTGCAAAAATATACACAAAACTCGCTTACCTCTCCAAACCTAACCCAACCTAGCCTTTCTATCACCGAAATCAAAGAATTCGACATTGCAAAAATATACACAAAACTCGCATACCTCACTTAACCTAACCCAACCTAACCTAACCATCACCGAAATCAAAGAATTTGAGATTGTAAGATTTACACAAAACTCGCTTTCCTCACCAAACCTAATCAAACCAAGACTAACTTTTACCGAAATCAAAGAATTCGACATTGCAAATATGTAAAAAAAACTCGCATACCTCACCAAACCTAACCCAACCTTACCTAACCATCACCGAAATCAAAGAATTTGAGATTGTAAGATTAACACAAAACTCGCTTTCCTCTCCAAACCCAACCCAACCTAGCCTAACTTTCACTGAAATCAAAGAAATCGACATTGCAAAAATATACACAAAACTCGCTTTCCTCACCAAACCTAACCTAACCTAGCCTAACTTTTTCCGAAATCAAAGAATTCGACATTGCAGAAATAAAAAAAAACCCGCGTAGCTTACCAAACCTAACCTAACCTAACCAACCATCACCGAAATCAAAGAATTTGAGATTGTAAGATTTACACAAAATTCGCTAAACTCACCAAACCTAACCAAACCTAGCCTAACTATCACCGAAATCAAAGAATTCGACATTGCAAAAATATACACAAAACTCGCTTACCTCTCCAAACCTAACCCAACCTAGCCTTACTATCACCGAAATCAAAGAATTCGACATTGCTGAAATATACACAAAACTCGCTTTCCTCACCAAACCTAACCCAACCTAGACTAACTTTTACCGAAATCAAAGAATTCGACATTGCAGTAATGTAAAAAAAACTCGCATACCTCACCAAACCTAACCCAACCTAACCTTACCATCTCCGAAATCAAAGAATTTGAGATTGTAAGATTTACACAAAATTCGCTAAACTCACCTAACCTAACCCAACCTAGCCTAACTATCACCGAAATCAAAGAATTCGACATTGCAAAAATATACACAAAACTCGCTTACCTCACCAAACCTAACCCAACCTAGCCGAAATTTTACCGAAAACAAAGAATTCGACATTGCAGATATTTAAAAAAAACTCGCTTACCTCACCAAACCTAACCCAACCTTACCTAACCATCACCAAAATCAATGAATTTGAGATTGTAAGATTTACACAAAATTCGCTAAACTTACCAAACTTAACCCAACCTAGCCTAACTATCACCGAAATCAAAGAATTCGACATTGCAAAAATATACACAAAACTCGCTTACCTCACCAAACCTAACCCAACCTAGCCGAAATTTTACCGAAAACAATGAATTCGACATTGCAGATATTTAAAAAAAGCTCGCTTACCTCACCAAACCTAACCCAACCTTACCTAACCATCACTAAAATTAAAGAATTTGAGATTGTAAGATTTACACAAAATTTGCTAAACTCACCAAACCTAACCCAACCTAGCCTAACTATCACCGAAATCAAAGAATTCGACATTGAAAAAATATACACAAAACTCGCTTTCCTCACCAAACCTAACTCAACCTAGCCTAACTTTTACCGAGATCAATGAATTCGACATTGCAGTAATATAAAAAAAACTCGCAAAACCTCACCAAACCTAACCCAACCTTACCTAACCATCACTAAAATTAAAGAATTTGAGATTGTAAGATTTACACAAAATTTGCTCAACTCACCAAACCTAACCCAACCTAGCCTAACTATCACCGAAATCAAAGAATTCGACATTGAAAAAATATACACAAAACTCGCTTTCCTCACCAAACCTAACCCAACCTAGACTTACTTTTACCAAAAATCAAAGAATTCGACATTGCAGAAATGTAAAAAAATTTGCATACCTCACCAAACCTAACCCAACCTAACCTAACCATCACCGAAATCTAAGAATTTGAGATTGTAAGATTTACACAAAACTCGCATTCCTCACCAAACCTAACCCAACCTAGCCTAACTATCACCGAAATCGAAGAATTCGACATTGCAAAAATATACACAAAACTCGCTTTCCTCACCAAACCTAACTCAACCTAGCCTAACTTTTACCGAAATCAATGAATTCGACATTGCAGTAATATATAAAAAAAACTCGCATACCTCACCAAACCTAACCCAACCTAACCTAACCATCACCGAAATCAAAGAATTTGAGATTGTAAGATTTACACAAAATTTGCTAAACTCACCAAACCTAACCCAACCTAGCCTAACTATCACCGAAATCAAAGAATTCGACATTGAAAAAATATACACAAAACTCGCTTTCCTCACCAAACCTAACCCAACCTAGACTTACTTTTACCAAAAATCAACGAATTCGACATTGCAGAAATGTAAAAAAAATTCGCATACCTCACCAAACCTAACCAAACCTAACCTAACCATCACCGAAATCAAAGAATTTGAGATTGTAAGATTTACACAAAACTCGCTTTCCTCACCAAACCTAACCCAACCTAACCTAGCCATCACCGAAATCAAAGAATTAGAGATTGAAAGATTAACACAAAACTCGTTTTCCTCTCCAAACCCAACCCAACCTAGCCTAACTTTCACTCTAATCAAAGAATTCGACATTGCAAAAATATACACAAAACTCGCTTTCCTCACCAAACCTAACCCAACCTAGCCTAACTTTTACCGATATCAAAGAATTCGACATTGCAAAAATGTAAAAAAAACTCGCATACCTCACCAAACCTAACCCAACCTAACCTAACCATCACCGAAATCAAAGAATTTGAGATTGTAAGATTAACACAAAACTCGCTTTCCTCACCAAACCTAACCAAACCAAGACTAACTTTTACCGAAATCAAAGAATTCGACATTGCAGTAATGTAAAAAAAACTCGCATACCTCACCAAACCTAACCCAACCTAGCCTAACTATCACCGAAATCGAAGAATTCGACATTGCAAAAATATACACAAAACCCGCTTTCCTCACCAAACCTAACCCAACCTAGTCTTACTATCACCGAAATCATAAAAATTCGACATTGCAAAAATATACACAAAACTCGCTTTCCTCACAAAACCTAACTCAACCTAGCCTAACTTTTACCGAAATCAATAAATTCGACATTGCAGTAATATAAAAAAAACTCGCATACCTCACCAAACCTAACCCAACCTTACCTAACCATCACTAAAATTAAAGAATTTGAGATTGTAAGATTTACACAAAATTTGCTAAACTCACCAAACCTAACCCAACCTAGCCTAACTATCACCGAAATCAAAGAATTCGACATTGAAAAAATATACACAAAACTCGCTTTCCTCACCAAACCTTACCCAACCTAGACTTACTTTTACCAAAAATCAAAGAATTCGACATTGCAGAAATGTAAAAAAAATTCGCATACCTCACCAAACCTAACCCAACCTAACCTAACCATCACCGAAATCAAAGAGTTTGAGATTGTAAGATTTACACAAAACTCGCTTTCCTCACCAAACCAAACCCAACCTAGCCTAACTATCACCGAAATCGAAGAATTCGACATTGCAAAAATATACACAAAACCCGCTTTCCTCACCAAACCTAACCCAACCTAGCCTTACTATCACCGAAATCAAAGAATTCGACATTGCAAAATTATACACAAAACTCGCTTTCCTCACCAAACCTAACCCAACCTAACCTAACCATCACCAAAATCAATGAATTTGAGATTGTAAGATTTACACAAAATTTGCTTAACTTACCAAACTTAACCCAACCTAGCCTAACTATCACCGAAATCAAAGAATTCGACATTGCAAAAATATACACAAAACTCGCTTTCCTCACCAAACCTAACCCAACCTTGCCTAACTTTTACCAAAATCAAAGAATTCGACATTGCAGAAATTTAAAAAAAGCCCGCGTAGCTTACCAAACCTAACCTAACCTAACCTAACCTAACCTAACCTAACCTAACCAAACCAAGACTAACTTTTACCGAAATCAAAGAATTCGACATTGCAGTAATGTAAAAAAAACTCGCATACCTCACCAAACCTAACCCAACCTAGCCTAACTATCACCGAAATCGAAGAATTCGACATTGCAAAAATATACACAAAACCCGCTTTCCTCACCAAACCTAACCCAACCTAGTCTTACTATCACCGAAATCATAAAAATTCGACATTGCAAAAATATACACAAAACTCGCTTTCCTCACAAAACCTAACTCAACCTAGCCTAACTTTTACCGAAATCAATAAATTCGACATTGCAGTAATATAAAAAAAACTCGCATACCTCACCAAACCTAACCCAACCTTACCTAACCATCACTAAAATTAAAGAATTTGAGATTGTAAGATTTACACAAAATTTGCTAAACTCACCAAACCTAACCCAACCTAGCCTAACTATCACCGAAATCAAAGAATTCGACATTGAAAAAATATACACAAAACTCGCTTTCCTCACCAAACCTTACCCAACCTAGACTTACTTTTACCAAAAATCAAAGAATTCGACATTGCAGAAATGTAAAAAAAATTCGCATACCTCACCAAACCTAACCCAACCTAACCTAACCATCACCGAAATCAAAGAGTTTGAGATTGTAAGATTTACACAAAACTCGCTTTCCTCACCAAACCAAACCCAACCTAGCCTAACTATCACCGAAATCGAAGAATTCGACATTGCAAAAATATACACAAAACCCGCTTTCCTCACCAAACCTAACCCAACCTAGCCTTACTATCACCGAAATCAAAGAATTCGACATTGCAAAATTATACACAAAACTCGCTTTCCTCACCAAACCTAACCCAACCTAACCTAACCATCACCAAAATCAATGAATTTGAGATTGTAAGATTTACACAAAATTTGCTTAACTTACCAAACTTAACCCAACCTAGCCTAACTATCACCGAAATCAAAGAATTCGACATTGCAAAAATATACACAAAACTCGCTTTCCTCACCAAACCTAACCCAACCTTGCCTAACTTTTACCAAAATCAAAGAATTCGACATTGCAGAAATTTAAAAAAAGCCCGCGTAGCTTACCAAACCTAACCCAACCTAACCAACAATCACCGAAATCAAAGAATTTGAGGTTGTAAGATTTACACAAAATTCGCTTACCTCACCAAACCTAACCCAACCTAGCTTAACTATCACCGAAATCAAAGAATTCGACATTGCAAAAATATACACAAAACTCGCTTTCCTCACCAAACCTAACCCAACCTAGAATGACTTCTACCGAAATTAAAGAATTCGACATTGCGGAAATGTAAAAAAAACCCGCGTAGCTTACCAAACCTAACCCAACCTAACCAACCATCACCAAAATCAAAGAATTTGAGGTTGTAAGATTTACACAAAATTCGCTAAACTCACCAAACCTAACCCAACCTAGCCTCACTATCACCGTAATCAAAGAATTCGACATTGCAAAAATATACACAAAACTCGCTTACCTCTCCAAACCTAACCCAACCTAGCCTTTCTATCAGCGAAATCAAAGAATTCGACATTGCAAAAATATACACAAAACTCGCATACCTCACTTAACCTAACCCAACCTAACCTAACCATCACCGAAATCAAAGAATTTGAGATTGTAAGATTTACACAAAACTCGCTTTCCTCACCAAACCTAATCAAACCAAGACTAACTTTTACCGAAATCAAAGAATTCGACATTGCAAATATGTAAAAAAAACTCGCATACCTCACCAAACCTAACCCAACCTTACCTAACCATCACCGAAATCAAAGAATTTGAGATTGTAAGATTAACACAAAACTCGCTTTCCTCTCCAAACCCAACCCAACCTAGCCTAACTTTCACTGAAATCAAAGAAATCGACATTGCAAAAATATACACAAAACTCGCTTTCCTCACCAAACCTAACCTAACCTAGCCTAACTTTTTCCGAAATCAAAGAATTCGACATTGCAGAAATAAAAAAAAACCCGCGTAGCTTACCAAACCTAACCTAACCTAACCAACCATCACCGAAATCAAAGAATTTGAGATTGTCAGATTTACACAAAATTCGCTAAACTCACCAAACCTAACCAAACCTAGCCTAACTATCACCGAAATCAAAGAATTCGACATTGCAAAAATATACACAAAACTCGCTTACCTCTCCAAACCTAACCCAACCTAGCCTTACTATCACCGAAATCAAAGAATTCGACATTGCTAAAATATACACAAAACTCGCTTTCCTCACCAAACCTAACCCAACCTAGACTAACTTTTACCGAAATCAAAGAATTCGACATTGCAGTAATGTAAAAAAAACTCGCATACCTCACCAAACCTAACCCAACCTAACCTTACCATCTCCGAAATCAAAGAATTTGAGATTGTAAGATTTACACAAAATTCGCTAAACTCACCTTACCTAACCCAACCTAGCCTAACTATCACCGAAATCAAAGAATTCGACATTGCAAAAATATACACAAAACTCGCTTACCTCACCAAACCTAACCCAACCTAGCCGAAATTTTACCGAAAACAAAGAATTCGACATTGCAGATATTTAAAAAAAACTCGCTTACCTCACCAAACCTAACCCAACCTTACCTAACCATCACCAAAATCAATGAATTTGAGATTGTAAGATTTACACAAAATTCGCTAAACTTACCAAACTTAACCCAACCTAGCCTAACTATCACCGAAATCAAAGAATTCGACATTGCAAAAATATACACAAAACTCGCTTACCTCACCAAACCTAACCCAACCTAGCCGAAATTTTACCGAAAACAATGAATTCGACATTGCAGATATTTAAAAAAAACTCGCTTACCTCACCAAACCTAACCCAACCTTACCTAACCATCACTAAAATTAAAGAATTTGAGATTGTAAGATTTACACAAAATTTGCTAAACTCACCAAACCTAACCCAACCTAGCCTAACTATCACCGAAATCAAAGAATTCGACATTGAAAAAATATACACAAAACTCGCTTTCCTCACCAAACCTAACTCAACCTAGCCTAACTTTTACCGAGATCAATGAATTCGACATTGCAGTAATATAAAAAAAACTCGCAAAACCTCACCAAACCTAACCCAACCTTACCTAACCATCACTAAAATTAAAGAATTTGAGATTGTAAGATTTACACAAAATTTGCTCAACTCACCAAACCTAACCCAACCTAGCCTAACTATCACCGAAATCAAAGAATTCGACATTGAAAAAATATACACAAAACTCGCTTTCCTCACCAAACCTAACCCAACCTAGACTTACTTTTACCAAAAATCAAAGAATTCGACATTGCAGAAATGTAAAAAAATTTGCATACCTCACCAAACCTAACCCAACCTAACCTAACCATCACCGAAATCTAAGAATTTGAGATTGTAAGATTTACACAAAACTCGCATTCCTCACCAAACCTAACCCAACCTAGCCTAACTATCACCGAAATCGAAGAATTCGACATTGCAAAAATATACACAAAACTCGCTTTCCTCACCAAACCTAACTCAACCTAGCCTAACTTTTACCGAAATCAATGAATTCGACATTGCAGTAATATATAAAAAAAACTCGCATACCTCACCAAACCTAACCCAACCTAACCTAACCATCACCGAAATCAAAGAATTTGAGATTGTAAGATTTACACAAAATTTGCTAAACTCACCAAACCTAACCCAACCTAGCCTAACTATCACCGAAATCAAAGAATTCGACATTGAAAAAATATACACAAAACTCGCTTTCCTCACCAAACCTAACCCAACCTAGACTTACTTTTACCAAAAATCAACGAATTCGACATTGCAGAAATGTAAAAAAAATTCGCATACCTCACCAAACCTAACCAAACCTAACCTAACCATCACCGAAATCAAAGAATTTGAGATTGTAAGATTTACACAAAACTCGCTTTCCTCACCAAACCTAACCCAACCTAACCTAGCCATCACCGAAATCAAAGAATTAGAGATTGAAAGATTAACACAAAACTCGTTTTCCTCTCCAAACCCAACCCAACCTAGCCTAACTTTCACTCTAATCAAAGAATTCGACATTGCAAAAATATACACAAAACTCGCTTTCCTCACCAAACCTAACCCAACCTAGCCTAACTTTTACCGATATCAAAGAATTCGACATTGCAAAAATGTAAAAAAAACTCGCATACCTCACCAAACCTAACCCAACCTAACCTAACCATCACCGAAATCAAAGAATTTGAGATTGTAAGATTAACACAAAACTCGCTTTCCTCACCAAACCTAACCAAACCAAGACTAACTTTTACCGAAATCAAAGAATTCGACATTGCAGTAATGTAAAAAAAACTCGCATACCTCACCAAACCTAACCCAACCTAGCCTAACTATCACCGAAATCGAAGAATTCGACATTGCAAAAATATACACAAAACCCGCTTTCCTCACCAAACCTAACCCAACCTAGTCTTACTATCACCGAAATCATAAAAATTCGACATTGCAAAAATATACACAAAACTCGCTTTCCTCACAAAACCTAACTCAACCTAGCCTAACTTTTACCGAAATCAATAAATTCGACATTGCAGTAATATAAAAAAAACTCGCATACCTCACCAAACCTAACCCAACCTTACCTAACCATCACTAAAATTAAAGAATTTGAGATTGTAAGATTTACACAAAATTTGCTAAACTCACCAAACCTAACCCAACCTAGCCTAACTATCACCGAAATCAAAGAATTCGACATTGAAAAAATATACACAAAACTCGCTTTCCTCACCAAACCTTACCCAACCTAGACTTACTTTTACCAAAAATCAAAGAATTCGACATTGCAGAAATGTAAAAAAAATTCGCATACCTCACCAAACCTAACCCAACCTAACCTAACCATCACCGAAATCAAAGAGTTTGAGATTGTAAGATTTACACAAAACTCGCTTTCCTCACCAAACCAAACCCAACCTAGCCTAACTATCACCGAAATCGAAGAATTCGACATTGCAAAAATATACACAAAACCCGCTTTCCTCACCAAACCTAACCCAACCTAGCCTTACTATCACCGAAATCAAAGAATTCGACATTGCAAAATTATACACAAAACTCGCTTTCCTCACCAAACCTAACCCAACCTAACCTAACCATCACCAAAATCAATGAATTTGAGATTGTAAGATTTACACAAAATTTGCTTAACTTACCAAACTTAACCCAACCTAGCCTAACTATCACCGAAATCAAAGAATTCGACATTGCAAAAATATACACAAAACTCGCTTTCCTCACCAAACCTAACCCAACCTAGCCTAACTTTTACCAAAATCAAAGAATTCGACATTGCAGAAATTTAAAAAAAGCCCGCGTAGCTTACCAAACCTAACCCAACCTAACCAACAATCACCGAAATCAAAGAATTTGAGGTTGTAAGATTTACACAAAATTCGCTTACCTCACCAAACCTAATCCAACCTAGCTTAACTATCACCGAAATCAAAGAATTCGACATTGCAAAAATATACACAAAACTCGCTTTCCTCACCAAACCTAACCCAACCTAGAATGACTTCTACCGAAATTAAAGAATTCGACATTGCGGAAATGTAAAAAAAACCCGCGTAGCTTACCAAACCTAACCCAACCTAACCAACCATCACCAAAATCAAAGAATTTGAGGTTGTAAGATTTACACAAAATTCGCTAAACTCACCAAACCTAACCCAACCTAGCCTCACTATCACCGTAATCAAAGAATTCGACATTGCAAAAATATACACAAAACTCGCTTACCTCTCCAAACCTAACCCAACCTAGCCTTTCTATCAGCGAAATCAAAGAATTCGACATTGCAAAAATATACACAAAACTCGCATACCTCACTTAACCTAACCCAACCTAACCTAACCATCACCGAAATCAAAGAATTTGAGATTGTAAGATTTACACAAAACTCGCTTTCCTCACCAAACCTAATCAAACCAAGACTAACTTTTACCGAAATCAAAGAATTCGACATTGCAAATATGTAAAAAAAACTCGCATACCTCACCAAACCTAACCCAACCTTACCTAACCATCACCGAAATCAAAGAATTTGAGATTGTAAGATTAACACAAAACTCGCTTTCCTCACCAAACCTAACTCAACCTAGCCTAACTTTTACCGAAATCAATGAATTCGACATTGCAGTAATATATAAAAAAAACTCGCATACCTCACCAAACCTAACCCAACCTAACCTAACCATCACCGAAATCAAAGAATTTGAGATTGTAAGATTTACACAAAATTTGCTAAACTCACCAAACCTAACCCAACCTAGCCTAACTATCACCGAAATCAAAGAATTCGACATTGAAAAAATATACACAAAACTCGCTTTCCTCACCAAACCTAACCCAACCTAGACTTACTTTTACCAAAAATCAACGAATTCGACATTGCAGAAATGTAAAAAAAATTCGCATACCTCACCAAACCTAACCAAACCTAACCTAACCATCACCGAAATCAAAGAATTTGAGATTGTAAGATTTACACAAAACTCGCTTTCCTCACCAAACCTAACCCAACCTAACCTAGCCATCACCGAAATCAAAGAATTAGAGATTGAAAGATTAACACAAAACTCGTTTTCCTCTCCAAACCCAACCCAACCTAGCCTTACTTTCACTCTAATCAAAGAATTCGACATTGCAAAAATATACACAAAACTCGCTTTCCTCACCAAACCTAACCCAACCTAGCCTAACTTTTACCGATATCAAAGAATTCGACATTGCAAAAATGTAAAAAAAACTCGCATACCTCACCAAACCTAACCCAACCTAACCTAACCATCACCGAAATCAAAGAATTTGAGATTGTAAGATTAACACAAAACTCGCTTTCCTCACCAAACCTAACCAAACCAAGACTAACTTTTACCGAAATCAAAGAATTCGACATTGCAGTAATGTAAAAAAAACTCGCATACCTCACCAAACCTAACCCAACCTAGCCTAACTATCACCGAAATCGAAGAATTCGACATTGCAAAAATATACACAAAACCCGCTTTCCTCACCAAACCTAACCCAACCTAGTCTTACTATCACCGAAATCATAAAAATTCGACATTGCAAAAATATACACAAAACTCGCTTTCCTCACAAAACCTAACTCAACCTAGCCTAACTTTTACCGAAATCAATAAATTCGACATTGCAGTAATATAAAAAAAACTCGCATACCTCACCAAACCTAACCCAACCTTACCTAACCATCACTAAAATTAAAGAATTTGAGATTGTAAGATTTACACAAAATTTGCTAAACTCACCAAACCTAACCCAACCTAGCCTAACTATCACCGAAATCAAAGAATTCGACATTGAAAAAATATACACAAAACTCGCTTTCCTCACCAAACCTTACCCAACCTAGACTTACTTTTACCAAAAATCAAAGAATTCGACATTGCAGAAATGTAAAAAAAATTCGCATACCTCACCAAACCTAACCCAACCTAACCTAACCATCACCGAAATCAAAGAGTTTGAGATTGTAAGATTTACACAAAACTCGCTTTCCTCACCAAACCAAACCCAACCTAGCCTTACTATCACCGAAATCAAAGAATTCGACATTGCAAAATTATACACAAAACTCGCTTTCCTCACCAAACCTAACCCAACCTAACCTAACCATCACCAAAATCAATGAATTTGAGATTGTAAGATTTACACAAAATTTGCTTAACTTACCAAACTTAACCCAACCTAGCCTAACTATCACCGAAATCAAAGAATTCGACATTGCAAAAATATACACAAAACTCGCTTTCCTCACCAAACCTAACCCAACCTAGCCTAACTTTTACCAAAATCAAAGAATTTGACATTGCAGAAATTTAAAAAAAGCCCGCGTAGCTTACCAAACCTAACCCAACCTAACCAACAATCACCGAAATCAAAGAATTTGAGGTTGTAAGATTTACACAAAATTCGCTTACCTCACCAAACCTAACCCAACCTAGCTTAACTATCACCGAAATCAAAGAATTCGACATTGCAAAAATATACACAAAACTCGCTTTCCTCACCAAACCTAACCCAACCTAGAATGACTTCTACCGAAATTAAAGAATTCGACATTGCGGAAATGTAAAAAAAACCCGCGTAGCTTACCAAACCTAACCCAACCTAACCAACCATCACCAAAATCAAAGAATTTGAGGTTGTAAGATTTACACAAAATTCGCTAAACTCACCAAACCTAACCCAACCTAGCCTCACTATCACCGTAATCAAAGAATTCGACATTGCAAAAATATACACAAAACTCGCTTACCTCTCCAAACCTAACCCAACCTAGCCTTTCTATCAGCGAAATCAAAGAATTCGACATTGCAAAAATATACACAAAACTCGCATACCTCACTTAACCTAACCCAACCTAACCTAACCATCACCGAAATCAAAGAATTTGAGATTGTAAGATTTACACAAAACTCGCTTTCCTCACCAAACCTAATCAAACCAAGACTAACTTTTACCGAAATCAAAGAATTCGACATTGCAAATATGTAAAAAAAACTCGCATACCTCACCAAACCTAACCCAACCTTACCTAACCATCACCGAAATCAAAGAATTTGAGATTGTAAGATTAACACAAAACTCGCTTTCCTCTCCAAACCCAACCCAACCTAGCCTAACTTTCACTGAAATCAAAGAAATCGACATTGCAAAAATATACAGAAAACTCGCTTTCCTCACCAAACCTAACCTAACCTAGCCTTACTTTTTCCGAAATCAAAGAATTCGACATTGCAGAAATAAAAAAAAACCCGCGTAGCTTACCAAACCTAACCTAACCTAACCAACCATCACCGAAATCAAAGAATTTGAGATTGTAAGATTTACACAAAATTCGCTAAACTCACCAAACCTAACCAAACCTAGCCTAACTATCACCGAAATCAAAGAATTGAACATTGCAAAAATATACACAAAACTCGCTTACCTCTCCAAACCTAACCCAACCTAGCCTTACTATCACCGAAATCAAAGAATTCGACATTGCTAAAATATACACAAAACTCGCTTTCCTCACCAAACCTAACCCAACCTAGACTAACTTTTACCGAAATCAAAGAATTCGACATTGCAGTAATGTAAAAAAAACTCGCATACCTCACCAAACCTAACCCAACCTAACCTTACCATCTCCGAAATCAAAGAATTTGAGATTGTAAGATTTACACAAAATTCGCTAAACTCACCTAACCTAACCCAACCTAGCCTAACTATCACCGAAATCAAAGAATTCGACATTGCAAAAATATACACAAAACTCGCTTACCTCACCAAACCTAACCCAACCTAGCCGAAATTTTACCGAAAACAAAGAATTCGACATTGCAGATATTTAAAAAAAACTCGCTTACCTCACCAAACCTAACCCAACCTTACCTAACCATCACCAAAATCAATGAATTTGAGATTGTAAGATTTACACAAAATTCGCTAAACTTACCAAACTTAACCCAACCTAGCCTTACTATCACCGAAATCAAAGAATTTGAGATTGTAAGATTAACACAAAACTCGCTTTCCTCACCAAACCTAACCCAACCTAGCCTAACTTTTACCGAAATTAAAGAATTCGACATTGCAGGAATGTAAAAAAAACCCGCGTAGCTTACCAAACCTAACCTAACCTAACCAACCATCACCGAAATCAAAGAAATTGAGATTGTAACCTAGCCTAACTATCACCGAAATCAAAGAATTCGACATTGAAAAAATATACACAAAACTCGCTTTCCTCACCAAACCTAACCCAGCCTAACCTAGCCATCACCGAAATCAAAGAATTTGAGATTGTAAGATTTACACAAAACTCGCTTTCCTCACCAAACCAAACCCATGCTAGCCTAACTATCACCGAAATCGGAAAATTCGACATTGCAAAAATATACACAAAACCCGCTTTCCTCACCAAACCTAACCCAACCTAGCCTAACTATCACCGAAATCAAAGAAATCGACATTGCAAAAATATACACAAAACTCGCTTTCCTCACCAAACCTAACCCAACCTAGACTAACTTTTACCGAAATCAAAGAATTCGACATTGCAGTAATGTAAAAAAAACTCGCATACCTCACCAAACCTAACCCAACCTAACCTAACCATCACCGAAATCAAAGAATTTGAGATTGTAAGATTTACACAAAATTTGCTAAACTCACCAAACCTAACCCAACCTAGCCTAACTATCACCGAAATCAAAGAATTCGACATTGCAAAAATATACACAAAACTCGCTTACCTCACCAAACCTAACCCAACCTAGCCTTACTATCACCGAAATCAAAGAATTCGACATTGCAAAAATATACACAAAACTCGCTTACCTCACCAAACCTAACCCAACCTAGCCTAAATTTTACCAAAAACAAAGAATTCGACATTGCAGAAATGTAAAAAAAACCCGCATAGCTTACCAAACTTAACCCAACCTAACCAACCATCACCGAAATCAAAGAATTTGAGATTGTAAGATTTACACAAAATTCGTTAAACTCACCAAACCTAACCCAACCTAGCCTAACTATCACCGAAATCAAAGAATTCGACATTGCAAAAATATACATAAAACTCGCTTTCCTCACCAAACCTAACCCAACCTAGAAAAAACTTTTACCGAAATCAAAGAATTCGACATTGCAGTAATGTAAAAAAAACTCGCATAGCTCACCAAACCTTACCCAACCTAACCTTACCATCACCGAAATCAAAGAATTTGACATTGCAAAAATATACACAAAACTCGCTTACCTCACCAAACCTAACCCAACCCAGCCTAACTATCACCGAAATCAAAGAATTCGACATTGCAAAAATATACACAAAACTCGCTAACCTCACCAAACCTAACCCAACCTAGCCTTACCATCACCGAAATCAAATAATTTGAGATTATAAGATTTACATAAAATTCGCTTACCTTACCTAACTAACCCAACCTTGCCTAACTATCACCGAAATCAAAGAATTCGACATTGCAAAAATTTAAATAAAACTCGCTTATCTCACCAAACCCAACCCAACCTAACCTAACCATCACCGGTGCAAAGTATTCAACAATACAAGATATACGCCTTACGTGCTCACCAAACCTAACCTTACCGTCACCGGAGCAAAGAATTCGACAATGCGAGATCTACAAACACCTAACGTGCTAATTCAACCAAACCCAACCTAACCTTACCATCACCGGTGCAAAGTATTCAACAATGCGATATATAAAAACACCTTACGTGCAAACCCAACCTAACCTAACCGTCACCGTGGCAAATTATTCAACAATGCGCGATATACAAACACCATACGTGCTAACCCAACCTAACCTCACCGTCACCGCAGCAAAGTATTCACCAATACAAGATATACACCTTACGTGCTCACCAAACCTAACCTAACCGTCACCGGAGCAAAGTATTAAACAATGCGAGATATACAAACACCTTACTTGCTAACCCATCCTAACCCAACCTAAACTTAATTAGCACCGGTGCAAAGTATTCAACAATACACCTCACTCAACCGCAAGCAGGTCCACAGGCGGTGTGCCAGCAAGCACCAGTGTGGCATCTTCCGATACCGTGCGGTACGCCGAAACGACCCTCAGAGTGCTCCGTCTCTGCACTCCAGCCATTTTCCGCCTAGTGCGCTCCACTTTAAGGGATTCACACCAGACGGGAGCGCCGTACAAGAGTATGGAGTGGGCCACCGAGCTCAGGAGTTTCCTCCTAACACTCTTAGGCCCACCCACATTTGGCATGAGGCGGGCTAATTGATAGGCCGTCACTTCCGCCCTGAAGGATGTCCGCTCCACATGCTCCGTGAACCTGAGCTTTCGGGCGAGCTGGATTCCGAGGTATCGCACCGAATCGCGGAACGGCACCTCAAAACCCTCCAGCTCCAATTTCGGCGGGCTCCAACCTCTTCGTCTGGTGAAGAACACTGCCTCCGTCTTCTGGACTGCTAATTCCAGCCCAGCGCGATCTAGCCATGTCTTCACCCGATAGAGCGCGTCATTATTTTATTTTTTCTTTCTCCTTTGTACATTTTTATATACTATTTTAATTTTGCTCAGTGTAAACAAAGAATGGGATTTATGGATTTTATTTTTAATTTTTACACTTTTGTTATTTTTTTTTCTCTCTGAATGATGTATTATTTTCCTTTTGTTACTTTTTTTTTATTATTTTATTTTACCATGTTTTCTGCTTTTGCTTTTTTTCTTTATTTACAGTTTACTTGTTTTTATATCATGTTTTTATATCTTTTTCAAATGTAGGCCATTGGGCGCATTAGGTTCTTCCTGTAATGCCACAATGGTCCAAAACTATTAAATAAATAAATAAATTACCGCAGATCTCCGCGCTTCTGAGGGATTTCGCAACCACCATGATTGCGACATCGTCAGCAAAAGCAACGGCGCTGGCACCCTCCGGGAGCTCCACCCTCAGTAACCCGTCATACATAGTTAAACTCTCCAGCAGGCTCGTCAGGTAGCGGGGCCCCTCATAGTCCTACCCGACGGCTCTTAGGATGTTATCCCATAGAGCCGAGTTGAAGGCGTTTCGGATGTCCAGTGCCACCAGAGCGACATGCTTGCTCCGTTTCATAGATCCTTCCCATGCCGATCGTACTGTTCCGACGACATGGTTGACGGCGTCGATCGTTGATCGGCCCTGCCTGAATCCGTATTGAAGCGGGGAGATTCCCGTGGCGTCATCTTCGAGGAACGGCTGAAGTCTCTGGAGAGTCAGTCTCTCCAGGAGCTTCCCGAATCCTTCGAGCATACACAGCGGCTTGTAAGAGGACGGTCCCACCGCAGGGCTCTTCTCAGGTATTAGCACGAGCTTTTGCCTCTTCCAAGCCCCGCCGAAGGTCCCTTCCCGCAGGCACGCATTGTAGACGTCGAGTAGGACATCGGGGAAGGCCCTCCCTACCGCCGAGGCTACATGGGACCTAACCTTTTTTTTTTTTTTTTTTTTTTTTCCCGTGAGAGGGGAAAACCTTGCATAGGCCCCCCCGGCCCGAATTCCAGGGGGAGTGTGAGATTCTTACTCACTAAAAACCCCTCTCTCTTTCAGCTGCTGCCGGACCCGCACTTAAGCATTACCAGGCAGCAGCTGGCCTTGCGCAATGCGCTCACATAGGAGACGGTAGAGGCCCACCTCAGGTCGCGGTGCTCTTATCGAGTCCTACGACTCAGAAGCAGGCTCCTGGCGTCTCCTTTCCCTTTCGGACTGCAACTTCTCCCCGATCACGGAGGCAGCAAAGGCCTCCCAAGCCGACCAGCTCCCTCTGTCGCGGAGCATGGAACCCATCACCATCCCCGACCATAGCGTTTCCTCCCCGATCGCGGCTTTGAGGGCCTCTCTCGGGGCATCCCACGCAGGACAGTGAAGCAATGTATGCTCCACGTCATCATCAGCTGCCTCACAGTGGTGGCAGCTTGGTGTTGCTTCTTTCCCTATCTTGTGCAGATAGGTTCCGAAGCAACCGTGTCCTGTCAACAACTGGGTGAGGTGATAGCTCAGGTCGCCGTGTGTCCTTCCGCACCATTGCTTCAGGTCATCGACGAGCCTTTGCGTCCACCTCCCTGACTCTGACTCTGTAGCTGACTCCCACCGCTGCTGCCACTGTATCATGGTGGCATCCCTCGCTTCGCTTATTTTCAACCCGCCGTGTGTCGCCTTTCGCTCAACCGCAAGCAGGTCCACAGGCGGTGTGCCAGCAAGCAACATGGGACCTAACCTAACCTAACCTAACCTAACCTGACCTTTTTTTTCCGGCGGGGGGAAATCTTCTAGAAGACACCACCGACGTGTTTAATTCCGGTGGTAGTGTTTGATTTTTACCCTCTAAAACCCCCCTCCTCTTCAGCTACCACCCGGCTACTAATTAAGTATTGCTCAAGGGTGGCAGCCAGGATAGCCATCTAGGCTCTCGTCATTTTACAAAGTCCGACTTATTTTCATTCGATCGCGTTCTGCCTCTTCTTTCTCCTGCATGATGCATACTGCAAACGTAGTGCACGCTGTCCACGCCTCTGCACTCCCAAGCATAGTAGGAATCACGTAAGTCGTCGTTAACCTAACCTGACCTGACCTGACATGTGCATTTTTTTAATGAACTTAGCCATAGAGCAGAGAAAAGTAGTAAAATAAGAAAATTAGATAAAGTATTACCGATGCGGTGCAAACGATCGAAAAGCGCCAGACAGACTGAACCACAGATTAACGACACGTGTACCTTATGCGTGCGCACTGCTTGCACTTACACTAAGCGAAATCTACCCGAAGTCCCGACATACCTACCCTGTATACGTTCTGTGCTTCTGACACTTTAGTTCCGAATTTTTCCTAAAGATAAAGGATATGAAGTGGCCAATGTGGTGAATATTATCAAGAAATTTTCAACCGATGGTGAAAGAAAAATAAAACATTTCCCACTATTTTTTGTAGACCTGGTGCCAAAATAAAACTGCAAAGAAGTATATGGTATTGTTGCGTAGGGGTGGGTGGAGGATCCAAGTAAAAGGCCAACAGTCGTTTCACAGCATTTATTGATGATTCAGGAGATACACGCACTGTCAGTGCTCAGTCCAGAATGACCTGATATCGCCTACGTACCGCCTTATAAAGGGTAGATCTCTCAGGACGCCTAATCTGTTTACCTGTTGTATAGTCACGTATTCGGATATGTATTTCCACGACATTGGGTCTCCCCGTACCGATTCTGAGAAATAACTAATAACGGTCATTGTTTAGCCTAAATGCACTTACGAGTCCAGATATAATTCTTGGAAGTAAGTGCGAGCACTTAGTTAACCCGATAACAGATATCCGTTGGCCTAAGTGCAATTCGCTCAATCCGCGGCGTACGTAACAGTATTAAAGAACTTCTACATTGCAGAGTAACAATTGAACCACCAATGAAAGTAAAAGATATCCCTCAGTGTACACACTGTCAACAGCTTGGGCATACAAAAAATTTTTGCAATCGACAACCTAAATGCGTCAAATGCGCCGCAGACCATCACACAACAAAATGCAACAAGCAGAAAAATTTTCCCCCAACTTGTGCCCTGTGTGGCCAGCAAGGACATCCAGCTAGCTACAGGGGGTGTGAGGTATATAAAAAAAAGATAAAAGCATCACAACCCAAAAAGTTAACAGTAACGCAACGCGTACAACAAAATCAAATTGAAGTTGTTGATTGAAGTTGTTGAATTGAAGTTGTTGATCAAATCTATTTGAAAAACTATTAAAAAGACTCAATCCCTTAATCGATGTTCCCGACTTCCAATTTGGCTTTAGGTCGAAACATTCTACCATCGATCAAGTGCACCGTGTTATTTCAAAAATAGAGCAATCGTTAGAAGAAAAAAAGTATTGTCCAGCTGTATTTTTTTATGTCTCACAGGCCTTCGACAGGGTATGGCACGAAGGACTTATCCACAAAATCAGCAAGTCACTACCTGAAAATTATGGCAAATTACTGGAATCATACTTATCCGGACGCAAATTCAGAGTTGCTCATGAGTGAAAAACCCATGAGCAACTCGCATGTTTTATTCATTACATTGAATAAACAAGAGAACATATTTTTTTCTCAATAAACAAAGCAAATGGCAAAATAGCATAATACATTTATGTAAAACTGATTATTCTTTCAACTTATTATTCGAGATGGATGAATTCCCTTGATTCATATTTATTTTAAATGCGAAGAAGATTGTATACCTAATATTTATATTTATATATACAATAACTATAATTTTCCATCAATTTTAAGTAAAAAAGATTATAACATTTTTTTTTAATCGCTTGGATAGATTACTGGGGGGGGGGTGCATCTGTGTTTCAGCCCCACCCTATAAAACCCTAGCTATGGCCGTGATATACTTATGTACATATTTATAGAGTCAGTGGCGGACTGGCCCTACAAGCGAACATGCCCGATGGCATGTGGGCCCCACTATTTGTTAGAAAATATGGGCCCTCATTAAAATTAAATAACTTTTCAACTATTTCACGTGTGTAAAAATTTATAGGATATTGCACGTTAGGACCTAAAATTTGGGTATTTCAACAAAACAAATTTCTTACATATACACAAAAAACTAATACCTGCTTTAACAGCCCAAGGATCGGTTAACTTTTTTTATTAGACTCGAAATGTAAGTTTCAATATTTGCGTGGGCCTTTTTGCCGGGCCCATTTCCAACCTCAAAATTATGTAGCTTTTTTGGGTTTTTACATAATATTTTTTCGAAAATAAGCTGATTTTTTTTCATATTTTTAACTCAATAAGGTGTATGCAAAGAATATTTTCCATTTTTATTCCGATATAAAAAAGATTTTTTGAAAAAAAAATTCAATTTGACCGATCTTTGCCCCCCCCACCAAGAAAAAGCTGATTTATTTCTTCCGAAAGTAAAAGCCGCATTTATAACGCATTCTTTTATGATGCATTCTATTTACCTAGGACGAGGGTTAAAACGAAATATACAATGAATTTTTGGATCTATTTTGCTTTTGCCATTTTTTACTAACCTCTTTTACGTTTCACTTACGATTACAACTCAGGAAAAAGTTTTCTTGCACATAAATTTGTTTAATCCCGTTTTTAAAAAAATATTTATTTTTGACCCCTGATTTTTGATGTGGTGGAAAGAAGAAAATTTCGTTATATGGGGGGGGGGACAAAATTTTTTTAACCCTGGGTGGACCCCCTTTGACTCCTGGCAAGCACTGATTTCAGTCTCAGTCCGCCACTGTATCTGAATACCAACTAATACTCATATTTAACAAAACGGGATACATTGTATGTATAAAAATAAAACAACGTGTGATTATAATTATTTATTTTTAGTTACATTGTTAATGTTGTTAATAAGTTAATAAATTTTACATTATTATACAAATCAACGTTTTTACTCGCCTACGAACATACATACATACATACAACATACAACATACACGCAACCGTTACCATTCTCAAATCACAATTGTACACAATCCGTGTGCCGACTCGCCGCTCGCCATCGAAGCGCGTTTGTACACTTTGTTCAATCAGAAACAGACACTCCCTTTCATATAATCAATTAATACTTCATAAGACTTGTCTATGCCAATGTTTGTATATTCTGATCCAATTGTCGGCTACTGGGCAAGGCTTTTTATAATTGGAAGACATGACTGAGCCTTGCCAAGACAAACGATAGCATTTATTCAAATATTATATTACCACAATTGAACCAATAATAATAGAACAATAAGCGCACTTGCAAATGCCCCGAGAAACGAATAAAATATATATGAAAACGCCATTTCGAGACACAAGTGTTTTAGGTAAGATTACGATATTCAAAATGGCGCCACCATACATTATGATTCGATTTTCGAACAGACAAGCGTCGTTATGATTTCTTAATTTTACATAATATGTAACATATATCTGACTCTGATAATAATATTGTGGGTGCATTTCGGCATTGATCGATCGGTCAAGTGACACATTACATTTACGATTTCATTTTGAAATCTACAAATATCAGCATGTTAATACTAATAAATATGGCAAACATATTACAACATTAATCAATAATATTATGTACTACAATAAAAAACAATTATTTAAATAAACATAATCTAAAAATATAAATAAAAATATATATTTCAATAAAGATAAAATCAGTGTCATTGTGGCTCCGATGATAATCTATTACATTTTAAATATATTATACATCGAATCAACGAATACAAAACGGTAACAACGAAAGTGGATCACGTCACAGTATGACATTTTCATTCATTTAAGTCTTCTGATTTACAATAAAAATTAAATGCAAACAAAAAAAACACAAATTTTATTATTATGGCCGTTTTTCGATTTTTTCCTTACAATCTAAGTGCTTTAACTCATTATTTATATTCAAAGTCACAAATCTACCGACTACAAATCAGTCACACTCATATTCACAATACAGCGAGTTTTTATTTCATGATATGAATACTAAAAAAAAAACTTTGATAAAACAAAAAATACATAAGTATATACAAAATATAAAATAATAAAAACAAAGCCAACGATTATTCAAAGCGAATAGTGTGTATGTGCAATTAATTATATAATATAATGGAATGCGTAATAAATATTCATAAATTTGTCTTTTAGTACGTGTGTGTGTGTGTGTGTGCAAAGTTTCAAGCACTTCAATACAATTCAAAATATGTTTTATGTATGTTTGAAATGGAAAATACGCACGATAAAAGCCCTTATTTGCTAAACAATAAGGAGTTGATATCGTTGAAATAGAAATTTCCAAAAGAAAACAAAAATACGATCTAATTTAGTGATAATGACCTTTATGATGACTTTCATAAGTGTCAATATCTTAAATATGATTATACAAACACAGATAACAATTTTAGATGATTTGAAGTGGAGCAAGAATTAAAAAATGAAATAAACATTAAACAGTGATGGAGTGAGAACTGAAGGTGAAAAGAAACAAACATAACCCTTACCGCTCAACTTGTACATATTTGTGATATCTTTGACATTCATAAAAAAAACATACAAAATTAAAACAGGTTACACATTGTATTTTAGTTTTTTACATTGAAGTTCTTTGTAAATATTAAACCAATTAATCTTTATTTTTTTCAAACACTAGCGTGATGAAATGATCATATAAATAAAATCAAACTATTTAGTATAAGTATGTATATTAATT
Organism: Arctopsyche grandis; assembly: GCF_051622035.1. NCBI lineage: Eukaryota > Metazoa > Arthropoda > Insecta > Trichoptera > Hydropsychidae > Arctopsyche > Arctopsyche grandis. The sequence continues at coordinate 185,743 of NC_135357.1, forward strand.
TTCCAACAAGAGCAGAAAGGGTTAACCCACTCTATAAAATTTTACGGATAAAATAAATTAAAGTTTTTTTATAAGTAAAATTTTATAATAGAAAGAACCGATTATTATTATGAAAAAAAATCATTAAAAGCACGCAGTTATTTATAATTTGATTAAAGATTCAATAATTTTCGGTTGTGAAACAATAATGATCATTCGATTACACAAATATTATATGTAAATATAATCCAACTTCATAATGCCCACATATTATTACATATGTATTATTATCACGATGATCCGCACAATCTTTGTTATGATGTTAAACGAAAATAATAATAATGAAAAAAAAGTAAAACAGAGGACAATATGTAGGTATGTATATGTATGTATATAATAGGTATATATTTTATATGTATGTACAATGGTAAACAATGGCCAAAGTGCAGAAACGATCAGAAATATGCGTCTCCATCACCGAATTTTATTATACATTCCCGTCGACATGTAGAAATATGATGTCAAAAGCACACGCTCCAATGCAATTGACGATGATTCGTTTTGGTGTAATCCATATCACAATCACGTACCCGAAGAAATCATATGAAAGCTGTGTCTTCGTCGTAAATCATTGTATTTTCATTTTAATCATATGAATCTCGGCAGTGGAAATCACATTATTATATATATATATATAATTTAAAACTTTTGACTTTGTTAAGGCAACACACACACAGGTCAATACTAGCTGGCGTCTTCGGCGTAATTTTTTCCGTTGTTAGCCGTTGTTGTTGAGCCAAAGTTGTTGACCATCATATAGAGAATGTCCGAGTATTGGTCCATCATCGACATGGCCTGAACTTGAGATGTCTCTCCATTTTTCGACGGCACTCCTGAAATCAAGCGGTTAAATATGAATTTTTTCGTGCGTTTCTTACACATACACACATACATATTTACAATGTTTTTTCTGTTGTTTCTAACCTTTAGAAACCAGATCATCCAGTCGTTTGGTCACATTATTAACAGACTTATTTGGAATCGTGGTGTTGCGTTGCAAGCTACCTTCACCATCAGTCGACGAAGACAGACTCAACGGCTGTTCGCTTCCTATTCCGTTGACTTTGGGGCGTTGCGTAGCATGAGCCAGCATTTTTTGAGCATCCAACATGGCTGCTTCCAATCCTAAAACCAAATACGAATAGGGTAAATACATATATACGTATGTACATACATACATACATATGTATGTATGTGAAATATTAAGAGAAAAAAAAATTATCAATTTATTGATTTAAATGTACCTACACTGTAGGCGAAAAATCTAATATATAATTTCAAAAAAGTCTTGGTATGTATGTATGTTTGTTTGTTTGTTTGGTTCGTAGAGTATGTGATGTTCCATTTAATAAAAAAACAAATGAATATTCAAATAAATTTAAATGAAATAAAACTATTCAAATAAATTTAATAAAATTTTTACTATTAGATTGGCCATGTTTAAGCGGTTCATATTACAAATACTGAGCGAAGCAGGGGAAAACAACTAGTATCCTATAATGATTCACCTTCCCTTAATCTCTGGATATACATACATATATTTTTCAGTAAACTATAGCAATATTCGTTTGGAAATAATTATGTATATATATATGTATGGTTGGAATTGAACGAAAAGCTGATGTATGGGCTATGGCTGAGAAGGAGTATGTTACGACTGATTGTGAGAAGGGGATGAAAAGGGGCAGAGATGTAACGGTTAGTCGCAGTTGGACCTGTGCTCCGCGCGGTTGGTCGCTAAACCTCCACACGTATCATCTTAATAAACAACATGACTGATAACGCACGAGTTTGGTCTTCACCTTAACCGCCTCATCCTAACCGTGGTCCTGAACAGCGTCATCTGTCAGGATTTTCTACCACATGTACATGAATTTATTACAAATGTACATACTAATTTAAATGCAAGCGGAGGTGTGTGCTTTCGCTAGTAACCTATGAAATACGCATGAGTTGATACCTTGGAGCATATCTGCATTGTCTGTATGTAATTCGGCTTCCATAGACTCCTGTCCAGGAGGAGTGCCAGATAAACTAGAATACATTTGAACTATTTTGACGGTTAGTTTTGTCAATTGTTGCGCCAGCTGCTGACAGGCCAATGGAGTCACTGAAAACATATAATACGTTCGGACGGTTGTATTGTAGAGTAGAATGGAAATCGTCAATATGTACAATATTTATAAACATTCTTACGGTGTATACCTTGTCCGTCTGATGAACCGATGACACTGTTGACAGAATTTTGTTTATCAGATCCTTGGGATGGAACGGAATGCTTTCTCGGTGGAGCTCCACTCGTTAAACGGTGGGTGACTTCTTTAGCTTTGCTCGTCAAGTCTCTATCACTACCGCTGCGAGCTAATAAATAAAAATCCGCCATTTAAGTATCAGTGTGATTTTGAAAAAATAAAATGTTACTATTTTTATGTATGTATGTATAACTAACCCATATTACGCCTGTGAATGGACGTAGAGGAGTCGACAAGAGTGCGAGGGGGACGAGGAGGTACAGCGGGTTTATTAATATTAGCAGTATTTCCATTATTGCCAACGTTGCCTCCGCCCGCTTCTTCTGAACTGGAGTCCTCTTGGCCGACCGATGATAAGTTGACTGAAAGTTGGAAAACGCACAATCACTACAAAATTTGATTTTAAAAATACTACATATGTATATGTATGTAGGTTTGAAATTGAACGAAAGGCTGATGTATGGAATTTGGCCACTGGGGGGCGGTTGGTCGCTAAACGTTTTAATAAACAACATGACTGAAAACGCACGTGTTTGATCTTCATCTCTACCGCCACATCCCAACTGTGGTCCTGAACAACGTCAACTGTTCAGGAATCCCTACCACATACATATATTTACAAGAAATATATGGTGTCACCTTACCAGAACTGAAAGCAGATTGAACTCCCCGTCTTCGGTTCACAGCAGGAGCGGCTTTGTTCTGTGAGCTGATCGTTGGCCTCATAAGGCCACCGACTCTCGAGCTCGCTCCTCGACCGTTTATCGTGCCGGCTTCAGATTCAGAATCACTCTAAAAATTAAAAGATACATACATGTTTAATATGTATGTATGTATGTATGTATAATCAAATCCGGTAAATAAAGTGTCGATCGAGTTACCTGATTGAGAACGCCGACACTGCTACTACGGGTCATATTCGATGAGAACTGTTTGGAATGCCTGCCAGCTGACCTCGTGGCATTAGACAGTTTGCTGCTACTGCCGCCTTGGTTCGTTTTACCTGAAACTGAGGCCGTTTAATGTGCATTTTATGTGTGTGTGTATTTTGTTGACGTAACCTCAAATATTTTAAATTATAACACTAAGATCTAGCACAAACAACGAATCATATATGTACGTATTTATGTACTACATAAAAGTCCAAAATTTATGATGGCTAAGAGCGTTCAGTGCAGACTTGACAAGCGATCAACACCTTCTATGCAACAACAAATCAATCAAACCACATCTGTATGCAAATACATATGAATGTTGGGAGCGGGTCTGATCTTAAAAAAGAAACGTCATTTCATCGCAATGATCTTAATCACGAATAAGAATTTCGTTTAAGTGAAAATATGGCTTCAAGAAGCCGTCGAATCTATCTTATTTCTCAGTTTCTGTTGCCTTACCAACAGACTAAGCATGATTTGAGCCACTAAAACCAATATGACGGGTCTAATCTTAGTAATAAATAATGTTTTTCATTTTTTCTATCCATATTGACTAAAAAATATGGCTTAAAGCAAAGCATATGACACCACGCTATTTTTAAAATACATAAGTAAGTACATACATATGTCAGCATAGCTTTGTCACCTACTTTGCTTTATACACACATACATAGAAAGCATTAATATTGTATAAAGCAATAAATAAATATAAAACTAGTATGCCTACTTCTAGTATTTTACATATATAAAATAAAAAAAACTATCATGCAAACTATAATAATACGTAAATAGGAACAATATGATAGAAGTATGCATTGCTCTATTTACCTACATACGATATAATAAAATAAAAATAAAAATAAGGGGTTGGATTTTGTAATCGGGAATTTGTTAAGTACCTTGTAATGTCATCCTTGGAGAAGGGCTAGGCTTGAAAGCGAGGTCAGAAAGGGAAATTGCCCTGCGCAGACCCGAGTTGGACTCGTCGTCGATCAACGAGTGAAAATCGTTGGGAGACGGACGGTTTCTGGCACCTTCTCATTTTAAGGATATTTTTTGACACAAACGGATTAACAACGTGCAGCATGCCAACGGTTGTGTTGTTTGGATTGTATTTTGGGATCATCATCGGGTGGTAAATGCACGATGACGCATGAGAAAAAAAAATAAAAATAAAATAATAAGCAAAGAATCAAATAAATTCAAACTTTACATACATGTAAATAAAATATAAAAAGCTTAATTGTTAATTGAAATCACCATATTTTTTACACCTACATATTTATGATACACACATAAGGGAGAAATGGTCTATAGCAGTTGGACACTTGGATTTTCAATTTTAAATATACACTCGTGTGTTTCATTACATTACTCGACAAACATTGTTGTTTACACATTTAAGTATGATGATTTTTATCTTTTTGTATATATGTACATATGTACCTACATATGTTTTTATTTGAAAATTGTAGCGCAATGAGTGTTATACATACACTCTATATATACATATAATGACAAAATGGCCAATTTTTTTTATTTATTATTCAACTACTATAGACAATGTCCCTTTTTAAGTCTCTAAAAAAACAATTAGTAATTTGTATGTAAGCATTGTTAATATAATCCAGAAGCACTTCAGCACAATAATAATATACTATAATTTATTAACTCATTATGGACCGCCCGAATTTTTCAAAAACTCTCATGAGAGTGCGTATTTTTCGCAAAGTATTGATATATGTAAATAATACGTATTGGAAAAAAATACATCACCTTTCTATCAATTAAATAAAAAATTGGAGTGTAGCTTTTTTATAGTTGGCTACGAGTGTACAAATTATCAGAGCAGGAAAAATGCACTAAATTGCACTGAATAATGGCGCAGTTTCGAGAAGTCCTAATTTTCAAAGACGCTCAAAAAGAACTTACGCAATAGAATTCCACAAAAAAAGATATATAGCATACAAATCTTTACGCTTTTTTGTGGAATTCTATTGCGTTAGTTCTCCTTGCGCATCTTTGAAAGTTTGGATCTCGAGTGCATTTGTCCGGTTACCATTTTCACAAAATAAACGATATCTATCTTAAAGATCAATGCGTTATTCATTTCGAAAGATTAAATTTTAGAAATATGATACGAGAGAAAAAACAGATGTCAATTTCGACATCTGGGAATTAGAGATCTTTTACATATTATGATTTTGGGATATTATCGATTCTTGGAAATAAGTCAACCATAGATATTTTTTAATATGTATTTATATTTTGGATAAAGATTAGCTGATATATGTATATTAATCTATGGGTGGAAGTTTGAAACAAAAATTTTAATTAATTTTTAATTAACTTTTTTTTATGGCCTTTGATTGAAATTTTATTAAAAACACAACGTATGCATTTAACATGCATAGTGAGTTAACATCGGAATGTATTAATTCCAGCAAAAGTACTTCTGATTATAAAAAAAATAAAATAAAACTCTGATTAACCTAAAATGCATGTACTATAAAAGATGTAACACACAATTAGTTGTATTATTATATATTGTATGCATCTTTAATAGTACATACAATTATTAGAATTATAAATAAATAAAAGTCATTTATAACCACCAACAAGTGAAGTTAGTATGTAATATATCACTTTTGATACATGACCAAAATGAAAAATATACACATTGTACACATTGACGAAACGAAAATAAAAGTAAAAGTAAATACACGGAACAAGCGAACGAAAGTACAGACACGATTCTAAATAGCATGCATCGGATGGCATCAGCAGTGTCCAAACCTTGGACAAAAGCCATCTTCGACGGTAGAATCGACTGCTGAAGTGACAACTTCTTCGCCAATCCAGCGTTGCTCGATATCAACGAGACGACTTTCCCACTCGGCGCAATCACAGGCTTACTACCGCTTTTGCAAAAATTCACAGCCGTCACTGGAAATCTCCCCCGATCAAACTTGTTTCTGAACAGACTCGATATTTTACTCGACGTCTTTTGCTTGAAGAACAGCCTCTTTGGCGAGTTGGCGCAGCTCGAGCTCGTCGTCGAAGATTCATAGTTTTCGCTATCGAGATGAATGTCAGTCTTTGGTATCACCGTTACATTATATACCCGCTTCAGATCTTTAGTTTTAATATCGGCACACTTGCCAGTGTCGTCAGTTTTTAAATTTGCAACGTTGTTCAAGGTGGCTTCGGAAGACGGTTCCACAGAATTGTTGTCGAAAACCATGTTTCCACATTCATTGTTGACGTGTTTTTCTTCCAAACACGATATCAAATCCATCTTTTCGCCGTCTAATACATCCGGTAGACTCAAATTTCTTTTGATCTCCTTTTTGATGGTATTTTTCTCGCTGTCACTATCACAATCGTCGTAGGTCAAGCTGAAAAAATCTGAAGCATCCAAGGTGTCTTTACTCTGATGCTTCGACGCTAACTTTTCAAAGTTCCTCGATAGAATCTTCACTGTGCCTTTACCGTCGCTGAAGTTGGCTTTGAGCGGCCTCATCCGACACTCTTTCAAATACCGCTCCTGTAAAATCTTCCTTTCTTCCATTTCGACCAGTTTATTTATGATGTCGATTTTGCGTTCTATGTCCTTGAACATCGTCACGTCTTCGCTCGAAGACAGTTTCAGGCTATCGATACTGCTTCCGACGTTGGACGCTTTGAATTCGCTGGTCGAAGCGCCGTCCGATGACGCCTTGTGTCCAATCTTCAAAAAAGGCATATTTTTATTTGTGACGCTGATTTTGATTTGATTATTCGAATTCAAATTGGTGTGAGACGAGTCGAACTTGGAACTTTCACCGTAGCTTTCGTAATTGAGGGAATCTTTGGAAAACGTGTCAGGATGTCTTTCATCCAATATATCCAACGAGTCTAAGCTAATATCGGACGCTTTATCGCTCTTCTTCTGTAAAGCTATGTATTCTAAACTGTCCATTTGCATTTCGGATTTATTGTCTACGACGTCTTTTTCGGCTACGTATACGTTAAAGGACTTTTCCGCACTACTCTCAAGAATCGGCTTGTTATCATTGTCGACGTCGGAACTGCTATCGTTTTGTATTTTTTTACTTACAATAGAATGTTTCAGTTGCAAGCCGTCAATTTTGGCTCGCACGTTAGCGCCGAGACCCGTGTCCAGGCCGGAATACTTGTCGAACGACGGTTTACTGAATCGATTTCGATTAGTCAACTTCACGGAAGAAGTTCTCTTGACTGGCTTGGGCGGTTTATGCGGAACAAACTCCATAGGAGGTTTTCCATTGGAATTCTTACCGCCCTGTCCCGTGTTTCGTTCTAAGCTCTTGGTCACACCGGCCATTTTCGAAGTGATTTTATTTTGAGGATTGTTATTAGACTGTCGATTTATCATAGACTTTTGCATTTTTGCTTCGGCGTTCTTCCGTATCTGGCTTTCAAACTTCTCTAGATTCTTCTGAACGTGAGACATTGTCTTTTCGGTGATTCGCTTCGGCAATGGCCTAGCGCTGCCCGGCAATTCCATCAAAACTTCGAAACTACAACTTTTAGACTTGTTAATGCAAGTCGTCTCCATTCCCTCGAGATTGCAAAGATATTTGTACTTCTCTTCGCAATTTGTAAGTAGCGATTTTCTTTGATGGCTTTCGTACTCTTGATTTTTACTACGCATACTGGGAATCTCGTCCGTCCTCGGCTTGTCGAATTCTTTTATCTCACTGCCGTCAAAGTAATACGCGATATTTCTTTTGTTAGCCGTGGAATCTTGCAAGCTGACAGACCTCGTGACGGTCTTGCACGCGCTGTTGTCTTGAAGCAACGCTGAATTGTAATCGTTTCGGTTACATGTACCACTGAACGGCGGATTGTGGTACATGTAAGCCCCAAAATTAGAAGAATTGTTCGGACTCGAGCCGTAACTCTTGGACGATTGATCGAACTCGTAACAACTTTGACTATTCTTCGGAATCACGACAGCATTGGAAACACTAGAACAAATCTCTGGCTTTCTCGAATGACGCTTGTGTTCGAATAACATTTCCAAAGGAGCGCTTTTAGTATATTCGGAATCATCCGACAGAATGCTTTCGAGCGAATTACAATTAGTTTTCGACATGAGTTGATTGTCGCTATCGGACGGTAGAAGATCGTCAGACAACACCGACTCCTGACTTGCGCTGTTCTTCATTACCTTGCGTTGATTTAAAAAGAAGCTCGCACTACTGTGTCTGTGTCGTTCTAAATAAGCAGCGTCGGCTTCATAGCACAAATTCTCGTAGGAGCAATTTTGAGAATCGTCAAAATACTGCTTATCGACTAACTTTCTTTGGGAGAAGGCATTCTGATCTCCGCACTTCATGAATATCTCGTTCGAAACACTGGAACAATTTGAATTTTCATCGGTCATAATCGACTCGTTGGATCTGGTGACGCAGCGTTTAGTCAGGGCACTCGAACAACGTTGAAAATTGTTATTGCGTTGATTCGTAATCTGCTCTTGACTGCCGTAATAGAATTCATCAGAGTAGTCGTCCAAATTTGACGGCATATTCTTGGGCAACGTGAAACTCTTCTGTTGGCGTATATCGTACTGGACGACTTGCATATTAATCAATTCGATGTGCCGATTGGTACAATTTGCATTCTTTTCGTCCATAGCTCCATATATTTCATAATCGGACACACAACGCCTGGCCATAGACGACATCACACTATTCTTATGATGTTTCTTACATATCCGCTTCGTATAAACTTTATTTCTGTTGTTAAAATCTTGACTCAAACTACAATCTTCCAAAGAATCCGATGAAAAGTTCCCGTCTTCCTTTTCATTCTGAATTTCGGGAAGTTCAATCTTATCTTCGTTGATTTTATACTTCAATTCCACCTTAGGCTCATACTCATCGAGATCGCCGTACTTTTTAGTTATCTCGGCTATCATTTTTTCAGTGTCGCTTTTGATGGTGTCAACGAGACTCTTGCCATTGTCTTTCATGAGATGAGACGTCGTATCAAAATCCATGAAATAACTCAAAGAATTCCGCTTCTTCATATCTTTGAAGCCTTGATTGTACGTTGGATGATCTCTACGGGGCAATCCGACGTTTTCGACCGGATTAGTTTGAACGATGGCATTAATGTCGCCCCATTTACACTCTTCCGACACCGGCGAGACTGGACAAGACTTGTAGTTCTTTAGTATACTTCTAGCTTTAGAATTCTTAATCACACTCTTATCGTTGTTGCCTTTTGTGCCGACATTACTATGAACATCTACGTTCGATACTAAGTTCAAAGTGAAATTCCTATTAGAGTTTTTGATTTCGGATGCGTTATCATTAGCATGCGGAAACAATCTATCAAAGACTTTACTATTCTTAGCACTCTGTATGTTTTTGCTATCGGAGTTTTTAGATTTTTTACCGTCAATTCCTCCAGAGTCTATAGTAAAAGCATATCCTCTCCTAGTATTATTATTGACGGCTTCATTCTTACCGCTCAACATTTCGAATTGACCGTGTCGCTTTTTCATGAACTCGGACGCGCCCGAATTAAGATCGTCCAATTTGCACATGTAATTGCTGATGTATTTGCTGTTCAAATTCGCCGGAATGTCGTAAGGATTTCTATGATTTCGATTCACGTCGTTGCAATTAAGACTATCGTAGTAATTGTCATCGTGATTAGTATCCGAATGGACCGTGTGATTTCTATAGAACGGTTTGTGATTGGCCGAGGGAGCGCTTCTAGAGTTGTTAGTGGCAAAGTTGGAAGAGTTAGTTGCGTGCTTTTCTGTAGTGAGACAATTCAAAACAAAACATAGCCGTTTAATGTTAAAATCGTTAACGGACACACAGAAAATATTTTAAATTAGCATTGTTATGTACCTACATATATTATACATATAATATACATATGTATGTAATTGCTGACATGTTATATTTAATACAAATAAATTTATTTATTTCTATATACCTACATACAATATGTATGGTAAAAAACTTTTCTCTAATAATAATGATTAATTCGCATACATCACAGGTTAATTAATACATAACCACCACCACCACCATTTATGCATATGCATAAAAATAATCAAGGGTAACTATGTTATATAAATAAAGAGCGACCACACCAAAATCAACAAAAACAAAAGACGTGAACATATGTGTGTGTGGTGGTTAATTAAACATTGTTAATATAAAAAGCACAATCGTTCACAACAATACATATACAAATGTATGTAATCATGTTGTTGTAAATAAAAGAAACTAAATCAAATCAATCAATAGCCATGATCTATTGTGAATGATGAGTGCGTCGAGAGCGTTCAATCAAACTACTCGGCAATGAACAGCAATAGACGTTACCTGTATTGTTATAACCGCGCGAGCCGGAACCTCCAGACAAGTTTTGAGACAGTGGCCTCGATCTCATAGGCCGCGACTCTGATTCTTTGTCGTTTCTATAGCTCAGATCCATCGTAGATTGACTGGCTTTCAATTTAGAACGATACCCAACCTGAAGAAAATGATTCGATCAACACGAGTAAATCAGTGTAAACTGCAGATGAATTATGATCCACTTAAGCTTACACTCTCCAACTGCTTTTTCGTTTCTTCTATTCTGCGAGTGAGTTCTTGCCGTTTACTCGTTGTTCCGGGGTCTGTCAAGGTGTGCTTTGTGGCAGATATTAAAGCAGCATTGCGTGGAGGCACTGCCGGTGTACTGTAAGATGGCGGTCCAATCGAATTTCGATTCATCGTCGTCTTGTGATGTTGAGAGCTGATGGACGATTTACCTACAGTTGAAAATAAAACAAGTCACAATTTTTCGACATGTCACTTAAACACAAATATTTAAATTAAATTAAAAATGTATGTACCTTGTAATGAGTTGTAGTCAATTTCGGCGCCACTGAGACTTTCAAAAGCACTTTTCAAGAAGCTGGTTCTTTGGGCTATTCGCTCCAACGATTCGCAACTTCCTGAGAGTGGATTTCTGTCAGCATTGTCACCGCTAGGTGTAGAAGCCTGAACACAAATAAAATAATTTTATTTTCAATCTAATTCAATTCGTTCATGGGGGTTCAGAAAACAATAGTAGGAGAATTTTCATCAAAATCATAAAATTATGAAACATATGAGAATGACGTGCTATGAATTAATTTACCTCGTCTTCGTCATCGTCGGAATCCTGACCGGATCCGCTAACTGACGTAGCAGACACGGTTACGATGGGTAAAATGTGATGTGGTTTCTTTAACCTTCGCTGTGACTGCCTCAATTCTTCTACGTCCATTGCGTTGACAGTAAATTCACTAAAAATATATATATATTTACATTAAAATTCCCATTTATTATTAAATACATACTATATTTATATACAAACCTAGGTGTATTATCGTCATTGTTATTTGGATAGTAAATGATCCTATCTGAGACTCTAGTATTGTGATCGGACGAAGACGTCCGTTCTCCGTCTGAAATATCTTCAATATCGCCATCATGTTCCGTCGATTCGTGATCCTGGAAAAAAATAGACACTTTTTAAATACAGTAATGGCTTAATTAGACATATAATATGTACACGTCCATATATAAAATATTATATGTAGAAATGTATTTATGTACATTAGATTACATACAAACAGAATTATGTAAACAGAAAAAGCTTGTGCACTCGAGTGAAAGTAAGCTGTAGAGAACCATACCTCGTATTTAAAGCTGCCTAATGACGAATCGTCAGTGTGGTGTCGGATTCTGTCTACTCCTCTAGGGAATTTAGTAGGGGAGGGAACGTTCTAATAGTAAAAGACAAAACAAACAAAAAACGTAAAAAATAAGTAAACAAACGGAGCAAAGTATTCGTACAACATATGTATTCCCGCACATGAATTAAAAACATAAAAATATACATAAAGTGAAAACAAAAATTGTGATTTGATTCTAAAAGGCATATTAATCAATATGTAAGTATTGTATGTGTGATTACACATTAATAAAAATTATCATATGTTTAGATTGCCGCCTTCTTAGAGTCAATCCATGCAGTTATAAATAAATGAAAAACAATAAAAATAACATGAACCTCGTTGTGATCCTTCACCGCTTTGTCGAAAAAGTTATATTTGCAACGATCGGTGTTGTCACTGACATACAACATCGTTTTGGTCGATACCATGGCTGGCATTGCCCACTCCCTTATGAACTGATCGATGGTATTCTTCATGTTCATGTCGAGCATGGACAAGTTGAGCGATCGTGGTCTCTCGAGCCGTTTGTTATAAGCTCGTAAAGGCTGATTTTTTTAGTACAAACCCAATACCACCGACACCAACAAACGAAAATGAAAACAAATAATGTTAGACGTGATTTAAAAAAAGCAACAGAAAGAAGTGAACACTCTTCATCTTGTACCGCAATCTTCGGAAGACAATATATTCTGTATGTATTATACATTACGTACAGATATTCAATCTACTTTTATTACAAGGGTAAAAATTTTAAATGATATAAACTATAGTGAGATGAAATTGTGCTCCTAACATTTTGGTACAAGACAAAGATTAAAAAAACATATGTACAAATACATACATACATTATAAATTATATTATATCTACAAGGAAATTGTATTAGTTGATAATATTACATATGTATGTATATATGTTAAACCATCACCAAAAAAAACGAATTGTCAAATTAAAACGCAAAGTATAAAGATCTTAGCATAAAACACCTTAGACATTATATTTAAGCATAAATGTTTTTAAACTGATTTTTCTTTAAAATTTTAGGTAATAAAAGTTCATATCTCAAATTGGGAATTTTTAACTTTCACAAGATTTATCTCATTTTTAATACATATATCAATCAAACATATAATAGATATTTCTCAATAAGTTAAGCTAATAAAAATTTAATTTTAAATCAGCACCAATTCAAACATTAATATTATTAAATACATGTGTACATGATTTCATTGCAAATAATAAAAAAACAGGTGCAGAAAGAGAGAAAGTGTACATAGTGCGTATAATAAGTAACTTATATTTTGTATATTGTACATATTTATGTATGAACATACTATATGTAGATCGATGCTATTTTCATTATTATTTAAAAGCTTTAAGAAATTCAAAAATACTATTATATATAATTTAGTATTTTTTCACTATTGTGCATTTTGTATTAGTTTCAAATTAAATTCAACAATAGTCTAAATTTTGTTGAATTTAAATTAATTATAATAATAAGTGAAATAGCACCATCAGAATTCGGACCCAACCAAAGTGAATAGCACTGGTCTACTATCTTGAACATACATATAATATTAGTCAAATGAAAAATACCATCACATCAACGAAAAGTATATACCAATTTCAAAGCATCAACACCGTCTTGCTTAATTTCACCGTACATTCCTCTAGTATCAGTGCCGCTGTCCAGAGAGCTATCTTTCGAACCATCGGATTCCAACGGTCTCTCTGCAACCGAAAAAAACTTAACCATAAAACGATATACGTTTATGACTTAATAAGGAATTCATTAGCAGGATGTTGAAGACGAACCAGGTCCTAAATAGTAATCGGCCTTGTAGTCATTCTTTTCCGCCCTTTGAGCCCATTTACCACGTACGACTGCTTTCAATGGGGAATTCGCCGCTTTGTTGACGGTGCTGGTGTCTCCGACTATCGTCTTTTGAGCCCACGGTGGTAACCGACTAAGTCTGTTAAAATAGGAAAACAATTTATTAAAATGAGTCCATTGATGAAATTGGAAGAAAGCATTTGAACAATGAAACTTTACTCTAGTTGAGGTATATTCGGTGTGGCGGGAGTCTGCCTGGTGACATGCATTGCTAGATCATCTGTTGGCGTACCGGTGAACATTGGAGATCCTGCTCTTTCGCTCTCACTGTCGACGGCAATGCCGTTAGAACTTGCAGGTCTTTTACTACACAAAATAAAAGATCGTTAAAATAATTCTTCTCAAAAATTTAATTTCAAGTTCGACATTCAAATACATATGTATATACCTTTTGAGCCGTATCGCTTGTTGGGCTAACCGTGCCCGCATCGTAACAACCATATCATGAGGAACCTTCCATATAAAGATACAACCATCCCCCGACGCCGATATTAAATGTTGACAATCGGGAGTAAAGCTGAAATACACCATAAAAGATATATGTAAGATAAAAATTGTATTGAAAAAAAAAAGCAAAAACTTGATAAAAGTCAGTACCTCAGACCGGTGACAACCTCAGAGTGTCCATACATAGTCGCCATGCACTCTCCAGAGTAATAATCGTACACGCACAGACTCTTGTTCGTGCACGATGTAGCTACATATATTCCCGTTCTATCCAGCACCATCTACAATGATAATATCGATATCAACACTACTCTGACACGAACATATATGTATGTAGTATGTATGTAACGCGCAATACCTTTATCAGACTTCCATCGTCTCCAACGCTGCCTCGGAACGTCTTGGTGTGTCGACCGGTGCGCGTGCTGTAAACGCGTACTCCGCGATCCTGACATGCTACCAGCACATGTCTTCCCCCGGAATCCACTTCCATATCATAGAGAGTGCTACGAGCCACACAATTATGGCCACGTATGAATTGACTATTACCACCGTTTTCCGATGCCTGAAATCAACCAAGTTCAAACAAATGTAACTCAAATAATATACAACATATGTAGGTGATGCAATAAAAGGGTTTAACTTCAAAAATATCGTAAAATCAAAGAATGGAAAAAAGAAAGTGTGTCATATTTGACGCAATATGCAGGGACACTAACTTCAACGATTCTCTTGATATCATATTAAGTTGATAGAGATCTATGTCTCTAATAAAATGTACGTGTCAATCGAAATAATCGGCTTTTAAAATTAAAGTATACTTACTTCGACAAGAGGACGAAAAAGAATAGTTTTATCAGCTCCGCATGATACCATTTGCAGGTTTGATGGATCGTTGGATAAAAATCTAACTGCCGTAATTGAAGCAGAATGGTCTTCCAATGTTTGCATTAAACTATATCCCTAAGTAAATAAAAATAAACAAATAAATAGCATACACATGAAAAAACAAACTGTATTTAAAGTGAATTGAAATGAGTTTTACTTCATCAACGTCAAACACGTGAATGAGTCTATCTCTCGATGCCGAAGCCAGCAGTCTTTTTCCGTTAGCGTTATTAGCGCCACCACAGTATTCCAAGCAAAGGACTTCAGCATTGTGAGCTTCTATTCGGAATACCTCAGATAAAGTGTTGAGGTCGTGTATTCTGACATTGCCAGCCCGATCGCCGGAAGCTAAATGCTGGCCGTCTCCAGATATTCTTATACATCTACAATTAGATCACAAATATAATATTGTATGTAAGTGAGTGTGCTTCAAGATAAAAATGTTTTATGATCAAAATAATATACCTAACACCATTCTTTCCATCATATGACACAGGTTTGTCTTTTTCTCCAGCCGACGACAAATCGACGTTCTTTAAATATGTCATTTCGGGATCCATGTACAATATTCTATGCAGTTCCTGAAATTTTGCATCATATTAAATTAATCCAGCAAAATATAATTTTTCGATATTGACCTGCCCCTCGCATTGTAAAAACGTTGAAAAATATGAATAAATATATATATATGTAGTATACTAGCTGTATTACCCAGCTTCGCTCGGTATTTGTAATATAAACCGCTTAAACATGACAAATCGAATAATAAACATTTTATTAAATTTATTTGGGTAGTTTTATTTTCTATAAATTAATTTTTTTTATTAAATTGACTGTCACGAACAAACTCTCTTTCGAAATTATATGTATACCAGAATCCAGCGGCCCCCCCAGAGCTTTCGCCTCTGGTGCAAAGGTGCCTTCGCCATCGGCGCTGTCGCCCCCAGCAGTCCCCGGAGGCTTTGCCCTTTAGGGCTTCGCCCCCGGGGACTTCAAATCCTTTGAATCGAAAAAAATCGAATCAATTGTTCGATGTCGTCACGGATTTACGAAACAACGAACGAAGGTTACATACCCAGTCTCTTTCGAAATTATATATTAGATGTAAATGTACATACATGTCCCGTGGAAGGAAAAATATTTTAAATTTGTTTTTAAATCTTTCATGAAACTTTTACATCAATTTAACGCTTTCATTATACGTTTTTCGTACCTACATATGTGTGTACATAGCAATCACTTGACGAAACATTTTTTAATTCGTGAATTAAAAGTCAAAAACTGATATATTTATGTATGTACATATGTATGGGTTCAGCACTACACCACTGTTTCTATCTGTGTTTAACACGTCAAACCATCAATATCTTAACCACACACGGTCAATATATAAGGTATTGACCATGTAAGGTATACATATGTACATATATATATATATATATATAATTATTGATGAAATTGATACTTACTTCACTGTAAATATTAGTTTGCGATGAGCCGCTACTGGGCAGCGTCCACACTCTGACGGTATCATCGCTCGAACATGTAAGAAAACTTCCAGGTGGCAGCGTACTTTCATCATTATCGTTAATTTCAGGCGCAACTTCAACGCCCCAAATGCATGCAGTGTGATAAAGCGAAGAGTGCGATTTGCCTACCTAGAAATTAATGTCGTCATAATTACATCCATCTCCATCAAATATGGTATGTACTGTCTATGTACATACATATGTAGGTTATAAGCTTACCCGTTTTATATCTCTAACGTCCCAAACGTACAGACTATGATCGTTATATACACATGTGAGTTTTTGGTTTTTCTCATCGTAAGTTAATGCAATGGTATCGGGATATTTGGCTCCGGTCGGATGTGTAAACATATGACTGCAAATTTAAATGTACATATAATATGTATAATAAACACTTTCATTTTTTTCACACATATGTATGTCAAATAACTAAACTAAAAAATTGATATCTTATAGAACAATGATACTTTTCAGCATCTTAGAAATTTCAGAGTTTGGCTGGTACATAATAAGTAGTTGAACATTTGAGTTTTGAAATTTGAAAACAGTGCTTTTGTTCATTTATTCATACCTATCATGTAAATAGTACATGTATGCATATATTTTGAACTTTTACATCCAAATGACATACTATTTATTACTGTGGTCTCCATCCTAACTATGTATGTAATTTAATCCCACATTTAAATTGATTTATCTGACTTAACCTAACCTTAAGAAGTGCATATTGTGGATATTTCACCTTATATTTAAACCTTGACTGACGTCGACTCCTAAATAGTGCGTTCTAGGAAGAGTCGTAACAAATTGTAAAGTGGACGGGCTAAAACATCGTACGATTCCATCGGCGCATCCGACAAATATGAAATTCGTACCTAAAGACATGCAGTTTGCAGAAGGAGTCTAAAACGCACACAAAAAAAGTAGCAATTAGAATTCATTGTACCCACGTACATATTTTACATATAATAGATAAATTTAAATATTTATATTACCCTAAGTTCTACCCATTTATCGAGCAATCTACGATTATTGAATTCACAAAGGAGACCTCCTTTAGTTATGGCATATGTTGAATCAGCACACGATCCTCGGCCGCACGCAACATCACAGAAGTCGTTATTGCGGAGTTCGCCTAATATTGCCGATCGACCCATAAGCGGCACTGGTTCTTTGTACTGCAAATAAAACATTTCATTAATAAAAATACATATACTTAATACTCGTGCGACGACCAAATTTAAAAATACTGATTTAATTAGATACATATACCTACATTCAATAATAACAAGAATAAACGCATACCTTTGTACTTCTGGAGTATTGGAGGTACCAAAACTTCACATGCCGGTTTCCGACGGTGACAAAGTGGTCCCCGCTCTCGTTAAAACTAACTGCTCGCACTTTCGACGATACTTTATTTGATGCAAACTTGAGACCTGCTCTCCATTCCCAAACGTTGACAATCATGTCATGTTGGGATCCGACCGACACGAGGTATTTAGAATTGACTGAAAACGACTGAAATGAAAAATTTTCATTTATTTGCACATGATATTATTTCCATGACTTAATTCCACACATATGTATGTATGTAATACATAATGTTCAATTTCGTGTTACATACCACACAATTAACTCCGTATTTGTGGGATGGAAACTCAGCGACCTGCGGGCCTGTCGCCCCAGGCACTTGCGGATCATACTGCAAGTCCCATATCCTGACACATGGAGCATGTCCACATTCTCCGGTAGCCAGATACCTCCCGTCTCCCGAAAATGCCACGCACGTGATGGTCTTGCGCGACGTGCTGAGGATGTGACTCTGGCGGTTCTTCTTCGTATTGTACAACACCACCGTACATCTGAAAACAAGATGCAGCGTTTTTTAACATAAGATAAGAGTGCAATTGATGTTTTTATTTTTTCGAAAGTAAAAGGATGCACAAAAGCAAACACCGGCAGCGACAACGAGAGCACGTCTTCTTCGCTCACGTGGAAAAAGTCAGCAAAGGCACCGACCGCGACAAAGTGACGTTTAATCTTTAGAAAGCGTGTTCGTCTGCGACTAATATAATATATAGCACGACACAATTTGTATAATTTCATCTGAAACTTATGATATTCATAGTAAGTATGTATCATAGTTATCTAGACTACGTTAAGACGAAATAAAATACATATGTAATCAGACGAGCAAAATAAAAAGGTTGTGGCTATTTGCAGGTAATATATCTGCGAATTATTGGCTATTTGCAGGAACTATATCTGCGAATCATTGGCTATTTGCAGGTACTATATCTGCGACAGACGCAAAGCCTTCTGTGCATGCGCGTGAACTTACAGTTCGCTTATAATTTCTTACATTTAATGTATGCTAGACTTGTTTAATCAATCGTTCATTATACCTACATGAGGCAAATAAATTTCGCACGTTATTATAATAGATTTATATCATTTAGCTAGTTCGCGGCTTGTACTTGTATGTATGTAGGTATTATACGTTGTATATGATAATAATTTTCTAACGATTAACAATATTAACTAATTTGGATTATATTTTTTACTCTTCGTCACTTTACGAGTTCGAACTAAATTTTAAGAGGTTTAAAACAAAATTTTAACAGTAAACACGCTGACAGTGACAGTTCACGCGCATGCGCAGAAGGCTTTGCGCCTGACGCAAATATAGTACCTGCAAATAGCCAATAATTCGCAGATATAGTACCTGCAAATAGCCGATAATTCGCAGATATAGTACCTGCAAATAGCCACAACCAAATAAAAATGTTATGATCAGTGTGGCAGACAGCCGAAAAGGTGCATATCATGAGAATTGTCGTTACTTCCTTTAGCATTTCGATAATTTAGTGACTATCTTTTCTAAACTGAATTAGATGAGAAAGTTAAATGCATTGTTTATTAGATCATTATTTAATTCAAATTCAAAATCGAACCCAAATGTAATAAAAAAATCTAACCAAATTCTACACAATATTGTTACTAATAACAAGTTTGTAACTTTTTTCAGTGATGAATTAAAACACCACACTTATCCAAAGATGCTGAACCTACATATGTATGTACATATCTACCATGTATGCATGTACCATCTTACATAACTACATAGAATGAAGGACCAAGTGGACTCATATAAGATTGACCTAAGGCCCGGAATAAGTTCCAGTGGTCCAAAAGTGTCAGGGGAAGTTGGCAGTATGAGCCCAAACAACTTGAATCTTTCGAACGAGAAATCTACACGGCAAATACGATCCGCAAAGATAGGCTGGCGTTTAGTAACATATGTATGTATGTATTTCGCATATGCAGTAAGTCTAAGTAAACGTTGTCGTACGTACATATGTAAGCCGCACAACTACTCGTGACGTTTGTTGATTTAGCAATGCGACATTCGCAAGGTCGCCCCACATATAAACTACAGATGAATTTACATACTATTTATGTACATGTTATGAAAATGTGTAGTTCGACTCGGCTGAGTTTGGTTTTCGTTTTTTAATTTATCTAAAATCGTTTTTGGCCCAAACGCTCGAGATGCAAACTTGTTCACGCTCTGTTTAAAAACTAAGAGATGCACCCGAACTGCCACGGTCAATTCGTCATCCAAAATCACCGTACCAAAATATACATACATACGTATGTATTATAAAAAAGTCGAAGTTTCCGAACAACCATCACCTTCGAAGCCGAAGGTTTTTTCACAAAATATCTATGAAACACCCAGTGACGTCCCGAAGGCATAAGCAGGTAAGACAGTTCCTACACGCGGCAAATTATGGCAGAATAAAATTTATTTTAGATAAAGTTTAATAAAATTAATAAAATTATCGTAAAAAATCATGTTCGCCATCTGTTCGACGAAAAATGTCATGGTAAATTTTCAATGGCTATACTGTCCTATATATTAGGGGTACCGGAAAGAAATCCATTTTTACTCTATGTTTTTAATAACCACAAAAAATTATCGAATTATAGAACTATCACAGAAACTTATAAATTACCACAGAACTATCACAGAGAATATAGGAACATTTTAAAGGATCGGAAAAACAAACAATGGTTTTTGTCCTGCACGCACGAAAAAGAAGAGTGATGGAACACGTGGTTTTTTTCCATTTTTCAGGGAAAAACGCTATTCTTTTTATACCTCAAACCATAATATGGTTTTTTATTTACCAAACCTCGCTCCTTCTTACTATTACCTATTTAGTTCCATGGAGGCCACATTAAGAAGAAAAAAATTCAACAGCGTGAGTGATGTGGTAAACCAACTATTAACATTTATTAATTCAAAACTGGCAAGATTTTTCAAGAAAAGGATTGAAATATCGACAAAAAGATGGTAAAGAGTCATGAAAATTAGAGGAGATTATATTTTGGAGTAAAATGTGCAAAAAAAAATGAAAAACTGAATATTTAAGTTGATCTGCAAAAAAAATGGATTTCTTTCCGGTACCCCTAATACATATACATATATTGTCCTGCGCTCATTTGACTAATTTGTATTCATTTATTTATGTTTGGACCATTGTGGCATTACAGGAGTCCCTAACGCGCCACAATGGTCGAAAACATTATATCTGGAATGGATCATGTTATATACCGACATTTGACCACACATTTTTGAGTATCGATCTCAACGATCTGTTCCTTATGATGATACATTTTTATATACAGTAGAAATAAAAACGTGATAAATATTATATTTTAATAACACAACTTAGATGAAGATATGAATAACTGTATGACTTTTGAAGATACTCTTCTACTACCATTGAGCTCATATTCTACACAAGGCTTTCTTATACAAATGTTGAATTTTTATAATATAAAAATAGTATTCAAATTAACGATCTTTAAATGTGTCATTTCACTATGCTTTTATAATATTTATATTCATATTGAAAAGTTTCCAAAAGAGATACGTATTATTTGTTTACGAATTAGGTCATCGTGAATACATAGGTTCGTCGCCATGACCAGATAAACACAAATAATAAATTTAAATTATACACTTACAAACATGTACATATGTATGTACCAAATTTAAAAACGCAAAAGGAGACAAAAATAAATAGAAAATACATACATATATCAACTAAAATCAATTGAATTTTAGCTGGCCAACCAGTAAAAATCAGTCAGGAAATGCCAAATTTCATGGTCTACTATATAATGAAAGAAATTAAATAGTAAGTAGCCATAAATATAAAATTTAATAATTGAATAACAAAAATATACATATTATGTATACCTAAAAAAAAATGATAAGCATTGGTTAGCCATACACGCTATGTAGAGTGAGCAATTTGCATGCCGTTTCGAATAACGTAATAATATTGAAATTTCTTGATGTGCAAATTCTTGGAATATCTCGAATAGAACCAACTGGAGAAATCTCAATCTCAATAATAATAATCATGTCCATCCTAGTGTGACACGTGGATCTGTTTGACTGTACATACATATGTACATATGTGTATCAATCATTCGACATGTGACGCCTTGAGACAAGTCGCTTCTTTGAACATATTACATATGTATATCTAACCGATCTTCTTCACTTACCGAATCCAAAATAACAATTACATACCATGAATCGCAGTGAATAAATATTGAATATTCACTCATATCCGCATATCTATGTATGTATATATGTACGTATGTAAGCACATATATTACAATACAATGGTAAATGATCTACCGTATATTTAAGGTTGTGGCTATTTCCAGGTACTATATCTGCGAATTATTGGCTATTTGCAGGTACTATATCTGCGACAGACACTAAGCCTTCTGCGCGTGCGTGTGAACTTATAATCGGATTATAATTTCTTACATTTAATGTATGCTAGACTTGAATAATCAATCGTTCATTATACCTACATGAGGCAAATAATTTTCGCACGTTATTAACGTTATCATTTAGCCAGTTCGCGGCTTGTATAATATTCGTATGTGGGTATTATACGTTTTATATGATAATAATTTTCTAACAATTGGATTATATGTTTTACTCTACGTCACTTTACGAGTTCGAACTAAATTTTAAAAGGTTTAAAACAAAATTTTAACAGTAAACACGCTGACAGTGACAGTTCACGCGCATGCGCAGAAGGCTTTGCGCCTGTCGCAGATATAGTACCTGCAAATAGCCAATAATTCGCAGATATAGTACCTGCAAATAGCCACATCCTATATTTAATGCAGTGCATTGACGGAATATTTTTTCTACATGCAAATCTCTAGCTATTTTCTGGCGTAACTGTTTCATAGTAGAGAGTAATTTATCTGCCAAATGATAAGGCTTTTATTCACAAATAGTTTTTATTATTAAACAATGAACTGAACGTTTAGCTTTATCACAATCACTAGAAAGATATCGAACTTTAATTTGACGAAATAATTTCTTGTTCGTCAAAAGACTCTCAGGACAAAGTCGAAGGATTTGTCGCTCGCTACGACAAAAATACTACAAAAATTAGAGATTTGATGCGGCGTAACATTTTAAAAAATGTATTTTTTTCAATTGCGGAACCTCAAATTTCAGTCGATATAACAAAAGTTATTCGACTTGCATTTTTTATTGTTCAGTGATATATAATACAATACGTACATATTTATAATACAATACGTTTATATTTATTTCCCTTCACTCTACAATGCCTATTCAAGCATGAAATAAACGAAATGTGATTCCATAACAAATTCATTCCGATACAATATTTATATCGATTTTCCTTTCTATTCTATCAAGAAAATATTACATACATAATGTTTATGTATGTACACATATATGTACACACATGTGTACGCAAAATAATTAAGACAACTCTGGACAGTTATTTGATTAGTAATCAGCAAAACGTGTCATTAAAAATATCAACATCGCAATCCAAACATTGAAAAATATTATAATGCGCCATCTTCCTAATTTAAATTTATGAAAATGTGTTTGTATTAAACAGCACAAATTGTATTGAAAATGAATTTACATTTAAATAGCCTGAAGTGTTTAATAATATATTAAAAAAATATGTATTCGCAACGAAAAAACAACATTAAAGTACTGTACGTTGATACGTGAAATGCGTCGTATAATAATTTGTTATGTATTGTGCGTACATACAACACAATTGATGTAGAATTGAAATATGTACACACATATGTATGTATGTACTATATACATACAACATACAGGGCCCCCGAGAGGGTGGGGGGGTACTGGGATAAAATCTTTTAAAAAATAAGAACCAACATATAGGTATTTTTCTAATAGATTTTTATAGATAGATTTTTCGCATATTAAAAATATGTATATCTATAAGATATCTTTTGAAATTTGTTATGGCCCTGACAACATATAGTAGTACTGAAAGGGCACTACGACACGTAGTATTTAATATATTCAAAATCAATTCCCTAAAATATTCCTGTCTACAGCGTGTTTATCGTATGCTTAACGGGGAGCTGAATGAGGTTGGTCATTCGGTATTTCCTTACATCAATTCAAGACTGCCATAAGGACTTGACATATGTAAGTCTTGACTGATTGATCCATTTCTATTTTATATTCTTTTTCCAATTATATTAAATAACTTTATGTTTAATTATGCGTTGTCCTATTTAGTTATATTTTAGTTTTTATTCTTTTCTTTCTCATTTGTTTGTCTATATGTATGTACATAGATACTAGATATATTATGTATTTTGTAAAAATATATTATTGGGCTCGGATGTTATTTTGTTATATGTATTCTTTGTTTATATGAATTTAGTTGATTTTTCAATAAATAAATAGATATATGTATGAAAATTCCCCTTACGAGGACTATACATACATATGTACATATGTAATGTTTGATTCGATCGAACCAACGTCACTTACGTCCCTTTACAGCGATTGAATTGATATAAGTGCGAGTGGAGGATCTGTAATATAATATTATATCATTTGTACATATTATATATTGTCCAGCACAATGGAAGAGTAGAGAGGTTGTTGGCGCAGGACAGGGTGTGTTGGTTTTGAATATTGATTCCATTATAACTAATGCTAGTTTATGATGACTCACCCTTCCATTCCATTCCATTTTTTTTATTTCTTCTTCATATTAGACTATCCATCCACTCTCCCCGCACTAAAACACAATGCAGTGAACACACCCAAAATTGATCGCCAGGTCGACGAACCACAAACTACGAGCCACTAACCACCTGTCCTGATATAATAATAACAAACGCCCCAACTTCCTTTTCATTGTTGAATCTGCTCTGAACGAGAAATGGAATGTTGAATGCTAAAGTTTTGACTCTATCGTGGAACATTATTATATGGATATATGTTGATGGTTGTACCTCCTACTTGCACAGTTCTTTTTCGAGTGGCTCCTATTCCAAGAGCTATTCGACTTCTCAATGGAATCGTTGGTGCCGTGCCTGAATGCGATATTTTCCACCTAAGTGAGCGTAGATTATCGGATATTATTTTAACATATTTTTCTGGTAACCTACGCTCATCATTGTTCTCTTAATTTGAATGTGATGTATGTATTTGTGGAATCTTAATCTACTCTCTTCCATTTGGGCCTCGCAGGGACGTTTTGTATTTGTAGCTTGTTCTTATTTATCGGAACAGGCTGCAGGTGCAGCCTATTATTTGTATTTTAATTATTACTTTAAGTTTTTTATGATTGTGTTAAATGCTGTATTATTTTTTACTTTTTTTTTTTGTATCTTAATTTTTAGTTCTATATATTAATACTTTTTTCTATTTTCTCCCTCTCTTCTTTTATTATGTAGGCCATTGTGGCGCATTAGGTTCTTCCTGTAATGCCACAATGGTCAAAAACGTTAAATAAATAATATGATTGACATATTCGGCGGAGAATAATGAAGACGGAGATGCATATTCTCTTATGGTAAACAAGTTATTGAACTAAAGAACTGTAAAGTTTGTATCCTATTTGTTTTTTAAACCTATTGATTCATTTAAATATTATATATATATATATATATATATATATATATATATATATATATATATATATATATATATATATATATATATATATATATATATATACTGCTACGTACATACAATCGTATGTAGTTGTGTGTCCTTGGGTACCATCGATATTGTGATCCTTGAGTAGTTTTTTTCCCACAATCCGTCGTCAGAAATTAAGAAATAATTAACTTGGGTTTTTATTATAATCAGATCGCGTGATGGGACTATAATCGTTGGGTCACGGTGTGTTTCCTTCGTCGTCACACACTGCACTAGCGAGTGATAAGTCAATTTGCTGGAACTTGGCAACGCACGCACGGCAGTCAAAGGGTTAACGCTTCAACTGCTCCATTCACAATATAACTTAACCTAACCTAACCCAACTTGACCAAATTCGGTTCCGCAGTGGTGCACTGTCACCGAATCGCCGTAGCGTGAATTCAATAAAAAAAAGTTGTGATTCGATTCGATTCACAAACCGGAAGTTGCCGATTAATTTTTTTTTTCATTTCAGTTCAAAAAGGGTCAAAGTAAATTTTTTATACAAAGAGTTACGTATGTCACAACATTAAGGCAATGAATGTTCATACATATTTGAAATTCTGTCCCTTTCTGTTATGAGTTCGTGTAGAAATTTCCGGGAATTCACGGAATTTTTGATGCCACGTATCCCGTAAATTTTCATCTCCTGCCAAACCTGGGAATTAAAACGATCTTTAAATGTTGGAGTAAAGGCGTATCCAACACTGAAACTATTATGAAGCAAGTGAATCCTCCTTGTATTGACGATTCCACAATGGAAGAAACTCTTTTAGATTCGGATGCAGATGGGACAATTGTGTGTTTGACAATGAATGAAGAGTTAATAACTTAAATTAAAAAAAAGCCTCGACTTGAAAAAATAAATGAAAATATACATGGTGGCCGGAGGAAAAATTGTTTTCGTGCTTTTAACTACAGAACAAACTTCCATCGAAACTGAAAGTTTTTTCCATTGCTGGAAATATTTGTACCAAACTTATAATAGGCTTAAGAATTCTCATTTAAATATTTTAGTATTCTTAATGACTTATTTCAAAGAAATTTACTTTTATAATTACATTTTTTCAAGTTAATGGTTACTATATTAAACGTATTGTTCACTTTTTTTTAATATTTTGTAAATAAATAAATAAATTTTATATTAATGCAAACAAAAATAGCATAACCACATTGGGAGGTCTGCAGCCCCGCAAGCCCCATGTGCAAGAAACGTTAACAGTTAGCTAACATCGCCACACTGTGTAACTATTGTAAATATTTCCTTCCTCTAAGATTCGCAATATAACAATATTTTAATCATTCCAATTATCGCGTAATTGAATAGCTCGATTTCGACAAGATGCGTTCTGTCGCTGGCAATATATAATTATTTATTCTGTCAAAGTCAGACGTTGACCATGACCTACATATTCGACGTAACGGTTTGATACGCGCTGCATTGTAAAATTATTGAAACGATCCCTAAAATACACATTACCTAAATTTCAAAACCTGTATTCCCTTGTTATTAAACCGTTTGACCCAACTCAGTCAAACTGGCCTCCCAAAGCCTTCCTAACTCAAAAGTATAGGGTTTGAGCACACACAAACATGTACACATTATGCTCGAATGATAAGAATTTGCTTGGGAAACCATGTTTTAAGAATCACTAGCCTACAGTAATCTCAGAGCTAGTCCTAGCCCAGCATCTTTTTGGCAACATCTAGCTATTAGATTTTCATAAGTCAACGTTACCCATAGCACTGGCTAATAATACGAAATTGAACAGAAATCTTACCCTGCTGGGTAGGCAACCACTTCAGAGTTGGGATCGACGTCCAACGCCGCATTGCTGGTAACGGTAAGGCCCAAGACTGTTTCCAACTTTATCTGAAACAAAGAAAGACCAAAATTGTAAAAAATAAGATAAAAACAACGAAGAGTCCAACTAGGCCAAGGCACAACCACTCGTTGATAAGCGAAACAACTCTTCTAGCATACGGCAATTTCCAAAACGTTCCAATTCCCAAAACTGAGCAGTCTAAACACGTACGATTTCGAAAATCGATACGACAGCAAATCCAATGTCAGTTTGCTTTTATCCGCATGTCTGAACCTAAAATGGAAACTGCACCTGTCAACTTCGTATGCGCATAGTATTACATTGGAATTGAGATAAATGCGAGAGCGCATTCCTTGGGAAGGTTGAAGTTTTAGTCTTTGAGAGTTCAAATCTGCCAAGTTCAATGCACTGTGCAATATAACCCAAAAACTAGGATTTAATACATCAAACCCAAGATATGTATAGGTAAATAAATGTTTGAAGGCGACGTTAAAAATAATCTAGACAGTTAGAAAAAAAAAAATATATATATATATATATGTACAATGTACATTGTACCTAAACATCCTGTATTTAAGATGAAACTTCGTGTTCGGCATTTCATATTCGTGATCGATGGGCCTCGATTGGTAAGTTATGTAGATGATATTATATATACACAAAATATATCGATGAATTCAGTACTGTATCTGTATAATGCAATATAAAAATATGTAAAAGTTGAATATGGACGTAGTTGACTAATTGAATAACAATAGTGTAGGGTTAGGCCATTTATGCATAGCTCCACTCATATTTCTACGGATCGTACTTCTACATATAAGTATATACCCATGTACCTATTACTTCACAAAAGCAAATTAATTAATGAGGTGTCAAACAACGTCTTGGAGACACTTGATAAATTATAGAAGAGGCCGTCAAAGGGTTAACGCATTGTTCGTAACTTTCTCGTCGTGTCATAAAAACCATACGTGCAATTATTTCAAGTCTGTAAATACACGTGTTTGTGAATTGCGTTACTTGGCCGAAAATTTATAATACATGCAGCTTTCGCCGTACACTTATTAAGGAAGAGTAATCGCAATCGCAAACTGATATGAAAATATTCTACTCTTACTTTAAATATACACATCCATACATATGTATTATAATAAATATGATATTATAATATTGACACGGTGCATGATCCGCGCACTTGATCGAATCGGTAACGGATAGTGATTACTGATTATTCACAAAAAACAAAAAAAATTAAAAATTTTCGACCATCATCAATCAAGAAACACTCTTGTTGTTCCGCACTCGGAAAACGAAAAAGAAAACGGTTCGTTAATTTCAAACATTCAAATTTGGCGATCGTTTCAAGAGTCGTTAGCTGGAAAAAGACACTTCAATCACGACAATTTCGGTCGAGCGATTGCCCCATATATTATATTTTCCCATTACTGCACTCTTCAATCTGTACCGCAACCCATGAAAGCGCAGCGCAGCATCGAGATGCGCATAATATTGAATATTTAATAACAATTTTGGAGGATTTTTATTTTTAGAGGCGGCATAAAAATCGTGTAAAAACTAACCGAAAACTTTTCCAGAAAATTTGTATTATAGTTCCACAAGATACATAGTATCTACCAATATATAATATGTACCTATCAAATTTAATGGCTCTAAATTAAATAGTGTAGATTCACATTTGCCGACTATTACCAAATTTAAGTAATATGTATTATTTATTTATTTAGATATTTATTACAATTTGCCATAGTGACATTACAGAGTAGTTCCAAGTCGTCACTATGGCTAAACAAAAAAATCAGACGTAAAAATCGAAAGCGAAATAAGAAGAGGCTAGTAAAAAGATGAAAATAAAATAAAACAATAAAAAACAAAACGAGCATAAATATAAAACAAATACAATAATAGAACACGTTTCGATCTCAAACTGAACAAACCCTCAACCAGATCAGCATATTTTAGATTGAATAAATCTAAGTTGACAGAAATCTGGTTGTCATATCCCTGGTAACAGAAATCATTAAATTGGTACGTGCTCCAGGAGAAGAGAACAAATTGCGACATCTAATGTACCCGAGATGGCTGAGAACATTGAAGTTCAATTCTGCAAGAGAATTTGAGGATTGCTCACCAAACCAACCACTAATTTATAGAAATGTATGCCCAAATATAGTCTACGTCGTGACTCGAGGGAATTATAACCTAGTGCTCCCAACAGGTACACACTACGATAGAACCAAGGATTGCGACTGTATACCATCATGTACATAGGTATATCTGAGAAACCTCGTCTGTACTCTTTCGATTCTCATACAATGGACCCTATCACTAGGGCTCCATATAATTGAAGAAAACTCAAGAATGCTTCTTACTAGCGGGATTACTATATAGGATACGGAGCACTAGTGGACTCTTGAAAGGTTTACTTGCACGCAGTATGAAACCCAACGTTTTTACACTCTCGAGCAAATATTATCAATGTGCCGTCCAAAATCGAGATTCCCAGATCACTGAAACTCACAACCGAATTTATCTTAATGCCATTTAAATGGTAACAGTATTTATATTGGTTTCGCGAGCATTTCTCGATGTTGAACGGCAACATGTATACCGTTGACCAATTGAAAATCGCAAAGGGCATCAATAGATTTGAACAACTTAAGATCGTCAGCAAACAATAAAAATTTAGAGTGTTTAATTACCCTAGATATATCATTTATGAATATGTTGTATGTATGTACATATGTAGATTCACTTATATATTTAGCCCTCAAGTTGGAGCCCACAGACCGAATGGAAATAAAGACGCTGTACATAAAATTGGGGAGATTGTCGCTCAAGGCAAATCCATTTTCAAAAATAATGGTCTAAATGGTATTTGAAATTTGGTATCGACAGTAAATCGAAATCGAAATCGACATTTTGATGGTTCGGTCTCGTTATTCGTCGATACGTGGACAGTAAAAATAAATATTATCGCCTCTCGTTTTCACGGCGGCTCAATTGTAAGAAACGAACAGATAATGTTTTTATACATTCACAAGTATATAGGCATTTAATGGGTTCATTTTCATACATACATATATGATATTTCGCATACGAATACATGTATGTACATACATACATACTTGACCACTTCATAACATACATACATATTATATACATATATGTACAATTAAACGAACGAGCCAAACAACGAACATTTGTATGCAAATCGCGCTTATTACGGACATCGCTGTAATTTTTATTTAATTTTTCACTTGCACATTTTCTAATCTTGTTCCTCTAAATTATTTTATCTACCTATCTAATAAAGTTGTAGCAATTTTTAATGAATTTATATCGCGGTATAAAAAGTCTGCCCTACGTCAGACTTTTGATTGTCGTGCAATTGTAACGCCAATTTCGTGCTATGTTTCCAATAAATACGAATGCATACTTATGTATACCGTTACTACAAATACCTACCATTGTTTCTTTTTTATACAATATGTGCATTCATGTAGGCACGTGAGTGGAGTGTTGATAAATTAATTTTTGTACATACATATGTACATAAAAGTCATTTTAAATTGAAAACCAATATATGTACATATGTTTGTATGTGTGTACCAGTGACGTGCTGTGGAAATCTCCCTGTTTCTGTCACACAGCCTCACTTACATGTGCGCGAGCAGGATACAAGGGGACAAGGTGACGTCATACAGAGTCACAATACTCGCACACATGTAAATAAGGCTATGCGACAAAAACAAGGAGAATTTCACGGCACGCCACTGGTGTGTACCCAAAGATGGGCGGCAAAGTTACTTTTGCCCACAAAACATGGTTCACTATTGTCCTACAAAGCAAGAGAGCAAAAATATATACCCATATATGTATATAAATACTTGTACAACTTGATGTTTCTATTTTATATTATGTTTTAATATATTTTCGACCATTGTGGGGCATTAGGAATTCCTGTAATGCCACAACGGCCCAAACTTTAAATAATTAAACTGAAGCCCAATCTAATACGTAGTTTGTTTAAACTCTAACAAATCCAAACTTTTCCTTAAATTCAAATCCAACTAATCCACATACATATGTATGTACATACATATTAGATATATTTAGAACCAAAGGCTAAGTAATCCATCAAACCCGAGCTGAACTTCACCGTTACTTCAAAGCGAATCTTAATATGTAGAATGAATTTAATTACCTGTTGGTTTATTAGCGTCATTCATACACGTGCATACTCTATTTTATGATAACAGAAAACCTTGCACATTATCGACATCGACGGCGAGTCTACTGCGAAAAATATTGACGAGTTTGCTTTCAAATATAGTACAAGGTTTTTTTTACCCAACACATACATACAACTCTGCTGCTGCTGTTGGCAAAATTGATTGGCGAAAAAACACCAAAAACTAACAACATGAAAAACACAAAAAATTATTTCATTATCGCGCATAGTGCGGATTCATTTTCATATGACATATATGTATGTATATTGTTATTTGATTGATTCAATGAATTATACAACAACATAACAAGTGATCTCATAGCTAATTTTGAACGTGGCTATTATGCTTCATCAAGAGATTACCGTATGTAATATGTACCGTACATATGTATGTATATTACACGCAATGATATCTTGCGGCACCAATTTAGTGTCACTATACAAATATAAAACATGCATATATATTATATTATATCTACAACCAGTGGTGTAGTGCTAAATAAAAAAGTACCAGGTCGGTGTTTAATTTTTACAACCCCCCCCCCCCCCGACGCTTTTTACGTTACTTAAAAATATGTATCCTAATATTGGTAGTTTTCGGCATCATTCAAGGTGTCTATAATTTTTTAAATGGGTTGTTATTCGGCTGTTTTTAAAAAAAAATCTGCACTCAAATGGGCATTTGAGTGAGGATACCGTTGTAGTCACCAAATGTTAAAACGACAGTCTGCTCACAATATTTGGTATATAAAATTTTATATGAAATATAAGCAAAAATATTTTTTAATTGTACTAAAAAAAAGGGCATGACCAGGGCGGCGATCTGGCCCCACTACATCACTGCTTATAACGCAACTGATCAACTGTCGCTACAGTCCTGACTCGAGCCATCGACATCGAGCTGATCGACTGGTAGTCGAGGATGCCCAAAGTCCTGGGAAATCGTACCTTTGTGTAAGTATGAGGTGTTTTGAGGGTACAATATGCATACATACATACATATGTAGGTTACAGTGCAATTCGAAGACTATCGGTGATCAGAGAATGCAGAGAGTAATTTAGGTGTGGGTGTAACAGGGTGAACAATGCGGTTACGGTAAGTGCACACACACACACACACAGCTTGGGAATGGAGCTAGTAGACTGCGTACTTATATTATACTTCATGGGAGCTCGAGCCAGACACGAGCTGGTGCTTCTTCTGGAGACAGGGTGTCGGTTGTCACGCGATGGCACACTTTTGCCCGACCTAACCTTTAAGCCGCTTCGATTAACTGTAACCGAGCGGACAGAGAGGGGGTTATGAGAAAAAATAATGAGAAAAAGAGCACCACCGGATATCTGACCGGTTATCGCACAGACGACGGATTAATGCTGTGCCAAGAAAAACCTGAAGGTTTGACACGTTTCAAACTATCAATGTCACTCGTATGAAACGCTGATAAAGTATGAGCTGAGCTTCCAAACTGTGTACTTCCAACCACAACAAATTCTAGCAAAAATTCTACTAAGACTACATACATTTACTTAGTTATGAAGCTGAAAGGAAGATTCTAGTGGATTTTCCCTTAGATCAATTCAAATTAAAATTCAATGTAGTGCTAAATAAAAAAGAACCAGGTCGGTGATTAATTTTTACGACCCCCCTCCCCCCCGCTTTTTTCCTTACTAAAAAAAAGTTGTATCCCACTATTGGTAGTTCAAATATTTATAAAAAAAATCAAATAATAATTAACAAATATTCTTACTTGTTGAAATTATGATGCATTTTTTTTATATTTTATAAAAACTTCCATAATGCATCCTCTTCAACATCTTTGATTTTGCAAAACCCGTGTTTGTTTCAACAGCAACATTTCCTTTTAGCAATGCTAAAACCATGTACATATGTATACATATTGTTACGTACGCCATGGATTGAGCGAATTGTACTTAGACCAACGGATATCTGTTATCGGTTAACTAAATGCATGCACTTACTTCCAAAGATTATATCTGGACTCTAAGTGCATTTAGGCTAAACAATGACCGTTATTAGTTAGTTCTCAGAATCGGTACGGGAAGACCCATTGTCTTGGAAATACATATCCGAATACGTGACTATACAACAGGTAAACAGATTAGGCGTCCTGAGAGATCTACCCTTTATAAGGCGGTACGTAGGCGATATAATTCATTCTGGACGGAGCAGTGACAGTGTGTGTGTCACCATAATCATCAATAAATGCTGTGAAACAACTGTTGGCCTTTACTTGGATCCTCCACCCACCCCTACGCAACAATATGTATGTATGTCAAAAAAATATCAAATTTTAGCATGTAAATTTAGAGATGACTTCATTTAAGCTGAGTTCCCTTATTTTATCTATCCTCAAGTGCGTATGGTCAATAGTTCAAAGAATGTTTTTTTTTCGAAGTTTTGGGTGGTTTTAGATAAAAAAGCCAATAAATTTAATTAAACGTCTTTTAATTTTTGAATATGCTCAGATTACTATTCATCGAGTTTTAAAAGGAGTCATAATATTTGAAAAACATAATTTTAGTCAATTTTTATAATAATCAAAGTACCAGGGCGGCGACCTGACCCGACTACACCACTGTGTATAAGTCGTAACATTTACGAAGGCTCACTCCCATTCCATGTTAAAAATGTGCAAAAATTTTAAAATCCTGTACTATCGGTTCTCGTAAATGGAACGACTCATACTTACGTTTTTGTCAAATTTTCAATTCAAATTGAAAGGATGTGAATATAAAAAAATATATGGAATTAATGCAATAAATAAATGAGCCAATAATACAAATATCAACCATCTGGCAGAGTTCGGATTGACTATTACACATGTACTTAATATACGTACAATTTATTAGGATGGATTCGTACGATTAAGATAAGGAAAGATTATTTTATATGTATGTACATATTATGTAATTTGAATAAAAATATTATCCTGTGAATTTGAACGATATGAGGAAAACATGTTTTGGCGCAGCCTAGAGAAGAAAATACCACAGGTAAAGTAAAAATAAAAATGAAAAAGTAGGTTTAATTTAGTGATGCAATGCGGTAGTCAAAAGCTCTTCTTATCTTTGGATAAATGTCACAGAAACTTGAAGAGACGAGGCTTGAAAATAGTTCACGCTCTTCACCGAGAAACTAGGACAGAACACTCGATGGACGACCACAGAAACACTTTATATTATATCTACATATGTATGTACGTATAATACATACATATATGTACTTTTTATAAATATTATAAATTTACTTTTTGTCGGCCAAAACCGGATTGCCGGCAGAAAAACAAACGACACTTAAAAATGTCGCGAATCGAACAGTACAAACATACATACATACATGTATAAAATATAAATATGTAACTCTATTTGGAAACGGAAAAAAACCGGTATTTAATTTGAATTCGTATGAATGTGTGCTGTGCCGTATTCCGTTATGACGACCTTTGACTATGCAACATGCATATTATTATGTCAATTCGAAGATGTTGTATCTGCGGTTCGGTTCCTAAATGGGCCGACGAAAAATATTCCTATTTGATTTATAAGTCAATATGTACATACTATTAAACGAGCAATTCTCGTATGTTTTGCCGTAAGTTTGTCGATTTTATTTTAAAAATAGCGCAATGGTTTTAATGTAATTACTTCTAGTAAGTGTCCATTTAAAACATATTTCTACTTGTAAGTCAGATGTATGAATGTAAATACATATAATATGTATGTATGTAGTATGCAAATGCATACAATAATAACGTTATGATAATAATTCATAACAAAAAAAATACGTACATACAACGACAGTGGCTTACTCCGTTAAGAATGTTAATTCGGCAAGTTTGATTATATTATTTAACAGGTTAGCTCACATAATGTGCAATTTTTATGTTCGCAGCGCGTGGAAAAATTGATGCATTTCTCACGTGTGTCGAGAATTGCGCAATCCACGCTTCGAACATTAATTATTTTTGAATGTGTTAAACACGAGTGGGTGTACCCACTACTATTGAAATATATTGCGAAATCGAAATGTGATAAATTCAACAGGAATGTGTTAAACTGCCGTTTTGGGCTTGATCCATAATACGGCACACTGAAGCTGGTATGCTAAATTGACAACACGAATGACGTGACTAATTTTTAAATAGGTACTATAATTTAAGAATATCCTAGAATTCTTCGGGTGACACGGTACTGTACTGATCGATGAGAAATATGCACTCTTATAGCAATTCTAGCGCAACTTCCGCAATATTTACAGCCGGAAAGATTCCAGCAATGTCACGCCTGAAAGGGTAATTTCGAACGATTTGCCAATGAGATCAGATTTCAGAGCATCCTCGGTCATAAAATTGAAGGATGACATTTAAAAGACGTATGATTCGTATGCATTTGTACATGTGTGTACAGTATACTCTCGATTATCCGGGTGCGAATTATCCGTGCTTGAAAAATATTAATTAATTTTTTTAAATTAATTTAATTTTTTCTTATATGATTATGAGACGCACCGATTAATTGCCACCGTAAACACGCATGTTATTTGAAACAAATGATGTCACACAGAAATGTTTTTCGTTCCCTTTTTAAATGTCTTTTACTATTGCGTTAATTCTTTCAGTTGCTTTTGATCAGCGAATTCAGAGCAGATTTTTTCGTAATATACGTATTTTTTAATTATTTTTAATTGCTGGTGAATTCTGCATCGAATTTCGAGAATATTTGCAACCCGATCAAATCTATAATGCAGATGAAACAAGCTTGTACTTCAAGTGCTTGCCGACAAAAACGTTGGCTTCAATGAGAGAACAAATTCGCTCCTGGACATAAATCGTCCAAAGAAAGGATAACTGTCATGTGTTCTTCCCGTCAATTACTATAGTCAGAAAGAGACTTGGATGGAAAGAAAGATTTTTGAAGATTGGTTAAAAAAAATGGGTTCCAGAGGTGCAAGATTTTTTAAAAAATAAGGGATTGCCATAGAAAACAGTATTGTTATTAGATAATGCTCCTTCTCATCCAAACGATATCATATTGAAAACAAATGATGGACTTGGACACTATTACTACATAACTACTAACGACCACTTATCTGCTTAACTATGAGCGTTTTAATAATTAGTATTAAAATTAATAAATAATTAGTATTAAAATTATGAAACAAAAATTTGTGTTGTAAAAATGATTATCCGTGTTTTTCAATTATCCGTGACCTTCCTCCCCAGCATTAGCCCGGATAATCGAGAGTGTACGTATAGTTATTGTACGTGTTAGCACGACACGCCCAGTGCAAGTCCGGAGAACTTTCCATTAGTGCCAGCCGGTACGTCTTGTCTCGTCTATATGTGTACCAACATATGTATGTATAAATATATGTATGTACTTACTTACTTACTTACTTACTGCATATAATAGTAGTAATACATAGTAATATTGTGTACGTACAAACAACACACGTGGGTTTAAAATGCCGCTCGAACGATTTACTAAATCGGCGGAAGCTAACTCTGATCCACTTTTTAACACCACACTTAAGCGCCCACGCGATTAATATTTTAAAAGAAAAAAAAACGTTGAGCAATTCTTGGTTGTATTTGAAATTCTCGCCGAGCCCTATAGGGAGAATAAAAAAAGAGAAATGTATCAAAATGAATCTCGAAATCGTAATAAAGCACACTTCAAATCCAATGTCTCTTCCTTATCGATATCTTCACTTATATCGTGTGAGACGTTACATACACCCACGAAACGTAGCCTAAAAAACTTTCTATCCAATTGCTTTTGAAAGAGATTTAAAAGGAAGGAAGAAGAGCACGATTCATTGATAGGATTTCAAATAACACTTGAAACCATCTCAAAAACCAAGAGATAAAATCATAAAATTGTATAGTCTCGCATAGCAATAGGCACATTTGAAACAGGAAAAACGATATTTCAGTTTCTAAGCCGATTTTACAACTTGTGCAACGTTTATGCAAAAATTCATTCATAAGAAAATATTCGATAAATAAATTAAAACATTGAGTAATTTCAAAAATAGTATATTATACGTACATACATATATTGAATAATACCTACTATTAGGTGCAAAATTTGCATTTACATTAAACTAATTAAAAAGTATTATGTAAAAATAATTGTTTTTCGAAAAAATAATCATTCATATGTATACATATGTATGTATGTACATAGGTACATATGAGCACTTGGAATTTAACTAATGTTGAATTCCACTGACGAAACATTATTCAAATTTATTCTCGAAAAAATTATTTCCGCTGCACATTTGAATCAACTTTGCGAATTATTTTTAGCACTCAATCACACAATTGAACAATAATAATTATGTACAATCCGAATAGAATAATATGTATGTAGCAAAGCACATAGCATAACATACGATCGTAATAATGAAGTAATTATATTGGACAGTCGAGGTACAGAGCGTTCAGTTTATACTGCAATCCACGAAAGATCAAAAATAATATAATTTAGTCATTTTAATATATTTTTAATAGCATTAATCAAACACCAAACGGAATCGTCCTTTATACATATACGGTATGAACATACATACATACATAGCATAATGCATATATTTTCACTTACATTTCTGTGAAATCATAACCAGTTACATTTTCATGGTTGGTTTTATTCACTTATGATAAGGTTGTTAGGGTTGGTATTATTTAAGGATTAGGTTAGGTTACGTTAAGTTAGGGTTGGCCCTATTCATTTAAGTTTGGGTTGTTAGGGGTGGTAGTACGTTGTAAATTCATTGTTTACATACATTTTCACTGCTTGAATTGGTAAAAATATATTTTTTTACTAGTGAAAATATACATATTTTCAATTGAAATGTGCTTTCGCTGTAGCACATACACAAAAGCGTGCATTCAAGTTT
The DNA here is from genome assembly GCF_051622035.1 of Arctopsyche grandis. Taxonomy (NCBI): domain Eukaryota; kingdom Metazoa; phylum Arthropoda; class Insecta; order Trichoptera; family Hydropsychidae; genus Arctopsyche; species Arctopsyche grandis. The sequence goes on from NC_135357.1 coordinate 224,559, forward strand.
GAAATTACCGATACATTTGTAAGTTGTATCAGATGCATTTTTTAGAGATGTTTTTTTGCAAACTCTTATGACTCTGTACATACGCAAGATTATGAAGAGCCAAAAAAAAGGAAAAGAAAAAATGTCGAAAATGAGTCACAAGGCCGGCGCACAAGTGAATCTCGATCAGACTTCGATAAGAGCGGAATGAATGGTGGTTGTGAAATTTGAAGTGTTAAAATTAAAAATTCCGCGTCGTAGATATGTCGACCTACGCTCGACACACTTCGCGCTACAATACACGTGATGGAGTTAAAACGAACGTAATTCCGAGTGACAAACTACGAAATGGGTACAAAATGTCCATTCGACACGCGCCTCGCTCAAAAAACATATGTATTGTACCTACGAGTACACGCTGCATTGCGACGACTGAAACGTCAACGCCTACACTTGACACGGAATAACAAAAAAAAAAAACCACAAAGATAAAGTGAAAAAAGCCGGCTTGTAGTGCGCATTAAAGAACGGTTTTCATTAAGTCGGCGCACGGAATTACGCAACGCAACTTTAGGCAATGTATATTGTATCTACTAACACTACTAACAATAACACTGAATTCACATTCCGTGCGAACTATTCTGTGTAGTATGTTCATATCTATGTTTATTTATTTATTTCTAGTTAATTTTGGACCATTGTGGCATTACAGGAAGAACCTAATGCGCCATAATGCCCTACATTTGATAAAGAAAAACAAAAAATAAAATACATAAAATAAAAAGCAAAAATGCAAAGGCAGAAAAACATGATAAAATGAAAAATAAAAATAGAAAAATTTAACATAAGAAAAAAAAATAAACAAAGTTGTAAAAATCAAATAAATAAAATCCTCATATCCCATTCTTAGTTTCACAATGAACAAAAAAATAAAAAAAATAGTACCTAAAAATATACATAAGGAGAATGAAAAAGAAAAAGTAAAATAAAATAAAATCACAGCAAGGCCTAAATGGAAGAGAGTAGATTAAGATTCCACACTTACATCACATTCAAGTTAAGAAAATAATGATGATCGCAGGTTACCAGATAAATATGTTAAAATAATATCCGATAATCTACGCTCACTTAGGTGGAAAATATCGCATTCAGGCACGGCAGCAACGATTTCATTGAGAAGTCGAATAGCTCTTGGAATAGGACCCATTCGAAAAAGAACTGTGCGAGCAGGAGGTACAACCATCAAATGATGATGTCTACCACGCACATAGTTATTAGCACATAACTGCTCCAGCAACAACGGGCATGACGTATTACCACGCAGGAGTTGGAGAACGAAACGAATTAATGTAAAATTTCTCCGAAGTTCAAGGGAATAAACCCAAGCATGCCCAAAAGGAAAGGAGTGGGGTAGAGATATAGGTAGAACCCAAACTCTTTCTTATAGAGAAAACGAAGAAATGCTTTTTGCACTTTTTCAATCATAAGAGAGTGATTTGCTTCATGTGGATTTCACACAATCGCATTATACTCTAGCTTACTTCTAACAAGCGAGTTTAAAAGCAAGCGAGAAGACAAGGGGTTTGAGGTTGGTTTATATATGTCTTATTTCAATTGTAACCGATGTAGATTTCATAATCACATAACACGAGGATAGAAGCCTCCCAGTCACGGGTGACGGGTGTTAATGACTGCTAATGGTGGTGTTTATTTTTCTTTTATATCCAATTTCGAAGTCTTAAATACATATAGATAGAAAATACTATATATTTTCTTCACCCTTATATTAAAATGTAGATACTATTAAAAGGGGTTGCGACTCGAAAAAAATTGGGAATCCATGATATAAGTACATAAGATAATAGCAATATACGAGACTTCAAGCAAGATATAATTACATACAACTTAAAAGTTCTTATTATCATTACTCAAAAATAAAATAAAAAAAGGCTGCATCGAATCGTGAAGTCGAGCTTTCAACGAAAATTGGTTTTTATCCATCGGTTTCAGCTGAAAGTTCAGCAGGTCATCTCCGTGACGTCACTAAAGAGCATTGAAGAACGGAGTGTGGGTGTTGAGAGTCGCTGATACGTCATCGTTATCAATTTGCGGTGACGCCCATCGATTTTCAATTTTTCGCACAGATTTGCACCAAAACAAGGTACGTACGAAAACCGGTGTTTCTACATTTTTATGTAAATATATTCACTTTCGGCGACATTCGTGCAAATTTACATAACGACGTTCGCCGCCTAATCTCGTATTTTCGAATTTTCTCCAACGTCACCGCGAAACGCTTTAAGTACCTACCCTACTTAACGAAATCCTTCGGGATTTGAAAATCACATTTTCGCGTTGGAATATTTACTGTGCTCATATATTTGGCATTACATACACTACCGTCCATATGTTTAAGACCAAACCTATAACTCGATTTCTAATGTCCATTAAAATAATTTAGCGTAAAATAGTTCAAAGAAATGGGTATCATTTGTTTCCCTACACCCTTGGATATAATTTGAGCAAAAAAAAACAGGGATTATCCCATTGGTTTGTTGTTTTTTTTATATAAGGGTTCAAAATGGGCTCAAAGACACCGCGTGACGAATCGACACATGTTGCAATTCGACAACTCTACTATACGCAGTTTATGTTACGAACTTTTTTTGTTATTTTATCCTGCTGATATGACATCGAAACAGTTCAAAATAATAAACCCTAAATGAATTTGGTTCAGTTTAATCTGATCAGTCAGACTTTGAAGTCGTACTAGCGGAAAAATTTATAATACATAAAGAGGACAAAAATTTTTGAAGAAATGTGGGAAAAAATAAAAATCTCACCATGGAAACTCGAGGAGCCATTATTGCTCTTTACAAACAGCAAAAAACCCAACGATATATCGCCGAAAATTTGAATATTTCGAAGACTGCAGTACAACAGACGATAAAAAAATTCCAAAATTCTAACAACATTATGGATTTATCAAAATCAGGACGTCCCAGAATCACAACACAAGCATTGGATCAACAAATGATATTATTGAGCAAGCGAAATAGAAGGATAACGGCACCAGAAATCGCCTCTGACATAGAAAAGACAGCCTTCAAAAAAGTATCGGTCACCACGGTTAAACGTCGGCTGATGGAAGTGAAGCTGGGAGGGCGCATAGCAGTAAGAAAACCATTATTAAGAAGAAATAATAAAGCGAAAAGACTAGCTTGGGCTCTTCAGCATCGTAATTGGTCAATTGAAGATTGGTCAAAAGTGATTTGGTCCGATGAATCGAAGTTTGAATTGTTCGGTTCGAAAAGACGAGTTTACGTCCGGCGCACTCCCCAAGAAAAAATGATGCCAGACTGTGTGCTGCCAACAATCAAGCATGGTGGTGGATCCATAATGATATGGGGATGTTTCTCAAGAGCTGGAGTTGGGAATTTAATCAAAATTGATGGAATTTTAAAAAAAGAAGGGTATTTGAAAATTTTAAAAGAACAAGTTTTGCCGTGCGGCCGGAACTTATGTGGGCATGATTTTATATTCCAACAAGATAATGACCCAAAACATAAATCAAAGCTATGCATGGACTTCTTACAACAAGAAGAAGAAAAAAATAATTTAAAAATCATGAACTGGCCTCCTCAATCCCCCGATTTAAACCCAATAGAACTTTTGTGGGACGAATTGGACAGACGAACCAGAATCCATCGCTCAACATCCATAAATAAGTTTTGGAATCATCTACAGGAAAGTTGGAAGTCCATACCTCCCATCACACTTCAAAATTTAATAAATAGAATGCCGAGACTATGTGCAGCAGTGATTAAAAGTAAGGGTGGGTTTTTTGACGAAAGTTCAGTTTGACGTTTTTATTTTTTTATAATTTTATGTTTATTAATTGTTGTAATATCTTTATTTATTTTAATAAATGCGTATTTTTTGAACATAACTGAGTTTATATTTTTTAAATTGGTCCAAAATTGTGTAAAATATGCTCCAAAAACACTTTGGTCTTAAACATATGGACGGTAGTGTACATTATAACTACATATTAGACCTGGGGCACACAGGCACATGCATATGTAGGTACCACGCTATACGAAAAAATCCAAATCACAATGTTTATGTAATAAATAAAATACGTATGTACATACATACAATGTCAATTTAAGGAGGTATTCTAGTATAGAGGCAGAGTAGAGGCTAGATGAATTGTAGGTATGTTTTCAGGTGCAATAAAAAAACCAAAAAAAAATTTAGCAGCCATTATTTTACCAAATATTTATTAATGTTTGAAGAATACATAAAAAAACATCTAAGGAAAAAAATCTAAATTCAAAAAGTTACAGGCTGATGAAGTGAGGGGTCTCAAAAAAATGGCGCGCTCTGGTTGTCAAGATTGCAACCCTCCTAGTAAACTGAGATCAAAAAAACAAATTAATCGGGTAAAATTACGCGCCGGTTAGATGCCACGTCACTAACAGCTATATCTCCGAAAATAAATTAAATTTTGAAAAATCCTCTTAAGGACATATTCTTAAAGGTTTAAGCTTTGAAAATATGAAAAAAAAATCGATTTTTTCAAATTTCTAGACTAGAATACCCCCTTAGAGGTAGGATAAATAATACCCTTTTAACCATAAAACATGACTAGTCAAGACTGACAATGAATCGATACAGTACGTATTTGATATTTGTACTTCTTTAAATATCACGGACCGTAACTTACAAGTATGAATGTGTGTACAATATCTACACATATGTATTTATGTACATATATCTATTATGTATTTAATGATAACACAGCCAGCGTATTATCGCGCAAATAACGTTTTACGGACATCCCATCCCGGCCAAACGTTAACGTGAATTTATACGGACCGGGGGAGAGCAAAAGCCGCATGTACTATACCTATATAATATGTATATGTATTATATGTAATACGAAATATAAAAATAAAATATATGCGATCGAACTATTGCTATGTGAACCGATGGAACGATTTATTGTTTTTAGATATGGAAAAAGCTGGAAAAAATTGGTGATTTATTCACCGGTAAACATCGTTACATTATACCGAAGCGATAACTATAAAGACCAAATTTAATAGGGCCATATTTAGCTCAGAAACATCCATTTCTCACTCTATGTATTGATATTATTTATCGCGGGTTTTATTTAAATTAACCAGCAATTAGGTACTAAATTGTACCAAAATTAATGTGATGAAAATAACTACACATTTGTATTGTACATGTGTTTGTTTTATTTTCATCGGGAGAATAGATTTCCAGCAGACTGAAAGTGAACAGCCATATGAGGTTGGCATATGAGATGCAGTCACGAAATATTCCAAGTACCTACTTGATTGTCTCTTGACTATATTGAGGAATAAAGATGGATGGAAGGCCGAGGATAGAAGCCTCCCAGTCACGGGTGTTAATGACTGCTAATGGTGGTGATTAGTTTTCTTTTATATCTAATTTTAAAGTCTTAAACACATATACATATGTAGGTACATATGTATCTAAAAAAACTACTTTTTATGTATTTTCTTCACCCTCATATATTAAAATGTGGATATGATTATAAAAAAGGGGGTTGCGATTCGAAAAAAGTTGGGAATCCATGATATATGTACATAAAATAATAGCAATATGCGAGCCTTCAAGCAGGATATATATACAACTTAAAAGTTCTTAGTATCATTACTCAAAAATAAAAATAAAAAACGCGAAAATTACGCCGTTGCGCATACACTTATACGGTATTCGAAAACGAGTGGGAAGATTTCCTCTTAACGAACACTCAATCGTAATAATGATATGTTTGGATTGGATGTCTGTATTTCTTTTTCTATTTTGTCTGTTTATTTTTGACGAATGAATAATATCTCCATTTGTTTCGTAGGTAAAGAGCAATTCAATCCTAGATATGTATGTACCTACTAGACGTTGCTACACATGTATGTACAATAGATACCCAATACAAAGTATCTCGTAGATTCGTACCTTTAAGGTCTGACCGCACTATACGTCAAACGAACGATCCGACACTTCACAATAGTGTGCGACAATATTAGGTAAACCACACGTGAACGATAGCGAAGCGACACTACCCAGTAAATTATGTCAATCATTCGTTCGGTACCTCGGAGCAAGATGAACGAAACGGACACTATTATAGTATCGCAAAGAAGAAGAAAAATCGAGAAAAATCAAAAGATTACGGCTACATGCTATTTCAAAGTCACGATATGAAGAAGGAGAATAATTGTCGCAAGGCAACCCCCACTCAACGACACTTGCGTCACGCCGCGAACGACACCTTGCGTCAAAGATGGTCGAAAAGTCAACTTTGAAGCATGGTGTCGTTCTACATACGTCATGCGACTGTCGTGCAATGCGTTATGTCTGATACAATTTCATACAAACAATATTTGGTCGCGTACTGTTGTGAAGTGTCGGATCGTTCGGTTGTCGCATAGTGCGTCAGACCTTTATAGGGCCCATTATTCGATTTGTCGGTAAATGTGTCTTTGGTAGGATGGCCAACTTTTGTTAATCTCCAGCTTTTGTTGGGCAATTACTTTCGAAAACAGCATTCATTAGTCGAACACGAATTTTAAATCATACTGTAAAAAATACTAGACCACAGTTTACAAGAGAAATAATAAATCAAAGTACTAACCATTATAAAGCTATGTAAAAAAATAAACCTAATGTTAAACTCTACCGCTGACATGATTTGTGGCGAACGATCACTGCGTCTATGAATAAAGTCCACGACAGACGAATTATACTGAAAGATTGTTATGTCCATGTTCCCGTTTAGTGGAAAATTTGCCAAAAAAAATCAGAATACGGCTAAATATACATATGTACATATGTACGTTTGGCGAGATTATTCGATTGACACACTGTCAAACAGCATACGAATGTATATGTATAGTATCACATGTCAAAAAGTATAATTTTACCCATTCATCGACCTTGTCTCGCTTTGACTGACGTGCGAACAAAGAAAAAAAATCAAAATCAAACGTCAAAATAGATTTATTGTTTACACGGGCGTACGCTTTCCTTATATGTACATATGTATATTATATAATATATTAAAATATTACACATACATTTTTTGACGATCGATCAAACTGCTGTTTAAAAATTCAAAAAGTAAATTTATAATGATTTCACAGCAATTATGGCAAATTTGTCAAGCGAGCCTACGCGTCTCGTCCTCTACGGGTTAATTGAATGCTTCGCTGTATTCGATCGACACTTTTATTTAACATATAAATCAATTGCAAACACATATTTACATTGCGAATTTATTCGTCTCAAAAATTTACCTACATACATATGTACATACATATGTTACATATGTACTCAATCACATTAATAACAAAAACAATTTTTAATGATAAAATCACTTAAACTTGCTTCCCTTTATCACAATTGTACTATATTGAGTCATACGAATAATTGATGATGACACATTTCACTAATTATGAAAATTAGATTTTTGTTAATTTAGTCGTTCTAAGTTAATATAATCGTGAACTTTTTATAAACCTTTGTATACGTAAAAATACTTCTGAAACCGGCTGTATATTACATATGTACATATGTATAATATACCCTGAAGTAATTTAAAATTAAAAGATGTTTAAATTATTTCATTTTATTTTATTGTACATAGATATATACCAAGAAGGCTTGACAGGAAGACCCAATGCGCCTTCCTGGACAATTAATTATAAATAATGCAGTATTTTATTATTAAATAAATCACTGTATGTCCAGAAGCTGAACTTACAATAAATACAGAAGATTTGTGACAACAGGAAAGATGATTTTTGCCAATTTTAAGGAACCGTTTCAACAATGATCAGATAAAATTGGCAAACTCTGATAAGAAACGATCGATTTGGAGTCACGAAACCCCCAAATCTAACCAGCAGTATAGCGGATCGAACCCACTGATCACTTGGTGCTAAACATATACGCTGCCGTTAAGCCATACTGCTTAAAAACGATTATTACCTTAAATAGCTATAAAAACACCGACGACGTATTTTAATTCAATGGGATTGAATTCTTTAGAAACATTTTTACAAGGCTTTTATTATAAGTCCTTGAATTTGAGAGAGTTAAAAACTATGTACGTACAAGTACATACTAATATAATGATTTTGACAGTGCTACATTTAAAACCCACAGAATTTAGCACTGGATCGATCGTTTGTATGCGGACTGGGGCGCTTTTAACCCCGACTATTTCGCAGTGACGAAACTATTTCGTTTTAGCAGAGCTTTCGCTATGTGAGTTGTTGTGTTACATTGTTTTGAAAGACCCTTTTCAGTGGACCTTCAAAGTCATCCTTGTCCAGTTGCCTGCAATGCGGTTGTTAATAACAATCGTATTTTGAATGTGGAGTGTGCATATTTTGTACAATCAGAAATTAGTGGGTGGACATACAAATAGAAATAGCGTACAAAATTGCATCTATGCACAATGCATTACATGCATTATGCATCATTTCCGAAATATGTTATGCATTCCTTGTACACATGTACATGTGTATATATGTATGCAGATTAGCACAGATAAGCTGTATAATGTGAGGGGTCAATTATTTACGTCAAACATTAATTTAATGACTTTAAAACATGAATGTTTTGAATCATTTTAATTGTTATCTATGTAACAATTGTCCAGAAAAAGCAAACTACAAAATCTTATAGAGATTTATATTTTGCATTCATTTGTATGTTCAGTAATAAAATTCATACTCGTACTATTTTATTGTATTTTGCGTAATTTAAACGACAATGTACCTTGGACACTTGTATTTTGTACACACATATATGTAGAGTAATTACACAATTTTCATTTGCACACATGAATGTATGTTGATGTTAATTTAAGAATCAGCAGAGAATCACGCACGTGATACCATAAGATATGTATGTACATATATATGTAGGTTTAGGTAAATACGATCACAGCTAGGAAGCATAATATGTAGAAACATACCAATCCAGTTTAAATATGCGAATAGATTAGCATTGTCGTAGCAAACACGAGGAGCAGAACCGGTGGTTCACAAAACAAGGCAAATTGCTCTCGTTTGAATCCATATACGGCAAGACAGGAAAAAACACACCCCCGCTTCAGATGAAAAAGGACGTAAAAGCAAATATCGGAATTCTGCGTGATTAATACACGCATTACGTGTCCATTAAGACCCACTCTCGTCGACATCTCGACGACATTTTTCAATGAAAAATAACGGTTGCGTCAAATATTGTTGGTACGTTGCGTGGAAGAGAAGATGAAACTCTATTTGTCGCCGTGTAACGACCCAAATTATAATAATTGGTAACACTGTAAAAGTAATAAAATAATAATCTATGTATTTACACTTCAAATCAATGATCCAAAATCTTGTCAGAATTCAGCGTGCCGAAAGATAAGATGATACCGTTGTTAATGGGACACAATCAGTCACATCAAAGAAATTTCTATGCAAAGTTTTACGATCAACGGGCATGATTTATAATATATCAGCCGATTATAAATGGCGACAGTGTGAGATTGATGATTGTTACATATGTACATACCTACTGTTGACAATATTGACAATGCACTAATGCAGCAAGGACGAAAAAGCAAGTCTCTTAAAATGGTCCAGCGGGAAATGAAAACGGTGGGCGATGAATGTCGATGATTCAGAATAGCCTGCTTCCTACCCTTCGTTTATAAAATAACATTTACTTTATTCTAGAGGAAAACTAGAACAAAATCAAAATATTTTCAGACAGAATCGTACAGCGATTTAAAATGTATATATATATATATATATATATATATATATATATATATATATATATATATATATATATATATATATGTACATATATATAAAATTGAATATCTGTGTGTGTGTGTGTCTCGAATAGGCTCCTAAACCACTTGGATTGGATTACGATGGGACTTTCAGGATTTGTTGTATGCATATCCGGGAAGATTACTGTGAAAAAACCTCTTAATAATAATATTCGTAATTACGATTTTACTGACGCGAAAGTAAAGCTATCCTCCCGCCTTCAACGCGAGTGTGACAATAATCGCGCCACGCCTACCTTGCACTCGAATTTACTGACCATTCAGGGCTGTACCACAAACACACAGCGGATGGCCCACGTCAACAAATATATCTATACCTATATATAAAATTGAATGTCTGTGAAACGGGAACGGGAACGGGAATTGCACGCATTATTGTGGCATTGCAACGCATGCCGGGTTCAGCTAGTGTAATATAAATATCAATATTAATAGTACAACATCAAATGTAATATTTGAAATTCAACCAAGCACGACGGTTTCGTGGGTAGATCCTATACGAGAAAAATCTACGGGATAAAAATAAACTACCGAAAATAGATCGACCGTATTTGGATACAGGACTCTTAAGCCTTAATTATCGTAAATAGTTTCTTATTTTTCAGGAACGTGTCCGCTTCAGCCGAGCGTTTTTCATGCGGAAAAACCGCTAACGCGAGCATGAAATTTTCCTCGGTTAATTTTAACCGGCCAAAAACAGTTTAATATTTATTTAATTTGCATTGAATTTATTTTAGGAAATAAATTCAATCTTTTTAAATGTTATCTACATAAATGTACCTATGCAATGCCCATTTAATCTCGAGACATAGCATTTATTATGCGTATGTCGCTTATGGTACAGTTGTAAATATTTTTACAATAATTATTTTCGTCCCTTTTGCCACAAATCGCATGGGGCGGTTTCTTACACGTACCTATGTACATATATAACAACAAAATATAAGAAAAAAATATATAACAACAAAACAAAATCGCCATTGTACATATTATATTAAAAGTACATATGTATGCATCATAGATACGAGAAAAATTTCACGGGTGTCAAAAATAGGCATAAATTGATAGTGATCGTATCGAAAAAAAAACACATGTACAAATACACACCAAACATCTAAGTACGTAAGTACATACATATATCTGTACAGTAATATATTATAATTGTATTACTCAACGTACGATGTCTTCCATTTTGACAAAATGTATGCAAATCTGTAAAAAAAATCCATACTCGAATCGTAGTATTTTTTTCATCGACCCACGCGTTCTTACTATTTACATTATATTATTATTAAGACGTAAAAAATGGTCAATTTTGTCGGCCAAAATGAGCGGCCCAGTTTATGAATTAAAGTTTCTTGTCACGAGATGTGAATTATGCATGCATTTTTTCCGATGAAAATAAAGATCGAACCGGAAGACGGCCATAAATAAATTTGAAATGTTGTGCAATGCGTGTACGTGCATCATATGTATACATAAATATACCTACATAAAACGTGGACAACGGGTCCAATTATTCCAATTAGAGTGTTATTGTGATGAAAGCGTCGGCGAGGTAAAATTGGATATTGGGAACAGTCGTGTTTCTCGCGAGAAAAACTAATAATTACAATATATCATAATATAACGAAAAATAATTGTATACGTATACACATGTACGTACATACATATGTATGTATGTAGGTGCTAGTTTATATATTGCAATTTTTTACAGCCGTATAAACTTTCTTTTGCATAAAATCCCACGTGGAACGATAAAATAAAATTAAAGCTGTTTCAACTTACGATGGAGACATTTATCGGTCCATTGAAGTCATCCGTGAGGTATCTGACTACGAAATCTGTCGTGGCCAGTAACACTACGGCTTCGAGAGAAATATCGAAAGACAAATCTCTCGATTTCGTTTCTTAAAGCATTATGTTGAGAAGGGGATGATAAACTAAAATAGGTATAATTGCAAAATCATGATTTGTATCTCACTTTTGCTAGCTAGCAAATATTTAGATTTTTGCTTTCTAAGCTTGATTTTGGATTTTGTTATTAAATTACATAATTTTAAAGATGTTTCATTTGGATAATTTACATGAATCTATGTACATATGTACATACATACACACGACCGAATGTAAACTCATACATCTCAATCATAAACCCCGATCGAACCAATCATCATCCAACGCTAAGCGATGAAACCACAACAAAAGATTAATGAAGCCTTGATAGAAGAATACGTAAGTGACAAAGTATTGCACTTGGAACAAACAATGAACATTATAATAACCCGAAGGTTTTCTTCGTTTGCAGGTCGACAGGATTTGCATAAAACGGCGGCAAACCGACGATGAAGACGAAACTAACCATTTCGCACCTGGTAACGCAGAACAGATAATTAACCGTGATTGGTTATCTATCATAAATCCACTTTCACCTAGAATCATCACATAATGTGCGTACTACGCAACCGTCATCATCGACAACAAAAACAACAACATTGACTTTCGCAGCTAAGTTTGTACTGATGTAACGGTGTCAACGCGAATCAATTCATATGGTAATTGACACGGACAGGTGTAGTGTAGTGCTCGTGTCAATGTTTGGCGATGACGTCATCTTGATATATTCTACTACGCCAGCTGTCAAACTCCTCGCATTCTCAAAAACACCGTTGGAGTACCTAGAGTAACACAGAAAGCGTGAATTTCAACAATCTGAATCTGAAGCTGAAGGTGCTCATGACCGTAGAGATTCGTCGACAAACTTATCGGAAGACTTATGTAATCTCAACAAATGTGTTTGCCGTAGCGAGTTATCTCGTACCTCTATGGCGTTTGACATTCATGGGCACCTTTTAATCATGAAGAAGCCGAAATATGACTTTAACTTAAAAGAAAATGTACGCGAAAATATTTCTGAAATGAAATAGGTCATTGCATACCACCAAAGACATAAAGGAAACTAGCCGGCGTTTTTGTGAGTGTATGCGTAGTATGAATATCAAATTTGATGGTCCTAAGACAACACAAGAAAACTGCGGATTTGCATAACAAACCGACATTAATTTAATGTGTCCGGTATAGTTGTTATTTAGTCCTCTTCGAAACCGATAACATATCTACATATATAATATATAAAAATGCTGAAAGTTTTCGTGAAAACGATCTGAAAGGGGCGTAAAATAACGACCCACTTAATAAGAAATAATGGGGATATGAAACGAATCTGCAAACTGGAACATTCATCATCGGGAGCAAACCTATGTAGCTGCCTTGCAAAATTTGGAAATGCGTGGGTAAGTACATATGTATGTAGGTACCTTTCGAAATGGTAAAAGTAAATAACGGATGGTGAATAAATCGCAACGCGAACGATAAATTCAAGGAAGCGTAAATTTTTGATAGGGCTGCGGGGTTTTGTCCTCCTATCGATCGACCTGGCCCATTAACTAAAAGCTTTACTTTACTTCAATTTAATCAGCCGTCGCGCATATTCAAACCAACCCACCCACCAACCAACCCGCCCTCTTTATTGTAGATATACATATTTAGGACTATAAACCCAGCAATCATTATCATGTCCCAAATACAAATGTGTATTTCTAGTAGAGGTCGATCCATCTACAAAATCCCACCTCTACTCTTCTAAAAAAGTGCGCAAAAGCTACGGTCCCAAGACACGATTCTTTTCCGTGGAGTGGGATAAGCGTTCGTAAACTTCTGCTTTTAAAACGACTTGGATTGGAATATTACCAAATTTACCTTACAGCCCACATACTATGTTACTGCGTGTTATGGAGAGGCTATCAATAAAAATAATAACGCAACGGAATAACTATTTTCCGAAACTTCCCGACTGCTCAGTACTACATACACACATATGTATGTATGTCGAGCAGATTTCGTTCATTCTGATTTCCGTTTCGCCTATTTTTTCGCATTTTTTCATCTGCTTTCGTGGGAGGAAAACACAAACTGGGAAACACCCCTGCGTTCTCCGAAATGTACAGGTGAACGAACAATATAACAAAGGAAAGAGTCGACGACATCTAACATATGTACATACAAAGATTGTTATGGTAGGCAATCGTAACGACCGGTGGGTGTTAATAAAGACGATGAGCCCACCGGTCCTAGTCCCCGAAAATATACATGGCGAGGATGCTGGCCAATTGCTCCTTTTTATTATTATTTATTATTCATGCGCTCAATTGAATCTAACTGCGCTGCGCGGTGGCCATATTTGGAAGTCGACGCGCGTACAAATACAAATTTTCAAATCGAATTACACCTAAATCAAACGTTGCGATAAAAAGTCAAAAAAATCATTCGATTTTCTCGTTCATGGACTCGAGGATGAACAACAAACAATATGTATACTCAAAATTTATTGTTTATGAGTTTATGAAGTATGCACGTGCGATTTCGAAAAGTGTGCAACGATCGGTAGCATTGGGATTGTGATGGCAATACCTTTATAGAGTTCGGAGGAAATTGGAGAGAACATATGTATGACAGAAAATTTAAGAAAAAAAATCTTCCAAAATGTTTTTTTTAATTGTGTTTTAAATTAAAAATTGCCAATGCTTTTCCTGTAATCTGAAGAAATTCGTATTTCTAAAACTGGTTTGATCTCAGCGTAAGATATTTCAAAGGAGAGAGATGTGGGAAGAAGTGTGCGGAAATATCGATCGGTATGCGGTTTGATGAATGGAGTCTACTCTACGTTCCATTACATTATATTACCTATAGATATTATATTATACAGTACGGTAAAGTGTATGAAACGGAGGCTTCGGAACACGTTCAAGTGTGAAACTCACTTACCCGAGCGAGCATTGAAATTACATTTAAATGTCAAGCCATACATAAATATGTACACGGAAAGAAAATGAAAGTGCAAATGAAAAGCTTATAAGGGGACGTGTCCGGATATGATAAATGCCAAGTTTGATCAATCTGTATCAGATTGTAATCTAAAATACATTTTATTGATGTGAGGATGCTGCAGACGAACCGCCACTCTTCCCTAGGATGGACTTTGTGCGAAACTTTGAATATAAAATAAATTGGCTCTAATTGTATGCAAGCGTCTATTTTTTATGCCAGTCCATTTTTCATCGCCGAATAAACACAAACGAAGACAGTTTTGACAGGTTTCGTGCGTCAACAAAAGCCGAGATAATCCATTTATCTTCCCACACATTAGACCGATCAAATAATCGATGACGATTTAATTTTTTTTTTTTTTTTTCACTTAAGCCTTGATGCGTTTAATAAAATTTCACCACTAATTCTAAAATAACATTCCAATAAAAACATAAAACACATTTTTGAATTTGTTTACATAAAAGAAACTGCTAAAAACGATTAATGATAAATAAATCTATAGATATTTTAATGCAAAATGCCTTCGCTTACTAGATATGCAAATAAACATAGACATTTCCGTGTTAAATTAACACTTTAGTCAAATTTACGCTTTTACTGTGACATTTATAAAAATTGGGAGATTCCGTAGTGCCCGTTCATGAACGGAAGAACAGCAATATCATTGTTGGTGATAAAATGGCACCAAAAAAAGAATTATAAAATGTAATATTCCACGAATCCCTTGAATCAATTTAAATGTTACCTCATAAGCTGGAGTGATGAGACTGTCTTTGATGACAGGAACGCTGTTCTTCGGCGCGATCAGCATGGTGGACACAAAGTTTCAGGTTCCGTCGAAGAAGAAGTCGAAGTCGCGAACCATTTGAACTGTACAACGGTTCACATCACAGCACTCGAAAAGGCACCGACAACAATTGTCGTAGAGTCAACAACCGCAAAAATGTATTTATATTATTAAAAAAAGCACTCGGGTTCACTGTGCATTCAATTTCGAACGAGGGACATTAACGAGCGGACAAGACGAAAACTTCACTAAAAAAACACACACACACGTGAGTTAAAACGAAAATTAATTACACTTTCTGATGAGAGAACACTCCCACGTGGTCAAAATTACAGTGATTAGTTACGCCACTTTGAAAATGTTTGCTTTTTGCATCAATACCTACTATGTACTTGTAAATATAGTTATTTCGAGTGTCAGAAGAATGTGTGAAATACAATGTATCACATAGATATATGTAGTTTTTAGTAGAAATATAAATATGTAATGAAACGAGTGGTTTATTACAGCACCGATACAAATTGGAGTGCACTAACACTCATAAGAACGTTTTTCGACGGAGATATTAGCCGAATAGACAAGCTACGAAATTTATCGTAGCTAGAGACGCTACAATTGAATAAATAGCACTATGGAGATGCAAGTGCAGTGCTGCAATTTGTTACGATTACGCATTACTATTCGTTTGGATGATTTTTTATGCGTTGTCGAGCACGCGTTCGTTCAATGATATGAAAAGGGAAAGCGCGATCAAAAGCAATTTCTTGCTCGTTGGCGGAAACCATTTCCTTTTGCGGGGAAAAACTTGAGAGGAAGTTACGAACAGACGCAACACCAGATTCAGATTCTCACAGGAGATTGCTTTGGGGACAAATAAAACAATTCACAACATTAGCATACAATCGATTATGCGTCACGCGGCTTTTTTGTCGCACACACACACACACTGCTAATCCAATAATTCCACAAATTACAATCAACTTATGGCTTCGCTCTTTCGCCGAGTCGCCTCTTTAAAATATGTATGCAACTCTAATACACCCTTAAAATTCTCATAAATAAAGATCGTGAAAGCCTTCGCATTTAAGCAATAAAGACAATTTAAATTTTAAAACGTGACTCGTTAAAAAACTATACACAAATATAAACAGTATTTAGAAAGCGCTTAGTTAAATTTAAACGGAGATTAATTCAATTACGATTAATGACGAAGACGAATGCGAAAGGTTAACTCGAACTAACTAAGAATTAGTTATGGTTCCCCTAATTTTAAATTGCAAAATAATGTGGATTTCTAAAAACTCAAGAATGGAGAACGGGAGAATATATGTATGTATGTATGTACACATGTACCTATGTACTTATCAGCAAATAAAACATTTCATCGAAATATTTATTCGATACCACAATAGAGTACGACAAATCGTAAAAACCACTTTCATTTTGTGACGACAATCATTTAATTGTCGAATGATTTCCTAAACAATTTGAAAGTTTTCCGTATAAACCATACAAACATATAACCACAATAAAAGGCATTCACGAACATGCAACATTGTTTAGTGTCTACTTTTACATCGACAATAAAATAAACATTACGAAGGTTTACAGTTTTAAGATGAAACTAATAGAAATAAAAATAAAACTAGAAATCAAAATCGAACTAGCCGACTGCTTCAAAGAACTACGTTGAAAGGGAAAAAATGATAAATAAAAAACAATAACAAAAGGCTAATGCCTTTCCGGATGAAATTGTGTTGGTGGAGTCACGACCGGACAGAATGCGTACTCAAAACGCAACTACCAAACTTTATATTATACTAAAACAAGTCAAATTTGACGGGTACTATTGACTTCTTTATCGACGGGTTACGAAAATGGTGTGAAAATTAATACTCCAATATTGAGCTTATTTTTACAATCGAGCTTATATCCAATATATACTTATTTTTCTTAAAAATAGTAAAAAGAAATCGAAACCATTCTACAGAGGTAGAAAGATAGATATACACAAACCCACTTTTCCGAAATTTTCATCAAGATAAATCGATTGTAACAATACATTGTTTTAAGATTTTTTTAAATTTAACGTTTCCTTGATACGACGCAAGTTTTCCACTACGTCTATCGTTTTTCATTCCAGCCTAATATATGTACATATGTACATACATCACACCGCAATCAAATGCAAGTCCGATTTAACAGTTTTTGTGATTGTTCGAAATCACAGTTCCGTTTGATTGGTGATGAAAATGTTGCACATACCAACACCAATATGTACTGGAGATATGATCTTTGCAAATCAAAACACCAACGGCCGTTAATTAATGGAAAAAACTAAATAGTATCCAATGGGCGTACGATAATTAAATCCACGTCCTTCACGATCGAGTATTACCAAAGAGTACATACGCCCGTGACTAGACCAACTCAATACACATGTATGTATGTACATAGATAGATAAGAAGCACTGCGGTCAAAATTAAAACCATGGAGATGGTGTATTATACATATTAGCTGCGGAAAAATACGGAGATATTCGTGTGCCAGTGTGCAGCATACGTGTGTGTGTGTGTGTGTGTTTACAAAAGAGTAAAACAACAAAAACCAGTCGACCTTCGTTGGAATTCTCACCGGAGATACCTGTTCAAACATCCAAACACAACCCAGGTGGTTGGGCCTCCTCCTCAATCACCCAGATCACGTGACCGAAATGTTTAATTCAACCGGGTTGTTGTTCCGGACCACGAATGCACTCTCCATCGCCAAAAAAATGCGTACCCACTCGTTTCGGACTATTTGCCTTAACAAAATAAAATTCTTATTCGTCACACTCGATGCTACAGCAGCATCATTCATGACAAACGTTTAAACTGTCCGTCGTGTGACTGAGAGTTTTCCACGAGAAGAGGATATTTTACGCTGAAAATGGATAAGATAAATATTTAATAGCGACAATTTTGCACGAAACAATTTGACAAGCTCGGCACTGCCAGAAGAACATTCTAAATTTTAGCTTGGGGAACTTTGAGAGTAATTAGTCTTCTTGGAAGTAAATTGAGCAGAGTTTTAGAAGTTTAACTTCTACAAATAAGTAGATAAAAAAGAAAAATAAGGTATATGAGCTCAATCCGTCAAAGGCTGGATCTCCAGTTGATAGAGTTGGTTCCGAAGAAAGAACCTCATTAAGAGCTGTTTCCAAATTCTGCGACATGTATCTTATATGAGATCAAATGACTAAGAATAATAAGAAGAGAAAAATTAGACCGATGTGCCTACTTCGATAAAATGTTGCAAATGAGAAATTATAATAATTTTAACTATACATATGTACATAGGTTTGAAATTCAGTGAAGTGTTTGATTTTTACAAGGCTTATATTATTAGTTTTTTTTAACGCAAAAAAGTGCAATAACAACAAATCATAATATCGTGAAGCCAGTCATTATTGCCACGCAACATAAAAGCACTGGCTCGAGTGCTTTTCCCACCGATTAATTGATTTAAACTTGAATATATTACATGATACGTGGATTCATGGCATTTACATAAACACTTGTTAAAATTCAATATTGACCGGACAGACCGGTTGCGTAAGAGTATACACTTCGAAGGGATTTGTGTATTACAGAATTCCACTTAAGATAATCATCACGAGGATATTAACCGATCAAATATGAAGTATCGGGGGGAAAAAAACGACAGACACCGACTTTCTTGCCACGAACTTGATCTTGGGGCAAACGATCATTACCATCGCCCAGCATCCGAGACGAAAGTGACCGACCCAACGCCTGAAGCCATCTTTCACTTTCAAAATGGAAACTCTTCTCTTTTCAACGCGCAACAAACCTTCCCAATATTCGAAAATAATCATTTTAGAACCAGTTACGTACAATTAGCATGAGAGCGAAGAAGTAATATTTGCCTTCAGCAAACGCATCATCTGCTTTTGACATAGCGCTTTTGCTTTTGTTCATATATACCGAAGCAATTATCGCTTATCTTATCGGGTATGCGAGCATGAGAGCGAGTGTGTGTTATTTTTGATTATCGCACATCTATTTTCAAATTTACATTAAAAAAAAAACAAAATGAATGTTTAGTGTTGACGCAATCGAAGACGACATGTCTGCACAACCTACACAAAATTTGAATTGCTCAAGAGGTGACTTTAACCCTAGCTAGCACCGGGTGGCAAATGACGAGTAACGAGCCAGACATAAAATGTATTGTATTTGTAAGTTTTGGAACTATAAAAGTAAATAAAAAAAAGCCTACAATAAGAAGCCAAGTAGCAGGGTAATTGACCGTGGTCACCCTTGACAGTGTGTTGCGGATAACTGTAGTTGAAACTCTTCGACCGGTTGCACATTAACATTCGACAAATAAATGTCGAAATGGCCATTCGGAAGACACACACGCACGTGTCTCGACGACCGGTCCACAAAGTGCTTCCACTACTTTGGTTAATTGAACTTTTAACTACAGGTGTATGTACATACATATATACACGCATACGTATTTTAAACACATTACATATGTATGTGAATGTATGCAATCGATTGGCTCACGTCATACCTATTCGCGCAATCTAACGCGTCTAAATATTAGCATACGATTTTCGTCACCGTTTACCGAATCAACACATCTACTGTTTGATTCGCAACCACAATTAGGCAAAATACAAAAAAATATATTTTAGACTAAAAAGGCTACCACAATATATCTATGTAATTCATATAAATGTATGTAAATAGGTTGTCCCATGAGGAAAAAGAAGTAGACGAGCAATTAACTTGAAGGAGAACAATCACGAACAATGTGTGGAGCACAAGATGGATAATAATGGAAAACATTTCAAGAAGCTGACGCGTTAAAAATGGTGATATTAATGAATACATAGATATATGGTGGATGAATAGGTTGGATGACAATATTGTAAGAGTCAGAAATTCGAGGGATTTTCAGCTTTTCAATCTAGGCAATGAATTCATAAAAAATATGGAATGAAGCATGTAATGTAATGTAAAAAATGAAAATTATGAATAGAGCGAAGGCTTCAAGCGTTAAAAGATGAAGAAAAGAGGAATATGAAGAAGAAATTATATGAAAATGAGCACTGAATGGAAATGCTAAGCAAAAGTTCTATCATAATTAAGTTTTAATCGATTTCAAATGAAAAACACTCGAGTCAATAATTTGAATTTGAAAATAAAAAAAGTACACCACAGTAAAAAGATTGAGAAGAACTAACAAAGAAAGCAAATTATAGGATGCAACAAGTCTCCTTCCTTCGGTGCAAACACTTGGCCAAGTTGAGCACACCAAAATTGCCAGACTAAGGTAGGTGATACGAAAGAAAAAAAAATCAAAATGGATATTAACCCCATGGACGCGGAACGAATATTCCCGCCTACATTTCCGCTCAATTCACAACAAATAAGGACTCGTACGTGTTTCGCATGGAAATAGATATGTACGTATTGCACACGTACATATGTACATATAATATATACCAAAGCCAATTCAATCTATTTCGACATACCAAATGTATCGAAAAAGCAAAATTCAAAAAAAAAGAACCACTATACGAGTATGTATACCAAACACCTCATACGTGACATATGGTATGTACATATACATTTTTTTCGCCGGGCAGTGAAAGCGTGAGATTCAAACCACTAAATCTAGATTTTTGCAGCAAGACCCGCCCCATCCACATGTTCAATATTCAATATTGATTGAAGTGCAAAAAATATCATAACAATATTCAGATTCAGTTAAAAAACGTTTTGAAGAAATTCTTAGATTTTTTTATCTAAAACCACCGAAAACTTCGAAAGAAAACATTTTTGGAAGTATTGACCATACGCACTTGAGGATAGATAAAATAAGGGAACTCAGCTCAAATAGATAGTCATCTCTAAATTCACATGTTAAAATTTGATTTTATCATTTTATCATAAAATTTGATTTAACATTGGACACCGCTTCATAGTCTCCAAACATCCCTATATAATAATATGTACTACTTTTCATTCATCATATTAGCAAAATCAAAATCATGAAAATATTTATGAAGACAAAGGTTCCGGAAGCCTACTCCATACATAGATCAAAGCACTAGCTACATATGAATATGAACATATCTACTGTGTAAATATTAGACTACCCATTTATGGAAGTTCAAAATAAGCAAAGAAATAGGTACTCGAGATAGCTATTGTGGGCTGACAAGGATGGGGTCCTTCTCGATGCAAATTCGAGGATTCTTTCACCGTCTGCGAACAAAGCCGTTAGGTCATCATCATGGCGAAAAACTGCGCCGCAAAATGTGCAAACCTCACCAACACCCACACGTCTTTTATGTTAAAATACAAAAAAAAAAAAACCGAAAACCAGTGGACGAATCGCGCCATGAAATCTTGATGAGGCGAAGGATAAACCAGCCACAAATGCAGATATGTACATACATACATATCTATCGATCTACATACTTAGTGGTAATATTATACATGGTAGCGCAAAAATGGTTCACAGCTCGTAAATATTCATAAAAACGCGCGTAATAAATATTTACTCGATTTCAAATTGACCAAATTTACGATTTCATTGTGTCGAGCCATCATCACCCACGTGCAGAGGATGACATAATGCGACAAAAGTTGACGAATCGAACCAAAATAACGGAGACCACGTATCCAGTCTTTTGGAGAATTGTAAATTAGACGAATCAAGGTTCGAGGCGTCGGTTTGGTAACATCAAACTGGAAGACCTCAGTTTTATTTGAACACCGACGCATTGATTTCGAAATTTTCGAGGTTGATCTTGAAGATCGACAACCACACATCCTCACATACAGATAGAATCGAGCACAGAAGTCGGCAATTAGCGCGAATTTCATCTTTAGACAAACATCGTATCATCAATATGTTACAATTACTTGGGAAAAATAAAACCTGCCCTGGAAGACACAGTGCATTTCATGCAGAACGAACAAATACAAACTAGAATATTGAGGTATATACAATAGATTTTTAGACAATTAAACATGTATCTCTAATCCTCACATAATCAATGTTCATTTCGAAAATCCACGAATAAAACCTGATATGATAAGAACCATCTTCAGACAACACTTCCGCATAGCGAAATTTAAAATGAATTCTATTTGAATAAAATAATTTCTCTTACACATTCTGTTCCGTAACTGAAAGATTAGAGCTTGGGTCCAAATAAAAGATTTTCTAATCTAAAACAATTTCAAATATCTATTCTAATTATTCTGATGAGATTTCCAATAGTTCTGCAAGATTTTGTTTCAATTTAATTCATCAGTTAACAATAAAATAGCCAAAGTAGCCATCCTAAGACGCGTTTGCAAAACGTTCGTCTTCGCAAATGAGAATCACATAAGAATAATAGGAGGATAATTCTTTAGATAAATGCAAATCTTTGAAAAAGAACCTGAAAGACAAGTTGCAAGCCTCAAGAAAGAAGAATTGAAATGTAATCTTTACCCGGACACTAACAATGTATGTACTTACATACATACATACATAATAATATAATATAATGAAAACACATAGAACGTAATGCACAGTCGAGGTGACCTCTAATTGTGCAAGATCATATTTTATTAAATAATAAAAGGAGACCAGCTTCTGCTAGTTTCGTCACGAACTGACGAGGTTATTACGCATATTTCACGTCCTTGATGCAATTGCAATGATGATGATGATGATGGTATTCAAACCGAGAGACACTTAATCAGAAAATTTACATAATAGTGTGCCAATCGCATTACATATGTACATATGTATGGACGTAAAACGCGACAAAACAAGGAGAGAAGAAAAGATCGGTGGAGTCTGTTTCGAAAGTAGGTATGGGCTAAAATTACAATGCGATAAATAACGATAAAATATGTATCGTAGCAATTCTCAAAGGAGACAAACCGACTAGGATAAACTTTAGCTAATGTGACCCATAAATTGCTAAAAAAAAGCCAATACATTACATACATAGGACAAGACCTAATAAAGTAGTAATATAATGGTAGTTCTTTACATGCAATATCAGTTCGAAAAGCGTGACGTCATGCTATTGAATTCATTAATTTTATATTACGACGTATATTTTTATATCTGTTGTTAACATTCAATGGGTGTTTTTGGAAATATAATTCGATTTGAAAACTGAATAACCCTATTTGTGACGGCAACGTTTCAAAAGATAACACATTGTATGAACATTTACTCTCGTCTCTTTAGAACCGAATTCGGAATCAGTTTCGACTATGTTTTTCGAGTACTATCTTCGAAGATATTGCAATATTATTATAAACATACATGATTTTAGCATATAGTCGTGCAAAATCTTAATTTTCTTATATCGATATCGTAATAAGATAACCGCTCACGTAACGATACACCGATTTGCTACAGTATTGTTTGAAAATACGGGGCACGTGGTACAAAACGACCAAGTACATGTTTTAGCACAACTATGTAAATAGCGGAGACACACTTTGAAAGCCGCTGATTACACTTGGCGTTTTCTCTAGGGAAAGATTCATCACGAGCACAGACAAGAAACAGCCCCGAGGCCAAACGCAAAACTCAAATTCAAACGCAAAGATTACTTTCACTTTTCTCCCTTCTAAAAAATTCAATATACAATACACATACATAATTGTTATATTTTTTGCACGCGCTGATCCAAAAATGGGTTATTGCCGTCTTATCGGTTTTGCCTAACAGTAAAGTTGAACCGGTGGTATTGCAAAATACAATAATAGGTACATTTGAACCGACTGGACGGTAACGGTTCGCGGATCAAACCAACTGATCAGCTGGCGGATCAGTGCTTCTCAAGCCTTTCAAAACCTTAACATTCTATTGTACATATGTACTTTCATATCATTTATACATACATATATGTAATTATTTAATGTGTACCAAAAGGCGACGGAAGCCCTACGTCGCACTAATCGATAAAACCATGTTCAAAGAATTGTGAAATCAATTCAACGAGCAATAATTGGATACAAAATACTCGGTAGGTACGACTCGAGAATTTTCCAATCTCACGTTCAATTTGCACGAAACATCCTTCAAAGTTATTATAACGTCATTTTTCAACATACTATGTATGTACTATACCTAGGCACTACCCAAATACAATCATTCCTGTAATATATACTAGTGGTTTTACCCGGCTTCGCTCGGTATTTGTAATATAAACCGCTTAAACATGACTAATCTAATATTAAATTTATTTGAATAGTTTTATTTTATATAAATTTATTTGAATATTCTTGTTTTTTTTATTAAATTGGCTGTCACGAACAAATAAACATATATACTAAATATCTTTCGAAATTATATGTATACCAGAATCCGGCGCCTTCGAATCCTTTAAATCGAAAAAAAAAAGGAATATGTTGTCTACGAACCAACCAACCAAGGTTACATATATGCAGTCTCTTTTGAAATTATATATTAGATTTTACTCAATTAAATCAAGATCGATGGAAAATCATGTACCGATTAATCGTGAAGGATTATTGCAATTAATCAAAACTGCAAAGTATTCCTACGTCATTCCGGGGAACATTCTGCATGATTCCATAGAATAAATGTACAAGTCATTATTCCAAATTCGGCAAACCCCCACCTTTTACACACACACACACACACACGCGCGCGCGCGCGCAAAGTAGGTAGCTTTGAGTTCGCTAAAACTTTTACAACCATTATTTCACAACTTTTATATTAAAAAATCTCGGTCATAAAAATTATATTGCCTCGTCATAAAATATTTTGACGTCTACGGAAAAACGAGCGTGAAGATCATGCAAATTCACCGCTCGAGAGATTTAACACGTGCACTGCAATTTTAACTCGTTGTCGCCATCCAACGACGAAAATACTACTTTTAAATAGATAAATTCTGGCGCCTAATAAATTAGACGTATTGTGTTACATAAATTTACACGACCGAACTAATATGGAAAATTTTGACAGTGCATAAATTACTAGGCGATCTATGAAAAACAAGGCAATAAAAAATCCCAATCAAAATCCAAACATTACCATAACGTGTGTGTGTGTGTGCTATTTACATAAACATGTTATCATCACAGTCATAAATGGACAATGCACAAATGGTCACAAAACTTTTTTTCACAGAGATTTTCTCGTAAACACTCGTCACTCAGTCGGATCGTAATTAATGTTAGGAACGAGTGGCGAGAAAGGGTTAAAAGCGTTGACACAGTTCCTGCTGAAGAAAACCGCAAAACTGTTAAAATTTACGACCGCACATAACAGTAGTTTCTACGACGATCTACAATCAAAGTGGAATGTTTATTTTTCAGAAAGGGTAAAAAAGATTCGACGATAAAATCAAAGTAGAATAGACGCTCGAATGAACGAAAACACTTTTACGAAATATTAATATTTACGCGGAGAATTCGCAAAGTCAAATATCCGGGGTTGGACCACTTCTATTGTATGTACATAGATACAAACAAGCACAGCCCGGAAACCCCAAAATCAACATCAAATTTCAATATCAAAATTTAATTAAAATTTACACTCCACGACCTGCGCGAAATTTTTGAAAAACAATCATTTTTTTTTTAATTTCAACCTAAATAAACTTTACGCACGAAGGCTGCGTGCATACTGGCGCGACGCGATGCGACAAAACCAACATTTATCAAGTTTAATCGGCGTGACGTGATAGGACATGACACAAAAAGTGAATAACTATTATTTGATTACTCTATACATACATATTTCAATTGACTTGGCTCGGTAATGGAAAGAAAAATATACGATTCCTATTGATCGGTCAAGTGAGATGACTTGACCTATAAGAATCACGCATTTTGAGGTACTACACAACAAAGCCCGTCGACCGAAATTAAAGTTTGCCTACTACATGTCATTTATGAAATGAAGCACAGTCGCGTCGTGTCGTGTCGCGTCAATATGCACGCAGCCTAATCCGTATCAATGGGCGATGGAACACTAAAAAATGTATATGTAGAATGATTTGACTACTAATTTTCGGTGACCTTGACATTCGCAAAACTGTAATTCCCCGTAAAACAACAAAGAAAAGTATTTCAATTTGCTAAACTGCCACTATAAGCACATTAAGCTTCAAATTGCCTATTTGGATGAACAGTCTAATATTGGATTGAAATACTAATTACACCTATTTGTAAAATACCCACTATATATGTATATGATATAAATAATAAATTGCACAATATGAATGCGAAATCATTTTTCAAATGAGCACTAATCCGAGTACTGATAAATTATATGGATTTCCACATAATTAATAGTTCAAAACATGTATGTATATGTACGAAAAATTTCCATGCAAACAATCAATCAAAATAACATCCGTAAAACTAAGCAAAAGAATCAATCTCAAATGTAATAATGTGGAGAAATTGAAACGCAACAGACTAATAAAAAATATTAGGTTATAAAATTTATAATTTATATTACATGAAAAAAAATTTCAGTCCGATTCAGTTACCGGTTTGGGAGATAATTGCATTCAAAAACATAAAAAAAGGGGACACCTATTAGGGGAGGTAAAATTTCCGGTCGACTTAAAAATTTAAGTCGTGTCGATAAGAATTTCAGTAACCGATACTATGTAAGTTTCAATAGGACTAACAGTTCGATAGGACTAACGGTGTTTAAAAATACACAAGACACACACACACATTTTTTCTAGACCATGAAAACGTGATCAGTGATCGATTCTGAGTTCAAATCCGTCAAAATCTTGAGTTCAAAGTTTCGCATGATCACAAAACTTTATCTATTGTTACTAGGTACAGATAAAGTAAAAATAAGGTGTACAGACAAATTTGAATATTATATAAATTTTGCATAAACCCAGTCAAAAGCAATAATACACGTGAAAGGTGTAATAGGAAAAATAGGCATGAAAAGTTGGTGACACAATGGATCGATTGCCACCACTGACCGTTCGGAAAGAATGAAATGTACACATGCGTATATACATACGTATGTGCATATGTATGCATGTATTTACATATAATTGAATAGATCGTGAATACCGCGATCGCGACCGGTGAAAACTGACCAAGCAGTACACGTGTGAACGACGCGAACGCCCGCTGGAAACTGACCAGATCGCTCACACAGATCACTCGTATTGTTCACGGCGTGAAGCCAGCGATCGTCAATTCAATTCAATTCCGTCTTGAGAACAGACAAAAATCTTAAAAAAGGCAGAGCCAAACTTTATAAAAGAATCGCACAAATTAAATTTTATAAAAAATAAAACTAATGAAGCTTGTGTCTACCTAAATAAATTGTGGAATTTATATTTCAAAAAATTTATTCATCTATGTATGTATGTATTTCTATATTTGACATAAAATAAGAAATTATGGAAGATTTAGCAAAAAATTAACAATGATCGGTGCACCGGTTTCTCCACCGTATCCATACGGGTTGGGAATCACTAATTTATATACCTTGAATCAATGGTAATTGAAACCAATAGCACAGGTGAGGAACGGCAATCGGGTGAACAATAACAACTGAATAAAAGTGCAATTTTCACCAAAGATGTGTTTCTGAAGCTAGCACAAATCTTCCAAAGCTCTCTGTCCATTTTCTGTGCTACAACCATTTTACATTATTAATATTCGAGAGTTTCAAAGCAATGTTAGCCTGAATATCAACTGCCAAGAGTTATGTAATTTTTTTTTTTTTTTTTACAATTTCGCCACAGTAAAATTACAGATTAGCTCCAGGTCGTCACTATGGCTAATTTATTACAAGACATTGAAACCTTATAATTAACGAGACATCTAAATACATGTAAATCGAAACAATACCTGACATCTATGGTCAGATATTACAAACATCGTATAAATACGATTAATAACATTTTTCATGTAACAGTACGAATTTTTACATTCGATAAACAACCACAGAGACATCTATGGTGAGAAATCTGGCGAAACCTGAGATATAACAATAACTCAAGGTTTGAAACAGAAAATTGGGAAGGAAACGCCAATTTTACAGAAACCGTTTCAATGAAAATCAGAAAAATTGGCAAATTATGATAAGAAACGATCGACCTCGACAAACCAAGGTCTGGCCAACAACGAGACTCTTAGTGGGAATCGAACCCGTGACATCAAGCACGAAATAATTCAACACTCACCACTAGACCACGCTGCTGGTTAGTAATGGGAAAATGATCGCAGAACTTAATTAATCCGCAAAAATAAACAGCATTCCTCTATATTATATAAAAAGTTTTAATTTTAAAAATATGTTTGCCAAAAGACACCCATTTTTAATTATTTGAGGCGCATAAAATAATTAAAATTGGGAAAATAATATTATTTGGAAGATCAAATATCTATAGTAAGCTATGGGGAAGTTGAAGCTATTTATTATAACTGTGCAGAAGACCGTACTGGTTTTCACTAAAAATCGAACCGAATGTTTTTTTTTATATATACATACATATCTGCCTTCTTCGACTTGAGCGATCCAGAGAATTCCCGCCTGAAGCGTCATAAAATTGTTATTGCTTAGGATACATTTTGCTGACGCTTTAGATCCAAATTCCAAATGTAGAACCTTTCAAGTGATAAAAATACGTTTCCATCGAGCAAACACACTTATGAAGCACGTTGCGATCAATATTTAAGAGACAGTAGGAAAGAATTGTTGTTATTGAAAACGGTCACATTATCTCATGACCCAAAATATGAAAAGTAGTGCGAAGCAAAATAGGACAGTTTCAATACATACGTTGGCAGCATACATACATATGTACATATCAATGAGACAATATCAGATTCCAGTATAAAAAAAAAACATTTTTACACCATAGCTCCACGCAATTCTATCGACTTTGGCAATTCGCCCACACTCAAAAGATTATAATTTTTTTATTATATGTAATGTCTTACACGTATGGGATTCGATAAAGCTAACTTATATTATACTCTAATAGCCATATAAGATTCACATTTTTGTATGGTTGCCATGAAAAGCTTATAAAAATTAAAAGGGAATTATAATAAAATATTTTAAGATACGTTCAAAAAAGATTTCATTTTTTAACCTACCAAACAAACAATATCAAAATGCAAAATTACAATATGATACAAACGTCGAACGTTTCCGACACCTGCCGCACAGGTAATCGAGAGGGAGACAGAAAGAGTACGGAAGAACACGTGAAAGAAAGAAGCAGCGATAAACAGCACGCTTACAACTAGAAGCGATAGAACGTGCTGATTGATTAATAAATAAATATTTAGATCCAAACAACATTTGATGACGAATATTGAAATATTAATAATTAATTATAAACTAAATGGCCTAACGTGATTATTCTAAAATAACACTGTTCGACACGATAAATGGTTCACAGACGAGATATAACTTTTCTTATAGATCTATGCGCCCAGTTAACACGAATCTGGTTATAAAAAATGTTGATTGGCTCGAGATTCGGAGATATATGTATGTGTTTTTTAAATCGCGCGATTTTTCTATATCATATCTCATAAAACCAAAAAAAAGTCGTCATTTGTTGAACAGTGTGATTAAATGGTTTATACTGACATACCTGATATATGAACTTATGAAACAATGAATACAAATCACAAATATACAAATATGTAGATTGGGTTGATAATATGTAGATGTGAAAAATAGAAAATATGCAAGTGCGGAGTATTGCATAGTACGGATAACTACCACACCGACCACACCAGATGGCGAATGACCTCCATTTTGATGGCATTTCGAGTGAGAACACTTCGACTGGAATAAATGGATAAACACTATTTGCACACACACGAATTAATATCGCATTATAAACGGAAACAAATCAGACTAGCGAGCAATACTATTTTTTTTTTGTTTTTCAATGAATTCTGACTTGTTTGAAAAATCGCTACTTAACTTCCTTTATTACACATATGCACATACTATAATATTATACATATACAATGTACGTAAATATGTACAATATTATATTTATACCAAGCTTCTAAGAGTGACTAGCCACGCAACCCTTTTTTATGCATATTTAAACCAGCAGTGTGGACTAGTGATTAGCATAGTATGTTTCGAGCAGATTGATCACGGGTTCAAGTCACACTAGAGTCCCGCTGCTGGCCAGACCTCGGTTTGTAACTCCAGGTCGATCGTTTCCTTTCATTGAAACGGTTCCTGCAAATTGGCATTTCCTTTCCAATCTTTCTTGCAAATCTCAAGTTATTCAGCATCTTTGGGTTCGCTAATTTCTATAATAAAATGTTGCACAGTTTTCCTTAAATGTCACTGTGGATGATGTTTGTATGAATTCGCATTGTATAAAATGCTTGTGACCATTTTACACGTTTTTAGGTAATCTGACAAAACCAGGACATTTTTTTTTCAAAAGAATGTTTCTAAATACTTGAATTATTAAAAACGTTAATGAACATTAGAAAATCATGGATGCACATTTATGAAAACAAAAAATTCGATTTCAATATTTATAAACGGACCCATCCCAAGGAATCTGTCAGGACGGATACCCAAAAAAAACCAGTACTGTACTAATAAAACCAGTACGAATGGTCAACGTATGTTAAATAGGTCAATCGGATACGAAAAAAAGCTCAGTTAATTACAATAGAAGATATCTCTCGCACTGACGATCAAAATGTCACATGATTATCAAGCAAAAAATACCCAGCCTGTTATAATTGACAAAAACACATCGCACAAACCAGTTACTATTAACAGTTCAACAACCGTTGATTTTTAATTGATACATTGCATCTGTCAAAAAAATAACACGCTGACGGATTTAGTACTGAATTTTTACAAAAAAAAAATATATATATATACATATAATAGTATTATAGTTTGCGCTGGCGAGAAGACCTCATATAAATTTTAAATGTCGGACATTGTTTGGAAACAGTTAAATCCCATTTAGCGAAGAACAAATCCACTTGCATATTCATCGAAAACAATTAAAAGCGATCGAATTTATTTTGACAACTTGAGATAACAATGAGATCGTAAAATAAATATTAAAATGATAAAATACACTCGTATTACAAACATATACAATTATAAATATATGTATGTATGTACATGCTCTAATATACGGGTACCTACGTACATACAAATGTACATATATACGAGTAGCGTGCCTTAATCACTTCGTCTCTTATTCTTAGTCACTTAGTCTCCTTGTATCCTGCTCGCGCACACATAAGGGAGGCTGTACGATAAAGACAGGGAGATTTCCACGGCACGCCACTGCTGTGTACACATAAGAAGTAAACAAAATGAATTAGACTTGAAAAGTGAAGCTTGGCAACATTTGTGGATGGTTTATTTATTTATTTAATTTTAGACCATTGTGGCAAATTTGTGCAGGAAACCCGAATGCACCACAAGGTCGAAAAAATATACAGAGAGATGAGAAAAATAAAAATAAATACATATAATACATATACATAAACTAAAATACATTTATAAACAATCATAAAAAAAAAACCAAAGCATTATACATAATAGTAGCAGATAAAATACGTATTTATGTATATTACGTATGTATTATAAAATACGTATGTATACGTATGTAAAATACGTATGTATGTATATTACGTATGTATTATAAAATACGTATGTATACGTATGTAAAATACGTATGTATATTACGTATGTATTATGCGTACATACATACATATGTACTTTTCTTTAACAACCATTTAACAAATGCTACGTGATCCAGAGCAAAAAAAAGTGACGTTCGTCAACTCGCCCTTATATAAGGCCCTTAATATTCAAAAAACCATGACATAAAAGCTTTGGGATTTTATCCCAATTTAAATATAAATACGTTTCTAACAGCATATATATGTAGACCCAAAAGAAAACATGTTCAGTCGCAACAATGGTTGTACTGCTCGTTGATTATATCCGAACTTCCATACAAAGTACACAGCACAACAAGTATTTAATTCACGATTCCAATAACCTATCGCTCTCTTAGGATTGCAACCGAAAAAAGCAAACAATCCAAGACCAAAAGTGACGAATGCCAAGCTTTTCAACCAGTTTACAAAAGCAAACAATAGTCTCAAAAGTGGAACAAATAGCAATTTCTATTCAGAACAATGAGTGTTTATCATACATTATGCACGAAACAAAAACAACAAGGACAAGTGAAATTACAATTTGGATATTGTAATTAGAAGGCACTTGATCGAAACAATTACACGGTTACACCGCTGCTTCTGATCAGATGCATAAAAATTAACCGTAAATTATGCACAGACCTCACACAAAGGAGTAAATTAAAATCTAAACCCAACAACAGCCGGCATAAATCAACTACACACATATACGTATATACATATGTATGTACAAAGTGAAGGTTCCGATACAAAAATTGCACCCAACAAAAATCAGATCCGAATTAGGAATCAAAACGATTCCCTAAAAAGGGTTCAGCATGCTCGGAGATCATGCAAGCTCAAACTTTCTATTCAAAGATTCCCATGACCCCTCCCATTTCTCAGATCTGACGGTCGTCTATCTAGTCAGTCTCTCCTGTCTACAAAAGAGTACTTCGTAGAATTTCGCAAACGGCTCGCCGCTAATGCAAACCAGTCGATGGGACGTGTCCAGAAATCCAGAGTGGCCGGAGGTGCACCCATCAAAGATGCATCGTCCAGAGTGCATTTAAACGCAGACGCTGAATAAGTGATCGGACGTCGACTACACACACCGGTCGAAATTAATAATTCAACACTTCACTAGAGACGTCTGGAGAATATACATATGTACATATATGCATATTAAGTTTTGCTTCCTAAAAATAATTTATAATACACCCATATATACTAAGTTGAAAAAACTGCATGCCATATATTATATAATATTCCGTTTGTTACAGACATTACTAATAAACTAACCAGTAGATTCTATTACAGAATCACTAATAACCATACTAACACACTTTTGAAGAGTCTCAGTGATTACAACAAAATGTCTATACCCTTCAGGTATAACACACAGATTACCTAAACACAATCTGCTTTAGGTCATCGATTCTCTAAAGAGTCTTTAATTAATATTATGTATTAGATGTATTATGAGCATTTATAAGAATTGTAAATACGTTTTTGAGCTCTTTTTCCTATTATGCTGTACATTAACATTAGAATAATATAATACTATGATTACTAACCAAATTAAATTAAATTGTAAAATAGAAAATGATCAGTAGATCAGTAGCTATTAAAATAGATATAAGATGTATTGTGAACATAATTTCGTAATAATAAAAAGCATTTGAAAATCAAAAAAAAAATCAAATTAAGTTTTGAATGTATTTATGTATATTGATTGTGTGCTCGTCTAGTGTCCAATTCTACCAAACTATAGTTTTTAGATTAAATTGAATCATCAAATAATCAAGCTATATAAGCATAACGAATCTTTACCATATTTTTAAGAAAAGTATTTACCAATAATACTTTTTTCTTTTTTTGTGTAGCCATAGTGACGACTTTAAAGCTAATCTGTAATGTCACTATGGCAAAATTGAAATAAATAAATTTCAACCTGATCTTAGATAAAACCATATGATTTACCAGACTCACAATACCCGAATTGCCCAATGTTCTTTGGATGGGTGAATGTTGAAAAAAAATGGAACATTTTTAGAAAACTTAACGGTCTAAGTTCGAGTACCATGAGATAGTACATATACCAAATTGAAAAATGTAGATTTTCATAGCATACAAACATTCATTATATGCGCCGATATACATATTTGAAAGTATCAAAAGTCCAATTTTCAGTTCCAAAAACATTATTCCTGTTTAACTTAAATCACAAATTGTTATCACTTATTTTAACCAGTATTTTTAAATGTTTAATGTTTTGAGAAATATTTCTCGAAATGATGAAAAGTGGACTTTTGCCACTTTCAAATATAACGGCTCATACATATGTATGTATGTATGTATTTATGTATAGTAGATTTGCATTTGACTAACAGCATCCAACCATTTGAACCATCCAACCATCCTTGACCATTTTCTGAATTCACTAGTGATCCAGAGTAGCGATGTAGTCATTATATGTACATATCAGTCAAATAAAATACTCGAGTCTGATCAACTTGATATGTACTTTCTAAGCTGACGATTGCAGAAGCTGATCTGTGTTGACAGTTATTCTAAATTATATTTTTAAATTCTTTTTTAAGTTAAAACTTAGACCAAGAGTAACCCATATGAACTCACCCTGTCTGTAATGGCACCCTCGGTTTTGCCCCGTTTGAGTCCCGGCGCCCTGATGACTTTGCTGCCGGGCGCGACAGGAATAGTCTGTGGCTGCTGCGGCATCGAAAACGATGCTGGATTTCCGGCTGGTATGAAGCCGGCTTCCATCTATCACTGATTGCTCGTTTCGCACACTATTCCGAAGGAGACACAATATAAAACATGGCACTACTACGCACTAATATCACTTCAGAACACAACTTCCTCACAAATTCTACGTTCATATTATTTTATGGCAATGATAAATGATTTAAATGGCGATTTCACTCGTATGTTCGTTTATATGAATGTACGCAAACGGAAAACTAATGTCGAACAAAATAATATCACAGGTTTGCCGATCGGTCAATATATCAAATACGTATATAGACTAATGTGAAAAAAAACTACTTTAAAATGGACATTTGATTTATAAAGTAGGCTTCTACTTGGTAATTTATAGCTTATAGGTAAATTCCTTTTGAGTAACTTGTCGTTTTAAACTTCAATTCCGGTTCAATTCCTTCGAAAGACGAACGTTGTCCAGTGAATCACATGATAACTTTGTATATGTACATATAATTCACTTCTGCGAATCCAACACTCTGAAAATATACAAAATAAAGACATATGTATAAAACAATAAATTGATAATAATATTATTTCTATGTATACAATGAATCTCAATATGTATAATATATGAATATTATAAATTCAGTTATAACTCGACAGAAAGAAAAATATTAATTTATATTGCAAACACAATATTATTTCTATAAATTAAGCCAGTAATAAAATCATAAGCATTTGACAATTATGTAGTTATTAAATATTTGGCTTATTAATCAATTATAAATATAAACAAACTACATGTAGTTTATTTATATTTATATATTTATAGTGATCAGTATCAAGACTCATTAATATTATAGTAATTACATATAGTATTAATATCATTGATCATTTCTTAGAATATTGATTGAAAAAACTGAATATTTAAAATAAAAGCAATATTATAAAATATTCAATTGTTTAACAGTCAAATTAGATTTGCAGACATATGCACATAGTAGGCAAATCAATTTCGACTAATTAATCCTATTAATTTATAAATAAATATTAATAAAATTCATAAGCATAATAATTTAGTACAATACTAACAAAAAGTAATTGACAGTTGACTGGTGAAAATACATACTATTACAATTAACAATGTATACAGCAAAATTAATCATATTTTAATAGGAAAGTTAATTTATTGTAGAATATTATTTACATACAATCGTACTTAGAATTTATGGGTACGTAAAAATAAAACCGGCATGTATAATTATCGTTGATTAAAACATTTATATGTGTATATGTATGTGCATTCAAACATTCATTGATACCCGTATTCTGTATTGAAATACCGTTAGTGACTGAAATCTGAAACTCATTAAGAGAAAGGTCAGTCCAAACGTCATAAATACATGAAACATTATAAAAATAAAAGCAAAAGGGAAACCAGTTAACGTTTTCAAATGGATTGTCCAACCTTAAAAACTAATTTATAAAAAAAAAACACGTCAACTGAGACTTTCATTTAACACCATTTTTTCAACTGTCATTTCTCTTTCATTGTACAGCATTGCGAGTACAAAGCAACTCACATTAATTCACAATTTATGATGCATGTGTTCCAATAAAACATAATAAGCCGTCCAGTACGATTTCCTCAATCTAAAACATGACAAATTTCAATATGAAATAAAACCATATATGTATATTTATAGCATTGATTTAATTAATAATAACAGTGAAAAGTTTACCGAAAAATATTATTCTGAGCTGTTAGTCACTTTCTTCTTGGTTAACGTTAAGTCTTCATGTAATCATCAGCTAAATGCTGCGCCATGACGATGCTAAAAATCGTCATCCCATCATCAAGACATCTGAAAAAGGAAAATACAAAAAATTCAGTACACGGTAACACAAACATAAATGTACAATTTTATTATAGTTGAAAAAGATGTACACACATATGTAGAAGATTGAGTTGTAACTTAAAATAGCCACTATAAAAACAATAGATATCGAAAAAAGTTAGTTTTATGCGTTAGATAATTATCTAACACAGAAAATTTAGCAACAATAAAGTGAATTTAAGCGAATTGTATTTTTTCCCATTCCCGCTTTGATGTATGTAGTATTGATAAAAACAACGACAACGACACAATCTAACATATTGTAAACCACATATCTGCAGATGTCGTCGACATACACGAGACAAGCAGATAAACCAGACTGACGAGTCCATTAGAAGAAGCAAAGTCCCGGACCGAGTATACATTTAATATCAATTTAAAATAATAATAATAAAGCAACTAATTACGATGGGTCAAGTTCGAAAAAAACAAATTATTTTTTTTTAATATTTATATGAAAAGAAACCGGTTCATTGAATAAAAATATTCTTAAGGAGTAGGAAAACAAAGTTTTTACATTCCAAGCAAAAATTTATAAACAAATAATTAAATTTAAAAACAAAAATGTAATAAATAGAATGTATCATGGAGTAGATAACAGGTAACAATTCAATAATGATAACAAACAAAAAATACATATGTACAAAAATAAGATTGAGATAAGTACATATGTATCATTATACTACATATCATATGTTTTGAAACGACATTTTGAAAGGAATTCAGGTTGAACGTTAATTATGATAGTATTTATGTTGATTATTAAATGCACACAGTAAAATGACTATAACAATAACCTCCCTGGGAGAGGTCGACGGAAACAATGTCATATGTGATGCACATGCACATACACGTGCATATTGCAACAAACACAATGCAAAGCTTACAAACACACAAATGAACTAACTGTAAAATTTCGTTTCCACAAAAAGAAAAATATAAGTCGCAATAGTTATTATTTCTGCTAAAAAATGTTAAGTACATATTTCCTTTGGTGATTTATTACTGTTCATATTATATTATATATAATATATGTAGGTCTGTGTGCAATATAACGGAAAACCCGCAAAAATTTTATATAATTGATCAAATTTCCAAAAACGACGTTATTATTGAAATCGTTCTGAATGAACGAGCGGGAAAAAACGATGTAAAACTTTGAACTCTACATACATATGTACATATATATATACATTAGCCAGCAGTCTGGGTCAGTGGTAGCGTGTATGTTTAGCACCAAGTGATCAGTGATATACTGCTGATTCGATTTGGAGGTATTTGTGACTCCAAATCGATCGTTTCTTATCAGAGTGTGCCAATTTTATCTGATCATTGTTTAAACGGTTCCACAAAATTGGCAAAAAATCATCTTTCCTGCTGTTACAAATCTTCTGTATTTATTGTAAGTACAATTTCTAAATATTATGTACAAATCTAAAATCCATAGATGTCTCAATGGATTAATTATTTAATTAATTAATTAATTGTTATTTCGTGATCTTCAGCTTCTGGAAATACAGTGATTTATGTAATAATAAAATTGGCAAACTCTGATACGAAACGATCGATTTGGAGTCACAAATACCCCCAAATCTAACCAGCAGTATAGCGGATCGAACCCACTGATCACTTGGTGCTAAACATACACGCTACCATTGAGCCATACTGCTGGCTAATATATACATACATATGTATGTATATGAATAAAATAAATAAATAAATATGTACATATGTAATATATACATATATTACCTTTTTATAAAAGTCTACTACATATTCATTTTGTCCCTACATTACTCACAGTCATTTCCAATGTATCCATTTATTTACCGTGTCGTTGAAATTCAATATTGAAAATCATTTGTACGACTGCCTCAATATTTTTATTGATGATATTTGTCAGACTGACATAAAGAAAAATGTGAAGAAACAAAAAGGTTTCTCCTGTCATAACAGAGATTTGTCGGAAAAGAACGTCAAAAGAAGAAAAATTAGGCCAAGGGTGCGGCACGATGCAAAAAACAAAAATTAATCCAGATTTGCATACAAGTATATTTCAGAGAAAATTGCCAGAAAATACTGAAAGCCTTCATCGAAATATTTTACACGTAAACAAAGCCTTCATCGAAATATTTTACACGTAAACATTCGGATTATTTACATTTGTATGTATGAAAACAATACATTTACACCTTATCAGTTTAGATAAAAATCATCAACAATGGTAATCATTAATTAATAAGGCGTATTACATCAAACACTTGAAATATATTGGGCTATCTAAATCTATCCTTACATAAACAAAATAAAATTATTTTTCATTCAAGGTGACAACGACAGCCAAGCCAGACCTACTACTACTCGAGAGCTACAATTTTAAAATCGGACTCAAATATTCTTCTGATTATCTGCTACTGTGAATATTTTAGCTGGAAGAACCCTGATCAAAGTCATCAATTTAGTCACCGGAGCCTGAGGGGGCCGTGTATTGTTCAAAGGTTGTAAATGCATTGTTAAAGGTTTGCCGAACAATGGATAGCACTGTGACTATCCTACCTCTAGTCATCATACGATGCTCGACGGCAAAAATATGGTTCACCATTGTCAATTATAATACTATTGTCAACCATTTTTTTTTCTCTCCTGCTTTCTCGGACAATGGAGAGGTCTATTGTCATTTTATGGCAGCATCCTCGCTACCCAAGATTGTTAATCATTCTATCGGCTGATCATACATACGTAAAAATGTTACCCGAAAGGCGTAAACTGTTGATTTTCGAATGAGGCACGGGTACTAGTTACTTTTTCCAAAAATAAAACGGTAAACGGATTATTTCGCACATTGCGACCGCGCACACGTCAATTTTTGCCACGAAAATCGCGAATACGGAATATCTGGCACTCGAGTTCTCGTTAGTATGATAGTTAGCGTGTCCAACTCTCGATGGATGGAATTTAAGTGACGTGTGCCAAGTGGCTTTGTGCGGAATAGTCACCGAAAAAAATAAAACACCGGATCAATTATTGAAAACTATGTGTGTAACTGTATGGAGCTGGAGTGAAAAAGGGCCAATTATAAATATACTTTTTATTTAAATTGATATGTACTTATTTCGCATTTTTCCGAGAATTTTGCACGTCAAGCTGATAACGAATGACACAACTGTTTAACCACACGCCGACTGGTCAACCGCTTTAACTCCAATGAAACAACAAAACAAAACAAATCAATTAAAATTAACAAAAAATGACAATTTAAAGTGCGGTCTATCGCGAAACGAGATATGATTCGACCGTGACAGTATTTCTATTTCTGATAAGTCATCATTTCATAAACCCATATGTGCCGCCAATACCGGAAATAGTCGCGGTAATCCAATATTGTTCTGTCATTGTGACAATGTTTATCTTTTTCATTGTTGGAAAAAAGTCGCGACTCGATGACTTTTTTAACATCGTACTCGTTAAACATGTCTTCATTCTAAGTTTTCATTTTAAACTACCTATACATACTAGTACTATGTATTAAATGTATGTATATATGTATATATGCATTAGATCGAAAAATGTGAACTTTGAATCGAACATGCGTGATTAAATAGTATTATTATTGATCAGAATTGGCCAAAAACGGAATTTCGGAATTTAAATTAAGCAGTTTAAAATAAGCTAGATAAGAATCTATTACCCAAATATTTTAATAGTAAGGAATATAATTATAAAACCAGAAATAGGAATAAATTAATTATAGGTAGAGTTAAGAAACCAAAAACTGCAGGTGTTTTCCACAGAGGTGTTCAAATATACAATGCCCTTCCTGAGAGAATTATGTAGAAGTGCTAGTAACATTGGAGCTTTCTTGAGGGGTGTGAATGGATACCTCTGCGGAAGATGACGTAATTATATATGTAAGTTTAATAAAATGCTATGTTTGGAATAATATTATATTATTTTAGGATTACTAATTATAGTTTTGTTAAATTTTTTAACTATGTTATATTATAGTTGTTAGTTTTAGTTTAAAATTGTTAATTGTGTAATAATTCATTAGCAATTTGATAATAGATAAATTATTTAATAATATTATACATGTGTACATATATTATATCCGTGAAAGACCATCGGAAACATCCCGATTAGTGCTTCAATCCCGGAAGATTACTTCAGTACCGGGATTGCGGTGCGAGGAATTTCCGATCCCGGTGCTAGCACCGGGAAATCAAATACAGGATAACAAATACGGGATACAGACACTCACACAAACCTACAGATACACGTGAAAACGTGATCAGTCAAAATATGTTACAAATATCATTGCAGTTGAGCACAAAATCTGCGACACAATACAGGCCGTTGATACCATTTCGAGGGAACGGCAAGCCGGCATCAAAACGGGTCAAAGAAAACAAATGGACTATGACTGTCACTGTTCGTCCCACCATTTTTCATTATATAATGTTGTTTTATGTTTTTTCTTTATTATTTTTGTAAAAATAATATTTTTAAAGAAATTTTGCAAGCGCCGTAATCCCGGTATTCAGACTAGTTTCAGCACCGGGATTCACGGTACCAGAAAATACCGGGATCCCGGGATTGGAAGTCTTAATCCCGATACGATCGAATGTACAATTGAATATCATCAATGCATTATCGAGAGTAACGTGAACGATAGCAAATTATCGTGCAATACGTGCCGTACCTAGATGCAGATTTCCGAAGCGCTTCAGCAGCCCAAGGTAACTACATATGTACATATGTATGTGTGAATTATATACATATGTACGTGTCTAATCTGCAATTTTGACATGCATAATATTGAATACTTTGACCGGTTTCTAGGAGTTTACCGACATTAGAATCTCTGATGATGGGGCATTTTTATCGAACCGATTTGAACCCGAGCTAGTGGTGCGTGACTTACGGCCCGACACCGTATCTAATACCGTGATATTAAGTGGACTTTTTTTTCAGCTTCTTATCAGCGGGAGATCCATCTCGACTTTCAGGCAATCGGAACAAGCAAATCAACCGTATCGGTACTGTGGTCAACTGTCGATGTATAAACTTGAATGTTTGTTGAATTTCAAACATCGTTTCGTGGTTATCTAACTTATGTACATACATATGTAGAACGTAGATGATTTTTGAAAGGAATCAATAAACAAAAAAAACCCCATACAAGACGTTTGAATTAATGATTCAAATTTACCGTCAAATTCCAGAATCCAGTAAATGAAAAAAAAACGGTTAATTTTCCTAAAAACGTTCGCCGAGATTGAATCGTAAATAATTAAAAATAAATCTATTTATTATAGTCTATTTATTATCTATTTATTCGTAATAATAAATAAATTTTATA
Organism: Arctopsyche grandis; assembly: GCF_051622035.1. Classification (NCBI taxonomy): domain Eukaryota; kingdom Metazoa; phylum Arthropoda; class Insecta; order Trichoptera; family Hydropsychidae; genus Arctopsyche; species Arctopsyche grandis. The sequence goes on from NC_135357.1 coordinate 266,834, forward strand.
TTTTTTATTATTTTTAACCTATCATGTTAACCAACAGAATAGACCAGCGGTTAGCATATAATGCTTTAAACAGAGTGGTCACAGGTTCAAATCCCTCTGGTTTCTGCTGGCCAGACCTTGGATTTGTGACTCCAGGTCGATCTTTTCCTATCAGAGTTTGCCAATTTATCTGATTTTCATTGGAACGGTTCCAACAAATTGGCAACCTTATCAATTTTCTCGCAAAATCTCGAGTTTTCAGCAATCTAGAATTTCGCTGAATCGTATAAAATGCTGCAAATTTACAAAAAATGTCTATAAAATGTGGATGTTAAGTTGATATGTATTTAATGAATTTCTCTGAATTGTTTAAATTGCTGAACATTTACAAATTTGACCATATGTATATGCTCTGTGGATATGTATTTATATACTTTGTATAATATTAATAATATTTGTATCGTATGTACAATATTTCTGGCCAGGAAGGCGCATTTGAATTACCTGTTAGGCCTTTCTGGTATAAATTAAAGATAAAATAAAAAAATAAATTTATTTAAACTTTGGTCCATTTGAAAGTTTCGACCCAAATTGAAACAATCATCTGATCGCATTTATTACGACTTGGTCGGTCTGTGTTGCCAGTGAATATATCAATTTGAAATTTCCACATTTAATACTGAAAATAAAGAAATTCCAGACAACCTAATCTGCAATACGTAAATACCGGTAATTTTTTTAATTTACCGGTGGTGAAATTTCGACGATATACCGGTAAACCAGTATTGCAATCCCTAGTTTGAACGCAAGATTATCATATTGCGTACTTATAAGTTGTTACAACCGACAGTATAGCATTTTGTCGAGATGACAAAAAGCCAACATCAATTAACACTGGCCTAAGTATATAGCCCGTTGACGAGCGACAGAAAACAAGCTCGAGCCTTAACCAAAATGCGAAAAGCTTTACGATTTGTATACCTAAAAAAATCTCAAGCAAATAATTTTCGAGAAACTGGGTCGAGTTTGATTACAGCTGTGTTTACACTACTCGGATAAAATTTTAATTTTGACTTTGTACAGCTCGAGCATTGTCGTGACAATAAACTTTTTTTTCGAAAGCTATTGCGCTTTTATTCGTCCTCTGGTATTGTTAAACTCGAGTATTAAACCTTTTTTTCGCTTCTGCTGAAAAGGGTCGGTTTCGTATATACATACATACATATGTAAGTGCTATGTATTTTTCGCATGTATCACACATGTCGTAACTTTCAGCGTAAGCACTTATCACGCGAAAATACGGTAAAAAAAATTCGGGTGTGACCAACCCATGACTTTATCTATGTATTTGAGGAATATAAGAAGGTTACAAAACAAAATTCGATATTGAACTAATAACTATGATAGCGATACAAATTGAGCGCAAATATATGCAAATACTTGCACAAGACAAAATTTCTACTTCCGGTTGGCGGATTTTGTTCAAATTTTTTTAATTATTTAAAATAAATATAATTATTATACCCATTTAATATCAAGAGGATAGAAATAATTTAAAAGGTCAAAATAAAATAATGAAATATTGTTTTAAAAAAAAAAAGCTACTTCCGGTTTACAAATTCTAACCAAAACGTTACCAAATCTAAGTTAGTACATAAAGAATACAAATATAAATTTTCAGCTTAATACGTTCAGGGGTGTGGACAGGATCCAGGCGACAACATTTTTGACTTTTCTAATAGGAGAAAATCCCACTTCCGGTTCATTAAATTTGCTGATTTTATTTTTTATTTTTACTTAAAATCACTATCTTTATTATACACAATAAATATCAAGACGCTTAAAATAATTTAAAAGGTCAAAATAAAATAATGAAAAAATAATGAAACAGTTTTAAAAAAAAATACTACTTCCGGTTTACGAATTCTGACCAAAACGTTGCCAAATCTAAGTTAGTACATAAATAATACAAATATAAATTTTCAGCTTAATACGTTCAGGGGCGTGGACAGGATCCAGGCGACAACATTTTTGACCTTTTTAATAGGAGAAAATCCCACTTCCGGTTCATTAAATTTTATGGTTTTATTTTTTATTTATACTTAAAATCACTATCTTTATTATACACAATAAATATCAAGACGCTTAAAATAATTTAAAAGGTCAAAATAAAATAATGAAAAAATAATGAAACATTGTTTTAAAAAAAAATACTACTTCCGGTTTACGAATTCTGACCAAAACGTTACCAAATCTAAGTTAGTACATAAAGAATACAAATATAAATTTTCAGCTTAATACGTTCAGGGGTGTGGACAGGATCCAGGCGACAACATTTTTGACCTTTCTAATAGGAGAAAATCCCACTTCCGGTTCATTAAATTTTATGGTTTTATTTTTTATTTATACTTAAAATCACTATCTTTATTATACACAATAAATATCAAGACGCTTAAAATAATTTAAAAGATCAAAATAAAATAATGAAAAAATAATGAAACATTGTTTTAAAAAAAAATACTACTTCCGGTTTACGAATTCTGACCAAAACGTTACCAAATCTAAGTTAGTACATAAAGAATACAAATATAAATTTTCAGCTTAATACGTTAAGGGGTGTGGACAGGATCCAGGCGACAACATTTTTGACCTTTCTAATAGGAGAAAATCCCACTTCCGGTTCATTAAATTTGATGGTTTTATTTTTTATTTTTACTTAAAATCACTATCTTTATTATACACAATAAATATAAAGACGTTTAAAATAATTTAAAAGGTCAAAATAAAATAATGAAAAAATAATGAAATATTGTTTTTAAAAAAAATACTACTTCCGGTTTACGAATTCTGACCAAAACGTTACCAAATCTAAGTTAGTACATAAAGAATATAAATATAAATTTTCAGCTTAATACGTTCAGGGGTGTGGTCAGGATCCAGGCGACAACATTTTTGACCTTCCTTCCGGATGCTTCCGGAAGGGAAAAAATCCCACTTCCGGTTTATTAAATTTAGTGATTTTTTTTAATTTTAATCACATTGATACAAGAATTATACTCGCATTTTTTCGTGAAGACCACACATGTTTAAGGGGTCGAAAAAAATAGTGGAAGAAAAATCGAACAAGAGTAAACTGCCACTTTCGGTCGACAGACGCTTACCAAATTTTAAACATAACTTGGTATTGAGCTTAAACTGTTCGATATGAAATTTCAGTTCGATAAATCAAAAGGATTTTGAGAAAAACATAAAAAACCTCAATTCTCTAGAGTAAAAGTACTACTTCCGGTTCAGATAAAAATATTTTAAAAATTTAAAATTATAAAAATTATTATTTCTAGTACATGTAAAAAAAAATCAGTCCGATTCAGTTGGTAGTTTGGGAGAAAATCGAATTCAAAAACTTAAAAAAAGAGGACACCTATAAGGGGAGGTACCATTTCCGGTCAACTTAAAAATTTGAAAAAAAATTACGTAGTGTCTATAAGAATTTCATTAACCGATACTAAGTTTCGGTTCGATAGGACTAACGGTGTTGAAAAAATCCCCAAAGTACACAGACACACACACACAGACACACACACACACATTTTTTCTAGATCATTAAAACGTGATCAGTAATCGATTCTGAGTTCGAATCAGTCAAAATCTCGAGTTCGAATTTTCGCATGATCACAAAACTTCATCTATTGTTACTACGTACATAGATAAAGTAAAAATAGGGAAAGCACGGATTTGTTTTGGCAGAAATTAAGAAAATTTTTCGTCCTGTCCTACATACTCGTAAAATAAACATCCACCGGAACCTTTTTATTTTGTACATGAATATAGATCCAGCCGAAAGACGCTAATGAGTAATGACCCAGAGAATCTTTATGCATACATATTGTATCTTCATATGTACATACATAGTACCAAACTCCCCTCTTTTCTCACCACGTTTCCTAATTTACTTAATGGCTTTGCGTCACTCGTTGGAAGATGACCGTTTTTTAACTCTTCGTTAACTAATCGTTTATTTTCTAATAGTAATAAGTAATGCATCTAGGAATTCTGTATGCAGATTCATTCATCAGCAATATCCCAACTGTCGACAATGATCATTGCAGACGATCAGCTAAAATGTGTCACTAAACAACTAAGATAGGCAAATTGCTAGAAATATATTGTATAGTGACTTTGAGTCTAATTTCACTTACGATTGGTTCCGGTCTGAAATATCACGACGATGTCGGTTCAAATTATAAACAACTAGTGTTTTTACCCGGCTTCGCTCGGTATTTGTAATATAAACCGCTTAAACATGGCCAATCTAATGGTAAACATTTTATTAAATTTATTTGAATATTCATTTGTTTTTTTATTACATTGAATGTCAAGGAATCTACGACCCAAAAAAATATACATACATACAAAGTCTCTTTCGAAATTTTATATTAGACTAGTGGTTTTGCTCGGTATTTGTAATATGTTTACTCATTTGTTTTTTTTTTTAAATTGACTGTCACGAACAAACAAACATATGTATAACTAAGTCTCTTTCGAAATAATATGTATACCAGAATCCGGCGCCCCTCGGGACTTCGCCCCCGGGGCTTTCGAATCCTTTGAATCGAAAAAATATCAAATCGGCGCCTATGAATCGAAAAAAAAATCGAATGTGTTGTTTACAAACCAACCAACAAAGGTTACATATCTCTTTCTTCACAGTCTCTTTCGAAATTATATATTAGATTACCCCAAATTAATTTCTGCAGCATATAAAATGCAATGAAGATTAGAAATCTCCAATACGTACATTAATCAATTCAATCGTATTGAAATCGTATCGCGGTAGCGCTAACTGATTCATTAAGTTGACATGAGATAAGGGAGTATATGTATATTATTTATCTCAAATGAATATTTCATTGGACGTGGGTAAACATAATCTAAAGATTCAAGATATTCTGTCAATTTTCACCTTCATGGATGAGCGAGTCTGAACATCTCAAAAATAATTAATCTCGGGGCGTTGGCAAGGTCGTCCTTTAAATTGCGCTCAATTAACCCAAACACTCGGATTTGAACGGTCAAAAAGAGGACGAATTAGCGCAAGGTTCTATACAATTGGCTATGCCAATTCGCGTAATTGCCAGTGCGAATTCCACCAAGGAGCAGGCGGTCTTCAACGTTTCATACACGTGATGAAATCCGGCCTCGTTCAGTTAAATGCCCCAGAGTTGCGTCAAAGCTCGACCACAGCCGTAATAGGAGTTTGATCTGAAGACGTACTTTGGTCAGAACTATGTATGTATTGAGAAACTCTAGCACAAAACTACATAGAAGAAGACTGAGATTCTACACCAGCAGTCACATAAAACGGAACGCTTGTGAATTTTACGACTTCGAGGCCATTAAAGGATTATCCCTTTATGTGTAGGGTTTTTAACGACCAAATATTCTAAATATGATTGTTTTCTAATATTTGAGTTCAGTTTAGTGTGGGTTTTCGAGGAGAAAGCATCAAATTCGAATTTTAACACGTCAACATGAAAAAACGAGCTCAGTTATCATTGCAGAAGAGTGTAAAAATCGCGACATTGGCGAGTTCAGGATTTTCCTTTCGGTCAATTTCCAAGAAAATGGGATGTTCTATATCGACTGTTTCGAGAATACTGGAAAAAAAGAGAGAATCTGGAAGTTTTGATCGTAAGAAGGGGACCGGACTGAAAAGATGCACATCTGAGAGGCAAGACCGTGTAATAACCAGATTATCTTTACAGCAGCGATTCAAAACTGCTGTAGAAATAAGAACAGATGTATCTTCACAATTTTCCATGGAAATCAGCGACTCAACAGTAAGAAGGCGACTCAGAGAAGCTGGACTGTACGGTCGGAAAGCTGCAAAAAAACCACTACTAACCAAAAGAATGAAAAACAATCGATTGGAATGGGCGAAAGCACATGCAAATTGGAGTCCATCAGATTGGCAACGAGTGATACTTTCCGACGAATCAAAGTTTAACCTCTATAGTCCTGATGGTTTTCCGTATGTCCGAAGGAAAGTTGGCGAAAGGTATAGTGAAAATTGTACCCTTAAAACTGTTAAGGATCTTCCAAGTCAAATGGTCTGGGGATGCTTTTCGTATCATAACATTGGACAATTGGAGTTTCTACAAGGTGCCATCGATGGAAAAAAATATAAAAAAAATTTAGAAGAAAGCTTTGTCCCATCGATGGAAAACCACCTTTCATATTCCGATGATATAATTTTTCAAGATGACTCTGCCCCTTGTCATCGAGCTAAATTGGTGAGTATTCATTTTATTTGATAGCATTGAATATAAATTATAAAATTTCAATCAAAAAACTGAAAATTTTTTTTTAGGTTCGGGACTATTTACAAGAAATGGGTGTAAAGACACTACCATGGCCTGGCAATAGTCCCGATTTAAATCCAATCGAAAATTTATGGATGTGTATCAAGTACAGGATAAGGAAGAACAATGTTACTACTCTTAAATCGTTGAAAGAAATAATAGAAAAGATATGGTACGAAGACCTCCCAATCGAAAATTTAAAAACTTTAGTAGATTCTATGCCAAACCGAATAAAAGAAGTTATAAAATCGAAAGGAGCCGCTACAAAATATTAATTTATTTTTTATAAGTTGTAAATAATAATATGTGACTGTAATAAAATTAAAAATGTATATGTATAGTGCTATTTTCATTTCAAATTTCATTTAACCGTGAAGTCAACGCACGGTCGTAAAATCTGCCCTCCATTAAATTTCTCCCCAACTCATCTTTATCACCTTTTTTTTTCCACGTTTGGTGTTACACGAATGCACTATGGTACAACCTATCATTTAAATGACTTTCGGTTTTGGTTTTATATAAGATTACCGAAATTTCACGCAAAAACATGTTTCGCTTAAGCGTTCCGTTTTATGTGACTGCTGCTGTATATTCATTCGGCCTTCTTTGCATTTTTCTACTAGAGCATTTTCACTCAACTCCGTCTATGTACGTACTTACTACCCGAGTCACACTTTTGATTCCCGTTTTCCTCTTTCGATACTTTTTCATATTTCCAAGTACCTACAGCATTTTAAATGACAAAAAAACAACAACTTTGAATTTGTATACTATTAAGTTTTGGATTGAAATGGAAACATTAATCCAAAAGAGGAACAGCAGGACTAAGATTGATATTGAAGAGCTCATGGACCTACGGATATCAATATTGAATCCTAACGGAAAGTACCATATCCAAAGGGCGGAAATGAGATTTCATAGGGGAGTGGTGAAAGTTACAAAGTGGAAGTAATTACGTAACACCGAGATCGGGAAATCTATCCACTAACCATGTATAAGTAAAGTCTCCAATCCAACATAAGATAAAGAACTTGAAGAATGAGACATCGGTACTTTTAGAGCCAAGCCTACGTGTTGATAAAATAATTATGTATATATGTATGTATAACCAGTTCAAAAGAGAAGACTTACAAGGTTTTTTTACGAAATGTAAACACTGAATCAACACGCAAAAGTGACGAAGCCCTTACCATACATATATTACAGAGCTGATAAGATAAGCAGTTGAGTAAAAAAAAAAACAAACATCAAAAATCGTATAAAAGTGGGTGTAAATTTAAAACATGACAATTAATTAAATCACCACTGAAGATTATAGCGCAGATACCCATTAAAGTGTATTAAAATGGGGCGTTTCCGCGCTGCACAAAAATACTAAAATTTGACCTACTGATTGGTATGCAAATCTGCACCTAAACGATAAACTTCACTAGTCGTCGTATAGGAAGTGTCACACAGCATCCGCAAACAAAATCTAGTTTATCGTTTAACGTCTTTCAGACGACGACGGCGTGCAAATAATAAGAAACGATTTAAAATATATAATCATTGGACTGATATGGACAACACTACGTAGTGGTTGGCCTTCTGAACGAGTTCCTATTATAGTTCGAGACCAATGTTTTAACTGCACATACTTTTTTTGTCGCTCAAACGTGCATTCAATATAATACGGAACTGGTATGGCAAAATATTAACATTAGGAACTGACTCTGTGACCTTCGATTGTATCGAAATATCTAATAAAGAAAGGCAATTTCCAGCCATTTTAAGTCTTTTATCACTTTAGTGGTAAGGTCGAAGTTATATGTACATATGTATGTACCTATACCTACATATGTATATCATACGCGCACATTTCACACATAATCCGGCGTGTCAAATTTGTATCCAATCTAATCTACCCAATATCGAAATTGTTATTTTTTTTTATTATGATAAAAAAATATTTTGAAACGCACGAAGTGATTTTAAATTCATAGAATCGGGGTGGAGAGCAGGGGTGCGGGATGATGATACTGAGCAAAACTGGGGGTGGTGTACTTGGGTTCACCTCACGGGATCGAATTAGAAATGCACTAAAAACCAAATATCGGAAGGCAAAGATCGAAAATCGAAAGATCTTAAGTCGAAAGATCTTTCGATGCCCTTCCTGAGAGCATTAGAAGTGCTAATAACATTGGTGCTTTCTTGAATGGTGTTAATGGATACCTCTGTGAAAGATCATGTAATAATATATGTAAGTTTAATAAAATGCAATGTTTGGTATATTATGTTATGGTTACTAATTAAAGTTTTGTTAATTGTGTTATATAATAGTTATAATATTAGTTTTTACTTTTGTTATTGTATATTCATTAACAATTAGTTATAAATAAATACTCTCGATTAAAGATTTCCGTAACCTTTTCTTGAGCCATTCAGTGCTAAAGAAATTTTCCAATTTCTACGTTACAAGAATGTTTTATGAAAAAAAAAATTAAAGAAATAATTAAAGTCGCGAGGCAAAAATCCAATATCCGGAGCGAATATTCGTACATACAAAAAGTGTAACAAGCAAAAATAAAATATAAAAGTGTATAGAAGACAAAAACCAAGTACATACAACTCTCTCTGCTTCACAACTAGTTAAATTGAAGGGGATCGATCAAACTTCAAGTATAATAATATAAACATATGTATGTATAATCACTCAGAAGTGGGGGATGGGTAGTCGCGTGTCAGCAGGTGATACTAGGGATTGCAATTTTCCGTCAAATTTTATAATTTTTCTTTTTACCAGTATTTACCGGTAAATAGAGAAAAATAGCACGTGGATTAAATAACTGTGTGTAGTTATTTTTCATAAAATTTTTAACGTAGATTGAATCATAAATATTTAAAAATAAATCTCAGGTGAATAATCTTATATATAATTTCGAAAGAGACTTTATATGTTTGTATCTTTGGTTGGAACTTCGAAAACAAAAAAAAAATTCTATGACGACAATTCAATTGGTTGAATATTATTTTTTTTTTTCGATTCAAATAAATTTAATAAAAAAATAAATGAATATTTACTATTAGATTCGCCATGTTTAAGCTGTTTATATTAGAAATACTGAGCGAAGCCGGGTAAAACAACTAGTGTCATATAAATACATCAAAGTAGATAATGTTTTAACCAATCATATTGATTTATTTAAAGTTTGGACCATCTGAAAGTTTTAACCGTAATTGAAATAAACGTCTGATCGCATTTATTACGATTTGGTAGGTTTGTGTTGCCAGTTTGCAACTCTTAAGCAAGCAGCAGTATAGTCACTTTTACGAATGCATCAATGGTTCTATAATCTATGTATGTACATATAAGAGAATATTGTCAAACTGGCCGAAGACTAGCTTCTCTCTATAACAATAATTCACTATTACGTTTCAATATGCGTATAGCAATATTCGTATTAGAACGAGCGGAAAGCGGTGTTGCCAGTCGTAAAAAAACCCTGTTTAGACTAAAAACTTCATCCCGGTCAAAATTTTCCCAAACAAATTCCAGACTACCTAATCTACAATACGCCATGTGCATCGATTTATACTTAAAAGTTGCTTTCGCTTTTTCGCCTGACAAAATCTGGGTTTTATATCCACACTCTCCCGATCGTTTTCAAACTTTGCCATTTTGCTCGGTTTGATCATCAATATATGTAGAAATCAAATACGCTGGTGAAAAATAATCGCAATAGACACGATTGAAAAATACTACAATATGTATGTTGGTATGTTGCCGTATATATGTACATAGTTAGGAATAGAGATTTACATACTTATAAAATTAGAAATAGGAATAAATTAATTATAGGCAGAGTAAAAAAAGCAAGAACTGCAAGATCTATAATGAGAAATCCCTTCCTGAGAACATTAGAAGTGCTAACATTGGTGCTTTCTTGAAGGGTGTTAATGGATACCTTTGTGGAAGATGATGTAATTATATAGGTTAATAAATGCAATGTTTGGCATTATAATTTTATGTTATATGTAGTTACTAATTATAGTTTTTTTTTTTGTTAATTATATTATGTTATTTTGTAGTTACAATTATAGTTGTTACTTTTGTTATATATTCATTAGCAATTTGTTATTTTAAATAAATAAATAAAATTTATCTGCTTCTCTGCCACCTTCGCGCTTTGTCAGATTTTAATTGTTTAAACGCTTATAACTTTTTCATTATCGCACTATATCTTATTAGTGTAACACTATGCAATGATATGCTTGTATGTGTGCTCAATCCGCTTTAGGTAATAACCGTTAAATTTGAAAATTTACCGGTAACTACCGATGGCGGTAAACTAGTATACCGGTATTGTAATCCCTGTGATGTGATACATACATATGTATATATTATCAATTCGAGGAACGTGCCATACCTACAAACAATGGTATTAAAAGTGGACTAAACGGCCCACTGGATCAATCCCATCCTTGATGGATCATTAGAGATGTAGAGCGCATACTCCCGACTCCAAGAATTTAATGAAGCGGAATGCCGGCTTCAGATGTGTGACACTGTTCTGAGAAAAAAACGTCGAAGACCCTGAGAGCTTACCTACGTTATTCGCAGTCTCTTTGTGCAAAAATGTAATCAATAAAAATAGTATACAATGTATATATGTAGGTACATACATATTTATCACAATATGACTACGTCCACTTGACGCTTAGAATTTTAGAATAACAATGGTCTAAACAACTGGCTGAAAAAATGTTTCCAAATAAATATGATTTTATTAGTATGTATTATATATAAACCAGAAACAATTATGCGATCAGTTTCAAAACTATATGAGACTATTCGAATCGTTCAGTACATATGTACTGAGTACCTATTACTAATGAGTTGATGACTATATATGTATATACATATATATGACTATAACATATGGCAACTAAAGACAAGTCAAAACTACGAATATACTACTAAATCAAAGCTAATTAATAATACAGACAAGGAGACAGTTGCGCTAGAGTGACACTGACAGACAAAGACCTCTTTGTGAAGCTGTCAGTTTAGAAAACACATGTAGCTATATATGGTATATGGGACTCGAGACTCCAGCTGATTAAGTAAACCTTGTATTGATAGTTATGAATTGTTCCGAGTATGGCAACAATTGGAACTCATCAAATCATCAATCAACTAATGTTTTATCATCCAATCTGATTCATCGTGCTTTAATCTATTATTACACTTCACTATGTATGCAAGTGTTGGATTAAAATCGTCACTTTATATCAACGGTCTTATTAAGAGTCAACACATGAGACAGTTAATCATGTCTGTGATGAAGATATTTATACTTATTCGACTAATCTCAGACTGTTAGGGGGTGGTGGCCTAATGTAGGAGGCTTTATTGGTCGACTTAATTGACCTTTATAGTGGGCTTATATCATCAACATCATCTACAGTCATTCGCCATCCACTGCTGGATGAAGGCCTCTCCAACACGCTTCCACACGTCTCTGTTTTGCGCAACTCTCATCCATCTCACCCCACACATTTTCCTCATTTTGTCCACACATCGTCCCTGCGGTCTTCCTTTTACCCTTTTGTATTCTCTCGGGTACCATTCAAGCACTTCTTTTATCCACCTTTCGTCCATTCTTCTAGCCACGTGACCCGCCCATTGCCATTTCCATCTCTTTACTCTATCCACTATGTCCACTGCCATTATCATACTTCTGAACCAAGTCTTCCGCTTCCTGTCTTTCCTCGTTATGTCAAGCATACAGCGTTCCATACTTCTTTGAGTGCATTGGATTTTGTGCAGCATCTTGGCGTTCAGTGTCCAAGTTTCACATCCATACGTAATCACTGGCAAAACGCATTGACCGAAGATCTTTCTCTTCAGACAGAGGGGCATTATTGATTTAAAAACAGTATTCATTCGTCCAAATAAATGCACTCCATCCTAACTTCATACGTCTCTTCATCTCTTCGTCTTTACTATCGGACATGTCAATTATTTGACCTAAATATAAATAATTATTTACCACTTCTTGGGCTTATATGTATACGTTAACTAAAATCAATATGTATATGCACTCGATTATGACTTTGTTCAGAACCCTCTATCGCTATTCTCTCTCTCTCCCTCAACCACATTACGAACGATTCGTACCTATGTATGTATGTACGTGCAGCTCAAATAAATAAACGGACGTGGGAAAACCACTATCGAATTTTAAAATCCGAGCATCCTCCAATCAGATCGAGTTTTCCTCGTTATATCCGTGAATCAATCTCGTTATACTTTCTTGGAATAAATGACTTAAGAATGAATGCATCGAGTGTTAACGACGGCGAAGACGTATCGATTGGTATCTTTAAAATACGTGAAAAGTGTGCATTCGCGGAAAAACGTAACGTGAATGTGACCCGGTGATCCTACCAGCCAGTATGCAAGTTCGTGTCGGCATCTCGCTCGCTCACTCCGTACTGGTGGACGCGTGCGAGCGAGACGGAATGTGAGATTTCGCGGTTTTTTCGAGCGTTTTCGCGCCAATTTACCCATGACGGTGGCGAAACGTGGGATAATATCTTCATTGTAGTGCGAATCTTCCGTAATTCGGACGGACGCATTCTGGTTACGCAACGTGAGATGAGATAAGATGAGGATGTTCGTTTGGGATGTTTGCGCAAACATGCCGAGAAGAAGGCGAAAGCGCTTTTAACGTGTTATAAAAAATGAAGCTAAATAAAAAATTAAAAAAACAAAAACAAAATAAGCTTCGCGATGCTCCAATAGCTCGCCATTTCACTAGAATTGTAGCATAAAACTTTGCTTCTACAGACTATCAGAAACCCCCCAGAAACCCGCAGAAAATTACGTACAATTACATATGTATGTACATAAGTGGAACCGGCTACGTTCGAAATAGGGTAGACTCTTTTAATGACTGTAGACTTTCGGTTGGAACGATTTGTAGTAATTAGTTGGACAATTTATTGCGACGGTGTATCACTCGTAGAATCGTAGCATCACACTAAACCAAATATACAGGGCCGTGCGATTTTCGCAGTATAATCGAATATTCAAATCTAATTAATATATATATATATATATATATATATATATATATATATATATATATATATATATATATATATATATATACTACATATTAATTAGATTTGAATATTCGATTGTCCACTATGTAAATATATAGTTTTCAAATCATTAAATTTGGTATACTACATATGTACATACATACATGTGTACATGGTAGTAGAACCTTATACGGTATTTGGAAGGGGTTTAAACTCGGAATCGGGGGGGGGGGGGGCTCATACAGAAACGCCCGAGCAACGCCGGGTAAGTTGGCTAGTTGAAACAAAGTTGAATAAAAAAAAAGTATAATCACATTTATTCCTTGTCTTGTTACATTTGATATCTACTGCTCGAAATAAAAACAATAGCAATATCAAGATTTATACAGCCAAGCAGTAGAGAATAAATTCTCTACCAGCTGCTGGCACTCAATTTTTGTAGCTAATTATGTACTTTTTGTCTAATTAACGAGAAATGGTTCTTTGAGCCATTAACGACCACATTGTTTCCAAATTCTTTGACGCGATACGTAAATTATGCAATTCTGTAATATGTATTTCCTGTATCACACATACAAATTCACAAAATGTTTTGAATATACATACATACATATGTATGTATGTACGCTGAAAAGAGCGAGAGAGTTTTTCCCGGAGATAATTTTGGCAAAAAAATAGTATCTTATACTTTTCGAATTGCCGCGACCCAATTGCCAAGTTATTTTGAAACTCAAACTCAAAATATAAAACTGAGCTTTGTAAAATACTTGAAATTCAATTATACTTAATTCTTTCACGGGGAACTCTTACTATCTTTGAATAATTAAACGATTTGGATACTCGAGTTCACCGACTTTGTTTCCACTTGTATTTTCCTATTGAGTCGATTGTAATGCATATAAGAATCAGAGTGCAGTTTTATCAGCACCATGTTAAGTTAATGTTAATACATTTGGGTAACTAGCAATAAGAATGGCAGTAAAACTGATATATGGACCACTCGTAGACAATTTTAGAATTAGAATGCGTACATACGACGAGGAGATCGAGAATGCATCTCAATTGATCGACAGAAACAAGTTATGCAAATGCGAAAGTCAATCTATTTTTTTTTCTGGACAAATTTAGAAAATCTCGAGAAACACTAGATACAACACGTCGGAATAAAAAGACAGCCTCTCAATTCTCCAAAATAATACTCTCCGAAGGCGGAAAATCCTTGGGATTTGCGTCCAATGATCCAGATATTGCCAGTCAGCCTCGTTCGTGACTCACCGTCTGCGTCTACCCCACACTGATCGTTAAGTGTTTATCACTGACTGCTTTATCTTTGGCTTAAATGTGCATATGTATAGTTTTATTTAAAAAACAAAGTCAATCAAATAGTTTCAAAGGCCATCTTTCAACGATAGGTAAAGTGGAGGTGCAGATGTGTGTACATGGCTTCAATTATAGAATAGTCGAGTAGATATGGTAGTAGATACTCGAGTGACGGGAGTGCAGTTTTTGCAATGATCAGCCCTTGTCCAGAGCCGATGTTGCACTGGAGTCGATGCAACCGTAGGTGCATTCCTCGGGACGAGGAAAGGTCATTGCATCCAGTTTGGAGATGTAATAGTATTCCTGGAAAGAGTTACGCACACAAGGTACATGGGTAGGTAGGTACTTGCTCACGTACATATGATCTTGGCATTGTAACAAATATGCGACATTTATTTCGCCAGCGACGATGACGAAGGCCGTGCTCGACGACAAAACAAAACAAAACGAGAGGAAAACGACAAGACATGTGAAAACAAAGTAAAACGCATCGGTGAATAATGGACACGGGGTATTTAGCCGCTCGGACAGATGCGAGAAGAAAACGAGCTGAAAGACAGGACAGCTTTGCTTCGAATGGAAATATTGGAAGTAAAACATCGGAGCAAAGTATGTGTGTGTACATAGTTAATTACCTTCTGTAATGCATGTAATTCTGGGCATACGAAATAAAGCGATAAATCGGACATTGCGGCACTCGCCAAGGAGGAACTAAAATTGCATTTATCAACGACCAGGTGCACAAATTGGTACTTCTCATGAAATAAAGAACTTACATCACTTATTTTGATTTGAAAAAAAAAAGACTTATCATATGAGAAATTGTCGAAAAAAATGTTCTTTTGTGAAATGCAATTTTGAAAATAATTTTTTTTTTCAAAAATATAAACGACTCCATCTCATTCGCAGCTAAATACATATGTATAGTGTTCCTTCTCGAGAATTTCTCGAAAAAAAATGCCAAATTGAAAATTCTCATTTCTTGACAACTTTTATAATTTCACGAGAAATTTTATAAAACATTTTTTTTTGTCGAATATTTTCAAAAAGTTTACAACCACTGCCCTTTATAAAGTTGCATTTGAAAGGGCGGGTTTATACCTAATGTGCATACTTCTTAGAAGGTTTAAAAAAGGGTCTGGGAATGATGAAAAATTTCTAACTTTCGAACGTACATACCTTGCCTTATGTACTTTTCTTATCTTACTTTCTGAATTGATCTTTATCTCATTTTGACCTGGACATTGCAAACGCGCCAATCTTTAGAAACACGCAAACAATATCTTCTGACTACCCTCAATTATCCTCTGAATGCATTTACCGTAATTTTTGTCGTGACTTTTTTTCTATTACTATTTATTTGTATTACTCTACCCGGCTGGCGGTGTCATCTTTGCTTTGGTGATTACAGAAACCTCTCCGATAAGAAGAAATAACGCGTGGGAATCGGCAGAAAGCAATACAAAATTAATACAAAAATTACATTCCAATAATTCTAAAACACATATATTTGTAGTCTTGAATCCAATGATGTCGAATAAACGATACTTTAGTGTTATATACATTTTTTCATTTAAGAAGTTTAATTGAGAATTCTTATTTCTCGAGAAATCAGAATCACGAAGTCATATGTATCATATGTATCAAATTTGAATCGTATTCTCCAATCTAAATCACCATGTAGTGCGATACGATCTTCAAACTGAATCGCGACATTTAAAATCGTTTACAATGCAGTGGGGCGGATCGACTTTAAATTCATTAATACGTATTCTTTTGAATTTTGAGCCGGTTAATAAAAAGTGGCATATTTTCCTGCGAGTTGAAAGACCGTCGTTTTGTCTAAAAAAAAAAATGATAATTGACGTCAAAATGGAAATCCACGCTCGGTTTGGGATCCTGATGAGCTGCTGAAGATACAGACGCAACTGAAAACTCAGTAAATTATTGCGTGGTTAATTCTGATTCATTGTGAAGCAAAGCGTTTAATGACGTGCTGTGAACGATGAGGGACATTCAAATGGTACAACCACCCAAGAGATCTTTGCAAATGTACATACATATGTAGGTACTATTACTTTTTTTGAAATTCAATCATACGATTGATATGACATATATCGCACTAATCGGTAGCATCCATCCATACAGATCCCAATTCAAAGTGTGTTTTATTGTTCAAATCCCCTTCCGAGACGGACTGACAGGTTAATTGCTTGTTAATTGAAAATATGTAAAAAAAAAAAAAACAACAATTCCGACATAGTGTGAGAGCCGAGGATCGTCTTCGGTCATGAGAGTTCAAGAAGGCGTATACTTATCTCTGTTATCTATTTCGCAACAATCAAGGGGAGACTTGTGTAATCTTTGGAGTCGGTCTGATGCTTCCAGGTGCATCTGAGCAATGGAGAAGTGTTCCGAGCACACCACATATGTATATGTATTATATCTGCAATACTTGACAAAAATACACTTCGCACTACCCGTCCCAGTTACGGCATAGATATGTGATCATATCTATGATATGTACATAGATCTCTTCAATTCGAGACTTTCACTGCTGATTTAGAACAATATGAACAATCGAAGCTGGATTGTAATACAGGTACGTCCCTGTTTTCATTAAACAATGAATGAATTTGCATTTTCTGAAGACCCAACTCGCAAAGCAGTCACGCTTACTTCGTCCAGTCGGTTTCATGCGAAATTTCTTCACGAGAATTCAAATTAAAACGGATAGGAAGAATGTTTACATTATTGATTTCAAATATTGCTGCCCAATCACGATAAACATTTTTATCATCCGCAGCATCTTAGAAAAATATTTTTCAGAATAGAGTAGTCACATAGCAAGTTTGTTTTCATGCAATCTCAATAACATTAGATCAAATTATATAATTTGTTACAAAAAAATATTTTATTAAAAAAATAGAACCATGCCTATGGTGGATATAAATAGCATATTAAAAAATAATTTCTCTAGTGCCATAATTGAGGAAGGGAGAAGTCTAATAAGTTTGTATGGACAAAGCGCTGAGGTCCAGCCCTCTTAAGTGTCAAACTATAGAATGTCAAATATTTTAAAAATGTCTAGATTTGTGCTAAATAGTATTAGTAATGGAATATTTTTGAAATGATAAATAATCTAAGATCTGGATTTTGAATGCTCACATGTTTATGTATTATCTCCAAAATAGGTTGAGCTAGTATCATTTCTATAAAGCCTCAATAGCCATAAATAAAGTTGTGATTAATTGAGAAACTGTATAATCATCAACTGTAAAAACAATCAGGTTGCCAAAAATATCTAAATATTATGCACATACATATATAATTTGATTTTGCATGCCTGATAGCATCTCATTAGATGATAAACCAGTAGAAGTAGTAAATAATTATTTACATTTAGGTCAAATAATTGACATGTCCGGTAGCAAAGATGAAGAAATAAAGAGACGTTTGAAATTAGGATTTGTATGGACAAGTCGCTAGGGTCCAGCCCTCTAAAACTCGCTCGAAAGTTTTTTTTATATATATATGTAATATACATATAAAAGTACATATGTTTAATATATAAAATCTTTCATGATCTCAAACGATATTTTGACAAAAATAAATTTTTATCCGACAAGTCTCAAAAACAAAACCGGAGTCTCTCGTAGGGTTTGTCGTGGCATTTTTCATTCTGTCAAAGTTTGTAGACAGATTTATCAGCTGAAATTTCTCCATAAGTGGGCATCTTAACTTCTGATTTTAATACTCCAGAGCCAATACGTTTACTTGAAAAAAATCCAAGCCATGTTTTGCGATTATATAATGTTGCGAAAACAAGAGAACCGCTATGAAAAATACACACAATAATAACAGCAAACGACACGATGAATAGCGCATAGCTACACCACAGAAGACCAAATTTAATGATATTCAAGATCAGATTGATATGCACCTACCGAATTATAAGCGACTCAATGCAGATTTGGACTCACACCTCTCGCAAAACAATTAATAAAACCTACGCTTCCGCTTAATTAAATTTATCGTCGTTTTTTAATGGCGCCGATAAGAATGCCTCGTCTGAAAATTTAATACGACCTGATGATCCGTGTATTTCTAATTAACGATTGTATAATTATAAATTTGATCGAAAATCTATTTAAATGAAGAGTATCATATATTAGTTCTGGGTAATATCTGTCATCAAGAGGGATATTGCCAGAATTATTTTTGGGTAACAACAATTTCTTTACATATACAAATTTTATACAACTAACAATCCATGAGATATTATATAATACAATATATGTATGCACTGTCGGACTGCTGATTTTTGATCACAGAGTTCACTGACTTTGAAAAAATGCATGAATATTCATACAAATTGCCCAAAAACTACTAGGAATTTCGGCAAGAAGAGTAAAACTAACAGCAACACGTATTTAATGACAAACAATAGTAGACTAATTACTACATATTATATAATATATACAGAATGTAATGAATACATTTTACACTCATTACACGGTTCAAACCCCAAAGAGCTGATGATAAGAACAACTCAGCTTATCATTAAGAAATCCAAGCGGCAAATGATGATTTTGATCAATTCTGATCGATTCTAGGGAAAATATTAATTTTATCCGACTTGCAGTTCCTAACAAAATTGGCAAAATCAAAAATTTATCGTCCCTTTACTCTTTCCATTTTTATTATTACAAGCCTCTTCTATAGATTTCACTTCATCATTTGTTTGTATAGAATATCCTACATTCTTTAGATCGTTTTGAAACTTTGCCATTTTGTGCGGTTTGGTCAACAATAGACAGTCAAATCAATTCCGCAAAAATACGATAAACACGTAATAATCGTTT
Source organism: Arctopsyche grandis (assembly GCF_051622035.1). Taxonomy (NCBI): domain Eukaryota; kingdom Metazoa; phylum Arthropoda; class Insecta; order Trichoptera; family Hydropsychidae; genus Arctopsyche; species Arctopsyche grandis. The sequence goes on from NC_135357.1 coordinate 286,449, forward strand.
AATTGTGATAATACGTAATAATCGTTTAATTTGAATTGTGTTCTTCGGAGATAAATAATCCGCAAGATAAATATGCTTCCTAAGACAAATAGGTACACTTGCATTTGAACATTTTGAATTTTAATTTAGTGAACTTCATTAAATGTGTATCTATTTTGAAACCAAAACAATAACATTGCAAAGTATCCAAGCTTGGTCAATTACAACTGCATATGTATATTGTATGTAGTTATTTAGGAGAAAAATCATAGAAAATGATGTTTCACTAAACGAAATGAGTACGTAATTTGAATCTTATTAAGAGGGCTGGACAGCAGCGCCTTGTCCATACAAACGTACTATACTTCTCCCTTCCTCAATTATGGCACTAGAAAAATTATTTTTTAATATGCTATGGATATCCACCATTGGGGTGCATCTATCGTTTTATTTTTTCGATTAATTATTTTTTATATGAGCTAGGAGCCGCCAAACATCTATAAAATCGCCTCTTTTTTACACCCACGAAACGAGTCCAGTGTGCTTATTTAGCGGTCGATTTAAAAAAAAATACGCCGATAGATGCACAGAAAGTATCTTTCTCATACCGATGATGAATTTTTTTTTAAAATTGGTCCAGTTTTGGAGGAGAAAATAGTAGAATACGAAACCTTGATTTTGTCAATTTAAAATACGTTTTATCTGGTCGAAGCGCAACTGTCGCATTCACTCAATATATATATTGATATATATATTGTCGCATTCACTCAATATATACATACACTCAATATATATATCGAAGAAAGGAACGGTAACAAAATTAAGGTTTCGGGTGTACAGCCCTCTTAATCACCAAAGGTAGCAAAATATAATAGCATTCAGCATTGTAATCGATTTTAGCGACAAAAGCGATCACAATAGTATCGACAATGATGCGCCAGTATTGTGCATATGTATGTACATACGATTGGAGACTTGATTAACACATCGAAGTTATTTAAACAGGTGGAGTAGACAGCAGGTACCTGCATACATATGTATGGTATGGAGATAGATATACAACAGATATCATATGATATCATACATGGACAGTTCGTCTTACCACCGATATGTACATACTTATTTACAATGTGTAAATATGTATGTACATATGTAGTATTAAATTGGGAAGACAAAGGCTGGCCCCTCGTCGTGGGATTAATTCCCACCGAATTTTAGCGTTCGTTCGAGATAAACTATTTACTAACGGGATCAAATGAGGTTTTTTATGGCTATTCGTTTTTTCGATTAATGGAAGTAAAAAGAGTAAAAAGTTCAATGTAACAAACACACCGGAACAATTACGAAATTCTCTCTTTGTGTGTGTGTGTATTTATTTTTCGATACAATAATAAAATAGAAATAATTGGTGTCGGGGGGCTTAAGTGATGTTAAATTGAACGTTTGCGTTGCGTTGTGTTAATGTTGTTATTTTTTACATACGAATAATTATTGGGCGTATTAATTAGGCGGCAAAATCGGATGCAGACAATTGCCGGAACATAAATGTTCGTTCATTCATATTTTATTTATTCCTTTTAAAAAATATACATATGTATATACATATCTAGATGTCGTACGATGTTGTTTGAAATAAATAAAAAAAAAACTAAAACTCAATTTAAATGTAGTATATTCTAATATATAATTTCGAAAGAGACTTTGTATATGTATTTATGTAAGTATTTTTGGTTAGGAATCGAAAACAAGTCGGTTTCTATGACGACGATTCGATATATATATTTTTTTTTCGATTCAAATAATCTAATACATATATGGTTTCGAAAGAGACTTTGTATGTATATATGTATGTAAATATTTTTGGTTGGGAATCGAAAAATAAGTAAGTTTCTATGACGACGATTCGATATTTTTTTTTTCGATTGAAAGAAATTTAATAAAAAAATAAATGAATATTTACTATAATAAACCGCTTAAACATTTATTTGAATAGTTTTATTTTATATAAATTTGTTTTTTTTTATTTTATTTTATATAAAATTGACTTTCACGAACAAACAAACATATATAGTAAGTCTCTTTCGAAATTATATGTATACCAGAATCCGTAGCCCCCCCCCGGTGCCTTTGACCCCGGCGCAAAGACGCCTTCGCCTTCGAGATTTCGAATCCTTTGAATCGAAAAAAAATCGAATCGGCGCCTATGAATCGAAAAAAAAATAAAACCAATGTTACATATATGCAGTCTCTTTCGAAATTATATAGTTTGTGCTTTTCGGCCGTGTTGTCGATGACGTCAAAGGATTTGTGGAACATTTTCCTCACCGAATATCGTCGCCTCGACCCGTTCTAAAATCACTCATTGAACATCCACGAAATGAACGAGCACCGAAACGGGATCGTTATTGAAAACAAAACAACGAATCGAACGAGAACGAAAGACGAATTAATCTCGTCTTTGAGAAAACAATGCGCATAGATATTTTATTTTATTTTATTCTAAACAGACCATTTATAACTAGTAAAATACACTTGCACTAGAAAAGATAAGGCAAGGCGGGCGAAGCGACTTTGTTCGACGCCATCGAGCGCTGAAAACTCGCGAAACTATGGTCGTATAAAACAGTGAGTTTAGATCGATTTACGAATACAAATCGTTGATGACATTAGCGACGGTGTGGGTGTGGGTGTGCGTGTGTTCGTGTGCGTGTGCATGTGGGGGTGCATACAACAATAATAAATGAAAAGCGAATGACAGCAACGAGATGCAGATGCAGATGTATGTAGATGTCGAGGTGTATGCAGATGCGAATGAAAAGGCAGACATGTATGCAGCTGAAACGAATCCGTCGAAGGCTGAAAGGGAAGAAATGGGACGGGGGTGCGGGTGCGAGCGCGGGGTCGGCACCCCACCACCCCACCACCCCTCTCCTCCCGCCCCTTTGAACAGGTGTTTACCAGAAGAGTCTGCGACGACCGGAAACAACGGCAACACCGGAAGCGATCTGTCGACGAACGTGAACACAAACACGGGCAGTGCGAGACGAGTGACAGGTGACAGCAGACAGCAGCAGAGAAAGAGACAGAAGCGGAGATGGAGATGGAGATGGAGATGGAGACCGAGATGCCAGAGAAGCCGGAGCGCAAGACGAAGCTGCGCCGCAACCCGCACTGAACTGAACCGAACGTGACAGAAAACAGTGAGCAGAGAACAGAGCGATTCTCCTGTCTCCCTCTCGCACGCGCAATCGACGGTTGCGCACGCCGCTAAATGATGATCGTAACGCTCGGAATATCGTCTATGCCAAAACATCGATAGGCAAAACGCTAACGTAGACGACGCGATGCCTCTAATTTCATTGCGTGGAAAAGTCGACAGTCTGCAATAGCTCGTCCAAACGATGAATGCAGTGCAGTGGCGTATCGTTAATTCCGGATGCCCCCCACAAAATATTTTAAGCCCCCCCCCCCCCATATATTCATAGGTAAACGGACTACTAGTCATATATAAACCAGTCACAGGACAACCGGTCGCGCTAGATCGGTCACACGTGATCATCCGTCACACTAAAACTGGTCACACCCAAAAATTTGACCAATTTTTAATTTTTAGGTGTGACCAATTTTCGGGTGTGACCAGTTTTATCGTGACCAGTGTTAGTGTGACGGGTGATCACGTGTGACCGATCTAGAGCGACCGGTTGTCCTGTGACCGGTTCACATTTGACTAGTAATCACCGAACCATTTTCATATTAGGAAAATAACTTTCCAAATTAATAATTTATACCTTTTTACGTATCGGTATATGTACTTATATATCGAAGTGCATTAATAGTTTAATCTGGACGACCAACAAGCAGTGCACAATCTGTTTAAAGTAATTAATGGTGAATTTTCCTTAAAAATTTCCCACCTGTTAATGGTGACAGCGAAAAATTTATAAATTTTATTGGTTGTAATCATATAATTTTGTTTTATTGTTTATACATTTAAAAATATATACAAGAATAAGAGATTACTATTTGTCTAATTAAATTCTCTAATTTGAATAGATTAGAGAATTTAATTAGACAAATAGGTTGAAGTGGCATTGTCGTTCAAAAGATGGAAAAAAATGGCAGTCTTCTAGCTTTATTGCCTATTTACGTCCGTACAAGTCGATAAAATAGCATATTCGTTCATAGAATATTTATTAATACTTTTTATATTCAATAAAGTGGTGATTATAATCGGGGCTCTGTTTGTAATATCACAAACAGTTCGTCTTTTGAATTTCGTACATCTGAAATCTGAAATATAATGTCGGAGGAACTAATTTCAGAAGTGCGACAGTATGAATCTTTGTATAATTTCAAATCCGTTTAAAACAATGGAAATCAAGCTTGGGGCGAGATATCGAAAAAATGCGCGCGATCTTGGTTGCATATGGATATGCATAGTGCACGTGTGACATTCCAAACATATGCACTCTGCACATACAACTATACTCGAATTTGGTTTGGGGATCCACCGTTGTTAACGGTCCGCGGGGGTCTCAAAGGGAACCAATAACGTGACGTACCTTACCGTTCAGTGTGTTGTCGCAACGGAAATTCCGCACTGGTATATCGTTGTGAAATATAAAAACGGTTTTACCTGATGCACATGTTTTGTTGCATTCATCGATATAGAATGTATAGATAGGTCCTTCCAAAGAAATTTGTCGACCTAAAACGAGTCATACGGTGAGGGGATTTGAGGGGCTCGGAGGGTTAAAAGTGCGGGGAAGAAACGCATTGTTTTTGCTACTTTTCAGGTAGTATTTTTGTCGAGTGAAAGTGCATCTATGCATTATATATCGATGGTTGTATTATATAAATTCGGTGTGCCTCGTTCTATCAACCCGCAACATCTCAAGACTCGTTTTTTGAATTTTTCGTCTGCAGGAGTTTGTTTATCTTAGACAAAATTGTTTTTTGTATACATGTATGCAGAGGTGTTTTTCTCTTAGAACGCGGTGGAACTGTATTCCGGCACTTTTTTCACAGTATTTTTAATGATAATGATTCAATAACAATTAGACGAAGCAATATTCGTGCGTACAGTGTTGTCACCCCAATTTTGGAACAACGGGTTTCCAATTTTCTTTTTTTAAAAAATTATTTTGAAAATATATATATATATTTTTTTTTTTCGTCCAAGGCACTATTACATGAAAGTTTTCAAGATTTGTATAATTGATAAAAATTATATGAATTTTTAGATTAAATAACGGGTTTCCGGAAACTTTTTATTTTTATCAACGGGTTTGCGGAAACTCATGGCAACCATTGGCTACGTCCACAGTACCGATATTTGCACCCGATATTTTCGAATTTTCCATATCCAGTTCCCATATTGCAACCTGTGGTTGTTATTTAGGAACTTGTTATGGAAAAATTCGTAAATATCGGGTGTAGATATCAGTAGTGTGAACGTATCCATTAGGATGACTACTGTAGCGTACATAATCACAATCTATATATATATATTTAAATACTAATTGGTCAAAATTATAAAATATGATGTCTTATGAATAGGCTAAAATATGAATGGATTCGAAAGTGCAGGAAAAAGAAATGCGTTCCAGCACCTTCTTTTTTTAAAAAAAAAATCTTTGCATGTATATAATATGTTTAATATACGAGATATTTTGTGATAATTCATGGATTTGTAAGTTATTTACACACCTTTAAAATATTAAATCAATTGTTATTTTTTCCATAGTTAATGTTTATCTCGTTAAATAAGTATTTTACTGGGGCTGTCGACACCGACAATAATACTTGGAATATTTTCCATATCCAGTTCCCATATTGCAAACCTGTGGTTGCTATTTAGGAACTGGATATGGAAAATATTGTAAGTAATATTGTTGGTGTCGACGGCCCCACCGTGTAAAACATTTTTTTGTATATATATAGAAACTCGACGACGAAGTAAACCAAAAATTTTGGGAAAACGAGTTTTAAGATATCGCAAATTGGTGGAAGGAAGTAGAGATAATATGAAATGTATTTAATTTATTTTCGATATCTTGTAAGAAAAATATAGTGAGTTGTGTTGTTTTGTCAAAAAGTGAGAGTTTATAGTGATTATAAAGAAACGATACGCGTGTGTGGCAGCGTTGTTTGCATCGTGGCTTGTGAGGTTGGTGTTGGTGAGTCGTGTGTGCCGTCAGTCGCCGCTAGTCGTCGCTAGCGGTCGGTCGTGAGCGCCACTTGGCTGTCCACTCACTGTCAGTGTCGATCGTCCACTGCACGCTACCGGCTTTTTGACAGCTCAGCAAAAGTACAAGTCGACAAAAGTACAAGTCCGTTTCGTTGCCGTCGATGTCCGCCATGGAGGAGATCGTGAGTATTGCATTCGCCGAACGGAGTGTACATGTAGGTGTAGGTGTGTAACATGAAATTGATGTGATGTGATGTGATGTGATGCGATGCGCAGGATTGGGGCAACGAGCGGCTGGAACGAGCGCAGCGGCAGGTGGAGGTGAAGCAGTACGACGTGGACTCGTGGTCGCTTTTGGTGCGCGAGGCGCAGTCCCGTTCCATCCCCGAGGTGCGGTCTCTCTACGAGGCGCTCGTCTCCGCTTTCCCCACCACCGGTCGCTACTGGAAGATGTACATCGAGCAGGAGGTATTACCTCGTCGTACCTCACACCTCACACCTCACACCTCACACCTCACACCTCACACTTCACACCATTTTACATCTATTTTTATTATCTGGGGTGGATTCACTTTTTATATTCTCTATCAATTGTCTAAAAAGGGCTGAACAGGTTTCTAAAAAACAAAACTGTTTATTTGAACATTAATATTAGATTTTGAACCTGCCACAGATGGATTGAATAGTTTACTCAATGTTTGGTGGGCTTGGTTTCGACAGGAAAAACACCGTGTATGGTAAACTGCAAGCTCCGTTTTATCCCCTCAATTTCTTCACATCAACAATTGGCAAAGGAATAGGAATTTTATGCAAGTTTCACTTTTGTTTGTTATTTTAGCATCTATTCGCATATTTTACGAATTTAGCATCTATTCCGAAATTTAACATCAATTAAGCATCAATAGCAAAGTGCCCAAAATATGTGTCTCTACTCATACCTCATTCACACACTACCTACTTGCCTTTTGATCTTTAATTCATTCACACTTCTCGTTGCAGATCAAAGCGAGAAACTTCGAAAGAGTCGAAAAGGTCAGTATCCCTATGTTTTCAGTGTTCCATATATTTCACTTCACTTCATGACAATAAATAAATATTCCAAACCCATTTCATTTTACTATTTTTATTTACATATATATTCATATTCTATCTATTTATATTATCAAATATTATGTATGTATACGTCCGAGGAATTCCAAAGATCCTACAAAATTGAACGGTATCTCTCTCTGATATTATTCCACGCCTATTGAAATATTATTTCCATTCTTTGTCGTTTTATGTGAGATATCAATCGTTCGATTTTGAATTCTTTACAATTCTTCCGTGTCGTTAATGGTGAATAAAAATGTATATTACCGATTGTTCATGTTGTGAATAGAATTTACACCCACAGGCCACAAACGCAGGACTCTGCGCTGAATTTTTCCATATTCTTGTTTTTATTTTGCCCATTTTCTGTTACATTTGATTTTAAAAAGCAATAAAATTGTAGGAATAAATAAACATGTCTCTTTTTTATCGGCAGACTCATCAGTTGTGTTGAAACGACTTTGGAGGTAAAATTTTGCATACTTTGACATTCTTTCAACGTACATTTTACACTTGCGTACTTATTTCAATGTAGCTTTTTTTTTCATCGAATATGTACATATATGCAAAAATTTACTTTTGAAGTTTAAATGACCCTTATATATCGACATTATTTGATTATACTATGTGTCAACATTATAAATACTCAATCTTCACATACAATATATATATATATATAATATATACTGGAGTATCTTACTCGATGCCGTCCTAAATTGGACGTTAAAGTAGAACGGTGAGGGTGAGTATAAAGAAGGATCTATTTTAAGAATACATTTGGATCCAAACTTGATGTGAAAAAAGTCATATAATACTTTATATGCTCAGAGTTGATTTTGATATGTATTTATATGTTTTTATACCTTTTTTGTCTTTTGTAGTTGTTTCAACGGTGTTTGATGAAGATTCTCAATATAGATCTGTGGAGGCTCTACCTTAATTACGTGAAAGAAACCAAAGCGACGTTGGGAACTTACAAGTTTGTATCGCCGAGTGCTAAAATACTTTCATCTTTTTCAATTTGTATCGCAATCTATGGAAATGCACGTTTACTACTGTGAATAATGGCTCGTATATTTTGTAAATTTGAATTATGTGTTGGTAATCTTTCTCACGTAGACCGCGATACAAATTGACTCGATGTTAACAATAATTAATTAATCAAGTCAGCAGTGCAATATTTGACGGTGACGGTTTTAAATGGTGAATATATTTATCGATTATGTTTTGTAGAGAAAAGATGGCTCAAGCGTACGATTTTGCTTTGGAGAAAATCGGCATGGACATTCACGCCTTTCCTATATGGAACGACTATCTGGCATTTTTGAAAGGCGTCGATGCTGTTGGATCGTATGCTGAAAATCAAAAGATCGGTGCCGTGCGCAAGGTATTCTATTTTTCAACTGTAACGATCATTTACCTTCAGGTGTGTGTATCTACTATTTTAATAAAACATTACAGGTGTATCAAAGAGGAGTCATAAACCCGATAATCGGAATCGAAACTCTTTGGAAAGACTACATAGCGTTCGAACAGAGCATTAACCCCATAATAGCCGAAAGAATGGCTATGGAACGTTCTCGAGATTACATGAATGCGCGCCGGGTGGCCAAAGAATTGGAAACGGTCACTCGAGGACTCAACAGAAATATGCCAGCGACTCCTCCGACTCTACATCCTGAAGAATTGAAACAAGTATGTAATTTTTTATTTGTATTCAATATTGTCAAAAAGAGTCCCTTGTGGCTAAAGTTTCACATTGAAAATCGTTTCAGGTCGAGCTATGGAAAAAATACATATCTTGGGAGCGAAGTAATCCTCTAAGATCCGAAGACACAGCTTTAGTCGCACGACGGGTGATGTTCGCCGTCGAGCAATGTCTCCTGTGTCTGGCACATCATCCGGACGTGTGGTATCAAGCCGCCCAGTTTCTGGATCAATCGGCTAAACTATTACAAGAGAAAGCCGTATGTATCATTTTGCGATGGCCGAACATGTTTTTCATAGAATTTTTATATTGAGATTATTATATGTGCAGGATGTGACAACGGCCAAGATATTCTCCGATGAAGCTGGTGCCGTTTTGGAACGCGCCACAATGGCCGGTGGCGGTTTGCATAAAAACATGCTGTTGTATTTCGCTCACGCCGACTTCGAAGAAGGACGACTCAAGTACGATAAAGTGCATCAGATCTACAACAAATACATTGATATAACCGATATAGACCCCACATTGGTGAGTTGGACGATTTTCTGCGGTGGATTGATCGATTAGTTTGATTGTTTTTAATTTCCCATTTTGTGATTTAGGCGTACGTTCAGTATATGAAGTTCACGAGGAGAGCCGAAGGCATCAAATCGGCGAGAACTGTCTTTAAAAGGGCTCGTGAAGATCCAAGGTACTGATTCGTTCTATGCGTTTCATTTTATCACACTTTCATAACGTGGCATTGATGAAATATATTTTTGCAGATCTCGCTATCACGTGTATGTAGCGGCTGCATTGATGGAGTACTATTGTTCGAAAGACAAAAACATAGCTTTCAGAATATTTGAATTGGGACTCAAGAAGTTTTCGCACAGTCCCGAATACGTTCTATGCTACATCGACTATCTATCTCATCTGAACGGTACGGATAATGGATTAATACATACATATGTAGATTAAGTTTTAGTTGTAGAATTATCAGGTCTGCCTAAGTGTCGTTGTGTCGACGACTATTCATCCTTATGTAATTCTTTCAGAGGATAATAACACACGTGTACTCTTTGAACGTGTCTTATCATCTGGCAATCTCGTGCCCGAGAACTCTGTAGACATATGGAACAGATTTTTAGAATTTGAATCGAATATTGGAGACCTCGTCAGCATTGTTAAAGTGGAGAAGAGAAGATCGGCCGTCTTAGAAAAAGTAAATCTCATTTTTTTTAATTTCCTTTAATATATTAGATTCTTGACTATAAGTTTTCCTCACAAACGATATATTCTTTTTTTGAAACTTGTATTAATTAGTGGGACTGATATACATTGTACATATGTAATCATGTATTAATAATGTACTATACTTAATTATTTTCTTAAGTGACACTACCTCAACTATTATGTACTAGTGCACTTATACTATTTTGTTTTTTATAATTTGTTCAGATAAAAGAATTCGAAGGTAGAGAAACGGCACAGTTGATCGACAGGTACAAATTCTTGGACTTGTATCCTTGCACGTTGGCCGAATTAAAATCCATCGGATATACCGAGGTAACGTAAAATTTCATTCAATTTGAGAACCAAAACTTGGGCCGACATAGACATTATTTTATGTATGTATATTCACTTTCAGGTCGCAACTATATCGACACGAGCTCACGCTTTGGGTCCGTTACAAGCTTTGCTCAACGCAGCTGGAGCTGCGGGAGCTGGAGGATCGGCCGCCATCGCCGGCCCCGACACGGCTCATATGCTTCCATACAAACCAAAAGTTAACGCACTTCCCGGTGATCATCCCATTCCAGGTATGTGATAATGGTTATTATGTAGTATGTAGTATGAAATCTTCAATCCAGACGAGAATGAATATACATATTTCAAATTTTATAGGTGGTACTTTTCCGATGCCTCCTGGAGCTGCTCAACTCTGCACCACTTTACCGCCACCGTCTTCGTTCAATGGCCCGTTTGTAGCTGTCGATCAGCTTATTGATATATTCAACAAAATTCAACTACCAGATCAAGGTTAGTATTATGTACATATGACTGCATGCATATGATATGGTGGGAGCAATTAGTAATATCTTGAAAATGATAAATTATATGTTTGTATATACATTTGATGGGTTTCATCCGAACGACATCATCTTCAAGAAATAACTTTGTGGTATTATCTTATGTAGTTTGATTCTATAAAGTGCTCATTTTCAAGGTACTACATATAGTTGTTTGTGCCCATCGTTACATGTATAATTTGTTTAATAAAATTTATTTTTTGTAGTTCCACCGCCCATTACTGAAAACGGCTGCGATACTAAATTATTTGACCTGGCGAGATCTGTACATTGGATTGTTGATGATGAAGGTGTGACTTCAGTCCATAGAAAGGTATTTGCTATTTTGTTTTTATTTAAAAGGTGTAATTGCCATCGTAGAAAGTTGTGATGTTAATCTGTTTTGCATTTGCAGAGGCGTCGACGAGCCGGTGACGATTCCGATGATGATGATTCTATGAGCGCTCCACCTCCCGCCAACGATATTTACCGACAGCGACAGCAAAAGAAGCAAGCTTGATAATCGCTTAACCACTTTGACTCATTCCACAAATATTCAGACATTTAAGAAATATGTTCAATTCATTTCGACGATACTTAATATTATTAGATGATGATGCAATGAAATGAGACTACTTGAATAACAAATATGAAATCTCTTTGTTTATTATTATATTGTGAGAAAATGTACATGTATATTTTTTTAGATAACAATAAAACATAACAATTATGTTTTTGTCATTTCGTATTTTATTTAATATATTTTTACTTTATGTTATACATATGTATGTATGTTGGGTTGGAATTGAACGAAAGGCTGATGGGCTATAGCTGAGAAAGAGTATGTTACAACTGATTGTGAGAAGGGGATGAAAAGGGGCAGAGATATAACGGTTAGTCGCGGTTGGACCTGTGCTCCGCGCGGTTGGTCGCTAAGACTCCGCACGTATCGTCTTAATAAACAACATGCCTGAAAACGCACGTGTTTGGTTTTCACCTCAACCGCCAAATCCTAACCGTGGTCTCTACCACATATATATGTAACTGTATAACTGTAGTGTGAAATTAGTAAAGACTTACAAAATCTATAGCGTTCCCAGATATCACAGTTAACACTTGCGCTCAGAATTAAATAATGCTTTGCGACTAAAAAATCTGAAGGCCATTAATTAGCATTAACTGGTTACTTCTTTTCATTCATTCATTATCTGGAGATGATCCACGATGGTGTAAAGAAAGATAGATAAAGCATATATGTAGAATCTTTAACAAAATAGAAACAATCATAGCTGTGGAGTCAATTCAAAACTTACTGACTTCCAACATGAAAGATTTTGTCAAGATTGACTTGTCTTGTCAACGTATAAAATTGTAACGATTTTCAGAATATAAAAAATTAAAGGAATTTAAAAAGTCACTAAAAATTGACATGTAACCCAATTTATTGAATTATTGGTGATGTAATAGGTATAAATGAAAAGTAAGTACATTCATAGCGTATTTTTATGAATTTCATACACAAATCAATTTTATTAAAGAAGTACAAGGCGGGGAAAACTCGGTTTTGGCCACAACACATAAAAATGTGCAATTCAAAGATTTCATTTATAATGTAATTAATTCATGTTTTTATTAAGAAAATATTAAATTCAATAAAATTGCAGACTAGTTGATACCATACCGTAATACTATAATTAAATCAAACAATAAAAAGGAGTTGGAGTCGGTTGATTTTTTAGTGGTAGTGTAATGAATAAATGATTTGGTAGTGTAATGAAAAAAAAAATTTTTCGTGAATCTAACTTATTAATTAAAAAACTGAAAATTGCATTTTATTTATTTTAATAGTGGCTACAAATTTATTTATTTATTTATTTGGAAAATTTACAGTTTATTAAGTTACATAGATTGATAGTAAAAAAACATAATTATGTTAAGTAAACCAATTAAAATAACAATTATTTTAATTCTTGGTTAGCCCTCCCTTATTTTTTAATACTGCCTCAACCATCGAGGCATTGATTGTATTACATTTTGCAAGTACTCATCCATTATTTCTATATACCTTACATTATTTTATTGTTTCTATCGATTCTAATTTAGTAGAAGATTTTTTAATTTTAAAACCCACTATAGCCACAGGTTCTCGATTGGGCTCAAATCAGGGCTGTTACCCGGCCATTCCAAGGGCGAAATGCTACTTTCCGCGATAAAATTCTTCACCCACAATTTCAGAAAAATAAATAATCACATGTCACAATCACATTCTACATCTCACTGTAGTTTATATTAATTTGAAAAGAGACATGTATGTGTGTATTATCATCATCATTTTCAGCAATTCACCATCCACAGCTGGATGAAGGCATCTCCAATGTACATTTACATACATATATTTGTAATTTGGAGTCCCACTGAAATTAAATTCTCTCTCTTCATAGAAAGAGTTCAAAAAAATTTCTTAGATGCCCTTATATGAAGAAATATAAATATTACCCATATTTATTTCCCACTGCCTTTTTACAAGGTATGCTAGGCTTTGACTCACTATCTTCGAGAAGAATTATTGCCATTTCCAAATATTTCTTTGGCGTATTAAAGGGAAGAACTGACAACCCTTCAATTTTATTGGAATTTAAATTTTCGGCGCCTGAATGCGGTAGAACTTTGCGTCAGTGGCGGACTGGGACTGAAATCAGTGTATGCCAGAAGTTAAAGGGGGCCGACCCAGGGTTAAAAAAATTTGTATATATTATATATTTCTATCATATATCCTGTATACATGGATGTGTCTAGATTAGGAATAGATTTTATATTCGGAAACTGTTTAAAATTGTGTATTTAAATCTTACTATATCGTCGAAGTATAATCAAATGTTATTTTGAAAGTATGAAGTAAATTTAAATCGCTGGTTGATGAATCGTCCTATCAAAATTGTTCTAAGCAATTCAGTTTATATTATTCACGGAAATTTGTTTATTCCCATTTTTATTTCAGTAGGTAGTTGTTACATAGGTATTGGTATATACATAATCTTGAGGTTGGAAATGGGCCCGGCAAAAGGGCCCACGCAAATGTTGAAACTTATATTTCGAGCCTAATAAAAAAAGTTAACCGATCCTTGGGCTGTTAAAGCAGGTAGTAGTTGTTTGTGTATATCGTAAGAAATTTGTTTTGTTGAAATACCCAAACTTTAGGTCCCAAAGTGCAATATCCTATAAATTTTTACACACGTGAAATAGTTAAAAAAACGTTATTTAATTTAACTGAGGGCCCATATTTTCTAACAGATAGGAGGGGCCCACATGCCATCGGGCATGTTGGCTTGTATGGCCAGTCCGCCACTGCTTTGCGTCATCGTTTACTTTTCCAACCTTTTCCTGCGAAAACGTCTGCTTTCAATAACTCGTCTCTTGTAAAGGCTATCCGTTTCCTTAATGTGATTGATGGGCATTTGGACCTGTTCAATTGTCATGTTGATGAGCTGGTTAGTTTCTTGAGGCTCAACACGAGACTATTTGAATGAGATGAATGATTGAAATTTTTATTGTTTTTATTTTGTTATTTTCTTTCTTTTGTTATGTAAAACTGGTGTGACGCTTTGGGGCAACCTGCCAGGTCACACTGGTCATTTCATTGTTATTGTTATAATTATTATAAATAAATAAATATATGTACATAGGTATATGAAAAATAAAAAATGTGTTTATTTAGTTGCAATTTAATTGCATAGATGTCTCTGTTTAACACAAAATAAAAATAGATTCAAATGCAAAGTACGCACGTTGTACTTAATAACAAAATTGAGAAATTGAATATTAAAAAATTTTGAAGAGTACTTACTGCATAAAATTCGGAAGAGAAATATAATAAAGCAGTAGCCTTGCATTGAATGACGCGTTGCATTAGGGATCGTTGTCCGACGGCCATTGGATTGGAGGCCTCCGTTCATTGGAGGCTCATTGACATACACGAGGGGCACCTCTACCTACCTAGTAGATACTCCGATCAATTTAAATCCAATTGAAACTGGACTATTCAAATTCCCTTTCACATTCACAAATTTGGCAATTATTTAACTGAGGCCGGTTCAACACCCTGCACGCCGAGGGCAACCCTGAACGAATTTTCCCGTTAAACTGCATCCATCGACACAATTACCTATTATCATTATTATTATTCATCCTACTTCCTTCATTTTTATTCTTATTCCTATCAAATACCGCTACTTTCACAGCTTTATTATTAAAATGATGTTGAAAACAACAACACTTGATTTAGCGCGTCTGATGCACTACATATATGTAGGTACAAAAACAAAAAACCTTGTTTAGATACAAGTTCATGGAAAAGCTACGCACATATTCTATAGTCGTCTTTGTTTTTCTTATATTGTATTTACATATTTTTGAAGAAGCCTCATCTAAAAAGTATAGAGACAACGGAACTAGCGTTTTCAAATCTGGAGAGCACTAATAAGACAGGCAGCTTAGATTTGAATTTAAGCTGACAGAAACACAAATCAATATATGTACATGTGTATTATTGTAGTATAATCATATTAGTAGCTTTTAAATAAAATTATTCGGACAGAAATCTGTTCGTTTTAAAACGAAATGGGGAAATATGAAAATTATGCTTCTAAGCCCCAGATGAGTTTTGTACTTTAACTAATCTTATATATGTATATAACCGAAACGGGGTCTGTAATTCGTTTCTGATTGGCTGGCTTGGTCAAAGACGTTTGTGATTGGTTGGTGGTTAAATATGTAATATAATTTTTTTTCGATTCAAAAAAATTTAATAAGATTTTTTTCTTATTTAATTTATAAAAAGAAGATTTTTTTCATGGTTCGACGGTATTCTCACTACTAGACTGCATTTCCATTTCAAGTTACTTTTATTATATCCGTGCAAAAAAACGGAAGAGATCGTCAAAAGTGGAACCGAGCGAAGCCGGGTAGCACCACTAGTAACTAATAGATAAAAGTATCTCAACACTATTTTTGAACAATTCCTAGAATACCATATTCGTTGATTTCAACGATTTAATGACCGGTTTCCTTTAGAATTTCACATAATTTTTTTTTAAATTATAACTAATCTCAATGATGAGTTCCTCGTTGTTTATTTGTATGAGAATTTTAACAAGCTATGGCCAATTTTAGTCGATGCTTTTAATTATATATTAATTGTCGATGATTCCATAGAATCGATTGACCTCAAAAAATCTTAACAGATTCCCCTTTTTTATTTTAATTGTAGCTACTGCAGGAAAAATTAGCTAGCAAATCACTTTTTAAGACCTCAAGATCTTTACGGTCCGGCGACTGATTTAGCAAAGAGCAAGAAGGTCTTTCGAGATTGACAGCTCGCTTCAACGTTTGACAATCAATTTTCGAACCAATTTTCAAAACAAAAAAAAACATATTATACATTCACATCTACATACATATATGAGTTTTTATAAAAACGCCATTGATCTCACAAACGATGTCCGTTTCATTAAAAATGCATTTCCGCTCGATCGTTTATCCTTCGTTTGCGTTTTAATTGATATTGTATCTACTATGAGTAATATGGATGTATGCACATATGAGTAAAGCAAATAGTCATATTTTAACTGAAATGGAAAATCTCAAGCTATGTATACAACCCACATAATTGAAGTACATTTTACATATGAAACTGAATCCAATCACATTTTTGAAAATTCGAATGAAACCTTGCTTGATCGATATGAGATTTGCGAATGTTGCAACCCTGACTTGGGAAACGCAAATCTTTTGCACACTCACGCTTGCTTGTAGATTTGAATCCTTGACTTGCCTACCGATAAATGATTTTCAAGTTCAAAACTATTAAATACACATGTCGTACGACAGTGCGTTGTATTTTCGAAAGTGAATACATATGTGTCAGATTCGAAATAGGACATGATAGAGTGGCCAACCATTTCTTCACCAATCCAAAACAATACCTTGGATACGATCAGTGACGTACCTAGGAATTTGGGCCCTCATATAAAAAAATGATAAAAAGTCTAATCAAATAATTTTAATTGTGTACATATGGCTATAAATTGAACTCGTTCAACAATAATTCTGTACTTTTTTTGTGAGTTTATTTTACTTTAGTACTTATTTTAGATTAAGTTTAGTGAGATTAGTATTTATTTTAGAGAGTAAAAGCTATGTGTTTTTTAATCAGTGGTAACGGAATATTATTAGTATTTGGATTTTGAATTATATTTCAGCTCTGGCATGTATTGGATTTTTATGTTACGGAATTGGGGTGACACCACTGGTTACAAAATTCGGAAAAAATTTTATTATTTGTGAATCGTAAGGATATGAGACACGGAAAACACGTGTTTTTTTATACGCATGCACTGGTAGTTACATATGTACATATAAATTGTGACTCAGTTTAGTTAAAATATACAATTAAGTAGGAAATCGAGTGGTAAAAAGATGGATTGAAAAAACTGGTTTTCTTCTGATGCGAGCGAGTAGAGCAGATCAACAACAAATGGTGTTTTATGGCGTGATGATGTAGAGCGGTTTCCGTTTCCGTTTTCGTTTTCGTTCGTTCATTTTATTCATATTAATAAATTGCTAATTACCGAATCCATCTGATATCCATCGACACTTATCGGCCTCAAAGCGCATGTGCAATATATCGATATATCAGAGTTAAGAATTCGAATCGAATATTTGAATCTATTCCTCTATTATATGTATGTACATATAAGACTATTTTCTACAACAGGATCAATCAAGACAAAACTGCGAATAAATCAGAAATTTGAAACTTTTAATGCACTTCTATTTTTACTAATTAAAATATGTATTTTAATTTTTTTTTTGTTATGAATATCTTCGTTTTTTTCAACATATAAAAATTTATATAATTTTTCGAATATATTCGAATACTTCATAATTTTAATATTCGATATTCGAATAATTCATTTGACGAATATTTGTAATCTATGTAGGTACTAGGGGTTCCAAAAAAAGCCGGTATTCGGTTTTTTTACTAATAAAAGCCGGTTGAAGTTTTAATTTTTTATATCGAAAAAATTTTCCATCCAATACACATTTTTTTTGATGTTTCATAGAAATTTGAAATTCATAATTGTTGAAAAGCCTGTTGATCGAGTCAAAAAAACCGGTTTTTGGTTTTTTGAAAGATGGTAAAAAAGCCGGTTTTTCGGTTTCGGTTTAAGCCGGCTTGGAAGCCCTAGTAGGTACATATGTACATACATATATGTATGACATTTAAAGTTGATCTATAGGAAAAGAGTGTCTCTATGTAGCGTTTTTTACCGAGGCACATTATCAAAAAAAATTGCCAGTATCATAATTAATTTTGTTTATTTGTTCAAATAAACAAAGTTTGCCGCAAATTTTCATTTCATATTGGACTTGAAATTACATATGTACATACATACATACAGTGCCGGTTTTGTGAGGGGGGGGGCTGGGTCGGGCGTCGTCCCAGGGCGCCAAATAAGTTAGGGCGCCGAACAATGGGCCAAAGGCCGCTTAAAATTTAAAATTAGAGCGCCAAAAGCCATTCAAAATTTTAAATTAGAGCGCCAAAGGCGAAAATTCTTTGTAAGGGTGTTTAGAAAAAATTGCCCAAGGGCACCATCGGGTGTAAGGCAGGCACTGCATACATATGTACATAGAAATGAAACGCAGTGTTTAACACAGTTGGTTTTGGTGAGTTTTCAAACGCTCCGTTGAGTGCGACATAAAAACACAGGAAATTTTCATATGATAAACATACATATGCAAATAATAATGAAAACGCTTTTTGGCGCTAAGGATGCATGCTCCGTAGAGTGAATAGTAATTGATATTGTAATATAATAGTATAAATCCTTCACGGGATGATTCAAGTGTGGGCAACGAAGCGACCAGAGCGGCAATTCCTCTACACCAAGTAGTACTACAAGTACAAGTAGTAGCCTCTTCCGACACGGCAAAAACTGACAAACACTCGCAAAAAAATGACACTACAGATTCGGCATTGTCCTAATTTCTTCAGACGTCTAATTGAGTTTTTATTGGAGTTTTTTCTGTCGCGATCGCCGATCTGTCAGATGAAAATGCAACGCTTTGCAATCGGCCGACAAAAAACCATAGCTATAAGTAAATCCGCGTATTTCTTTGACACACTTTTTTCACTTCATCCTCCGAATTAACCGACTCGATCTCATTCAAATTTATAGATGTATTAACTTAATCACAAGATTGACACAACTAACTCTACCTAATTAATTAACGGTTCGACTCAAGATTCGAGGCTATTTTGCTGTAAATTACTTTACACACAAACACCTACATACACTCATATTATTATAGCTAGTTGTATGTACATATTGTATTACATTAAAGTAGAAGAAGGTCGAATCCTTTAACTGTTTTATGCTTTCAGTTAATGTGTTATTATAGAAATATAACATTTCATTTTTTGTACCTATGTACATACATTATACATATTTTAATATATGTAAATATGTATCATAATTTTAAGCCCAACTTATATATGTAGATACATACATACATATGTATGCATGTATAATGTTCACCTATTATATTATGTATGTTTTGTGTGTATTTGTTAATTATATTTTGATTTTTTTGGACATCGCGACCGTTTTGGATGCTATGTTCCTATGTTGAATAAAAATAGACGTATTTTTTTTTAATTCCTTAGCAGGATATTTATTTTATTCCAGCTTCCTTTAAGATTTCATTATATTTTTCATGGGAGACAGACAGACAAACAGACATTCATTTTTATTTATATACAGATTTAATACATGTAATGTTGGTTGGTAACATTGAAAACAAATCGAAGATTCGATATATATTTTTTTTTCGATTCAAATAAATTTAATAAAAAAACAAATGAATATTTACTATTTAGATTCGCCATGTTTAAGCTGTTTATATTACAAATACTGAGCGAGCAAAGTCGGGTAAAACAACTAGTATTACATAAATATATTTAACATTTGGCCTTAGCAACGTGTTATGTATGCATATACATATTTATCTATTACTATTATTAATGCTTGTTTGTTTTCTATTATCCCCCCAGTTTTTCGCAAATTCACCGCAAAACGAATTTGTTGATACATATTTTAACAAAAAAATGCATAGATAAAATAAAAATAGGCTTAGATACTTACATTGTATGTATGTGGAAAGTGTATCTTGCAAATTCGTCGTATATCGAATTTGTTGATAATGTTTAGAATTATTTAGTACAAAAAATCTAACCATAGGTGTCGCTTTGAGGCCATCTATCATGGCACTTATGGTATATACAAAAATAAAATAAAATAATGTAAATCTAGTTATGGTACTTAGACTTATATAAAAAAAATTGAATGTCTGTTTGTCTGTCTGTCTGTCTCGTAAAGGCTCCGAAACCACTCAACCGATCACAATGGAACATTCAGGATTTGTTGTATGCATGTCCGGGAAGCTTACTGTGAAAAAAAAACCGGGAAAAAGCCTCTTAATAATATATTCGTAATTACGATTTTATTGACGCGAAAGTTTGAAGCGCCATTGTGTAGTCAAGGAAATGTGTTCGTTGGTAACCACGTTACCAGTTGGTTTATGACGACACAGCTTTGAAGAAACGTTAGTTGAGCTCCAACCATCACTTGAAACGAGGACGGGAACTGGAATTGCATGCCGGGTTCAGTTAGTATCTAATATATAATTTGGAAAGAGACTTTGTATATAGTATGTATGTATGTATGGATGTATGTATGGATGTATGTATGTATGGATGTATGTATGTATGGATGTATGCAGTGGCGGACTGGCCATACAAGCGAACATGCCCGATGGCATGTGGGCCCCACTATCTGTTGGAAAATATGGGCCCTCAGT
Organism: Arctopsyche grandis; assembly: GCF_051622035.1. Taxonomy (NCBI): domain Eukaryota; kingdom Metazoa; phylum Arthropoda; class Insecta; order Trichoptera; family Hydropsychidae; genus Arctopsyche; species Arctopsyche grandis. The sequence goes on from NC_135357.1 coordinate 307,390, forward strand.
AAAATTAAATAACTTTTTATATTTCACGTATGTAATAATTTATAGGACTTTGGGACCTAAAGTTTGGGTATTTCAACAAAATAAATTTCTTACGATATACACAAACAACTAATACCTGCTTTAACAGCCCAAGGATCGGTTAACTTTTTTTATTAGGCTAGAAATGTAAATTGCGAGGGCCCTTTTGTCGGTCCCATTTCCAACCTCAATATTATGTATGTATATACCAATACCTATGTAACAACTACCTACTGAAATAAAAATGGGAATAAACGAATTTCCGTGAATAATATAAACTGAATTGCTTAAAACAATTTCGATAGGAAGATTCATCATCAACCAGCGATTTAAATTTATTTCATACTTTCAAAATAACATTTGATTATGCTTCGACGATATAGTATGATTTAAATACACAATTTTAAACAGTTTCCGAATATAAAATCTATTCCTAATCTAGATACATCCATGTATATAGAAATATAGGATAGGGAGCCCCTCCCCAAAATCCCGATTTTCGATTAACATTAATTGAAAATATTATGCATTGTTTTCAGGGACGTAATTTGGGGGTGGGGGCATAGGGGGGCACTCGCCCCTCTAAATTAAGGAATAGTGTGAATTTAGAAAATATTATGAATTTAATGATTAATAAGATACTATGGATCTATGAATGCTACGTTTATTTCTTATGTATGTTACTTTTGGGTAACTAATAAAATAATCGCTGCTATGTGCTTTGAAAAAAAAAATTATTATTTCGAAGCAAGTATATTTTGGTTTTTCAGTGGTATGCCTTGGGTAAAATTCTTAGAAATTGTTCATCCTATGGAGCGAATCGTTAGAAAAGTCCCCTTTACTTTATTTTGTCTCAAAAACAGATGTTTATTTTTCCGAAAGTTCGTATATTTTTTGTTTTCAAGAAAGGTTTTAAATTAATATTTTACTCAATTGGTTCAATCACAAATGATTTTATTTCTCGAATTTTTATTTTATTTGCAGACGTCCATTCTCTCACAAAACAACGAATGAGATGAATTTAAACTTCATGTGTAACGAATTCGGTCCAAAAAAAGTTTTAGTTATTTAATAAAATTGCTTTCTGACCAAAACTTTATCAAATTTAGTACATAAAGAATACAAATAACATACAAATACACGAATACAAGAATACAAGAATACAAATACAGTAAACGTGATCAGTGATCGATTCTGAGTTCAAATTTTCGCATGATCACAAAATTTTATCTATTGTTATTACGTACATATGTACATAGATAAAGTGAAAAGACAGTCGGTAGAAATTAAGTTAATTGATAGTTTTTTGGTGACTCAGTTAGATGGTCAATTTTTGTTGACCATGTGAAGACTTTTGGAAAAAAATTTTCGCCTGCGGCGCTTTTTTCTCTTTTTATATATATTATTTTTTCAGAAATAAGCTGATTTTTTTCATATTTTATAACTCAATAAGGTGTATGTAAAGAAAAAAGTATATCCATTTTTATTCTGATATAAGCAAGATTTTTTGAAAATTTTTCAATTTGACCAATATTTGCCTGCCCCCCCCTCCCCCCCAAGAAAAAGCTGAAATGACGTCCCCAATTGTTTTCTACCGAAAGTAAAAGCCGCTTTTATGCCGCATTCTATAATATTTACCTAGGACAAGGGTTAAAACGAAATATACAATGTAATTTATGGATCTATTTTCCATTTGCCATTTTTCTTGTAACTAAATTTGTTTATGCCCATTTTTGAAAATTTTATTTATTTTTTACCCTTGATTTTTAGCATGATGGATAGAAGAAAATTTTCTTACATGGGGGGGGGGGGACAAATTTTTTTAACCCTCTGTGAGCCCCCTTTGACTCCTGGCATGCACTAATTTCAGTCCCAGTCCGCCACTGGATGTATGTATGTATCCTTCGTTCGTAGAAATCCGTGACGTCAATTCACTTTTTTCCGATTCAAAGGATTCGAAGTTCCCGGGAGCTTAGACGCTGAGGGCGAAGCCCTAGGGGGCGCAGCTGCCAAGGGTGGAGCAAATGAGTATTCAAATAAATTTAAAAAAATGTTTACTATTATAAAATAAAACTATTCAAATAAATTTAATAAAATGTTTACTATTATATTAGTCATGTTTAAGCGGTTTATATTACAAATACCGAGCAAATCCGGGTAATACAGCTAGTATTATATAAAGCAGAAAATCTGTTTTTTAATTCCTTATAAAATTCTAAATAGTTCTTCTATTTAAAAAAAAATAGGACATTTTCGGTTAAATTACCGGAGCTTATGTCGGTTAAATTAGACTATTTAAATCCATAAAATAAAATTACAAAGGGAACTTACTCAAATTGTAATAAGATCAATGAGCTCATTCTCGGTTAGGTCAGTAAATACATACATATGTACATACATGCAGTGGCGGCTCGTGGATAAGATATCTGGGGGTGCTGCGGTTGATTAAAAAATAAAGAAATGTTTATTTGGATTATATTTTACTATTAACATCAATATTATCAAAATTAAACATAATTTGTATTTTATTTCATTATTGATTCTTCTGTCTTTTTTCCTTGAAAAAAGATCTATCACCTTTTCGTTAAATTGTTAACTGTTCATAATCATTTTTTTTCAATTGACAGCATAGACAAAGCCGTCAATCTTTCCTGAACCATTGTGTTTCTTATACTCGTATATGTATGTCTTTATTCTATTTATTGATGAAAAACATCGTTCTGGCTCAGAGGTAGTTGAAGTTGTAAGCAGAATTTGAATAAGTTTTGCTATTTTCACACGAACTTTGCATAAATTGATTGCAAAAATAAGTTTTAAAAATATTAATAAATCGTTCATATCTTTCATTGGCACTTTCTTTCAGTACTTTTCAAAATTTTCTTTATTAAATAATTTCACAGCTTTTAATTGATTAGAAAAAGGATATATTTCTTTTATATCCTTAATAATAACATCGCACATATTTTTGGCTTCAATAATATGTGCATCACATATTTCTGGCTTCTATTTTTTCTCGTATTTGTATAATGACATTAGTAAAACTTTTTAAGTTTTCTTTAATTGAAAATGCATCGATATTACTAGATTGAATTTGGTTATAAATAATTTCTACATGCGGCATTAACTTGTGAAAAAGTTCTGACTAAAATAAAAAAATTGTATTCAGTAAATTGGTAGAATCTGTTATTGTTTTATCAGTATTTTCGGAAGAATATTTAAGTTCTTGAAAACATTGGCTCGGCTTCTCTTGATTTTTATACCATCTTAAATACTTAGAGTGACGTGTAGAAGGAAGTGTAGAAAGGTAGAAAGTGTAAGAGGTGTAGAAAGAAAGACAAAAGGTGCAGAAGAAATGAAGAAAAGTGAGGAGCGTGTCGAACGCAACAAGAAATGTGTATACATGGCACTGTTGGGAGTGCAGTACGGACCAAGCTTCTAGCTGCCCCCGCACCCCTCCTTCACACACTCGAGCAATTCCATCGAAAACCGTACTGCACAAAATCATAAACGATGCCTCACTTTCTGATATTAGTACCGCGATGTATGATCATTATTGGATGTATCGGTGTGCGGGCGAGCTTAATACACGCTTAAATAGTATTGATATTTTCATATAATATACATACATTTACGTATATAATAATATTAAATTTTTCTCAATTTCCTTGGGGGTGCTGCAGTACCGCAGTGCGTATGGACGAGCCGCCACTGCATACATGTACTGTTGATTTTTCCAATCACCGCTCAGGACTTCCTCGGACTATTGCTTGATATTGCTTGATATACTATGTACATATGTATTATATAATCTTCGACCTTAGCAGCGTGATATTCTTAAATAATATTTCCTTTCTTGACATCCACAGTTATTAATTTACGAAATTTGTTTTTTGAGGGACAGAATGCGTAGGAAACCGTCAATAATAGCGTTAATACAGCAGCTTCCGTCCTAAGTAGTGCTATTAATTAATAAAAATTACACGGCAACGTGCCAGACGTCGTTTTGAAGCTAATATAAATAAAATTGTAATCTCATGTAGGTACATACATACATACATACATATATGTACGTCATCGCAATATCAAATATTAAAAGTGAGTTTAGTCGTGGAATAAAACATTATATAGTAATGGCGATTGGACAAATCACAAAACGGATACTAAAGCGACATGTTTGGTCAACGAACCACAAAAATTTGAAGCAAACTTAAATTAATATACATATATAACGACTTGTTTTATACCGGTCAGTTAAGCCGCTTATTAATTATGCGAATAAATCACACCGATCATGTCGAGCCATTATCATATAATTGAGAGCAAAATTTTTAACATTACATTGAAATTATTCAAAGACATTGCGTAATATGGTTTTTTAACGTACAATCATTTATTGAACCTGTGAAATTAAATAATTCAAAACAAAATAATAAATTTAATTACTATTGTTGCTGAGATTTTACATTTCTCTTCCGATGTTAATGTGTCGTAATCACTTCTGAAGATTAAAATAATAATCGTGACAAATTATATTTATTAATGGAGGGATGTAGTTTTACCATTATATTTATTTAATGTTGAATTATTCTGCTTTTTTGCACACTTCGATGAAGCTTATCGTAAAATTCAACACAATTTATACAATTATATGAATTGACATTATGGTGCAATTAAAATAAAAATAAATAAAACAATTTAGAATAATGTAGAAAACAAAATTTTTGATCACTTATAAATTGCAATTTGTTAGTAACTTATAAATTAAACGGTCAGCTAATGTATCAGTTTGGTCAGTAAACACTTTTGTAGGATTCTCCAAAATGTCTATTCTGTAAAATAAAGAAATCACTCAGTGCTTTCAGCTTCATAAAATTATTATCACAATATGTATCTACGTATGTTGTACGCCAATGTCAATTACGAACCAACTGTTAAAATAAACTGACCATTTAATTAAAGAACCGACCGCTAAATATACATTATGGTAAATACGAATCACTGTATAAATGAATGCTGTCCATCAATTACTATTTATGAACATTTTAATTATACAGATATGTATGTATGTACATAGGTATCATAGATTCATTTTTCGTAAAAAACATTTTTCATATTAAAAAAACTGAAACCGTGTAAATCAAAGTATGGGTGAATATTTTCTAACTAAGCATATGCATACATATATTACACTGGCTAAATATATAAATATTCGCAAATATTTGATTGCTTCTGAGCTACATACATACATACATACATACATAAATACATATATACATACATTAATATGTATGTATGTAGATAGTCATATTCTGTAGCGTTGGTCTGGAGAATAAAAGTTGGAAAAAAATCCCTTTCAAAGTATTCTAAATTGGATGCGGTTCTAAGATAAAAACAGTAGATTCGCATATAGCAGTCAATCATATAAAAATCTGTCTTTATATATGTATGTAGTAATATAGTTCGGTGGTTGCGTTTATATTGTTACGTACACTCGGATTAGGCCGAGTAAGTGCAATCGGATTAGGCCGAATAGCATCTCAGAGACTGTGTGACCGTTATAATTGGTTTCGAGGATTATCTCCCCCGAATGCACTTAGCGGGGGTAGCGGTAACTCGGTCGCATTCCCTTAGAGTTCTCAGAAACCACAGCGGTAGCGTGGGACACTTCCTTGGCACATCTAGTACGTGACCATAACCATAGGTAAACAAATCGGTCGTCGAAGATGCCCTGAGAGACCTGCCCCTTATAAGGTGGTACTTAGGCGATATCAAGATATTCTGGACGGAGCACTGCCAGTGCGTGTATCTCCTTAATCACCAATAAATGCTGTGACACGACTTCGGCCTTTTACTTGGATCCTCCATCCACACCTATGCAACAATATTTAGCACCGAGAGGTTACCGGGTTCGATCCCGTGCTAATCTTTAATGCTGCTGGTTAGATTTGGATATTTGTGACTCCAAGTCGATCGTTTCCTATCAGAGATTTGCAATTTATCTGATTTCATTGTTGAAACGGTTCCTATCAAATTGAAAAAAAAAAACATCCTCCCGCTATGTCATAAATATCTGAATTCGCCTCTCGAAATACAGCGATGTATGTTATACAAATGCTGCAATGTTTGTAATTAATTGTCTAGGAAGGCACATTGGGGTCGACCTGTCAGGACTTCCTGGTATATACATATATATGTATGTAAAATAAAATAAAATATGTATGTACACTATTACTAAAAATGTATGCACATAACTATACAATCTAAAAATTGAATGCTGTCAAATATGTAGATCTTAAAGTATATACATATGTATGTTTAGGTACATTGTATGTATTTACATACATATATAGACATTCAATCTTAAATGGATACTTTTGCTAACATTTCACTAAAATTAGTAAATTTGTCTAATAAGTGCACTTATACATTTGTGTATGAACATATTGTGTGAATATGTGTTGATACTCTGTGATTAATTGTCTAGGGAGGCGCATTGGGCGCATTAACTGTTAGGCCTTCCTGGAATATACATACATATAATAAAATAAAAATGTATGTACATATGCCGTGAAAATCTCCCTGTTTTTGTCGCACAGAATTACATGACGTTATACAGTCCCGGCTTTAGGGGGGGGGGTTGGGTGGCGCCCGAGGGCGCCAAATAAGTTAGGGCGTCGCTCGATGCGCCGAAGGCACTGTAGAATTTAAAATTAGAGCGCCAAAAGCCCTACAAAATTTTAGATTAGAGCGCCAAAGGCGCCTCTGCTTTCTAAACTCAAACATTTGTACTCGGCAAATTCTATTCATTGAGTGAAGGCGCATTCCCCTTTGTATTATAATTAACGTTTCCCTGTGGCAGCCACAATTTAAGTCTTGTGCTATACGACGCTGTGAAAGCTTCTGTAACATTGCAAACTTTTTCGATATTCTCCAAAGATTTTTTACACTATTTTCATCATCAATGTATCGCTGGAACTGATTACGTGCTATTATGTTCATAAAAAAATTAACTTCGAACAGTTAAACGAATATTCAAAGATGATGGGTTTTTTGTATTTTGTAAACGATCAATCCACTGGAAAGAGCCGATCTTCAAATTAAGCTCACCGTGAATTCAAAATTTGATATTATTAGCAATAAACTTATCAATTTAAAAGCCTTTCTTTCAAATAATAAAGTTCAAGGTAAAATGAATCCATTTATTGTATTAAATTTTATAAAACAGCATAAATTACAAGAATTATATCCAAACATTTGGGTTGCTATGCTTTTGTTGACACTGCCTGAAATTGTAGCATTTAAACTACAATCAAGCCCGAAAAAAGGAGGATGGTAATCTTCTTAGCTTGTTTCTAAGTATGTTTAGAAAAAATTGCCCGAGGGCGCCATTGGGTGTAAGGCCGGCACTGACGTTATTTCGAATCTTATATCCTGTTCGCGCACACATGATTAAGATTGTGCGACAAAAACAGCGAGATTTTTACATAAGTAAGTAAGATCATAATACCCAAACCAAATACCAAAAGAAATAAAAAGATTTAAACATGAAATTCACAATATGTATGCATGTATGTATGTATGTATGTATGTAGAATCGAACAGTAGACAGAGAGTAGTAGGCAGATAGGCTAGGATAGAGCATTCGTGCCAGTAATCGCGGTGAAAGGGTTAAAGCGGATTTCCCGCGTATAAAAGAAGCTGTGGTTCGGCGCGGCCGTCAGTCTGCTTCTGAAGGTGTAGGGGGGCTTACGCGCCACACTTCGACATTCCCTGTAACCAAAACACAAGGTACTCACTCGCCTTTCCTCAACTTTTCACTTTTCACTTTTCACTCTATCTATCGACATGTATTTGCAGTGCAGTGGTAATTTATCTCCAATATGTCCATAGGTTCATTCAATTATACACATGTACGTACGTATGATAGTTAGATTTCGTAAAAGGTGTTTGTTTAATTTTAATCAAGGTGCAAATCGAAGCGATTCGCGTTTTGCTCAAGTTGTGCGCGCACGATGCATATCTGATATGACACTGACACACTATTGCAACGAATTAAACACATAACTCTACGAAAAGTATATGTACATCCGCATCTATTTCGTCATTTTATGTACAACACACTGAATCCTCATTTTTTCATATTAAAACTCACATATGTACATACTTTGCAGTATTGCTGAAAAGTGAAGAACTCTGGCGCGAAACTGAAACTAAAAATTCTCAAGTCAAATTTCATATAAACATTACGATACTGTAACATGAGTGAATTCTTCAATTTTCTATGTGTTATGAATGTATCGATCCATGTTTTAATAGTTTATTCTGAAAATATGATCTTAAAATGCAAAAGTGATTCGATAAATTACGCCAAATAGATTATATCATTTTAAACAACCGTGCAGCTTAACATTTTATTTATTGTATATATTTTTGATATGTATACATACATATGTAGATATGAATTTAAATTTCATACTACAAATATTACTGTTGTACGATCCGAGTGTTGATTATGCAATTTATCATTTTTATAATATACTAGCTTTATTACCCGGCTTCGCTCGGTATTTGTAATATAAACCGTTTAAACATGACTAATCTAAAAGTAAACATTTTATATAAATTTATTTGAATACTCGTTTTTTTTTTTTATTAAATTGACTGTCACGAACAAACAAACGTATATAGTATGTCTCTTATAAAAAATTATATGTACACCCCCGGCGTCTGCGCCCCCTGGGGCTTTGCCTTCGGCGCCTACGCCCCCGGGAACTTCGAATCCTTTGAATCGGAAAAAAGCGAATTATTTGTTCGATGACGTCACAGATCTACGAATGAACGAAGGATACATACATGCATACATATGTATATACAAAGTCTCTTTCCAAATAATATATTAGATATGTACTTGAATTTTTACTTATATATGAAAATGTTATTAAAATTAAACATAAAGATGAAAATATCAATGTATTTGTAGCAATTTACAACAATTTATAAAAACGTTCATGTTAAAGTATTAAAAATGAAACTGTGAATATCTATTTTCTTATTTAGTCCACGTACTTATGAAATTCCATGCAAATACATGTACACATACATATGTACATTAAAACATAATATTTTATAATATACATATGTATATATGTACATACATATAAAAAAAAAAAAAAAACATTTCTTATATGTATGTGCATAATTATGGCAGAATTTATCATAATAATCTAATTCAGATGAAATTTACTTTTTAAAATAAATAGTTCAAAGTCAGGTTAGGATACAGTAAAATAATATTAAAATAGATAATGACCAAATAAAATTGACCATGGAATAAAGGTTAAAATTTGATTTACAAAAGACATATTACAATGTGTCAGTACCAGTGTCCATTAAAAAACCGCCCAGTACAAACCACCCCAACATAACTGCCCCGACATAACCGCGAGTGACAAAACCACGCGGCGACAAATCCGCGCGCCTACAAAACTGCTCCAGCAAACAATGTTCGGCGACAAATCCGCGCCAGAATATATAATTTTTTTTTTCATTTATTTAGAATCATGAAAAGAATCATCTTCTTCTTATGCCAAATCCGTATTCGGACGTAGACGACTATCATGGGCAGACATTGTTTATAACCCGTGTGAATTTTGCTCTATCATGGGCAAGTCGAAACAATTTTTCGAGTCCGAGTCCCATCCGTGAGCTGATGTTCCGGAGCCAAGAGAGCCAAGAGAGCCACCGTTTGCCTTCTACTTTCCCTTCTATTATCGTTTGTAGAAGGCGATACTTGGGGACACGAATATCGTGGCCAAAATATTCCATTTTACGGGGCTTTGCCGTGTCAAGAAGCTCTCTTTTTATGAAGAAGCTGGGAGACCGTTTTGTTCCTCACGTGCTCATTCCATGAGATCTTTAGTATCCTCCGGTAACACCACATTTCATAGGATTCTTCAAGCTTGCCACCAATAGAGTTCAAGTTTCACATTCGTACAGTAGCACTGACCATACATAGAAGCGCAAGATTCGCAAAAGTAATTTCGCAGACAACCTATTTCAATTCTTCGTGTTTCCATTTCGGAACTGACATCTGTTTTGATCATTGCTCCTAGGCATTTTTAATGTTTGACCTGTTGAAAAGATTAATTTATTTAAGTATCAGTGATAATATTTGGCAGTAATAACGTTGAAAGTGGGAAATCCCACATCACTAATGGATTACGCTTCACTTATGTTTCGGTTTCGTCGACGAGCGGTTTTATCTCCCGCGGTTTTGTTGGGGCGGTTTTATCTCTCGCGCTTAAGTCGGGCAATCCAGTTAAGTACCTGCTTTAAAAGCTTATTTTCTTCTCAAAAATTGAAAAACATATTCTATGTAGCATATGTATGTACATATATATGTATAATATATAGATTAAAAACGGCTGATTTAAATATTGACATAAATTTTATACTTAAAATGAAAAACACGCCCATTGAAAAAATATAAAATCAACGCAAAAAAAAAAGTTATCTGAAAAGAAAATTGCTTTACATATGAAACTAAATGACTATTGGATACAAATAAAATCGATTTAAATGATTTATGAAAATGTACATACATACATATATGGGTTATGAAAATAAATAACAACAGATGTAATGGCGGTTTTGCATAATTCGTTAGTTAATACATTAGTACATACATAATATACCGTGGCAATAAAATTGAATAGATACTCGATTGTTATTATTGTTTCGATGGGATGAAAAGCGACGTTCATTTAATACTTGGCTATAAAGTTTTCAATAGAGGTCATTATATGCTAATTCAAGATTAGATTCGGATGCGAAAATAATTACAATGGTTCTCCATTACTTTTCAGCGGCTTTGAAAATGTTCACACGCGATTTTTCCAATTGGGCAACGTTTTCACCTCGAACTTAATCACACATTACATTACCTATATTGTTATAGATATATTGAACATTAAGTTATGTATTTATAATGATGTTATGTTCGCAGAAAAGTCAAAAAATTTCCATCACGTTTCGTAAACACGCTCGGAAAATTCTGCACTCCACACCACTCTCTATTAACATTAATCAAAACTGGTTGATATGATCTTAAATGCTTATTTTTATGTGATATTTGTTTTTCTAAGAGCTTGTTTAATTATATTTTATTTTTAAATTCTCTTTTTTTTCTCTTCTATTTAAATATTGTATAGTCTGATGTGTGCAGCTAACTTTTGTACAGATGTGTAAATCATTATATTGTAATATTTCATACTGATAATACCATTTTTGGTATTATCAGTATGAAATATTTTTGTTTTACACAACATATTCGCTCATATTTTTCAAGGTTTATAAATAGCTTTTCGGGAGGAGTCAATTTAAATTTGTTTACAAAAATAGTATCGAAGGTTTTATTTGGGATAACATTGTTTGTCTGCGTGAAATATTGTAATTAGTTTTTTACCCAAGACAATAGTCTTGTGTAAAAAACCAATCACAATATTTCCCGCAGACAAACAATGTCATCCCAAATAATACCTTTAATACTATTTTTCCTTATAGTATTACACATTTTTATGATCATTATAGTATAAAAGAAATCATAACAGATGATACTTCTAATTACTATACATTTATGTATTCATATATGTATGTGTATACTTACGTATACCTATAGATCACATAAATACCTGTAAATAATACCTTCGTAATGATATCTAATATATCAGAATTATTTTCAATCATACAAGTATAAGGAAGTGCAATGTAATATTTATTAATCACTATTTATATACATACATACATATAAAAAAAGTATGTATATACGAAGTAATCTTAAATTAAATATACTATAAATTTTATAAGACATCAATATTCCCGGAAATAATTTGTTGATGATATCAAAAAATGGAATTACATTGTGCATTCGGGAAAAGTTTCACTAGAAATAAGTCAATTATTACCAATCAATATCAATTAAATCATTCAATCCTTAACACGTCATCTTCTATTAAGGATCTTGGTGTAATACTCAATAATAAACTAGATTTCTCTGAACATATTTCTTTTATTACCAACAAAGCATTTAAATCTCTTGGATTCCTACTCCGCTCAACAAAACCCTTTAATGATCCTTATGTACTTAAATTACTTTATTTTTCCTTTGTAAGGTCTCACCTTGAATTTGCCTCAATTATCTGGTCACCTTTTTATTTATCCCATATTAATTGTATTGAGAAAGTTCAACTTAAATTTATTAAATCCTTACGCTACCTTTTTCCTACCTATACCCATTCTACTGTTTCCGACATTTTAAAAATCCTTTCTTTTAACAATCTTTCTGTCAGGCGACGACATATTGATGCTATATTCTTCTTTAAGCTCATAAATGGTTTCCTTGATTGTTCTGATTTACTGAATAAGGTTAATTTCAGAATCCCAGTTCGGTACTCTAGACGCGTTGCACTATTTTCACTTGATCCTTTCAATACTAATTCCCAAAAATATTTTTATCTGCAGCGCGTTTATCGTATGTTTAACGGAGAGCTGAATGAGGTTGATCTATTTGGTATTTCCCTACATCAATTCAGGTCTAACATCAAGAGAATCTTGACCGATTGATTCATTTCTTCTCCTATTCTATTTTTACAATATTTTTATACATTAGTTTAGTTATGTAATGTGCTATTTAATCATATTATAGCTTTCATTCTTTTCCTTTTCATTTGTTTATTTTGTATTTACCTTCTTCATTTGTTTTATATTTGTAAATTTCAATTTCTTCTTATATTCTATTTTATAACCTTTTCCAAATATTTTAATACTATAGTTTAATTATGCAATGTTCTACATATTTTGTCATGCCTTTATTCTTTACTTTTTAATTTGTTTTCCTTATATTTATCTTTTTCATTTTTGTAAAAATCTATTATTGGACTAGGATGTTACATATATTATTACTAGATGTAACATATATATGTTACATCCTGTCTGTTGATTTTTCAATAAATAAAATAAAATAAAATAAAATAAAAATAAAATGAATGCAAAAATCAAAAATGCCACTTTGTCTGAATAAAATGAAAAAAGCTCTCGATTAACGTGTTCTGCCAGTAATGATGTATATGCATACATACATACATACATATGTATTTTAAACCTGGGAATTGAAGGCCAAAATGATGCATTAAGTCCAATGCTCTCATTGAAGAATGGAACGTTTAGTGCTCGGTATAACGAAGCGGTACAGAAATCGAAACTCGTTGTGAGAGGTATGATAGGAATAGTTAACAAATTGAATCGAGTGAAGAAACACTGACAATTTAACTAGAAGAAAGATAGTAAATGTATGTACATATGTATGAACGTATATGAAAGACGGACGTAGGAAAAAAAATGTAGGTACATAAGTTTGTTCAGAACAGAGTATTTGAAGTATTCATTTACGATTTATAATTTTTTTAAACAAACCAATTTAGGCTTCAAACTATATATTCTCCATTGTTATTTTGGCTAGAAATACTGTCGAACCACAATTACCATGCAGTTTTTCAACAAGGTGATAATGTTACCTATAAATCAATTTCGTTGCGCTTAATTATTAACAACTTAAAAAAGTCCTTCATTAGTAGATTACAATGTTGAATGGACAATTGGTTACAAATAAAGAAGCTAAGAGGATTACCTTCAGTTGGATTTTGCACTGCAATGAACCGATGATTCTATGATAATATTATATTTACACAATTAAAAGCGCGGATTCGTGTTGTGATTTCAAAATGTATGTATAGATAAAAAATCTAAATTAGCATTATGTGAATAAGATAGTAATATTTCATACATACATGTATAATGTACATAAGTATGTATGTATGTATGTATATCAAAGGAATTTTCACACTGTCATACTAATTGTATCATTGAAAAGATGATGAAACTTTTAAGCACAGAGTATCAATACATATTCACACAATATGTTCATACACAAATGACTTATTAGACAAATTTACTAATTTAAGTGAAATTTTAACAAAAGTATTCATTTAAGATTGAATGTCTATATATGTATGTACATACATATGTACATACAATGTACCTATATATACATATATACTTTAAGATCTACATATTTGACAGCATTAATTTTTTAGATTGTATGGTTGTGTGCATACATTTTTAGTAATAGTGTTCATACATATTTTATTTTATTTTAGATATATACCAGGAAGGCCTGACAGGTAGACTCCAATGCGCCTTTCTAGACAATTAATTACAAACATTGCAGCATTTTTAGCCAGCAGTATGTCTTAATGGTAGCGTGTATGTTTAGCACCAAGTGATCAGTGGGTTCGATCCGCCATACTGCTGGTTAGATTTGGGGTTATTTGTGACTCCAAATCAGAGTTTGCCAATTTCATCTGATCATTGTTGAAACGGTTCCTCAAAATTGGCAAAAATTCATTTTTCCTGTTGTTACAAATCTTCTGTATTTATTGTGTGTATAATTTGTAAAAATTATGTACAAAATATAAATCCATAGATGTCTCAATGGATTAATTCTGAAATAATTTAATGAATTAATTGTCATTTCGTGTTCTTCAGCTTCTGGAAATACAGTGATTTATGTAATAATAAAATGCTACATTGTTTGTAATTAATTGTCCAGAAAGGCGCATTGGGGTCTTCCTGTCAAGTCTTCCTGGTATGTATCTATGTAAAATTACATAAATCATTGTATTTCAAGAGGCTGAAGAACACAAAATTAACAATTAATTAATAAATCCATTGAGACATCTATGGATTTAGAGTTGTACATAAATATTTACATATTGTACATAGATCAAATTCAGATATTGTGACAGCGGGTAGGATGATTTTTGCCAATTTAAGGAACCGTTTCAACAATGAAAATCAGATAAAATGGCAAACTCTGATAAGTAAAGAGCGGACCCAGAACGCGCCGTTCATTTTTCAATTGTAAATGCATTGTTAAAGGTTCGTCGAACCTTTTTGTTTTGGACTCCAGCTTTGTAAATAGAACCAAACCGCCCAGATTCCTGGAAAAAGCACGGTCTCTATCCGCGCTCTACTGATAAAAAACGATCGACTTGGAGTCACAAATATCTAAGTCTGACCATCAACATTAAAGATTAGTACGGGATCGAACCCAGTAATCTCTCGGTGCTAAACATAAACGCAACCACCGAGCCATACTGCTGGCTAAATTTATTGTACGATTGTACATACATATATAAGCATATTGTAATAAATAATGAAAATATGCACAGTTACCAGTAAAAGCTTACATTTCATTGTTTGTAAATACATTTACCGCAACAATACATACCGCAACAATACATACATACATACGTTTCATATATTGGAGACGAGAAGAACTAGAGGTGACTTAATCGAAGTCTATAAAATAATGTTGCGTAGGGGTGGGTGGAGGATCCAAGTAAAAGGCCAACAGTCGTTTCACAGCATTTATTGATGATTCAGGCTGATTCATTTACTGATATCGCCTACGTACCGCCTTATAAAGGGTAGATCTCTCAGGACGCCTAATCTGTTTACCTGTTGTATAGTCACGTATTCGGATATGTGTTTCCACGACATTGGGTCTCCCGTACCGATTCTGAGAAATAACTAATAACGGTCATTGTTTAGCCTAAATGCACTTAGAGTCCAGATATAATCCTTAGAAGTAAGTGCATGCATTTTTTTTTTTTTTTTTTTTTAATAAAATATACCAGGAAGGCCTTACAGGAAAATCCCAATGCGCCTTCCTGGCCAATTACAAATACAAATGCAGCATTTTTTATTATAATTCGTTGAATTGCGAGACACTGAAAAAACTCGCAAATTAACGAGACATCTATGAATTGTACATAAATTCTTATTGTACATCCATCAAATTTCAAATAGTGGTGACATAGTAGGTAGGAAGGATTTTTAGCCAATTTTTTTTTCCGGGAACCGTTTCAACAATGAAATCAGAGAAAATTGGCAAACTCTGATAGGAAACGATCAACCTGGAGTCACAAATCCAGGTCTGACCAACAGCATACTCTGAAAAATTCATTTTCATTCAGGGATAGAACCCGGCACCTTCTTGACGGTAAGCAGAAGCTTAACGTCCGAGCTATGCTGCTGGCTATTTAGTTAATCCGATAACAGATATCCGTTGGTCTAAGTGCAATTCGCTCAATCCGCGGCGTACGTAACAATAATTAATAATCACTATAATTGTCATATGTCTAATCTTATTGCATTCAACGTAAACACGCACTTCAGAGGTCACTCGATTAGACTCCAAAAAGAAAAATCTAATAAATTGATCAGAGATTCCTTCTTTTCAAACAGAGTGGTTTCAGTTTAGAATAGTCTTCCCAATGATATATGTACATATAGTAACCTCTGATAACGTTAATATTTTTAAGAATAAGCTTGATATTTTTTTTAAAACTAACGGATTTCTGTAATTCTTCTTTCCCATAATCGTATTTCTGTTTTTTTATTGCTTTCTTATTTTTATTTCAATATTGTTTTTATTTTAATTTTTCTCATTTTAATTGCATATATGTATGATTTATTAAAATATATTTGATCAAACCGCTTTAGTCTATCGACTTTGCCGCCTCCCCCAAGTATATTAAATAAATAAATAAAAATACTTTTTTTGTATGTTTTCAGATGTTTTCGAGATAGAATCACTACATTCAATCGTGATGGAATTGTCAGAAACGTGAACAAAATAAAAAATAACTAAAAGTACAAGTAACGTAACGATTCGAGTTAAGTAAGTGGATTGTGTTTTAAGTGAGATGTGAATAGTTGTTCGAGGAAAAAATGGCTCCACAAGAGAGAAACGATTCGCTGCCATCTTGCGATGGAACCAACCTCACCGATGTGCCATTGGAACCATGTTCCTCGGTTCCACTTTCGACCCACGAGCACAGACTGGTCCAGAGGTTGTCGGGAGCTCCCCAGGACTTTTCCTCGGGCGCTTTCGTGAACAAAGGCTACCAGACGGATCCTTCGGACGAAAACCAAAACATGGAAGTGCCGGCGAATGGCATTCACGAGAAGAACGGTATACACAACATGGAAAAGAAAATTCCCCCGCTCGATCCGACGGAAGAAGAAAAGTTGACAGACTTTGACGACTTGTTGCCGCACATAGGAGAGTTTGGACTCTATCAGAAGATTCTGTTTCTTTTGATGATACCTTTCACGTTTTTCGTGTCTTTCGTGTACTTTGCGCAAATTTTTTTGACGTTAGTGCCCGAACAATACTGGTGTAGAGTGCCCGAGCTGGAGAACTTGACGCAAGCTGATAGGTAAGCAAATAATCTCTCTTTGACTATGTATTATAAACACATCACATGTGGTCTCTCATTTTTCCGACAACACGCCTGTGTTGACATATACATAATTCGAATCGTGCTCAAAGCTATGCATTTGTAAACACCCAAGATGAATGCGTGTTATCTTTCAAAATATTAATATTAATATCAATATCGCCTTTGTCTAATCTTCGCCGTTGTGATTTAATATAATACATACATATGTACATATGTATGGGCATAGAACATGCATACATGCATGTGCAATATATTCCTTCAAATCCGAGATTTGACTAGGAGACTTCATCGTGTTACACTTATACGACTTAAAAATTCCGCAACTAACTAAATATAAAATCACTTTCCTTCTTAAAGAAGTTTACATACCATGCAAGTAAATATGTCAAGTTGAAAGAGAAAGTTGATATGTCTAATTGAAGGTAGAACTCCTACGCGCACATAGTAAATAAGTCATGCAAATTCAATTGTTTTAAAACCTTCTTAAATTGCTCGCAAAAAAAATTACTTTAATAGATTGCGTGCAAGTAGAATGCGTGAACTCATCGACTCCACTTAATTATTTATTTATTTATACATATAGTAATAAAAAACAATATTAACATATGTAGGAATAGAAAAATAGGAGTTTTAATGAAGATACCCGAAGTGAATAAATAAATGAAATGTAAACAATAAAATAAATGCATTTAACCTTTGTACATATTAGAGAAATGATAATTTAACAATTTTTTAAAATATGTTTACTAATATTAAATAGATCAAATTGGCTAAAGTCGTTTCCCAGTTTATGAAGTTTATGGGGTAACGTTGAATTTTTGTTAAAATTTGTGGCATAATTTTGGATGTGGAATAATTAGTTGCATCTGGTTAATCTCCCTGGTGTATGAAAATTTATGAGGTCCACTAATTCACTACAGAGAATACCAAACAGACATAATAGATCATTGATTATTCTCCTGTCACAAAGTTTGATCATATTCAATTTAATATACTTATTAGTGTCAGGGCCAGATTTTTAAAAAAAATTATAATCAACGAATCTAATAAATATATTCTGAATCCTCTCAATGTAATCACTATGTAATCCCATGTAATCCTAGGGAACCATATTGGCGAATTGTATTCAAGTTTATTCCTTACTAATGAGAAAAATAATAATTTAATTGTGTTAATATTGTTAAAATTAATGGAACTTCTAATAATAAAGCCTAGGATTTTTGAAGAATTTTTTATTATATAATTATGAATGTATAATGAGTTTAACTTTCAACTTAAAACATCTACTTGCTTCCTTTATTGTATACTGGACTTGCATACATATTTTTTATTACTTGTATATTAAGTGTAGTAATGTTATTTAATATACATTAATATAAATACTAGCTGTATTAACCGGCTTCGCTCGGTATTCGTAATATAAACCGCTTAAACATGACTAATCTAATAGTAAACATTTTATTAAATTTATT
Source organism: Arctopsyche grandis (assembly GCF_051622035.1). Classification (NCBI taxonomy): domain Eukaryota; kingdom Metazoa; phylum Arthropoda; class Insecta; order Trichoptera; family Hydropsychidae; genus Arctopsyche; species Arctopsyche grandis. The sequence goes on from NC_135357.1 coordinate 326,246, forward strand.
TGAATACTCATTTGTTTTTTTTATTAAATTGACAGTCACGAACAGACAAACATATATAGTAAGTCTCTTATAAGAAATTATATGTATACCAGAATCCGGCGCCTGCGCCCCCTAGGGCTTCGCCCCCGTCGTCTGCACCCCCTAGAGGTTGGAGCCCTAGCGCCTTGCCATCGGTGCCTTTGCCCCTGGGGACTTCATTTGTTCGATGACGAAAAATCGAATCATTTGTTCGATGACGTCACGGATTTACGAACCAACAATACATACATATATATATATATATATATATATATATATATATATATATATATATATATATATATATATATATATATATATATATATATATATATATATATATATATATACAAAGTCTATATCCAAATTATATATTAGATTAGTCTCAAGTCCAATGAAATTATACCTACGCTGAGAGCTATGTACACATGTACAAAAATTACGTTATAATTATGCAGTCTTGATATTTAACTATCACTGCATCACGATTGCACAAATTGCATAAGTATGTCTAGTTCGATATAGTGTGATTCTAGGTGTTCCAAATCCGAATATTCGAATACTTTTTATACGAACTCGTTTTTGTATTTTAAATCAGCAGCACATTTAGTTCTACATATTTGATGTTCCATATTATGATTCTCTTAAAATTTTAATAATATCTTGACCTTCTTAAAACTAGAAATAAGTAATTTAAATATTTGGAATCCCTAAGTGTGACCCAACGAATGGCGTAGCTAGGAATTTTGGGCCCTTATGCAAAATTTATCCAAGGCCTCCTCACCCCCCCCCCCCTTTAACAAGATTTTAAAACTATGAGATTAAATAATTCAAATAGTTTGTTTATATAAATTTACATAGGATAATTATACAAAAAATAAATTTAATTTAGCTCACCGATTTTAAAAATTCATCTCTCTCGATTTGGTGTACAAAATTTTGTGATCAGTCTTATGAATATATAATAGTCTTTTTTGAATACTGGCGTTACGTGATGAATTATCCCACTTGAACCCAAATGGCTTTTTATGGTCTGTAATGATATAAGCGCAAATAGTTCACATTTTTGGGTCATAAAATAAAGGTAAAGCAAAATAATATAATATAGTATTTTTTTTTACTTTCGATATTTTCGAAAATATTAAATTATATTGAGTGTACAAATGTATGTATGTATATGTCACAGTGGAAGCATATTTCAAGTGAAAATATATTTTCACCAATTCAAGCAGTGAAAATGTATCAAACAATGAATTTACAACGTTTAACTCTATAAATTTAACCTTAACAACCCAATCTTAAATGAATAGAACCGACCCTTACTTAAACTAACCTATCCTAAACCTTAAATAATATCAACCCTAACAATCTAATCTTAAATTAATAAAACCAACCCTGAAAATGTAACTGGTTATGATTTCACTGAAACGTCAGTGAAAATATATTTTCACTTGAAATATACATATGTAATTTCACTTTGACATATGAACTTGGACCTCCTGTCAAACTGGTCTCTCGTGCTCTGCACGATTTTGCTTTAAGGTACATCTAATATATAATTTCGAAAGAGACTTCGTATATATGCACATATGTATGTAACATTGGTTGTTTGGTTCGTAAACAATACATTCGATTTTTTTTTTTTTTCAATTCATAGGCACTAATTCGATTTTTTTTAGATTCAGAGGATTAGAAAGCCTCGAGGGGCGAAGGCTCAGAGGGCGGCGCCGGGGAGCTGCCGGATTCTGGTATACGTATAATTTCGAAAGAGACTTATGTTTGTATATATGTTTGTTTGTTCGTGACAGTCAATTTAATAAAAAAAAGCAAATGAGTATCCAAATAAATTTATATAAAATAAAACTATTCAAATAAATTTAATAAAATGTTTACTATTAGATTAGTCATGTTTAAGCGGTTTATATTACAAATACCGAGCGAAGCCGGGTAAAACCATTAGTACATAATAACTACGCCACTGGATCCAACGCGATTACTGAAATGCACTTGTCGCGTTGTATCGTATTGTATCGCGTCAATTTGCATGGATCTTTAGTTTTGAATTAATATCATAGGGCTTTATATGCCCCTTCCGATTGATTTGTCATATCATTTGACGCTTTATTGTTTCAGTTGATATGTGATAATAAGATTTTTTTACTATTGGTCTTGATTTTCGATCGGTTTATGTTTTGGGTGTTTAAAAATATTTTGGAACTTAAATGCGAATGCGTTGTGTTGATTCATTTGAAGATCAACATGGGATTCGATTGGGAAAGCGATTACGATACGGTAATGGTATTGATGTTATGTCACTTATGTACATATGTATGTACGTATGTACATACGTATTATCCAAGTTAATCGAATTCAAAGACCGATATGTCGGCGTTTGCACAACCAGTCGAGTTTTTCCCTCGTCACGTTCTTTTCTGACCTCAAATCGCGATTTGTCTGATATTGCCGGTGGACTGGTTCGGATGGATGGATGGATGGACTCGAGCATGACCGATAAATATCAAGATCAAGAACTGCGCGCATCCAACCAACCAGCTGATGTGTAACGCAATCAATAACATAACATAACATGTATCTATCTTTGTTTACTTGATTTCTTTTAAAAAGGAAAAAAATAGCCAATGATTACACTGTTCGACACGAAAAATGGTTCAGAGACGAGATATGACTTTTCTTATAGATTTATGCCCAGTAAACACGAATCTGCTAATAAAAAATGTTGATTGGCTCGAGATTCTGAGATATAGTATGTGTTTCTTAAATCGCGCGATTTTTCTATACCTTTGTGTTGTTCGGTCGATGTCTTAAAATCTGTCATTTCCCTGTTCAAAATGAATATTGGAATCTATAGTCGGGTATTTTATCTTCCATTTGTAGTACTTTTCAGCTTTCAAATCTCTCTAAGTAGTCGTCCAATTCAAATTAAAAGTCAAAAGTATGTATTTTCACTTGGGATTTTTTCCCACTGTTAATACTATTTTATATTGAGTTTTTTCTATTTAAACATATTTATTGAGATAGTGTTCTGACCACACAATTTTTTGTTTTCGTTTAAAACGGTTAATTGGAAGTGTGCTGAACTTTAAATCGGTAAAATTGCGAGCAAAAAGCTCGTACTAGTATTTACTCGTATTTACACGAATCTAAATTGAATTAATAGGGATGATATATTAAATTGTCTTTATATGAGAATTAAATAAAATTCCACTTAGAAAAATCATATTTCGACTATTCTTGTGGATTTATAACAAAAATTCGTTTATTTTATCGAGGTAAGCCAGTTATCAATAGAATTTTTATCGTGCAGTGTTATATTATAAGAACAGATATTTTTCACAACACAATTTAGGCTTTTCCACAAAAACTTTTTGTCAAATTTTGAATTTTTATAATGAGTTACAAGCCATGCTATCTATACATGTATGTACTTTCAAAATACGTATTTTAGCCTTTCTTCATTGTTAATCCTTCCGAATTCGAACCGAAATGATAAATACCATAACATATTTGGGAGTTATACAAAATCATAAAGTTCTGAACGCGGAGGTCAAAACGAGGAAGCTTATTAGGAGAAAAACAATTAACACATTCAATGCGGGACGAGTATTAATACGCTTTACGCCGACTGATAGTTACTTGCGGGAAGGGTATTTTTACCGATTGCGTAGACTGGTGGTTATCGTCGGGTAAAGTATAAATACTTTTTTTTAATTGGATTTGATTTAAATATATATTGTTTTAATTGGATTTGATTTGAATATATATATATATATATATATATATATATATATATATATATATATATATATATATATATATATATATATATATATATATTGTTGACCAAACCGCGCAAAATGGCAAAGTTTCAAAACGATCGGAAGAATGTAGGATATCAAATGCAAATGTTGTCAGACGAACAGACGAAGGCAAACATATTATAGAAGAGGCTTGTAAAAATTCGTATGATATCTGAGAGCTCCATATTAGTGGAAATCTATTTACTATTGCTGTCTATTTATGCTTCTGCGCTTTCAATGGAAAACCCTAAGCTTCCTACATTTATGCATTGATAAAACCGCATATAAATTGGTGTAACTGTTCTCGAGTTCCAAGGTTTCATGGTCACAGACAGACAGATAAATGAGTAATTAGTATTTGAATTAGAACGTAGATGCTTCACCATTACTTCCCATTACTACTGCAAAGTAGCAAATTTGCATTTGATGATTGCATGCATGTTCATTAGGCCGGAGCGAAAAACGCGACTTTTGGTTTTTCATCGATAGACCTCGTGGAAAACATTCGCCGTACCAAGAGAACGTTAAATAATAAAAATAAACATTAATTTTAAACAAAGTCCTGTGCCACCAACCAATGGATTTATCTCTTTTTCGAGAGTAGTTTTGATGTTTTTACTATTAAAAAAAAACACTCAATACTCATTTTGTTTGGGTCAACTCATTGATGTATGTATTATGTATGATGTATTATACATCAATGGGTCAACTATAATAAGTTTCAACTTATTAACAAGAATGCAAAGTCACCGTTTCGTCGTAATGGATAACGTATGGGAAAGTGTTACTTTCAGAAAATCGACATTTTCATGTTCCTGTGATTATTTTGAAAATGAAAGTCGTTAAGAGCTTCATGGTTAAATTTTAACTTTAATTTTTATTTAACGCTCCATATGTATGATGATAGTTTTCCACTAGCTCCATAGATGAATATTCAAAATTTGCGCCTAATGTTCACATATACATTATACATGTAATAATCTATATTGTATTACTATGTTTTCGAACCCAAAAGAGTGCATTTAAGTATATGTAAGTTTTTCCCCACCCCCCAAATATATTTTGTTTGTCTTGTTATGAAAGATATTTGTAAAAATCGTTTATCCTACGAAACAAATTGTTGAATAGGATTGCCTTTCTGAAAAAATATATAAATTAAAAAATGATTAAAAGAAATAGTTAAAAATTCATATACATATATAGTTACACTCATTTTTTTAATATAAAACACCCCCCCCCCCTTAGAAATCTTTTCTTACTGGTCAAAAAATTTGGAATTTCCCCTTCTGAAAAAAGCTAAAATGACGTCCCTGATTGCAAGTCCACTAAGTTTGACTCTGGATTACCTACAAAATCAAAATAAAATTCACATGTACATAATTTTTGCCAACGTCGACATTTGTTTAGGAATATCTACCAATACTTCAAAATAACTAGCGAGTTCGTAAATTGTTGTATCTGAAATGACTGATGCCGATTTGTGTAGTGGTAGCACTAGGTCGGACCAGTGTTGCCAGAAGACAAAATAAACGAGAGGAATGTGATGAAATTGCGGCGAATATTTTTAGTTGATTTACCGGTAAAAAAAATAATATACCGAGCTGTTTTTTAGGGTCTTTACTTTTAACTAAATAGACTCCCATTATATCTGGTAATGCACCCGTTTACTCGTTGGAAATGTTTAACTTATGCCCACCATAACACCCCTAAACGTAAAACTTTATATTATCATTATCAATTTTAGTCCATTGGTTCATAGTTTTGCTCGAGGCCTTATTCTATGATAGGTGTTGGTTTATCCAAAAACAAAAAAAAAAAACTATCTTGATTAATAAATATATAACATATCCGAGTACACATAAATGTGTTAATTGACCCTGGAGGTTTTGTTTCGATATACATATTATTTGCTCAGTTGGATAGAATTAATGAGCGTAGCCATGAATAGCCAGCCGCCGCATATTTTGATCAGAGTTTGATCCACAGCGAAGGTCAAGCACGAATTGTAGCTGAACATTTGCCTAAGCACAGAACACACGTGCGTAACGTAACACCTGCCTGCAAAAACAATGGCAATACATGTAGGTACTCTTATTATATTTAGAAAAACATGTAGAAAACAAACGCCTGAAATCATCGCGACGAGGACACGCGTGCTTGCTGAAACTGACTATGTATGTGTAGAGATTTCCCACGTCGCTCGTGCCAATTTTGGGTTATGGGCAAAATATGGTCATTTCTAATATTCGGAGGCCTTCGAAGATTCATTTCACTCGTACAACTTTATATGACAAACAATATATCGATGCGGTGCAAACGATCGACAAGCGCCAGACAGAGTGAACCACAAATTAACTGTACGTGTACCTTATGCGTGCGCACTGCTCGCACTTACATTAAGCGAAATCTACCCGATGTCCCGACATACACCTACCCTGTATACATTCTGTGCTCCCGATACTTTAGTTCCGAATTTTGGCTTATTAAACTCGCCAGAACAATCCAACTCAATTTTAATAATTGCATCTGTGCACATCGAAAGGTTACTCGTCATCCGATGTGCAATATATCATTCGTGAAGTCGACAATTGCGTTTAAAGCAGACATGGAGTTAATCTGTGGTTTAGTCTGTCTGGCGCTTGTCGATCGTTTGCACCAAACCCACAATATATATGTAGACTACCTACATACGTATTACAATTTAGTTTAAATGCATCTATGGATGCAGAGAAATATAACAATAAAAGAAGGGCCCTTACGAATAAATAATTGTTGTCAATATTACGCGGTACGTTTCTATAAATACGCTACATCGCACGGAATACAATCGGATCAATTTACATATAAAAATGTATCCCATGTTGTTTATTGTGTGTTTTTGAATGCATTGTGCAATTTTTACCGATGCTTGGCCATCTTGCGAGTAATATAAACAAACAGAGATGTTTTTATCGGACATACGTTGAGAACCAAGCATCAAATACGACTAATGCTAAAATTATTTAGGATTGTCTGTGGACAATCGTCACGCCTAAAGCCACTTCTATTAATATAACATTTCTCTGTATCGATGTATTTGTCGTGCAGTATCAATACATATAGCACAGTCCTACGTCCATTTTCTGTTTCAGCTTTTCTTTTGCAAATGTAGGTATGTATATGTAGAAAGATAATGTTTTAATTGCTTTTGATTCTGGTGGACTTTTAGAATTTTAGATGGAAAACATTTTATTAGCTTGGATATTAATTTTTGACCACCTCTGGATTCATGTGTGTAGTATACTAGTGGTTTTACCCAGCTTCGATCGGTATTTGTAATATAAACCGCTTAAACATGGCTGATGTAATAGTAAACGTTCATTTGTTTTTTTATTAAATTTAAAAAATATATATATTCAACGAAACTTTGATTTATTCTCGATGATCCCACCCAAACCTCACATAGTTACATATAAAGTCGCTTTCGAAATTATATATTAGATTTATAAAAATTCAAAATAAGCTGTAGAAACGAGGACATTTATCAATCCTACTTTTTACTTGAAATAGCTGCATATACATATGTAACTGGCAATAAAATAATACGTGAGTTCTTGTTTGCATTGGTTCGATGATTATTCCGCACAAAAAGCTCGCCCAAAAGTCATTAAATCTCTATAGCGGAACATCTGGCCGCCGAAAATTCCATCATACTAACGAGAACTCTAGTGCCAAATATTCCGTATTCGCGATTTTCGTGGCAAAAATTCTCTTTTGGGCGATCGTAACGTGCGTAATAATCCATTTACCGTTTGCATTATCTGTATATATGATGTGTATAAGATATATAACGTGTAGAAGATACATATATGTATGTACACATACACATATTATATTTATATCTTTATAATATCGTTTATACATAGTATACTTCCGAATTAGCACAACGTACCCAAGAAATTGTGCTGGAAATGGAATGCTATTAGTGTGTCTATTACAACATGAATTTCCTTAATTTTTAACACCTTCTTTAATTATAATCAAAAACAATTTGAACAGTAAAAATTTGTTAAAACCACGTGGCGATGATTTGCAAGAGCAATGAACTATGTACATTGAACGTTCACAGTTAACACTCCTTACACAATTGAATGATAAGAAAACAAGAAACTTGAGATTTTCCTTTTATGAGAATATGAATGTAAGTAAATTATGTACTTCAATGAAATTTCATTTATTGAAATATCAAAATACTTTAAGAATTAATTTCATTCAACATCATTGAGATTTGAAAGTACATAATAGAACCAAAAAGACAACGAATGAAGTTAAAATCATACACTAATATAGTTTTACTTTGTTACTGTTTTGTAATAATTATGGTATTTATGCAATGGCTTATTTTTTTCTTTCTAAGTACATGAATCATTATAAATCAAACCATCACAAAGAATAAAAAAATAGCCAAGGACTGACTTTCCATGTCAATGTCATACTAAATTGATATATTTTGAAACATAGAAATTAGAAAAAAATCAAATGTGTATTATGAAAGTTAAACCTAATCTAATAACAAAACACAACTATTAAGTTTATTAACATGTAATCAAATAAATGTTGTATAATGCATTAAGATTACCTGGTGTTATCTGGAGTACTATTTGTTTGGATTTATTCGCAAGGCCGTTGGTCTTCTTCAGCAAGTTACATTCGAATGTGGTCAGTGTCCTTTCGAGTTGGTCAGTTACCTTTCGGTTTTCACTTTATTTCCTTTCAAAGATCACTTCGATCAATGGCGAACCAATTTCAACTGTTACACTTGTTTTTCTTCAACGGAGGTCACGCATTTTGCACATTGCAAAATTAAGCATTGTATTAAATTAAGTTTAGTATAAGTAACATTAATATTATATAAATAGTGTTATCAAATTTCGGATACTTTTGAAGGGCATTTCCGATTCAACGTATAAAAATTATAGCAGTTTTGCAATCGATATCAATCGATGCGAATAAGTCAAAACGAAGGTTGAGCTATAATCTCCATTCACCCAACGTTCACAATTTACCTTATAGACTCAGAAGGCAACATTATATCTATAAAAAAAGATATTTACTGCCATATGAACACGTGCACTAGTTCACCAAACGATTACGGTTCATTTGGTTTTACTTTGTTGTTTAGATTTATGGACAGATCGTGACAGATTTCTTTTGCAAAAAAGTAAACTCGGTTCCTTTTGGTTTTGTAATTTAATAAAACGCCCCATATGTAAGTCTGAATTAGGTTTCTCTCGAAGAATCCGTCTTCTTCTTTTGAAATCATCAGTTGAGTTCATATTTTACCTCCAACTTCTTCTGAGTTGACCTTTTTGAAGTATTTTATCTGATTAGTACTACAGAGTATCCTTTAGTCAACTTTTTTGTAGAAATTCTCCGGCAATACTACATATATATAAGAATTTAAATTTTTTGTTTCTTATTAAATATTATATTTATTAACATAATAAATTGAATCTCAATTTAAAAACTAAATATGAATTATGGCAACGAATAATAATAGCAAAGAGTGAATTAAGTTAGCTCAGGTATCTTATTAAGTCAATATGTTTGTCTATCCCAGATTAAAATATTTTAAATTAACTGTTTTAAAATTCAATGAGATGATGTGTTTTATCATACTTGTGCAATTAAATATGACCTGTATTTAAGCCATATAAGTTATATCAGTCATCAACAGCTTACCTGATGATTATTTGTCAAGCAATGCTAGGCAAAAATTATACTTTTCATAATTTAAATTTGTAATTAATGTTTATTTGTTTGTCTGCTATGAAAATCTACAGTTTTCAATTAAGAACCACCAAGTTTTTTAAATAATGATATGTATGGACTTCAACTTTGATAGTTAATAGTTTATTGTATATAATTATCAGAATCTTGAGATATTCTAGCTTTATTTTGCATAATTGCACACACATATGTACATACACACAATAATGTTGTATATTGACTGAATATTATTATTTTTTTTAATTCAGAGTTCGTTTATCGATTCCGATTGCAAACGATGGCTCACCAGCACATTGCGAAATGTACGACGTAGACTGGACCAAGTTTCTTGCCGGAAACTCGTCGGCTCCAGACCCAAACTGGCCAAAACGTTACTGCACCAATGGCTGGGAGTTCAATTTGACTGATGTGCCATATCATACAATATCCACTGAGGTTTGTAAACTGCACTTTGTTTATAATTGTAAACCAGTTGTATGATCTGCTATTGACATTGATCACTAAACTGGTTACTTTGTACAAACTTGTTTTTCACAATGAATTAAATTCCTTACACATAACTTTAAAACTATTATTAAATATGCAAAGCTGCAGGGTTATGGATATTTAAAAACCAATGAAACAAAACTGACTATAAATCATTACTCAATTTGCATATAAATCATTCAATCGCTTATTAAAATGTCATAATTCATTTGAGTGATAGTAATCAAAGTCAAATATGATAAATAATTTAATATTGCAGTTGGGATGGGTGTGTGACGATGACAATAAGGGTGCTACAGCACAAGCGATATTCTTTTGCGGTGCAATCGTCGGAGGATTAATATTCGGTTGGTTGGCCGATAAATATGGAAGAATTCCAGCACTAGTTGGTAAGAATATTACTAAATACATATGTAAGAGTACTCCTCATTTTGTTGATAAAAATTGATTGCAAAACGTACAAGTATCATGAGAGAGGATTTATTTGTATATTTAATTTACATTGAAACCTCATAAGTGACCTAAATCCTATATACTGGAAAAATTTGTTTGAGGGAATAAAATAAGTTTCTTTTATTTTACTATAAGTAGTCAAAATTGTGAGATAAAAATATTAGAGCATAATTTTTATGTAATATAATTAGGGCATAATATAATTATATTTATTTTTTTTGATTTTTAAATGCTTTTTATTTTTAAGAAATTATGTTCACAATACATATTATATATATTTTAACAGCTACTGATCTACTGATCATTTTCTATTTTACAATTTTAATTTAATTTGGTTAGTAATCATAGTGTTATATTATTCTAATGTAAATGTACAGCATAATAGGAAAAAGAGCTCAAAAACCTAATGATTTTATTTTTTTTAAATTGTATAGTTATAATGAAAATTTTAATAAAAACTATACATATTTTAAAGCGTGATATTTGTACATTAGACTCAATTAGAGTATAGAAAAAAATCTATTTTTTCAGCATGATGAGAGTTACTGTGATGAATGGTAATTTCCATTAACAGAAAATATGTAATGAATATTATTGCAATTGAAATAATAATAATATTCTAACTAACAGTATTATTTAAATTTGTTTTTATTTCATTTTACAGGTACAAATCTAGTTGGATTTATAGCAGGCGTAGCGACTGCTTTTTGTAATAGTTTTTGGTTGTTTTGCATATGTCGTTTCTTCGTCGGACTTGCATTTGACAATTGCTTTACAATGATGTATATTTTAGGTAAAATTTGAGTTGATTTAATTTAAATAATACATTTTTTATATGAAAATAGCATTTATCTTATTTGAAATCATTGTCACTTAAGTTTTGGAGTACGTCGGACCAAAGTGGAGGACATTCGTAGCAAACATGTCTATCGCTTTATTTTTCACGTTAGCATCTTGTTTGTTGCCATGGATCGCTTGGTTTTTGGCAGATTGGAGATGGTTGGCTGTGGTCACTTCAGCTCCACTCTTGTTAGCCGTAGCGACACCATGGACTGTCCCAGAAAGTGCTAGGTATTGATAATTTCATATGTTAATTATGTATTTTTTTTTCTTTTTTCAACTGTAATATATCAATACAATTGTACGTATTATACAGATGGTTGGTATCTCAAGGAAAATTCGAAGAGGCCATGGTAATCTTGAAAAAGTTTGAAAAAATCAATAAATCAAAGATTCCCGACAAAGTCATGAAAGATTTTACTGTAAGTGAATTGTAATATCTTATCTTACTCAATTCAAACAATATTACCATACTAACTGTATTTCAATTATTCAGGAGTCGTGTTTGAAAATCCAAAAAGAAGAAGAAACAACAGCAGTTTCATACTCTGTTATTGATCTTTTCAAAACGCCCCGCTTAAGGAAAACAGTCATTTTGTTGATTCTCATTTGGATGACAATTTCTTTAGTCTTCGATGGTCACGTCAGAAATGTCGGATCACTTGGATTGAACGTATTCGTAACATTCACTGTTGCAGCGGCTACAGAATTACCTGCCGACACATTCCTCACTGCTGTTTTAGATCGGTATGTTTTTTTATTATAAAGTCTTTCAGTTTTGTTTGAATATAAAATCCTAATGATCATATTTTAAAGATGGGGAAGAAGATGGCTGGCTTGTGGGTCGATGGTATCTAGTGGATTGTTCAGTTTGTTGGCTACGACTGCTCCAATAGGTATTACATTTTTGTTAATTGCATACAATATGTACATATACATATGGATTAAATACATTATGTATTGTTTGTCAATTTGTCGTTTATTTTAGGTGGATGGTCAGCTGGGTTAGCAATATTAGGTCGTTTAGCTGTAAATATCTCGTACAACATTGGATTGCAATACGCTGCTGAATTATTGCCGACAGTTGTGAGAGCTCAAGGAGTTGCTCTCATTCATATCATGGGATATGTTGCCAGCATTCTAGCGCCATTTATTGTTTATCTAGTCAGTTTTTTATTCGAATCTAAATTTACTTATTCCAATCTGCTGTTTTCAAGTATCTAAAGATCATTTTTCAAAAATTTTAGGTTACTATTTATCAAGCGTTGCCTCTTTTAATTCTTGGAACGTTGGGAATTATTGGGGGCCTTTTATGTCTATTCTTGCCAGAGACAGTTGATAAAGTTCTTCCTCAAACCCTTCAAGATGGTGAAAATTTTGGAAAAGACCAAAAGTTTTGGGAGTTTCCGTGCCTTGGAGAGTAAGTGAAATTTTTTTAATTAAAAGATTTTATTGTTTTCTTTATTTTTATCAATATCAGAAAACCAGAGATCAAGGACGTAGATAATTTTATAAACATTTATTTATTTTAAAATGAATAATTTAATTTTTTACAATGCTATTCTTAGTTTTAAATTTATATTAACTTATTTATTTTGAAACTTAACATTCTGGCTATTATTCATTAGATTTATAGATGGATTAGTTATTTTAAAATCACTCTTTTGTCTTGGTCGTATGTTGAAATCATAAATTGTTAACCATTTATTCATAAAACGTGGGTAAATGCATTTGTTTAATCACTATCTATGTATTTAAAGAAAAGAGTAAAAGTAATTTTATGAAGATCCTTGAGCCAGTCTTCAAAATATACATAATTGATATATGTATGTAATATAAGAATTGCTCGGTTGATACTGTAAATGTATTTGAATTGAACATAATTTAAATTCATGAATTTGTAAAATTTTAGGAAGACGGAAGACGTACCACACGATTATCCCGGATTCTATCTTCGCCGTTCTTCCCTGGCTATGTCTATGAGGTCAGCAGCAAGCAGTCGACGATCTTCAATCTTCGTGCGATCTGGAACAATAGGAGCTGCTGGTCGAGCGTCCGTGAGAGCCTCTATTCGGGCCGAGTCCATGCGGCATAGAACTGTTAGTATGTCCAGCAAAGGTGGAGAAGCGTAGATTGCTATATGTAGTCGTTTTGGTTAACAAATTTTGTTGATGGTTCACATGCCATAAGTACCATTTACTTTCGACCAATATTTAAATAAATGTACATACATATGTACAAATATAATAGACACAGTGTGTTTTGTAGAACAGAGAGCTGCATTTTTGAATTTAACGTAATTGTTTGAATGTAATCAAAATTCAAAATCGATTTGTTTTATAATTATATTATAAGGTTATATATTGTCTTTTTAAAATAATGAAAATACACCTAAAAAGTATTTTATTATTATCATATGATATGACAATAAAGAACAAATTAAATTATAAATAAATATAAAATAGATATTTGTTTAATTTATGTATATTTAAATAGTCAAATTTTGAATATCTATTCTTTAAGTTAGACAAAGATCTTTTAGGTTGAATAGCATTTTGATAATTCAATTATTTAATATAATTTTACTTCTTAACTTACCTACATATGTACGAATAATGTCGAGACGAAGAAATCTATTTATATTTAAAATAATGACATTTAATGTAGTAAATGGTATCAAAATTCCAATAAATAAGAAAATTGTTATTTATTTTTATGTAACTTATTGATATGTAAGTTACATTTAAATATAAAAAAATTGTATTGGATCTAGTTCCTAATTAATTTATTTTTGATTATTGTACATACATACTTTTAATAGTTGATACGTCCAAATGTAAATATTACAAGTTATAATAAAAATTAATGAAAATTTAAAAATTTTATGTTTTTTTCCATTTGTTGATATTTTTATATTAAGAAATCTGATAAAATATAATTCATATCGACTTATCCTTTTATTCACATCTAGGGTTGCCACCTCAGATCTACATAGATCTTACCCGGAGATTATTTAAAAAAAATGTTATTTATTTATTTTTAATTCATCATATCACATTTCTAAATTAATATAATAGTATATAAAATAATAACAAGTAAATAAGAAGAAAAATATGCAACCTATATCAATTAATATATATTATAATAAATAATATTTTTATTTATGTAGACTTTTCAATATACCTATGTATATTTCTTGTTTTCAAAAATATAAAATTTTACCAAGTAATCAATAGCCTTTATTTGTAATGTATATCTTCTTCACTTTAGTAACAAATTGTTGTACACGAGATATCGCCAGACATTTCGTATACGAGATATGTGCCACATATGTACGTATTTAATCTTTTATACGCTTTGCATACAAGTTATGAATTTCTTATATACAATTTTATTTGTTTTTATAATTTTGCGGGGGATTTACTACAAACCCGGAGAAATAACATTCAAGCCCGGAGCCTGGAGCCCGGATACGACTAGCTGAAACCCGGAGACTCCGGGTCAAAACCATAGGGGTGGCAACGCTAAAACATCATTTAGTTATAAATGAGTTAAAATAAAGAAAACTTTTGGACAACCGATGAAATTTAATTTATAACAAAATATTGTTTGTAAATAAACTAGGGTTGCCAACACACGTCATTTTGACCCGGAGACTCCGGGTTTCGCGGTCTATCTCAGGGCTCAGGGTTTACAAACAAAATCTCCGGGTCAGTGGTCAAATTCTGTCATTCATGGTGGGAAAACGTAATTATTACATAAAAAAATGTAAAGAAATAAAAGTTAATGCGGGCGATTCCATTATTGTATACGAAATAATTGGTTTCGACCGTTGCTTTGGTGAGTAAATGAGAAACAAATAAGAGTGTCGGCCATACACGTGCGTTGGACTTTTAGGGCAAAAACACACAGCGGTGTACGTGGCACCTGGTTTTTTTTTTGGTTATTTTTAAACATGCGAAAAAAATCGGTCATGCCTTGCACATATTCATCGTACGCCCAGTACGCCCCGCCCCAAAATGACCCTATGGGGTGTTTTCGGTAAAATTGTATCCTTGTATTTATCCTTGCTTGCATATTTGAAGAAATGTAGGAGACCACTTATAGCGGGGAGCCATGCATACGATGTGCCGTTCATCGCTGTGTGCTTTCGCCCTTATCTCTTTCGCGGACTCAAGTGTTAGGTGATAAGAATGAGTGAAAGACGAAAGGTGAGAGCAGGCGGTCGGATTTGCATACTAATTATTATTATTTTGTCTTTTGCCTCGAAAGCGGTGTTAGAAAGAGTAAACAGGTTCAAATACTTGGGTACCTGGCTGAATGAAGAGACGAGCCCACATGAAGATCTAAGAATCCGCATCGAGATGGCTAGAACAGCATTTATCAACATGAAGGCGGCGCTTATAAACAAGCACCTCAATCTGGACAGTCTTACTACACAGATGTGAGACGTGGACTCCGAAGAGCAAGATGATCAGCCGCATTGAAGCTTTTGAGATGTGGGTCTACAGGCGTATGCTGAAGATTCCGTAGACCAAAAAAATATCAAATGAAGCTGTCCTCGGCATGATGGGGAGAGACAGAGAACTTGTTTCTGTCATCAAGCGGAGAAATATGGAGTACCTAAGACACATGTTACGGGGTCCAAAATACGAATTTCCCCGTTTGATAACCATGGGGAAAATAGAAGGAAAAATAGATTGGCAGGAAAAAGTTATCTTGGCTTTGAAACATGCGTATGTGGACCGATATGAAGAGCTGTTCCGAGCCGCTGAAGACCGATACGGATATCCTCAAATAATCGACGAGGTGGTCGCCAACGTCCGGATGTGGACAGGGTATTAAGAAGAAGAAGAAGTATCGAAAGTTTTGTCCATCCCAATCAGCAATGCATTTGTTGAACGCATTTTTTTCTATAATGGAATCCATTTGGAGGAATGACAGAAATAGAATGCGCTTAAATTTACTTACATAAGTCCGAACTGGCAATTTGGATTAATTTTGATTTGAAAATTTTTTACACATCTTTAAAAGCGCCAGAACAAAAGTCGCTAATTAAATGTGCGCAAAATAAAAAAAATATATAACTTAAAAAAAATAGTTTTTAATTCTTCTGTATTTCTAAGATTTTTTTTTATATTAACTCCCTCCCCCCCCCATCCACAAAAAAAAAACTCCGTATGAGCATCGGCACGATGTTGGTAACCCTAAAATAAACAGAGCTTTATTCTCAAAACATTATTTTTTCAAAGATAATAACATTTTTAAACAAATTAATAAAAAATAGGCCATTTTTTAAATTACCTTGAGTTTAACGAGACTAAACATATGCTTGTATATACAATCTTACATATAATATAATATTGTACATACAAATATGGGGATCACCTTGACCCAATATATGTATACATAATACTATGTATATTCTAATTAAATGAAGTATTATACTTATATTGGGACGGGTTTTTTATCCTCCGAAATTAAATTTAATTTGATAGAATTAATACTCGGATTGTCTTAATATTTAATCAACATTTTAAATGTATAAAATATCCTGAAAAATCAAAATTTTTTGATCTCTCACTCATAAACTACTTTTTACAAGGCTATTCTATCTTTCACTTCGTTAATGATTCAGGCAATATTCCTACATTATTTTGCCATTTTGCGCGGTTTGGTCAACGATAGAAATATAAATAGATTCTGATAGTTCGATGGTGAAAAATAATCGTAATAAAACACATCTACATAAGATGCGAAATTTTTAAAGACGTTATTTATATCTACATATTTATGTTACCGACCCGTTTACAATTTGTATAATACTGATATATTGTACCCAAATAATGGTATAATATGTAACGACGTAGATATACTTTTTTAGTAACGTAATTCTAAAATTGTGGAAAAATTTTCGGAAATGAAACCTATAAATGTTTGTCTGTTTGCATGTGTCACTACATTGGGGCTATAAGTTTGAGGGAACTAATTATTTGATCACTCATTTATTAAATAAGTGATCAGTTAACTAATATAAATGATCAGTAAATATTCATTTTTCGATCAGTAAATAACAATTTTTCGATCAATAATTAATTAAATAAGTGATCAGATAAATAATATAAATGATAAGTAAAACCAAATAAATTATAATTTTTGACAGTTGGATGATTAGCGCGTCGCCCATCTTAGATCTTAGCAGTCAACACTTATTTATTTAAGGGTCAGTTTAGGTTAGGTTATGTTAGGGTTGGACCTATTAATTTAAGATTATGTTTCTAGGGTCGGTATTTATTTATTTAACAGACACGCGAGAACTGAGACAGTGAGACTGAAATGAACCTGGAGCGAGGGGCGAGGACCGAGGGGATCAATATTTGTTTATGAACGATGTTCAAGTTGTTAAAGCCAGGTCAAACACATATCCGCGAAAAGGGCAGTCCAAGGGAAAAAACAAAAACCAGGAAGCCAGTAGCGTCAGCAAGTGAAAGAAAGCCAGTTGAAAAATGAATTTACAAATATTGATATTTGAAGAATATTTGAATATAAAATAAGATTAATTAATTAAAAAAAAATTTTATTTATAATAAAATTAAAATTGTAAGAGTTAATTTAATTTAAAAATAAATTATAATATTTAGAAATTTAATTAAAACATTGTGTAATAAAGTCCAGGAGAAAAGCGAGAAATCAAAACACCAAATCATAACTGGCTTACCTCGATAAAATAATCGAATTTTTGTTATTAATCCACAAGAATAGTCGAAGTATGATTTTTCTAAGTGGAATTTTATTTAATTCTCATATAAACACAATTTAATATATTATCCCTACATATTAATTCAATTCAGATTCGTGTAAATACTAGTACGAGCTTTTAGCTCGAAATTTTAACGATTTAAAATTCAGCACACTTCCAATTAACCCTTTTAAACGAAAACAAAAAATAATGTGGCCAGAACACTATCCCAATAAACACGTTTTAATAGAAAAAACTCAATATAAAATAGTATTAACAGTGGGAAAAAATCCCAAGTGAAAATACGTACTTTTGACTTTTGATTTGAACGAAACGAAGATTTGAAAGCTGAAACGTACTACAAATGGAAGATAAAATACCCGACTATAGATTCCAATATTCATTTTGAACAGGGAATTGACAGATTTTGACACACCGACCGAACAGCACCAAGATATAGAAAAATCGCACGATTTACAAAACATATCTCCGAATCTCGAGCTAATCAACATTTTTTATTACCAGATTCATTTTCACTGGGTATAGTCATCTATAAGAAAAGTCATATTTCGTCTCTGAACCATTTTTCGTGTCGAACGGTGTAATTGATCATTTATTTTAAAATCTTATCATTTCGTTATATATATATTGATCATTTAGGTTTAATTACTGCTCATATTATTTAAATACTTATCATTCTATTTAATAACTGATCATTTATTATATTCACTGATATATCCATTATTTTTGCCTACTAAATGTTTTTTTCTACTAATCAAAATGTGAATTTGTTACTGATCGGTTAAATAGAGGCCTAAGTTTGATTTGATGGGTGATTGTAGTGTTGATGAGTGTACTGAGTGTATGGTGACTGTCATTGGTATTCATTGCGGGTCGTTTATTTGTGTGTTTTGTCTAGGGCGTAGCAATTTCCTTGCGCTGCGCCGCGGGCACTTAATCTCTCTTGCTCTCTGCTCGTGCGGAAACAATGAATATTACATTAAAAAAAGGAATCCATGTGCTTTTGACGTAGGATAATAGGATTGGCCCCGGGCTGCTCGGCGTAATTTTTTTTATTTTTCAGATTTTTTTTTCAGATGACTACTTCTCGAACGCCGATCCTCGGCGTCTCCGCTGATCTCTTTGTAACGCGTCCTTACCAAATTCGTCGCTTTGTGTTTTTAAACCCGTTGCCATATTTAAAAAACAAAGAGCATTCTCTTTTACTCCGTCTACGATTTTTTCAAGCAAGGCGTAATTTTGAATTAACGCTAATTTTTTTAATTTTTAAATTAAATATAAAGCACTTCAAAAAGACCACCCGACTACATACGTATGTATGTATGTATGTATGTTAAAAGTGGTGTCACCTTAATGGTTTCCATGGGTTTCCGGAAACCCGTTGTTAAAAATCAAAAGTTTCCGGGAATCCGTTATTTAATCTAAAAATTCATATAATTTTTGTCAATTATACAAATCTTGAAAATTTAATGAACTTTCATGTAATAGTGCCTTGGAAGAAAAAAAAATGTATACATATGTATATATTTTCAAAATAATTTTATTGAAAAAAAAATTGGAAACCCGCTGTTCAAAAACTGGGGTGACACCACTGCATATATATTTATTTATTTATTTAATTTATTATTTATAATAATAATAACAATAAAATGACCAGTGTGACCTGGCAGGTTGCCCCAAAGCGTCACACCAGTTTTACAAAACAAAAGAAATAAAATAACAAAATAAAAACAATAAAAAATCCAATCATTCATTTCATTCAAGTAGTCTCGTGTTGAATCTCAAGAAACTGACCAGCTCATCAACATGACAATTGAACAGGTCCAAATGCTCATCAATCACATTAAGGAGCCGGATAGCCTTTACAAAAGACGAGTTATTGAAAGCAGACGTTTTCGCAGGAATAGGTTGGAAAAGTAAATGATGACGCAAAGCTCTACCGCATTCAGGCGCCGAAAATTTTAATTCCAATACAATTGAAGGGTTGTCGATTCTTCCCTTTAATACTCCAAATAAATATTTGGAAATGGCAATAATTCTTCTCGAAGATAGTGAGTCAAAGCCTAGCTTACCTTGTAAAAAGGCGGTGGGAAATATATAGTTGCAATATTTATATGTCCTCATATAAAGGCATACATCCGTATTACCTACGATTTTAGGCTGAGGTAAAGTTATATATGTAGTAAGTGTATTTCTCTCCCGTGTACACTGTAACTAGATGACTTTGGCGATGCATACACATACTAGACAATGTATACATTAACGAGTTTTAGTCTTCAACATATGTACATTGCAAGTAGAGGCATACTAGTTTACTATGTAAATAGCTGTGATATTGCAAGGCACATCGCCCAATTTTGTTTAGACAATTTGTTTGAACTTGACCACGCGGAGTTCGGAAATCAAGTATAAGTATTCCTGTTATAAATATATAAATAAAAAAAATAAAAAATAAGTGTACGTGAGAGAAAATAATTACATTAACGCATTCTGATGATGACAATAAAACCATCGATAAATGTTGTTTATAAAAAAGCTTCGATCTCAATAAGTTTAACTCATTATTGATTCATTAAAAAAGTCTACTAACGATAAATCGTGACGATAAGACATGACGGGCAGACAAATCACCTATAGATTTAATTACAGGACAAACTCCCGATATAGTTGAATTTGAAATTGAATAGCAGCACCAATGTATTATCGTGAATCATGCAATTATGTACCATCGATGTAGATTTCCGTCACACATTAATCATCATAATTAGTTATGCAATTAGCCATTAGTGATCTCGTTAACTAAAGCTTGATCTAAATTTAACCATAAATAAAAAAAAAATGTAGTCCAAAGATTGATATGCTTTAAAATCTGTATTATTTATACATTTATAGCAATGCGAGAGAGCCATAATGATGTACAAATACGATATTGGGAATTCACAGATTTGCTTTTTGATATTACTAAGGTGACCAACTTTTTTACAATTAAAAGGACACAAATAATTTGAAGAAAAAAATCGTTACTTAAAGGAATATTGCATAACACAATGGTATAATTTTTTGATATGAAGAATGGAAATTATTTTTTCAATTGATTTTTGAAATGGCATTTCCTCTTTTTTGATTTTTCCATCCTTTAAATGAAATTTAAAATTTAAAATAAAATATAGAATGATGCAAGAACATTTTGAATAAACAAAATTAATTATTGAACCTGAAACTTGATAAGCGAAGTAACTCCACTAAATTTTAAATTAAAATTATTTTACACTTCTGTTGACAAAAGGGTAATATAAAATCGTAAATAAAATTATACGTATTTGGAAAATATTAAATAGTTAATGAATTAACAAATCATCATGTAAAATATTCATATGTCGCACGCAAAGGAGATTTATAGATTAGTCTCCAAATATCGAAAATGAGGACTTATAGGAGAATACTGTTGCGTAGGGGTGGGTGGAGGATCCAAGTAAAAGGCCAAAGTCGTGTCACAGCATTTATGGATAGCACTGTGACTATCCTACCTCTAGTGATTAAGAAGATACACACACTGGCAGTGCTCCGTCCAGAATGTCTTGATATCGCCTAAGTACCGCCTTATAATGGATAGGGCATATTCGACGTCCGGTTTGCTTGCCTATTGTTATGGTCACGTACTAGATGTTCCACGCTATCGCTGTGGGTTCTGAGAACTCTACCGGAATGTGACCGAGCTACCACTACCCCCGCTAAGTGCATTCGGGGGTATCTCATTGTTAGCCGAGCCTGGAGATAATACTCGAAACCAATTATAATGGTCACACAGTGTCTGGGATGCTACTCTGCCTAATCCGATTGCACTTACTCGGCCTGACTAATCCGAGTGGACGTAACAATACTTTTCGAAGGAGGACAAAACTTATAAAAAAGGACTGTCCTCACTAAAGGAGGACGATTGGTCACTTTAATATTATATAACAATACTTATTATACTTGCATCAAATTGAAAATAAAGCCTAGTATGTAAGTTACCATTTATTACATGATGCGGGGCCGTAGAGATAAAATTCGGGCCCCGGTGCATATATGTAAATCCACCCCCCCCCCCGCCTTGACCCATTTTAGTAAAAAAAAAATTTTTCAAAATATGTAAAAAAAATGTGATGTGGGTATTTCAATTAATATCGTCGCTAATTAATAAAAATATATTTCATATTAATGTATATGTATATGTACATACACGAATACAATACAGTGAAACAAATGAAATTAATTAAATACAACAATAAACTATAACAACACAAAATGAAAAATTAAATAATTAAAAAATATGTACATATACACACGTTAAAAAATAGTTTCATTTTAATAAAATATTGCTGTCATACATGAAATAAAAATTAAACATATAACCGTAAAATATCAACTTATATTATTTACGGAAAAGCAAGTACATAGTACATAGGTAATAATTAGAGGTAGGATAGTCACAGTGCTATCCATTGTTCGGCAAACCTTTAACAATGCATTTACAACCTTTGAACAATACACGGCCCCCTCAGACTCCGGTGACTAGTAATAATGTATTAAATTTGGGATGATTTTTTCTGTGAGAGCTTTTTAAAATATCTCTATATACATACATATACATACATACTTCAGATTGATACAAGTTGATTATGGATTAAAATAATCAACATAGAAAACAGTTGAATAATAAAAATGAATTCGTAAACGACAAATATTACTAATTTAAAAACTAACTTTGATTTTAAATATTCTAAATCCAGTCTACCGTTAGCAATTATACAGAAAAATTTTAACATGTTTGAATAACGTATTTTCCTAAAGTTGAACGACAAACGAATACTTTTAACGATTAAAATCAATCATTTATTGATATATAATATTTCTGTTGAATTATTCTAGGAATAGCCGTGCATCACATTTGAAATTTTAAGTTAAAAGTTTCATAGCAAATTTGCAAATAGGTAAATGTGAAAGATTTTATCTTTACTATCGATTTAAAAATGTACTAATCTCGTAGTTTTAACTGTCCGCTTGTTACCTGCTTCAATCAGCCAAGGGCTATTTTACTAATTTGTTTTGGATATTGTGACGAGGGAACTGACCATTTTGAACACCAGAACAGATCTTACCCTAAATTTTATTATAGGTAAAATCTGTTACTCGAAAACAGTTACATCATTTTGCTTTGTGTCAAATAATGCTTTTGCTAAAAATGTACATATTATTTGCGGGGGCCCCGGGCCCCCTTCGAAAGCCGGGCCCGGGCTATTTGCATACCCTTTCCCCCCCTCACGTCAACCGTGATTACATGGCATCGTGTGTAGGTAAATCGTTAATTGAAAGTCGTATGTTTATTGTATATGTACATGGATAAGAGTTTTTTCTATTTTTTTTATTTTAAAATGCTTTTTATTAATACTAAATTATATTCACAATTCATCTTATATCTATTTTAATAGCTACTGATCTACTGATAATTTCCTATTTTACAATTTTAATTTAATTTTGTTAGTAATCATAATATTATATTATTCTAATGTTAATGTACAGCATAATAGGAAAAAGAGCTCAAAAACCTATGATCAAAGGCCGAAAATTGAGCTCTGCCAATCTATATATGTATGTACATACAGTGTATGTATGTACATGTATAGGTTATACATATATTTTTATTTTATTACAATCGAACATGTACACTAGCGTTTACATATCGCTTTAAACCGACGAGTATACTAATACAGATACAATAGATCAATACAATGAATACAAGCATTTATGTAATTCGAATTCACACAAACATCATCCACAGTGATGGATCTATGGATACATTTTTGCAGCATTTTATTATACAACTTGGCGAACCTCAAGACGCTGAATAACTTGAGATTTGCTAGAGAGATTGGAAAGGAGAGCCAATTTACAGCAACCGTTTCAATGAAAATTATAAAAATTGGCAAACTCTGATAGGAAACGATCGACCTGGAGTCACAAACCAAGGTCTGTCCGGCAGCAACCAGTGAGACTAGAACTCTTGACCTTTATGTTCGAAAGCATAATATGCTAACCACTAGTCCACGCTGCTGTTTATATCAACTTCGTTACTCTCTAATGTTGGAACGAGTCCAATGGAAATTCTTTAGATTTTTATATCTGAAGACATTTGGATTTTATCCATATCTGTTCCCTAATGCCTTTGTCTTGGGATCTTTGGGTTTCAACACCCTGGCAAAGAGAAGACATTTATTTATTGGGAAAAATTTCGTAAAATTACTTAGAGGAGAGATTCACAATCCCGATAACCTGGAGAGATTAAAATTCTGGGCCCCGGAAAATCATAGGGTTTTGCATGATATATTTTTGCCAATTAGGGCTAAATCAAACGTGCTCATGAACTCCCCCCTCTCGAAAGCTGTTTGACTCCTTAACTTACTGGCACATTACTTCGACCTCTTAAATGCCAGTTATGTTGAGTTGGTGGAGTACATCCTAAATAGCACGATATAATTTTTCAATCTTATTTATTTGTTTTTTATTATATGTACATATTTTTTACTTGTTTTTTATTATTTTATGATTTTTATTATTCTTCATTTGTTTTAGCTTATATTTGTATGCATCACCACAGTGATGCTTTGGGTCTACCTGTCAAGTCTCTGTGGTATTGATTTTTAAAATAAAATAAAATATGTATGCATATTATGATGCACAGCGTGAATCATAAGCCGCAGTTTGGTTAAATAATGAATTGTTTTCTTGCAGTTCGAAAGTAGGTTCATAGATAATAGTTGATATACCGGAAATTAAGTATAAATGCGGAAGGATGGCGTATTTTTGTTCACACGAAGCGATCAAATATTCCCGTGCGCTCAACGGGAATATTTGATCAAGTGTGGCGTGGCGTGGCGTGGCGTGGCGTGGCGTGGCGGCTGAAGTTGCATCGAATTCGTAGCTGACCTAAAGTTGGCCGGACTGCGATAACCTCTCGGCCAAGTTTTCCAACCGCACCAAACTTCGTTTGTGTGTCGTAACAGGCGAAATGTACGCCATAACCACGCAACTCGACACAACACTCAAACACTGCAATGTCTACATCTACATACATTCTACGTGTGTACATATGTACATATGTGCACATGCAGGTAGAATACACTAGTCGGCGTTGCGCGAAAAAACGAGCATGGAAGCTTTTTTCTGAGCCCTTCCAAAACCCTTCTACAAACTCAAATTTGATGATTGAAAGTTGAAAGCTGTGACCTTTCACACCGGACAAATATGACAGCCTGGCCTGGTATTTAAAATCAAGTTCCCAACCAGTGGCGTACGAGTAACTACTATGTAGCGGGGGTAAGCAATGCTTACGGGCCCACGGAGATAGGGGGCCATAAATCGACAAAATATGTAACTACTCAAATTAAGACACGTTTTGTGGGAATGCAGGTAGTAAAAAACTATTTTATTAATATGCCGGAAACAGATATTCCAGAAGTTTTCTCAGATCATTTTGAATCTCAATTTACTCATGAACTTTTATTAATAAAGAAAGATCTTTCTGAAACGATGATTATAAGTAGTGAGCGGACCCAACGCGTGTCATTCATTGTAAATTGTTCGCCGTGCTTTGTTAAAGGTTCGCCGAACCTTTTTTTAGCACTCTAGCTTTGTAAATAGACCCAAAATGCCCCGATTCCTGGAAAAAGCACGCTCCCTATCCGCCCTTTAATCATAAGGCAATTTTCTGAATTACTATTACCAGTTGTTTGGAGAGTAATTTTTCAGAAGTATATGTATGTATTTACCGCATTCATGTTATTTTTTACTTTTCTGGTAACTGTGGCTAGTGTAGAAAGAATATTAAACAAATTAAAAATTATTAAAGAATTATCAAACCAGACTCAATGAACTATCTTTGCTTACAATTGAGCACAAACAAATAATTCATATTTTGCAAACAGTAAGGCTCGAAAGAAGAAATTTTAAAATGGACATACATATTAACAATAATTATATTATATACTGCGTTGCGAAACCAAACATTTGGTATTCCGATTTAAAAATTCGAGGGGGGGGTCCTTGATGATTTTTTGCTTTCGGGCTCAAATTCCTAGTTATGCCACTGTTCCCAACAGCTTTTATAATCAAAATATCAAAAGGATCATGAAAAATTGTCGATTTTTTGAAAATACCTTTTCCACCATACAAATTGCATTTATGTAATTATTGCAAAACACACATTTATGTATGTAGTACAATAAAAAACCCTTTTCGTCATTTTTGTGACGATAAATCGATTGGTCGGAGGCACAGAACAATGTTTAATATCGATGAAAATTTTTATTTGACGTGTTCTCGATACAATGCAAGTTCTCAGTTTATGAAAAATGCAAGCCTATTACTTTATTCATGAATTTCTCACTATACAGTTTTATTAAATAAAACCATTAACTGTCGTTTGATATTTCGACATGAGAATGTCAAATTAGTTCAGGATAAAAAAATTCAGATGTCATAGGTATTTACATCCGTAAACATTAATTTTTATACATATACGAATGGTGCTACCCGGCTTCGTTCGGTAAATGGAAATGAAATGAAAAAACGAATAAAAATCTTAATTTGTTTTTTTATTAAATTTATTTGAATCGAAAACAGTTTCAAACCGATCGGAAGAATTTAGGAAATATTGTCAGACCGATAGGCGTGACACCAAGAAAAGCCTTGTAAAAATTAATATTATTTAATGACCGACCAATCACAAACGTCTTTGACCAATCAGAAACGAATTACAGACGCCGTTTCGGTTTTATACATAGGATATATACGATTATACATACATAAGCAAGTAAATTATTTTGAGAAAAAATTTACTAGTTTCTATAAACTTTTTTCAATTTGTTTGAATGAGATAACTTACTAAAGTTTCCTTTACTAAAAGATCAGAGGATAGACTGGGTAGAATGACAACGTCACTCCCGTTGAAATTGCATTACATACATATTTGTTTACTCTCTTAAGTGTATGATGGGTGTCGCGTGTGGGGAAAGAGGGGGGGAGATGCAATTATTAATATATCATCATCAACATCAATCAAGCAATGTATATGCATATTATACACATGTGAAACAATAAGGATATTGTAATTTCGTTTCAAAAATTTCAAATTGAAAGTGAAAGTGAAAGCAAAGGTAAAATTTGTGAGAACATGTTATTCCAGCATTATGCATATTAGATAGTAGCTCTTGGTCGTAAAGTAAAGGAGTACCCGCTAAAATACGCCCTTACGGCATAAACTCTTGAGTTGATGAAGACTCGAAAAATGAACTCGTACCAGAAGAATATCCCAGGCTTTACTCATACACACGTCAACCCCCACAACCAATCTTAGAGCTTGTATACACTCAGTCATTTTATCATTTTTCGAGTTCATTCAGCCCCGAAGTACATATGTACATATCAGTAGCGGCTCGTGAGAATTCATAGTGGGGAGGGACTGTAGAGATTAATCAGGCTGTAGTAGCTCGCTTACCAAACCGGTGATCGAATGAAAACAAGAATAACTTGAATATATACTATACTGGGAGGTCTGCAGCCCACAGCCCATGTGGACGGCAAAAATAGCATGCATTTTTACTGTATTGGGAGGCTGCAGACCCGCAGCCCATATGGACCGCTACTGGTACATATGTACATATGTACGAACAATAAAATATATATGTAGGTATAACCTAATAAACAATTAATGATAAAATACAAGGTCGAATGTGTTAATCGTCGCGTCATTTTGAAGCAAAGGTAAATACTATGTGGTATAATATATACTATGTATGTATGTATATACCTATATACAATATAGTATAAATATAATAGTACAGCATGCCGACAAGGAGTAGTGTGTATATTTTGGAGAGATGAAATCCGAGTCGGCAGCTAGTTGGGTAACGGGGGAGGAGGGGGTGGCACAAAGCAAAAGTGAGCCCCCAGCCCTGGATCAAAAGCTGGATCAGCGGCAGGTGTTCGCCCCGGGGCGGACAATCTCGCCGCCCCACCGCCCACACACTCCCCCACAATACACACCTTCCTTTGCTTCAATTACTAATATTGCTAATTTCGTACATCCCCCTAGACAAGGACACGAACAACCCCATCGATATATTTTTAAACGTCTACGGGTATTTATGTATGTGTTGTGTTTCAAGACGGGTAAATCTTTGACGCGATTAATTATTTTTACACATGAATATTCATGGTTTTTTCAGAATTTCAAGCATCGATGAACACTGAATAATATTGTTGGAACGAATTATATTTTCAATTTCCAGGTCACTTCAGATTAAGCCCCTGGCTGCTTTGCTTCTATATACAGGGCAACACTTGTCAACTTCTTAAGAAAACCAAACGCTATTGAAATTTATATAAAAGGAAAGTATCTACACACATATACATATATCTACATACATACATACACTACAGATATTCATCAATATAAATAAATATAACTTTATCATACTTAATAGTTGAAATGGTTGATAATCACATTGACAGACAGGTTTGCTTTAATAGCTGTCACTTTTGATATAAAATATATTTACATATGTACGTATATGTATGTTAAATCGGACTTAAGCCTCCAATTAATTACATACTCCGATGAAATGGCTTTGACGTGGAGCTACTACGACTGAAGGTATGGCAGAATTCGAAATATGTACATCGGAGGTGGCCAGGCGGGCTTTTTTTGGGCGTAGTTCATTTTCCCAGCATTATACCATTAGCCTATTTTTTTCTATAGATGTAGTTGACAGGGGTTTTCAATATAAAATATAAAATGTATTTTGATAAAATAAATCATAATAAAATAAATAAACAAGTACTACACATATTGTAATAAAATAAATCAATAACAATATAAATTTTTTGATAAGATCCGTCGTTTCCTTTTTCTCTTCGTCGGTGAGGTTTATACCTACTTTTGAATTTAGGCTTTCACTTACATTTAACGACATCGGTCCGTCCATTCGTCCATAGTAAATATTTTTCCTGTTTTTAACTATTCGGCTCCTTTAAGGGTATTATTTTTACATACCTCCTTTGCATTTCACATGGTTTTCGTGTTAGTGGTAATTTTTATATCTCTTATCACTTATCCGATCGTTTTCATACTTTGCCATATTGCTCATTTTGGTCATCAATATACGTTAATGTATCGTCTGCCATTACGTTGGAGATAAAATATCGTATACAATGCATATCAAATATCCACAATCACGGTTACGGTGACGTCTATGACGGGACGGCAAGCTACCATAATCTATCTTCAACCTTTTCGCCATGAAATGGCCATATCAGATTTTAATTGTTTAAACGCCTATAATTCACTTTATATTTTATAAAATTTGCTCTATAGGTTCTTGTTATCTCTAATATTTAAATATTTATAGTTTTAACTCTCATATGTATATATGAATTTCAAATTTGGCGTCTAGCTTCATGTAATGTAATACACGATATATATTGATTTTTGGCCAAATATGTCAGATCTGACATTTCACTGTATATCTCTTCAGTGAGTTTTATCTGCGAGATAAGTATTCAATAAGAAGTAATGTTGTATTTAATTGTTAATATGATTTACAATAAGCTTACATACATTTAGTTTTTTACAATAAGCTTACATACATACATCACATACAATTATTTTTAGTTATCAGCTGATTTTTAAATTAAATGAATAAAGTATTTAGTTAACAGCAATTTCATACAAAAATAGTCTCAATGAACGCGCAGAGCAGGTACTAATATACCATATGTAAGTATTCATTGCAGTTATTTCCTTTCAAATGATGCGAGAAACATATCAATTCCTCGACTGGTATTCGTTATTTATTAAACTACGCCCAAAATTGACGATTTGAGTCAAATTAATCATATATGTGTACAGAATCAGTCCAGTTATTTAATTAATTTTTAAAACAATTTATATATCATATATGTACATATTTAGGAACATGTATTGTACATATGTAGGGTTGCCAGATTTCTTCCAAGTCAAACCGGGACCCACTCCAAAAAATCAAAAATATTAGACCACTCAGTTTTTTCAAATAATTACATTTGGCAGCAATTGAAATTATAGTTTTCAACTACGTCTATAGAAAGTCTATTTCTTTCATTGGTCCATTGAATCTCCATTAGCGAGAATATAATTTTACTACACATTTTTCTACAGCTATTTTTCCATTCCAATTTGGAGATTGTAATTCTCTTTTTAATGTATTTTTAAGGCAACAATTGACTAAACAAATGTGTATCTTTTGTTATAATATTTTTCGTATTTAAGAGGGCTAGACACCAGCGCCTTGTCCATACAAACGTATTACACTTCTCCATTCCTCAATTATGGCACTAGAGAAATTATTTTTTAATATGCTATGGATATCTACCATTGGGATGCATCTATCGTTTTAATTTTTTGATTAGTTATTTTTTATAGGAGCTATAAAATCGCCTCTTTTTTACACCCACGAAAAGAGTCCAGCGTGCTTATTTAACGGTCGATTTTTAAAAAAAATACGCGCATAGTTGCACAGAAAATATATTTCTCATACCGATGATGAAATTTTTTTAAAAATTGGGCCAGTTTCGGAGGAGAAAATAGGAGAATACGAAACCTCGATTTTGTCGATTTGAAATACGTTTTATTTGGTCGAAGCGCAACTGTCGCATTCACTCAATATATATATTGATATATATTGTCGCATTCAATCAATATATACATTCACTCAATATATGTATATATCGAAGAAAGGAACGGCAACAAAATTAAGGTTTCGGGTGTACAGCCCTCTTAAATATTCAACTTTTTTTTCAATAGCTATCCATTTTATCATTTTATGTTTCAAAAAACTTTGCTACTTCATTATTAAATCCATTAATTTGTCCCTTTGAAAGTGCTTAAAAAGTATCTATAATAGAAAAAATTGAAAACTGGGGCTTTTGGGCGTCTCGAAAGGTTCTTTCGGGACACTGGGACACGAGGCTTAAAACCGGTGACAATCCTGATTAATTGGGATGCCTGGCAACCCTAATTATATGTAAACATTCATATCAAATAACGTACACACAATGAATGTCAAAAGTGTTACATTGTGGAAATAATGAAGAGGGTGGGCTGATTTTGAATGGGATGTGTATAATATAATAGAATTGGCAATTCTGACAGGAGACTGTGAATTTGGATTTTATTAAAAAATAATTAAAAATATTTATTAGTTGTATAATTAAATTTTACGTTATATATTATACTAGTGGTTTTACCCGACTTTGCTCGGTATTTGTAATATAAACCGCTAAAACATAACTAATCTAATAGTAAGCATTGTATTAAATTTATTTGAATAGTTTTATTTTATATAAAATTATTTGAATATTCATTTGTTTTTTTTTATTATTAAATTGACTGTCACGAACAAACAACATATATATATATACTAAGTCTCTTTCGAAATTGTATGTACATATACCAGAATCCGGCAGCCCCCCCCGGCGCCCCTCGAGACTTCGCACCCGGGGCCTTCGAATCCTTTAAATCGAAAAAAAATCAAATTGGCGCCTATGAATCGAAAAAAAAAATAAATCGAATGTGTTGTTTACGAAATCTCAACCAATGTTACATATATACATACATACATACATATATACAAAGTCTCTTTCGAAATTATATATTATGTAGATATGTGGGAATTCCAGTAAGGGAAGATCGTGAGGAGGGAGAAATTAAACAGGACATTATACAACATGTCGTTTATTCGATGTATATATGTAGATACAATCCAATACAGAACTCCATTGCACCACGCACAGTGCAGTGACTAGCTCGCTACCACTGCCCAATCAGAGTGCGCCCGCGTTGGCCCGCACACCAACCGGTGTCTGGGGTAGCAACTGTTAATAATTAACACACTCATGTGTAACAACTGTTTGACATATAGTAACACTTTTACATTACTCTTACATGAAGTATAATCATTAAATCCTACAGATATGTATGTATATTGTACATGGGATAGTCGAGTTTATCAAATGGCGGAAAGAATGAAATAAAACATTGTGACCAAAATTGTACGTAGATATTAGCGACAAAATAAATTAATTCACGAGTAAAGAATTCGAGATTTTCTTTCAAAAGATAAATTGAAGAAGTATGAATTGACATGTTTTGACAATTGAGAGTAAATAGAGGTGAGAGAAGGAGGAGGAGTTGGAACAGATACTAGTTAGTTATGCTCGTGGATAGTTTAAGCCGATGGCTGTTATTAATTTTCGCGAAGATTGCTCACTCGCTAATCCGCACGCAGCCCTAATGATAAATTCAAGAGCTCCTTACATCCCGTTACGTCATGATCCTTCACGAGCTCTAATCGCTCCCGTTAATATTTTATGCTTTGTCTCGGGGCGGAGCCACCGCCTCCCAAACGTGGCCGTTTTTCATTAGCGAAAATAGAATAAATAAAAAAGCTTGCGTGCGGTGCGACCTTGGAGAGTGAGGTGCGCTGCGGTTGTGAGCAAGTTGTGGGAAACGGTGGCGAGGTGCCTCCCCTCGGGATGATTTGATAGGCTTCTCCCGGTCGAGTTTTGAGTTAGGAGTTAAGTTGTCTGCCAGGAGACGGCAGACAGGCCGTCACTCGCCCGATATTGTTGTTTTATTGAAATATAATGGAGACGCTTACCCTTCACCGAAGATGTTGGGATGGGGTGCGTAAAGTTTGAGCAGTATCCTCCCCGTCTCCCAGGCGTATTCCCAGGCGGCCACGACCGAGCACAAAAGGGTTGGCATATTAACCTAATGCTGGCCCTAATGCCCTGGCGAGAGCACCGACGCAAAAATTCTACTCACATTATACACATCTACATACAGACATACGTACATACATACATACATATGTACATCGTTCTAGGCAAATTTATCGAAATCAAATGCTCGAAATACGAGTTTCTCGAATGGAAATATATTTGCTTGCAAAAAATCTCATACATACATATGTAGGTAGGGTATTTTATTTAATGTAAATGTATGCTTTATAATTAATCAAGTAAAAAATAATGAAACAAAAACAAAATATATAATACTAGCTGAACCCGGCATGCGTTGGAATGCATGCGATTCCCGTTCCCGTTTCAAGTGATGGTTGGATATCAAATAACATATCTTCAAAGACGTGGCGTCATAAAGCAACTGTTATCGTGGTTACCAAGGAACACATTTCCTTGACTACACAATGGCGTTTCAAACTTTCGCGTCGGTAAAATCGTAATTACGAATATTTTTATCAAGAGGTTTTTTCCCGTTTTTTTTTTCACAATAATCTTCCCGGATATGCATACAAAAAATCCTGAAAGTTCTATCGCAATCGGTTGAGTAGCTTTGGAGCCTATACGAGACAGACAGACAAACAGACAAACATTGATTTTTATATATATGTATATACATATATAGATCACTAGTTGTTTTACCCGGCTTCGCTCAGTATTTGTAATATAAACAGCTTAAACATGGCGAATCTAATAGTAAATATTCATTTGTTTTTTTATTAAATTTATTTGAATCGAAAAAAATATATATCGATTCGTCATGGAAACTTCGATTTGTTTTCGATGTTACCAACCAGCATTACATATTTATTT
Organism: Arctopsyche grandis; assembly: GCF_051622035.1. Classification (NCBI taxonomy): domain Eukaryota; kingdom Metazoa; phylum Arthropoda; class Insecta; order Trichoptera; family Hydropsychidae; genus Arctopsyche; species Arctopsyche grandis. The sequence continues at coordinate 360,080 of NC_135357.1, forward strand.
ACATACTTACATATATACTTTCGAAATTATATATTAGATACATATGTATATACTTTTTGTACAAGCTTTTTATTAGTTACATTAAAAAAGAGCCCATTTAATAACTTTGTGTTTTTTCCGAGCAATTGAGATTCGAGGATCTTGTATATACATATAATCGAGCGATATGACATTGAGTAATTAATTATCGAGCGATTGCATTCGAACAATTTACCGGATACCTTCATACATACATACATACATATATACATATAATATAGAAATTAATATATGCACACCCTTCGATTCATAGTAATCATCTTATGTCAGCCTTAATTCATGAAGTCAAGCTTGAGAATTACTTTGAAATTTTATCAGTAATTTAAACATTTTAAATTACATTATTATTAGATGTAATGGCTAAGCCGAATGGAAGCGGGAGACTTTTTTTTTCTCCATCCCCCCCAAATAATAGAAAAAAATCCTCCCTTGCTTCCCCTTCTAATCATATCCTGGATGCACTACTGATTATAAGCATAGGACGCTATTGAACACCTTTTAATGTCCTCGACGGTGCTCCTATTTACATACTAACATGTATTGCGGGAATCACACTATTTTTGATTTATAAATGCAAAATAAATATTAAGATATTTTTTAAACATATTAAAAAATCATTAAATTAGTATATTTTGATATACAAAATGGAATACGAAAATGAGAGGTTTTTGTTTCGAAAACTCAAATAAAATATTTGGATACTATTCGGTAAGTCTCGGCTATGCACTAGGGATTCTAAAGTCTCGGGATTTTTCGACTCCCGGGACTCGAGACACATCATTTGAAAAGTCCCGTTTTGACATTTTTATTTTAAATCATCGAAAAAATGATAAAACAATCAACTCACATCACTCGTTGAAAAATATATACATACATACATACATACATATGTATTATACATTTATAATATAATACATAAATTAACTTAAAAAAAGAAATGAATGTCTATTGTAAATTCATAAATTTACAATACCATATAATAATACCATAGTATAAAATAAGAATGATTTACTTTTAAAAAATCAAATGTAACATTTTTCAAATCGAAGTCAGAGTCGTTACTAGCCTCTTCTTACTTCGCTTTCGATTTTTTCTTCCGATTTTTTTAACCGACCTACGGGCGAAAACAGCGATGAACGTGGCACATGGTTTTTTTTAAATAATTTTAAACGTGCGAAAAAAATGGGCCCATGAAACGCCCAGTACGCACCGCCCCAAATAACCCCTGGAGCGTTTTCGGTAAAATTGTATCCTTGCATTTATCCTTGCTTTGGACAGTGATCGATAAAATGTGGTGTATCCCATATTTGAAGAAATGTAGGAGAACTTTCGAGCCACATTTCGAGCTATGTTTTCGCACTATAACCGTGAAGCTAGTTTTCATAAAATCGTCCAATCTATGTATGTACATACATACATACATACAGTGCCGGTTTTAGGGGAGGGGGGCTGGGTCGGGCGGCGCCCAAGGGCGCCGAGTAAGCTAGGGAGTCGCTCGATGCGCAAAAGGCGCTTTAAAATTTAAAATTAGAGCGACAAAGGTTTTTTTTGAATGATAATAGAAAAAACGGTTTTAAAAAAGCTATGATAATAGCTTAGCGGAATTAGAAATAGTCGGTATTTAAACAATTAAAAATAATCATACGCGTGACACGGCAATTTGATGAAAATACATAAAACGAGCTCATCGTTTGTTTAGAGAAACAGTTAGATGTCGAGTTTATTAGTCCTCCCTTAGATACAACATCAGTGTCAATGAAAGAAAGATTCAAACAGTTGAACGAATATTCAAAGATGTGGGGGTTTTTTGTATTTTGTAAACAATCTATCGGAAAGAGTCGTTCTCCAAATTAAGCTTACCGCGAATTCAAAATCTAATATTATTAGTAATGAACTTTACGATGAACTTGATATTTTAAAGTGTTTGTTTTCAAATAAAGTTAAAGGTAAAATTAATCCACCCATTAATTAAATTTTATAAAACAGCATAATTTACAAGTATTATATCCTAACATTTGGGTTGCTATGTGAATTTTGCTAACACCGCCTGAAACTGTAGCAACTGGTGAACGTAGTTTATCGAAACTTGAATTAATTAAAATTTATCTCCGGTCTCCATTGTTACAAAATAGAATTTCCAACTCTTATCTATTGAAAATGATATCACTGAAAATCTTGATTTTTCAGCTTGAAATATCATTTTATTTATTTATTTTTAACTTCAACTGGGGTTGGGAAATCTTGTTAACCCTTTTGCTGTCGGTACCGGGCCCGGAATAAGGAGGATGTTAACCCGTTTTTTATCATTTTTTCGTTTAGAAAAATTTGTCCAAAGGGATCATAGGGTGTAAGGCCGGCACTGCATACATACTTAGTACTTGAGTGTATCCGTCTCGGAAAATATGTTAACTTTAATTGTAGACTATAAAAATCGCTCAAAACGGGCACACGGGAAATACAGAAACAAAAGATAAAAATTGTAAAAACGTAAAAGGGTGGAAACAGGGAAATGTTATAATAATAGAAGCACCCTTTCGAATACATTTCTTGTTTCAATAACACGCGTACCGTTTCCATAACTACGCAATATTGTACGCGTATGCTTATGCTATTGCCGAATGCTAGCTGTCGCCATGACGCTTTCATGAAAAATACGATGTTAATTGAATAATATTATGTTGCTTAAATGATTAATTTACTTATAATAATGTGTCCCATGTTAGTTATTGTGTGTTATTTAATGCATCGTGGAATATTTAACGATGCATTTGCCCATTGCCCTTTCCCAGAGAAGTTTTTATCGGATAAACGTCGACCACCAAGCATCAAATACGACTGAGGCTAAAATTATTTAGGAATGTCTGTGGACAATCATCACTTGACAACAATATAACGCCTTAAAGCGACATCTATTATTATAAAATTTCTCTGTTTGGTACTATTTGTAGACTATAAAAATCGCTTAAAATGGGAACGCGAGAACAACAGAGAAACGAAAGATAAAAGTGGAAACAGAGAAATGTTATATTAATAGAAGTGGTTTTAGGCGTCATATTATTGTCAAGTGACGATTGTCCATAGACAATCTTAAATAATTTTAGCATCAGTCGTATTTGATGCTTGGTGGTCGACGTATGTCCGATACAAACTTCTCTGTTTGTTTATATTATGTACTCGCAAGATGGGCAAGCATCGGTTAAAATTGTATAATGCATTAAAAAAACACACACAATAAACAACATGGGATACATTTTTATAAGTAAATTGATCCGATTGTATTCTGTGCGTTGTAGCGTATTTATAGAGACGTACCGCGTAATATTGACAAAAAATATTTATTCGTAAGGGCCCTTCTATTATTATTACATTTCTCTGGTGGCGTTCGAGTAACTACTATGTAGCGGGGTAAGCAATGCTTACGGGCCCACGGAGATAGGGGCCATAAATCGACAAAATAACTGTTCAAAGTAAGACACGTTTTGCGGGAATGCAGGTAGTGAAAAACTATTTTGGTTTTCTTGAACCTAGGAAAATTATTAATATGCCGGAAACAGATATTCCAGACCATTGTTTGAATCTCAAAAAAATATCCAGAAGTTTTCTCAGATCATTGCGAATCTCTGTTACACCGAATCCGTGAAATTGTCTATTACACGCATTCGGCAAGAGAATTGCCGAATGCGTGAAAAATGCAAGCACGTTGCCCAGTTCGTGCGTGTATTCGGCAAGAATTTGTCTGCTCAAAGCCTGGAGTCGGCAAATAGACAGCAGCGCTCCGATGCTGTTTTTCAGAACTGGACAGCGTGGACAAATGTCAAAGTGACAGCTGAATGAGGATGTTTAATTTAGTTTAATTTACATATTATTATGTATAATATGACTACATACATATGTTTCTAATAAAAATGGCATTAATTTATGTTACTAATACATAAATTAATGCCATTTTTATACATTTTGATCAATATTTTAACAGTGAAACATATGTATGTAGTCATATTATACATAATAATATGTAAATTAAACATCCTTATTCAGCTGTCACTTTGACACTTGGTTATAATATAACACGCTGTCCAGTTCACGCATTCGGCAAAGAATTTACGGAATCCGTGAACTGGGCAACGTGCTTGCATTTTTCACGCATTCGGCAATTCTCTTGCCGAATGCTTGTAATAGACAATTTCATGGATTCGGTGTAACATATATACCGAATTCATGTTATTTTTTACTCTTCCGATAGCTGTGGCTAGTGTAGAAAGAATATTAAATAAATTAAAAATAATTAAAGATTACAACAGAAATTCGATTGGTCAAACCAGACTCTTTGAATGAACTATCTTTGCTTACAATTGAGCACAAAGACGCAGTTAAAATCGACCTCAAATGACTAATTCGTGATTTTGTAAATTTTGTAAGGCTCGAAAGAAGATATTTGTATTTATTCGTAAGGGCCCTTCTATTATTGTAACATTTGTCTGGGTGGAAACGTGAAAAGTAGCGATGCGATGCAAGGGGCGGCGCGAAACAGCGTACAGTGCAAGTTGCGATAGTGCGGAGGGTGAAGGTGAAAAGCTGTGCGAAGTGTAGAGGGTGTTGTTTAGGGGGTGAGTCGGATGCGGATCGCGACCACCGGTGGCGCCACCGTCTACGCGAGCGTGTGCGTCTCTACGTATTGTATGTAACTATGTATGGGTCGCGTCGTAGAGCCGACTCTGGCCGACTACGACCGACTCTGCTCGACCGGCTATTCGGCTGTACGGCTGTTCTGCTGTTCGGCTGTTCGGCTGTTCGGCTCGACAGTCTGGCGCGACGCGCCTTGCAGTGAGCGTCTCGCGTTTCGCGTCTCGCTTCGTTTCTCCTCGTCTCGCGTTCTCCATCCGCCAATCACCGATCGCCGACCGTCAATCGTCAATCGCCAATCGCGTTTCTCGTGTTCGAACTTGTCTATTCGATCCTACTCGACAATCAACAATCAACAACCGACTTGATCCGAGGTTCGCGACGCGCAACGCGCAGCGACAGCGACAGCGACAGCGAAAACGACAACGACAACGACAACGACGACTTCGATGTGTCCGCAGGTGAGTCCAGCGTTCATTCGCATGTTCCCGTTCCCGTTCCCGTTCCCATTGATCGATGCCATGTCCGAATGTTCGAATCGGCACAGCACGGTAGTAGCAGTAGCGAATAGAAACAGGGACGTGATGGCTCCCCGTTTCTCGTTGCGGGGGTGTTCTTTGTGAGGGCGGCGGCGCGCCTTCGCCCTCCCCCTCCCCTTCCCCTCCCTGCCCTCCCCTCGTCCCGTGCACCCTCCCTCCCCCTCCCCCTCCCCCCCGCAGCTTCGCATCTGTCAAACCAAAACAAGTGAATATTGACGTGCGATGCGGTCGAAAAAAGTGCGCATCGTACGGCCATGCACCGCACTCTCTTTCCCCCCATCCCCCCCTCCCCTCACCGCCCGCCGTGCATTTGTTATTATTTTCGAGTGATCGATATTTTTGCATAAGCCCGTGCTCGTACTCGTACTCGTGCTCGTGCTCTCGCTCCTCAATTATTCAAAATGTCTAATGCGGCCTGGCCTGGCTTTTCGCCGACTCTGCATGTGTGTTTGTTCAAAAGTCACCCTTTCGAAAATATGACGATTCGGTGTCGGGATGTTGGACGGTAAACAAATATAGACGGGTCGATTATTACATTTATCGAAACCTTGAAAATATATTATATATGTATGTATCGAAGCCTTGGTTTAACAATGAGATGAAAGATGTATTGGCCCAAAAGAGCGCTAGTTACGTACGGTAGATTTAAGATTCAAAAGAAAGAGAAATGATGTAGTGAATATTAGGGATCCCAATCGAATATTCAAGCATTCGAATTATTCGTGTGATTTTTCAGCCATTCGTTATTCGAATATTATTCGTGTATATATTTTTTTATAAACTAAATACACAAAATCAACGTGAAAAGAGTGATGACGAAGAAGCCGAGGATTGTGAAGAAAATGAAATATATAATGGGGATAATTGTGATAAAAATGAAGATAATGAAGAAGATGAAATGTCTACATTAGATACGGAAATGTTTGAAGAAAATCACTTTTCGATCGATAATAATCTCTACGAAATTTTAGAAAACATCGAAAAAATAATACGAATATTTAAGAAGTCACCGGCGAAATATACATTTTTACAAGAAATCATAATGAAAAAAGAAAATAAAAAATTGAATTTATTATTGGCTGTAAGAACGAGGTGGAATTCAATGGCAAGTATGATAAGACGATTCATTCAAATTTATGCTTGGAACATATGTAATTATCTTTTTTTTTTTTTAATTTTCGAATATATTCGAATAGCTCTTGATTTACTATTCGATATTCGAATAGTTAAAGTCGACGAATGTTTGGGATCCCTAGTGAATATATTGCGCAAAACAAAGAGAGATTGGTATGAGAAAAATATTGACGGTATTACAAATAATCCAACAAAAATGTGGAGGATAATTAAAAAGATAATTTCGATTAGAGCAGATCAGGGATTAAATAAAATAGAAATCGATGGAGTAGTATGTATATATAAGAACCAGAATAATATTATAGTGAAAACGTTTGCATTTTTTCGTCAATTTTTACTTTATCTATGTACGTAGTAACAATAGATGAAGTTTTGTGATCATGCGAAAATTCGAACTCAGAATCGATTACTGATCACGTTTTCATGATCTAGAAAAAAATGTGTATTTGTATTTTGGGTATTTTTTGAACAACGTTAGTCCTATAGATGTGTGTATTTTTTTTTAAATAATATTAAACGTCAAAAGATTATTCCAAACGGCAATAATGTCTCTATAATCTCTAAATGAAGACAAAAGTAATAATTGAAAAATAAATCTTTTTGTTGCCCGAGCTTACTTATCGCTCCCAACGTAAATATTTTTTGCTTTAATAACATTTTCTTTTCTTAATTAATTTTTTTTTCACATTTTTATGATATTACTATTTTTAAGGTTGAATATTATTTTTATTAAAAATAATGGAACGCAATTTACATATATAATCTTCATTCAAAAAATATATCAAAAATTTTAAAAATCTGTAAAATTGAAAATCTTCACTCATTAGAGGATACAATAATTCAAATATCAAATGAATGTTTATTCAAATTTATTAATACCGAGTTGGCGATAATTTTTGTTCATTACCTACATAGGCCCTAGACAACGGTGCGCTAGTATTGACTTGAGTAATTTTACGCACTTGATAAGTTTTTACAAAAACGTGATTCATTTCATTGGTATTTTCAGGCCAAAATTAGAGAGGAGAAAAGTTTCGTCAAAATTATTTATTATTTTGTGAAAAAATTATAAGCTCGTTTAAAATAGTTTAGGATATAGTCCTCAGGATTGTTAATGAATGAAACATGTATAAGTGCGTCAAAATAATTGTATCTATGAAAGTAAATACATGTGTATGTTCGTTTAACAAAAAAGTTTTCTCGATCACTAAGGTGTGAATTCGGTTAGACTTTTTTAGAAAAAGTTTAGACGTCGTAAAATATTTGCGGTGTCTAGATTAATTGGAAACCGTTCAATTGAAAGACCAACTTTCTGATTCATTAGCCTCATTAAAAGTTTTCACTATAAGTATGTATGTACATATATAATTATTTGTCTAAGTTAGTCACAGCATCCTCATTATTTATTAATTTCCTTTACAATACAATTGTGCAACACGTTTAATGTTTAAAATACGTCTATTGTATTTGTATGCAGAGTCATTGTGTGCCTTTCGTTTATAACTTCGATATTACATACATATAGCGCACGGTTGATTCTGCAAATTCACTACCTATATACGTATGTACATACATACATATGTATAGTATGTAGTGTACCTACACCCACCCATAACTCTATCTTGTATGTACGTTTTATTACAGTGAACTTTATTACTTTTAGTTTTAATACGGCAGTAAATTCAACGTATATCATTGGCGAATATAAGAAAACTGGGCGAAATGTGCCTTTCTACAATACAATACCACTCCAATGTTACTTGCTCGTGTTTTTTTTTAATTTTGATGACATTATTTTAAGTTTCAATAGTCCACTTAAAAATTCGAATAATTTTTTTGACTTTCAATGGTTCGCTCTGACTATTTACTCAATAGAGATGATTGATTTAAAAAAAATCGTTCACTACTGTGTACAAGTTGAGTGGAAAATTTATTATTTGCTTTTTCCGCACGCATTTATAATTTATTCCAAAAAGATCTAACGGGTAAAGATCTTCCTGGCCAGAAACATTCTACGGCTGAAAACTCGAGATTTGCGAGAAAATGGGTAAGGTTGCCAATTTTTTGGAACCGTTTCAATGAAAATCAGACAAATTGGCAAACTCTGGTAGGAAATGATCGACCTGGAGTTACAAATCCAAGTTCTGGCCAGCAGAAACCAGTGGGATTTGAACCCGTGACCACTTTGTTCAAAGCATTATATGCTAACCACTGTTCTATTCTGCTGGTTTTTATATGTAATACCCAACTGCTACGACAGACAATTTGACGACCGATGTGTCAAACTCCTTTGTTTCAAATTCACAAAAACATAAAAAAAATAATAAAAAATTTTTTTTTTTTAGTTGAACATGCACGTGAGATACAAATCAGTGGAATACAGTAATTTTTAAAATTTTCAATATAACTTAACTGCGATATGACGAGCTTACGGCAATTGCTCATTATAAATATACATATGTATATGTATGTATAATACTTACTTCTAAGGCTGCTAACCTACATATGATCCTTGCAGGTACGATCACATAAAACAATATTTCTTCGTTTATAGCGAACACTTAATATTGTATGATAAATGGCACGTATTTTATTATAGTAAACAAATCAATACGCGTTCACTTGTCATACAATACACGTGTTGATAATTGTCAATGTCGCATATACATATCATAATAACAATGTGGGATATTGAATGTAGATTTTTTTTTTCGGAAGTGCCGTAATATGTAGTTATTGGCGTGGCAGTGGCACGTTTCGAGCGGTAAACAACACAGATAAAGAGGCGACTTATCAATGGTTGGAAGAAGTCGAATGAAGAAATAATAAAAATTGTGACCTAGGCTAGACGCTGATAATTATTACGTGTGACCCGACCCGAGCCGACCCGTTTAAATTCATTCACGAGATGTGTAAAATGTAAATAAAGTCGTTCGAGCAGGTGACCCTTGGACGACGACCGCAATAGGATTACGCGTACGAAACTAAAAGGATAACCAGTTTAACCGGTGGAACCTGGAAAACGCACTTTGCATTTGCCCTTCGCGTCCTACGTACCTTATTTTCGATTTAATTCAGCTATCTAGAATCTCTCCACTCCACTATATATGTATGTACCTACACAGTTGTGTGCTATTCTCGATATCCAAAATACAATTCTCCACTGCTAAAATTGATTATTTAGCTATCAACAGGGCTGGCTCAGACTAGGCACGTGCCTAGGGGGCCATGGGCTGCGAGGCGCTCCCAATTTTTATTTTTTTGATCATGAAATTGAAAAAATAAAAAATATATAATTTGGCTTTCTTTGAACTTGAAAAATTAAGTTGAATAGTAACAATACTGATTATAAAATATTATTATTTGCGAAGAACGCAGGAAGTTGATGTGTCAAATATCAACGACTTGCGAATAAAACTTTTAGAACAACAAACTGTCGTTGGTGCAAATGGTAATTTGGAATTGTTTTTTATATAAAATTAGTTGTTTTATCCGGCTTCGCTCAGTATTTGTAATATAAACAGCGTAAATATGGCGAATCTAATAGTAAATATTCATTTGTTGTTTTTTATTAAATTTATTTCAATCAAAAAAAAATTGACTCGTCATAGAAATTTTGACTTGTTTATGATTCCCAACGAAAGATAAATATATGTATATTTACGTACAAAGTCTCTTTTGAAATTATATATAAAATACCGCTGAAACATACATATGTATGTATATACATAAGGGGTGGATTTGCTTCACTAAATTAAATATCTGAACCAATCATATTCGAAATAAGAAATGTCACTATAAAATTCTTCAATTCATTGTTGAATATAAATTAATGTCTTCATCGCCGAATTTATTCATAATTATCAGTATTTATTTTATTTTATTCATTTTTATATATAAAACGTGCCTATTTTTAATATATTTTTTAAATTTATCAAATTTCAAAAACTCTCATGAAATTTATTGTTTAAAAATTTAGAGGGGGGGGGGGGGCACTGAAACTAATATGCCTAGGGGCGCCATATACCCTTGGGCGGGCCTGGCTATTAACAGACAAACAAAAATATTTGGGTGCTCCTGCATTGTACCCCATCTCGAGAAAATCCCCCTCTGCGATACTCCTCATTCCTCACCCTTAAGTCTAAAGCGTTTCGTTTCATACCCCACGTTAAAAAAGTTAAACTTTTCTCAGTCCAATGGTCATTGGCCATTAATTTTGAATTGTTTCCCAAGTGTTGAGGTTCGCACTCGAATAAGAATAAGGAGCGAGCGCGTATTGTTCGAAAGGGTTTTTTTCTCGCGAGAATGATCCAGTTTCAGAACGTTTTTATCCGATGCTCATCTCATCGGTCGTCATGGCTCGTTCTACTCTTTTCCATTGTTGGACGGCCATTTGTCTTGTTTTCAGAAAGTGGGTGCTGCTGCCCACCCACGATATAATTTCAGATGTTCCAACAACGGCGGAAAACTATAAATTTACCACCAATACACTGGCGTCCGGACTCCATACCCCCAAAATGCTATCAAAAGTGAAATCCTCCACTTGATCTATTGCCTGCGATTGTTTTTTCCCCACTAGTTTTTCTAAAAACGTATCTTTGAGTCTAATTGCGCTTTTATTATTATTATTATTATACCCACATCCATTAGCGTACTATGCTAAATAAAAATGCATTATATTGAAAGTCTAGACGTACCCTTTTTGCGTAATTAAAACTATGTAGATAGTCGATTGAAATTTAATTACTTGTAGGTAATAGCTTCTGAGCACTTTTTAATATCATACATACATACATATTATGTGCATTCAGTTCGTGTACGTTTTCATCTTGAAATTCGCATTAAAAGAGCTAATGTTTTAATATTATGAGAAATCGGGGCTAAAAAGTTTTTAAAAGTAATGAGATTGTACGGGAGGGGGCATTCAAAAAGTTGCGGAAAGAGAATCGAGTCCTTAATTTTTCTAATTATGCTCAATATAAGTAAAACACATTTTATGTTTGACATTAAATAAGTCATTTGATAGAAATATCTGCTCTTCTTCGATTATATTGTCTCCTCTCGCTGGGTCAACTCTGTGACGAAAACTTTGTGCGCAAAAAGATGCCCACACGTTTGTGACGGTAATATTTTGTCTTAAGGACACTTTTGTGAAAAGGAGACATAACAAATACAATACTACATATATTATCCATAACAAATACACCACAAACTACAAATGCATACTTGGGAATGCGTTGCGATTTTATTTGGTTATTTTTACCGTAACTTTTGGAACGCCTTCTGCTGGTCCAAAATATGTCTAAGGTCCGAGCTGTCATTTGTACCGTTATTCGATTATCACTTTTCACTATTCCTAGTATTCTTTGTTAGTGGTTTCCACTGAGATTTATTTACAACATTGTCTCTCTGTAAACATCTGTCATAGCCCTAATAAAATCAATTGTTTGACAACCGAATTCGTTCAAATTCGAACCATTCATCAAATTGAGCCGAATTCGTGTTCGCAGTTTTAAAGGTAAGACAAATAACGTCGCGTTTAAGCATCCTTTCAAAAAGTTGACGATCGCCTTGATTAATTATAAATAGAGACAAGTCAATGATAATGTACATGGGTATAATTTTCAATTAGATGTAGATATGTATATCGAGGGGAAATTTTGATCTATCAAAAGCCGTGCAGATTGGTAGTGCGCAGAATTGGGTTAGCGGTTTCGAGCTCGTGTGCTCCGACCCGGTCTCCTGACGGAAAGTGTTTCTGATTGCTGAAGATGAACATCGGAGTATTTCATCAGATTAGGCGAGCTGGGGTTGCCCTCCGATACTTCCAATCTCTGGTCAGGGATTTAACACCCCCGTTCCCTCGCCGTTCGGCAAACCCGACAACCGCACGTGTGAAATATTTCCATCGGTTAACACAGTTAATGCCGCACAATAGTTTGTATAGTAATTCCGACCAGATTTGGGGATCTATTAAAACATATGTACATATATTACAGTCAAAACCGAGCGTGTGGAAGATCGCGCACGGTAGAAGTGTAAATGAAGAAAAAATTAGGTTGTATTTGAAGTATTTTTTTCCTGAATTAGTTTTTTTATCGTTGAAACTCAATGGGCTGTTTTATCTCGAGACTCAAGAACCTCTATTCCTTTGCAATACTCGCCATCCCTCTCCCCTATCTGCAGACACGAGTAAGCGACACGAATACCCAATGCACATCAAAACGTTACAGTCTAAGTGGAACAAACCAAAGGTTAAAGCATCTCGTTGACATTACCACTTTCGTAAATAAGCTGAAAAAAAAGATTACCCAAAACTTATTTTTTAAAAACATTTCCTTCGGAAGTATCATTTTTTAGTTAACCTTTTATTTGCTTTAAATATTACTAATATTTTGATAGTGATTTTTATTGATTATTTAAATTGAAATAGTTATTCCTTGTACTCCCATTCAGGTAACTGGAGTACAAACAATAATTTATTATTGTTTGTACTATTTATAACAATAACTATTTATTGTTGCCTGCGATCAATAAGCTTTTTGAAAAAATATTACTGAAACTTATCTGCAAAATCAGATAATCATGCTTATCTGCAAAATCAGATGATCATACTTATCTGGACTCAAATTCAGAGTCCATGAGGAAGCATATTCTTTACAGTCACAGCAGGACTACCGCAGGGAAGCGTTATAGGACCTGTACTCTGCACCTGATACTCACTGCCGATATCCCAACAAGTAAAGAGTCGCAAGAGGCGGTTGAACGCTTGCAGCGTGCACTATACAAAATCAACAAATGGTCCAAGAATTGGAAGATACAACTGAACGAGCTGAAATCAATTCAAATAAAATTTACATTGCGACGAATCGATATCAACTTTCAGTCTTTCGTCAACCGGGTTTAAATTCCACAAGTTAATTCGGCCAAATATTTAGAACTGCATCTCGACTCAAGGCTTACACGGATGCATCATATAAAAAAAGTGTATTCGAATCAAACAGAGAGTCATGTACATGACTGGAAGAACAGCGATATCATTGGTGATGATTTATTGGGAGTTGATAAGATGGTACTAAAAAAGAAAAAAATTAGGTAAATTTGGTCTAGTTGAAAATTCAAATCAGAATTTGATTTATTCTTCTTCTAGTGCCTGATCCGTTACCGAACATTGACAATCATGTTTCCAATGATGACTTTGTTGGCTGCCACCCGGGAAAGTGCAATAGTACTTTGGTTGAACCACTGCCTCAGATTTTTCAGCCAGGACGTCCTTCTTTCGGGCCTCTCCTTCCACAGATATTTTCTTGGATAATAAGATGCAGGAGTTGATATGTCTCGGGGTGTTACATCTAATTTTAATTGCAACTATAAGGAAATTGGAAAATAACTAAAGAAATTCGATTTTTAAATAAGAAGAGGTCTATAGATTTAAAAAAAAAATAGATACATAACGTTGACCGCTGTTTGTGCATTTATTATGATGATGTTATCAAGGCTAGATCCCGGGATCACGATTGAGTTTTCGTAGCCAAGTTTTCTGTATATGGGTATGGATAATCTTGTATGTACATCGACATGAATAAATGAAATCAATCGTAATTCTTCCCAGAACGAATTTGTACGGTATTAGTGGGTGGGTGGGTGTATGTCAAGGGGTTGGTTTTTGGTGAAAAGCGATAGTAATCGCGCGAGTGAGCGCACATGCACCCTGTATTAGCTAATGGAGCCCCCGAGGCATACACATACATGCGTACATAAGTATGTATACACTCACATGCCGTTTTTACGGGCATGTAAATTTACATCACCATAAAAAATAGATAAAGCCTCTTTACCTGTGGGGTAGATAACGCTCAAATTGAAGGTTTCGTGTCTCCGGACAACACCCACCTCCTCCCCCCTAGTCGCCCTTATGTTGTTTTAATATTTCCAAATTGCCGGCGACATACACTCGTATATTATATATACGACAGTTGTGGGGGGAGAGGAAGAAACCACCTGTAATTTAGCTCTTTTTATGCCAAATTATTTTTTTAAAACTATTTATATTCAAACATTCGGAAGCACGCAATGTATTATATTATAATACAGAGAGACGTACGATGTATCATATTGTCATAATTTTTCATGCAATCGTTTTCATTTCTTTTTGATTTATGTGTCATTTTTTTACTTAGTATCCCTTCGTTATACTATGCATACATATGTGTATGTTCAAAATGGAATTACCATATCGTATAGATCCACGACACGTTTGACACACAAGGTATATATCGAGAAAATATCTGGAAATACCAAAAATGGTTTCCTTGTTTCATATTTGATGTGGAATTTTCAGATGTCGTGGACGTCTTTTGAAGGTGTCCGGTCTGTTCGTTTATGTATTTTTCATTGTTATACAACGATAAAATATTCATAGCGAAACTGTTCACGGTTCAATACCGACGCTATGGCTCTAAATCAGCCACTCTCAACCTTTCTCAAACATTCTTGAATATAAAAAAAAACCTCTAATTCACATATCATCATCACCTACAGCCACTCACCATCCACTGCTGGATGAAAGCCTCTCCAACACGCTTCCAACTCGTCTCTGTTTTGCGCAACTCTCATCCATGTCATCTAGTGGCCGGACCCACAGCGCGCCGTTTATTGTTCAATTGTTGTAGATGCTTTGTTAAAGGGTCTCCCAACCTTTTTTTTTGTACTCTAGCTTTGTAAATAGAGCCAAACCGCCCCGATTCCTGGAAAAAGCACATCCTCTATCCGCAGTCTAGTCATCGCACACACTTTCCTAAGTTCATCTACCCATCTTCCCTGCGGTCTTCCTTTTACCCCTTTGCATTCTCTCGGGTACCATTCTAGTACTCGTTTGTCCACCTTTCGTCCATTCTTCTTACTACGTGGCCATTTCAATCTATTTACTCTATCCACTACTCTTGTCATACTTCTCACCCACGTGTTCCCCTTCATGTCTTTCCTCGTTATGTCGAGCGTTCAGCGTTCCATACTTCTTTGAGTGCATTGGACTTTGTGTAGCATCTTGGCGTTTAATGTGCAAGTTTCATATCCATACGTCATCACCGGTACAACGCTTTGATCGAAGAATTTTTTCTTCAGGCAGTGGCATTTTTGATTTAAAAACAATATTCATTCGTCCAAATGCACTTCATCATAATTTCATACGTCTCTTTATTTCTTCTTCTTTACTATTTGGATGAAAAAACTGTGTAAACTGGGCTCACGCAAGGCTAAAGAGCTTTTGTGCATTCATACATCGCTTTACTAGTTTACATGTAATGATATGCGCCGTAGAGATTCGCTTAGTGTGGTAAGTGAGCATTTTGAATCTGAAAAAACTAATAAAAGCCCCGTAAAAATACTCCCGAGTGGAGGCATATATGTCCAGAGGAAAAAGTTTGACAATCCCTGCTCTGAACCTCTTGATGTCAGAACCCATTTTTCCCGATGTTAAAAATTCTCGGGTCTTTGTTCTGTGTGCCCTCCTAATAATAATGTTCGATTTTCGAATCAGTGGAATAAAATTCCATGGGCGGCGAAACGCATGACCGATGCCGCTCATTTTTGTGTAGCATTCGTTCGTTTTTTCGATCGAAAACAATTACCGAAATAATCACGTCACGGTTCGGTGATGTTTGAAATCCTCGAGACGCAACGTGTTAGCCATCTGTGCATAAACTGTATCCTTTATATCAGCGTTTGCCAAGCTACATGCATGCCGTGGAAAGTGGAAAGCATGACACATTTAGGAATTGAGAAACATCTGTGATATCAATCATAATCTGAGGAAAAGCCGGAATTCCTCTGAGAGCAGGTTCCAGAAGTAGCAGAAGATAAGTTCTCATGAAACATTGCTACTCTTACTACATATGATATGTGCATGCTTTCACTTCAATGAATGTTCAAGAATGAACTCTTTTATGCATTAAACATGGCTACATATTTTATAAAAAAATTATATAAATTGAGCACATATGTACGTATGTAATTGAGTTTGTTTGATATTAGAAGAAGGGATGTGAAGATAAACACATGGTTGATAAACATCACTAAAATGTTGAATATGAAAAACCTGTGTAAAAAGATGCAAGGTAGAATTGAGCAGAAAATGATTGTCGATGGCCTCTCTTTTATGATGAAAACTTACTTTTTTTTTCAAAATTATACATATGTAGGTAGCATGTTATTTATTATAAGTGAAAATTTTAGTCAATTTAAATGAACACACTCACCCATAATTGTTATATATGAGTGAAAAAATTTGGAAATGCTGAAAAAAATGCGTTGTTGGATATGTATGTATATTTTTTGTTTTATTAAACAAAAAATGCGTGAAAGCTTGCCGTGAATCATGGCTGTCAACGTGGCTGCTGCACATGGGCGCATATCCTGATTGTGACATTTTTTAAATGCCGATGTTTCAATTAAGTCTTTCCGGCTTATGAATCAGTATGTCTGTTCGTTAATTTGTATCCCAAAACGGAAACGGTGGCGCTTTACTTTTTCAAATTCAGATTTTGAAAGTGTTCTGTCAAACGTAGCGCCTAAATTTTACGCTGGTGTGTCCAAATCATTTTTGATGCTTGTTTATAATTGGCATATCCCCCGCATTGTCGGCCCGTGGTTTGCTTGTGATGTCATTTCTTGACAAGTTTTGCATATTTTACATACAATCGAGCTTTGAATTGTAAAGGTGTCATCATCATTATCATCACCGTCAATTATTTTCTTGTCATTCTTCTCTAATTAAACATCCGAATACTAATAGCTCCAGGTTAACTCTTTGAGTGCTGACGTCTTTTCTGTTGAAAGCCCGCCACACTGAAAATATCGCCAACATTTCCATCTAGAATTATTTAGAAATCCAATAGAAAGCCGGTATAAAAATTGTAGCAAATCCAAACAAACCCTAGATAACTACAGCCGAGGATTTAGAGCTTTGTAAAGGAGTGTTTAGGCTCTTTAATATGTCTTGCAACAATACAAAATAAACAAAAGAAGGCTATTAATTAATGTATTTTTCCAAAGTTAGTTCCATTTTCTTCATTTCGTTCGAGTTCGAGTCACACTTACTAATTTTCATTGAAACGATTCCTGTAAAATTGGCTTTCCCTCCCCATTTCTCGCAAAATCTTGAGTTATTATGTTATATCTAGAGGTAGGACCGGAAGCGTGCCGTTTATTGTTCAATTGGTGTAAATCCTTTGTAAAAAAGGTTCGGCAAACCTTTAATAATGCATTTACAACATTTGAACAATATACAGCCCCCTCAGGGTCCGAGCTTTAGACTTATATCTCATGGTTCATAGGTGTCTCAGTGGATGATTCGATGATTGTATATGTACATAGGTATAAAAATTCGTATTGTTGTATACGTATTGGATACGATGTTTTATTATATACATTGCTTTGTTTGACCACAAATGTCATGTATAATTTCGAATTATGTATTGATTATGTATATAATTGTTGTTTCTTGATCTGCATAGTACACTCGTCGCATTGAATCTGTAAATTCCAGTGTAAACCAGTATTTATAAACGTTGTCAAATTAATGGCACAGATCATTCAAAATGTTAAAAAGGCTTAGACCATCAAATGTCCCAGACAGATTGTAAATATTGCGAAAAATAAATAAAATATCTTCTCTATCTTGAGCAACGGTCGTTTTCTTTTTATTATGGTATTACTTTGGATCATCTCAGAAAATATATGTGTAATGACGAGTGTACATATGTAGATTGATTGATTGAATAAAATAAAACAAAATATGTATGTATGTACGTATTTACGTATAATAAAATACATAGTGAAACTTGACAAACGATTCCAGGAGACGTTTTTCAGGAGCGCGCCGAAATTTTAGCAAACAAAAGCTTGCGACACACATAAATTATCATCCAAGTGTACACAGAGATAGATATCGTGTTAATAACGCGCAATAATAATACCCTTTTGTGTAAATTATATTTGTGTTGTGTCCCTGGAGCTACCCTCGTCGGGGATTTTTCGTTTCGGCGATGATCAAACGGAGCAAGTTTGGGCAAAGTACAAGTGCCGTGCCGGTGGGTACATTTTCTAGGTATAAACATACATACCTAGTACATATAAATATGTACTATATAATATCTACCCGTTTTGTGGTGACGTGATCGTTTTGTGCGGTGCGGTCATCTTGGTCCGCAGGTAAACAGTGGACGGTCACCAGACCGAACTTCCGCCACACCCCAAACAATGGTACATCATAATTCGTTCGAGGGCCGCTTATTCTACTACACTTTTGTTTCCAACTTCTCTCTCTCTCCACTCTTATTGTAATAACGTTCGCGCACTGGAAATTACATAAATGCCTATCCCACTTTGTATTTGTTATTATTGTCGGACGTTCGGGACTTCGGGTGCTAGTACACACACACACTGGTAGAAAAGTTTGCACGACACTTTGCATTGTGGACATCATCCACCAAAGTCCACTTTTTTCATAGATTCCAAAGTTCAAGCAAATGCCAAGTACAAACAGCTAAAGACAAACAGAAGGATGCTGAAAATCTCATGGTTGGCGCGGAAACCCAATGCCGTAATAGAGGCCTTGGTGGGAAAACATGTAGAAGTGCTCAATAATGTGAAAAGGTAAAAAATATGTGGAGAAATATTGTAAAAAAAATACGATCTCCTGGGCCTAATAAAACAGGGATATATCGTAGGTCAACACAGTCGGGGTTGGCGGAAGACTTCATGGTTAACCTTTCGAATGCTGACCAACGCCGGTCGGCGTTTTGCCAACAAGTGCATGAGCGTGAAATACGCCGATGGGCGTTGTATTTTGAGTATGTAAAAAAAATAAACAAGAATAGTACCCGTTAAGCCTTTCCAGGTAGCATTGAATATGGGTCGTGTAATCCGTGTCAATGTTTATACAGAATTTATAACCATAGCATTACATTTTTAAAAAATCAAGTGCTGGGTATTTTAGATTGTAAGCATTACATTTTAACAACAAAGAAGATTGAACTAGTTTTGAACAAATACATTAATTAATAGACTTCTTTCGTTTATTTTATATTGTCGCAAGAAATATTCGAGAGTATAAACACCCCATTACAAAACTCGAAATCCTCGCGGGAAGCTATCTAGGGTAGTGATCTAGGGTTTGTTTGGATTAGCTACAATTTTTATACCTGCTTTCTATTGGATTTCTAAATAATTCTAGTTGGAAATGTTAGGGAAATTTTCAACGTGGCGGGCTTTCAACAGAAAATACGTCAGCACTCAAAGGGTTAAAGAATCTTCGACCCTGGTATTGCTTCAGCACCCGAGCATTGTTTCGAACGGCCGTCGATAAATTAATAATGGGAATTCTAGTTGCCAACATTCTTGGAAGACATGGCACACAAGTTAATAAAATGTCAAAGAGGACTTTTTTTTCAGTACATAATCGATTCTGAGCGTGCAGGGTTTCTAACATTTTTGCTTTGGACTGACTCGGCCCGGTCACATTCATATTTATCTGGTTCGCCCTGAATTGGAATTTCGGCTGTGCCAATTTTGTGGAGTACCATTTCAACAATTATTGTTAGATGAACCCAGCAAATTTTGACAATAAATAAGCGAACTGTGCTAAATGGGATTGCATATGATGTAAATATTATTAATATGTTAGGTTAGCGCTGAGTAACCTGTGCTTCGAGGTGTTGGCTTGACTTGGCCGATATTGATACTGCAGGTCAATTTAGATAATAAATTGAAATCCATTAAATGCGTGCCATTTTCACTTTCAATCCAATGTAATGTAAAGGTAACAAACGGCTTAGTTAATGACTTAAGACTTTGATTCTGTACGATGTAACTTTAAACATGTTAAATGCAGTCCGTTGAATGAATGAAGGATGAATTCAATCAATGTGACTGGTAAGTTTTCCATTTTATTGGAATTTGCGAGTCTCACAAGTGATTCATTCGGGCGTATTTGTAATTGTTTTCCGCTCGCGAAATCCAATGTCTAGGAAACAACTGGATGCATGTACTAGATGTATGTACATATATACGAACAGAGACGAATGAAAATAAACGAATCTGTGTGCGTACATACATATGTACATAAGTATGTGTAGTGCACAGTCTCATTTTGTTGCTTCTCAAAATAACTTGAGAATTTCTTTTGTTAGATACTGGGTACTACAGCGATTTACCAATTGTGCTATTCCTAATTCGCACGACGGGGAACGTCGACTGCTATTTATTGTAGGAGCGTCTTGCCAATATCTAATTTCAATTTCGTTTACGCTATAGTTAAACGATGAAGATTGAATTATGGAATCCGTCATATCAAAGGAAGTTTTTTAATTGCAAGAAAAAATAGTGCATAAATAATGTGACAATAAGGAAAAAAAAGGTGCCAAAAGAAAAATACACGGGTGAAAAACATAGCATGGTGCACAAGAAAAGGTCGAGTAGATGTTAGACTAGGGAGCTAATTAAAAATGGTATGACATGCTGATATATACATATGTTCATATGCAGACAATAATGGAAAGCTTTCGTCCAGAAAATTCCGCTGAAATGATATCACATTTCATCGTTTAGCACTTGTTGCTCCATTATATTTTCTTATGCCACCTCTTCACGCTGGAACAATGTCACGGTGCTGTCATCCATTGCGTGTTAATAGGGATCGTTACGTTCACTTCAAAAGCCAACGACAAATATATGTATCTATTTTCTTGGAATTGAGATTGAATGGCCAGAACTGAATGCCCAAGTTGCGATACAAATCGAAGAACTTATTCTTTCGACAGTTCGGTCGGCTTCAGTTTCGCTGAAAATCGTCTGCATATGTGCAGTTTCCGTCTGCCAAATTACCAGAAACGCTTTCGAGCAAACAAACTATAATTGTGGGGTGAGTGTATGCGCGCAAACCGCGAGTTCCATAACATCAATCATACGAAACGCTTATTATGGCGTTTCATTTTAGATTACAAACAAAATAGAAATTATAATAGGCGAGGGTTGCGCGACACATTGTGTCCTTCCACGCACGCCTGTGACAATCCACAAAGGGGTGTTTCGAATTAAAAATTCAGTTCGACCCGCCATTCAAAGGACACAAGGGCACTCAAGAGGTACCACCATCGATTTTGCTCGCATTCGTTACCAGAGGCGTCATCTGGATGTACTTTTGATTTCATTGTTGTTATTTTTAGTTTTCATCCCCCATGGGAAAATTAGATAATGCATTATCCCCATTGAAGTATCAAATAAAATATGCTTCCTCGTTGAAAACAACGATTATAAAAGAAAATACCATCTATGTACGAGAGGGTAGGTATAATTTTTATTTTAGATAAATAAATTTAATAACAACAAAATAATGGTAAAAAAAACATCATACGCAAAAGGCAGTTTCAGAAGGAAAAAAAATAACGATGATGAATTAAAGTATTCGATATATATCTATGAGGTATATTCTTTATCTTTCAAATTTTAAAATTAACAAAATATTGGTAATCAACACCACAAGAAAAAATAATCATTGATATTGGTACTTGGTTACAGATATCTTGGATGCTATCTGGGTGAAACGTGTGAAAGTAACCAGGAAATTCGCGTTATAGTGGAGCAAGCAAGAGACATGATCTCAGCATAGCACTCCGACTTCTACGATACTATGTTTTCAGCATCCTTCTGTATGGGAGGGAAGCATGGACAGAGGCCATGAATAAACTATGACTAAAATAAAAGTATATATGAGAGATAATGAGAACCTATAAAGCAAATTTTATAATATATAGTGTGAAAAAGAAAAGTTATAGGCGTTTAAACAATTAAAATCTGATAAAGCGAGAGGGTGGTGGATTGGAAAATAAATACGGCAACTTACTATTAGACGTCAAGATGGTCAAAATTGCATTTTTTAAACTTATCTATTACGATTATTTTTCACCATCGTACTGGCGCATTTGATTTAAATATACATATATTGTTGACCAAACCACGCAAAATGGCAAAGTTTAAAAATGATAGGAAGAATGTAGGTTATCAAATCCAAATGTTGCGAGACAAACGAGCGAAGGCAAACATAGAAGAGGCTTGTAAAAACACAGAAGAGGCTTGTAATAAAAAGCTACTGGCCATTGAGATGTGGACATACAGAAAGATGCTGAGAATCTCATGGATGGCACTTTGAACCCATGTTGAGGTGCTGGCTCTGATGGGAAAACATGTGGAAGTACTCAAAAATGCGAAAAGGCGCAAATTGGAGTACCTAGGACATGTGATGCGGAACCCGAAATACGATCTCCTGCGACTAATCCAGGGAAAACATATTGGTTAAAGAATCTTCGGCAGTGGTACGGCCTTAGTATCCGAGCAGCCATAGACAGAGTAAAAAAGGGAAGTCTAGTTGCCGATGTTCTGGGAGAACAAGGCACATGAAGAAGAATAAGATATTGCTACCAATAAAGGTTTAGATTCGACGAAGAAATCAAGGTTTCAAAATATAAAAAAAATATATAATAATATAAGGTCTAATTCTACTCGAAAGTTAGAAAATGGAGTGAAAAAAATTTGCTAGTGATCATAATAAATGTAGAAGAAAAGGATTTTGATGTTGGACAAAAAAAATAACACAGGTCTCGTAGATTTTGGTTTAAGGTAAGGTTAAGGCCGGAATAAGAACAGCACAATCTCATATTCCAGTATATGGTACAAGATAGACATACCTATGTATTAGGTATTGAATATCAAGTTAGTTTTGTACAATGAGTGATAAAAGTGACCCAGAACGGAATGTCGATAACTTGGTAGTTGCTCGTGAATTTTGGGGCTATGAAAGTAAAGTGTGACGGTCGTCACGGGAAATTGAGACGAAGCGTGATGATGATGATAATTTGGTATACGAGTCTCGGGCGGTGTGGTGTGTATGACATGGGATTGCATGTCTGCACTAATCACGGGGAGGCTAAAGAGAACATAACGCTAATGGACGACGACGAAACGGAAACGTGCGTTCTTTTTATGCGCAAACGACGACCTGGCATGCCATCAAATTTAAAAGTTTCATTCAATTCATCAAAACTCGATGATGTGACACACACACACACACGATGCCTCCAACTCGTAATGACTCCGAACATTACAAATAATAATAATGATTGTGCCAAACTTTGCTGCTAACTAGCTATACATATGTACATGTAAATATGTGCTATTTATAATATTTGCATGTACCTATATTAGAATTGACGACACGGGAAGTAAGACCCCCGAAGTTAGCGATGCGTGGGGGTTTAAAACTTTTTGACGCAACTGTCAACACGTGTTGGTGTGAGAAACGACAATACAACTTTTCAAATATGTATTATACATACATACATACATACATCAAATATTATTTATTTATTTATTTTTACATATATACCAGGAAGGCCTTACAGGTAACCCCAATGAGCCTTCCTGTCCAATTACAAACATTGAAGCTTTTTTTTTTATTATACAAGTCGCTGAATTACGAGACTCTGAAAAACTCGCAAATTAACTAGAAATCTATGAATTGTACATTAATCAATCTCAAATAGTGGTGACATAGTAGGTAGGAAGGATATTTACCCAATTTTACCGGAAACCGTTTCAACAATGAAATCAGAGAAAATTGGAAACTGTGATAGGAAACGATCGACCTGGAGTCACTAATATCCAGGTCTGACCAGCAGCACTACAGATATACTCATTAAAAATCTTTTCAATCGAGGGCAGCTCATGGGATCGAACCCGGCGCCTCTCGACGCTAAGCAAAAGCTTAATGACCGAGCTATGCTGCTGATTTATACCCAATATGCTATTACATGTTGTTGTTTGAATTCACAAATGTGCTCTCAGTAGTGTAGTGTCTCTTAAAAGAACAAGATGGTCAAAATTGTAGCATTTTTATGATTATTTTTCACCATCGAACTATCAGAAACCATTTAAATTTCCATCGTTGACCAAACCGCACAACATATCAAAGTTTCCAACAAGACGTTGGAAAAGATACTGATTCGATTGCGAAGTGAAGCTAATAAAGAGCCTTGTAAAAAAATATCACTAGTGTTGAGCATGCTATAAGTTGCATGAAACTTGAACCGGAGTGAAGTATCTGCTTTGCAGTTTGACATAACCGTGGTGTTGCCAGTACTGACTGTGAAAGACGAGAACGATCGATATGATGATTCAAAACCATTAAAACCATAGGAATATCGCACCGTTGCCACATTCCCTCCTCTTTTATTTAATTGTTATTTTACAGTATCATAAGTCCATAACATAAGATTGATACCAAAAAAGTTTCTAAAAATAATTTACGACAATGAAATAAAGTAAAAACCAAGAAAGTATTGATATTGCTAGATAATATGTATTTGATAATAAAAATATCGACCAATTTTAAAGTAGGAAAAGGAACAACAAAATGGATCAATATTTATTTATTTAAGTTTAAATTTGGATCATTGTGGCACTCCCTAATGCGCCAAAATGGTCGAAAAACTTTGTCACACGACCAAATCGTTTCTGAAGTAAGAAGAGGTTTGTATAAAATACAGAGAGATGAGAAAAATAAAAATTGATACCTACATGTGTATATACAAAAAATACATTTATAAATAATCATAAAAACAATAGCATTATAATAATAGCAGACAAGGTAAAAATGTCAAATAATAAAATACAAAGTATAAAATGTCTTGCATATACAGCTAGCACCAATAGATATATAA
This sequence comes from Arctopsyche grandis, assembly GCF_051622035.1. Classification (NCBI taxonomy): domain Eukaryota; kingdom Metazoa; phylum Arthropoda; class Insecta; order Trichoptera; family Hydropsychidae; genus Arctopsyche; species Arctopsyche grandis. Next base: position 385,188 of record NC_135357.1, read on the forward strand.
GAACAGACGCAAATACAAATCATCTTTGAGATGATTAAAGATCAAAATTCCACTCATATATCACATCAATTATGAAAATAATGATGAGCGCATGCCACCAGACAAATATATTAAAATAGGCTGCGAGAACCTACGCTTTCTTAAATGGAAAATATCACATTCAGGCTCAGTAGCAACGATTTCATTGATAAGTCGGATAGCTCTTGTACATATGTAATAGGAGCCATTCAATAAATAACTGTGAGCAGGAGGCACAACCATCAAATAATGATGTCTACCACGCACATAATTATTAAGGACATAAAGTCCCAACTGCTCCAGCAACGACGGGCATGACGTATTACCACATAGAAGCTGGAGCACAAAACCAATTATATGAGGGGTAATATTGTTTAGAGAAAAGCAAGATCTATCTATATAAAAAATAAATAAATTGTCGGTAGAACAGGGATTAATGTGAAATAATAAGGGATCCCAGTCACGGGAGTTGTTAGCTCCTTACGTTCATAGCTTTTGTTTTCGAATATTGATGAGTTGAAAACCATTACTGATAAGAAAAACCTTTAAACGTGTTAATTGTCTTTTGCCAGAAAGCAAGGTAGATGGTACACATTTTTCAAGACTCTGGAAATGTATGCTCGAAATCGAGCATGTAGAGAAAAATTGTAGCTTGTTGTCGTCGTCTGAAGCTCAGATTTTGGTAGAGGAATTCGTTTCAGAGACCTGTTAGAATGACAGATTTGTTGTGAGTACATAAGTGAGTAAGCTTTATATTGACATGGTCGTACGTTCTACAAAATAAGCGAGTTATATAGTGATATTTCACAAGGTGGTTTCGGGAAGGAATCGAGCATAAATTGGCGAGGCGGTCAGCCGGAATATAACCCCCCGGTTAGGTGAAATTGGGTCACAATGGTGAAAAGGGCGGATGCGCCCCAACAACCCCTCCTCGACACCTCTTTGATTCAGCGCCGTGTTATTATCTCAACATTCTGCTCATCGATCAAAGACACCCCTCGAAGCGCTTGAGAGCGCCTTTTCCGAACCGGCCTTTTTCCTCAACACAATTTTTCCACAATTTTTTTTATTTCACGTTATTATTAAGTTGTGTGTGTGTGTTTGTGTGAGGCAGACATTGCCGAACCTCGCGCTTCCCCTGGAGAAAAAGATAGAGGGAGAAAAAAAAAACTAATGCATATAGAGATGGCTAATCAAAATGTATGAGACTTTGACACAGAAATGTTTCAACAGGCTGTAGGACACTCGAGCTGGCGTAAGGCTTTTGAAGCTGGCTCGAGGAGCACTGTATGAAAAGAAAGCCCTTATCGCTTGACGAGGGGATGCGGAAAATTGTGGCGCAGGCTTTCCCCTTCGTTCGCGGAACCCAGTGGGACAGGTCGCGATTTTTCTCTCCTTTGTAAATTACCACTGCACCAAAATCATTATTTAATTCTGCATGTGTGTACCTTACCGTACCAGTCTATCTCATATTTCCAAACTTTTCGTGTTTTTATTTTTCTTTTTATATCCTTTCATGCCATCATTTAAAACTTATATGAACTGTTTCACTTCCGGTACAATTTATCTGATTTGATACATATAAATTTAGCGAAATCTCTGGTGCGAAGTTTGTCGTGGCAAGAGAAGCTACGACAGATTCTACGAGGCAAATTTACAAATTGTTCTCTGAGTATATTTTGTCGCGCGTGTGGACGAAGTACTGCAGTCCTGCACCCGATCCAGATTTTATATGAACCTACCCGTGCGATACCCGCAAAAACATTTTACACAGCCGCCACTGGTTGCAAGTGTGGTGAACAGTAAATTCAATAGGCGCAGCTCCTATATAGCCTATATCGTGACACATTTAAATACTTTCAACACAGTGTTCCAAGGGGAAAATTTGTATGTCCATGATATGGTGAAAAGTTTGAATGGATTTAAATTAAAACTACGACTGTTTCTTCACCATTTATTTATTAAACGGGTAGAACACTTTTCAACCATGAAATTGCTGAAGATACCAGAAAATAAATTTGTAGAATATGGTGAAATTATCAACGATTTAAGTGGTGAGTTTCCATAAAGATTTGGCGACTTCCGAAAAAATTGCGATAGGCTTGGCAATTATACGAGATCAATTGCAATATATATATATATATATATATATATATATATATATATATATATATATATATATATATATATATATATATATATATATATATATATATATATATATTGATACGGTAACGGTTACGATACGGTTATCGCCCTTAATACGGAAAAATTCGACAAACTTTTTGAGATTTTACTCAAAAAATGCTGGTGGTTTTTTGATCAACCTACATACATATGTAAACAAGTATTTTCAATCATGAATATCAATAAAAATGCTTTACAATCAAGCATCACAGATGAAAATTTACAAGCATTTTTAAGAATTTCAACTTCAAAATTTTCTCCTGAAATTAAAAAACTGTTAAAGATGTAAAACAGTTTCATTCGTCAAATAAAATTATTTTTTTGTATGAAATTTAAAAAAAAATTATGTTTTAATTCCTTTAACGATAATAAATAATGTATATCTAAAATAATATTTTACTTGCGGCCCGCCGCTCATTTTTAATTTCTAATGTGGCCCTTCATCCAAAAAGTTTGCCCACGCCTGATCTAGGCCATTGTGGTGCATTAGGTTCTTCCTGTAATGCCACAATGGTCCAAAAATTTTAAATAAATGAATAAATTTTCACGAGCCGCCACTGTGACCATCGGAACCACTAGGGCCATTGTTCTTACAACGAAATAGTACAATTGATATCGCCTACTGTATCTAATGCAAACGTTGCGATGCTATTATTCCGTTTAGATTAATCTCGAGATTACGTTTTTAAGTCTATATTATGTTGAGGGAGCGTTTGTTTTGATATAAAAATAAAATGTATGTGTGAGTTAATATGAAAAATAAGAAATGTCAGTGTCCCCTCATGTTTCGGGATTTCTTTGCGCCCTCCTTTATCTAAAAAATATCGCCCAGAAAATGGAGTATTAGTCATATAAAATATTATTCTGGCGCTTTCCAAACATCCTCCACTTATATAGAATATATGTATTTTATGTATAGAAGTTTCATTAAAGTCTTGGGTTTATTTAGTGGTTTTGATGAGTTAGTGCCCCTCTGAAAAAAAAAAAAATAATAATTTCCCCGTGCGCACACAATAGCGCCAACGTATGACGCTTTTTAAATATATAAAATGAAATTTGTATCTTGAAATTGTTTTTTTTGTCGTATTTGTTCAGAACCTGATTTAATATTTTGGTGTTTGCGTTTAATTTCAGGTGTTGGTGTTGTTCGCGAATGACGATCCCGGCAAAAACATGGACGGCCACATTCGCAAATAACAATCTTGCAACCGACTAGTTCAATAGTGCGACACACGAATGAAATATTATACTATATTATATTATAATCAATTCTATTCAAACATAAATGTAATTCATAATTAGTTTATTTTTTTTAAATAATCAATTATAATTATATACATATACCTACATATGTATATGTATTACTATTACTATATACACATAGTCGTACATCTTTAATGAATTTTAAAAATTATAATAATAATTCGCGAAAGAGAGAGTGTGCACTTTTTGTCACATGATCAGTTTATATGACATGTGTTTGTAAATTTAATAGTTTGTCGAGTTTATTCTTCTAAATCAATGTCAAGTGCGCGCCGTTTGGTCAAAATGGCGCCACTGTGTGAATTTGACGTTTTCGCAATTTTCCCATCGAGAAGAAGACGAACTTCGCAGGGATTTTTCCAGCTGCTGATTGCTCTCATCGTCATCTTGCCATCAATATACGGTAAGCATTTTTTTATTATTATTTATAAACAATCCAGACCATTGCTGTAATTCGGTTAACCCTATTTCAAATGCAAACCATACAAATTGTATGCGAATGAAAAACAAATGTTTTATGTCATGCTTTATACCAATTGTGACTTTAAACTATGATACTTATTATTAAAATATTTTTTTGATAAAAAAATATATCCAAGCTTCTTCAGATGAATCCGTTATGTACTGCTTTTCAAACCTTTACATACATTTTATTTTATTTTGATATATTATTCTAATAAATACATTAAAAATGGACACATCATTCAAAGAGACTCGTGTTAAATCTCATGAAACTGACCAGTTCATCAACATGACAATCAAACATATAATATCCACTCTTATTTATAAACAAGAAAATAAATATAAAAACAAGTAATATAAATATTAAAAACGGGTCCTAAACAGGTATAAGAAAATCCGATAGAACACATTAATGATAAAATGAGAATCGTTTATCAATTTTGAAAGTGTACTTTTGAATTTATTCACGCTTTATTGAAACTTGAATATTAACAATCGACATATTAAATATAATTATATGTCCTAAATTAATAATAATATCGAAGGATCAGAACAAAGATAAAAGTAAACTTCCAAATAAATAAACGATATAGTGTTATATTAGATTTTTCTTATAGATTAGACCTGTTTTAAATATTTATATTATTTATTTTTGTTTTTATTTTCATGCTTATATATGCGTTTGTATGTATTTCCTTCAAGATATATCATCCCGTTTTAAATTTCATGACATTCGGTCGACTTAAAAACAGCATCTAACGACTGATTTTATGGTAACAAAAGTTATCGAAATAATCATATCATTTAATGAATTGTTAGGCGTCAGCAGTTACCATATGATGTTAAAGCATAATCTCGTTTGTTTGAGATCACATATTTAATGGGTATATTTTATATAAAGTCGCGAAATCTGTCGTTAGACGTCCCCCAATTTTTATCAAGTGCACGAATGCGTGCACTAGACCACTAATAGTAAAATTATATTGAAATACGCGATATGATTTATTAATTTTATAAATTACTATGCACGGTGGTTCTCACGTGAAATGTTATCGTGGTCGCATAATTGACATCAGCGGTGTTATAAAAATATCCCGTGGCCACAAAAGCAAAATTTCTAATGGCCGCACTTGAGAACCGCTGCTCTAGACGTAGTGGGAATTTAAATGGGGGAAGGGGGGGGGGATAAAGAATTTAACTCTTTAATTACGTCACAATCAGTCGATGATTTGAGTTTGATTTAATTGGGCCTGGGTTTTATTTAAATCTAATTGAATTTTTAATACTACTCATGTCATGTCTACGATCTCTGTTATAAACCGCTTACATACGCAATGCCTATCGGTCCTGAAATTTACCTTCTGACTTCATTACCAATTGAAATCGGGTATTTATCTTCCTACTGCCAGGTTATCTGAAGTGTGATATAATTTAATCTGGCGATTGTGTGTGTGTTTTTGAAAATGTTTCAAGAGTAAATAAGGTTTTACATAAGCGGGGAGACATTCGATATTTTGAATTATTATGAGTTGAAAAGCTATCGCGCTTACTAAAGTAAATTTTGATTAGATGTTAAAACTCGATATAGCATTTAGGGCGCGAATTTGCATTCTCGTTGTTTGTTCGAAATTACTTTAGATGCCGTAAGCGTCTTAAGACGCGCACACACCCGAAACATTGTTTTCTTTTAATTAAAAACGAATTTAAACTTTTTAACAAATCTTTTGATATACATACATACATATCTAAACGACGTTATCTTCTGACCTAAATGTCATTTGTAAATTTAAATCATTACATATATATATATATATATATATATATATATATATATATATATATATATATATATATATATATAGATATATATATATATATATATATATATATATATCTATATATATATATATATATATATATATATATATATATATATATATATATATATATATATATATATATATATATATATATATATATATATATATATAATATTATTTATTTTTTACAACGCAAGTCTTACTTATGTATATAATACGTTCAGGAGTACATACAATATAAAGACAACGCTTTGTACAATATTTAATTAATACGTGAACTTTTCGAAGCGGCGTTTCTCGATAATTATCCAGTTACACGCAATATAACTTTGCTTCACTTGTACGAGTATTTTGCGACTTTTGTCGAAATACATGCATACAAATACGTATGTATATCCGGTAATGAAACATATTATGTATATCAGCGGTCGTCAACTGTCGGATTAATTTTATCGACGATCGGAAAATGCGACCTTGGAAGAAGTCCAAGCTGAAAATACCGCACCTGGAAAATTCTCTAATACAATATATGTATGTAAATAAAAAAAGCGAAACTAAATCCGTTGCAGCGAATAAAAGTTTCATTTGCTTTTTATGTATGTACATATGTATATGCATTGAAAATCCAAATGTGTCATATTACCTATATATGTAAGTACATCTTGAGAATCGCACGCTTATCTGTGATGGCAACTTTTCGATGTTTGTATAAATTGATTTATCTTTTAAATAAAACCATAAAATTTTATTTACCTGTATAGTGCAACCCCTTTCTTCCAATTTTTCAAATTATCTTTCGTATGTTTATTCGTATATACTACAATATGGATGTAAAACAGGAAAAATTTGAATGACCGTTTAGCGATGAAGTGTTTCCAAAAATAGTCTTTTATCGGTTCTGAAGGTGCACCTTCTTTATATAGGTATATTAAACTTTTTCTATCAAAATTTGTGAATTTATAGTAAAAAATAGTGAATAAAACATAACGAGAGTGTGGAAAGTCTCGTTCGATAGTATGGAGTGTTTACTTTTATATAGTAAACTAGCTATATTACCCGGCTTCGCTCGGTATTTGTAATAAAAACCGCTTAAACATGGCTTATCTAATAGAAAACATTTTATTAAATTTATTTGAATAGTTTTATTTTATATAAATTTATTTGAATACTCATTTGTTTTTTTTTATTAAATTGACTGTCACGAACAAACAAACATATATAGTGTCTCTTATAAAAAATTATATGTACACCCCCGGCGTCTGCGCCCCCTAGGGGGCGGAGTCCTAGGGCTTCGCCCTCGGCGCCTACGCCTCCGGGAACTTCGAATCCTTTGAATAGGCGAATTATTTGTTCGATGCCGTCACGGATTTCTACGAACGAAGGATACATACATACATACAAAGTATTTCCAAATTATATATTAGATGCAGAAAAATAAAAATCGTATTCAATATGTTTTTCTAATAAATTTGCTATTCTCCTCATCACTCTCCATTGACATGACCCAGCGAAATATGAATACGGAAAGTGCATTGAAATGTCAGAGGCCAAGCGGAAGTTTCTGGTAGCGTCTCAGTTAAAGTGTTACAACCTGAAAGGAAAATTAATCGATTTAACGTATACTGCTTAGTGCTAATGTACATACATATGTATGTTTCAAGTTATTCCCTTCAATTTATTGAGAATTTTTATGAATGAATTAGGGTACATGTAAGTAAATGAAATTCGCTCCGATCCAGGTCTGGGTAATCCCTCTCCATTTGGTTCGGGTAATGTTAGCTACTATTCTTCCATAGTATTCAAATGCATTGTTCTTTATTAAAGCGGTAGATTTGTGTAAGAAAGAAAGGAAAAGGTAGAGAGAGAGAGTGCCGGTCGGTGTTTTCCTGCCATTTTTCTTCGGGGGCCGGCGCGATGATTTACTCCTGAGGTTTTCCCTCGTAAACCATTTTGCGCCGAATATAATTTATGTAGTTAAATTCTTTTTAAGTTATCTCCCGAGCCGGCTCTGATCCCGGTATACATTATTCAATTTTCTCTTTGCCAACCGTTCATCACCGGGACCGTGTGTACTCCAAGCCCTATTTCGTGCCTTAACGATTTTTTTCCGGATCACTCATACATTTAAATATACATACATATATATGATGTGTGTATGCATCGGAACAGTACTACCCGCGACTTGGGAAACCTGCAAAATAATCTAGATTTACCCACTGTTTTTACTGTAAACCTGAACGTGGCTATCATAATAGTCGAGTGTTGTGTCTCTATGTACGTATGTACTTCTAGCAGAGCGGTTTAATCTTTCAAAACTTGCTTGTTTATATCACCGCTTCTCAAACTGTGTATCGAATCGAGCGACAAATGTCAAACATTTCGTCCTTTTTGAAAATTATATACATATACATACGTATATCGTTTCTTTCAAATCATTATTTACGAAATTACAGCTTTCAATTTAATACCATAAAATTTGATATACTGTCTCATAGTGACCTTACTAAGATCGTAGATGGGCTTTGGAACGATTGGAACAAGCAATGCCGGACGTTTTTTCGCCACGGAATTCTTCAGCTTTCAATAGGCACCAAATTCAACCATCAGATTTGGTGTACTATATGATAATTAGAGATCAGTGGCTTAACGTGAATTCCAGGCGCACCCTGTAAAATATTTCAAGCCCCCCCCCATATATTCATATTATTTTCTTACAGTAAAAAAACTTTCCAAAATAATAATTCATGTATTTTTTAAGTAGAAGAATCCTTTTTTCTGGACTTCACATTAGCAAACATTTTTTACTAAAATATTTTGTTAAAATTCATGTTATTTGTTCTCTCGTGTTCAATACTCATCATAAATCTTGTGACATAGTTGACGTAATTTTAAGTTTCAATTGCAACTAAGTTCATCAAAGTGCTTTTAGACAAGAGATTGATGATTCTTTGTCAATTTTGGCTTTAACCCTCATTTAGTTAAAATTGTTACGAATTCTTCAAATTTATTTATAAAATTACTGATGAGCACTGATAACATGGGCGTTTTTTAATTGAAGGAGTTTTGAAACAAGGTTGAGAGGCCGAAGAATTTTTATCAAGAAGTAAGAGAATACATTCGAAACTTTCCATTTTCTTTTTAAGACCCTTTGATTCTGATTGTTCATCCTTTTTTACTTTTAAAAATTATTTCTGTTAGACACTTAGAACATCTGTGCATATGTATCTCGAAGTGCATTGATGTAATTTAATCTGGATAACCAACAAGTCGGGCACAATCTCTTTAAAGAAACTGATGGTGAATTTTCCTTAAAAACTTCCACCTGTTATTACTAACATCGAAAAATTTATAAATTTGTAAGTTTTATTGGTCATGTAATTTAGTTTTATTGTTTTAACACTGAAAGAATATGTGTATACAAGAATAAGAAAATTATCAGCTTTATGTAAATAAAATAAAATAAGATGCAAATAGGTTGAAAAATAAGAGAGATTTTTAAAAAATTAGTCAAAGAAATTACAAAACAATTTTAAAAATTAGTGAAAAAGGCGCGCCACTTTGCGGCGCCCCCCCTCCTCCCCGCGCTGTGGGCGCGGTCGCTACGCTACTGTTAAGGATCGGATTTGATTGACAAAAAGGATACCTTTTTTTTACTCTCAAATTTATCATATTTTATTTTATTTTATTTTATTGTCACAAATCAATACACACTCGCCATTACAGATTTGCTCCAATGCGACGGGTGTACGTTAATGAAATACATAAACAATCAGAAATCAGAAATACAGTAATACATACATATACAATCAGAATATATAGAATATAACAATTAATCAGAAATAATAATCATAGTGACATCTATGGATTTCAGATTACTGTGTATAATTAATACAAATTATACACAGGCAGATTTTTGTGACAACAGGATTAGATTTAATACCAATTTTCAGGAACCGTTTCAGCAATGATCAGATAAAATTGGCAAACTCTGATAGAGAAACGATCGATTTGGAGTCACAAAACCCCCAAATCTAACCAGCAGTGGCGAGGACACGAACCTATGACCTCAGCGATGCTAAATATATACGCTATCACTAAGCCAAACTGCTGGCTAAATATTTAGATATTCAAATATGCTTATGAAACCACCTGTAAAGTATCTGTTTCGCATACAACCGCAACCAATAAAGTATCTGTTCCAGTCTATGTACGTAATTTATAAAAGTATTGCTCACAAAGCGCAAAATATTCGATTTAAAGCTGTCAATGGAAATTTTTACAGTTTGGCATGCTCAGATCTAAATCATATCTTTCGCATATATAGGATGAATTGAAAGGTCGTCTCCTCTAGTAGACAAAACAACATCTCACGTAGCGAGCGTCTGGAGTCTTAATACCCGCGATAGAAAGTGTCTTGAAAGCACATTACGAACCCCCCCCCCCCCCTATATACTCAATAACATCTAACTTTATATTACATTATACATATGTATGTTGGTAAATATTTTTCGTTGTTGTTATCTTATAAATAATTGGATATTTCTAAATGTCTGTCTAGTTCTAAATACCTCTCGGAGGATTAGTTTGCGTACATACTTTCACGAGATTAAATCTATGTACATAAATTGTGCACGCAATTCTTGAAACTTAAATGTATGTGAAAATTTATATACATATTTTCTAATATCATGTACATATTGTATGTATGATAATCTGATAAATGATAGAGGTTTGGTTTTGGTTATATTATAAAACAAATAAATTTAATAAAATGTTTACTATTAGATTGGTCATGTTTAAGCGGTTTATATTACAAATACCGAGGAAAGCCGGGTAAAAACACTAGTATACGATAAATTTGATAGTAAATAAAAAAAAATGTTATTAATCACATTTACCGGCTAACTTTCTGAATCCTTCACTGATTTTGATGGGGTTTTATTTTTGTTCGACCTAGCACCGAAAAGCGCCGGGTTCGATCCCATGAGCTGACCTCGATTGAAAAAGAATTTTTCTGAGTATATCTGTAGTGCTGCTGGTCAGATTTGGATATTTGTGAATCCAGGTTGATCGTTTCCTACCAGAGTTTGCGAATTTTTCTGATTTCATTGTTGAAACGGTTCCCGATTAAATTGGCTAAAAAAACGTATGTACTATGTCACCACTATTTATATGATTAATGTACAATAAAATGTATGTACAATTCATAGATGTCTCCTTAATTACGAGTTTTCAGTGTCTCGTAATTCATTGGTTGTAATTGGCCAGGAAGGCGCATTGGGGTTTTACTTGTAAGGCCTTCCTGGTATATATGTATGTAAAAAAATAAATAAATTTATGCATATATTGATTGTTTAAAAATTATACTATAAGGCAGCGGTTTCCAAACTTTATGCTACTGCGCCTCCCTAAAAAAAAATTTTTTTTCCGCGCCTCCCTACCTACTATTTTTTTATAGATGTAAGAATAGACACGTTTTAAATAATAAACCTTTATTTAAAAAAAGTACTGAACACTATAATTAGACAGAATAATAAAAAGGTTTTGCTAGGTTTTAACTATGGTTGCCATACGTCCCGTATATACGGGACATGTCCCATATTTCACTACTCGGTCCCGTATTACAATTTGTCCCGTTTTCTCCCTAAACTTTTCTCCAAAAACAGACTGTCGATTTCTTTAACACTGCATTGATAATTGGTCCCAATCATTCAAAAAATTTAATGCTTTCGATTGGATGACTCTCAAGCAAGTTCCTGAATGGGGGGAAATATAACGAACCGTTCAATATTTGCAAGGAAGGAATATCGATGTTGGAAACAATGAGCTTCTATTCAACCAGTTCGTATATTTGATAGATTATTTAAATAAAAATAATACCAACGAAAAGTGGGAGACAACGCTGAAATTGAGTATGGAAGAGAAATGGCTGAAGTTTTTTAGAGATACCAAGCATATTGAACAGAAGTCATGTTTAATAAAACTATGTGAGTATATATTTGCCATTCCAGCCCACAATGCCAATGTGGAGAGAATATTTTCCCTGATGTCAACACAATGGTCGAACGAAAGAAATAAGCTGGCAGTTGAGACAGTTGAGGCAATTATGGTTTGCCAGTATAATTTTAAAATGACTTGCGCCCAATTTTATCATCATGTAAAAGAGGAAAACGATTTAATTAAAAAAGTTAAATCATCGTTAAAATACGATTGGTCTAAAAAAGTCTAATTTTTTAAAATAAACTATTACCTACCTACTTTTCCATATTTTATTTATGTAGCACTTAAATGTCCCCTATCAATGCTTGACAATTATGGCAACTATAACATAAATTTATACGAACGCGTATATTTATTTTTATATTAAATTACTTATTAAACTACATCTAACACATCAAAATTTAATGCGAAGGATGTTGTTGTTTATCAAATCTTGGGGACAATATGGAGAGTGCCACTCGTAACTCCTTTTCGACTATTAAACTGGCTTGATATTTGGTTTTCATTGCAGCTAGTGCCGAAAAGCCCGTTTCGCATAAATAAGACGTTACAAACGGTAGAAGTACTTACATACATTGCTTTGCAATACAAAGATTCATACTCTCCACTAAGATCTTCCAAAATTTAATTATGGTTTCATTTTGAAACTTTTGTTTTAGTGAGCTATCGCATGATAATTCTATCAATTTTTCTTTTTCGGTGGTTGTCAGCTCGAATTCTTCTTCTTCGTTGTAGTTAAATGGATTCTGTATCCACAAAAACTTTGAGAAATCAAGGTCTTTAAAATAATTGTAAAAATGCAGCACTAAACCACCCAAGTGGTCGATAAAAAGATTTTTACTTGCTTCAATATTGGCTGTGGCCCAGAAATCTTTAGACAGTGAAAACATATCCAACTCATTCTTTTGTTAATTTGATTTCCATAACTTCAACTTTTTAATGAAAGCTTTTACTTTGTCTTTTTGAACAAGTGGATGTATTTGTGTTCCCTGCATTGATTTATTTAAACCGCACAATTTTCCAAAAACTTCAACCAAATAGGCAAGTTTTACAATAAAATTATCGTTCGTCCACAAATGTGCCTCTTCGTGTTGGTTTTCTTCGAGAAAGGTTGCTATTTCTTCTTTGAGTTCAAACACCCTTTGAATCAATTTTGCACGGGATAGCCAGCGAACTTCACAATAATACAAAAGTGAGGTATAATTAGCTTCCATAGGACATTGCTCTCAAAGGACTGTTCTTAATGTAGTTTATAATTTTTATAACTTTTGTAAAAATTCTGTTCAGTTCCTCGCTCATATTTTTTGACACTAGAGCTGCTCTGTGAAGCATACAGTGCGTCCAGATAGCATGTGGTGCATTCTTTTTGACCAATGCTTGAAGACCTGCTTTGTGGACATTGAGTGAGCTCCGTCGGTACACAGTCAAACGCAATTATTCCACTTTATGTCGTTTTCTTAAAAAAAAAACTGTCTATTATATTAAAAATTTCAATGGATGTGCTCTTCCCAAGAATGGTTTTGCAAAATAATATATCTTTTAATATATTATTATCCGCGACATATCGACCATATGCAATTAAATGGGCATCTTTAGCTAAAACAGAGCGTTTGCAAATGCGCAATTTTTAAAATCTTCCTCTCCGGATAATTTTTTATAGGAATTAAATGTATATATATATATATATATATATATATATATATATATATATATATATATATATATAAATGAAAGAAAAATAAAAATAAACATTCATACATTGAATTTTTACTGTTAAGTTACGATATGAAGTTTTATTTATTTGTTGATATTATGATATGAAAATTATTTTTTATTAAAAAGTTTTGGCGCCTCCCCTGGCAATAGTCCGCGCCTCCCCAGGGAGGCGCGCCTCCCAGTTTGGAAACCGCTGCTATAAGGGTAACCTGTCAACGGGCAAAACACTAACAATTATAATAATAACCGGATCTATCATATTGGCAGCAATAAATACAAGGCTCAAGTTGTGAAGTCGCACAATAGGACAGTTTCTCAAAAAATTCATTAAATTGTAATATTGGTCGGGTGATCGTAGTTGTGTTCGTCGCCATCTCTCAAAGACTCGAACTGATGAAATAGCAAACCGGTTTATAATATTGTCTATATTGCTCCCCACGTATGTCTCTTTAAAATTTGAGATTCGCATGCGTGGAATTGTAAATCGAAATCTCTATAATTTTTTTCCCGGGCATATTTTAACATAATTATGTGGGACGTTAGGGAAAGTGTAACACTTTGATCTGAAGGGTCGGGCAAAGAGAGGAGAGCCCTCTTAAAAAAGTGAGACGCGGCGAATCTTCTTTCGGACGAATATTTAAATAACAGCGTTAGTAAATCACGCAAACTTTTTGGTTAACTTTGAAGTTATCTTTTGCGCCGAGAATATTATTATTAATTAATGTAAAATGTGACCAAGAAACTTTTGTAATGGGTACCCCCTCGGAATTTTGTCCGCACAGAACACAACTTTGCTCCGTAATGATCCCTTCTACCCGACACAATTTTGCACACACATAAAAAATAATTAAAAAATAAATACGTCAGTCTAAATCGCCTATATTTTTTCATTCGTCTATATATATAAATTTATGTTTTTTTTCCGGCTACATATGGTGCCTTTCGTTCCAATTTGGCTAATTTTTTTCGGTTTAATTACACCTACAATTTTTTATTTAATTTTTTATTGAAAGCATTTTTAATGTCTATTTTCTTCAGTTTGAACTGAAAATTGTAAATAGTCATCAAAATTCAATCCATTATTTCATATTTTGAATTTGTGAAACACCTACGTATTAGTTTGGATCTCGTTAAGTTGAATACTAATTGTAAGACGAATCGCATTCAGTTATTTGAAAAGTATTGCAGATGTTTCTGATTTGTCATACACATATATTTTTATTCATATCCAAAATAGTTTAATTTATAATTAAGTACACACGTATGATAAAAAAAAATGAAGACAACCATAATATAAACTTTTTCCCTACTTGATTTATAGAACTTTATAATTCCGACGCGTCAAAAATAGCACGAACTTACCACGTGCTCACACATTTCACGAAACTTCTAAATAGGGCAATGTCAAAATAAATAATGATGGTAAGTGTTTACAAACTAAATCTTTTACTCAACTCGAAATGATTCAAACACTTTTTTTGCGGGTAAATCGAAATTGCCCCTTCAAAGATTTTTTTAAAAAGACTTCAAACTATGGAATATTTGTAAATTGAACAAAACTTTTAAACCTATTGATTGTCTCAAATAAAATTAAAATATAGACTTTTTATTGATTATTTAGAGCCTTCTAATTAATCGATTAGTATTTTAAAAAAGGCGTAACCAACCTTTTTTATAAAGGAAAAAAATTTAAAATATCCAATCGTCTTTATATTATTGCAAATTTTAAAATAAAATAAACTTTTGGACTGGGGTAACCAACCTTTTTATTCAAAACAATTTTTAAGTGAGAAGAAAAATGTAAAAATATATATTTCTGCTATAAATGATTGCAATTTTTTTTCCCACGTTAAAATATTTGCTGTATAAAAAAAGATTAGTTAACCATCCCTGTCCACGGAAATCACATCCGGAAAGCATGGATATAAACGGAGATCACAGTCTCCCGCTGTCAAGCAAAAATACGCCAAAGACATACAATTTGTTAAGATAAAATATTGAATATAAAATAAAAATTATGAATTTATTCCAGATGACATCTTGGTGCAATACGCGATCGGATAAAACCTCACAGAAAATTGCGACACTAAAAAACCAATAAAAATACAGTTATTTCATATGTGCGATTTTATCATAAAACCTGGTTCAAATAGATATTATTTAACCAACATTGAGTATACGTACTTTTAAAAGCTTTTATTTGACTTTAATACGACTGTTATTACTTGATATGTTTGATAGTAAAAGCATCTGACGCATAGATCAACTTTAACATTTGACCTTTTCGAAACGAGGATACGTTTCAGTGTATTATTATATACATTTGAAATCGAAATAAGTGGAAATAGTCTAGGCACATTTATATTAATGTATTCGCGTTGTATAAAATAAAGTACGGATATGAATTATTGAGTAAGTGAGGCAAGCACGCGTATTCCCGGGAATCCCTTTGGAAAATGGATCGCGTACGCCCACGTCATCGGAATAAACGTCCGTCACATTACAATTATACAGCCAGGGCCATAAGTGGAGGACTAATTTGTTTCATACACATACATATGTACATACGTACGTTTATACACGGTCCAAAACAACATATAATGCGGATAAGCTGCATCTTTAGTACGTCTACCAAAACAACATTATATCGGGTAGATGTTCTCTTGCTAAGCCATGTCAAGCCGATGACTCCGCGCATGGTCTACTTGGCGCAATTCGTGACCCCTTCAATGAAACTTGAAAATTCCGAGATGAAAATGAAATACGTCTATATGAAACAAAAGCTTACTGGCAGCGGGTGGAGGGGGGGGGGGAGAAGTAGTGTGGTGGCGTTGATTGACAGACCTAGGGGACATCCACATATTTTAAACAGAAACAGCACGCACTTTTCGTTACCACTTCGGTTTTCGAAAACGCTATTTTTTACTAGCCTCTTCTTACTTCACTTTCAATTTTTTCGTCTGACGAAATTTGGGTTCTTATCCGATCATTTTCAAACTTTGCCATTTTGCTCGGTTTGGTCATCAATATACATATGTGGAACTGACGTCCGCCATTACGATGGTGAAAAATAATCGTAATAGACACGTTTGAAAATACTCCATCATCTTTCTCGGTGACGTCTATTGTCCACATATTGCATTTGTCCACACTGTTTCGATCGTATTTTCCCTTTTCGCCACCCTCTCGCTATGTCAGATTTTAATTGTTTAAACGCCTATAACGTTTTTTTCTTTTTTTACTCTATATATTTCACTCTATAAATCTTTTATTTCTATAGCACAACTTACAATTTTGTAATATTGGGTGTTTTTCGAATTGGCAATACTTTTTCCAACGACAGTCAATTTGACAGCTGCCAGCTGATTTGTGCTGAGATTAGTTTGCCATTTCACCATGAATAGACTTATGCTTGCAAATTGTGCAAATTTATTTCGTTCAGTTCGTGTAAATTGCAGTGCGCTACGTCCATTTTACGGTCGACATAATCGTCCATTCGAGCAGGTGATTAGAATAACCAGGGATCCTTTTCGCACCAAGCATGCTCTAATTAATAATAAGTTTTATTTCTTTTTAAAGTTTTATTTCTTTAACGTATAAAAAAAACTCTCTTTAGGTATGTGCATACGGCCTCAGCACCCGAGCACTATTCCGATCAGCCATTGACAAAGTACGAATGGGACATCTATGTAGTTGCCGTTAGTTATCTAGGGTTTGTTTGGATTAGCTACAATTTTTATACCTGCTTTCTATTAGATTTCTAAATAATTCTAGTTGTAAATGTTGGTGAAATTTTCAGCGTGGCGGGCTTTCAAAATAAAATACGTCAGCACTCAAAGGGTTAAATAATAATAGACCTTTCCATTATTTAACAAAGCATGGTTGACAATATTGAACCTTTTTTTACAAAAAGCATCGTCCGGACGCCGATATTTGCTTATAACTTCATCACAATTTAAGTCGTGATGGAGTTACTGTCAATCAGGGCCGCGCCTAAGAGTTTGGCCGCCTGTGTGCAAACTTACATAGATTGGCCGCTCTTTAATTGTATCAGCATTTGTATAAATCATATTAATAAAAAAAATAAAAATTTGCATGCAAGAAGTGCAAAAATCTTACCTTGTGATAAATATTGTGTGAGAAATAGTGTTGAAAATTGTAATCAAAATAAAAATTAACCGAAAAATCAGACAGAAAAGCAAATCCACCTCACAGAGTACAGCGGTCGGACTACATGCCATCTTGCTTGCACCTAAAATATTACGCGATACAACCATATATACAACGAAAGCATTTAAATTGCAATTACCGCTTGAGTTAGTACGTTTAGATAAAAAAAAAAAAAATATTGAGATAGAAAACCAATCCTTATAAACATGGTGAAATAAAAAAATTGCCAAATAAATGAAAAATAGCACGGAAAAAAAAAATATTTTTGACTTTTAAAATTAGCTAGACAATTAATTAGAAGTATTTTAAAGCAATGAAATATAAAAATTAATAGGAAAAATATCTGACCATTGATTACAATACTCAGTTTGAGCGTAACAATCCTAAATTTTGAGTTAAAGACCGCAAAAGCCAAAAAACTGTAAAAATCGCGGATTTTTTTAAACGCTCATATCTCGTAAACGATCGCCCACCAACAAAAATCAATATCATATTCGAATTCAGTGGGTCAAACTTAGTAAAGATTGGCTAGTCTCCACTCTGATAACTCAAAAACGTGATTTTTTGTTGCTCAGTGTAATAGAACATAAAAGATCTTCCTATATGCGAACCGAAGCTATACCTGCTATTCCGTTATTTCCCTGAATTATATATAGTTCGGGTGTGCTACAAGTTGTAAGTTGCAACAGCAATCTACAAGTAAAACAGCAATAAAAAGACAACCTAAATGTATGTATTTTAAAAAGTACGAT
Source organism: Arctopsyche grandis (assembly GCF_051622035.1). Taxonomy (NCBI): domain Eukaryota; kingdom Metazoa; phylum Arthropoda; class Insecta; order Trichoptera; family Hydropsychidae; genus Arctopsyche; species Arctopsyche grandis. Next base: position 403,576 of record NC_135357.1, read on the forward strand.
GTCTTATTTCGTATTTTGTAAGGAATACATATAATTTTTTCGATTCATTTATTTCGGCGCCTGTGTACGTTGCACACATTTGTACATATGGTAGGCGCGGCACTGCTGTCAGTGCCTTTTTTGCTCTTTAGAGAGCAAAAAAAAGATTAACAATAGAAATTGACAAAAGTATCCCGTTTCGGCGCATTCGTCCGCCGAAGACTGCTGATGACGAGTCTTCTTTCTTTTCTAAAAGCTTTCACCAGAGAACATCCTATAGTCGTCTGGATCGGTCTAACGTGCTGGGGATAAGGCTATTTTGAAAATCTGAAGAACTAAGAGAGCACAGAGTTTATACACAAAATAAGAATGAAGTTGAAAATATTGTCTCAATGAAGTCACGGTGGGCTTTTTTTGGCCCACAGTGTAATGTGTCTGCAGACGGACTGTTGTGGCAACAGTGCGGATCTCTGGGTGACGAGACACAACATCCCCAGGGAGACTGTCGGAGAGTCACAACACTCTTCAAGAGTTTGAGGAGTGTCAAGACGTTCAGCGGTCGCCCTCGCACTCAAATTACTCCCCCCCCCCCCCTTCCTCCGCTTCCCTTTGCAAGTTCACTACCCTCTCGTGCAAATACTTTCTTGCTCAAATATGCTAAATGGAGAACTTGCGGTTTTCCTTACCTTTTGTGTGTGTGTGTGTGTGTGTGTGTGCTGTTTCGAATTTTTGTTTCATTTGGGTTGTTTGTTTAGCCACAACACTTTCAAGAGTGCCGCTGTGTTCGACCTGCCAACTATTATACTACCTATGTATGTACCTACATATGTATATGTACGTTTGTACAACTTCGTCGTTCGGTCGATTGTGCCATGTGTGTGGACGGACTTCTACGAACGATAAATCGTCTTGGCGGGTTGTACAATTAGTCGAAAAAGGAATCGCACTGTCTGTGAGATCAAGACTTCAACTGGATTCAAATCCGATCAGAAAGCAGAGAAATAATTTAACATTTTTTTATTATTTATACATATATATACCAGGAAGCCTAACAGGTAAACCCCAATGCGCCTTCCTGGCTGATTTTTATTGCGTAAGTCGCTAATTACGAGACACTGAAAACTGGAAATTAACGATACATCTATGCATTCTAACTTGTATATACATTTTATTGTACTTTAATCATACTCAAATAGTGGTGACATAGTAGGTAGGAAGGTTTTTAAAAAGCCAATTTAATCAAGGAACCGCTTCAACAATGAAATTAGAAAAAATAGCAAACCTGATAGGAAACGATCGACCTGGGGTCACAAATATCCAAGTCTGACCAGCAGCATTACAGATGTACTCGGAATAAATTATTTTCAATCGAGGTCAACTCACGGGATTGAACCCGGCGCCTCTCGGTGCTAGGCAAAAGCCCAACTATGTACCTAGCCATGCTGCTGATTTTAAATGTATGAATACGATTCATAGATATTTATTTATTTATTTATATTAGCCACAGTGACATTACAGAATACTTTAACGCGTCACTGTGACCAGACATACATATAACCATAATACAAATATTATATATAAGACAATTAGCGAGGTATAATGGTAGTATGGTTTTTGCCAATTTGATGGAGGAGCCGCTTCAACAATGAAATCAGATAAATTGGGAAACTCTAATATGATACGATCGACTTGAGTCACAAATATCCAAGTCTGACCAGCAGCATTACAGATTATACTCAGAATACACTGTTTTCAATCGCGGTCAGCTCAAGGGATCGAATCCAGCAACCTCTCATGATAAGTCATCATTAGAGATCGGACCGGAAGCGTGCCGTTCATTATTAATTGTTCGCTGTGCTTTGTCCAATTTTATGAAGAACTTTTTTTTTGCACTCTAGTTTTGTAAATACACCCAAAACGTCCTGATTCCTGGAAATAGCACGCTTCGTGTCTTTAGTCATCGGTCATTATGTTGTTTGGAATCACGCGACGATTAATTCAAGGTAAATAAGACTCGATTATCATTCGATTGCTTATCGTGATTTATTTTATGATAAATGTCATTTGGAATTAGGAAGCCGTCGCAATGAGTTATCTTAATATGTTATACAGGTTATTGAAATATTACTTTGTAGTAATTTGATCAATCGACATGTGAGACTTGGATTTTAACCCGCTGCGTCGCTGGGTGTACTTATGTATGTACTATCTCTAGTAAAATAACATTCTAGTCGCAGGGGTAATTAACTTTTTTTTTAACATTTCCCTGGCGATTTCCGTGCTCTAAATTGGCATAAAACGACGCACACACACACAATGCTATGCCATAATTAAAGTTTAAACGGCAGGCATTGTTATCAATATGTCGTTAGGCTTAATTTTAATTTCGCACGATAATTCGCGTCCCTCTCCACGGCGTGTCACCCACCCCCACGATTCCTCGCCCCTCCCTCCCCCCCACGTAGTCCGTCCCCGAAAAGTTACCCTTTTGAGCTCGCGACTGAAACTCGGCTGGAAACTAAACTAATTAAACGTGTCTTAATGTGTGTGCGCGTGTCTAGTTCCACTCAACTAAGCTTTTCTTTGAACGAAGCCGCTTTAATATGGAGCCACCTGTCTCTCTCGCAATAAATACGCTAATATCACTTCATACACACACACATGCATACATATGTACGTATATCGAAGAATGAGACTCCACACGAGAGGGTGGGTCTGTCATGTTTGACTTTGCGACTTCCACTGATCTAACAGACAGCCGGTCTACATGCATATGTATGCTTTTTATGTCTGTTATAATATGTATTTGCGGTGATATGGCAAATGTCGAAATTTATATTAAGTAAAGTGATATCAGGATCACAGAAATCTAAAGTAGATTTCTAAACGCGGTCCTAGTATGCCAATCTCTTACCGGCAAGTTCTTCTACTTCTATGGAACAACTAGTGCTTATTCAAGTTTAAGTTTGGACCATTGTTCGCCACAATGGTCGAAAAAATACAGTGAGATGAGAAAAGTATATACATATACATATGTATACACAGACAAAAAATGCATTTATACATAATCATAAGCCAGCATTTTGGTGTAGTGTGTATGTTTAGCACCATGTGATCATTAGGTTCGAACCGCCATACAGCTGGTTAGATTTGGGGTTATTTGTGACTCCAAATCGATCGTTTCTTATCAGAGTTTGCCAATTTTATCTGATCATTGTTGAAACAGTTCCTCAAGTTAAGCCAGCAGTATGGCTTAACGGTAGCGTATATGTTTGCACCAAGTGATCAGTGAATACTGCTGGTTGGATTTGGGGGTTTTGTGACTCCAAATCGATCGTTTCTTATCAGAGTTTGCCATATTTTATCTGATCATTGTTGAAACGGTTCCTTAAAATTGGCAAAAAATCACAAATCTTCTGTATTTATTGTGTGTATAATTTGTAAAAATTATGTACAAAATCTAAATCCATAGATGTCTCAATGGATTAATTAATTAATTAATTGCTATTTCGTATTCTTCAGCTTCAGGAAATACAGTGATTTATGTAATAATAAATTGCTACATCGTTTGTAATTAATTGTCCAGGAAGGCTCATTGGGGTCTTCCTGGTATATAACTATATAAAAAAAAAAACAATATCATTATAATAATAGCAGATATGGTAAAAATATCAATTAATAAAATATAAAGTAGGGAATGTCTTGCACTTATAGCCAGCACCAATATATAAGAACCAGTTGCAAATAAAAAACATCTCTGCGAGGCCCAAATGAAAGACAGAAGATCAGAATTCCACATATCACATTAAATTATGAAAATAATGATGAGCGCAGGCTACCAGACAAATAGATTAAAATATTTAACCGATAACCTACGCTCTCTGAGGTGGAAAATATCGCATTAAGGCTCAGCATCAAAGATTTCATTGAGAAGTCGGATGGCTCTTGGAATAGGAGCCATTCGATAAAGAACTGTGCGAGCAGTAGGTACATAAAACCATCAAATGATGATGTCTACCACGCACATAATTATTAGGGACATTAAGTCCCCAACTGTTCCAGCAACGACGTAGAAGCTGGAGAACAAAACGAATTAATGGGAAGTCTCTCAGAAGTTCAAGAGAATTATACCCAAGCATGCCCAAAAGTAAAGTAGTAGGGTAGAGATATGGGTAATACCCATACTCTTTCCGAAGAAATGCTTTTTGTACTTAATCAATCATTAAACCCGTTGATATATCAACGGGTGATTTTTGAATTGACGTTAGAACTATAAATATTAGAATGAATCTTTTAAACTAAGAAATTTACAGTAAAAAGTTGGGATCCCTTTCTGCTACATATACCTACTTGTATGAAGACCATTTAGAGATTGAGAAACGTCTCACGGATAATTAGCAGGTGGTTGTTAAAGGGTAAAATCGAAGTCGGTTAAGCGCGCATCGGCTCTCGATTGACTCGTTTCGGAAGCATCCCTAATTGTAAACCCCTAATTACGCTAACAATTAGCGCAACCCCTGCAGGTCGACCACTTCAACTTCCAAATCTTCCCAATTGTATACACATTATATTATACAATGTGTTTGGTTTCGTTTTTAGATGGTCTACCAATTAATTTCGTATCGCATGGTTTTCTCGTTTTTGTGTCATTACCGTTCATCTCAAAGCGTGGATCTCATTTTACACACGAACCTACGGACAGGCATCTTTCAACTTGAGATGTTAAGTCGGCTTCTCTTCACACGGAATGAAATAGAAGAATTTTTCAATTGAAGACAATTGCTACGTTCGTTTTAATCGCGTCATATTTTAGTGCTATTTAATTTTTTTCTCCTCTCTATTCAACTTAAATGTGGCTCTCGTTAAAAGTTAACGACTCTCGTTCTTGCAATGTATTATATTTTTCAATAAACATGTGTATTATGAAGATTACAGCGTGTAATTTTAAAATGAAACCATTCATTTTCGTGAAAATTTACAGCTAAGTTTTGAGTTCAAACAACGCCCACTACAATAGAGAAAAGTATATACATATGTAGGTCTTAAATTGTCAAACGAATATACACTATACAAGTAAAACTTCCTATACACTATACATTTCAGACACTATACACTACACAAGTAAAACTTCCTTAAACAAAACCTACATAGACAAATAGGCTAGATCTGTCAGGTAAAATCTCTTGTATGCAGACGAAAAGAAGAGTTGTGGGTCTCATTCTACATATATACTGCGCGTAAAGAGTTTTCATTTCAAAAACTAGACTGCAATTGACAATTGATAAAACATTTATCGAGGGCTTAACTCCATTAAATTTAAAACGTTAGATCTGTTATTTTATTATACAACTCATTGTTAACCACAGTGACATTACAGAGTACTGTAACGCGTCACTGTGGCCAGGCACACAATCATAACATAATAATAATAATAACCTTAATCATAATAATAGCTACCTGTTATTTTATTTTATTTTTACATATATATACCAGGAAGGCTTTGACAGGAAGACCCCAATGCGCCTTCCTGGACAATTAATTACAAACAATGCAGCATTTTATTATTACATACATAAATCAGTGTATTCGCGCAGTCGTGAATCATATATGCATGTATCAGCGGCCAGTAAGCGTTGTGCACCCAACATGATACAAATATGAGTCAGCGGCCGCCATAGTGTTAAATAGGTAAATTTCACCAGCAACCTGGTTGAGCAGATGTATCGCTCTAGATATTGGAGACGTTGCCAACATATTTGTGCGTGCCACAGGAGGAGAAAACAAATACAGAAAAGAAATAGGCTGTATTGCAAGTCTACGGGCCGAAAATCGCTTTGACATGTTGTACAACTATACGAAGCGTAATGAGCGTTCTACAACACGTTGATTGCCGATTTCGACACGTGTACTTACGATAAGTATGCCGCACATCCTGCGATCAATTTACCAAATGACTTAAGAGATGGGGAGAAAGGGTGGGGGCGGGGGGAGTAATTAATTAAGTCTCATTGTTTATTCAAAACGTTAATTAGTCAAAATTGCGCGGTCGCGACAACGACCCGGTGTGTGATTGATTAAAGGCGAGAGGGCACCTACTTTGCGGCCCGCAGATTGACAAGCGCTGCTCCCCTTCCTTCACACTGACTCTTACCCCCTCCCCCTCCCCCCCACCCCACCTCACCTCCCCGCCCACGTCCACGTGTCTGTAAGGAGCTTTACTACTTTGCCGCGAGAATTTAAAATTAAGCCTGAGGACTTTTCGAGCGATTGTGTGCGAATGTTCTCGACGAGAGCGATTGTCTGACGTCTCGCCCTCGCGACAATTTCTCTCAATTGTATCGAAAAACACCACACAAAAAAAAAATAAAAAAAATAGAATGGAATAAAGTCGATGGTAGCGAGTGAGTCTCAATGATTTATTGTGCTCGAAATGCGTCGTACGTAAGTAAATAAATATCAAACGCGAAATTCGAGTGTGTTTTATTATTTCGTTCCATGTCGAATGAGAATTCATATTTCAAAAGTCGAATGATAAATACGCCTACTTTTCGCTTATTGTGTTTTTATTTCGATTGTGTTTTATTGATTTTAAATAAGACGTGTCAATATTGCTTCGTGTCGGGGATTCTCGACTCGATTACACACTTTGAATACATACATATAATACTCACATACATAAAATATGAGACTAATTTTAACGTATCAATTACGTGTTTTTTTTTCTTTTTATTTTTAAAAGCTTTTTCATGAAAAGTTTCAGGGTTCTGAAATTGCGCGTTTATTTTAATAAACCGTAATTAGTCTTAATATTAAAATTTGGATCAATTTCATCTTTTGTACGCACCGTTTTAACGGCATATTAAATATATAAATTTCGGCAAATATAATATAATATAAACAACCATTATATTAAAATTTTACATTTATAAATGTACAAATTAGTGATCTGAGCTATGTAGACTCGTAGTTAGTTGCCACCTACCATTTTTTGTTATATAAATAAGAATTATTTTTCAAATATAATTAAAATAGCGTTTATATTACATTTTGCCTGCGGCACACAAACTAAATACTATATGTACATTACACATACATACATATTTGAAAAAATATATTAAATACATAAATTCGGTCCAATCAAAAGCGTCTCGAATTCAAAACAGAAGAAAAATTATCAGCACAATTATCCGTATTATTTTTGTATAATTGGATCATACCAATTTTTCGTAATTCGTGGATAATTACCTTTCTGGACCGATATTGAAATACAAAAAAAAATCGAGGTTTTCTCTCCATCTATTAATTTATTTTATAAAAAAAATATTACACCCCATATAAAATTTTAGGTGCTTATTAATTGAGCTTTAATTTTGACCATATTCACTTTCATAAAAATAATGTACAATATGTACGTAATAACAAATATATCGCACGAAAAACAAATTATTCAACTTGACAAATATATTCAAAATTAAATAAATTATTTAAAAATATAACAAATATATATGTATGTATTGCGTATGAGAAAAATCATTATCACTAGAATTTATTTATTTACACTTTACAATCACACAAAGTCCTTAGTATTTTTTTTAACAATACATATTTGTATTTTTTCTACTAAATTTTTTTTTGTGATATCTACTTTTGTCGTGCTTGTTTTTATTTGTGACAAACGTATTTTTTTTGTCTATATTTTTTTAACCTTAATTATATTCTTTCTATAAAATACGTTTTTATAAGTTAACTATATACCAAGTGAACAGTATGTATTTTAAAGTTGAGGTTTGCCAAGTGAATAGTATCTAATTTTAAATGTAAATTAGCCGAATTAGAATTCATTGCACTTAGTGAATACTATCTAAAATTGAGTTCAAATATACATACATACATATGTATATTCCCCTAAAATTTTTGATTGAATTGGGTCGCTTTTTTACCATCCAAAATGCGCCTCAGCCTAAATTTCTTTGCGAAGTAACTTTTTTTTAGATTTTTTTAGTATGTTTCCCAAGCCAATTTTACTCAATAGCCATTTCATAAATCGATTTCGCAAGTGATACATCATCTAGATATTTAGAGTTCAACGCATGCTAAACATATTTTTTAACAATCCATAGTTTTTTTATCAACTGATAAAAACATTTTCAAATTGACAACATCAGTGCGTTGGTGCAACATGAAGAGGGGGCTTTACAGTTCGTCCCCGATGTGTCTTAATATTTCGAATAGTTAATTTATGATAAGATATCAAAAATATTACTTATGTCATCCCAGTCGTTCGGAAAAATGTTTGCATTTAGATATCATTACGTATGTATAAGTAATCCAAATTAGACACGAGTGATATGGTGTTGAAATGAGTAAGTAATTATCATCTTGGATGTGGTACGGTTGAAGTTCGGATATTTAATAATAATATGTGTATACATATATGTACATATAATAGATATAATGTGGCTTGTAGCGAACATCCCAAACGTCAATACTCTGCAATACAAATTTTAATATATTTCGAGTGTTTGTCACGTCTTCGCCGTGGAATAGTAGTGTCGTACTAGGTACGTTTAATATCCATTTTGGGGACTCGGTAAACAATGACTGATGGGGGTGACAAGGAATGAATTATCTCTAGGGGCTGGAGACTGCGAACGTCTCTTCACCCCACCCTTCGCTCCCGAGCCATCCACCCTACCACCCCCGCCCACACTCCCAGATGTATGCGTGGAACAAAACACAAAATGATGATATAAAATGTTTATCGGTATTATTATTCTTCGCATTTATAAATATTATATGCTTAGGCTGCTTAAAATGTTACTGAAAAGTGGTCAACAGAATGCTATATTTATATTTAACTAGCCAGCACTGCATGGCGTTTCTCGGATGGTTAAAAGTAAAAAAAAAAAAACCCTCCAAATTCGAGCCCTTCTAAAACCGTGCCATTTGACGTTTCTGTATTAAAAAAATGACAGGCGTCGTCTGGGAGTCTTTCGACCCCTGTTCCAAGCTTTTCCAAAATGTATCCATGGTCTAAATTGAAAACTGGATTTGTGTAGGCGACAAATAAAAAAAAATTACGTTCGGTTTTATCATACGTATGTATATATGTACGTACGTACATACTATATATGTATATGTATTTATATAAATTTTTAACGGGAAGGTTGAGTCTCTCATTCGTAGATATTTTTTCGAATAATTTAATCTCTGAAAATTATTTTGATTTGTCTGGGGACCTTCACTTTTTCGGTTATCAGATGATTATGATATATTTGTATATATCTATAATTTTTAATAATAATTCTTGCGGTTTTTGTGGCTCATCCCGCGGTTAATTGTGTGAATTTGGCCGGCACATTCCCGGCCAGAAAGAAATGTCCCCTTAATAGAGTCCTATTTATATCTCCTTTGAAGGATCAAAACATTCCTTGAAAGCATATTTTCCTGTAAGGCCCGAGGGAATGATTTATTATATATTCAACACACATAAAAACTATTTCTTATGTTCACAAATGCATATGTACATATAACTGTGTTCTTATAATGGATATTTTTTCGTATACATAGAGTTATAAAAATAATAAAAAAACATGCCAAGATTCAAACAAAACAAATGTCTATTTCATATGAAAAATCGCTTTTAGGAATCGTTGGTTTTTAGTTTATTGGATTTTATCACATTAATCTACATGCATTGTACATATATCATATTTTTAGATTATGAGTTCGGCTAATTACCGAATTAATTTTATACGATTTCTACTGTAAGTAAGGTCGATAGTCTCAAATTTTACTTGCCTTCTGGAATTGTTAATTTTATTATTATTTCAATGCTCATGTTTTGCAATAGACGCGATCGTATGATAAGCCAACCTCTTTTATAAAGCTAAACGTTTGACAAACATTGTGTATAAAAATTGTCGTAAAATAATTAAAAAAAAATGAAGAATTAATATGGTCATGACGCCTTATAATTTAATAACACTAGAATCGATTTCAATGCAGTTTTCTCCGTCATATGGGGAGTCTCATATAAGGTTTTTTTTTATTGTACATACACATAATACATACATATAGATGTATATACAGGTATGTATGTATTTATATATGTAATTTATCATAACAGCACGACTTATACAATATGTGATGTGACCAATGAAGGAGGGCTAAATGACGAAGAATTCAAATTAGTAAGATACATATAGCATGTTAAAGATCGGACATACACATGGTAAATGTATGGACATGAGAAAAAAAACGAACGAGTCCGTTAAATATCATAAAAGAACATCATCATTTAAGTAAAATGTCAGTTGTTATCATTAGACATAGGCTTTTGGATGTGTCAAATGGGCAGTATTGTTAACACATTTTATAAATTAAAAATATATCTAAAGGCTAACGGAAATATAACAAACGTTCTCTTATTCCATTATTAACCTAAATGAGTTATTTGCACACTTTTTTTTAATTAGTCAGAGGGAGTATTTTGGACTTTGCGGTTCTCCGAAAATATTCAACGATAATATTAAATTACCATTGATTTTGTAGGTACTATTGATTACAACCAATATTATGTATGTCCCCTACTTGTTTCAAAAATTATTAAAATTTTTAAAATTATAATAATTCGGTTGCAGTTGGGCCTTTTTTTTCTTTTCTGGCTCTAGTTATCACGATAAACCTAACAAATATGTATATGTAAAAAATAAAAGAGCATTATGACAAATCTAATATATAATTTGGAAAGAGACTTTGTATATATTTATGTATGTATGTATATATGTTTCTAACCTTTGTTCGTTGGGTCGTAGACGACACGATCGATTTATTTTTTTCGATTCATAGGCGCCGATTCGATTTTTTTCGATTCAAAGGATTCAAAGTCCCCGGGGACGCAGCTACTGAAGGCAAAGCCCTAGGGGGCGAAGGCTCTAAGGGCGCAGCCACCGAGGGCGAAGCCCTAGGGGGCGTAGCCGCCGAGGGCAAAGCCTCTGGGGGCGCAGCCGTCGAGAGCAAAGCCTCTGGGGGTGCAGGCGCCAATTTTGGTATACATATAATTTCGAGAGACAGTATATATGTTTGTTTGTTCGTGACAGTGAATTTAATAAAAAAAACAAATGAGTATTCAAATAAATTGATATAAAATAAAACTATTCAAATAAATTTAATAAAATGTTTACTATTAGATCAGTCATGTTTAAGCGGTTTATATTACAAATACCGAGCGAAGCCGGGTAAAACCCACTAGTTATACTATATTTTATAGTGCAATTTAAACTATAAATTTTTATGAAAAAGTTACATGTTCCAACTTTAATCCGCCCGAGAAACGCTAGACAAATCGGATAACATTTGATGATAAGAGTGCATTCTGTGATCCTTCAATCGAAACAAGTGTTTTCATCGCGAAAATATTTGTTAAAATAATTCGTCATAGAAATGTAGCAGAAAACCAACATGTATCAATTTAATCGCACTTTTGAATTGAATCATACTTCTTTATATACAGTCAAACAATGCTACTCACTATTTAAGGTGGTTTATCATCATATTTATGGTACAAATATGTGCATTACTTCAAAAGCAAACATACGTAAAAACATACGAGTATGGTTCTTAGTCATTGCGATAACGTTTCCTCTTCGAATGCAACACGTGTTGAATTTATCACAAGTACAAGCACAAGATGTGTAATACAATGTGTACGTATTGTTCAAACATACATATGTAATACGAGTACATGCATTGGAATTTAATAGCGATTCGATGGCCGAACAAGGGATCTTTTATAAATCACGGTAGGTCTGGTATATTATTAATTTTTCATCATCATTGGCACGAATCCCCTTCCCCGGGTCCAAAACACGCTCGATTCAGTTTTAATCGAAAATCAATAGATAAGTCGACCGGTTTAGAACGTTCCGTGTGCGATTTCGTTATCGGCCATCGTTGCGACACACCGCTACATTATATGCCAACGATTCTCAATATGTCGTCCCCACCCTCAAAAACTCATCAAACTTTAAACGTAAACGTAAACATTTCAAGGAGACAATCCGACTCATTCAAACTGAAATAGATGGGTATTTATTGTTTGTTACACTGCAGAATTGAAACTAATTAGATATGAAACGGGTTAGTTTTATGAGATAAATCTCAAAGAGAGGGAGGGGGAGCCGCTTCCTAGCTCAACAAAATAGGGAAGGGTGGGCGCAATGTTTCGTAACACGTTCAGTCGCATATGTACATATCATACATACATCCAATTGACGAATTCATGTAAAAATATTTTCTGTGTATTGTTGTCAAACAAAACACTTAGTAGGAAGATAGGAACACTTAGTACATCTTATATGTATTTCAACAGCATTGAAAATATCCAAATATGTATGTATGTGTTATTTATAGATTCTGCCTGTACATAATTCATATATGACCTTATTTGTTCGAGAACTTGATTTCACGACTTGTGAGCTCTGAGAAAACTGCTAACAATGGAACGGATTTTGCAAATACTGAAAATTAATACCGAAAACGATACGGCGTACTGAAATTTGGCTAAATTTAGAATTTTACTCAATGCTTTAGTGTTTCTTTAGTATTATTATGTTAAAATTTGGAAAACAAAATAAAATTTTAATTTATTATAATTTTGCCTATATTGTTATATTTGTATTCGTTTATTATATTTTTCCATTTTTTTTTTATTTTGTACCCGGATCCGTCGGGTTTTAAAAACCCGGGTTTTCAGAAACCCTAGTGACGAATGAGAATGGTATAAAATTATTCTTTCAACATGACAGCCAATTAACTCTGTTTTGGATGAAATTGACATTACCGTCGATTCAATTTGTATTTTGAAAGAATACCACCGTTTGACATACGCTGTAATACAATATAACAAAAAATGGGTCATTAATTGAATTGGCACGCGGAATATGGAAGAGAAGTAGGTGGAGGTGGGGGGGGGGAGAGTGTTACAGTACATCAGAGCACATGGGTCCCGCGTTATGATACGTGTACGTTTATTTATGTATATATATATATATATATATATATATACATACATACGTATATACAATAATGTGTAATATGGAGGTAGATATCGAGGCCGAGTTTGGGCCAGAGTTGACAGGTCCCCTCTTCACGCCGATAATCCACTTGTTGACAGCTGTCTTTCACGCCGACTACTAACATTTCAGGCCGCAAACGCGCAACGCCACACCACACCACACCACACCATCAACCCCTCATCCCCTCATCCCCTCGCTCGCCCCCCATACTCGTACATGGGAATTTTATCTATGAGCGACCGCAATATGTGGCACTTTCTCCGGAACCCCCCATCCCCTCCCCCTCCTCCTCCTGTCTCGAACCCTTCCGATGCGGGAAATTATTCGGCGTGTGTGTATGTATGTTCGTATGTATGTATGTCGTCAGGTGATGGAGGTTGTCTTGGGATATCTCGCGCGAGATATTTGATTATAGCAGATTTACAGATTCCTACAGGTAAGAATTTGATTCTCGTTCTTGGGGTATGTGCTTCTCGCGTAAATGTATAGGGCGTGCCTCAAATGTGCCGGAAATTTCATAATTTTGTCTAGTCGTATCTTCGTATACTCAACTTTTGACTTGAAAAAGTAATGGAAGTCTAATATTCAGTTCCGTAAACACTATTTAAGGTTTACTTAATTTACAAATTGTTATCACTATTTTTATTTATTTTAAGTTTAAGTTTGGACCGTTGTGGCATTACATGAATCCCTAATGCGCCACAAAGGTCGAAAAAATATAGAGAAAATATATACATATGTACATATCCATAGACAAAAAATACGTTTTATACATAATCATAAAAAATTAAAGCATAATAATAATAGCAGATATAGTAAATATATCAAATAATAAAATGTTATATAAAGTATGGATTGTCTTGCACCTATATAGCCAGCACCAATATATAAGAACTAGCCGCAATTACAAAACATCCCTGCGAGGCCTAAATGGAAGAGAGAAGATCAAAATTCCGCTCATAAATCACAATCAATTATGAAAATAATGATGAGCGCAGACTACCAGACAAATAGGTTAAAATAACCTACGCTCACCAAGGTGGAAAATATCGCATTCAGGCACAGCAGCAATGATTTCATTGAGAAGTCGGATAGCTCTTGGAATATGAGCTATTAGATAAAGAACTATGCAAGCAGGAGGTACAACCATCAAATGATGATGTATATATACCACGCACATAATTATTAGGGAAATAAAGTTCCAGCAAAGACTGGCATGACATATTGCCACGTTGAAATTGGAGAGCAAAACGAATTAATGAGAAGTTTCTCCGAAGTTCAAGAGAATCATACCCAAGCATGCCCAAAAGGAAAGGAGTAGGGTAGAGATGTGGGTAATACCCATACTGTTTCCTATATAGGAAACGAAGCAATGCTTTTTGCACTTTCTCAATCATTAGAGAGTAATTTGCTTTATGCTGATTCCACACAATCGCATTATACTCTAGCTTGCTTCTCACAAGCGAGTTGAAAAAAGGTGCGTCGAAGAAGAAAGACCAAATTTTGAAAATTATATGCGCGGACTTGAAAGTAGTACATGACTAATTAGGGAAACCCATCTTAACAAAATTGTAACATGATAAATAAATAGTCTTTCCGGCTTCTTTCCGACGGCGGATTATTCATAACCGTTATCATTGTCAGTGTATAATTTAAACGTTAATCAGTGAGCGTGGTGTGAGATTGTGCTGTCGCCGAAATGACGAATGTGTAAAAGCAGACACGATCCAGCATCTGGTTGAAACGTTGTCGTAAATCACCTCCGGTTGATATCTTCGGGAGAAAATAGACTGCCTAGATCCCGGCTTAACGGGTTAGCTTCCGCGCTTCGTAAATATCATATGTACATACAGTAATATGTTGTATGTAGATAAAACCCATTCGGTTCGGTTAATCAGAGAGCCGGGTCGATTGGTCGCGTGCAAAAATTGGACGCGTTTCCAATTTTGTCTGTTTTGCAAACGAAACGGTATGAATGTCGCGGACAGGCGCGCCAATTGTCAATTATTGCACTAACAAATTGCCACCAGAACTGGAATACGCAACCATAAATAATTGCGCGTCGAACATTTCCATTTTCATCCCCATTGCCTCCGCTCCTTCCCTATATCCCACTGAAATTAAATTGTGACAATTGCAATATGGACACGCGAAATTTCTCAGTCGATATTCGTATTATGTATTTATGTTCCAAAAGATTTTAAATTTCGCATACACTATTTAAATGCCGAATCCACTGGATTAAATTTCGGTTGGCGACGAAATATATCTACATAGAATATCAATATTTCAACATTGATATTCTATATCAATATTGTCTAAATCCAAAGTATTTGAATTTAGATTATCGAAACGTGAAGAATAAGATGGTTATAACCAAATATCGGCGGACAAGTTGCTTTTGCCCACAAAAAAATGATTCACTTTTATCTTTTTTTTGCTCTTGCTTTGTGGGACAATAGTGAATCATTTTTTGTGGATTGAAGCAACTTTTCCGCCGATTTCTGGCTATAAGTATAACTGTTATAAGTAAAGAGCGGACCAACTTTGCGCCGTTCTTCGTTCATTTGCTCTCCAGCTTTGTAGTACAAAGCTGGAGAGCAAAAAAAAAAGGTTCACCACAAAAATTAACAATGCACGGTGAACAATGATAACAATGAATTGCGCAAAGTGGCTCCGGTCTCTAGTTATAAGAGCAGTGGCGTAGTTACATCATGGCAAAGTCATGCAAAGCATGAGAGCCCAGCTTGACATGGCGTCCAAATGTATATACATATGTACATCGGTACCCTTAATATAATTTAACATTGTCGAAGATATTGAAATATCGAAAGTAAGAAAAATGACTCTAGTCATACACTTGTACGTGTATAATATTATTTTGCTTCACCTTTATTTTACGACTCAGAAATGTGAAAAGACCCAAGCAAGCAAGATGGCGTAATTATATATGTAAGTTTAATAAAATGCTATGTTTGGAATTATATTATATTATTTTAGGGTTACTAATTATAGTTTTGTTATGTTTTAGTTTAAAATTGTTAATTGTGAAATAATTCATTAGCAATTTGCTATTTAATAATAAATAAACAAATAAAACTATTTGGCCTTGTATCACTGCAGATCACAAAAAACCATTTGGGTTCAAGTGGGATAATTAATCACGTAACGCCATTATTAAAAATAACTCAATCGAAAATATATCCATATGAATCATTTTAAAATTTTGCAAACCTCAAATCGAGAAAGATAAATTTATAAAATCGGTGAGCTAAATAATTTTTTTTTTAGAATTATTACATCGATAGTCCTGTGTAAATAATTACTAGGTATCAACAAGCAATTTGAATTATTTCATCACATTTAAAAAAAAACAGTGGGAGGGTGGGTTGGCCTTGGATAAATTTGGCAGAAGGGCCCAAAATTCCTAGCTACGCCACTGTACATACGTATAAGAGGCAGATCAATCAGTGGAGTAAGTAAGTAAGTAAGAGTAAGTTAAAATAAAAATGATATTGCAGCTAGAAATACCAAAAAAATGTCAATTTTCCATTCAAAGTAATGACCACTCTCCTAATCATGTGTTAATGTTATTTATGTCGCAAAACTACATATTATAAATTAAATTCTTCTCCATACAACTAATTTAATAACTGAAATTAACTACATATACACCTTTATATAATTTCTAGAACCGTCTAGTATTTACATATATTATGTAAAATGTTTTGTAAACTCATATCTTGGAATTTTTAAATGAAATATTGCTGGATACAATGTATATTTTGATATATTGAAATTGTTTGTTTTCGTAATGAAATGTTTTTCCTGTTGAAAAAGCCTATGGAAATTTTTTTCATAGGCGTAGGTTGATATTATAATAAAGCCTGCTATTTTTATACGATAAAATCCACCATGTGTATAATATATTATGTTGTTTATCAGTGTTTACGCTAGTCGATAATATTTTTGAAATAATCCAATGTGACAATTATAGGATATCAATTTTCGATACATTTTGTATGTCACATCATATTTATCTCAGCCGTTAAAGACGACATGCACAGAAAATATCTATTTTATCCCTTATATTATACAGATCTACGTATTACGTACACATGTATTATAAATCCTTTCACAAAACAAATAAATTCAATGGTGAAACGTTTGATTACAAATGTTTAATAAAATAAAAGAAAAACAGTTATTAAGTTGCCTTTTAATAAATGGTTACTAGTTCAAGTTTCGGTCGTGTGTTGTTCCGTTTTAAATTCCGATGGTTTTCGAATCGTTTTAAAACGTGTTTCCGTATTATTTTTAAAACTTTAATAGTGCATTTTAATTTAAAAAAGTCGATTATTTGCAATTTAATTGCAGTGATTAAATCAACCGTTGAATATAACAACGGAATTTTCAGTATAAAACATATTTAAATATTCATTTGTTTTTTCATATACGTATGTGAATATTTTTACGGTTGAATATAATAACTAAATAGTGCTCGTGTTTAAAATTAAGTGATTTTCCAAAGTGAACAATGTTAAATACTCCGAAGCTCCAAAAGTCGACGATTTGGAAAGAGGACAAGAAAGAATCCAGCTTTGTCAAGGTCTGTTTGCACTTTGAATTGGCTCAATACCAAAACTCAGTACTACTAACAAAGTACCCCAGTCCAACCTTGATATTGTATTAGATGGCCTTGAAAGTCACAGCCAAGATAAGCCTGATCTTGATGTTGTCTTATTAAAAAACTCCATGAAAAATGTATTACATTCATACATATATGTAATGTGATTACTTGCTATTTAGTATTTGTAAAATGTTCAAGTAATCGGTGTCACCATTTAAAAAAAATTGAAAGAATTTTATTTAGTATTCATATTAACCAGCAGCTTGGTCTAGTGGTTAGTGTTGAATTCTTTCGTGCATTATGTCACGGGTTCGATTCCCACTAGAGTCGTTGTTGGCCAGATCTTGGTTTGTCGAGGTCGATCGTTTCTTATCAAAATTTGCCAATTTTGCTGATTTTCATTGAAACGGTTCCTGTAAAATTGGCTTTTCCTTCCCAATTTTCCGTTGCAAACCTTGAGTTATTGTTATATCTCAGGTTTCACCTGATTTCTCACCATAGATATCTCTGTGGTTGTTTATTGAATGTAAAAATTCGTATTGTTACATGAATAATGTTATTGAACGTATTGTATACGATGTTTGTAATATCTGACCATAGATGTCAGGTATTGTTTCGATTTACATGTGTACATATGTAATTGGCCAGGAAGGCGCATTGGGGTTTACCTGTCAGGCCTTCCTGGTATAATATAAAAAATATATATCCAACGTTATTTGTGAACGCGTCTATAGACTAAAGAATAGTTTTATGAACCTTGAAGGCCTATTTATTCATACTGGCGCAAAGCAACTGCACATAAACAATAGTATGTATGTGCCGTAAAGTGTGCCTCGACTTTAATCGTAGACTTTTTATCGGTGTTAAACCAGAGGCATATTCCAGGGAATTAAAATTCCGTTGTTCCAATCTTCCCAGATCGTCATAAATACTCCAATTAGGCAAAGAGTCCGGAAGTAATAACCCTTGATTACCCAATAATCGTCGTCGACGGCTGTTGCGAGGTTAAACTCCTATCTGTGTAGCGCCAGGCCAGTTTTCCGATTGCGCAATATTTTCTATGCGAATTTTCACAGCGGCGAATAAATAACAGGGTCGTGCGGAAATAGACCGTAAAGATTTATACATCGGAAGGGATGTATTATTTTTTTTTATTTTGGTTTCGTTGTAGTGTGGTGTCGCGTTTCGCACCCCTTTTTCCCTGGCAGGGGCGGGCAGTGTCGACAGTTCCACAAGTGTGTCGAGTGGCAATCAATTACGGACGCATCTCGGTCCCTTCGTCTCATTAAGACCGGTCCAGACGCTGTTTACCGCCTTTAAAAATACATTCACGGATGCTGTCGGAGCATTTCTGAAATTGCTTTGCGTTTCAGGGCTGCGTTTTTTTATTTTTTTTTTTGTTTCAGGGTGGAAAAAATATAATTTTCGCCTTGTCAAAACTGACAAAGTTACGCTCTTGACGAAAATGCGGTAACAATTAGGGCGGGTGTCGTCGAATTCACGGAAATCCACTTTAAAATTTTAAATATTGCGCCGTGTAAAATAAGGATGGGTGTAAATTTATATTTTTTGGCATATTTTCCTGACATTCCAAATGCCAAAAATATGGTTGCCGTGTAAGAAAAAGCTCCTGGAATGCAAGTTAAAATTATATATAAATAGCTTGCTTATATGTAATCTCGAAAACCTGATCGAATAGAAATATTTCGTAATCTGTGGATCTGACTTATTAGTAGAGGTAAGATAGCCAAGGTGCCGCTCATTGTTCCATTGTTGTAAATCCTTTGTAAAAAAGGTTCGGCAAACCTTTAACAATGCATTTACAACATTTGAACAATACGCGGCACTCTCTGGGTCCGGGCTTTACTTATTAGTAATTTTTTTGTGTTTTATTTTGTTTATAAAAAATTTAAACCTTACCTCAATTATTATTTTTTCAGTATGTTCCTTTTTTGGAAATTACAGCTTTTTATTTAATAAGTAATACATAAGCGACGATATTTAATTCAATCAATTGTCAATTAAGTTTTTAGCGAGCTTATCTCAAAATAACCGAATTGAAAGTCGAACATTATGTGTTTAAAGACCCTTTTTTAATTTTTTTGCGAACCTGTAATATTCCTTTTAAAATTGAGTTTTCATTTGTGAATATTGTGTAATTGAATTAATATTGATTTTATCTATGTAGATAAGTATAATTTATTATTTTGCGTAGTCGTGAATGGGTACTGATATTTTGCGAAATCGGTAATATGAACACATTGGCATATCGTGTAGTTTGCGTGTGCGTGTTTTTATTTTTTGTTGCAGTCCGTTTTGTAATGTTTCAATTTTAATTAATATCAAACCACAATGTATGTACATATTATCTTTTATTACTCAACGATTTTGATGAATTGGTACAATAGAATTGAATTACGTGTTTTTCTGTTATTTTGTACAGAAAGGTCAAACGTTTGAATCATAGGTACCTTTGTACATGTGTCAGTGTAACTATTAAAAGCAAAAAGATTTTTGCTATACAAATATTGAAATTGAATCAGTATTTTTATTTATTTTAGCTATTATATAAATACATATATTTATAAAATACTACATGCGCTGAACCCGACATGCATTGCAATGCCACAATAACGCATGCAATTCCCGTTTCGAATGTTTCGGTTTAAAATTAATACTTAATAATCAAATTAAATTACAGTTATGATAATTTGTCGGAAAAACGCAGGCGGCCAACACATTTGAAATTAAAATGTTTATTTGTTTTACCCTAACAACGCAGGTGGTGAAATTATTGCGTTGCAATGCCACTCATTCCTGTTTTCCGTTGCGCTTGTAAGAAATTTTAATGTTGTATTTAAGGTAGCTTTTACTCTAGAGGTCGTATGTGTTTCACCGATTTGGTGATTCGAATTGAAATGTCGTATTTATAAGTTTCGGTGAAAGCTGAAGTAACATGATTCATACTTTGGACGAAGATTACTCGCATTTGTATTTTTTAACTGAGAAAATGAATTCCGAGGCGAAGGGGTTGTGCAATACGTACTATGTAAAATATTTTCTCATCGCATTTTTGCATCAACATGTAGTCGCCGAATATAATAATGGTAATAATAATTTTATCCGTTCGTCCCTTTTCACAAATGCGAAGCAACCGTGTGTACATAATTCATCCGTTCTATGAACACAACAGCACATACCGTTAATGCAAATTTAGAAATATTATTATTACGTATTTGCGTATAAATTCGCACTCATTAATAATTCATTACGGTCGTCGAACACGCGGAGTTTTATGAAACGCGACACTCGTTTCGGTTTAATTTCGTGATATTTGCGTGAAATCGCTTCGGACAGCCCTTGATTTTCGGCGATTAATCACCCGGCATCATCTAGGCGTTCCTCTGCGACATGTTTGAGATCGTTTATTATTTTGTCTTCAAACTTGTTAACACGTGTTTAAAATCTCTGCATCTTCTTCGTAATGTGGACGCGTCTCCGACTGGTATGGGCCTAATGAGACATTTCTTCTATTATACGTTTGAAATTGTCGAGAAATTTACTCTCAAGTATT
Organism: Arctopsyche grandis; assembly: GCF_051622035.1. Lineage (NCBI taxonomy): Eukaryota > Metazoa > Arthropoda > Insecta > Trichoptera > Hydropsychidae > Arctopsyche > Arctopsyche grandis. The sequence continues at coordinate 424,838 of NC_135357.1, forward strand.
TCGAGACTTATTTCCCAGTATTTATATGTATATATATATATATATATATATATATATATATATATATATATATATATATATATATATATATATATATATATATATATATATATATATATATATATGTATATATATATGTATATATATATATATATATATATATATATATATATATATATATATATATATATATATATATATATATATATATATATATATATGTATATATATATATATATATATATATATATATATATATATATATATATATGTATATATGCAAACAGGATCTTTTCTTAGGCAAAAACCAAATGATCGCAATCAGATCAGAGAGCGGAGTAATAATTAGGAATAGAGAAGAAATCATAGACAGAGTTTACACGTTCTATGCAAAACTATACGAGAACGACAACGGCCAATTCCCCGCTCTGGAATCGACACACGGCCAAAGGGTTCCTGCAGTATTGCCTAGCGAAGTAGAGGCCGCGCTAAAAACTGCAAAGAACGGTAAATCCCCAGGGGAAGATAATATTCCCATTGACTTACTAAAATGTGGCGGCCCCCCCCTAATTAATATCTTAGCTAGGCTTTTCAGCAAATGCATCCAGAACCAAGCTATACCAGAAGGATGGAATAACGCAACTATCATTTTAATACACAAAAAAGGCGACAAAAGCGATATCAAGAACTACCGACCCATTAGTCTACTTTCAGCGGTCTACAAGCTCTTCACGAAGGTTATTACAGAAAGGCTGAAGAATATCCTCGACGAGAACCAACCTATAGAGCAGGCAGGGTTTAGGGCAAATTTCAGCACAATGGACCACCTCCAAGTAGTTGGCGAACTAATCGAGCGCGCCAACGAATATCAACGGCCATTGTGCCTAGGTTTCGTCGATTATGAGAAAGCCTTCGATACAGTTAGTCATAATGCAGTACTTAACGCTCTAAAAACACAGGGAGTGCCGGAACCCTATGTGGGACTGTTAGCTGCAATATATAAGAATGCCACAGCTTCGGTTAAAATTTTTTCAGGTACAGATAGATTTAGCATAGGAAAAGGAGTAAGACAAGGAGATACAATCTCGCCCAAGTTATTCAATGCGGTGCTTGAGGGAGTTTTCAGGAAATTGGATTGGGATACAGCCGGAGTAAGCATCAATGGTCGCTTTTTGAGTCACCTTCGGTTCGCAGACGATATAGTTTTAGTAGCTCGTGATTCAGCTGACCTACTTATCAGACTAACACAGCTGGACAGGGAAAGTAGAAAAGTAGGATTAAAAATTAACGTAGATAAGACTAAACTAATGTTCAATAGTTATTGCATGCCTGATAGCATCCCCTTAGATGATAAACCAGTAGAAGTAGTAAATAATTATTTATATTTAGGTCAAATAATTGACATGTCTGGTAGTAAAAATGAAGAGATAAAGAGACGTATGAAATTAGGGTGGAGTGCATTTGGACGGATGAATGCTGTTTTTAAATCAAAAATGCCACTCTGCCTGAAGAAAAGGATCTTTGATCAATGCGTTTTGCCAGTGATGACGTATGGATGTGAAACTTGGACACTGAACGCCAAGATGCAAAATAAAATCCAATGCACTCAAAGAAGTATGGAACGCTGTATGCTTGGCATAACGAGGAAAGACAGGAAGCGGAACACGTGGGTGAGAAATATGACAAGGGTAGTGGACATAGTGGATAGAGTGAAGAGATTGAAATGGCAATGGGCGGGTCACGTAGCTAGGAGGATGGACGAAAGGTGGACAAAAGAAGTGCTTGAATGGTACCCGAGAGAAGGCAAAAGAGTAAAAGGAAGACCGCAAGGAAGATGGGTGAACGAAATTAGGAAAATGTGCGGAATGAGATGGATGAGTGTTGCGCAAAACAGAGACGAGTGGAAGCGTGTTGGAGAGGCCTTCATCCAGCAGTGGATGGCGAATGGCTGTAAATGATGATGATGATGATGATATGTATATATATATAAATGTACATATCAGTGGCGTGCCATCATCGGACTATAGGGACGCTAGTCCCCTAAAATCTTTTACTTAAAATTTAAATATATCAACAATTCAATTATATATATAATATTATAAATTCAAATCGTTATCCATATTGATATTGTTCACTCGGATTAGCGAAGTTCATAATCCGGATTCGGTCTTACCTGAGGTAGTGGTAGTGATAGTGGATTGATATGTCATGGTCCGCCGCGTCGTTCTCTTGCACGGACTCGCTGTCTCAATTCTCTTCCCTTCGCGGTACTGGCGAATTGTTAAGTCTGTAAAGGCTTTCCGTTGAAGACAAAACGTATTTTTTTATTTACTCGTATTTATGGAATTTTCGCTAAAAATATACTGTTTTGTTTCTATCAAACACCATTCTGAACTATATTTTTTTGTCAAAATAACACATATTAACACTTCAAGAGTGCAAATAAGACAAGGGACTCATGAAACGATTCTAGAGTGCGGAAAGCACGGAAACAAATAACGAGGCCTTGGAATGTTGCATTCTCAGTCGATTGTTCGACATGCAGAATGTTATTAACTCGTTGAACTCTGTGGGCCAGATGTTCTGGCCGAAGCCTGACCACTAGGTAGCTCAGTGGGCAAGACGTTTTGGCCCAATGCAGGCATATCTTTACTCCCCGATTGCTCTACCGCTAAGGAAATTTTTCGAAGTATTATTTCCCATAAATGTGACCCTTCCCAACAATAAAAAAAACTAAAAATTTTGAAATTTGCTCTAATCGTCAGGCTGAATGTCGCATTATTTTAGCTTTTGGTGTAGCAATATTTTTGGGCCACTGTATCGTGAACTTGCAATAGTGAAATTCTTATTTTTATTTCATTTAATACGTCAAAATATTTAACCAGAGCGCTGGTTGGTTTTGGAAAAAAAATATCATGAAAAATGCTAAGAAAAATATGTTCTGTTAGCACAAAAATCATATTCATACACTCATAATGTAAAAATTAAAAATATTTTTTTTTACAAATGTATATATTGTTTGTCCATACATAGCCTCATGTTTTAAAAGACACGGTACGCCACTGGTACATTTATCTACTAGCTCAGATAGAAATCAAAATCTGTTGACACTCTACCGACCGTAGACGCGACTTTTGCGGGATGACTGGTGTAATATTCTGACGCAGCTCTAATTACTTATCAATTTATTTCCGTAATGTTTTTATGACTTAACGTGGTTTAAACCCACACTGTATATTATATTCCGTGGTGATATATTTACATAATATATGTATAATTTACTTACTTGACGAAGAATTGAACGAATTTGAGTGTTCACCTTTCGTATTCCGTGCGTCTATTTTTCGAAACGCATTTGACGAGTCGGTCGACTTCTCCAAGATAAATACATTAACCCATTAGTATCCAGCTGCGATGTTGCCTTATTGTAAACACCTTCGAACGGTTTCGCGTTTCAAATGCATCCATTGCGCTTTCGTTTATGTACTTAAATTGGGAGTGGAATTCGTTTTCTTTTTTTTTTTTTTTCATTCAATGTCGCTATTTTAAAAAAATAATAAAAAGAGACACGAAAGTATCCCGTGACGAATCCAATACAAGTGTTTATTATCCAGTGTGTCAACGCAACGTCTTGACACGGGCAAATACGTCATTTCCCCCACCCCTCCCCCAAAGCGAAAATGTATCGTTGGTTCGCGAGCGAAACCGCCTCGTAATTGGATTTGACGTGCCGCCTCACTGGGTCAACACTGTTTAGTGACACAATTAGACAAATATGAACAATATAGACATGACTGTTTAATATTATTTTACTGTTTAGTATTACTGTTAATACTGTTTTATGACAATATAAAATAGTATTAACAGTGGGAAAAAATCTAGAAAAAAAAAGTAAAAATACGTACTTTTGACTTTTGATTTGAACTGGACGACTCCTTAAGAGAGATTTGAAAGCTGAAAAGTACTGCAAATGAAAGATAACATACCCGACTATAGATTCCAATATTCTTTTTGAACAGGAAATTGACAGATTTTGAGACATCGACCGAACAACACCAAGATATAGAAAAATCGCGCGATTTAAAAAACACATATCTCCGAATCTCGAGCCAATCAACATTTTTAATTGCCAGATTCGTGTTCACTGGGCATATGTAGATCTATAAGAAAAGTCATATCTCGTCATGGAACAAAAAAAAAAGTCGTCATTTGTCGAACAGTGTAATCTAACCGTAGGTGATAGGATAGAATTTAATATAATTTTTTTTATTTTCAATACTTATTTCGTTTTTACCATATGTATGTATGTAGTTAGTTGCACAAAATCTTGCCTTAGTTTTCATATCCCCAGAAATAGGCCACACCTTTGAACGTGAAGTATCGATGCAACGGGTACTCAAAACTATACATGTAGATATTGTACGTTTGTATGTTAGGCTAGTCTGCAATATTGTATTCATGTTTGTCTAAGCTTCGTCAAGAATATGTATGTATAATATACAATAAGAAGAAAATTCTCGCAAGGAATAGACGTCTAACAGTTTGGAGAGATAAAGTCGGCGAGTTGAGAGATCACAGAAAGGCATACAAGATATGTACACATAATATAATACAATATATAGAAATATATAATATAATTAAAGAGCGTGTCTGGCTGGATTATGAGTGATGAGTGTTGAGAGTAAAAACGATTCCTCTGACAAAGCCCAGTTTCTCGTCCATTTATTTTTCACTTTCTTTATGCGAGCGTTTCCTGTTCGACTCGACACAAATGGACTGAAACAAAACAAAACACAACACAGCACAACAAAACTCTAACCCCTTCCAATATATATATATATACATATGTATATGTACATACAATAATTATGTATGTATGGTCGTATTAAATTATGCGCATCGCGAAATCTGAAAGGGGTTTTATATTATACATGTGTATATTACGTACGTTCAATGACATTAAAAAGTAATTGGATTTAGTGGGATGCCGCGCGCAAAGTATGCAAAATGGATTAGGTATATAAAAATTAGAGATGCCTCCCGTTTTTGTAGCCGCAAAAATAAAGGATCCTCCCCTCATCCCACTCGCCCGCTCTCCAATTTCATAATATGCGAGACATGTCGCAAATTTTATATGAGATGAGTGATTTTCCCCGCCAAGGTAATGAAAAAAAATGCCATTTGGAAATTAGTTTTTTTTTTTTATTTATTTGAACATATGTATATAGTTTAGACTTGGTTGTTGTGACGGTTTGTGTAAAATCAGACTAGGTATTCTGTGTATTATTTTCGCAATCTGTTTTCATTGTTTAGCCAAATAAGTAGGTATGTGAGTTTTCGGAATTTATGAATTGGAGATATTTGCCAAATTCGGTCATAGCGACACATTGTTATTATTATATAATTAATTAATTAGAAAAAAATTCCCGCATACCAACCACTGTTTATTTTCCCATAATCTAATACATAATTTCGAAAGAGAGAGAATAGAGATGCAAGTATCTTTGGTTGGAAACTTCGTAAACAAAACAAAGTTTCTATGACGACAATTCAATTCTGATTTCATTGTTGAAACGGTTTCCGATTAAAATTAGCTGAAAACTTTCCTACCTACTATGTCACCACTATTTGAGTATGATTAATGTACAATAAAATGTATGTACAATTCATAGATGTCTCGTTAATTTGCGAGTTTTTCAGTGTTTCGTAATTCAGCGACTTGTATATAATAAAAATGCTGCATTGTTTGTAATTGGCCAGGAAGGTGCATTCGGGCTACCTGTAAGGCCTTCCAGGTATATGTATGTGTAAAAAATAAAAAATAAATCCATTTCTATTTGTCGAACGAAGTCGGGTAGCAACACAATTTTTCTAACAGTGGTACAATATTTGGAAATGGGCTGCTAGACGTGACGCGAGTTAAAAAAGGTTGGGAGCCGCTGGTTATCGGAATTATTATTTTTTTTATTTAAAGCAAATGGACTTTTAATGTAACAAATCGAATATCGCGCATGTAGAGATAACTCATCAATTACGAAAATTAATGTGAAGAGGCCTCGTTGCGAGCTCTTACAAGTAGAAGAAGAGGGGCACTTCTTTTGTGCTTCGAACACATAACTCTTTCCCATGTGTCTCACAAATATATACATACATATGTATGTATATATGTAACATGAAAGGAAGAGTACGCTCGCGCATATGTGTGTGCATATGTATAAAATCCCGAGCCCGCTTATATCCACATTTGTTTGCCGAATAAAAAAGTGTAGGTGTAGGTGTATCGTATCGTATCGTATCGTATCGGTGGTTTAGTTATAGTATATGCGCACTCGTATTATACGGTTTGAGAGTATCCCCGAAACCCATCTTTCCCCATTACGGGTATTTTGTTATCTTTTGTTTGTCCCCTGGTAATGTGATTTGTGAGTCGTGTTGTTTATTGATAGGCTGGCACGCCGCGGGCCCCACTTCATATTCCATTCGATCAATATTTACCCGTTAAGATTGGTGCTTCTTGGGCCTCGCTTTATGTATGCTATATGTATGTGGTACCCCTCACCTGACTCCGGACTGCTGATCTTTTGGCCGCGCACGCAGTGAAGCGACGCGACGCGACGCCACGGCAGCTTAGTCAGAACGTTACTCGGTAAAGGTCTGACCGCACTATGCGACAACCGAGCGATCCGACACTTCACAACCTAATACGCGACCAAATATTGTTTGTATGAGACATAACGCACTGCGCGACAGTCGCAAGACGTAGAACGACACCTTGCGTCAAAGTTGACTTTTCGACCGACTTTGACGCGAGGTGTCGTTTGCGACGTGACGCAAGTGTCGTTAAGTCGGGTGTTGCCTTGCGACAATTATTATCATTCTTCATATCGTGACTTTGAAATAGCATCTAGCCATAATCTTTTGATTATTCTCGATTGTTCTCCTGCCTCGCATATCAAAGATACTATAATAGCGTCCGTTTCGTCCATCTTGCTCCGAGGTACCGAACGAATGATCAACACAATTTACTGCGTAGTGACGCATCGCTGTCGTTCAAGTGCGGTTTACCTAATATTGTCGCAGACTGCTGTGAAGTGTCGGATCGTTCGATTGACGCATAGTGCGGTCAGACCTTAAGAAGTCTCTGGATTCAGGATTCCGGTTGACAGTTAAAATGTCCTGAAATGTTAAAGAAAACCTCCCAATATCCGCCACATTTTGCAAGGAGTGGTGGTGGCTTTTAGCTTTGACAAAACACACGTTTAATCGGACTCAAAACAACAGCTGTTTTGCGACTTTGGTGAAAATCGATTTTTTCATATTTAATTTCGTTCACCATTTTCGGTAACCAGTGTACATTCGCTCGTACATACATTGACATGTATTTATTTGTAAATTGTTTGCCGTTTAAATTTAATAACGCCCTTGCTTCTCGAAACCCACAAATCTCCATATCAACAAAGCACCCCTTGCTTACTTGCTTGCTTACTTGGGGGAGGGGAGGGGGAGTGGAGTATCGCTCGAATTTCCTAATATCTGGTCGCGTATCGAATTTCGGCTTTGTAGAGTAGGCGTATTACATATAGTAAATTCCTTCCGAGCGACAATATAAAGAATCAATTTATTTGAAAGCTTCTAATACGGCGAGTGGAGTGAAAACATTCATGTCAATATTTTTACTTTATCGATGTAACATACATATGTACGTAGTAACAATAGATGAAGTTTTGTGATCATGCAAACATTCGAAATCGAGATTTTTACTGATTCGAACTCAGAATCGATCACTGATCACGTTATCATGATCTAGAAAAAATGTGTGTGTGTGTGTCTGCGTCTGTGTATTTTGGGGATTTTTTGAACACCGTTAGTCCTATCGAACTGAAAATTGGTATTGGTTACTGAAATTCTTATCGACACGACGTTAATATTTTTTAAATTTTTAAGTTGATCGGAAATGGTACCTCCCCTTATAGTTGTCCTCTTTTATTTGGATTTTTGAATTCAATTATCTACTAAACCGCTAACTGAGTCGGACTGAAATTTTTTTACGTGTAATATAAATTATAATATTTATTACCTTATATATTTTGAATATTTTTACCTGAACCGGAAGTAGTACTTTTACTCCATAGAATCGGGGTTTTTACTAACCTCTTATACGTTTCACATGGTTTTCGTATAAGCGGTCATTTTTTATATCCCTTATCTCTTATCCGATCGTTTTCATACTTTGCCATATTGCTCATTTTGGTCATTAATATAAGTTAACGTATCATCCGCAATTACGATGGTGAAAAAATATCGTATTAGACACGTTTGAAAATACTGCATCGTATTATACGGTGACGTTTATCTGTCACATTCATCATTCACATCAGTAGTTTCATCACTTTTCGCCCTGCCATCTCGCTGTCAAATTTTAATTATTTAAACGCCTATAACTTTTTCTTTTTTCACTCTATATTTTATAAATTTTTTCAACTCTTTCTCAGAAACCTTTAAGTTTATTGAACTGAAATTTCATATCTAGAAGTTTAAGCTTAATACCAAATTATGTATAAAATTTGGTAAGCATCCGTCAATCGGAAGTGGCAGTTGTGCAATCTTGTTCGATTTTTCTTCCACTATTTTTTTCGACCTCTTAAACATGTGTGCTCGTCACGAAAAAATTCAAGTATAATTCTTGTATCAGTGTAATGAAAATAAAAAAAATTTCTAAATTTAATAAACCGGAAGTGGGATTTTTTCCTCTTAGAAAGGTCAAAAATGTTGTCGCCTCGCTTCTGTCCACATCCCTGATCGTATTAAGCTGAACATTTATATTTGTATTATTTATGTACTAACTTAGCGGATAAGGTTTTGGTCAGAATTCGTAAACCGGAAGTAGTATTTTTTTTTTTTGATCAAATGATAAAAATATGTTTTTACAAAATTGTTTCCTTTTGTTTCAGGTGAGTTGACTTGAGGTGTCCGTCTTTGGTTGTAGTTTGATTTAAATCTAGGTAAGTTTGTATCATCCTCTAAGCGAAGTCATGGACGGGTTGGGGTTGGTTAACTTCTGCACTGACTGTGACATGACTAATCTACTATTATACGACTGTTTGTCGAAAATGATTGAGCAATATGATAATATTGCTCACGTTTCAGATTTTATATTGAATATATTAAGTGACGCTTTCTAAAAAACGTAGTGTGGTCGCTTTTGTTCGCGATCATCTCGGGTTTTCAGTGTTCTGGGTTCTCACATGCACATATACCTACATACATACATACATATATACGAGTATTCACTCGTACCTTGGAAAAGGTCGTGCGAAAGAAATGGCGCTGTCGGTGGCGAAAGTCGCAAGTTTTTGCGGTCCAATTTCAAATATTACTCTTTCCACTTAAAGTGGGTGGGGGTGGGTGTGGATGTGAGAGTGGGGGGTGGGTGGGTAGGACCTCTCGGTGATACATAGCGGGACATTTCCTGCTTTCATGTAGTTTTTGTGTCTTACGTCACCTTCCACTCTCTCCTCATTTAGCACCCTTCACTCCAACTCCAGCATTTCCACTGCTCTCTTATTTTCATACGTCCACACTCACTCTTATCGATTTACATAATACCCTGCCATTTTTCACGCCTGCCCGAAATCGCCTCTATTATTTATCGTCGCGACGGATAACGATGCCGTTAATGATATCTGTCGCGTTATAACCAAACTGCGTATGTATGTATGTACCCACATACGCATGTACAATTTACATGCTTACATGCTTTGGGAAAGTCTATACTAAATCATATTAAGTATTGAGGAGTAGTGGTACAAATATATGTATATAGATAAGTATCTATGCATGTAGAGACAAATGGAAGAAAAGTCAAAGGAACAATCATTTGTGGCATATGGGTTATAATATAATTTATTTATTTTATTCTAAACAGACCATTGTGGCATAACAGGAATTCCTAAAGCGCCACAATGGTCAAAAAATATAACACAAAAAAAACAAAAAATAATATACTCATCAATTATACTTAAAAAAAATACATTTGAAGATAAACATAAATACATCCATACATAAACATAAAAAATAGCATTTAATAATAACAGATAAAGTAAAAATATCAAATAAAATATAGCATAAGGAATGCCTTGCACCTACAGCCAGTTTTAATAAATATGTAAGAAACAACTACAAATACAAAACATCCCTGTAAGGCCCAAATGGAAGAGAGTTAATCAAAATTTCACTCATAAATCACAATCAATCATGAAAACAATGATGAGCGCAGACAACCAGATAAATGGGTTAGAGTAATTTCCGACAATTTACGCTCACTAAGGTGGAAAATATCACATTCAGTCTCGGCAGCAACGATTTCATTAAGAAGTCGAATAGCTCTTGGAATAGGAGCCATTCGAAAAAGGACTGTGCGGGCAGGAGGTACAGCCAGCAAATGATGATGTCTACCACGCACATAGTGATTAGGGACATAAAGTCCCAACTGCTCCAGCAACAACGGGCATGACGTATTACCACGTAGCATATAATATAACTATATTATATGACGTATTACCACGTACATAATATAACTAGCAGCGTGGTTTAGTGGTGAGTGTTGTATTCTTTCGTGCATGGTGTCACGGATTCGATTCCCACTAGAGTATCTTGTTGTTGTTGGCCAGACTTTGGTTTGTCGAGGTCGATCGTTTCGTATCAGAATTTGCAAATTTTTCTGATTTTCATTGAAACGGCTCCTGTAAAATTGGCTTTCCCTCTCCAATTTTCTATTGCAAACCTTGAGTTATTGTTATATCTCAGGTTTCGCCAGATTTCTCTCCATATATGTCTCTGTTGATGTTTATTGAATATAAAAATCGTATTGTTACATGAAAAATGTTATTGATCGTATTGTATACGATGTTTGTAATGTCTGACCATATATGTCATGCATCGTTTCTATTTATGTAATAATTATGTATTTAATATGTATACACATACATATATACATTCTTGAGTCTTAATATGTTTAGCACACTCGCCACTTAGGAGCAATCTCTATAAAATCGATAGAAAAATAATATAAAATATTGACAACAGCATTCGGCAAGATTTTTTCATATAAAGTGACTAGGAATCGTTAAAATATCTCAATTATATAGAATTCAAATATCGAATCAATTATGGGATGTTGGCTATATTCACGAATTGAATGAGTTCTGTACCAAGACAGCTTTTACTTCTTTAAGCTCCGTGACGTACGGCTGAAATTTATTTTCAGGAAATTCAACGCGCTTAGTGTTCGTTCTTTCAGATTCATTAAATTCGTCTTAATATTTTTTCACTTTACTATTAAAAATCTCCCAGAAAACCTATTACGTCACTATTGGACAGCGGTGGAAAACCTTTTTGAGCTTTATGTACACAAAAATCAGCTGTATCCTAACTTTTTTAGTGTAAATTTTCCATTAGAAAAAAACTACCCCTCGTCCCCATTAGTATTTTTGTTATTATTTATAATAATCATTTTTGATAGATTTTGTTAAATAATATGATTTCTTAACCGATATGTATTGTTTTTGTTACCATAGCCAACTAGAAATAAATCCTTCAATTGTTGCTCAATATTTTCCAAATCCATCCATTTAAACTTTTAGATAAAAATTTTCTTTCATATCTGGAAGTGTAATGAATTTGATCGTTTCTTGATCGAAAGTATTGGGACACTATCTATTATTAATATTATTTATTTATTTACTTATTAGCCACAGTGACATTACATATTATTTATTTATTTACATATTAGCCACAGTGACATTACAGAATACATATAAGCATAATACAAATACTATATACATATATAAGAAAATTAGCGAGACATCTTAAGGTAATACATTTTTGAAATCATATTCAAATAGTGGTGACATAGGGGGTAGAATAATTTTTGACAATTAGATGAGGGACCGTTTCAACAATGAAATCAGATAAATTGGCAAACTCTGATAGGAAACGATCGACTCGAGGTCACAAATATCCAAGCATGACCGACAGCATTAAAGACTATACTCAAAATAAATTATTTTCAATCACGGGGTTGAACAATATCGAACATGAGTTTGGAACTCATGTTCAATATTGATCAAAATCTATCACGAAAGAATTCATATAGGTACGTACATATTGTTGCAATCTAAATTTAGGGAAAAAAATCTATTACAGTTGGTTTATTAACTTGTCATAGAAGTTGGATCGTTCGAAGAAACTTCAATGCTACCGCTCGTCTATCGCGTCGAGAAAAAGTTCCATTTTAATATCAATTCCTTTTGTTGTGCCGACGAATGAGAAGGGGGGAGTGGGAGAGGCGAGCATTTGAAATAGCTCGAGCCGTTGATATGATCTTCATTTATTGAACGATAAGATGAAGGAGGAGCAGGGAAGTACAAGCATCCCGGTTCCGTGAGGTTGAGCGTCGTCGTGTCGAGTGGTGCTCGTCCATAATAACTCGTTATTATCTCGAGTGCTTTCAAACATCACTCGAAAATATATAAAAAAAATACACGCGCAAAACATTGCCAAAACAAATTTCCTCGTATTTTATAATCTCTATAATTGCCCGTCTTCTTATATTGTACTCGTATTTTATACCATAATACGTAGTCGGTGGGTTCTGGGTGTGGATCGTGGGATGTAATGTGCGGCTGGTGTATAGGAAGAGGACCCGCCGATACAAATTGTCGCCATACGTCTCTCTCGCCGGCAAAGGGGAGGGGGTGGGGGGAGGTAGTTTACCCCATCTCTTTTCTCTCCTCAGGACGACCCTTCAAGCCACCCCGTTTCTAGTACCCTTCTAGTACACGCTTATGTTTATAAGTGCAACCTACAACGGCCAATTACGGCTAGAGGTTAATAAGACTTTCCCTACTAATAAAATATATATTATTTATCTGTTTCATTTTTTTTTTTTTTGAGTTGTCCTAATATTTCTTCCATATGTCTTTTTATATATATGTATGTATGCATATTTTCTTGGGTATCGTAAGGTGTTTCCGTATTCCTTCCATAGACGACATTAAAACCAGCAGTGTGGTCTTGTGGTAAGTGTTCAATTCTTTCGTGCATTATGTCACGGGTTCGATTCTCACTAGAGTCGTTGTTGGCCAGACCTTGGTTTGTCGAGGTCGATCGTTTCTTATCAGAATTTGCCATTTTTCTGATTTTCATTGAAACGGTTCCTGTAAAATTGGCTTTTCCTTCCCAATTTTCCGTTTCAAACCTTGAGTTATTGTTATATCTCAGGTTTCGCCTGATTTCTCACCATACATATGTATCTCTGTGGTTGTTTATTAAATGTAAAAAATCGTATTGTTACATGAAAAATGTTATTGAACGTATTTATACGATGTTTGTAATATCTTACCATAGATGTCAGGTATTGTTTCGATTTGCATGTGTATGTAATTGATCAGGAAGGCGCATTGGGGTTTACCTGTCAGGCCTTCCTGGTATAATATAAATTTAAAAAAAAACGTTGCTCGTTGCTGCTGACCTTAGTGAGCGTAGATTATCGGAGATTATTTTAACCTATCTATCTGTTAAACTGCGCTCATCCTTATTTTCACAATTGAATGTGATGTATGAGTGGAATTTTGATCTTCTCTCTTACATTTGGGCCTCGCAGGGATGTTTTTGTATTTACAGTTGGCTCTTACATATTGGTGCTAGCTGTAGGTAAAAGACATTCACTACTTTGTATTTTATTACTTAATATTTTTACTTTGTCTGATACTATTATAATGCTTTATTTTTTTATGATTATGTATAAATGTATTTTTTGTCTGTGTATATACGTACATATATAGTTTTATTTTTTCGAACATTTTTGCGCATTATTGATTACTGTAATGCCACAATGGTCCAAACTTAAACTTAAATAAATAATAAATAAAAAGTGCGCACTGCTACTTTCTAGCATGTGTATGTGTCCGCTACCTGTATTTTTTAAATCATTTTTTGAGATCGAGTTTAGCAATGAGTTAACTACCCTCAATATTTGTCATTATTGAAACTGTTAAGAGTATTGTTTTTTTTTTCAAATGAGATGAAATTTGGCCAAATTGGTGGCTTGAGTCAAATTTTCCACTCATCGTCTAAGCTGACAGTTCGAAGAGTAGGTCTTGTTTCAACTATCGATTATGAAATGTGTGTAGTAATTTTGCGATGTATACGAATTGACGTCGCAGTAGCTTGTGGAATTTTTTTAGTAAGAGAAATTAATAGCATTCAGGGAGTAATGCCATTTCAAGTCACTGTTGGCCTGAACGTCTATATTGAATAAAATAGTCCGGCAACGACATAAGATTTAATGGAAGACGTTCTGTCGCCAAGTCGCTCGTAATAGAATCGGACCTTCAAATGTAGTATAGATAATTTGATTTTTTAATACATATCTATGTAGGTTTCCAGAACTTACGCACTTCAATTAACCTGGCAGTGAGCAAACTCGATATCTCTATTTTAACACTGGACCATTAGCTGATCAATAAGAATCAACTATTTTTCATCCCACTGCCAGGTTAACTGAAGTGCGTAAGTTCTGGAAACCCGTAGTTTTCCAGAACTTACGCGCATAAATTTCCAGAAGGTTTTTTTTTTTTCTGGAAGTTTCCAGAACTTACAGACCCGTAGGTTTCCAGAACTTAAGCACTTCAGTTAACCTGGCAGTGGGATGAAAAATAGGCGATTCTTATTGATCAGCTAATGGCCCAGTGTTAAAATAGAGATCTCGAGTTTGCTCACTGCCAGGTCTGGGTCACTGCATCGAAAGTCGAAAGATCGAAAAGAATGTATGTATGGTAAACGGTACTGTGCATATATGTATATACTACCCGCTCTTCATATGTATGCATGGTAAACGGACTATTTCACACATCTTTCGATCTTTCGATCAACGAATTTCGATCAAGTCACTTTCGATGCAGTGACGGCCACCGCTCACTGCCAAGTTAACTGAAATGTGGCTCAGCAGTAGCAGCAGTCGTAGAACGAACAAGAGGCCGTTAATTGGCGTTTGTAAAACCGTCGTGGTGATAAGTGGACGTCCGATAAGCGGGAAATGACACATATAAATATGTATGTATGTAATACCGAACACGTTCCATCAATTTTTAAACAGTCGTCGTTTGAATTCCCAGCCCTAAGTGTGTGTGTGCTGGTGGTAATCCCCTCGGTCGCGGACATGGAGTGGGGGTGTTTTATGTATTTTTTCCCTTATTCATTTGTCTGTCGCCCGAGGCCTTCCTTCTGGAGATAATGGCCGACCCCTCCTCCTCCTCCTCCTCCCAATCCTCCCTCTCGCTTTCCACGTGCGTGCACGCGTGCGTGAGCGTGCACGTGTTCAGACCCCGTCATTGTTCGTTCCTCCGGACGGACTAACCTGCTTACATTCTAATTTAATTACCGGATGATTTTCATTTTGGAAATTCACTTTATATTGTACACAGCCACCGTGTAACTTAGTGGGTAGAATGTGTCACTATCGATGGAGAAGTTTCGGGTTCGAATCCCTGTCCCAATTGGAAAATACGTGTAAAAAAATCGCTAGCACGCATAATCTTTCCTACGGCACGCAGTTCAAAAATCACCCTCTGCATTGTTTTCGATGATATTCAATCCTTGTATTGACTTAAGTTTAACAGTGACCGATAACGGTGATTCTCATATTTGAAAAAAAGGAAGAGAAACTTTCAAATAATAAGATCATATGAATTAACAATGACCCAAAGGAACGGTCTTCCCAGCTGAAAGTCACGAGGACTAAAAAAAAAAAAACACGTGCCGCGTGCTTCTTAGTGTGCTTTCGTTCCAAGAGTTTGCCGATTTCGGTTTCTCATAAACTCGGTCCATGCTCTGTTTTTTGTATATTTATATGTCTGTGTATACACATGTACATATGTATATGTTTGTGGCATTTAGTTTTCAAACCCAAAAGAGTGCATACTGCATGTATAAATGATTAAGTTAGAATTATTGTGTCGAGTGTAAAATAAACAAGGTTTAAAGCGCTAAACGAGTCTGATTTACTACCTTTATGCAAGTCCCTTCACGAATTGAATACTATATACTTAAAGCCAGCAGTATGGCTCGGTGGTTGCTTTTATGTTTAGCACCGAGAGGTTACCGGGTTCGATTCATTGCTAATCTTTAATGCTGCCGGTCAGACTTGGATATTTGTGACTCCAAGTCGATCCATTCATATCAGAGTTTGCCAATTTATCTGATTTCATTGTTGAAACGGTTCCTCCATCAAATTGGCAAAAACCATCTTACCCGCTATGTCTATGGATCTATTCATTCATAATCTAAATCCATAGATGTCTATAGATCAATTCATTAATTCGTTAATTGTTAGTTTCGTGTTCTCCATCCTCTTGAAATACAGCGATATATGTAATACAAAAAAATGCTAGGAAGGCGCATTGGGGCCTTCCTGGTATATATCTATGTAAAAATAAAATATATATGTAAGTACGTATTATACGTATTATACATGAATATATGACGTATTGAGAACATAGCATATTAGGTATTATTTTCTAGTGAGATTGGTTTTTAAAGGAAATATCGATGACGTAAGGATGCCATGTGATAATTATTTATCTCTCACTTTGACAGAGGAAAAATAATAATGTAGGAAAAGGGGTATGTGTGTGTGTGTGTAAATATAACGGTTAGAGTGAAAAAATTCTTAGAGTGCTTCCTCAATTAGCTCTCGATTTGGTATCGAGTTTAAAAAGTGCTGTAAAAAACCGTTTGAGTTTCGACTTTCAAAGGGCCCGGCCACGTTCGAGGGGGATATGCGTGTAAAGTGTAAACGATACTTGATTCGCTTTTGAATTTGTGCACAAAAACTTTCGAGTGGGTGTGTGTGTGAACAAATTACTGGAAAGATATCCGCGATCCAGTTTGTCTCGATTCGCATTTACACGTTCTCGTTCCGAGTCACGACGACCAAATTATCTGGAGACTCTCGGCTTGATTGCATTCGTGATTTCATCAAACCGATTTAAATCGCACTTCGTTACGCCATATAATATTATATTATATTGTACAAAACATATGTACCCACCCATATATATCAAATATATTTTTCGATTTCGTGCTTGCGTTTTAATATTACTGCTTGATAACTATCTAAAAAAAGTATATACTTACATATGTATACATTTTTAAAAGTTATTTTTTATTTGACCTTTTTGTAATGTAAAGTCTGATGTCTGATGTCATGTTTGCGTCAGACCAGGAAAATGTTGGAATTTCCTTATAGACAAGTTCTAGTATTGTAGAAAACCAAAGGGATAATATTTTTTGACACGGCTGTAAAATAAATTTCACGACAAGTGTCACAACGACATTTAATCAAACGTCAAACGGGTTGCCAGTAACAAAAATAAAATTTGACGTTTCAGTGAAATCATAACCAGTTACATTTTCACTGGGTAATCGTAATATCTAAGCAGCCAACACTTATTTATTTAAGAGTTAGGTTAGGTTATGTTAGTGTTGGCCCTATTCATTTAAGATTAGTTTGTTAGGGTCGGTATTTATTTTTGTTACTTGCAACCCATTTGACGTTTGATTGGCCGGGTGAAAACCGAATCTGTCGTGCGAGCTATTTTAGAGAAGGGCATTATTTTTATTTTCCGGGCCGATAAATGGTACCCGAAAACAAAATCGAGCTTCAGAAATGATTAAAAATGTATTCGATTTTCTCGATGATTACGAGTACGTCTATCGCTGCTGGAAATATTTAGATGGTTGTTATATCCGGAATGAATATCTCTCAAATGTACATATATTTAACTCAACTGTTCAAAATTGGCATTATCCCCCCCTCCCCTCTTGCAAAATTAGCTAATTCGAATTTGTCAATTGTCGCAAGCCATGCATATATGTATGTACTTGCGGTTTGTAGTTAATATCTGTATACCTATCATATCATTATAGCGTATTATCATATTAGCGCTCTTGTATGTGTGTGTCTGTCTGCGATAATGCTCGCCGTGGTATAATTGTCGTTTCGATTCGACACATGTACGTCACAATTAAACACTGCTAACAAAATGTACGAATATAATAACGAATCAAGAAAAAAACCTGTATATATACTGATTGCTACCAATGTTTTTGTTTGTAGTAAAATGGTCTCACGAGCATTTAGCGCCATCTATCGAAAACTATTTTAATTAATTTTTCTATTGGTGTTTTATATTTCTTATGTGTAGTTTTTACTTATAATTAGTCTTCGGTGGTGGAGCGTGCTTTTTCCAGGAAAAAGGACGTTTTGGGGCTATTTTCCAGGAAACAGGGCAAACTACAAAGCTAGAGAGCGAAAAAAAAGGTTCACCATAAAAATGAACAATGGTGCGCAGGGTCGCGCCGGCCTATGCTTATAATAGGATCCCGTTTCATCGCATTTTCGCGCCTATCTCTAGTATTTTAAATACATACTAGTATTTTAAAACGTGGCATATGTATACGAAAAAATAGTTGAATAAAATCTGGAGTCTCGCCTTGGGCTTTGGGAAATGACAGTTCAGCAGTTGGAGCAGTTGGAGTAGCAAAACGCATAACCGTTATACTCAACTCGAACCGTGTTCACATCAGCCATTCAACGGTGGAAACACAGCGTTAATGCCTTCGTTTGTCGAGAGGTTATCGACCCGTGTAAAATTAAACGTTAGGGGCTCAACAATTCTTTGGAACGATTTGTTCTTCTTTGTTATGTGTGTGTGGGTGGGTGGGTGGGTGGGTGAGTGAGAGTGTTTTGTTTGCGAAGCCCGATCCGATCAAACGGAAGCGGAGAGGGCATTCGTGGCCCCCGTTTTACGCGTAATTGAAACGAAATCTGGAAGTGGTAATCCAGGCTGGATGGGATGGTCCATCCAGCATCCAGCCTCCGAAAACCTCTGCGGTCCCTCCGATAAATATTGACGCCGTGTTTCGTGCTTTGCCCGCCGTCGACAGGTTTACCTCGTCTTTGCCTCTAATCTCCCTGACAGTTTACCCACCTACCCGGAAAGGAGATATTTCCCAAGGATTTCCCCCTCCCTCCCTTCTGGATCGCCCTCGCCTCTTTTTTTTTGCACCTAAGGACCCAGACATTATTCATTGCGACCTGAAAATTTGTCGACACGCCGCCGAAATTGCACTTTTTTTCCCACCACTGACCTTTTCACCTTTTTTTCGCACGAACCCCTTCTTCCATTGTCCCACACACCTTCGCTCGTGTCCTCCCTTCCCCAGTGTTTTGTTATAAACCGAAAGATTCGAAACGCTTGTGTTCACTTTTTGAAATCGTTGTCGGGTCTAAAGAGTGCTTTTGAAAGTCCCTTTTCAATTTTCATTGTGATGTACTTTCTTTTTATTAAAGGATTTTTTATTTATTTTTAGCTGCTCGGATAAACGTTTACATATCGAATTAATGTTTGTACTATAATGAAGTATTGTGACAGAATACATAAATTTGTTGGCAAATCTGTCTTTCGTAGGGGTAGATCATGACATGTAGTGGCATATCGTTCAAGACGCGATCGATTGGATGATTTAATTTCGGAAGTGAAACTTCTTTACGGACGGTATAATGAATCTCTTTGATGTAACGTCATCAAACTTTTAAAAATTGCAAGTTGAAACAAAACTAAAATGGGACGACAAGGAAGCTAGGAACTTTACTAGTTACGATAACAAAAATTGTACATATACATACATACTAGGAATTGCAATACCGATTTACCGCTAAACTGCCGAAATTAAAGGTTTAAACCTATGTAAATACTAGGGATCGCAATATCTGTATACCGGTTTACCGGTAAATTTTAAAATTTACCGCAAACTATTTCATCGCGGATCAAGTACATATACAGCCATATTAGTCCATAATATTACATTAAAAATCAATGCAAATGGCGTATTGTGGATTAGGTTGTCTGGAATTTGTTTATTTTCAAATTGATAAATTCACTAGCAACACAGACCGACCAACTCGTAATAAATGCGATCAGACGGTTGTTTCAATTATAAAAACTTAATTATCGAAACTTTCAAATGGTCCAAACTTTAAATAAATAAACATGATTGGCTTTACGAATTTACTTTAATGCATTTATATAATACTATTCACCTTTATTTTTAATTATTTACGATTCAATCTAGGTGAACGTTTTTAGAAAAGGTAACCGAATTTTTTCATTTACCGGTTTATGAAATTTGGCGGTAAATTAATTGCAATCCCTAATACATACATATGTATGTATTTTATATGCTTATGTATGCATATGTACATACACTTATTTGGAAGACTAAAAAAATGTTGTTTTTATAATTCAGTATGCATTATCGCTGAACAAAAATAAAATATGAAAATCTTTGACCCTATATTTTTGCAGACATTGTCGAGATGCATAAACGATTTTGAGAGAGATTCAACGAATACTTATCAAATCGAAACGTCTTATATGTATGCAATATACTGCTTGCGCACTCTTATGAAAATAAGTTATATTATATTTATGTATTATATATACGAAAATTATACATACAATCCGTCTGGCTGCATCTGAATATCTTCAACGTGACTCCTCTGCATAGTTTCTCTCCTATCTAATCTGTTTTGCCATATTATTCTTCTCAGTGCGACACACACACACACACACACACACTTACTATGCATTGTATATTATAAGTATGATACGTATATCATACAACACAACATATGACAATAAGTAAGTATCCGCTTATATTTTCCCGGGGCGTTTTGCATTTGTTGCACAATCCGATATTTGAATATATGCAAATGAGCCGAATGTGTGTGTTCCGATGATTTTATACGTATTATTGCAAGTTTAGTTATGCCCATTATTCAAATGTCATTTGTCATCGTGCGGTTTTTTTTTCAATTGCACTCTAGCCCACCTATAAGCAGACGTTCTCAATTAGTGGTTCACAAACCACTCGAGAATCTGTTTAAAATCTTGAGAATCTTTTAAGACTTGGAAAAAATTAACTTATGTATATCTATTCTTTATTTCATTTGACATGACACGAATTTATTTATTTATTTTTATATTAGCATATACCTGGAAGGCCTTACAGGTAACCCCAATGCGCCTTCCTGGCCAATTACAAACAATGCAGCATTTTTATTATATACAAGTCGCTGAATTACAAGACACTGAAAAACTCGCAAATTAACGAGACATCTATGAATTGTACATTAATCATACTCGAATAGTGGTGGCATAGTAGGTAGGAAGGCTTTTAGCCAATTTTAATGGGGAACCGTTTCAACAATGAAATCAGAAAAATTGGCAAACTCTGATAGGAAACGATCGACCTGGTGTCACAAATCCAGGTCTGACCAGCAGCACTACAGATATAATCAGAAAAATTCTTTTCGATCGAGGTCAGCTCATGGGATCGAACCCGGCACCTCTCGACGCTAAGCAGAAGCTTAACGACCGAGCTATGCTACTGGCTATTGTATTTGAGTAGTTAAAAAAAAGGTTTAAAATAGCTGCTACACACGATAATTTGCATCTTAGTCCGCAAATTACCTTGGTGCCCCCGCCAAAAGGCATTTGCACATTCCGTGGAGACAAACCGCACACCGATGCATAATTCAATGAGACCAGTTTCAACTTTTACCACACATTGTACGAGTGTCTATTACCGGTGTTGCCTTGCCACCTATGTATCTATAATGTGATATTAAGATATGATGCAAATATGTACAACATTTTCCTTTGCAAGTTTCTCATTCTGCTCGTACTTATAATGCCATGCTAACGAGTTTACGTCTTTGGAAAATATGTTCATATTATACTGCTGTAGATTCCAGTTTTGTGTACACACTTAAGTACACATTTACAGTTAGCAGACGTGGTGATTGTAATTGAGGTATTCCACTTCCAAACAGATATAGTATAATACAAGATTTGACTTTTGGCATGATCTATCACTGTCTCTCTGTGACATGCGTGCATTATCAGAAAATTATCAACGGTTTGAATTATTAATATATTCAGCGCAAGAGCGATTACGGACTAACTTAAATTCTAACAGTAATGAGTTTATATATTCTTCTTTAAAACAACGAAGTGTTGAAGACACGTGTCGTACAATTTTGGTTAAGATGTGCCATTAATCAATGGTGTTACTTATTACATTAGGTGTGCCGCAAATCGATGATGTGTCTTATCCCTACTGGTTAATCGTTTTAATTGTTAACGTTGATTACACATCATGTGACAATGAAAGAGTCATACATGATGGTGTCATACTAGTGACGAATTGGTGATATCTTAATACATATAATGGTAGAGGGTTGTCGTTAGCCCTTAACTCGTGCAATTATAATTTCTTAAATTTAACCGTCAATCGTAAAGATCTCTCACTATATGTGTATGTAACTTTATCTGGGAAATTTACATCACACACTACAATTTTTTTGGGAATAAAACGAAAGAAACACATACTGTCTTATCATATAAATAAATAAAGTCTACTGGCGAAAAATCGAGTGGTACGTGGTACATATTTTATTTTAGATACTTTTAACTATGTGAAGAAACGCAGCACCATATTCATGGTACACAGTCCCAGAAATCACCCCCTGGAGTGTTTTTGGTGATATTTTATCCTTGCTTGACAGTGATCGATAACGGTGAATCCCATATTTGAAGAAATATAGTAGAAACTTGTCGGTCGCATATGGATATGCATACACGTGCGACCTCCCAAACATATGCATTCTGCACGTGCACAGCGGGAAGCCAAGGACACGTGACGTCCCATACCAGGCAGTGTGTTTTCTCCCTAATAATTGGTTAATGGTTAGTTTTCTGTTACCAATGTGTTCTCTAGAAAGCAGCAAAGGATTAAATCTTTCTCATCTGATTTAAATCATCAGCAAATGATTAAATCGCTCTGGAAAACAAAAGACTCTACCTACTAATAGACCGTGTCGATAAGTTAGCGAGATAAGATAGCGAGACGAATTTTGAATTAATTCGACCTGTGTGATCACAATTTAGTCCAGCACATCACACCAATTTGAGTCCACTCATACGTACATTGTACATATTATATCTGTGTATGTGGGCAAAGTTGAATCAGAGTTTGGATTTAAATGATATACATTTGTATGTATATGTACCTAAATTTGTGTAATATGTTGGTATGTGTGTATCCGAAAGAAGATAGACAAGCAGAAGTAATATGTAGATAATATGAGCAACGCGTGGTTATTTACATTGTGGATCCCACCCCATTTCGCCCCCCTCCTGGAGAGGTAAGCAACATTAAGAATTGACAATTCAATAGCTTCTTCATACAATTGAGTTAGGTATAGTTGCCCCACCCGGGACAAATACGACTACTGTCTGTCTCTCTGTCTCGGAGGGTGAGACTCACCCCCACCGTTTCTCAAACGCACTTTTTATCATACAAGGAATTAAGAATTAAGTTCCTGAGATTTTATATCATTTCATTTTGAACAGCTAGTAAACAGATACTAACTCAAACAAAGAAGCAGTTATGTACAATATATGTATATAAACAATTTTTTGTTGAAAATAAAAAAAAAACGTCTATTTTGTCGTGTTTTTAGAATACAACCCACGCATAATTGAATTTATATGATTTCAACTTTTTTTTCAAAATCACACGTCGATTTACAAGTGGTGTGTGTGTGTGTGTGGGCGTTTTGTCGCCACGGCTTGAGGATCGCTGTCGAGGCCGCGTTCACTTCATTTGATAAGCAAACAATATGAATTATTAATTTTTGTGTGGACTGTTTTATTTTCGTGCGCGCCTCTTCAAATTTGACAGCGAGCAGGGTGCGCGGTGCGATTCGAAACGCTCTTTCGCGATATTAATTATTTACCGGCTCGGGGGAAAACCGCGTGTGCCACCCCTGACACCTCAACCCATTATTGCGCACGGCTCGCCAATTGAACATCGCCACATCAATGTTATGTACATACATATATATGCCTGTTTGTAGGTTCGTGGCAATATTATGGTGGACATTGATTTAAGATTTACATACCTACGTATATGTTGGCAAGTTTCTAGCAATTTGTGTGTCGGAGATATAACTTACTCGTCTGTCAACAGATGAAGCTTTTGTTCGCAACTCAATAGATGCGGCGATTCTATTTGTAATTTTCTTCGTGGAAATCGAAACATCTTTATGGAAAAAGTGTATTTTAAAAACGTATATTTTCTTTCAAATTTGTTTTGCCATGTCGAATACATTTTTTCAAGTTCTGTTCGGCAAACGCCCTTCACTCTTGTCTCGTAACGTAACCTTACGCTACCACGCTAAATATTTAGAATGCAATAGATATGATATAATCGAGAAAAGTCGAGAATTCAAGGTCCCCGTAATCCTTTGTTTCATAGATTACACCAAAGCTTTCGACTGTGTCAATTGGAACTGTCTATGGAAGGCATTGAGATGAGATGGGGTGTCCCAAAACAACTAATAACACTCATTCACAATTTATATGGCATAATACGGCAACAGTAAGAATAAATGGGGAGTCCAAAAAGGCAGGGATGCATTGCACTGTTTCCTGATCTTTTTATGCATATGGGAAATACATGATGAGAAGAGTACTCGATGTGTGGGAAGGTGAAATAACAATAGGCGGCAGAAAGATTTCTCACGTAAGATTCGCAGACGACACGGCGTTAACCCTTTGCCCGCGTCACCAAATTTAGCGAACATGCCCTGTACGCGGCCGCTTTTTTGCGGATTTTGTTATCGCGTTTTCGACTATATAGGTTGTAGGAATATAGGTTGTAATATTTTTTTGAATTTTACAACCTATATTTTTTTTTTGACTACTGCCATCTATTGAATTTGGTAAAGTATACATTTAGTAATATTTTCAACCAAGTTATAAAATTTTAACACAATAGACGGCTCTTATAAAGCTTGGAACTTCCAAGACATCTATGCGTGTCTCGCGCGCTGAGGGCATGTTTGCTAGGACATGTATAGTAGTCGTACGCGGTGGAAAGGTTAATGGCCAGCAATTAGGATTAAATGGCTGAACTACTTTGCAGAATAGATATATAGAGTATACACCTGGGTTTAGAGATAAACAAAAACCGATTCAATGACAAATTTGAGACTCTTATAATTTATAAAGTCTAACGCTCTAAAAGACTATGTGGAAGTCGACGACTTTATCTATGTACCTAGGTGCTTTAATCTCAAGGGAAGGAGGATGCCAAGCGGAAATCTGCAGAAGTGTAGGAATGGCGAAAACGGTGGTGATCAGTCTGGTAAAATTATGGAAGAATCGCTCTATTATGATACAAATGAAAATCCATCTGGTACGATCTTATAGAGTCGAGACATGGACCGTGAAAAAGAGATAAAGGGACATTCTATAGGTAGATTCATTCAAAATGTGGTATTGGAAACTAATGCTGCGCATACCATGGACCGCAATACGCACGAACATCTCCATCCCCAATGAGCTGAAAGTATCAGAGAGACTTCACAATATGTAGAAAAAGAGTTCTTTCATAGTTTGGTCATATGGCCAGGAAGAATGTGGAAAGTCTGGAGAGGCTGGTAGTCACCGGAACGCTGGAATGAAAGCCGAGCGAGAAGACAGTCTCCCAAGAGATGGTCTGACCAAATTAAGGAACTGGCCGGATCATCCCTTAGGGCGAAAACACACAGTACGGAACGTCGTCAAGTTCTCCTACACTTCTTCAAATATAGGATACACCGTTATCAATCACTGTCAAGCAAGGATAAATACAAGGATACAATTTTAACGAAAACACTTCAGGGGGTCATTTTGGGGCGGGATGTGCTGGGCGTTCCACGAATATGTGCAAGGCACGGCCCATTTTTTTCGCATGTTTTAAAGTATCTAAAAAAAACAACGTGCCACGTGCATCGCTGTGCCCTTAACGCTGTCTTTAACTTGACACAGAACCGGTAGGACTGGAGACGGATCGTCAATCGTATCCAAGATGACACCAATGACCACGAAAAGAAAATATTATACGATGTTAATAGCTCTCACACTTTTTAGTGTTTCGTATAAATAAGTCAATGAAAGCGCTTTTCCAAATTTTACATGCAGCTTTTATTCACAACATAAATCAATCTGTTGGGTTATTAATACTTTTCGAACTTTTAGACAATAAATCGATGTACGTCACGACACTGTAACCCCTAAACTATACGAAACGATTTTATCAATGTGATCCTTAATCGTATTTTTAATTCGACAAAAGATTCTCAGAGACAAATCAATAGATAAGCTTCTTTAACCACTTAATCGCCACGCGTTAGAAACCGATTCGATTATTATGTTTGTGTTTAGTGCCAACTCTTGTCACACTACTTCTTGAATATTTGTATAACCTTTTTCAATTTCATTTGTATCACAGGAAATTTTTAGATGTCACTGTGAAGAAACCAAAATTAATTTCGAATCATAGTCTTAAACACGAAAGAGCGCGCACCGGTGGGGTTATGACGATTAAGTGGTTTATTTGTAATAAGTCGATGGTCCTCTTTACGGTTATACTGATGCATGTATCTAAGATTCGACGTTTGAAAACGAAAGTGTGAATTTTGTACATATGTCACGTGATTTGTTAACACGTTATGTGCCAAAATTTCGCGCGTCTCTTTCGGGGTGTGTTTCTCGTTTGGGTAAAAAAAGGGAAAAAAGAGATATTTGTAGAATTGTCTCCCAATATGATTATCGTTTTATTCGTATCACGCGCGCCTCCTCTGTCACTCATGCTATTTTCACTAGAACTCGCCTATTTTGCATAGTCTTATTGAGATCCGATTACTTTATAGGCGCGAGAGCAGTGGCGACGCACGTTCCCTTTTTTTATTATATACACGCTTCGCCAATATTATCTATAATATAGTATATCGAAGAAGTATATTCGCTGCCTGGAACTTGTTTTTTATTTTATTTTATGTGCATACATACGTATATAAAATATGTAGCACAAAATATGGTACGCAAACGTTTCTACAATAGATTTATATTGTTTTATGACATTAATCATACATATAATATGCTATTCTGTATGTCTGTCTGATATAACGCTCGTCGTACTATAATAGTCGTTTCGATTCGACATACATATGTACGTCACAGCTAAACCACTGCCAAAAACGTATACCATATAATAGCAAAAGAAAATAACTTCTATATATACTGTTTGTTGCCAATGTTTCTTCTACGCAAATAGACGGCGGCAAATAGTTTCTGAGCGTTTTCCGCCATCTATTGAAAATTTATTTAATTCATTCATTTTTCTTTTGGTGTTTTATATTATTTAAATGTAGGTAAATATATAGTTTTTACCATTTTTTTTTAATTAAATATAAATATATTTAAAAGGTATTTGAAAAAAATTCGACCGTGTGCGGATCGAACACAGAACCGACACATTTCTTTTAATTTTTTTTATTTAATAACTTAATATGCCAACACCCATGCGATGATATTTCATCTGGTACAACACTATATATAATATAATTACAGTCTTGTCAATAATCTTATGGGAGATGATATAATTTGAACTATAAGTCTTTCAGTTTCTATTTGTTTTATTTGATGGTTATTTGATGTGTAAAGTTGGAGTTCAAACATTTCACCTTTGATAATTTACTCTTTTCTTTTGTATTGTATGCTATACATGTGTAATTGTGAATTTCCGGTACATTATTAAACTACAAATAACCTGATAAATATCAGTTTTGTAAGAGAAGAAAATTTGTAATATTAAAAAAAAAAACATCTAAAGCTGTATAGATCTAATCTTGTTTAAAAAACAAAGGGAAAAAATGAGAGCTCTTTCTAATGTAAAAATCTTTTCCAACGGTACTCTTATTTTTTTCCTTTATCCACAATTTGAGAAACGCCATTTGTACATGACAATTACCAATACACCAGATTTTGATTTTTAAATGCTTTCTATTATTACCAAATTATGTTCACAATACATCTTATATCTATTTTAATAGCTACTGATCTACTGATCATTTTTAATTTTAATTTAATTTTGTTAGTAATCATTGTATTATACTATTTTAATATTAATGTACAGTGTAATAGGAAAAAGAGCTTAAAAACCCATTTACAATTCTCATAATATTAATTAAAGACTCTCTAAATTCGACGATCTAAAGCACATTGTGTTTAGGCAATCTGTGAATACACCAGATAAAAATCCTCATCACTTTGAAATACGATGAATTTTGTCGCAATCAAGTTTTGGTATATGTAATTCGGCAACGTGAGTAGTGGAACACATTGAATCGCAGGGCTCGGTCACATTGTTGTTTTTATTTTGACATTATTTACTTTTTAGTCGATGAAGTGTAATTGCGCCGCCACTGCGCCACGGGACCGACTCGCACTGGAGACCAGCCACTGCACAGGAAATGGAAACATTAATTCGTAATTTTGTTTTTCAATTTTCCGGAAGCCGCCTCCCCATGTCCTCCCACCCCTGACAACACCCTCCCCCCACCCTCCGCCTCTTCACCTCACACCCTCCGTCCCTCTCGCTCGTGCATTTAACGTCTCCGACACTGGAAGTGGGGTTGATTCGACCCCCCGGTGCATTCGATCTGATACGACCCACTAAATATCGTGTTGAAACTATCTAACACACCGCGTTCATCTACTGTTGGAATTTTATTTTTGATTGCCAAGTCGTCATGTACATAATATATTATATGTAAATGGTGCGTTTTAGGAGCTGCCAAATTGAACAATTGTGTATCTGTGCTGACACAACACGATGCATTCGACAAGGATATTCCAACAATCTCACTCTATCTTAATTCGATTCAAGGCGGATGTGTCGCGATGCGATTTTGAATTACTTCAAAAACATGTGCTGACTTAATTTTAACTGAACAGGTTTAAGTGATAACAAGGAAAGGTCTGATAGCAACGAATTCAAATATCACACGTTCATATATAAGATGATTTTGATTTTGAGTTTTTTCTATTTTTTTATTATTTTTAAATGCTTTTTATTATTACTAAATTATGCTCACAATACATATTATATCTATTTTAATAGCTAATGATCTGCAGATAATTTTCTATTTTACAATTTAATTTAATTTGGTTAGTAATCATAGTATTATGTTATTCTAATGTTAATTTACAGCATAATCGGAAAAAGGGCTCAAAAACCTATTTACAATTCTTATAAATGCTCATAATACATCTAATACATAATATTAGTTAAAGACTCTCTAAAGTCGATGACCTAATGCAGAATTTACATACATACATATGTATATGGCTCCTTATTCCTATTTTCAATATTTTATCTAATATTGAAAATTACATACCTGTTATTTTCCGGTAAACTGGTATTTATACAAACATTACCGAATAACCAGTAATTGGAGATGAAGGAAAATTTGAAATCCGCAGTACATGCATACATACATATGTATATTCAAATACGAAGTATTGTGACCGTGAGAAAATTCGGCCTGGGTTTTTCTACTAAAGTTGGCGGTTTTTTTCTTGGTAGTGTTGGTTAAAAGTGAAAAAAAAAGTATTATTTTAACGAACCACCACTGGGTATTACTAGACAAGGCGAATGTTTATTTCAACGTTGAAAAAAATGACATGCAAAAAATGTATTCACAATTTAGCGTATACTGTGTCGAATCAAAGACATTACACTGCGATAGAACAATATACACCTTTTATTATATAATCTCAGTCGTGACATCATTCACCTTTATCGTATTAAATCAGTGTCTCACTTTTATAAGGTCAAATGTACACATTATTTAATACTAGTGGTTTTACCCGGCTTCGCTCGGTATTTGTAATATTTTATATTATTTTATTTTTACATAGATATGTATATACCAGAAAGATCCCAATGCGCCTTCCTGGACAATTAATTACAACCAATGCAGCATTTTATTATTTCATAGATCACTGTATTTCCAGAAGCTGAAGAACACGAAATAACAATTAATTAATTAATCCATTGAGACATCTATGGATTTAGATTTTGTACATATTTTTTACGAATTATACACACAATAAATACAGAAGATTTGTGACAACAGGAAAGATGATTTTTGTCAATTTTTAGGAACCGTTTCAACAATGACCAGATACACTTGGCAAACTCTGATAAGAAACGATCGATTTGGAGTCACAAATACCCCCAAATCTAACCAGCAGTATGGCGAATCGAACCTACTGATCACTTGGTGCTAAACATACACGCTACCATTAAGCCATACTGCTGGCTGATATTAACAACTTAAACATCGCAAAACAATCTAATAGTAAATCTTAAATTTATTTTAATGAATATCGATATCGTCGTTGCAGAACTTTTTTGTTTTCGATGTTCCTAACAAACCTTACATACAATTACATTAAATCTTACATAGAAAGTCTCTTTCAAAAGTATATATTAGATGTTCATGTTATATGTATAACGTACCTAAAAACAACCAACCAACCTAAAAGCTACCAACAGTGGAATTTAGCAATCTCGTTTCCTTCACTTAGGCCAAGTCGCGGCGTTCTCTGCCATGTTTAGTTTCACTCTACTGTGCGTGTTTTATAGATATATTTTTTTATTCTCAACATGAAAATTGCATATGACAAAAGAACTTTTCGCTCGACAAAGTTTTTCGTAGATTTATGCTAAACTGTTGCAATTTGAGCGGTAAATTCCAAATAGATTGGTGCACGACTATTGTTTCGGTCTGGACTTTACTGGAAGATTAGCATGCGAATGTTGTCAAAAGTCAGTGACGTTTGATACGGAAAGAATTGTCAATAGTTCGTTAACCTTGTTCGTTAAGCAGCCGGATTGGTAGGGCGGGCTAATTTACATGTAATTGTCTTGTTCGTAGTGAAACAATGCGCGTAGCAAAAGTGCTTAATTTGTTTGAATTCCCATATCCGCGTTTAATTAAGCGTTTCGGAATTCAGTTAGGCCATCCCCTCTACACTCCATTCTCTCGCTGATTTTGAGCGACCCTCCAGCCAAATTCTCTTTATCTATTTATAAAATGATAAACTCCACACTATGCGTGGAATATTTTGGAGGGGGCGTCTCTGAAAGAATTTTCAATAATTTTTCCAAATATAAACTTTTTTTAAATTACTAATTGATTACGGAAGTGGTAACGAAGAGTGCGTGCGCTAGCTTTTTCATTTTCATACTCGTAAAATGTGTCTTTTTTTAAACTCGTAAAGTGTGTACTAACTCATTTTTTTTAATTATATAAGAATACTCAAGAAAATGTTTTACCCACGGAGCATTATTTTTTTACTTTATCTATGTACGTAGTAACAATAGATGAAGTTTTGCGATCATGCGAAAATTCGAACTCGAGATTTTGACTGATTCGAACTCAGAATCGATCACTGATCACGTTTTCATGATCCAGAAAAAATGTGTGTATTTTGGGCATTTTTTGAACACCTTTGGTCCTATCGAACTGAGGCTTGGTATTGGCTAATGAAATTCTTATCGACACGACGTAAATTTTTAAGTTGACCGGAAATGGTACCTCCCCTTATAGGTGTACTCTTTTTTTTTTTAAGTTTTTGAACTCAATTATCTCCCAAGCCGTTAACTGAATCGGACTAAATGTAATAGAAATTATAATCTTTATAATTTTATATTTTTACCTGTACCGGAAGCAGTACTTTTACTCTAGAGAATCGAGGTTTTTTTATCTCTTTCTCAGAAACCTTTTGGTTTATTGAACTGAAATTTTATATCTAGAAGTTTAAGCTTAATACCAAGTTATGTATAAAATTTGGTAAGCATCCGTCAACCGGAAGTGGCAGTTTACTCTTGTTCGATTTTTCTTCTACTATTTTTATCGACCTCTTATTTTACTATTGTTTCCCATATTTTTATATTTTTCAGCTGAAAAAATTATGTATATTTCAAAAGGGCCAAATAAACTCTTAATCCATAATAAAGATTATATATTTGTACATATATATACTTACTTAGGTAATTTTATAATATGGGTAGTTATTTGAATTGCATCATAATTTTCAAGTAAAGTGCTTTGTGGATATTATGTAGTTGTAAATAGGACGAAGTCAGTTCGTTATATTCAAATTGGTCAGTTTGTTGTATTCAACGAGCTCGATAACCCTAGTTTAAATATCATTATACAAATATAAGTACGCTCTACCCCCCCTCACCCCTTAAGAATAAAATCTGGACACAAATTCTCTTGCAAGGATCCATTTGCTTGAGACATTCAGTATGTAATACACGGTCGCGTAATGGCGGTTAGGTCGCCCTCGAATTAAATTTAACGAATAAAAAAATCGAGTGTTGCCCGGCACCCCCCCCCCCTCTCCTCTTCCCGCATCTACTCGTGCCCCCTTTCTTTGCGTCAATATTTGTAAATTTAAATTGGTTTGTTATTTTTGCGGGGAAAAAACCGTTCACCCGAGGAGGACGAAGGGGGTGGCCGCAGATTTTTCCCCGGGGTTATACCTAAACGAACCCGAAAATCACTTTCGTTCTTCTGGGAGGGGGCTGTGACTGGGCCGCGTGATTTACCACGTTTACCCAGAATTTGCCACGTTGTCGACTTGGCTCTCCTCCCCCCGGCACCCCCTTTCCAGCATCGGTGGGGTAATTACTGAATTATATATCTAATATTTTCGCTCAAAGGGGCTTAATTTGAAAATTCGATTTTTGCCGCCGGAAAATATTTACTTTTCGCGTGCTCTGCGGGAAAAATAATAATAGACGGAAAAAATGTGGCCGGTTTATCGCGCGCGTGGAAAATTGAATATCATTTGCATTGATATTAATAATTATTATTAGCGTGGATCGATCGAGCCGAATATATTAAGTTATTTAGTAACCCCTCCCCCCCCCCCTGACTCTTTTGGTTTTTAATGGACTAAACTGTCTTTGTGTTCTTAAAGGATGGTATTGTAATGGGGCGATTGGTCGATTTATCTTGTATACGATCCTCAACTTGTACTAAAATTTCAGTGTCAAAATATTATTAAAAATTGTAACGAATTTGAATAAACAGCAAACATACAATCATTCGTCTTATGTATTGTAGAGTGAAAAAGCACATTCTAAAAATTGTTACTGTGTGAGATCATACATGGTTAAAGTTAAATTTTCTAACTAACGTCCATACGCGTTAGCACGTATAACACAAATATTTTATTTATTTATTTTAAGTTTAATTGTGGACCATTGTGGCACTATAGGAGTCCCTAATGTGCGACAATGGTCGAAAAAATATAGAGAGATGAGAAAAATAAAAATATATACACAAACAAAAAAATCATTTATACATAATCATAAAATAAACAATTATAATTTTTTTATTCTGTACATATACCAGGAAGGCCTTACAGGTAACCCCAATGTGCCTTCCTGGCCAATTACAAACAATGCAATATTTTTGTTATACAAGTCGCTGAATTACGAGACACTGAAAAACTCGCAAATCAACGAGACATCTATGAATTGTACATTTATCATACTCAAATAGTGGTGACACAGTAGGTAGGAAGGATTTTAGCCTATTTTAATCTGGAGCCGTTTCAACAATGAAATCAGAGAAAATTGGCTGTGATAGGAAACGATCGACCTGGAGTCACAAATATCCATGTCTGACCAGCAGCTTTTTCAACAAAATCTTTTCACTCGAGGTCAGCTCATGGGATCGAACCCGGCGCCTCTCGGTATTAAGCAGAAGCTTAACGACCGAGCTAATAATAATAGCAGATAAAGTAAAAATATCAATTAATAAAATACAAAGTAGGGAATGTCTTGTATATAAGAAGCAGCCGCGAATGCAAAATATCCCTGTGAGGCCCAAATGGAATAGAGAAGATCAAAATTCCACTCAGACATCTCATTATGAAAATAATGATGAGTGCAGGCTACCAGATAAATATATTAAAATAATCTCCGATAGTAATATATTACACTACATACAATGTACATCCACGCTAAGTAAGAAAAAGGAGGGCTAGGTAGATGAGGAGTGCAATGTTTCGTAACATGTTCAGCCGCACATTTCTAATCAACTCTACCGTGGCTACGGAAGTTTTCACTGTAGTTAAAGTAGGAGGAATATGCAATCGAAGGCCTACTACGAATACTACATACATACGTACATATATGTATGTACAGGTCGACAGGTTTGTAATAAATTATGGAAGCAGCGATTGTAAGGTAAACAGTTTTTCATACACATCACGGTTTGAGAGTCGCATCCGTACACATTACATACATATAGTATCAGAGAAAATACATAAAGAAAGTGACATAAGAAACACATAAATACGGAATGATGAAATATGTAAATTGGAGTGTGAAGGTCTGGTTTTTTATTTGAGCTCTTCGCGAAAACTGATTACCATCTTGAAGTGTGCATAGGTATGTATGTATATTGTATAGTGTTTATTTGTAGATATAAATACGTAGGTGGGTTAGGGGTGGGACGGGTGGGTGGTTGGGGTGGGATTGGGGTTGGTTACGTGAGTCCTTGTGGACTTCCCCCGCAAGGAGAGCACGTCCGCTACACTGAGCGTTAATAATTAATGTTTGCTCAGTCACAGGACCGGAAATGTAGCTCGCAAAATGGATGTTCATACAAATGATTTTTCTGTCTCGTATACCAAGCCGACGCCATGTACCTACAAGATTTTTTCCTCTGATTGAGGCACACACGTGGAACTTCTCCATTCCAAAACTAAGAATACTTTCTGGAGAAAAATCTTGCTCATATTCATCACATGGATGAATACCGGTCAATTTTAAATCCCATATTTGCATGCATATTGACTCGGATGTGTGCACACCCGGTCGACCCCCTACGGCGTGACAATCAGCCCTTAGAGTTGTAATAAACTCACGTATCGATCTCTATATATTTGGCCATTAAAAATAGTCGTTTGTTGGCAGAAAAGTTTCATATAGTTTCTCTGTTTATGACGAATCGAATCGTTCTCGTAGGTACCGCAGTTGTGGAAACACTGCAGTGTAGAAGAGTGTATGATGTTTTCATATTCGATTCCGAAAATTCATATGAAAATATATGTACGTATAATAATACATATAATGTTAATTATCGTATGTATTAATGTGTACATACATAGTTGGCGGACAATGAGATTTTCAGGCACATTAACCATCGCCCTTGAAAACTATGCCAACAAAGAGAACAGTGCCAAACTATTCACGGGCTTAGGAATTCCGCAACATTACGGTGAACTTTGTGTTGGAAAATCTTGGAAAAATGCTTTCTCATATATAGCCTTTTGGTGTCACGTTTATCCTATCAAACCTGATTTTTAGTTTTGTTTTATTATTTCGGAAAAATTGCTGGCTGCGTCGAATCGTATTTGTACTCATAAATTCAATTTTCATGAAATTCGATATGACAAATATTTGTCTATGTAGTTTCTATAATATTTCGGTTTGAATTCAATTCAACGTACATATGCACAATATAATTATTTTCATTGTTAATTACATCATATGAAACTTTGTGTATTCATTACAAAAATATATGCATGTGTATATATGATTATTAGGAAACTACATATGTGTTTTATTAATAATAGTATAAAAATAATTTATAACACACCCATACCATACTAACTTGAAAAAACTGTTAGTAATGTCTGTTACAGACATTACTAACAAACTAACCAGTAGATTCTATGACAGAATCACTAATAACCATACTAACACACTTGTGAACAGTCTCGGTGATTACAACAAAATGTTTATACCCTTCAGGTATAACACACAGATTACCTAAACGCAATCTGCTTTAGATCGTCGACTTTAGATAGTCTTTAATTAATATTATGTATTAGATGTATTATGAGCATTTATAAGAATTGTGAATAGGTTTTTGGGCTCTTTTTCCTATTATGCTGTACATTAACATTATAATAATATAATACTATGATTACTAACCAAATTAAATTAAAATTTTAAAATAGAAAATGATCAGTAGCTATTGAAATAGATTTAAGATGTATTCTGAACATATGTAGTTTAGTAATAATAAAAAGCATTTAAAATTCAAAAATCAAATTAATAATAGTAATGTAATGTGTACAATATCCATATAGATATGTATGTATGTATATCTTCAGTTGAGATATCTCATGCACATATCGGTATGTGGTATATTTATGTATGTAAATTTGAAATTAAATTCAAATAATGTTGACAGATGTGGGTAGGTGGCCAATGAATTTGATAGGAAGCGTTTCCACAATGAAATCAGATAAATTGGCAAACTCTGATAGAAAACAATCGACCTAGAGTCACATACATACATACGTATGTATACGTACATACATCTAATATTTTTAATATTTAATTTTTTGATATCTCACTTTTTCGCATTTGCATTTTCTTTTGTTGAACTTTGAGACCGATAGAACAAAATATAATACATAATTTATGTTAACGTGTGTAAATAGCTGTTGTTGTTTTTAGTTTATTTTTTTGTTATCGATTCAATTCCAATTTTCGTCAGATAGTTCGGCTGGCAGTTGTGAAACGGGTTTAAATTGGCTATTCATCAGCATGACGGAAAAAAAATGTGTATCAATCAATATCGATGAGTATGCAATAAAGGCCCATTGGGTAAGAGCGGAATTCGACCGACCACAATAATTCTTTGTTTGGTTTACCGAGAATTATATACATGTTCATTTCTACATAGACACTAATTTCTTCAAATGAGCACCAAAATCGTCACTAAATTATGCATCGAGTAATTGTGTTTACACATTAGCACTAGTATTTTTTCGAACAAAGACTCTACTTTAGCGTTTAGCTTTTTTACTTCCTTTTAATAGTTTTGCTAATATCGATGGCTTTCTGCTGCGTTTTTCCCTATCTTTACCTGATACTTTACGACCATTTTGCCAGTGATGGACACCGGTGAGACATTAGTACACATGACTCTAATCGATTCGAACCGGTTGACACCCTAGGACGACTTACAGCTTATACAGTATACACCGAAGTTTTCTTCATCGATTGAGACTCAATGAAAAGTGCGAATAAATGAAAAACTACCGTGTGTTTTACATCAGAAAAAATTTACACAAAATATATGTAGTACACTAGTGGTTTTAACCGGCTTCGATCGGTATTTGAAATATACGGGTACCGGAACAGGAATCCGGATTCGGTACTGAAAAATAAATCCGGAACCGGAAGTGAAAAAGGAATCCTGATCCGGAACTAAAAAGATAATCCGGATTCGGAATTGAAAAAGATTCCTTATCCGGAACTGAAAAAGGATTCGGGTTCCGGTACTAAAACCGGAATCTGGATCCGAAACTGAAAAAGGAATCGAAAACCGGAACTGAAAAAGGCATCCGAATACGGAACAATAAATAATCCGGAACAGGAACTGAAAACGAAATCGAAATCGATATCGGTATCATCGTCATAGAAAATTATATTTTTTCGATAACGTCACGGATTCTACCACGCAAACCTTACATACAAAATTGCTTTCGAAATTATATTATATTAAATACGCACCAGGTTCTTACCTGGCTAGGTTTGTGAAGTGATTCTCAAGGAAGAGAGGAAGGGGGAAGTAAGAAGATGTAGTTTTCTCCGTCGTCTTCAATCTGGTTTCGTGCAATGTTACAATTGACTACGTACATATATGCAGTGGCGGCTCGTCCATACGCACTGCGGTACTGCAGCACCCCCAAGGAAATTGAGAAAAATTTAATATTATTATATACATAAATGTATGTATATTATATGAAAATATCAATATTATTTAAGCGTGTATTAAGCTCGCCCGCACACCGATACATCCAATAATGATCGTACATCGCGGTACTAATATTGGAAAGTGAGGCATCATTTATGATTTTGTGCAGTACGGTTTTCGATGGAATATGCCGAGTGGGCGAAGGAGGGGCGCGGGGGCAGCTAGAAGCTTTGTCCCTACTGCACTCCCAACAGTACACATTTCTTTTTGCTTTCATGTGCGCGCCGCGCGCTCGACACGCTCCTGACTTTTCTTCATTTCTTCTGCACCTTTTGTCTTTTCTTCTACACCTCTTTCACTTTCTACGTTTCTACACTTCCTTCTACACGTCACTCTAAGTATTTAAGATGGTATCAAAATCAAGAGAAGCTGCAATCTATTAATATCGATGCATTTTCAATTAAAGAAAACTTAAAAAGTTAAAACTACCTCTTTGCCAGAACGGTGTTTTTCATCAATAAATAGAATAAAGACATACATATATAAGAAACACAATGGTTCAAGAAAGATTGACAGATTTGTCTATGCTGTCAATTGAAAAAAAATGATTATGAACAGTGAAAAATTTGACGAAAAGGTGATAGGCCTTTTTTCAAGGAAAAAAGACAGAAGAATCAATTTTTTAATGAAATAAAATACATATAATGTTTAATTTTGATAATTTTGTTGTTAATAGTAAAATATAATCCAAATAATTTTATTTTTATTTTTAATCAACCGCAGCACCCCGAGATGTCTTATCCACGAGCCGCCACTGCATATATGTGTGGCGAAAACAAGATTTCAATCACGATTCGATCCGTGTGTGTTATCGAGAATGCTAGGAAGATGTTTAGTGTAGCACCTACATACATACATACATACATACATTGTATTTATATCTACCAAGAATGGTAAGAATGGACTAGGATTGGCCAAGTTCCAACAATTGGTCGTTGGAAGGCTGGTGATGATGATATATTTCGGAAGATTATTATCTCCGGATGCGATGGTCGTCTTCATTAGACTTAATCTTGGAAAAGAACGGTTGGGAGGGGGGGCGGGAAAAGCTTTTCCCACTTCCACGTTATGGAGCTTTACATTTTTTTAAAATATGATAATAAAGAGAAATCACGAGGGGCGCGACACAGCTTGGCACTCTGCTCGTTTAATTTTTTTTCGTTTAACCCTCACTAATTATACCTCCGTGCATTTCCGACCCGACGCAACTATAGGGTTAACCTATCGATTGTCTCGGCACGCTACTCGTTCCGATTCGACACGCACTTTTTATTATTTCAAATGGACCGCGCCACGTATCCAATTTGAAATACTGCCTGTCCCAAAAGCCTCGTATTCGCGTAAGAGTGTCAAATTTACATTTAAAATTCATTTTGAAGATGGATTATAAATTAATCGTTATTTACTGGCTAATCCAGCTCTACTTAACCTTTGTTTTGAACAAAAACCGATATTGAAATGTAAGGATTTTCAAAAGAATTGTGGAGCTTTTTATAAATAAAATATTTTTAACCTTTGAAGGACGAAACGTCGAGATCGAACGAGTGTCCCGAACCGGGGTCGAGTAAGACCCCAGTATTTTTTAATCAACATAAAAACGTTTTAGTCCTATAGCATGTTTTTGACTATTTTTATATTCAAAAATAACGACAGCCATCGACATCCCAACAGGCGACTGCATGACTCAATAGCCACGCGCCAAAAGCGACGAAAACAATAGCTTACGAAAATATAGCTGTCTCTTTCTCTCGCATTGATTCACCGATCAACAAGAATATGCAAGCGAATAGTCAAAAACATGACTTATTGCTACCGCCTTTAAATCAGACTTTGGAATGTAGAAATGCATCCTTTTTCTAAATCATACAAAATCTATTAAAATAAAATTCTTGTAGTTCATTCTAGGAATACAAGCAATATAGGATGTGTATAGCTTTGAAAACCACATAGTTATTACGAAAAACGTAAAAATTGGGGCACTTGCATACCCCACTTCGGTGAGGGAGGGTTAAAATGAACGATTTTATTTTTCCCAATTTAATTCAATAGTTATTAGTTATTGATTTCAATTAAATCGGTTTTAATTGTGTCCACGAATCATCTCAATATCTTCCCGACAAACACTTCTGTCGTGAAAATGTCTGAAATAGTAATAAATTTGATTGATTCTTCAAACTGTCAAAATAGTTAGAGAATTCTTAAACTATCGAATCTCTCAATCACGCGCATCCTGGTATCTCAGTCCGGCCGCAATATTCGACATATGTAATGTATAGTTATTTCCCAAAAGTCACTTTATTACTTCTCATTTTAATTTGAACACTCTGTATGTGTTATTTTAAGGTCGACGGACGAATGAAATGATTTGCGAATCTATTCCAAGATAAGTATTCATTGTTTCAACAATGTTTATTTTACGGCGTATTCTTTTCAGACTCGGAATGTGATTTTTTTTCTTTTCTATTCTGTTAAATACTTGAATAATTGACTATTAAAAATGTTATTATTCGATGCATCCGCTGGCGATAGATAAACATCTGAATTATTTTATAACTGCTTCTATTTTTTTTTTTTACTAGTTTAATTATTCTACATAGATGAGACGATGAGTGTGATACATTTGTCGTCTTGCGAAATATTGTACAATATAGTAATATGTTATGGCACTTTGTATAGTTGTAGGTATGAAGTGAATCGAATTGAAACTTCACGTTGAAAAGTTTGATGGTATCCGGTTTGATTGATAAGGCTTTCGCAATTTTGTTTGAAGCGAAACTTTACTAGAGGTACTCGTTTTGTTTTTGTTCCAATTCATTTTCTCATATTTTATTGAAAATCTATATTGTTATACTTTTTGTAAATAAGTTTATGAACTTTTTTCCTGTTGTTCTGTACATTAACATTAAAATAATATATGTAATACTATAATTACTAACAAAAAAATAATGTAAAATAGAAAATGATCAGTAGATTAGTAGCTATTAAAATAGATGATAAAAAGCATTCAAAAATCAAAAGATAAATTGTCATATTACATTATGTACATATAGTATTATATATGTAATATGTATATGGTACAGTGAAATTATAATTTCACTGACGTTTCAGTGAAATCATACTCAATTTCATTTTCACTGAGTGCAGTTCAGTGAAATCATACCTAATTATATTTTCGCTGGTCCCTGTTACTTAAAATTAAAATTGTTGACAGTTGGATGATAGTGCGTCGCCGACACGAATCGCGCCACCCCACGTCACAACCCCGCTCCTCTCCGAAATGAAAAAAACTTCCATATATACTGTTTGCTACCAATGTTTCCTCTAGGCTAATAGACGCCATCAAGTCTCTGAGCATTTACCGCCATCTATTGAAGATTTATTTAATTAATTCATTTTTCTATTGGTGTTTTATATTGTTTACATGTGGGTAGGTAGATAGTTTTTACCAATTAAAATTAAATATAAATATATTTAAAATGGGAAAGTTTAAAGTATTTGAAATGGGTACAGGAACGGGGACGGCGAAAAAAATCGCCCAAAAACGGGAACGGGAATTGTATGCGTTATTGTGGCATTGCAACGCATGCCGGGTTCTGCTAGCACTAATATACAATTTACCATAAGAGTATTGCGCTTCCACCTTATTCTCCCTCTTTTATTTAGTCGTCCAAAAGGATAATTCAAAAGAAGAGGGACTGCAAAAAATAGATACACAAAGATTTACGATGCGACATGGTATCGTCGGGTCGCAGATTGCGGAAACGCACCTTTATATGCATTAACTATGAATAATACAAATGCGAACTTTGAGTTAATTCAGAGCTCGTTTCTTATTATTCTTCTTAGAAAAGTGTGCGAAAGCGATAAGCAATCTTTCCGGTCTGTGGTGTGCGGGGTCTAATACAAAAGTGCACGTTTTATTGTATGGAAATTCGCCCGGAGCGATGTATTATTAAACCCTTAACGCGCCGCTTCCTTAATTGCGAACTCGCAGCTTTCTCTCCCCCCCCCAACGAAGATCGGATCTCCCCGTAAAGTGTGGTACGGGAACGATAGGCGTTTTGTTTGACCGAAACGCACTTTTTATATTCCTCTCCATTATAGGGCGTACATAATATTTCACCCCTCTCCCCATTATTATTTTATTTTATTTCGAGTCGGGAATGAATGGCACTCGAGCGGATCAGAAGCGCTGACATCCCGATGTTCCCGACCTCCATCATCGCAGTCGGAGCAAATCGGGATTTGTGTTCGGAAAAATGTACATAAAAAATCAGATCCTGTCAGATCCGCGCTCCACTGGCTCGGCTCGACGTTAAGCCAAATGCTTCATCGTTTTGATTGTTCGCCCCGATCAAAAAACCGTTAAAAGGTTCTTGCTTGCTTCTCACATCAAATCGATTTGCGCCCAAACAACACTCACTGCTTGCTTTCAAACTGAATTCAATTATTCGATCGGACAACTGTAGGTCTTTTTTATCCGAGTCCGCACTAAGAACGATTGAAGTGCTAACTTCTGTGGTAGGGAATGTCTTGCATCTACAGCCAGCACCAATGTACATATAAGAACCAGCCGCAAATACAAAACATAACATCCCTGCGAGGCCCAAATGGAAAATAGAAGATTGAAATTCCACTCATACATACATCACATCAAATTATGAAAATAATGATGAGCGCAGGCTATCAGATTAAAACCAATTAGTTATTTATTTATTTTAAGTTTGGACCATTGTAGCATTACAGGAATTCCTAATGCGCCACAATGGTCAAAAATATAACAGAAAAGAAACAAAACATATACATACACAAACAAAAAATTTAACACAATCATAAAAAAATAAGCTATATAATAGCGGATAATAATAATAATAATAATTACAAATTATAAAAACAACAAAGAAGGGAATGTCTTATAAAAGAAAAAAAAGAAAGAAAAATAAATATAAACATATGTATGTATGTATGTATATACACAGACAAAAATACATTTATACATAATCATAAAAAACAATAGCAATTAATAATAGCAGAATTGTAAATAGGTTTTTGAGCTCTTTTTCCTATTATGCTGTATATTAACATTAGATTAATATAATACTGATTACTAACAAAATTAAATTAAAATTGTAAAATAGAAAATGATCAGTAGAGCAGTAGCTATTAAAATAGATATAAGATGTATTTTGAACATAATTTCGTAATAATAAAAAGCGTTTAAAAATCAAAAATATATATCAAACATAACATAAGGAATGTTTTGCACCTATGTACAACCAGTTCCAATAAATAAGAACCAACTGCAAATACAAAACATCTCTGTGAGGCCCAAATGGAAGAGAGTAAATCAAAATTCCACTCATAAATCACTGTCAATCATGAAAACAATGATGAGCGCAGGCTACCACACAAATAGGCTAGCATAATATCCGACAATTTACGCTCACTAAGGTGGAAAATATCATAATCAGACTCAGCAGGTACGATTTCATTAGAAGTCGAATAGCTCTTGGAATAGGAGCCATTCGAAAAAGTACTGTGCGGGCAGGAGGTACAACCATCAAATGATGATGTCTACCACGTACATAATTATTAGGGACATAAATACCCAACTGTTCCAGCAACAACGGGCATGACGTATTACCACGTAGTAGCTGGAGAACAAAGTGAATTAATGAGAAGTTTCTCCGAAGTTCAAAGGAATTATGCCCAAAAGGAAAGGAATAGGGTAGAGAAATGGGTAATACCCATATTCTCTCCTACATATATAGAAAACGAAGAAATGCGTTTTGCACTTTCTCAATCATCAGAGAGTAACTCGCTTGCTTTTCAACACCAGCGAGTTGAAAAGCAAGCGAGAAGACGAAGGGTTGGAGAATAACCTAGCATATCTCAAGACAAATCCAAGTCGACGAAAGGAAACGTCAGTGACTGTCTTGATGTGGTTATGAAGGGTGAGTTGTGGATCAAAAGTGATACCCAAATTGACCATAGATTATAACCAATCATGTCCAAAAGGAAATAAGTGGGGTAGAGATATGCGTAATTACACCCATACTTTTTCCTCTTTTCTTTGTTTCCTAGTTATTTTTTCACTTTTACCGTACATGACCTCATACACAACAAGTTGTTTTTCAAAGTTAAGTGGTAGAAATAATGGTCTGACATAATTGAACGTCCGTATGAGTTCACAATTGTAAGTTTCAGTATTCTTTGAGGTACATAGGTGTTGCTAGATATATCTCAAATTATTGACACTTTTATGCACGTATACACTTACCACTCACTTTCATGCCCAAAATGAAAATTAATTTGACTTTTTTTTATTAATTTTTCAGGTAAGCGAAATCAATCCAATTTTAACAAGTGCTATCTGCTTACCAACCCGTAAGTAAAAGTTTGTTAAAACATCTTAGTATTTGTAAGCATCTTGATTTATTTATGAAATGCTGTCGAGTAGATGAATGTTATTTTCGTACACTTTTATTATCAAACAGTATTTAAATGAGCGTTGGCTCGCCGGCATGTTATAGTTTAACTGTCAGATTTAGAAAAGTAATTGTTCGTATCTTCATATACTTTGG
The DNA here is from genome assembly GCF_051622035.1 of Arctopsyche grandis. Lineage (NCBI taxonomy): Eukaryota > Metazoa > Arthropoda > Insecta > Trichoptera > Hydropsychidae > Arctopsyche > Arctopsyche grandis. The sequence continues at coordinate 469,307 of NC_135357.1, forward strand.
ATGATCATCCCCTTGAATATGGGCGATCTGGTTGCAGCGACTGGCATAACATACAGAATAGGTAATTCAGTATAAGCCGTTCAACCTCTATAGACGTCGTGTCTGCATTAGATGTATTTCTCGATAAAAAGGTCGCCTCGGCGAAATCTCCTTAATATTAGCCCCAAAAATGATGGTTAGGCGGGTGCGGGGGGGGGGGGGGTGTTGTTGTGAGAAGTGGGGTGTGCGTAATTTCAGTGGCAGCGGATAATCAATAATCATATAAACGACACGGGAGATAAACCCCGTATCGAATGAATGGGCCCCGCACACAAAAACCAAACAAAAGTATGTATGCGAGTGTATGTATGTATACACAATACTCTGTATATAGGTGGTACACGCGCGCATGGGAAAATCAATACGCACAAGGGTAAATATTAAAATGTGGGGTGTCCCGCTAAATGGCGGATCCGATCCGCCAATGTTGTCGCTCTTATTCAATTACAACTACCCCTGCCCCCATCCATGTACCCCCCCTTCCGCCCCCCGGCGATAGCCGTTACCCTCGTGGACAGTGACGTCATCGATTTGGCCAACTTTCCGCGTGTGTTCGAAAATTAGCGGTGATCTGTCAATCGCATCCACTCGGGTAGTTGTTTGTGATTTCATTGAGTTGAGTAGTAGTAGTAGTAGTAAGGGTTGAAAAAATGGAAATTTAGTTTATGCAGTCTTAAATTATTTGTGGAATTTTTAAGTGGAAATACACGGTTTTTAAATTCACATTCGGCAAATTGTCTATTGGTACTTTTATATTTTATATATACATAATTTTAGCTATTAGCTATTTGAAAAAAATTTACATCGTGTCGATAAAAAATTCAGTAACCGATACTAAGTTTCAGTTCGATAAGACTAACGGTGTTCAAAAAATCCCCAAAATACACAGACACACACACACACACATTTTTTCTAGATCATGAAAACGTAATCAGTGATCGATTCTGATTTCGAATCAGTAAAAATCTCGAGTTCGAATTTTCGCATGATCACAAAACTTCATCTTTTGTTACTACGTACATAGATAAAGTAAAAATACATCTTAATAATTTAACTCTTAAATTTTATATTTAACTTATATGCACTGTCTCTCACAGAGGTGTTTATTCGCACCTCGCAAGAATGCATCCATGGTCTTAGATGGATGCGCTGTGAAAAACACCCCCAGCTGTCTTCGTTATTCTTACTCTACTTACAACTAATTTGTCCTTATTTTTAGTATAAAAACTATGTATATCTCTATTCCTTATTGTTTAATCATTAAAGTACCTAGGTAATAACTTATGATCTAACTTAAAAACAAAAGACAATTTACTAAGATTTAAACTGTATTATGTAGATGATGTAGAAGGGTTCGTTTCTTAAACATTCATTCGTCCGAGAAACGCCGGCCAGTATGAACTAGGGATTGCAATTTATCGTCAAATTTCATAAACCGGTAAACGGTTAATGTTTTTCCTACTACCGTTATACCGGTAAATGAAAACATATTTTTGTCGTGGATTAGATGTGGTTAAGAATGTGTGTGATTATTTTTCCTGTGTTGACTGTGCGTCATCTCCCATAAATAATGATGCATATAAATTTGAGAAATCAAAATATGTATTGGGATCGCTAAAAATATTATTATGGTAAAATTGAAACCGCACATAAAGGTGTGTCTGAAAAATGTTTTTTAAACATTTTTAGACCTTCATTAACATATTTTGTACGCCCACTCGTTTTCTTACCCGATAATTTCTATCGTTTACCAACTCGCAAGTGCATAAACGATTGGGTTTCGGTGATGATCAAGACCGCAAACTATCATGGCATTCTGATAGATTTCAAGATTTTCCTCGTTGAGTCATTTTATGAAATATTTAATTGAAATATGCTAATATCGACATTTGAGAGTTAACCCTTGACGTGTGTCACCGGCGTATGATCCGCTCTCGATATTTGCATTCGAGCGTTAAATGATTGATGTCTATTGAATGGGGGGGTATTTTATCATTTTTTTTCATTATTCGTTTTCTATAAAAAAAATAATGTCTATTGATATTTTTATTATATTTTTGTCAATTAATTCGACTTGAAATCGTGTTTATTTTGACGACTCTTTGTAGTAATTCTCCCATTCCTCGTGGCCTCCGTTTCTTAAATTCACTGGATGGTGCCATTGACATTTGTCACATCTCTCGTCATTTTCTGCACCACTTCCTCGGTTACGGAGGTCGCAACCAATTGGAACAGTTGAGTTAGTCTGATCAATTATTTTTCTCTATTTCTTTTCTTCTATTTATGTATTTTTACTTGTATTTTCATGTACTTTTTTCCATTCTTAATCTGTTTAGCACACTCGCTTTGAAGCAATCTGTTAGACGAGTGTGCTTTTTTTAATTGATGTATAATAACAAATTAAAAATATAAATAGTAAAAAAAGTTGTCTACAGACAACTAAAGGTAAAAACAGATAAAGTTGGACGCGTCCTCCGACGACGAATCCCCGTATTGGGTCGAGTCGGTCTAAGTGCTCGTGTAAATATGAGACTAATGTCTGGTCACCGGAGCCTGAGGGGGCCGTGTATTGTTCAAAGGTTGTAAATGCATTGTTAAAGGTTTGCCGAACAATGGATAGCACTGTGACTATCCTACCTCTACTAATGTCTAACCGAATCTTCCGTCTAAACTTCATCTTCCTTTCAAAACGGTCGAAGGTATCATTTAAAGGGTGTCACGACAACTGGCTCACGAACGGCATTACCGATACTGGTGGTATCAGTATTTGACCGAAAACAAGCCTTTGGAACTACCGGTACTAAAAACTAAACAAATGCTTTTGAAAATCCGCATACTTGTCAAAATAACTGTTGTAAGCCAGTTGTCGCGTGAGTGAAATTTTGTGCGCGTAACGCCGTTGAGTGAAAAGTCCGTGAGTCAGTTGTCGCGGAACCCATTTAAAGATATTGAGAAACGTTGCCCAATGTTGCCAAAGATTTTTATACATTCACAAAAATTTGTATTTTAAATCCGTTGTTTGTTCATGTCATTACTTTAACGTTTATACGAGACGCCGCCATAGACCATAAGAAAAACAAATCAAATCACTTTTAGGCACTGATATTTATCGTTGCACAAATCGACAGACTCTGTAGCAATTGATGTTCAGTCAAAACCGCCGGTAAATAGAAATTGATATTTTAATTTTTTCATGTATTCTGGTGCGGTTTTGTCGCCACGTGGTAATGTCGGGGCGCTTTTGACTGTCGCGCAAAAGTCGTAGTACCTTAGCAATTGATTGACAGAAAATCAAACCGAATGGACACTTGGCCGACGGATACTAGGCTGAACGGACATTTGGCCAATAGAACACTTGTCCACGCATGGTACCAATTACTTGTCTTAGATTATTCTTATCGACGAACATCTTGTCTGCCGACACAATGAAAACTGACGGGTCATCCTATTTGTAATGGCCGCTGTTTTTCGTGGACTCAAAAGCCTTTCTACATACATACATATGTATGTACATATATCGCGCTCGATTTATCGGAACACATCATTTGGCCAGCTCAATCATATTTATAACACGTAAAAACGGGTTTGCTACAAATGGTTGCAAACTACGCGGCTGCATGCTCATTTCGACAGAATTTTTACTGTTTGAATTTCAGCATGTACGAAAGACGAGATATTCATGGGGTTGCGCAGATGACATTTCGATGTTCATTGATGATTGGCAATTCTTAAAATTGAGTTGGATCCTTCTGACAAGTTTAAAATGAGCATGCGGCCGCGTGGTTTGCAACCATTTGTATCGGAGCTCGTAAAAACGTGTACATATTTATAGTGGTGTTCTCCAACATAAACCATTTATAGTGAGATCTCGCCTTTAATGAAATTTTTTTTCCAATTAATTTCGAACTGAAATTACGTTTTTATTTGTGCGGGTATTTAGTTTTTAATTAATTTTGACATTGATCCTAAGTGAATTTGTTTATGATTTGTTATTCCATTATACGATAAATCTGAGGTTGAAACGAAAGTGAAATTAAAGTTGTTTTTTTTTTTTTTTGTGTTTTATAATTCAAGTTGACAAATGTGTACGTAAGGACAGAGCAGAGCATCGGTAGGGAAAAGTATCCCCATTAGTAAACGTTGTCCCAGATATTTCCACAAATTAAACTTTCCACTTTCCTCGTTATAAAACACAATGAATAATTCAAAAAATGTGTATGTGGGCTGGGTCGGGCCGGGCGCAGTGAAGAGGCTCGCCGCGTCTGGGAATTACCAAAGTTTCATTTTATAATTACCAACTAAGCCCAATTCCGTCTAATGCAAATATCATCATGATCCCCAATTACGCCCCTGCTCTTTTTAACTTTATTTTTATTTTTTTCGCATTATATACGTAAATACATACATATATACGGATATGTGTGTATATGTATGGATATATTTTTATTTGAACGGTGCGGTGCGGTCAAGGGGTGAAACCGAACACCCTCCCGCCCACATCCATCCACGTTAACCCCCTCGATGCCCGAGGGAGCCAGCGCCGATTAATTTTCCAATTAACGCGAACCCGATTAAAACCGCGCGCACCCTGAGACTTATTGCGAATCTCAACCGAATAGTTATTTTCGCCAAATTGTTTCATTGTCCTCTGAATTCGCCTCAATCTTGTTTGCGATTTTATATTTACACCAAAAACATTTGTATAGCGCAATTGCGATGTGTCTAAATTGAACTATTACATAATTCAGCGCTATTCATATTCCATCGAAACACAAATTTTCACAAACATCACATTTTTCTGGCCAATACAATCTACAAAAGTGAACATGCAAATCTTGTAGTGTCGTTGGATCAAACAAACACCACTTCCCGCAATGCAAAAGTAGTTTATGAACGAAGCTTGAAGGCTAAATTTAATCGTTAACGAAATCATTAAAATTTCTTCAGAATTTGCTGTCAGATCGACCTGATGATAGCTGGCTACTTGTGCAAACACTCTCAGTTACTTTTTTCACATTATCTCATTTAGATAAAATCTAAAATGGTTTATACAGGCATGCACATATACAGTTCGTTTAAGTTTGATGTCTCAAATAAAATAATATATATATACATATATAATACTAGTGTTGTGCCCGTTGATATTTCAACGGGTGGTTTCGGAAAGGAATTGATACATGAATTAAAATAAGTAATATGTTATATATAAATGAAATGTAAGGTAATTTGTAGGCACGCGCGCCTATTAAGTCGAGTCGGCAACTTTTTTTTTGTTTCAACTCAATATCAGGAGCACACGTCAGGCACTCAGTACCAGGTCCCCAGGTCCTCACTTTCCCGTATCCCCGTGTCTCCTCGACAGGATCGGTCCTCACGCCAATACTCCTTTGTATAACGTATACTCCTGGTAGAAACAAATATATTTTTTGAAATCTCCATACTTGTCGATGCTCTCGTACATACATACATATATCCCGTCCGTTTTATTAATAATATATGTACATACATATATTCAAATTCCTTCGCAAACCACTCGTTGAAATATCAAAGGACAAAACCCTAGTTTCAAATAAAAAATTGTATTTTGCCCCATTTAAGGCGAATTTTAAATAATTTTGCAAAAACATTAGCACGCCTGATCTATGCTATGGCACCCAGGTCAAAAATCCTTGTATTAACATTAGTTTGACAGCGATCGATAACGATGATTCCCATATTTTAAGAAATGTAGGAGAAACTTGTCAAAAATAAAAACCCCCACAGTATGAAACATATTTTTCAGTCAAAAACGTGCCCGTGCCGTACGATTCAGTGCGTTTGCGCCTTTACGCACTTTAGTATATACATACATATGTATGTACTTTCCATATTTTATTACACATATTACACAATTTTCCATATTCAATCCCAATATGAAAAGAAATGAAATTAACGTAAAACGTCAAACAGCGGAGCGACTCGTCAAGTCATTTAGTAACTACATATGTATCTTTTGTGTATGTATATTTTTAAATTAAATTTGAAGTCCCACACATAGTCGAAATGATTAATTTCTGTAATGCGCAATTACACACGATTTTTGTAAAAGGGGAGGAGGGGGTGAAAGTTGTGCCGTCATCGTGCGAGCATAAGTCATGTTGGCAATCAAAAATATTGGATTGTGTGGTCAACTGATTCATCAGATTCGGCCACGCTCCGGTTAATGTGATCGCGGAGGGGTCCTCTTATTAATGGTTTCTTTATGTAGATACAAAATTAAATTAATACAGAATAATGCTTTGAAATAAACAAGAGCAAGGAAGTCAAATTGGATATATTCTTTTATTGAAGGTCTCTGTGGGTTTCGATTTTGAAAGCACTTTGACGACTTTCGTCCCCCGAGGATGACTGATATGTCGTTCCCATTTGTGTACACATTTCCGTGTGCTTTCTCCTTTTCATTTTTCAGTTGATTCTTACGTATAGTGTATTTCCAAGTTTTTTGAACATTTTTGAAAAATTCTTGTATTTTATGTAATTTCTTTTTTATTACTATCCTCTTCTTACTTCACTTACGATTTTATGGTCTGGCGAAATTTGAGTTCTTATCCGATCGTTTTCAAACTTTGCCATTTTGCTCGGTTTGGTCATCAATATATGTGGAAATACTACCTCGTATTACTCATCATCTTTCTCGGTGACGGCTATCGTCCACATTATCTCATTTGTCCACGCTGTTCCCATGGTTTTTTTCCCTTTTCGCCACCATCTCGCTATGTCAGATTTTAATTGTTTAAACGCCTATAACTTTTCCTTTTTTCACTCTATATTTTATAAAGTTTGCTTTATAAGTTCTCATTATTTTATTATGCCGTCTATTCTGAAATCTGTATACCTCATTTTCGATTCAAAATATTTCTAGGTCCAAATACATACTACAGTATATTTCGAGTTCCGAAACATTTTGGAACGTTACTTTGTTTAAATGGACGACCCAATTATTTGAACACAGACTTGCTGTTTGTCGCCATAAACGTCACAATTATGCAAATTAACTTTTAACAGTTTCGCACAATTTCGACCCATTTCGCAATCGTAAAATGCATTCGTCATTTATATTTACATACATTGCACAAGTTTTAAACCGTCACATTCAGCTTTTATTTTTTATTTTTTTCACCAATTCGATGAAGAAATCGCATATTTGCTGGCTAGACTGTAATCGAATTGTGTTTACGCGAAATTTTTTCGCGTGTCAGCGAATTTCGCAATCGAAGTTTACTTAAGGAATCGATCGTTTTGCTGCATGCCATTTTCATTGTGACCATTCTAATGAATTATCATTAGGATTGGTTCGATGCCGTCTCTTCGAATTTGGATCGTGCCAACTAGTAAGCTTTTCACCTCTAATTTTTTCATCGTGTAATCGGACTTCGATTTAATCCACCTCTATTCCTTAGACATGGCTAATCTTTGGACGATCCTGGTCTTCGCGTCCATCATAGCTGGTGCTGATTTGATGCCCGCCGAAGAACTCCAACATACAGAACCGACGGAAGTGCAAACACAACCTTCAGATGCGGCAGGTTTTACTGATGCAAAGACGATCGAAACCAGAAGTGTCTATCCCGAGTATTCCGAGCAACAGTCCGAGTACCCAAAACTGCCTACTATTATATTCTACATTGAACCGTATCCTTCTCATTCCGTGTATCCGAGACAAGCAGATAGTTTCGATATGATGCCGGTCGATAACGTACCAGCAGGTTCCGCAGATTTCGCTCGCTGCCACTACGATGACTACGGATACAAACACAAGCATCACAAGAAGCATTGGAAGAAAAAGTTCGGAATGTACGACGATGAGGACGAAGAAATGAAGGAGAAACCACTCGACGATCACAACATCTTCTTGTACAACTACAACGCACAATCGCCATACTCCATGTCGAGCCCTGCTCCAATGTACGCAAGTCGCTATTACAGATCAGCAGACTATTCAGAAGCTCCAGCTCCAACTCCCGCTTATTACGACTCGCCAAGAATTACCGACAGATATGACGACTACGAAATCGAAAACAGCCACAACTCAAAATATAAGTACAAAATGACCTCCAAATACAAATACGACACGCCAGGGTACTACGAAACGAGTTACGTGCAGAATACTCCTACTATTGAATACAACGGGGCCGTCGCTTCTGATTGTCCTTGCAAGGGTTCTGGATACGGAAGTGAAGACGGTGCTTCTCCTTACGAGCGATCTGCTCATCTCATCAACCTTCCCAGCTTCTCTAGAGCTAGAAACAATGAAGCTCCAACTTCGTACGACGACGAACGCGTCGGGTGCTGTCATCACGGTTATAAGCACCACCACAAATACATGGACGATGACGAGGACGACGATAAGAAGGAAGAGCCGAACGACGACGAGCCAAAGAATATTTACATATACAACAGCAACTCGCCCAACAAATACAGGGCCGCTGAAGGATTCACAGACTTGGGTGCAGGATTTGTAGATTTCGCGGGAAAAGCAGGATCTCACATCCACAAAACTTTAGAAGCAGACAGCAAGAAGATCTTGCAAGCCATCACTGCTTTGTCTGGAGCTTACGTAAACGCGTTCAAGCCTTTCGGAAGCGATCACGAAAGACAGGCAGCAAGATTCAGCTACCCTGGAATAAAGGGCAAACCATTTCTGGGCTTACTGAAGAGTCCTTACAAGATCGGTACCGATTACGACGTGCCCTATCATGCCGATTTCGCGACTAAAGTCAATCACAATCACGACGAAATGGTTCTCAAGTATGGAACCTGTCCTTATTGCGGCTCTTCCAAGCCCCACTTTCAATCGCCGTATTTGAAGAATTTGGGTATTCCTACTTTAAGCGACTACATCTCGGCAGGTCTCAAGACGTACAAAATCAAAGGGGATAGTCCTCCTCTTGTGTTCACGCACGAATTGCAGAATTCCAAAGGTTCCGGTGTTGCAGATTACGGAAGCTACGGTTCGCCGCCTACTAAATACGGTTCGAATCTCGGTTTGTACGGTTCGCCTGCTTTCGGGATCAAGAAGGCGATCAGCAGTGATAACCAACCGGTGTACAGTGTGGTCGAACAGCCCGCAGTCTCGTACACTTCTGTATATTGAGGGGACCCATTCAAAATCGACTAGTTCAAACCCAAGAAAGTCCAAATGAGAGCATACTGGGACCGTGCCTACTTATTAATACGCTCCTGCACTCTTTGGTTTTGAACTTGTCGATTTCGAAATAGACCCACCCATATTGTAATAGATTAGCCGTGTAAACATTTTTGAAAATATACGCTTGTTATAGAGTAATATAAATGGACGTTTTATTTAATCGTGGATGTGTTTATTTGGATTGTTTATCAATTGCAGCGCCCCTATGCAGGCCATTGTTAAGTAGTGTGCAGCCCCTGCGTTTCGGACGCAGCTGCATCGTTGACATTTTCGATAAAGATCATATCGAGCGTAATAAATCTCACGATCATTATTGGTGATTTTTTAGTTTAAGTACAATGCATTCATTATGTATGCTTTTCGAATCGAATACATAATTGTCAGCGACATTTGAAACTGCCATTCTTCTCAAAACATTGAGCTATGCTCATCTATTTTCTTTCTTACTTATTCGTCCATACTTTTGCCATTCAATTATTCATTCTCTTTTACGGCATATTTTCAATTTGATCTTTCCACTTGCCCTCATTTTAATCATCTACATATCGAGTCTCATACATTCTTACTTACTTACTTCGTTCATTCATTTGTCTTATGGCTTTCCTTGTTATTTTACCCTCTCTTGGGTATTATTCAATCATCTTCTATGACATATGTTAATTTCTACATAATTTATACATCACCCTAGGCATACCAGGTATCCACATATTTTTCTTTTTATATATCTTCGTTAACAGATATAACATTCTTAGCAACACTAATCTACACATCTACTATATACTCGCATCGTCTATATGTGTATCTCACATGTCGCTTTCTTGTACCAATCTTCTTCCAAGACCACATGTTCCTCTTGGTCCACTATGTCAGCTTTCGTCTAATTCACGAGTACACTGGGGTTTATGCAACATTTTGACATTTAATGTTTAAGTCATATATGTATCGTATATAATAATAGCCTAATGCGTGCCCACGTGCTGCGTGTGAATGTTCGTTTACAAGCTCGGTCTCTCTTTCTCCCCTTGGAATCGTATATCGTGGATAGAGGCGCGGCATATCACAAAAAAAATTTAATAATTTTTTTTTTTTTTTTCAAAAAAATTATTAAATTTTAAATTATTAATAACGTTTATCCGAATTGCGATATTTTACCGATTGCACAATTATGTGCACACAGACCACTAGTAATACCTATATATAAGTAATTACTAGCAAGAATCATTGACGCACAGATCGAATACTTTTTTCGCCATATTATTTTTCTTAAGTAATCTATTTTTTGATGTCCTCTTGTTTATTTCTGAACATGTTTATAGTTGATTTAAATAATTACGTATGTCACACAATATAATTATAATGTTGTATGTTAAAATAAATAACATCATATACAGATTTTCTCGTATTTATTTATATAATACATACTTCATTTCGTGTAACATTTATATTTATATTTAAATACATATACATTTGACCTTTTACATAATATTGATTATAGATTTTTGCTTTACTGGAGTAAATTGACATTATATATTCATACGTACATACATACGTCTAAAAGTATATACGCATTGTATAAGGTCATTATTTTACATATGGAAAACATACATACAAATAGAATACATACATATGTAGTATATACTAAAAAAACGAGCTACTCCGTAAAAATGTATTTTACAACTTTTCTTTAAAACTAGACACGATTTTGCTGAAACTTTTTCGTCTATTTCTGACCTAAGAATTTTAATAGAATGGGCTTCGACCTCTGTACAACCCAATTATTGGGTTAAATTACCTTTGCCCAAAAATTAAGTACACATACAATGTATGTTGCAAAGAAAATCATCTTCTCCCCAATCTTACATTTTATTATTATTATTTATAATATTATGTTTTATTTTATTTTTTAACATATTAGCCATATTAGAGAGTTCTAACGCGTCGCTGTGGCCAGTCATGCAATCATAACATCATAATAATAATTACCTTAATCATAATAACAATAACTTATATGTACATAGTTTAGGCTATCTAAGAAGATATCCTTAGTTGTACATATGTATTGCGTTTTTAAGTATTTATCTTTTTCTGTACTAATATTTATTTTCATTTGAAAACATAAATGAATAAAACGGAATGGTTTAAAAAATTTTATTTTACTAAAGCATTGTTATTTCTTGTTTACATTGTATATGAATTTGTATAACAAATTTGCTTCGTATTATATTATAATTACGTGAGACAGCGTCGTTAAATTCATTTTATTATTAATTAAACACATTAAAAAATACACCGCTAATTAATTCGTGGAATCAATTAAAATATTAATAATATTCATACGAATCGTCGCGCTGAAAAAACCGCTACGGTCGATTTTCGCGAAAATTATTTTAGAATACCATCTTGCGGTTTTATAAAAAAATCTATTGAATAAATCAAGGCTGCCGAATCGTCAAAAAATATTTGCCACATTAATAAACCAATAAAATTTTCTTGGAACGCATTAATAAACGAACACCTTTTATTTTAAAATATGCATACACACATTATCTCAGGGGCCCAAAAATGGAATAATAATATTCACGATTTGTATTTACAATATTTGTATTTTAATCGACATAAAGTCGCCCAACTTTAGATAGGCAGTTTATTGTAGACAATATTTGACTACAGAGATTGTAAATAAACAACACAAAATTGTCAACAATATAGTTTTGATCATAATAAAGATATATTACGTAAGAGCTTAAAGTCTATAAGTGACAACAATCGTCTCGATTAACTGTACTATTGGTTGTAATGTAAAACTAATCACATCTTCCTCGTTATTTAATTCTGAAAAACAATTAAAAACCTTAAGTGCGAGCTTGCCTATGATCGGCAAATCGATTCGATAGTTGTAAAACGTAATAGTTTCGAATTGAAATTCTTGAGAGACCTGCTACCTACTCGAGCGATTCTACCAGAGCGTCTTCTTTATAAGTTGTACAATCGGTTGGTTTGTAAAGAGGAATAAAGTTCGAAATTTCGAATTACATATATTTGTGGTCGGAAAAGTGATTCGCCATTATATGACATGTCTAAAATAATGGGTTAATTTGTAAATCATGTTGGGCAAGAAAGCTTTTAGTAGATAGAGCTGGAACATTTTAAACGATGTTAAAGTCTATCGGATCTCCGTAATTGAATGGGAAATGTGTATCATTCCACTAGGGACAGACTTTTCCTTTCTCTCGCTCCTTCGTCCTTCCTCTATTTTATCCATTTGTTGTTTGTTTTTTACTTCTTTTTTTATTCTTTCTTTTACATGTGCGTACATACGTTTGTATGTATATAAATTGCGTACACGCTGGCAAACATTAAATAAGGTATGTCGGACACCGCACGTCAAGAATAGCTTATCCAATTCGAGTGAAATTTACCATGGAGTACCCACGTCAAAATTTTCGGCGAGATCACTCAGACAAACTGTCCAAAAGGCCGAAAGACATGATTTTTTTCGTACCCACGGGAGAGGCTCGGAATGATTTATATATTTGAGCGTAATGCGTGTATCACGTGCCGGCACTGTCAATAAATATAATTATAAGTTTGGCCGCGGGGCGGAAAGCGATATTTGTGTGGAAATCGATATCGAAACACCATCAATCATCTCCGTAAGTAATTATGTCACCCTTACTTTTCCATTTCGCCGGCGAGTGTGGAGCCGCATTTCGCCGATAACTTTCCACTCCCGTTCGAGGGGGGATGGGGAAAAACATTCGCCAACCCGTCCGATGCCACTACGTCGTAAGCGCCCATCTCATTTTTACTCAAGTTTTCAAGTTGTGATTTTAAATTAAAGCTATTTTTCCAATAATATTTAACTAATACATATGTACATATGTAGTGGTTAGCATAATATGTTTTCGAGCGGAGTGGTTGCGGTTCGATTCCCACCCGTAGCTGTTGGCCAGAGTCTGACAGAGTCTAGAGATAGGCGCGGGACCGTACTTTTTGGCTGGTAAAAATGGCAGTTTTGGGAAGAGGGCAAACTACAAAGCTAGAGAGCAAAAAAAATGAAGAGCACACATGTTTGAGGGGTCGAAAAAAATATTAGAAGAAAAATCGAACAAGAGTAAACTGCCACTTTCGGTTGACGGATACTCGCCAAATTTTATACATAGCTTGGTATTAAGCTTAAACTTCTAGATATACTTCAGTTCAATAAATCAAAAGGTTTCTGAGATAGACATAAAAAAACCTCGATTTTCTAGAGTAAAAGTACTACATACTACATACGATTCAGGTTAAAATATTCGGTAATAAAGATTATTATTTCTATTACATGTAAAAAAAATTCAATCCGATTCAGTTAGCGGTTCAAAAACCCAAATAAAAGAGGACACCTATAAGGGGAGGTACCATTTCCGGTCCAATTCGTGTCGTGTCGATAAGAATTTCAGTAACCAATACTAAGTTTCAGTTCGATAGGACTAACGGTGTTCAAAAAATTCCCAAACGTACACAAACACACACACACATTTTTTTCTAGATCATGAAAACGTGATCAGTGATCGATTCTGAGTTCGAATCAGTCAAAATCTCACAAAACCACCACAAAAATGAACAATGGGCAGGGTCGCGCCGAAGCTTAGTTTGTGAGTTTTGCAATTTTTCTGATTTTAATTGAAACGGTTCCTGTAAATTGGCATTTCCTTTCCAATCTCTCTTACAAATCTCAAATTATTCAGCGTCTTTAGGTTCACCAATTTCTATAATAAAATGCTGCAAAAATTTCTCCATAGATGTCACTGTGGATGCTGTTTGTATGAATTGTATTATTATATTGTATCTGTATTAGTTTTTTTTTTATTTATTTATTTCATAGTTTTGGACCATTGTGGCATTACAGGAAGAACCTAATGCGCCACAATGGCCTACATTTGATAAAGATAAAACAAGTAAAATATAAAATAAAAAAAAAATAATAAAAAAAAAAAATTAGTATACTCGTCGCTTTGGAGCGATACGATTGAAATAAAATATATGTTTAGCCTTTACTCCTTGATAGTATTAAAGTAAAAACAAGGTGTAATATGAGAATTAAGATGAGATCCGGCATATTTGAATAAACGCTCGAGCGATTTGAATAATCTTCACGCAAAGAAAAGTACAGCATCTTGCATTTCGTTCCGCAATAATTTGAAAGCGATGTAGCAAATGAAGATCGATCTGACAATAATAAAGTGATTAGCGGTGAAAGCGGGCTCACCTGTTGGGGGCTCAAAACCTCATTGTTTATATATTTAAATAAAATGTTAATTTCCAGCAATTTGTTTTGATTCTGATCCCTCGGCGGGAGTGAGTGGGGGTGGGAAGGGGATGGGGTGTAGGCTTTACCTCCTTTGGAACTAAATGAGCCATTTGATCTCGGTCTTTGAATTTCCCTCACCAGTCAATTATCAATCAGCTCTCAGGGCTCGTTTTGTCTCCGTCGTCGATTCAGTATTGCTTTCCCCTCAATTGAAATTCGCTTTTTCCTATTAATTTGACAAGGATGAACGCCGTCAAAGCGATTTTGTTTGCGCTTTCTGCCAAAACATTATTGCATCATTTTAACCTCTATATTCTACAGCGGTCGCAAACCCTCGACTTATTTTCATCTTAGGAAAATACTCCTTCTTTAAGTGCACCTTCTGGTGTGATTTTAAACCCTACATTTTCAGTGTACACTAGATGGAGATTTGTCTGCGGAAAAATCGGTACACAAAATTTCTAGTAATTTACCTGTCGTAGCGGTTTCTAATATGTACATAGAACGGCAATAGATAGTGCCAAGGTTTGTGTGTAAAAGA
The DNA here is from genome assembly GCF_051622035.1 of Arctopsyche grandis. NCBI lineage: Eukaryota > Metazoa > Arthropoda > Insecta > Trichoptera > Hydropsychidae > Arctopsyche > Arctopsyche grandis. The sequence continues at coordinate 484,367 of NC_135357.1, forward strand.
AAATATAATATATGTATGTCCCAAAGTGTGTACGTTGCTGTTTTTACATACCTCCTTTACAGTTCATTAATAAATTAGTATATCGCCCATTGATATGTATATCAATAATTTTAAAACAGACGATATCTGAATTTGAGTCGCTGAACTCACATTGTCACCTTCGAAGTACATCTATGTATGTACTTTTGTGCATTTATGCCTAACTTACAATTTATTTCATTGGTTAACTCTAACAACTCTAAATCTCAATTATTATTGGTCGAAAAGTTTTTTATTAGTATTATCTTATTTTAATAAGAATCGCGAATTTTTTGCCTACTACGAACAGCCATAAAATAAAATACACATATCTACGTAGGTACATGATGTTCTCATTTTTGGAAGCAGGCAAACTTATTTCCCAGTATATCAATATTGTATTAAATTATATTACAAAAAATGCCATCAAATGATTGGGTTTGCTAATAAGAAACTATTAATAATATAAATGCATGAATAATTTTATATACTACTATAGTAAGAAATCAATTAGGATAAAGTTCTACCATTTGGTCACCTTATTCACTAAAATATATTTATCAAAATTGTTACAAAGCCTTTCTTACTCAATTGCCGCTCGAGTTAGTACGTTTAAATAAAAAAAATATATTGAGATAGAAAACCAATCCTTATAAACGTGGTGAAATAAAAAAAATGTGTAAAAAAAAATATATTTTTGACTTTTAAAATTCGCTAGATAATTAATTGTAAGTATTTTAAAGCAATTAAAGATCACAATCAATAGGAAAAACATGTGACTATTGATTCCAATACTCATTTTGAACACAGCAATACTAGATTTTGAGTTAAAGACCGAAAAAGCCAAAAAACTGTAAAAATTACGCATTTTTTTAAACGCTCATATCTCGTGAACGAGAGCCAAACAACAAAAATCATCATCATATTCGAATTCAGTGGGTCAAACTTAGTAAAGATTGATTAGTCTCCGCTCTGGTAATTTTTTTTGTTGCTCAGTGTAATTAATGATACTTTATGTTTATTTGGTATACCATCTTCTTGATATGCTGAGGTTTACCACCAAATATTCATCGAAGTCAGCCATGTCAAGATTGCACAGACTGGATAATGAACTATTTATATATGTTTTAATTAATGTCAGTAAATTTTATTACTAACTGTATTTGTATTGTATTTTTTCTTTTCTATGTGTAAAATGGTCATTTTTTTGACCGTATAAATAAATAAATATCTTAAATACAAAAGGTTGCCAATTTACACTCTAATCGTACTACTCGATCCTTCCCATTCTTATTTGTTATGCGAAAAAGTTAAACGTTGAAGTACATATGTACGTCAATAAGGACTTGCAAATCGACGCGCTAATTTTAACCTACTAAGTATTTAGGTACTCAAAACATTTATCAAGGAACAAAAATGTACATCAAATACCTGAATTCGATACGACGAAAAAAAACCGATCGAAATCAGATAAAGCACAACTGAGAACAACTACTCGATGACAAATTTCAGTATATCTATGTACTATATTACTATCTACTATTACATCATTCCCTTATTACATGCAAAATTATTCGAAATAGTAACTGTACAGAAGTATACGAATATTGTAATATAATATAACATAGGTATATGTATATGTTTAGGAAAGTGTGGACAATCAAAATACCTGACTCCACCCAAACAACCCTCTGCGTAGCCCTAACAAATTATAAGCCTCCCATTAAGCTTTAGTCTTTCACGCCTTGAACGAGTTAATAGGTGACTTTAGCGGGCCATGCAAATAAAGCGAATTCATTATATTATACATATGTATGTATATACCTATACTGATACATATGTATGTACATAAAACAGTGGTTCCACGTGAAATTTCATTCAAGTGTCCGGTGCCCGCACCAAATCTTTCTTCGGCTTGATTTAAAATCAAATCGATTTTTATTTTTAAATTTTATGAAATAAAATATTATTCAATGTATTTAATAATTATGAATTAATAGCCATGCGTCCCAGACAATTTTTTTAATATCATAAAATTTTCAATATGGGATATTTTAAAATTCTATTTAGAAGTACATATGTATGTATGTACCATTCCATATGGATTATAAACAAAAAAGGATTTTTAAATTTCATCCTGAAGTAAATTCTGAAATTAATTCCCACTTTTATATGTACATAAGTTTCAACGGCACCACTGCGTTTTATATCATCGTTGTTATTAGAAACTACTAAAAATCTACTAAACTAGTGTTTTACCCGATGAAATGTCATCGCATGGGTGTTGGCATATTAAGTTATTAAATAATAAAAAAAAAATGCGTCGGTCCTGTGTCGATCAATTTTTTTTCAAATACCTTTTAAATATACCAATATTTAATTTAATGTTTGTTTAATTGTTTAATAAAAAAAATGGTAAAAACTCTACCTACCTTATATAAAATACCAATAGAAAAAAATAATTAATTAAATCAATTTTCAATACATGGCGGTAAATGCTCAGATACTTAGCGCCGTCCATTTTCCTATAGGAAACATTAGTAGACAATTAATTACAAACAATATGTAATAAAAATATTACATAAATCACTGTATTTCGAGAAGCTGAATAACACGAAATTAACCATTAATTAAATTAATCCATTGAGACATGTACATGCATAAAAATTGAGATTGAGAGTACATACGTAAAAATGGATTTTAGACTTGTACATAAATTTTTACACATTGTACATACATAATACAAAGGATTTGTGACAACAGATAGGAAGATTTTTTTGCCAATTTTAAACAAACTCTGATAAGCAAGGATCGACTTGGACTCCCAAAACCCAAGTCTGAGCAGCAGTAAAGTGGGCTCGAACCCAATAATCACTTGGTGCTAAACGTATACAGTACCACTGAACCATACTGCTGGCTAATGTAATAATACATATATAAAAGTTTTTTTCTTTTGTTATTATATTCGTACGTTTTGTTGACATACATACATATAATATGTATGTCGAATCGAAACGACTATGCGTCATCTTCAGACACACAGAATAGTGATACTATATATACATATGATGATATCTATGTATACTTACAAGACCTCCAAAAATCATTATAAACTATTATATTACATATGTATATAACGTGTGGGGGTGTTCACAAAATATGTGTTCGAAGTTATCGGGCTGTGTTTTGTTTCGAATGTCCACTTGAGCGTAAAATTAAGTTGGTCTTGGGGAGCCGAGATTCGATACAATAATAAGAGGTTTAATCCAACTTTCAACCTGATACATATCGTTGTGTTGTTTCGCAATTTAACCAAACATATTCATTCTCTGCTGCCTTGTGGGTTCGTTTATATTATAGTTTTAAAGTGCGATGCAAGTATTCTACAAACGCAGGTCGGATTCGGATCAGTCTTCATAAAACCTATCGAGGTGGTTTATCGTCCACCTGCAACCAACTAGTTGGTAATGCATAGGTAGTAAGTCAAGACCTTTTAATAAGCACCTTTGTTTGATCAATCGAAGATCTTTTTACTGATACATATGTGGTAAACGCATGTGCTCCGTCAAGTTTTATATGAACCAGATGGATCTTCATTGATTTTTTTTTCGCATGAAATTAAAATGTGCAATTATAATATCGCTTTTTGGAAAGTAATTATATAAATGAAAGAAATAGATGTATTTTAGAATTGAAAGTGTAATATTTATAATTCATCACGTTAAATGGAGTGGGGTTTGTAAGAAAAGGCGACAGGAGCTGTCATTTGAAAGAAAGTTGTGATAAGAAGGTAATCAGAAAACATTCCCTCCTCGCATCAGAGAGGAAGTCGACGTTATTAAAATTTATATTTTCACGCCGATGGGCACTCAAGTTATTTAAATTTATTCAATGGAGGTGGTGTTCCATAATTAACTTGGCCATTTCTGTTTAAAATTTTGTAATTTCAATGAGTCCTCCTCGCTCTCTCAATACGCTGAATGTGTTTTCGAGTAAACTCTGACATCTCAGAGAAAAATCTGCGCTTTCCAAACTCTCCTGCTTTTATTAATAATACTTAGAGTTATTTACCTAAAAATAATTTAAAAAAAATGTAATAATATCCAATCCAACATTTTGAGTACCCGAAAGACAACGACGACCGCAACTGAATATATTGACAGACTAGTCTTTGAGAAACTGCCGTATGAATGACAGTATTTTCCCTTCATCCATTTATACCACTCTCTTGGCTACCATTTTGCCACTATTCTGGTATGTTTTTTTTTATCTACATACATATATTTCCATTTCAATATTTTCACTCTATGTACATATCCAATCCATGTATTTCACCCATCGTTTGAATTGTCCTTTAAACAAAAGCAGCGAGCTGCTGGTCTTTAAAAATTGCGAGAAATTTGCATAAACCTGGTTCTTTAACCCTTTGGATGCTGACCAACGCTGATCGGCGTTTTGCCAACAATTCCACGGAACTGAAAAACGCCGATGGGCTTTGTTTTCGGAGTATGTAAAACATAAACAAGAATACTACCCGCTAAGCCTTTCCGAGAAAAAAAAATGCATTGAACATGGGTTGTGTAACCCGTGTCAATGTTTATAAAGACTGACTTACACCGGAATTTCTGAATTTATAACCATAGCAGAATTTCTCGATGGAAATCCCTAAGTGCGGAGTATTTTAAATTGTGGATTGGCATTTTGATTGTGAGCATTATATTTTAACAACAATTTTTTTATTTTGTAGACTTCTTTTGTTTATTTTGTATTGTTGCAAGATATATTAGAGACCTTAAACATACCTTTACAAAGCTCGAAATTCTCGACGGTAGTTATCTAGGGTTTGTTTGGATTAGCTACACTTTTTCTACCTGCTTTCTATTGGATTTCTAAATAATTCTAGTTGGAAATGTTGGCGAAATTTTCAGCTTTTCAGAAAATACGTCAGCATTCAAAGGGTTAAGATACACAGTATATTACACAATTATTTTAAATATACATTGCAAAATTGGTATAATATTGAAGCATCAATCGTCGTACGACCGAATAACCATATTTAATATCTGGTAAAATTTACATTATCGCCAGTACAGTACACAAGAAAACCAAGCGTGATTGTATTAAATAAATAGTCTTTTTTTTATAACATCAGACTTTTTAGAACCAAGTTGTAAATGTACATATATATGCATATGTCATCCCTCATCTTTTCGTTCTTGCCGATTTAACATCTCTTTAATGGGGGAACAATGCGGCCGGGGTTTTTTTTTACCCCAGCTTGGCGCGAATAAATGCTCACCATCATACATGATTACTTTCGATCCCTTTTTTTTGTTTTGTTTCTATCGCAATCAACAGATGGCGGTTTTTAATCACTCCTGCGTACTCCTGTATGTACACCGGTATGTATGCAATCGTTCGTTGTGTTCAATATGGGGTTGTGACCCCTTTAGTGGTGATCTATCGCTTTGATATATCACCGCGGCTCTTTTCAACCCTTCTTCTAATATTTCTCTCGCCAAACAACCGATCCGTTGGGTTTTTCGTAATCATTCCCTGAACCAAACCTACAGGGCTGTCCGATATTGCGATTTTATTTTTGCAAACCGAGAACTTGGCGATTCGATCGCGACAAATCGTTAGATAAATCGCCCAACTTGTTACACTATTTGTCTCTGTCGTACTAAACACTATTTTTTCAAATGTAATTTTAAGATCAACATTGTATATTTTTTAAATATTCCAAAGACCTGCAACCTGTCAGTGAGGTGCTTCTACATATGTATATTAGTAGCAGTGTGGCATGTTTAGCACCGAGAGGTTACCGGGTTCGATCCTGTGCTAATCTTTAATACTGCTGGTCAGACTTGGATATTTGTGACTCCAAGACGATCGTTTCTTATCAGCTTTTGCCAATTTATCTGATTTCATTGTTGAAACGGCTCCTCCATCAAATTGACAAAAATCATCCTACCCGCTGTCACATATATCTGAATTTGATTTATGTACAATATTTAAAATTTTATGTACAAATATAAATCCATAATTTTTCTATGGATTAATTGATTAATTAATTAATTGTTATTTTCATGTTCTTCAACCTCGAAATACAGTGATTTATGTAATAAAAATACTGCAATGTTTGTAATTAATTGTCTAGAAAGGCGCATTGGGGTCTACCTGTTAGGCCTTCCTACCTGTTATGTAAAAATAAAATAAAATGTTACAGTAAAAGCGTCAAATCTCGCAGATGTATACATTGTCCAGTATATGCGTACACCAGCTTTGATTTTTAGCTAAAGCTTACAACGCTGGATTTCACATATAGTCTTACTAGACAATGTATACACTAAATAGCAAATGCACCCACTTGCCGCTATGCACCAGTAAATTTTCCGATCAAAATTCAATAGATAAGCTGGTTTCAATGTTACTCTTTCAATACATTTTATGCTCAAGAATGGAACCGATTTTATTCAAATTACCAATTTACTGTCGGATTAATACGAAATAGGCAACTATTAATAAGATTCAATCTACTGTATAATTTTTACAACTATATTACATACATTACCTACGATTTTATTATTGTATTACCTATGTACATAAGTACTACCTACGATTTTAGGCTAGGGTAAAGTTATATATGGATATGTAGTTAAAGTATTTCTCTCCCGTGTACACTGTAACTAGATGATTTCGGCGATGCATACACATGCTAGACAATATATATATTAACGAGATTTACACTCTTACTTTAACATACATTGCAAGTAGAGACAAATTCACATTGAAAAGGGGTCAATTTGAAATGAAAAATTTGGAACGAAAAACTTTTGAGTCCAATACAGTACTCTCTTACTTACTGCGTACTAGTTAATCGCTCAGACAATTTTATATGTGGATATGATCAGTGAATCGTCTCGATAAATTGCACTATACATCAACTATAATAAAAATATATGTACACATGTATATTCATTTTGTATTTTATGAAACATTGAAATTCGGCAGAGCAAATTAATACATGAAATATGTATAAAAACCTATATTTTGCGTTTTGAAAAGTTCAACATCCCTTCGCTTAGCATATCAAAATGCGCTAATGTAATTATTCTCTCTACCACTTATTTTTTTTTTTTATTTATATATTTTTACCAGGAATACTTATACTTAATTTCCGAACTCCGCGTGGTCAAGTTCAACCGATCTTTACTTATTCATTTAATTACGTCCTATGAAAAAGCTTTACACCATTTTTTTATCAATCAAGCCTTCCTTTTTTTTTTTTTTTTAAATGCTTTTTATTATTACGAAATTATGTTCACAATACATCTTATGTCTATTTTAATAGTTACTGATCTACTGATCATTTTCTATTTTACAATTTAATTTAATTTGATTAGTAATCATAGTATTATATTATTCTAATGTTAATCTACAACATAATAGGAAAAAGAGCTCAAAAACCTATTAACAATCCTTATAAATGTTCATAATACATAATATTAATTAAAGACTCTCTAAAGTCGATGATCTAAAGCAGATTGTGTTTAGGTAATCTGTGTTTATACCTGAAGGGTATAGACATTTTGTTGTATCACCGAGACTCTTCACAAGTGTGTTAGTATGGTTATTAGTGATTCATAATAACCATATTATTAGTGATTCATAATAATATCATATGTAGAATCTACTGGTTAGTTTGTTAGTAATGTCTGTAACAAACGGAATATTATATATGGCATGCAGTTTTTTCAAATTAGTATATATGGGTGTATTATAAATTATTTTTAGGGATTTATTTTGTATTACTTGGAGCTTGGAAAGATTAGGTGCCTTCCTTTTTTGAAGTTTTATCAATGGACAGAAACTGATTTTTTTACAATTTGAACTATCCCGTCGATGATATATTAACGTATGCAATATGACCTACATACATACGTACATACAATATCGGTAAATTTATTCAATAATGGTGGGTTTTTGAATGTTTGAGCCCCTTATAAATCTGATCTGTGTAATATGTAATGTGTATGAATAGGGTGGGGGTGCACACATTTAATTATCCGCAAGATAAATGCGCGCCTGGCCCACTATATTATGGTGGTAATTTATGGTATGGAAAGAGGATCAAGTACAAACTGATCGCGGACCTAAACAAACCATTGAATCCAGATGAAAAGTGACAGATAAGACGTCTGAATAATTAGTTCCAGCGGGGTCTTATCGGACGTCTTTTGTTGCCCGAATCTATTTGTGAGCGAGAGACCCACCAGCTCAAGTTTTGTGGTCACCCTTCTTGTTCTCCTTTACACTTTACGGCTTCTCAATAGAATCAACTTTCCTACACAACACACTCACACTCACATGTACGAATACATATGTATAAACTTCTCATTTATAAATCATTTTTGATACTAGATTTTTTCCTAGAATTATTATCATTATTAAACATAATACACACGTTGTTAATTACGCGATAAAAAATGAACACGCTAATCCTGCATGATTTACTCAAAGCGGATTATATTTATACCTTTAGTATGTTCGTACTGTTATAATACATATATGGAGCTTTACATGATATATTAGAGCCGAATGAATAGTTAATGGCACTCGTTTGATTAAGTACAATAAAACCGCATAAGTGAACCTCTTCAATCAATACTATGTAGTTACTCTCACGACAAGATGGATGCTGTTTATATACATTCATATTTATTTGCATTTTTCCGACGTTTTGTTCAGACGGCAATTAACCCTTTCTTTGGCTATCGATCGACGATACATCGTCGATTTCGTCAGTACAAAATATTTTTTTACATAGAAATATACCAGGAAGGCTTGACATGAAGACCCCAATGCACCTTCCTGGAGAATTAATTACAACCAATGCAGCATTTTATTGTTTCATAAATCACTGTATTTCCAGAAGCTGAAGAATAAAAATAAAGACAAAAATTAATTAATTACAGAATTAATCTATGGATTTAGATTTTGTACATAATTTTTACAATTTATACACACAATAAATACAGAAGATTTGTGACTACAGGAAAGATGATTTTTGCCAATTTTGAGGAACCGTTTCAACAATGATCAGATAAAATTAGCAAACTCTGATAAGAAACGATCGATTTATCTAAATCTAACCAGCAGTATAGCGGATCGAACCTACTGATCACTTGGTGCTAAACATACACGCTACCATTAAGCCATACTGCTGGCTATATGATAAACTATCAAACATTTTTTTTGGAAAATTGAGTATTAGATAGAAACTTATTTAGAGTGAATTGGATTTATGCTGTTGAACTGTGTTACAAATCGTTGAACTCTTGTGTGCCCAGTGGGATATTGGAAAGGTCTTCGAAATGCCTCTGCAAGCTATGGGTGAAACAGCGAATTTTAGTAAATTTTGATATGTATCTCGTAATTCGATATTTTACATGTCTCAGAATTAGACAAGCGTTCCGAAATGCGTCAGTCTGTCCGTATTTCGAAGAGTCACAATACTCTCATCTACGTATGTATGTGTAGTAAACAGTTGTGTGTATTATTCCCGAATCCTTTTGTTTGGCCATTTTCCCCCAGATCAATTGAAAACTCGACATGCTTTGTCGAGGAGGACTCCCTCCCACGCGATATGATTTTAAGGGGCTCAATTATGACACTATTATTATATGGCGATGTCTACCCACTTTCCCCGATTCGTCAGACTGTCTATCCACAATATAATGATTGCGTTCTGTTTTTTATGTGGCCCCAAATTGTCCTCTATGTACACATTATCAAGTGCCAAAACATTTCGTTACACCATTTCTGTAACGCTCTTTGAACCTGAGCTCGGAGCGAGTTTGTAGACGTGCGAGAATGGCAAAACGATTAACCAATTTGGTTGGAATTGTATTTATCAACAACCGTGAGAGTTCCAGTCTCTTATTTTATTGTACATCACAATAGATGATAAAATAGTAGAATTAATCGATAGCTATTTATATTTAGAACAAACAATACACATATCCGTTAGTAAAGAAGATTTTTTGATTTTTAAATGCTTTTTATTATTACTAAATTATGTTCACAATACATCTTATATCTATTATAATAGGTACTGATCTACTGATCATTTTCTATTTGACAATTTTAATTTAATGTTGTTAGTAATCATGGTATTATATTATTCTAATGTTAATGTACAGCATAATAGGAAAAGGAGCTCATAAACCTATTTACAATTCTTTTAGTAAAGAAGAAGAAATAAATAGATGTCTTAAATGAGATTAGATTTGATTAGAGTTGAAATTAGAATGGAGTTCATTTTTTATTTATTATTTATTTATTTATTTAGTAGCAAATTGCTAATAACAAATCAACTAAAATTATAACTATCAAAATAATATAATTAACAAAACCATAATTAGTAACCATAACATAATATGATATAATGCCAAACATTGCATTTATTAAACTTATATAATTACTAGAGGTAGGATAGCCAAGGGGCCGCTCATTGTTCCATTGTTGTAAATCCTTTGTAAAAAAGGTTCGGAAAACCTTTAACAATGCATTTACAACATTTGAACAATACGCGGCACCTTCTGGGTCCGGGCTTTAATAATTACATCATCTTCCACAGAGGTATCCATTAACACCCTTCAAGAAAACACCAATGCTATGTATTAGCACTTCTATTGCTCTCAGAAAGGGCATCATAAATTTTAACACCTCTGTGGAAAACACCTCTTGCAGTTCTTGCTTTCTTAACTCTACCTATAATTAAATTATTTCTATTTCTAGTTTTATGATTTTGCATATCTCTATTCCTAACTATGTATGTAATTACTAAAATATTAAGGTAATACATTCTTATCTAGCTTATATACAAATTTTAAAAAGCTTAATTTAAGACTATTTCTAATATCCAACCATTTCAATTTATGTAACATACTTCTAACATTCTTACATTTCCTCACATTCAAAATTGCACGCATTGCCCTATTCTGCACTTTCTGCAGTTTATCAATGCACAATCCACTAAATAGATGAATGAGCACTGTAGAGCAATATATGTACATACAGTATGAGGCCGTATAATATGTACAATTATATATTAATATTTTACTTTTTATACTTATAAATTTCTTAACCTACAAAGTATACCAACTTTTTTGTCATTATTTTAATAATATAATCTGCCTGCACCTTAAAACTTAATTTACAATCCAAATAAATGCCTAAATACTTAATATTATCCATACTTCTACCACTCCCATCACATCACTCACAACGACCACTCACATCATTCACAACGCTTTTATTATTCATCCACAGCATCTTAGTCTTATTTAAGTTCACTTTCAGTTTATTCTCGCATAACCAATCACTTTCATACTGTATTTCCATACATAAAATATCACTCATGACTTGCACATCATCACCTACAATATAAACTAACGTATCATCCGCAAACATATGAACTTTACATACATCAAATACTTTTACTAAATCATTAATATATATAATAAACAACAGAGGTCCTAATTTAAAACCCTGTGGTACTCCATATGGAATAATCAAATTTTTAGAAACTCTTCCGTTGATTTTTACATTCTGTCTTCTATTATTCAGGTAAATTCAAACCAACTAATCCTAACTTACTTAATTTCTCTAATAATCTTCTCCTATCTATGGTTTCAAACGCTTTTTTCACCACCTTATTAGAATCATCTATTGCTCCCATCAAACTAGAAATTACCAATCGAATGGCCTTTTCAGTTGAATGTCGCTTTCTAAAACCTGATTGTTCCTCAGTCAAACAATCATTGAATGAATGAATGCGATTTTTAAATCAAAAAATGGCTTATCAGTGTGTTTTGCCAGTGTTAAAGTGTGGATGTGAAACTTGGACATTGATCGCCAAGTTGCTACACATATTCCAGTGCAATCAAAGAAGTATAGAACACTGTATGCTCGGCATAACGACGAAAGACAGGAAACGAAGCACGTGGGTGAGAAGTATGACAAGGGTAAAAATAAGACCGCAGTGAAGATGGGTAGACGAAATTAAGAAAATGTGCGGGGTGAGATGGATGATAGTTGCGCAAAACAGACACGAGTGGAAGCGTGTTGGAGAGGTCTTCATCCAGCAGTGGACTTTGAATGGCTGTAGATGATGATATAATGTGTTATATAATACGTATATATGTATACATATATTTATATGAAATATAGGAAACGATGCACCGCAAAGCTGAGATTTCAACTGTGGAACCGCTACAATTTCGAAGTAAATATTTGCTCTCGACCGTTTCGCCGACCTTTGGAATTTAATCTCGCATCGACCGAACCAACTTCTGGCAAGATTGTGCAATTTTTTAATTCATAACATCTGCCCGCATTCGTGTACGTTTATACATTCCTCAAAATATTCTGTATTCTGATGCGTATATTATATTTGTGTAGTATTTACATATGTTATATTTGTGTAGTATGTACATATGCCACAAGATTGGGGTCTTATTGCTCGCATCATGCTCCATACGTTGATTTGATGCTATTTTTACTTTATCAATATACCCACATATGTATGTAGCTATGTACGAAGTATCGATAAATAAAGTTTTGGGATTGTGAGAAATTCTATCTTGAGATTTTGACTAATTTTTACGCCATATCGATCAATAATCATTACAGTGTCGTCTTTTGTGCTAGGTCCTTACTATCTATGTATGTGGTTTGTCGCTCGGAAGACCCTATTGTGCAAAGACAAAGTTGCCAACGGTTAATCACCTTGATAAGTTGTATAACTAGTGGAAGAATCGCTCGAATACATGATCCAAATCCAAATCCTTAAACATAAATATTCTTGCATGCTAGTCAATTGAACTCAATTTATTTCAACAACATATTGACAATCGATTTTTAAAGTATTACAAAAAAAAGTCATTGAGACCATTGAAACGTGTGTATGTATTATATGTATACTACTTAGTATAAGCGAAAATTGTGCAATTATAGTGACTTGTGTAAAATGTAAAATTACATTTCGTTTCAGTTTCGCATTGCATTTTGATCAAGAAATAGAACAATAGGTCGGTAGAATTTGACTTTTTTTGTCAGTTTTGAGTGCGTTTAATATATTGAAATATTTGCATTAATAAAATTTTAATATAAAATGCGTAAGTTGTTGGTATTATTAATTTATTTATGGAATACGTATGTATATATTTTATATTCATGGAAATTAATATTTTTTAGACGATAAAAGTAATTGTCAACGTCATGTTATGAACAGTAAAATTATTAAAGACCTTGCATTGAAGTATATTGTAAGAATATTATATAGTTAAGTAAGAAATAATTAAAAAAAAAAATGAAAATTTATTTTACGTCTTTACATTGCATGAATGCGACAGCATCCTTTGTTCATGTAAGTATCACGCTACATCGAATCGACTATAGTTGGAAATATATATTGTTCCATTTTTAGTTGCCTCTTCTTACCTTGCCTTACGATTACAATTCAATAAAAAATTTGGCTCTTATCCGGTCGTTTTCATACTTTGCCATTTTGCTCGGTTTGGTCATCAATATAAGTGGAAGTGTTATCCGCCATTACAATGGTGAAAAAAAATCCTATTAGACACGTTTGAAAATACTTCCTCGAACTTCTTCCTGGCGTTTTATCCAGCGTTTTTTTTTAGACTCTTCTCACTTTTCGCCATGTCAGATTTCAATTGTTTAAACGCCTATAGCTTTTTCTTTTTTCACTCTATACTTTATAATTAAACCTTTATTTTATTATAATAAGTATACTAGTGTTGTGCCCGATGAAATATCATTGCAGGGGTGTTGGAATATTAAGCTATTGATTTAAAAAAAATGTGTCGGTCCTGTGTTCGATCCGCACGCGGTCGTAATTTTTTCTAATACTTTTTAAATATATTTAATTGTTTAATATGAAAAAAATATATATAAAAACAATATAAAACACCAATAGAAAAATTAATTAATTAAATAAATTTTCAATAGAGGGCGCTGAATGCTCAGAGACAAATTTGCCTAGAGGAAACATTGGTAGCATAAAGGATATATGTATATGTAGAATTTTTATTGTTGATCTGTTGTTATGTTCGTATTATATTCATACTTTTTGCTGGCAGTGTTTTAACTGTGACGTACATATGTCAAATCGAAACGACTATTATAGTATGGCGAGCGTTATTTCACACATACACACAGAATAGCTATATTATATATATATGTATATGATTGCATAATTAAATTCTAATTATATTTTCTTTTCTTTTCAGGTAAGCCGAATTTTTTCTCAAACCCGTACACAAGTCGTCGTAAGTATTTCCCTTATTTTATTTTTTTTATATACAATTTCGCCATAGTAACTTTACAGTTTAGTTCCAAGTCGTCACTATGGCTTATATTTTTATACTTAAATCTTTAATGAAAAAAATATGAGAGCTATTAAGTAGGATAGTGCAGTGTCGGCTCTTACTCTGGAGCAATTTAGCGGTCGCCCGGGGCGCCTATCGAGCAGGGGCGTCGTCGCCGAGATTCTGCGGCACTTTAAGGGTTAACATGACGGAGTCAGCTCACGATCCACGACATCCCCTCCCTACACCCCATCATCGACCCTCCCGGTCGCGGCTTACTGAAAATCCCGGTGCGTTTTGTGTCCGACCCTCTCTCGTCTCTTTTTTTCTGCTGTACGTTTTTATTTATTTATTTACTTTCACGCAAATGATTATAAATTATATTTTATTCCGAGTCCGGCACATCGGATCACGGGGCGATCAAAAATGTATTCGCGCACATGAATAATTCAACTTTTATAAACGATCCGGCCATTACGGGCGCGCGCCCGCATACGCGCTTTTAATTTCCGCGCGAGAAAATTAACTTTTTTTCCTCGCCTCGTTTGTATAAATTTGTATATATTTTTATTGGCGCTTACCCTCCCCCCTCCCCCTCCCCTTCCACCACACACCCTCACCTTCGGTGCACAGGATGTCTGAAGATTGTAGTACTTGATTGATGAGATTATTCTGATGAGGTAACGTAGGGGGTTATTTAAAATGGTTCGAAAGATCGCGCCTTAACGTGAAGTATGAAATAACTTCTATACTACTTTTAAATGGGCTAGTCTTGTATATTTGTCAATTTAAACTCGTATACTAGACCGTCGATTTTGCGGAAAACTTCATCCCCCTTCTATTTCTAACCCGAAAATTCAAACAAAATCAGTCTCGCCTTTGGGAAATTATCAATGCTTAGCCTAGCATAGTGTGTGAGGCCAGTGAGATTAAATTTATAATTTAAAACAAATTAAATATGATGCGGGTGCGGATGTTTAAATACAGATCCTTTTTTTTAATTTTGAAGACGATATACAAGGGCTCTTATTAAGTCGTATACATACATATGTATGTAGCCAGCAGCATAGTTCGTGTTTCCGCTACTAATGCTAACCACCGAGAGGTTCCCAGGTTCGATCCCGTGGGTTGACCTCGATGGAAATGGGTTTATTCCGAGTATAATATGTAGTGCTGCTGGTCAGACTTGGGTATTTGTGACTATTTGTCTATCAGTGTTTGCCAATTTATCTGATTTCTTTGTTGAAACGGTTCCTCCATCAAATTGGCAAAAACTTTCCTACCCACTAAGTCATAGCCATATTGCAATACCGGTATACCGGTTAATCGGTAAATCATCAAATTTAAAAATTTACCGGTAATTACCGAAAATATTTTATCGCAAATTAAGTACATATATTCAACAGTGGTCTCACCCCAATTTTGGAACAACGGGTTTCAACGGGAACAAAAATATGATTTTTTTCGTATTCCGGTAAATACCGGTATTCCGATAGTAGAAAAAATCATTTACCGTTTACCGGTTTATAAAATTTGACTCTAAATTGCAATCCCTAGTCGCCACTATTTGAATATGATTTCAAAATTTATGATCTATAAATTTAAATACCATAGATGTCGCTCTGGGAAGACCCGTAATGACATGGGGGAATATAAATTTATTTTAAATAAAATAAAAATGTATGTATATTTTACAACTGCTTTATTTAACGTTCTTAGATTTAATTCATCTTTCATTTGAACTGCTGTATGCTAACTATTATACTATGCATATATGTACATATATATTTAGAGGATAATGGATAAGGTCAGCCTTACCTCTAAATTCAACCATCTTGACTTTAGTATCCGCTATTCTGCCAGAGCAACCATTTATTTCATGCTTCATACAAAAATAAGTAGTTTCTTGAACCGCGAAAGCCTGAACTTTGTCATTGTTATGTATCAGTTGTGTTCGAAATTTAGATTTCCTAGTATAATAGTGCTAATTATTGTACTTCAAACAACTTATGTATGGTGAATCGGTAAAATATTTCAACCGTATGGGGAATCGAACGTTATTAGTAATTTTGTACTTGAAATTCACTTGAGATGAAACTTTTGAATCTTCCGAGTAATGAAACGATGCGATTCGAATTTCAACGAGCTGTACAACTCATCGAGACGATTTGTCTCTCGATACAATAGATCGATAGCAAAACTAGTAGGCAGTAAGTAGCAGTTCTGAAGGCAGAACATAATATAATATGTATGTATTTTAATGCGAATGCTCCCCCGGACATTTCGGACATTTTGAATTGTATATTCCTTGCTGTGGCGTTTGTTTGTCGTGTAAGTTTTCATCCCGATGCCATGTAGAGAGATAGTTACCCTCAGGTGATTATTGGATAAATAAAGTTACGCAACTGTTGATTACGCCGACTTCACTATTAGTTTTGTCCCTTTATTTAACAGACAATGTGGACACGACGACGGCTACTAAAATAAACACACCACTGTTGTTTTACCATTTCGCAAAAATAAACAAAAACTACACTTTTTAATTCTAGCCAATTACATACCCCGAATGCGTCTTTTAGTACTGTTTCTTTCGCGCTGTACAGATCGTTAATGAGCCGAGGTTTTTTATTTTTCAGTTTTATCTAAAACTGGAAGCGGCACTTACACGATGCAATTAACGCTTTTGAAACTTTGTAAAATACAAGTCAAATTCTAGCAACCGCTATACGCACCACAATGTTGTATTTCTTGACCAAAATTCAATGCGAAGCTGAAACGAAATGTAATTGGTCATTGCGGGTCGATGGGGGGTGAATGCGATAGCACAGGGTTTCACAAACTTTTTCTGCAATATAAAACTTCGCAAACCCAGAAATTTTAACGGCTTATTTTTTAGGTTGGGTAATTCCTACTAGTAAAAATTAAAAAAAAGATGTTATTAAAACACAATATTTATTTAGTAATTATTTTTAAATAGAAAGCTGTAATATAATATAAACATAAAACTATGAATAAATAAAGCACTTGATGATTTTGAGTCCTTGAATTGCATATCTTTTTGATATTAGGCACAATATTGGTAAGTTGCATCCTAATATCGTTGCAGAATTTTATTTTTTTATCGAAAGATGCAAATTTTTTTTCTCTTGTATTAAAATTGTAATACTTTTAATGGTCCTCCGCCTGTACCTAGATACTTGACGTCATAAACATCAGTTGATGTTGATCATCACTCGCCTTTCAATATGAAGTAGACGATCTTTAAATGTGTTATAGTGTATAAAACCTTTCGCGGAACACCTATTCAGGTTCAGCGGACCCACTGGTGTTCCGCGGAACATAGTTTGGGAAACCCAGCGATAGCTTGTACATTTTATGTAAATCTCTAGATCGGTTCGACTATGGAGGATTTATAGTCCTTCATCGTTTTAAAATACATATGTAATTCATTGTTGGGGCGTGAGGCATTGTTGCAGAAAATCGTGTAATATGAGGGATGCGGCGCGTGTTATATCATAAGCCAGCAGTATGGCTTAATGGTAGCGTGTATGTTTAACACCAAATCGATCGTTTATTATCAGATTTTGCCAATTTTATCTCATCATTGTTTAAACGGTTCCTCAAAATTGGCGAAAAATCATCTTTCCTGTTGTCACAAATCTTCTGTATTTATTGTGTGTATAATTTGTAAACAATATTTACAAAATATAAATCCATAGATTAATTAATCAATTGTTATATCGTGTTCTTCAGCTTCTGGAAATACAGTGATTTATGTAATAATAAAATGCTGCATTGTTTGCAATTAATTTTCCAGGAAGGTGCATTGGCGTCTTCCTGTCAAACCTTCCTGGGATGTATCTATGTAAAAATAAAATAAAAAATAAGGTTCGTAGACTAAAAACAGTATGCCGTCTCTAGAGACCCACTCTCACTACGCTAGTATTTTATATACATACGTAGTAAATTAAGTAAATTGTTTTACGGAAGCATAATATTTTTTGGCGCAACATTTTGAAAAGTATGCATAGATAGTAAGTATGTCCATTAAAAATGCAAAACGGTATAAATTTATCGATCATCCACGAGCGAGAGCGTATCGGCCGCATTAGCCGAGTAGATGTGGGAATACTCTGTTAAACTCGTACGTACATATGTAAGAGAACATGTATGTATGTAAAAGAGAACACAACTTCTTAGGAAAAGAGGCGAGTATGAAAAAAATAGCGAGGGAATTCCCCGGGCACGCGTACTTAACCGGGTGAGTTGCAATTTGCTTACTCCACACACACCCACCCACACACAATCCACCTCCACTTTGTTTATTTGCAAAACGTGATGATGGGCTACTGGGGGCCGATTAGGACGGTTTCCTCTTGTCCACCCTGTGACCCCCCGCTTTTCGAGGACAACACTCCCTTATATACCCATTATGCGCATTGATTGCAATGCGAGAGGTTTTTTACTTCTTTTTTTTCTATTTCACCTGGACCACTTTTATTTTTTATTTTTTTGGAAAAAGAGAAAAGCATCCCGCAATTATTTTCTAACACGCTTTTGGACCTTTATCCCTAATCCCATTGACAAACTGTCGAAGTGTAAGTGTGCAAGAATGAAGACGGAAGGTGTAAAGGAGTCGGGAGAGTACGTGATGGGAAACGTAATTCGTCTCTCTCTCCGCACGAATGGGGGTGGGTGGAGGGAAATTCCACAACTTATGGGCTACGAAGGACCTCTTCAAGGTGTGAATTTTAAAAATTTCTACATACTCACTCCTACTACTTCTACATACATGTCTCTTTTCGTTTTCGTTTTCATTTTCTTCTTCCTATCGCAAAAAACCTTTTAAATTCGTGACGTTATGTTGTAGACCCACTCCACTAGAGCGAGAACTTTGCTCTCAACTTTGCCGCTTATTTTTCACCCATGGACTTGAGAAACTATTATAATTTTTTTACTTTATCTATTTACTAGGTGTCAGTGGATGAAGTATTGTATTCGTGAGAAATTTTCACATTTTATGTACTCGGTATCGAGTTTTTAGAAAATTTCCTTGCCTTAGCGCTCAAACATGCATTGGGAACTCTCTCACAACCGCTATGTGTGAATTTTGTTTTTGATGCTACTTCTTTTCCTCAAATCTAATATATAATTTCGAGAGAGACTTTGTATATACATATGTATGTATGCATATATGTAACATTGGTTGGTTGGTTGGAAACACCACATTCGATTTTTTTTTTCAATTCATAGGCGCCGATTCGATTTTTCCGATTTTTTTTTATTTGAAGGTGCCTTCTCGCCGGGGGCGAAGGCCCCGGAGGGTGCCGGGGGGGGGGGCGGATTCTGGTATACATATAATTTCTAAAGAGACTTAGTAAATATGTTTGTTTGTTCGTGACAGTCAATTTAATAAAAAAAAAGCAAATGAATATTCAAATAAATTTATTTAAAATAAAATGTTTACTATTAGATTCGTCATGTTTAAGCGGTTTATATTATAAATACCGAGCGAAGCCGGGTAAAACCACTAGTACAAAATAAAAATTGTTTGTCTGCTATGCAAATATATCATTTTAAATTATTTAGAACGACATAATTTGGTATACTGCTTTGGGATATTCTAATTCAGACCGTATGTGTGTAGATCAGTGGTGGCCATGCGAGCTTTTGTTTTTTGGGCGTAGTTTATATATTTGGGCATAAACACACACACACACATACACACATATTTTATAAACCATGACAATGTGATCAGTAATCGATCCTGAGTTTAAATGAGTCAAATTCTGATTATTAAACTTCACCTAGTGTTACTACGTACATGTCGTACATCAGTGGTGATCACGGGAGCTATTTTTGGGATTTAACTTTTTTTCTACTTATAAAAGACCTAAACCAGTCAAGAAATTGATATTTTTCTCGCATCTCTTGAAAGGAAATAATTTGAATACTTGGTTTGGTATATTAGTACCTGCTATGCCCGTTCATTGAGACTATTTTGTATTAAACTACTGCTAACTAAATACTTTTTTGTCCAAGTAAGACTTTTTTTTAACTGCCAGCAGGGATGTTCATATTTATTTAAAAATAATACCCTGAAAGTGGCCGAATAGTTTAAAACAGGAAATCATGTTTATTGCGGATCGATATCGTTATATTTGTGCAAACCTAAATACAAAAGTAGATATAAACCTCCCGACAAAGATAAAAAGGAAACGACGGATCTTATCTAAAATATTTAAAACGAAAATATCTATATTCTTATTAATAAATAGCACTTTTTTATTTATTTTATTGAAATACATATTATATTTTATGTATGGCAACTGTATCTATAGAAAAAAATAGGCAAATTAGATAATACTGGAAAAATGAACTACGTCCGAAAAACGGTCAAACATAGCAAAGTGCATTGCAAACATCGTATACAATACGATCAACAAACATTTATACAACAATACGATTTTTTATACAACAATCATCCACAGAGACATCTATGGAGAGAAACCCGGCGAACCTTGAGATATAAAAAGCCCGGACACAGAAGGTGCCGCGTAGTGTTCAAATACCTTTTTTACAAAGGATTTACAACAATGGAACAATGAGCGGCCCCTTGGCTATCCTACCTCTAGCATATAACATAATAACTCAAAATTTTGCGAGAGAAATGGGGAGGGAAAGCCGATTTTACAGGAATCGTTTCAATGAAAAATTGAAACGGTCACAAACCAAGGTCTAGCCAGTAGCAACCAGTGTGAGTCGAACTCATAACCACACTGACCATAGCAAGATATGCTAACCATTAGTCCATGCTGGTTAAATATGCATGCTTAACCATTATAATCGCCTTTCTAATTAAATCCCTTATAGTTTTATTGTACACGCTCTACAAACCGTAAAAACGAATGATTGAATTTATATCGTTGAAATATTATTGGGGTATAAAGTGGAGTTAAACTAAAGCGAATTGCGTAAGTTTGATTGAGACATTCAAACGAAGAAAAAAGACCGAGGCAGTAAATAGTAGAAAGGGCTTGTTTTAATAGTCCAAGGGGGAAAGGGGGGAGGGAGATGTGCAATGATTCATATATGTATGTATAGATCTCTCGATGCAGTTGGGTCTGGGAGGCAATGCAGTGGCGCACAGTGAGTAATCCCATTATAAAGCATCTTGTCTCGGAATGAAAACTAAGAGAAAGTGCCCGAGGGACGCTCCGCTGTGCGATTAATAAGGGTCTCCACCCTCGCCCACATTCTTTCATTACTTACAAAGGGCGAGCCTTATTGCGTCTCCGCTAAATGCATGTTTACCACCACACAGACCCATACTTTACTTTTTTTTTAACCTCTATCACATGCTAATTCATTTCAATTTATACCTTCTTGTACACCCATTCTACATAAGCTAAGAATGCATAGTACATATACATTTATACCTCACCCCGATTTTTTCACATTCGGTCGTGATAACGCGGTAACGGTGTGTTTCCGAAGTCTGAAGTCTTTCAAAGATTTTTAACTGCAACAGTTGATGTATGTAGATATACATATGTATGCAGGGCCGACGAGAGGGGGGGGAGAGGGTATGCAAATAACCCGGGCCCGGCTTTCGAAGGGGGCCCTGGGCCCCCGCAAATATGTACATTTTTAGCAAAAGTATAAAAGCATTATTTGGCCTTTTTTGGACACTAAGCAAAATGGTATAATTGTTTTCGAGTAACGAATTTTACCTACTTATGGCATAATAAAATTCAGGGAAAGATCTGTTCTGGTGTTCAGAATGGTCAGTTCCCTCGTCACAATATCCAAAACAAATTAGTAAAATAACCCTTGGCCGATTCAAGCAGGTGACAAGTGGCCAGTTAAAAATACGAGATTAGTGCATTTTTACATCGATAATAAAGATAAAATCTTTCACATTTACCTATTTGAAAATTTTCTATGAAACTTTTATCTTAAAATTGCAAATATGATGCACGTGCTATTCCTAGAAGAATTCAACAGAAATATACTACTAAATGATTGATTTTAATCGTTAAAAGTATCCGTTTGTCTTTCGACTTTAGGAAAATACGTTATTCAAACATGTTAAAATTTTGCGTTATACGTAATTGCGAACGGTAGACTGGATTTAGAATATTTCAAATCAATGTTAGTTTTTAAATTAATAATATTGTCGTACGAATTTATTTTTATTATTTACCTGTTTTCTATGTTGATTATTTTAACCCATAATGAACATGTATCAATCTGATGTATGTATATGTATATAGTGTCAAGGGGGGGGGGGGGGCAGATTATCAAATTTGCACCGGGGCCTGGATTTTCTCTACGGCCCTGTATGTATGATTAAATTATGTTATAATGGAGTAAGGAGGGGGTAGAATTAGTGCGTCAGGTTTTTGGAAGTACATATGTATGCAGTCGATATTTCTAGAAGCATATCTAGAATTAATCAAAGATAGGGTCTTAATGAGGTATCATACATAAGTCCTGCTCCAACTTCTGACAGATTGAATTCATCTGTTTCTGTTTCCCAGCTCTTTCTGTTTCGTCCTACTGTATCTTGAAAGAACCAGTTCCTAATTGAAATCCAAACTTTAACAGGTTTAACCATTGATGTATAATACACTAGGTCCGCCCTCACGTCTTATACTGGTCTCCCTTTTGACGCATGCAAAATACATGGCGCATGCACAGTTTCTCTTAGTAGGTAGGTAGGTACCGCTGCGTCGTAGGGAAAAAACCCAACTTCCCCGCTAGTTAAACCCCCCGCACCCCTCAGTTAGTGAAGACAAGATCTCCGACACGTCAGGGCCCATCTATGTGTATTATACATCAATGGGCTTAACTTTTGTTTCTTCCAGCCTCTACATAATATTTTTTCTACAACCTTTCTTCCGGCATTTTGAGAACCGTCGTTTTTTAATCTATGGATCTAACTCAAACATGTAGCGCCATCTCCTTCGCAATACTTCCTCATCTCAACACACGAATAACGACTGATCGAAACGTCAGAGGCCAAGTGCACGTTGTCGAAATTTAAGTTTAGGATAGAGACACTAGTGACTAGGATATTATAGTGTTTCTAATTGAAGTGTCATGAAATAATAAAGAGACGTATGAAATGCATTTGGACGAATGAATGCGATTTTTAAATCAAAAATGCTACTTTGCCTGAAGAAAAAGATCTTCGATTAATGTGTTTTACCAGTGATGACGTATGGGCGTGAAACTTGGACATTGAACACCAAGTTGCTACACAAATTCCAATCCACTCAAAGAAGTATGGAACGTTGTATGATTGGCATAACGAAGAACGACAGGACACGGAATACGTGGGTGAGAAGTATGACGAGGGTAGTCGATAGAGTGAAGAGATTTAAATGGTAATGGGCGGGCGTGGTGGCCAGAAAAATGGACAAAAAAAGTGCTAGAATGGTACCCGAAAGAATGCAAAAGGGTTAAAGGAAGACTGAAGGGAATATGGGTAGGTGAAATTAGTAAAACGTGTGAGGTGAGATGGATGAGAGTTTCACAAAACAGAGACGAGTGGAAGCGTGTTGGAGAGGCCTTCATCCAGCAGTGGATGGTGAATGGTTGTAGATGATGATGATGATGATGATTAGAGGTAGGACCGGAAGCGTGCCGTTCTTTGTTTATTGTTTGCCGGGCATTGCTCATTTTTTAGTTTGCTCTATTTCCTGGAAAGTAGACTCAAAAAGCACGCTTCCGGTCCTACCTCTAATGATGATTTTTTATTCCTAAAAATATGACACGTACGTTTTTTTCAATTAATACTCCAGACCGGTTCGTTGGTGCGATTGAACGCTTGTGCGGTTTCAAACGTGGCCAATACTCACACTTTGAGATTTCGCAATCTTCAGAAGATATTCACTTTGAGTGGGAATAGTGCGAAATTCGGTCGTGTGCGATTTCGGCGCCGTTTATCCGATACGCTGATCTAAAAATGGCGTCGTTGCCATTTTAAAATGTATGCAATTTGAGGAGTGCTTGCGGTGATTTCTTGCGTTGCTGCGAACAAAGGACGATTTCGGTTCCGTCGAGAGATGGCACAGACCTGATACCCCGACAGTCGGGTTTTACGGGTTGTCCTAAAGGACCCCTATCCATATCGGAATTGGCGTTTCCCTCCCCCTCCCCCTCGCCCAAATCCTCCTCTTCCTTCCCACAAGAGTTTTTTTGTGTCGTGTCCTAACCTCGGCTGTTTTCATTAAATTAAACTTTGTTATCGCGACCGAATTGTGAAAGTTGGTTGACGCGGCCCTAATTAGCCCCGAGGCTCTTTTTTGCTCGGCTCCTGTCCAAAAATGTCCGATTCAAAAACAATATTTGTCTTTCCACGGAGACATCTCCGGCGACAATCGAGACCTCTACTGAGACGAAAACAAGAAAAAAAAACATTAATAAAATAATCACGCCTCCTCGTCATAAATTAAATAAAAAGTTTCATCTCCGTCGAGTCTCATTTTCTCGTTAATAACTTTGCGCTGTGTTTAATCGTCGTAAACAAAATGTCTCCGTCGTTTAAGTCGTTGCGATTTAACATGTTTTAAAAATCGACAAGACACGTGTTTTAGCGCCTAACCTATTTTGCCTAACGTTGATGACTATTCCAACTGACCTAAAAAAAAAACTACTGAGCATCGTGTGTGAAAATACATAGATGTTAGATTGGCGATTATATTATTTTAGGAGGCAATAGAACCGAAGTTTTTCGAGCTCATTATGTTAGTCGGCGGAATTATTTATAGTGGATTGTATTTTTTTTAGTAAAATTGCTTTTTCATTAACTAGATGTAGCCCCAACTTAATCAATTCATTTGATAGAATGAACTTAACCAACGACAAGTACATATGTAGATAGGTTTTGTGTGAATGTTAACTTATCAATGTCAATTTCAGACAAGTCATAACGCTCACATACATATATGTACCTGTAGTCTACTTGCTTGAGTTGCGCCCCCCACCATTGATTTAGTTGTATATGTGTATAGAACAAATTTTGACAGCTTGATTTTTACCTTCAAACAGAACTTACAATCTAAAATATGTATATACGAATTTTTCGTTTGTAGCCAAATAAAATCGTATATATAAATATATTTTGATTATTTACATTGTATTTTTTTTCCATTACATTTTCTATATAATAGTCCAACCCCTATACTTGACCGTCTGGGTTTATGAAAGTTTGCTGATGCAAGCGAAATCGCAAAAGTCCTAGTAACAGCCTTCTCTTTTCGCATCTATCATTTTTTGATAAATCAGCGCTTTGTATATTATAAAACTGCCGTCTAAGATTTACGTATAAATATAAACGGTGCACAGTGGTCCACCATGCTGAAAATATTTTTTAAAAATAGCGAATGTGTATGCAGTCACCCACATTCAATATGTTTTATACTAAACTAGTGGTTTTACCCGGCTTCACTCGGTATTTGTAATATAAACCGCTGAAATAAGTCTAATCTAATAGTAAACATTTTATTAAATTTAATTGAATATTCATTTGTTTTTTTATTAAATTTAACGTCACGGAATCTACGACCCAAACAAACATATATACAAAGTCTCTTTCGAAATTATATATTATATGAGTGTTTTGCCTGTCTCATTTAGGTAAATTTAATAAAAAATGCCACTGCATGAAGCAATGCCAGTGATGCCGTATGGATGTGAAACCTGGACATTGAACGCCAAGATGCTACACAAAGTCCAATGCACTCATAGAATTATGGAACGCTGTATGCTCGGCATAACGAGGAAAAACAGCAAGCAAAATACGTGGGTGAGAAGTATGGCAAGAGTAGTGGACATAGTGGATAGAGTAATGATATTGAAATCGCAATGCATTCGCCACTTGGCTGGAATAATGGACAAAAGTAGTGCTAAAGTGGTACATGAGAGAGTGAAAAGGGGTAAAAGGAAGATGGGTAAATTAAATTAGAAAAATGTGTGGGATGAGATGGATGAAAGTTGCGCAAAACAGAGACGAGTGGAAACGTGTTGGAAAGGCCTTCATCCAGCAGTGGATGGTGAGTGGCTATAATAATTAGAGACCGGAGCCACTTTGCGCCGTTCATTGTTCGCCGTGCATTGTTAATTTTTATGGTGAACCTTTTTTTTTGCTCTCTAGCTTTGTAGTACAAAGCTAGAGAGCAAATAAACAATGAACGACGCAAAGTGGCTCCGTTCTCTAGTAATAATGATAATATAGTTACAAAAGGAAAAGGGGAGAGGAGGGCACCAACGTGATATTTGTTTGGTTAAAAGTCGACTCTCGAAACAACACATTCTCCCTCACCTGCTTGAGTTTTTCTCCCGAAGAGACAATACGCTTAGCACATTCTGATATGCTAAGCAGAAATTTTCAAAAAACCGCAAAGCTGCGAGATGGGCGCTTACGTTACGTCAAATTACGCGAATTCACTCAACCGACAGTGTAGAAGTTTACACTCGAAAAAGTAGAGACGATCGATCGCAGGCTTTGGTCGAGATTAAGGCTCGGTCGAGGCAAAGGCGTAATTTGAGTGTGAAACGTGGGTATTTGAAAGCGGCCTCGACTGCTTAGTCATTAAATTCGAGTTAGCGACGAAAGTCAAACGAGTCTCATCAAAAATGTATACGCGTTTCCTTTTTACATTTCGTTCGGCTGCCATTATCCGAGCGCGTGAATCTTCCTTTGCATGGCACACAGTTGTGTAGACACCCCCCAGCCCACTCTTTTCTGCTCTCGGCTCTGGGTCTGTAGTCGTATGGGCTCGCGTGCCGCTCCTGATGCCTGATGTCTGATGTCTGATGTCTGATGCCTGTGTGTGTGTGTGTGTGTATGCCCGGGAGGAGGGCAACAATTCAGAGGGCCAAACGAATATTTACCGGCCCTCCCGACACTTGAACTTACGCCGGGAACCTTTAAAAATGGGTCCCCGGAGACCCGAGAGAGGGACCCCTCGGGCGTTGCATGCCAACCGACCATTTTGCGCCACACGCGCATCAAAAACCACCTCGATTACGGCTCACGATGGGCTTTTTGCTTTTGCCCAACACCGAACACCTTTCTGAAAATTTGACTTTCATAATTTCTTAGTCTGAACTTCAAAAAACCTACGAATTACCTTAAACACCAAGTACTAAAGTCGCTGCGCTCTGTTTACTAACGGTACAAATGGTCTATCCCATATCCAAATCAGACAAAGTCTTGTGTCGACGTGTGCGCCTTGTGTCCTAATTGTGTAGATAAATCTTTCAGTCTATTATTTAATAATAGTTTGTTTCTTCTAAAGGCAATACATTTTTGTTTAATAATATTTCGTTCCTATCACCATCACCCGATTGATTGTATTGTTAAAAAAGTTACATATATCAGTCGGCAAACAAGTCGTTCGTCCGTCCGAGAAATAGGATTTGCAATTTACCGTCATATTTCATAAACCGGTCAACGTTAAATGATTTTTCCTACTACCGATATACAGATATTTACCGGTAAATGAAAAAAAATCGTGAATTATGTATGAAACTGTACTTTTCCTACTGTGGTTACTTTTCCTAAAACGTTCAGCTAGATTGAATCAATAATAATACACAAATATCATGTAAATAATCTAATATATAATTTCGAAAGAGACTTTGTATGTATGTATGTATGTGGTAATCAAAAAGCAAATCAAAGTTCGATATGGTTGAATTTGAATTATTTTTTTTTCGATTCAAATAAATTTAATAAAAAAACAAATGAATATTTACTATTAGATTCGCCATGTTTAAGCTGTTTATAAAAAAAAATACTGAGCGAAGCCTGGTAAAACCACTAGTGTTATATAAATGCATTAAAGTAAATTCATAATAAGAAACATTTTTTTTCGTTATTTTATTTTAAACCAATCATATTTATTTGCTTAAAGTTTGGACCATTTGAAAGTTTGGATTATAATTGAAACAACCAACTGACATAATCGAAACAACCGCATTTATTACGATTGTTCTATGTTGCCAGTGAATGTTTTTAACCAATCGTATTTATTTATTTAAAGTTTGGACCATTTGAAAGTTTCAATCAAAATTAAAACAACCGTCTAATCGCATTTATTACGATTTGGTTAGTCTGTGTTGCCAGTGGATTTATCAATTTGAAATTGCCACATTTAATAGTGAAAATAAACAAATTCGAGACAACCTTATCCACAATACGCCATTTGCATCAATTTTTAATGTAATATTATACAATAATATGCAATATATTCTTAATTCGCGATTAAATAGTTTACGGTAAATGGTTCGGTGATTATTGGTCACAAAGCGCTCGCTCAAAAGTCACTAAAATCTCTGCATATAACGGAACATCTGGTAGCCGAAAAGTCCATCATACTAACGAAAACTCGAGTGCCAAATACTCCGTATTCGCGATTTTCATGGCAAAAATTGTCTTGGGCGATCGCAATGTGACTAATAACACTGTTCGACACGAAAAATGGTTCATAGACGAGATATGACTTTTCTTATAGATCTATTCCCAGTAAACACGAATCTGCTAATAAAAAAATGTTGATTGGCTCGAGATTCGGAGATATATATGTTTTTTAAATCGCGCGATTTTTCTATATCTTGGTATTGTTCGGTCGATGTCTCAAAATCTGTCCATTTCCTGTTCAAAATGAACATTGAAATCTATAGTCGGGTATTTTATCTTTCATTTGTAGTACTTTTCAGCTTTCAAATCTCTTGTAAGTAGTTGTCCAGTTCAAATCAAAAGTCAAAAGTACGTATTTTTACTTGGAATTTTTTCCCACTGTTAATACTATTTTATATTGAGTATTTTCTATTGAAACATGTTTATTGAGATAGAGTTCTGGCCACACTATTTTTTGTTTTCGTTTAAAAGGCTTAATTGGAAGTGTGCTGAATTTTAAATCGGCAAAATTGCGAGCTAAAAACCCGTACTAGTATATTGAGTAATCCAATTACTACGGTAAATTTTAAAACTTACCGATGTTGAAATTTTGACGTTTATTGTATGTATACCAGTATTGCAATCCCTACTGATAATCATTACAACAGCAAATCTACAGACAAATATCTCCACCAGTGGTCTACTTTAGATAAAGTCTGTTATCACATAAAGTAGAGAAGGCCTAACTAAACCTAAAAACTGTGGCTTCATTTAATGTTATCAAAATACTAAGCTCTCTGTTTATGATTTAATTGACAAATATACAAAAAATGTCTCATTTCATAGTATTACATGTGGAGATAAGTGGGGTAGGTGAGATGACGATGGAGACAGATGGTCTCTGGTGGTATCGTCGCGTGCTCGCGTTCATCAAGTGAGTGGCTCGCAGTGTTTCCAATCGATCGCTGGCATGTCTAGCCATGGAAATAAAACCTGTTACGCAACATGTAGATGTCTCCTGAATTATTAAGGCAATAATGAGGAGATGCATTAGGGAGCCGAACCACCCCGAGCAAGGGATGGGTCGGAGCGACTTTCCCGTAAAAGGAGCAGGTGCGCTTCAAATTGAGGATTTGCTTCGCAATAATCAACTGCCGCAATGTACAATATCGCCTGCTACAATATAATGCAAAGCCGCAGTAAATCCTCATTTTTAAAATATAAGACTCGGGGTCTCGAATGACGATATTGAGAAACCCCAATGTTGGGTTCGTGGCACCGGCTGCGCACATATACGACTACAATTTCTCGTTTTATTTTTTTTATTTTTTCTCCTTCATCGATGTCTGAACGTAGTGCATTTCTCAAATCGGACGAGAGACGTCAAAGGGTGGCTTTTCTGGTCGATTGTATTTGCCCGCAGTTGAATGAATGCGCAAGGCCGATTTCACCTGAACGACGACGCGAGGACGGATCTAGGCGTTTATATATTGGCAGTAGGCAAAACCTTAATTAAAATTAATATTTCCACATTCTATGTATATTTCCACACTCTATAAATAGAGATCTGTAATCTGTTGATTTTGATTTTTAAATGTTTTTTATTATTACTAAATTATGTTCACAATACATCTTATATGTATTTTGATAGCTACTGATCTACTGATCATTTTCTATTTTAATTTAATTTTGTTAGTAATTATAGTATTATATATGTATTATTCTAATGTTAATGTACAGCATAATAGGAAAAAGAGCTCAAAAATCTATTTTAAATTCTTATAAATGCTCATAATACATCTAATACATAATAAAATTTAAGACATTTTGTTGTAATCACCGAGACTCTTCACAAGTGTGTTAGAATGGTTATTATTGACTCTGTCATATAATCTACTGGTTAGTTTGTTATTAATGTCTGTAACTAACGGAATATTGTTTATGGCATGCAGTTTTTTCAAGTTAGTATCATATATACCCATATGGTGTGTTATAAATTATATTTGGGGATTTATTTTGTATTATTTGGAGCTTGGATTTGATAGTATTTAGGCGTTATTCCATACAAGTGAAGTATTGGCTATATTCCATACCGGTGAAGCATAGGCATAGAACTATGGCGATTAAATATTGGGTATATTGAGGATATATGCCGTATCGCCTTGAACGTCTGCTTGTGAAAATAGCTTAATATGTTGAAAAAAAACCAATCGATTTTTGCAGTATACCTGTATCTGAACCCTATTTCATTTACCTTGGCAGTAGGCAAAACCTTAATTTAAATTAATATTTCCACATTCTATGTATATTTCTACACTGAAATAGAGATCTTGGTGTATTGTATTTTTTGTAAGCACTTATTTTTTTTCCAACCCATAGTTAGCACATTAGTTTCGATTCGATGTATATTAGATGTATCCTGGAGAAGCTAAAATTTTTGGCCCCGGAAAATCAATAGATAAATAGGGTTTTGCGAAAGCATGATATCTTTTTGCAAATTGGGGCTAAAACAAACGTGCTCATGAACTCCCCCCTCTCGAGTTCGACTCATTAAATTACTGGCACATTACTTGGACCTCTTCAATGCCAGTTATGTTGAGTTGGTCGAACACATCCTACATATTATATATTATTGTTCTTATTTGATTTTTATTTATTTTTATGATTTTTGTTATTCTTGATTTATGTTTACTTATATTTGTATTATAACCACAGTGACGCTTTGGCTACCTGTCAAGTCTCTGTGGTATTGATTTTTTAAAAATAAAATACTGAATTGTCTACGAAATGTTCGAATATCGAGTATTTAAATACTAAAAATATTCAAATTTCTACACTTTTCAAATATTCGAATAGCGAATGAAAATATTCGAAATGGAAACTTTTGTCAAGTTATGGTATTGAATGATTGATCGAATGCTTACTCAATTCTAATTTATCGGGGTTAATGTACTGTGTATAGGTAATTATATACTTACATACATATATCCCTGTCGAGATAAGATAGTCAGAGAAGCGTTGATTTACACGCTTTTCAAATATTCGGCGCTCGTTGACGTGTCTGTAATTCAAATAAAAAAGTTTACATAGGTTGAGCAAACTAATGTGTGATATTTTTAAAGTAAACACATGTGTATTTATCGACGGAAGTATCATACTTGAGCTGTCACCTTAATTCGAAGATAATAATTCTCAAATGCACATTCAAGTTTTTAACTCCTATAATGCCGGGGCATAAATTACGCGCCGCTAAACTGCACAAACTCTCGCTCTATCTTTTTATATACATACATATGTACATATATATCTATACTTTTTTTTAATAATTCGCAGGTGGTCGACTTACCGTTAATTATAAAACTTTATTTATATTTATTTTCGCGGTCGGGCCGCATAAGGCTAAGTCCGACCTCCCCCGCCAATTAGCACCGGCTATTATTGTTCGTTAGTAGAGAATATGAATTATGTTCTTTTCTCGTCTCGAGAAAAATCCGAGAACACTTAAGAAAAACAAAAAGTCACACACCTGAGCCCGCGTTTGACAGGCTGGCTATTTTTTTTATTTATTGAAATATTTTCAATAAAGGAGGGAATGAATTTATTTTATAATTCATATTAATTTATTTATTTTCAACCTTATAATGCAGGTCATTTATCTGATTAATGCAATTGTTCGAAATACAAGTTCCTCAAACTTCAATTGTTCGAAAAATACCATTTATTAATTTTGAGAAATATATCTAGAACATCAGTCAGGTAGGTATGGGTATTGTTATAGGCAGGGGCGTCATTTCAGCTTTTTCTAGAGGGGGGCAAAATTTTTGACCAGTTAGGATTGACTTTCTAGGTAGGGGGGGGGGGTGTATTATATTAAAAAATGAGTATATAATTTTTTTTTTTTTCTTTTAATCATTTTTTTATTTAGGCATATATTTTTATCAATAGAATTAATATTAAAATAATTTTAAAAAATTTGTTGGTTTAGTATTGTAGTATTTTAATTCATAATAATACATTAACCCTTTCGCGGGCGAATTATTTCTAGATGATTTTTATAAATTTCATTTCGATAGTATTACTAAAAACTACATATTTAAGGCAAATATGGAAAAAAAATTAATAAATACATATGTTTTAAACATGGAAAAAAAAGTGGGAAGTATACTTCCCACGGATCTTTGGGTGGTGCAAAAATATAATTTAAAAAAATGCATTTTAAGATAAAATCATATATATTTAAAATTAAAAGAGTAAATAAACAAACAAAAGATGAAATTCAAAAAAAATAATAATACCCATAAAACATTATTTTGAAAAGTTAAAAAAAAAATTATAAACAAAATGGTACATCGAACACAATTTCCTGTTCGTATAAATAAACAAGCAAAAAAATAACAACAAAACAATTCTAATAATAAACATTATTTATTATGAAATAATTTAAAACACGGTGATACACATAAAGGAACCCTTACAACCACTACAAATATATTTTGATCTTTTCTCTGTATTTTAAAGATTACAATATCTACATATTCTATACTTCGAACCCTTTATTAGAAAATGGGTTCCCACTCCCTCCACTTCTTCACTTAGATCCGTGGGAAGATTTATTCCCATCAACGAAAATCGTAAGAATATGGAACAATTCAATAATAATTTATAGTACATATAATAAAACAAAGTGCAAGGAACATAAATCGATCGTTAAAATTCTTATATAGTTAAAAAATAAGATTCTACGTTGTATTCTATTTATTCAGCTGTCAAACCCTCGCGCGCGCCGCTTACCATAAACACGGACGAATTATGATTATGTTACAATCGATACAGAAGGAATCTATTGCATCGTGTTGGTGGGGATTTCCGCTAAATGTCATTGCTTTTAAAAATTCTCATATGTACACCCACCGGCTTTTTAAATCAAATTAAGTCACTGGGAAACCGTATTCCCACGGCCCGCGAAAGGGTTAAACAACGTTGATAGACCAGTTCAAATCTAGGGGAGGGGGCAAAATCGAGCCCTATTTTAATGGACATTTTTAAGAATAGTAAGGAAATTGACAAAATTGCAAAATTGTTCGTTTAATAATCTAAGATATTAAATCTATATATATAAAAATGAATGTCTGTATGTGTGTGTGTGTGTGTGTGTGTCTCGAATAGGCTGCTAAACCACTGAACCGATTACGATGAAACTTTCAGGATTTGTTGTGTGTGTGCATGTCCGGGAAGATTACTGTGAAAAAAAACGGGAAAAAACGGGAACGGAAACGGGAAAAACGGGAATGAGTTTCATTGCAACGCAATAATTTCAAATGTGTTGGCTACCTGCGTTTTTCCGACAAATGGGAACGGGAACGGGAACAAAAATGGGAACGGGAATTGCATGCGTTGTTATGGCATTGCAACGCATGCCGGGGTTCAGCTAGTATGTTATAAATAGTCACCGGACCCAGAAGGTGCCGCGTATTGTTCAAAGGTTGTAAATGCATTGTTAAAGGTTTGCCGAACCTTTTTTACAAAGGATTTACAACAATGGAACACACTGTGACTATCCTACCTCTAGTTATAAAATCACATGATCTGATTAAAATATTATTTAATTATTGCTTCTTCTCTTTGGGGTTGTATTAACTTGTTTGTACGAGCAAAAAAAAATAAAAGAAAAACATTGAAACGTGTATTATTGTTGTTCGAGAACAATGCGTAATTATTTGAAACATCGTTCGAGCACGTTGCGAATTCTGTACGTACATATATATAAAAGAAGACGAAGAATATAAACAAACGTGGAAATTTAATATTGAGGCTAATTTTTACATAGCATAATATGTACATTGTATGTATGTATGTACATATTTAGAATATACATATAGTAAAAATTGATAATTAAATTTTGATTGATGCAAAATAATAATATTTTTAATTTTGGCAAGAAAGTTTACGTAAAAAATGTTATATACATATGTACAACGCTTTTGTAAGATTTCGTCGTGTTTTTTTTTTTTTTTGATTTTGTATAGTAGAGTTTTAATTAAGGTTTATACGACTTCTTTTACGCGGAATTTTTCCTTTGCTTTCGGATATTTGAATTTCAAGCGGGGGAAATTGTTACGTGAATTTTCAAAGGAAAAAAAAACATAAACAATCACACATTTCGCGGTAAACACTTTGCTTTATATTAATCAAAGCTTTTTCATTCCATTGTTTATTATGGTTATATGAAATGTGTTACGTATGAAACGTAACATGAATACACGTACTGTCTGTAGTCAATCTGAATATTTTTCATACAGTCTTCGATTCGTTTCACAACATTTCGTTACGCCAGATGTGACGAACCTTTTAAAACTCGAAAATAGTTTTTAAAACTTTAGAAAACCACATTTCGCAACTGTGTCATAGAATCAGTAGAACTTAGCGATAGCCGAAATATTTTTCCAGGGGGAAAAATATTATGTTAAAAGGTAACCCAAATTTTGACGGGCATGCGACCTTAATGTGTAGACACAGAATCGGACTAATTAATTAAACTTTAATTATAACCATATTCACTTTCTTAAAAATTATGTAACTAATACATATGTATAGGTATATTGCACGAAAAACAAATTATTCAACTTTAGTTAAATGTATTCAACACTATGTACATATATAAATGATTTTCAACAAATACATATGTACATACATATATATATATAGGATCCGGATGTGAAGGATTCCAAGTGAAAAGCGCAGATTCAGTCAGAACTATTTATTATAACCATATCGTCGGGCTTGTTCTCCAACAAGTGACCATAGCCACACGCATCCGGTCTCTCCCATGCATACCACACACACTTTATCCCTAGCAGTTTGGCCAACCACACATACGGTTCGGCTCGTTTAAAAATCATTCCTATATATATATATTGCACGTAAGAAAAATTATTATCTCTGGAATTTATTTATTTACACTTTAAAATCGCTAAATCACACAAAATTGTCGGTGATAGTTTATAAATCACAATATTTTTAAACTATGTTTGTATTTTTGCTATTTAATAATTTTAATTATATTTACTTATACCGTGCTTGTTTTTATTTGTGACAAATCGTTTTTTATTTGTCTATATTTTTTTTAACCTTTTTCGTATTTTTTTTTATAATAAAATTAGTTTTTATAAGTTAAGGTGTACCAAGTGAATAGTATCTATTTTAGAGTTAAATGTATTGGGAATAAAGTTAAGATGTACCAAGTGAATAGTATCTAAAATAAAGTTCAATTACATATTCCTCTTTTTTAATATAGTTTGTTAATGCAAATAAAAACTGTCATTTATTTATTTTATACCGGGAAGGCCTAATAGGTAACCCCAATGCGCCTTCCCGGCCAGAAATATTATACATACATTTGATACAAGTATTATTAGTATTATACAAAGTAAATACATATCAATTAACATCCACAGAGACATCTATGGTCAAATTTGTAAATTTGCAGCATTTTTTAAATATCAATTAAAATCCACAGACATTTTATGGTCACATTTGTAAATTGGCAGCATGTTATACAATTCAGCGAAATTCGAGATTGCTAAAAACTCGAGATTTTGCGAGAAAACGGGTAAAGTTGCCAATTCGTTGGAACCGTTTCAATGAAAATGAGATAAATTGGCAAACTCTGATAGGAAACGATCGACCCGGAGTCAGAAATCCATACTTGGTCTGTGTGGTTGTGATCTTCCTGAAATTCACCCCGTGGATAGTTTTCGGTGATATTTTATTCTTGTACTAGCTGAACCCGGCATACGTTGCAATGCCAGAATAAGGCATGTAATTCCCGTTCCCGTTTCAAGTGATGGTTAGAGCTCTACTAATGTCTCTTCAACGCCGTGTCGTCATAAACCAACTGATAACATGGTTACCAACAAACACATTTCCTTGACTACACAATGGGCTTCATACTTTCGCGTCGGTGAAATCGTAATTATGAATATTATTATTAAGGGGTTTTTTCCCGTTTTTTTTTCACAGTAAGCTTCCCGGACATGCATACAACAAATCCTGAAAGTTCCATCGTAATCGGCTTGGTTTAGGAGCCTATACGAGACAGACAGCCAAACAGACATTAAATTTTATATATTTACTAGCTTTATTACCCGGCTTCGCTCGGTATTTGTAATATAAACCGTTTAAACATGACTAATCTAATAGTAAACATTATATTAAATTTATTTGAATAGTTTTATTCTATTTAAATTTATTTGAATACTCGTTTGTTTTTTTTATTTAATTGTCTGTCACGAACAAACAAGCACATATAGTAAGTCTCTTATAAAAAATATATATACACCCCCGGGGTCTGCGCCCCCTAGGGCTTCACCCTCTGCGCCTACGCTCCCGGGAACTTCGAATCCTTCGAAATCGGACAAAAGCGAATTATTTGTTCGATGACGTCAGAACAATAGACTGTCGACTGTTAATTAAATTGACTAAAAATACGTACATACATACATACAAACTTAAGTGTTTTATATAGTAGATATATAGTTTGTCAGTGACCGATAACGATGATTCCTATATTTGAAGAAATGTAGGAGAAACTTATCGAATTAATAAGATCGTACGCATTGACTATGACCTGAAGAAACGCCTTTCCCAGCTGTAAACCACGAGCATGTGCATGCCGTACTATTGACTACCGACGAAAATTAGAATGTGACCGATAACGTTGGAAAAATACATACTTACATATAATGGCAGGCCTGTTGAAGTGTGTGACGGCAGCATCCGAGGAAGGGTGGGTGGGGTGAGGGTGGGAAGGGGTCTCATCACCATAATTTGCTCGCGGGCCGTAATTATGGAAGTAACTGTGCAAACATGTAAACAGGCATTGCGATGCGATGGTGTATACGTATGTATGTATGCATATGTATATGGCCCTGGGCGAATACTCGACATGGGCTCCACCGCGAATTATTATATGTCACGACCTGCGCCGAAAAAACCCTTTGCCCGCCAGCGGAAATCTATTTTACGCGCTCTAAATAATATTCGCGGTCGCACGACCCCCCCCCCCCCCTACCCCCGACAGGTCAAACACATGTCAACGCCGAAATCTATTTTTAATGCCATTTTTCCAAAAAAAAAAAAATATCGCCTATTTACAAGTAACCGGTGTTGTGTTGTGTTGTGACCGGGTTTATGCCGATTGTAATCATTACTTTTTTGTATGTGACTGCTTTGACCTAATAAGTCATTGACGATACAGACCCGTATTAGTTGTTGATTGTTGCAAGCATACATATGCTTGCGGTTTTTAATTAATATCCGTACACACATGTAAATATGTATGTCTGTACATATACACACTCTTAACCATAGTGTTGATTTAGAATATAAATCTAAATTTTAGATTGACCATTCAGCATTATGGCGTATTAGGGTACATCGAAAACAACAATTTTAAAATTTGGAAATATCTACTTGGAAAAGATTTTCTATATTATGGAGAATCAGTAAAAAATAATATAAAAAGTCTAAAAAATATATACATATATTTGTACTGCCCATTCAAGTTTGTGAAAATTGTAAATTTCACCGATTTTCCAAAGTTTTTTTTAATTAAGCTCGGTTTTAGTATTTATCGTTTTATTTTTTTCAATTCACCTCATATAATAATTAGAATAATTTTTACTTTAAAAAAAACTTTATATAGAATGTTTTTCCCAGGGCTTCGAACCGGAACTGAACCTAAAACCGGAAAAACCGCTTATATGTCTTATATGACACAGTGACGCGTCAGAGTACTTTGTAATGGCTACTATGTTAAATAAATAAATATAATTTTATAAATTAAGTTAAATATATAATTTTATAAATTTTCGGCTATGCCATGCGGTGCAGCATAACCATTAGCTTCGGAGCGTGGCACCAGGCTATCATACAAGTACCACAAAACGTTCCAAATTATGGTAGAAAATAAATTTTTAGTACAAATAAAAACATTTAAAAATTAATCACACGGAGCTGAACCGAAAATATCATTATTTTTCTGGAAAGAAAACCGGAACCGAGACGATATATATTTTTTGACTTGAACCGGACCAAAACCGAAACGGAAAAAAATAACGGTTCGAAGCCCTGGTTTTTTCACATTGCTAAGGTACGATAAAAAAACTAGAACTTTCTTGCGCGTACCTTGAACAGTATTAGGGTGAAAACACACTGAGTGGTACGTGTTTTTTTTTTTAGATATTTTTAAACATGCTAAAAAAACACCCCTAACCCATATATGTACATGGTACACAGTCCCAAAAATCACCTCCTGAAGTGTTTTCAGTATAAGTTTATCCTTGGATTTATCCTTGCTTGATGGTGAATCCCATGTTTAAATAAATGCAGGAGAAACATATGCACTCTGCACGTGTAGCTAAACCCGAATTCGGTTTGTGGAACACCTACTGTCGCAGCGGGAAGCCAAGGAAATGACGTTCTGTACCACTCAGTGTGTTTTCGTCCTTAAATATCGTTACTGTTTCTTACAATGTCTTACTAGCTCAAGATTTTTAAGACTAGACTGCGGATAGACACCGTGCTTTTTTCAGGAATCGGGGCGGTTTAGCTCTATTTACAAAGCTAGAGTCAAAAAAAAAAACGTTTGGTGAACCTTTAACAATGCATTTACAACAATTGAACAATACGCGGCGCCCTCTGGGTCCGGGCTTTAGTTAAGACATTTAGGATCATTGGTGGCTGGTTGGATGCTGTATCCCTATCGCACAGTTCATAGTTGCATGTGTGTGAGCAGCGTTTCCGAGGAACACTGGCACTCTTACGAAACCCTTCTCCGCAAACATGGACTTAACAATAGAGATACAACATCTGACGAGCCGCCACTGATTTAAAATGCACACTTTTGTGAATTTTTTGTCCTAGAAGAGTCACTTAGCATACTTTTATTAAACGTTTCGTTTGTAGTCGGAGCGATCGATCAAATGCTATACGATATAGAATATGTACATATTTATCTATCCGATTTATCTAATAGATAGTACATTATCTATTTTCCTGTTTTATTGTACTATGTATCTATCATTAAACATAATAACCTGAACTGATACATCGATGAAATGTCCTGAATAATAATAATTTGTATGTTTCGAGTAAGTCTTGTCCGAATAGGTACAACATATGTATGTATGAGCGGTCTTATTGGAAAATACATACATGCATATACATACATATACTATGTATGTATGTGTAGCTTTGTTAGACAGACACGCCAAACAAACATTAAGCGATTGATTAGTAAAGTTGGTCGATTTAAATTGAATCCTCAAAAGAAAAAAACTCCACGTTCGTATGTA
Organism: Arctopsyche grandis; assembly: GCF_051622035.1. Classification (NCBI taxonomy): domain Eukaryota; kingdom Metazoa; phylum Arthropoda; class Insecta; order Trichoptera; family Hydropsychidae; genus Arctopsyche; species Arctopsyche grandis. Next base: position 524,548 of record NC_135357.1, read on the forward strand.
TGTACATACATACATACATAAGAGTAAACTTGCCTTTATATTTAATTTAATATTTTTCGAAAACGTCAATGTCGTCGCACATTTTACCGTCTGCTCGTATTCTCGGCATTAAAAGGTCAAATGTCTGACTTTGGTCGAATTATCTATTTTACCCATCTGTGTATGTATGTGCGCATTTAATGTTGGTGATTTTCACAAGGACGCCGATGCGAGCGCGGATGTATTGAATTTGGCGACCGCGGTCCTATATATATTTATGTATAATATAGTATGTATAAAAATGGATGCGATGTGGGTATGTTTGGTATGTGCCGGACCGTGGAGACATCCAATCAGAGTCGAGTGGTCGGGGAGACGTGGGGAGTGGGGGCGTGTGTATTGTCATATGACGTCAGGCCGAGCGACGATAGGCATATGCGATCCACGAAGACACACACATTCATTCATCATTTCGAACGGGTTGGATCGGTGAGCGTGTAATGCGCGCACTCAACTTTTTACGATTTATAATACGTGCGCGCGCGCCTACAAATTACCTTACACTATATTTATATATAATATATAACTTTATTTTAATTTGTGTATCAACTCCTTTCCGAAACCACCCGTTGAAATCAACGGGCACAAAACCAGTAAATGATAAAACCAGTCAGAAATATAAAACTAACGTATTTAATCACATGGAAACGGTTTTATCATCTGATCGTCATATTTTCTATTTTACTGTGTTTGTATTTTTTTTTAAATATTGTTACGTACGCCGCGGATTGAGCGAATTGCACTTAGACCAACGGATATCTGTTATCGGTTAACTAAGTGCATGCACTTACTCCCAAGGATTATATCTGGACTCTAAGTGCATTTAGGCTAAACAATGACCGTTATTAGTTATTTCTCAGAATCGGTACGGGGAGACCCAATGTCGTGGAAATACATATCCGAATACGTGACTATACAACAGGTAAACAGATTAGGCGTCCTGAGAGATCTACCCTTTATAAGGCGGTACGTAGGCGATATCAGGTCATTCTGGACTGAGCACCGTCAGTACGTATATCTCCTGAATCATCAATAAATGATGTGATACGACTGTTGGCCTTTTACTTGGATCCTCCACCCACCCCTACGTAACAATATATACCTGGAAGGCCTTACGGGTAACCCCAATGCGCCTTCCTGGCCAATTACAAACATTGCAGCATTTTTTTATTATGCAAGTCACTGAAATACTCGCAAATTAATGAGACATCTATGAAATGTACATTAATCAATCTCAAATAGTGGTGACATGGTAGGTAGGAAGGAAAAGCCAATTTTACAGGAACCGTTTCAATGAAAATCATAAAAATTGGCAAATTCTGGCCAACAACGAGACTCTTAGTGGGAATCGAACCCGTGACATCAAGCACGAAAGAATTCAATACTCACCAATAGCCCACGCTGCTGGTTAATATATTTTATACCTGATTTGTTTGGAAATAGGGCTATTTTGCCGGGCCGATAAATGGTACCCCAAAAGTAATACGGATTGGATCCTTTTTGCAGAAGTAGACCGAGGTCGTGTGATGGCTGATGGAATATTCCTGATTGACGAGGTGAAATCAGTGGGCTTTCATGAACGGCATAATTGCACGGGACGGGGTCTATTACTTATTTATTGTAATGTCGTCGGATAACCGGACCTATCGCAGACAGATCGACCCGATTAACCGGCCAGCCGCCCCCAAACTGGGGCTCGCGTGTCACCCGCTCAAATCGCTTTCTGATGGCATTATAAACACGTACCTACCCACTGTCGTGTATATCCAACATGTCAAATTGCGACCGAATATATTACATGTATGTATGTACATATGTGTCGTATTATTTCACACGTCAGGGCTTGTCAAGTGCCTTTCATTCTTGAATTTGTTCTAATTTTAATACTACTACTTGAAATGCCGCTCGATAGAGTGGATTTTATAACAATTCAATTTTTTTTCAAATCTATATTACATAATTTATTTACTTTCGACCTTGATAGAGTTGTCTGCGTTGACAGTGATGACAGGTCAGATAGATACAGGCTTTATTAAATTTAAATTTACACGTATTGCTGCTTTGTAAATCACTTTTTTGTCCGAGTTGTTTTAATGTATTTAAGTCATTCATTTTAAACCCTTAATTTTGTATGTGATAACATATGTATAAATATGTAAATATATGTATAGAAGTTGACCCCTCTACAACACGGTAGATAAAAGGTAAAAAAATTAAATAATATTTTTTGCATTTTTTACTAAACCAATCTAAGGTATTGTATATACATACTACATATATACGCACGTATGTAAATGTATTTATTTATTTATACTTGAAAGTCAAGTCCTATTAACATCGCTTTTTTGGGTCCGAAAATGGCCATTTCACCTAATTTAATCAAAATTTTTGACCTCTTTTTATGTTTAAATGGCCGATTTGTTGAATCTGGTAGTGTAACGCCCTAAATAAGTTATGAAATCAAATATATTATATATATATAAAAATCGCCATAAGCGCACCGGTGCGCGCTCCTTCATTTTTAAGGCTATGACTCGAAATTAATTTTGGTTTCTTCACAGTGACATCTAAAAATATCCTGTGATACTAATGAAATTGAAAAAAGTCAATATTGTTCGTTAGTTTGTGATATATTCAAGAGGTGGTATCAAGGGTTGGCACTAAACACATAAAAAAAAAAAACGATTTTATTTTTTTATGAACACATGAAAGTAACTCATTTAATAGTATGGAATTCCCTTTTTGAGTTTATTTTTTAACAAGTAATTTCCTACATATGTAATGAATTTGTATTTGCATTAAAAGTCTTTCACAACAACCATGGTTAAAATTTGCCTTTTAAAATGCCCCATTTAAACTGGGTTTAAATGTGAAGAATCCCTTTACGACATTAATATCCGAAAAAGTTGGATTTGGTATCAACTTTTGAACTTCGGATAATGGATGGATATCAACCACTCCAAACTTTTAATAAAAATGTATAATATATCTCAGACTGAATAATTCATAGGCAGTTTATATAATATTTCAAGTCGATGTTTATGCTAAAAACAGCGCAACGAAACTTTTCATTCTTATGAAAAGTTACCCAATCGAAGTGTGCAGAATTCCGAAACGTAGTACATATTTCGAATGCAACTGCACTTTCCGATACTGATGCATCGCCCCGACTTGAAGTGTCATTATTTACTTATATTGGGATCGAAATTGGCTCAAGCGGGATTCAATAAATAAAACTTTACATTCCTCAGACAATCGGATACTTCAGTACTCCAACTACTGGTGTAATAAATAATATTTCCGTGGAAAAAATCGACCTTCAATACGCGTATCTGTATTAAATAAAAATTGTGCAATCAATGACTTCATATGAGTCCGCAAATTTTACATTCAACTGGTTGAATATAATCGTTTTGATGCTTTACATCGCAATCATGAGATTTGCTACTTATTTATGCAATTTCAAAAGTTAATTAAATGTAGAACTACATACGTACATTATATTATATGTACATATACACAGTGGCGGCTCGTGGATAAGATATCTGGGGGTGCTGCGGTTGATTAAAAATAAAAAAAAATGTTTATTTGGATTATATTTTACTATTAACATTATATAACTATTAACATAATATACTAACAAAAGTATATCTTCCTTTTATATCCTTAATAATAACATCGCACATATTTTTGGCTCCTATAATATGTGCGATATCACATATTTTTGGCTTCTATTCGCTTTAAGAATCTCATATTTGTATAATGACATTAGTAAAACTTTTTAAGTTTTCTTTAATTGAAAATGCATCAATATTACTAGATTGCATTTGGTTATAAATAATTTCTAGATGCGGCATTAACTTGTGAAAAAGTTCTGACTAAAATAAATAAATTGTATTCAGTAAATTGGTAGAATCTGTTATTGTTTTATCAGTATTTTCGGAAGAATATTTAAGTTCTTGAAAACATTGGCTCAGCTTCTCTTGATTTTGATACCATCTTAAATACTTAAAGTGACGTGTAGAAAGGTAGAAAGTGTAAGAGGTGTAGAAGGAAAGACAAAAGATGCAGAAGAAATGAGGAAAAGTGAGGAGCGTGTCGAGCGCAACAAGAAATGTGTAAATGCTGCCCCCGCGCCCCTCCTTCGCCCAATCGGTATATTCCATCGAAAACCGTACTGCACGAAATCATAAACGATGCTTCACTTTCTGATATTAGTACACGCTTAAATAATATTGATATTTTCATATAATATACATACATTTGTGTATATAATAATATTAAATTTTTCTCAATTTCCTTGGGGGTGCTGCAGTACCGCAGTGCGTATGGACGAGCCGCCACTGCATATACATATACATATAGTAGGTCGTTTTTCGAAACACAAAATACAAGTTATGTTTATTTACAGGACTTAATATACATATTATCAGAATAACTTTCACCCAATATTATAGACGTAGTTCTTCGTCAAAAAGCTGTTGCTAGCAAAATCTAGATGGTTATTGAATTCAAATCGGCCGTCTTCTTTTAGATTTTGCAAATTTATCTAACTTATTTTATTTTATTTTTATTTTTATTCAATCAATCTTCATTACACTTTTCATTACAGATCGCTCCAGATGCGACACACAGTGTACTATTAATACATAATTCGAAATTATACATGACATTTATGGTTAAACATAGCAAAGTGCATTTCAAACATCGTATACAATACGATCAACAAATATTTAGACAACAATACGAATTTCTATACAATGATCATCCACAGAGACATCTATGGAGTGAAATCCGGCGAAACTTGAGATATAACATTATAACTCAAGATTTTCCGAGAGACATGGAGAGGGAAAACCAATTTTGTAGGAATCGTTTCAATGAAAATCAAAAAAATTGGCAAACTCAGATAGGACACGACCGACCTGGTCACAAACCAAGGTCTGGCCAGCAGAAACCAGAGTGACTCGAACTCGCAACCACACTGGCCATTGCAATGTATGCTAACCACTAGTCCATGCTTCTGGTTATACATAAATGAACAGTTCCTATAAATCAGCATCCCCTTCCGCTATCGCATATCCAGCAACCCTGAATGTACCGATTTTTGCAAGCATTATGTGGTGGTTCCCGGAAAGATGCACTAAATTACACTGAATAGTAGCGCAGTTTCGAGAAGTCTTAATTTTCAAAAGCGCTCAAAAATAACTTACGCAATAGAATTTCACAAAAAAAGGTTAGCAACCTCACATAACATACAACTACCCCTTGACGCTTTTTTGTGGAATTCTATTGCGTTAGTTCACCTTGAGCATCTTTGAAAGTTTGGATGTCTCGAAAGTGCATTTTTCCGGTCACCGCTTGTGGTTTACTATGCATATGTGTTTGTAAACCTATATTGAAATAATGTGATTCGGGATATTTAAGTAAACAGATAGCCATAGATAGTGTCGATTCACGAATTCTACTATGGCATAAATAAAAACGATCTAACTTAAGATAGAGTTTATTTTTTTGTGTCACGACTACCGTTCATGAACAGACCCAAGAATTTTCTTCTGTGACTTAGCTCTTGTGTACTTAAAATGCACTGTTTTCTATTCGAAATGGCAATATTTTGTTCTGAGGTATCAGACGGTAGTGCATCGCTCGTGTCAACGGAACGAGACTCATCATAAGTCATCATTTAGGCAATTCGAGTAGATTGACCTAATCAAATCACGGCAGGCGGCTTATTGAATCAGTGATTCCTATAGGTTTGAAGGGCCAAAGTCGGAAGCCCGCATTACCGATACTACATATTATCATATACGTACGTATTTATGTACTTGTGTATATATTGACGTATCATAATAACAGTTCAAATTTAATTAGTCCCAGGTGTCGTTTCGCAAGATCTCTACTTGTTTTTCCATGGCGTGATCGAGACGATTGTTTGCTTTGGATGCTGTATGTAATAGCTGCAGGTGCCGGCTCTCCCTCTTTCTCTATCTCTCTCTCTCTTCTATTTCCTTGCATTATCCTGAAAATCCTGCAGTCCTGCTTGTTTTTTGTTTGTTTTGTTTTGCTACTGTTGGTACAGTATCAAATTTACGCTCCCGTCGCGGTTACTCGACTCCTTTGTTTCGTTAGGACTGCCATCTATTGTACGTACTTTTCTTGTCTACTTGTGTATACTGCATACTCACACGAGGATCGGGATTTTTGAAACAATTGTAAATTAAGAATGTTGTCAACACTTCCACTAAAATTATAAAGTCTTTGATCTGACGATGCCATCTTGACGGTGCCACTTTATGTAGTATGCGGTCTACCTTCACATATCTACTTTAGTATGCGATCTACCTTCAAATTTTTACTTTAATATGCGGTCTCACTGTCTCAGTTCTCACGTGTGACAATGAGACTGAATAATACCGATCTTAACAACCTAATGTTAAATGGATGGGGTCAACCCTAACTTAACCTAACCTAACCTGACCCTTAAATAAATTCGTGTTGGCTGCTAAAATTTTTTTTTTTTTTTTTTTTGTGACAATGTTGATGAAATAAATCTTTAAAAAAGCATATTTTAGCAGCCAACATCTATTTATTTAAGGGTCAAGTTAGGTTAGGTTAAGTTAGGGTTGGTTTTATTCATTTAAGATTAGGCTGTTAGGGTTGGTATTTTCTTCGCTGCTGACGATATTTTGATAGAAATGCTTCGAAATCATTATGGGCTGCAGGAAAAGACAAAAGTTATAATAAACAGGTCGATTCAAAAGTAGATCGCACGCTAAAGTAGACCGCATACTTAAGTAGCACCATCTTGACTATCTACTACAAGTATGTATTAACTCGTATCTATCCAATGAACGACGTCTCAAAATAAAATTGAATCTGCTTGCTTACTTTATATAGGAAAGATATGCACAGAGTATCTTTCCCTGACGATACATCAGTTCGATACACCTGTAGGTGTTTGTCGAGGTAATATTTCAGCGTGGGAGCACTTGGCGCATTTCGCGACAAACTACTTTCGAATATTCGAGTTCAATACGGAAGAAGATATTTTATGTGGCAACACGTAGAAATTGGACACCCATAAAATTCTAAGCACCCCATTCGAGGGGGTTGTAAACGGGTGTAGAGGGGGGCGGGTAGGGGGTCGATACGCTATACATTTACAAACGACATTTATTATTGAACCGCACGCATTTCATAAATTATTTGATTATGGCGTCGGGGGTCAACAGGTTTTCGACGAGGCGCGTATGGGGGCCATTGTGGTGCTATTCACAATCGATGTCACGGAATGTCTCGACCTGAGTAATAGATATGATAACAATATCGTAAAAAGCGGTCTTTAGATTTTGAAGACATTCGCTAATGTCGCGATTGTAACAAGATTTAAAGTAGGACTAGTAGACCACCACTTGTAGTGGTGAATGAAAATATTGCTTCCAACCCCTATAACTTTGGAGTGTCGTGACTTAATTTTAAGTTATCAAATGTAGCTTTCGGCCAATGCAGTTTTGTTCTTATTACCTAGTACAATCAATCAAGTAATATTATTCCCAAAATATATTGTAACGTCTGGACAGGTCTGGACGTGTTGAAACCTGTCCGAATGGGTCAAGACAATAGCAGATAAACGATTAAAGTGCTTGAATTAACAAAAAATAAACTTAATTGCTATAAGCGATATTTTTCAGATATTAAAAAATATATATTTAAATTAATCGATTAGTTGTAATATATTTTGACTAGTTGAAATAAATTCCGTCTAACCCAAGTAAGTTGATTCATATGGCTAATTACATTCCAACTGGTCAAAATATACTACAACTGAAAATACAGTTCAACTATAAGTTAGTACCAGGTTAGTTGGAGAGGCTAAGTTTTCTTGAAAACGTCACTCGACTAGTAAATTGAATTGGAAAGTCACTTTTTTTTTTGTTTTGAACACATTCTTAGAGTACTCATTACTAGAGTACGGATAGCCAAGATGCCGCTCATTGTTCCATTGTTGTAAATGCTTTGTAAATGCATTTACAACATTTGAACAATAAACGGAAACTTGGTTATCCGCCCTTTACTCATTACCTTCATTCGTAATACCTATATTAACGCATTATTGAATTCTATAGCATTCGTAAAAACATCAGAGCTGTCAAAACATAGCTGTTATATTACAACTGGCGCACATTGTTGAAAGTGTATTTGCGCTTATAGAGATATTTTATTTATTTTTTATTTTATTACATTGTATACCAGGAAGGCCTTACAGGTAACCCCAATGCGCCTTGCTGGGCAATTACAAACAATACAGCAATTTTATTATACAAGTCGCTGAATTACATACGAGACACTGAAATACTCGCAAATTAACGAGACATCTATGAATTGTACATAAATTTTACTGTATATTAATTATACTCGAATAGTAGTGACATGGTAGGTAGGAAGGTTTTTAGTCAATTTTTAATCGGGAACCGTTTCAACGATAAAATCAGAAAATTGGACAAACTCTAATAGGAAACGATCGACCTGGAGTCACAAATATCCAGGTCTGACCAACAGCACTACAGATGTACTCAGAAAAATTCTTTTCATCGAGGTCAGCTCATGGGATCTTATAATTTACTATTTGAGTTGTATTCGAATATGAATGACTATATTACAACTAAAAATGCGCTTCGACTGTAACAGATACATAAAAAAATAATGATGATTTCAATAAAATAAAAAAAACGCTTAAGGCATATTTGATCTATTGTTTGGTAGCTCAGTGAGCTTGCACATAATCTTTCACCCTACCACTTGGTCATGTCTGAGAAAATTCTTTACGATATTTTTGTTGACTCATTTGTATGTCTAGAGTTAACAAGAAGAGGCTTATATCCCAAAAACGGCGTTGTAACACAAAAACTCCAATAAAATGTCAAGACAAGTCAAGTGTAATAAGATGACTTAGCAAAGAGGTCAACTTTCATCTGTCGATGACACTAACAATCCCCAAGCTAATGCATACGATTCAATCTAAACACTCCGCACAGCCTGGTGTATTCCAAGTGTGTTTCGATGACAGATGTCCTTGCGTACACAGTGACCGTTTATTACACAATTACTCGTAATCATCCTGGCGATTGGTTTCAATGAAATGTTTGCTATGTGATTCATCGACCACTTAAAAGATATCACGTTCAATTGGTCCTGCGAAGATGCACATGCTTATGTCCTTCTATGCAATAGTGAGTTAGGCATGGGATCTTATTCCCATAAATTTATCTTGAGAACACGCATAATATTACATTATACATAATGTGAATCATACACACCTGCTCTGTGCGAGACACAAATCATTCGAGACCAATTAAAATCCGGAGATAAATTAAACTTTGGGTCGCTTCTGCTTCCTGTTAAATGCTACCCAATGAATTATTGTTTACTTTGTAATTGCCAACTGTGTATTGTTTATAGTGCCTAATTTTGCGGCGCACATTCAACTTTGACCATCCATAAAAACAATTGTACTCACAATAATTTAAAATTATATACTATTTATGCGGATGTAATTCTTCAAAAAGTATCTTAACCCTCACGATTTATAATTTATCCATCTATTGGTACGATTGAGCTCAGATACGACAAGGAAATGGAATCTATACAACGCACGCCTCACACCGCTACCGTGTATGCTATACGCCAACCCACTTTCAAGAAACAAGTCGCTAGTTTCACTTCTATCATGCGTAGACTCATACACACCAGATTTTTGTCCACGCGGGCTGGATTTTTTCTGAACTTTCTCTATATAATGAGAACAAAATCTATCGATTTTCGTTATGCTCCATATATGTACATATGTAAGTACCGGCTATGTACATATACATACATTGCAAGTATAACTAATTTTCTACCATATTTTATAGATATTTTTTTAACAAAACCGTTAATTCCAAATTAGAATCATTCCAGGCCTTTGCGATGACTCACACTCGCGCAACTAAACCGATCTCTGGAAGAAACGTGGAGTCCCACAGGCTTCTGTGCTAGGTCGGAACTTTTCTATGCAATGTGTATTTTTTTTTTTTTGTTATATAAATGTTTGGCCAAAGTGTTGTTTTGGACAACTGTAAAGACACTGGCAAAAAAATCTTTTAAAAATAAAATAAAGTAAAAGTGAAATAAGCCATCTTACGACCTACCAAAATCATCTCTAAACGATCATGTGTGTGGTTGAAATGCATATCTATCGAGCAGTTTTTTGTATATTTTTTGAATTACGTTTCATACGCCGCGGGTGATTTTTTTTTTCTGACGTGAATCGATGTTGGCCCCAACACGCCAATCAATATCGGGCATGGTCGCTCAAGTCAATCGGCGACATTTATCGTCGGTGTGTTTGCGCGTCGCGGCACGTCTCGCCCCTAACTCGATTGCAGGGGGGCGCAGCGCCGGCCGTCCCTCGGGGACTCCGCCCCTTCCCCTCCCAATTCGATTTCGAAGGAATGAGGTGGGAGGGGGGGAGAAGGGACACGCGTCTCTCCTTAAACACTGCATTTATTTTATTTATCATTTTACATATTTCGCGCGCGGCGCCACATGGGACCTACACGCTCTGCACAAATTAAAGCACGCGATATGCATTTCAAAATATACCCCCCCACACCCCCACTCTTATTATTTTTCTCTCGCGCTATTATATTACATTATGTATATTGAATCATTATTTTTTATAGTTGCATTTTCAAATTGGTCATATTTTGTTCGTGATTCTGGTGTACTACGTCAAAATAATATTCGATTTTTTTTAACTTACCTTATGCCCAGCATAAAAGTAATTTAATACCGTTATCATAATTCAAGCGTAATTCTATTCATTTACATCAAATATAACTTCTTGTTGCGGTGGTTAACCACCTCTACTCAAAATTATACTAGAATTATGTGTATCCAAATCGGATCATAGCGAGTTGGAACCTACATACATAATTTGAACTGATTCGATGAGGTATTTAACTATGATATATATTAGGTTTCACAAGTACTAAATATATTTTTTATATACTATTTATATAATTTTTTTCAGTTTAAACAAAGAATGGGATTTATGGATTTTATTTTTGATTTTTACACTTTTGTTATTTTTTTTTTCTCTCTGAATGATGTATTATTTTCCTTTTGTTACTTTTTTATTTTACCATGTTTTCTGCTTTCGCTTTTTTCCTTTATTTACAGTTTACTTGTTTTTATATCTTGTTTTTATATATTTTTCAAATGTAGGCCATTGTGGCGCATTAGGTTCTTCCTGTAATGCCACAATGGTCCAAAACTATTAAATAAATAAATAAATATTTATTTGTTTATTTATTTACATATTAGCCACTGACATTACAGAATACTTTAATGCGTCACTACAAATACTATATATATAAGAAAATTAGCGAGACATCTATGTTACAGATAATACATTTTTGAAATCATATTCAATTGTGGTGATATTGTAGGTAGGATGGTTTTTGCCAATTTGATGGAGGAACCGCTTCAACAATGAAATCAGATAAATTGGCAAACTCTGATAAGAAATGATCGACTTGGAGTTACAAATATCCAAGTTTGACCAGTTGCATTAAAGATTATACCCAAAATAAATTCTTTTCAATCGCGGTCAGCTCACGGGGTTGAACCCGGTGGCCTCTCGGTGCTTAGTATCAACGCAACCACCGCGGCATGCTGCTGAATGTATAAAAATATATTTAAAGGATAATATTTAAAATCTTCGAACTGCACAATTTTTATGTATTTAATTTGTTATTTTGGGAAACATCGCACACAATATGTAGACTTAAAGAGGCCTTTTGAGAAGAAACAAACTTTTACACGAATTCTTATGTTCTTTATGATGGACGGATATATAAATTTATGTATATATGTATATGTACTTATACTTTGAGAATTATATGAACGGGAATATTTCATTTAAATTCATGAGAACAATTTACATAGGCCTCTCAACCTTTGATACATTCCGCAAGAAAGTATCAGGATAAATCTCCGCAACTCGGGATGAGTTTTCATTTTTTAAATTTTAAACCTAGAAATAATTTATCTATAAATACATATTCCGTCGAAACATCAAACTTGCAGCTACTCCTAATGATGCTGCAAATCTTTCAGTGCAATACGCTCCTAGTTGAAAATTGTGTGTACTCTAGTTAGTTACGAATGCAAAGAAGTCGAAGAATGAACTTAGTATTCAAATTTATTATTCCGTTATGTTTGAAGAAGAAAGCTTTTGATCAGTTCGTTTTTTGTGGATTCACCTTTGACATTGAATACGAAAAGGTTACGCGACGCAGACAAACAAACACAGCGAGAAGGGATCGAAAGAGTAGGGCGCTGGTGAAAATAGTGGGTGGTTTGAATGGAATCTAATCCTTAAGTCTGATGTCTTGTTCGAGTGGTTCAATAAGATGCACTCAAAAATAAATAAATCATAGTGGATATAAAATGGATGAACAAATTTGTAAGACGCGACCCGATGCGACACGACGCGACAAATGATCCTAAACTACGAGTTGTCATTACTAAAGCCCGGACCCAGAGGGTGCCGCGTATTGTTCAATTGTTGTAAATGCATTGTTAAAGGTTCGCCGAACGTTTTTTTTTTTTTGGACTTTGTAAATAGAGTTGAAAAAATCGTTCTAGCTTTGTAAATAGAGCTAAACCGACCCGATTCCTGGAAAAAGCATGGTGTCTATCCGCAGTCTAGTCATTACATATTATCTAATATATAATTTCGAAAGAGACTTTGTATCTACACCCAGCGCAAAACGAAGCTTATCAGTTGCATCACATGCAAATAACGATATATTTTTAAAGACTAGGAAAGGAATTTAAAATAACAGTTTTCGTATTATTTTCTACAACTCCTCTTCATCAATATGCAGCAAAAAAAAAAAAAGCGATTTCGTCAATAGATAACATTATGAGGGGAATCATTGTAAATTTGGAGTAAAAATGATCATTTTTTTATACCTGGAGTAGATTTCATAAATCAAAAAATCGATAAAAACGGATATTTAAAAAAAAACTAAATGGTGATATACCAATGCATTAAAAATAATTAAAATAATTGTGAAAACAATTTGAATACTCTAAAATTTTGAACGATGCGTCGGTGCTGAATCATCGTGAAAGACAAGATCCACCATTTCCGGTAAGCCTTCTAATGTAGGAATAACGCTTTTGTCGATGATTTTTTTATACTCCTGTGAGTTGACTATCCCATTTAGTTTAATGATTGAGCGAACACTATACCGTGTGATGGCCCCCAATACCATACCATGGCAAATGTTAAACAGTCAGCGCTTAGCACGATTCTTTATAGCGTTCGCCTAATTTTCGTCGTACTAGCGCCATCCCATCTGATCCAATCAGGTTGAATTTGGATTCATCTGAAAAAGTAATCGTCTCCCAATCTTGAACTGTCCAATTTTTCTTCTCTTTGGCCCACCAAAGACGAGTATCCTTCATTTTCTTCGTGAGGAGGGTTTTTTTTTTTGCACGGCCCGTTAAAATAGACCAAGTTCATTTCGTTTATATTGAACTGTTCTAAGGCTTACTGTTTTTTCCAACTTCAATGAACTCAGACCTAATTTTTGACGCAGTTTTGAAACTATTTTGAAGTGAAATTCTCTTTAAAATCCGTTCGTCTCGAGAAATCAGTTTTTTTGCCATTTTTCCTCTTTCGACAGGTGTTATGTCCATTGTTTTTTTATACTTCTTAAAAATATATAGTTATTGTAGGTAGAATACGTCCCCGTTCGTCGATAAATTTTCACAAAAGAATAATTTTCCTCCCAGAAAGTGACAATTTTTGATTTCTCGGCGATCGACAAAAATTCATATTTTACGCTCAACGCTCACAACACTAAAAAAAGACACGCACTACTTAAAAGTCTGGGGGAAACTGACTTTAAAAGTTTTTGGCAACAATACGTTGAGGTATGCTGAAAACAACTGTAAAAGTATAAAAACAAAATTGCCAGAAAATGAGACCCAATATGGCGAAAAATGGGCCATTCCGGTAAAATTTGTGACTGATAAGCTTCGTTTTGCGCTGAGTGTATGTATTGTTGGTTCGGAAATCCGTCACGTCATCAAACAAATGATTCGATTTTTTTCGATTCAAAGTATTCGAAGTCCCCGGGGGCGCAATTTTACAGGAACCGTTTCGATGAAAATCAGAAAAATTGAAAAATTCTGATAAGAAACGATCGACCTCGACAAACCAAGGTCTGGCTTACAACGAGACTACTAGTGGTAATCGAACCCGTGACATCAAGCACGAAAGAATTCAATACTCTAATAAGTCGCTGCTGGTTAAGAAACGATCGACCTGGAGTCACAAACTAAGGTCTGGCCAGCACCGGACCTTACTGGGACTCGAACCCTCTGCTCGAAAGCACAATATGCTAACCACTAGTCCACGAATGGCGAATGGTTGAATGATGGATGAATGGCGTAAGGAAATGTAAAGGGTTACAATAGCCATTCACATCTACGGAGATTTGTCTACAGAAAAATCGGCAAACAAATCTTCAGCAATTTATCCACTTATAAGTAGTGTTTTGGAAGGAGTCTTGTCTATTATATCTACAAAAAAGTTTTCAACAGTACCATCAAATTTTGTAGGACAACTTAGGTCATATACGCTCTCTGGAAGTGGTCCGACTTCAAGTCAAACGAAATCTATGGAAAAAGTTCAATTTTTTTTCAATTTTCACTCGCCTGAGCAACACTAGCTTATTCGGCTAGTAGCCGTTTTAATTTTTAATTTTTAAATACTTTTTATTATTACTAAATTCTGTTCCTAATACATCTTATATCTATTTTAATAGCTACTGATCTACTGATCATTTTCCATTTTACAATTTGAATTTAATTTTGTTAGTAATCATAGTATTATATTATTCCAATGTTAATGTACAGCATAATAGGAAAAAGAGCTCAAAAACCTATTTATAATTCTTATAAATGCTCATAATACATCTAATACATAATATTAATTGAAGATTCTAAAGTCGATGACCTAAAGCAGATTGTGTTTAGGTAATCTGTGTTTATACCTGAAGGGTATTGACATTTTTTTGTAATCACCGAGACTCTTCACAAGTGTGTTAGTATGGTTATTAGTGATTCTGTCATAGAATCTACTGGTTAGTTTGTTAGTAATGTCTGTAACTCACGGAATATTATTTATGGCATGCAGCTATTTCAAGTTAGTATATATGTTTTGCTTTCTAACACTGAAGAATAGAATTTGCTTATGCTTTCTGACACTAAAAAATGGTGGCCGTTTAAATTTGAGTTTGCGTTCGAAAATTGTAATTTTTGAATGGTTTGAAGTAGAAAGGGTTTGCGGTCGATGGCAGGAAGCAGTAAACCGCGGCAAACCGGAAATGTCTTGTCTCTGGCAGGCAAACTTAATCGTCGGATAATTCCAAATGGGTTCCGGGAAACGCCGAGTCTCTCGGACATGTAAAATTCATCGCGTCTCTCCGAACGCAAAGTCTCCTGCAAATAATTAATCAGGACACACTTGTTAACTTATGATGATAATTAAACACGTCGCACACACATTTCTCTCTCTCTCTCTCTCGTGTGACAGCTCGCGAATGTTGGAAACGACGGCTCTAACTCAATATCCATCTACCATTATATCTATTGTACGGTATATTATACAATATAATACGAGTATGTAGAAGCGCTGGTATCTTGACTTATTCACGTCTTGGATAATTGATTTAAAAAAGGGTTTCGCCGACGACGACGATGTGCTCTTTTTTTTGTCTTTCTTTTTGTTTTCCCTCTTCCGATACGTAAACATATTAAAGTTTCACGATAATGTAGCTTAAACGTTGAAAAATAAATTTAACCGCTTTGGTTGAGGTCAAAGTAGTTGCATCGTATAGTAGAATGGATAAGTGTAATTGAAAATTTAAATAAATTATTAACTCAATACCGTCGGGAATGTACATACATATGATTACGCGCCGTTTATTAAGAACGGGTGACGCATTTTTGACTATTTTGCTCGTCTACGCCGTATTATTTATCGGCCCGGCAAAATAGCCCTATTTCCAGGCAAATTAGTTATTTATCACGACATTATATGCGAATGCCCATCTCTAAAACATTTTGCCCCTCTCTAAAATAGCTCGCATGACAGATTCGGTGTTCGCCTGGCAAATCAAACGTCAAATGGGTTGCCAGTAACAAAAATAAATATCGACCCTACAACCTAATCCTAAATGAATAGGGCCAACCCTAACATAACCTCACCTAATATAACCCTTAAATAAATAAGTGTTGGCTGCTAAGATATTATGATGTGTTTGGATGGATATTACGATGTGTGGACCATGAGGAGAGTGGAAATGGACAGGAGCGGGGCGACGCGCTATCATCCAACTGTCAAAAATTATAATTTCACTGAGCCAGTTAAAATATATTTGGATATGATTTCACTGAACTATACCAATTGAAAATGTAACTGGTTATGATTTTACTGAAACGTCAAATTAATTTTTTGTTACTGGCAACCCGTTTGACGTTTGATTTGCCGGGCGAACGCCGATTCTGTGGTGCGAGCTATTTTAGAGGGTAATTGGATTATTAGTCACATTGCGATCGCCCAAAAGACAATTTTTGCCATGAAAATCGCGAATACAGAACATTTGGCACTCGAGTTCTCGTTAGTATGATAGTTATCGTTAGTATTGTTGCGTACGGGTGGGTGGAGGATCCAAGTAAAAAGATTAAGGAGATACACGCACTGGCAGTGCTATCGCCTACGTACCGCCTTATAAAGGGTAGATCACTCAGGACGTCTAATCTGTTTACCTATTGTATAGTCACGTATTCGGATATGTATTCCCACGACATTGGGTCTCCCCGTACCGATTCTGAGAAAGGACTAATAACGGTCATTGTTTAGCCTAAATGCACTTAGAGTCCAGATATAATCCTGGAAGTAAGTGCAAGCACTTAGTTAATCCGTTAACAGATAACCATTGAACGGTCACAGTCTCTGGGATTCTATTCGCTTAATCCGCGGCGTACGTAACAGTGTTAAGGACTTTTCGGCTGCCAGATGTTCCATTATAATCGAGATTTTAGTGATTTTTGGGCGAGCGCTTTGTGACCAATAATTACCGAACCATTTTATAGATATTAATTTGACATTTGTTGTGTAATTTATTAAAATTATTATCCCTTTGTTATTTCAAAGGTACATACATATATGGGGTGTATTTTAATTAACAGTTAACAGTCCTATAACACATCTCCATACTACACGTTTTACTATAACACATGCAACACGGTTCCAATGGTTATCGGATGAAACTGGTT
The DNA here is from genome assembly GCF_051622035.1 of Arctopsyche grandis. Taxonomy (NCBI): domain Eukaryota; kingdom Metazoa; phylum Arthropoda; class Insecta; order Trichoptera; family Hydropsychidae; genus Arctopsyche; species Arctopsyche grandis. The sequence goes on from NC_135357.1 coordinate 541,990, forward strand.
AATGAAAAATCGAACACGAAACTTTCAAAAAGCGTCTACGGTCTTATTTAAAAAAAATAATAATTTAATTTATATTTTTTAAGCCGGAAAAGTCCCTTTTTATCATGGAACCGGTGCCTATTTTCGTTTGTTTAATTTATTATATATTTCTCTCGTTAAGGATTTCAGACCGCAACCAAGTCCTTGGCGAACCGCATGCGGCTTGCAATCCGCATGTTTGACATACACGAATTACCTAGCGTGTATATCACTTTAAGGACTGCAATAAAAATTCACTTAATGCTGTCACGTTGATATGAGAGGACATGACAGTTTGACAATTGCGTAATTTGTTGTGATGCGAATTTAAACAAACGCTTTTTTTTAGTAACGAAAAATGCATCTTGAAAAATTGCTTTCTACATACATATGTATGTATATTTCATTCTATAAAATATTTTCATTCGAATATATGTAATATGATATCGATTAGTGTCCCCTCTCCCCCCCCCCCCCGCAGAGGATGAGAGTCCGAGGAGCGTTGGGGTCTGATTTATTTTGGCGCTTAGTGAAGTTGGCGACCCTGTGCAAACGTTTTGGCCGGGGCCCCATTATGTGCGCCACTGAGATTAATAATTAAAGTAAACACGCGCCGCCTCTGCGGCGCAAAAACATTTTGTCTCCGGCGGCCACATTCCACACGCTTTAACACCGCCATTTAACCTTTTGTCCCCGCCATTGCACATATCGATTGTGTGTTATAATTTCGACGACACTCATCTATTCACTGAAATGTAGCCCTTTTGCTAGATCGGAAAGTCAATTTAGCTGAATTGCACTGCACACACAAACAGAAAATTTGCATAAAATTTCGACTGCGGCGCAACTTATGTACGTGCGAATGTTGCCAGCACACATATGTAGTTGCCACACATACGGAATATACAGCACTCAGCATACTCTGCTTGTAAACCTGTCGGTTTAGAAAACCTACGATATATCGGACTCGACTCATTGACTGATTCTCAATCATATGCCAGCAGCAGCATAGCTCGGTCGTTAAGCTTCTGCTTAGCGTCGAGAGGCGCCGGGTTCGATCCCATGACCTGACCTCGATTGAAAAGAATTTTTCTGAGTATATCTGTAGTGCTGCTGGTTAGACCTGGATATTTGTGACCCCAAGTCGATCGTTCCCTATCAGTGTTTGCCAATTTTCTCTGATTTCATCGTTGAAACGGTTCCCGGTAAAATTGGCTAACATATCCTTCCTACCTACTATGTCACTACTATTTGAGATTGATTAATTTACAATAAAATGTATGTACAATTCATAGATGTCTCGTTAATTCGCGAGTTTTTCAGTGTCTCATAATTCAGCGACTTGTATAATAAAAATGCTGCATTATTTATAATTGGCCAGGAAGGCGCATTGGGGTTACCTGTAAGGCCTTCCTGGTATATATGTAAAAAATAAATATGTTATGTTCTGTTCGGCGATTGTTCCGCACAAAGCGATCTCGCACATGTCACTAAAATTTCGATCACGGAACATCTGGCATCCGACAAATGACGAAAATTCTATTGATTGCCTCGATAAAATAAACGAATTTTTGTTATTAATCCACAAGAATAGTCGAAATATGATTTTTTTAAGTGGAATTATATTTAATTCTCATATAAAGACAATTTAATGTATTATCTCTATTAATTCAATTCAGATTCGTGTAAATACGAATAAATACGAGTACGGGCTTTTAGCTCGCAATTTTACCGAGTTAAAATTCAGCACACTTCCAATTAACCCTTTTAAACGAAAACAAAAAATAGTGTGGCCAGAACACTATCCCAATAAACATGTTTCAATATAAAATAGTATTAACAGTGGGAAAAAATCCCAAGTGAAAATACGTACTTTCGACTTTTGATTTGAACTGGACGACTACTTACGAGAGATTTGAAAGTTGAAAAGTTCTTCAAATGAAAGATAAAATACCCGACTATAGAAATTGACAGATTTTGAGACATCGACCGAACAACACCAAGATATAGAAAAATCGCGCGATTTAAAAAACACATATACATATATCCGAATCTCGAGCCAATCAACATTATTTATTACCAGATTCGTGTTTACTGGGCATAGATCTATAAGAAAAGTCATATCTCGTCTCTGAACCATTTTTCGTGTCGAACAATGTAATCAGTTCTAGTAAACCAGTGGTTGACGAGCATCAATCACATAATCTCGACGTTATAACATAATATATTATATTATACATATATCTATTTCATTAGAACTTTTTTTGAAATGAAAATAATAGTATTTTATATGTTCGTTTTTATCCATCTTCCGATTTATCCATATTCGCAATTTTTTAATTAATTTTCAACTAACAGCGAATACAGCGCCACTGCAACGATTGTACAGTTAATATTTAAAATTAATTAACTATATACTTATGTATGTCTCTGTCGGAAATATTTCTTCACATCATGTAGTTTTTTTGTAAATTTGACACTTATTAAAAAATTTAAAAGCATATAATTTAGTGTGGGTATTGTGTTAGTAATAAAATTAACCCTCCTTTGCGTTAGACTTTCGTATTATTATTCAAGTGCTAAAACGTTGAAAATGAAGGTAAGCGATACAAATTTGAACAAAGTGGCCCATTCAATTTTACTACTTACGCCATTTACAAAATAATGATCGAATTAAGTTAATCTTATCCTTATTGCGTTCCCTCGACTCAAATCTGCCGGCGCGGCGGCAGAGGGAAAGTGAGACTGTGGTACTTATTAAGTGACCGTTCATTTCAATATCAATTCAAATGCTAAACGACCGTTACGTTTCCTTCTTTTTAAACTTTACTTTAATTTCTTTTTACTTTATTTTCAGGAGGATGCGAGTTTCCAGCTCAGTGGGCAGGGAAATGGTTCCAGTCTGGAGTGCAACAGTCGTTGATAGTCAATTCTTCACATATAGAAACCAAAGGAGAGTGTTACGAAAGTCAGGGAGATAAATTCCTTCTTCACGACAGGTATTTATTAATACAGTCATTTTTTATTTTATTATTTCCCTCATGTATCAAACACTTGTTATTGATCAATTCTTCACATTTTGTTTCAGAGGGGACAATTGTTATAGATGTATAGTTATACATGAAAAGCATCCTAGTGTTTTACAGTACAAAGAAAGTAAGCATCGTTTGTGTATTAAAATTATTATTCACGGCAACCTCCGAATTAATCTATTTAGAATATTTAATTTACTTTTTGCCACAGTGAATTGTAAAATTTAGGGTTCGTTACAATCTTGCGTTATTTAAATTAATTCATTTCATTTAATTTTGTTGTATAGTATAATGTAAGTGTTTCTTTTTTGTCGTAGAAACATTATTGATTGATAACTTTAAACCAATGTCTCACCTTCTGAATAGATGAAAGACAATGATTTAATTTGAAAATAACATAAATGTTATTTTTCATTTATTAACTTTTATTCACCCAAGCAACGCTGGGCAATCTACATATCTCTTACTATATAAATAATATTTTGTATTTTTGCATTAGTAATCCATAAAATATTTGCTATATTTATGAGACTGAGTTTTCCCAATGTGTCACTGGGGAAATTTTTCATACTGAATAATATTAATTATTAATTAATTTATTATTATATAGTTGGTGAAAGTTATATATATACAGTACCGTGCATTGAAATCGCATCACTTGTTCGATGTTTTCGTTTTTTTTATTACAAACCTCCTTTACGTTTCACTTACGATTACAATTCAGAGGAAAATTTGCCTCTTATCCGATCCATTTCATACTTTGCCATATTGCTGATTTTGGTCATCAATATAAGTAAATGGATCCTCCGCCATTACGATAGAGATAAAATATCGTTAAAGACGCGTTTGAAGTTTGCAAATTTGAAATCTGGGTGACGTCTATGTAGTCTTTAGTTTTATACACAGATGGCGGTAGTAAAATAAAATTATTTGTATTTTTATTCAAAATAATAATTTCTATATCTTAATATTATATACAAAACTAATAAAGAGGTTTGTTTTTAAAAAACTTTTTTTACAAGGCTATTTTTAAATAAATCATTCTTTTAATTACATGTAGCTAATAAGTAACACGAGTTTTTTTATATGTTTGTAACTATTTAAAATCTTTTACGATTAAAAAAGATTGTTTATGTTCTTAAATTAAGACGAGATAAGAATTTAAAAAAAAACATGTACAATAGGGTAATTTTTTTTATTTATTTCAAATGTCTCTAACTAAAATAATATTACAGTATATATTTTTCTATGAATTAAAATACAAAGGCAATTGACTTAAGACAATTATAAATAATAATCCAATATTTAGTAGACCCTCCTTTTGCTTTTATGAAGGCCTCGACACGTGCCTGCATGGACAATACGATTTTTTTTAGCATTTCGTCCGAAATTTCTTCAAAACATACATTTTTAATAGTATTTTTTAACTCACAATTTGTCCCAGGGTGTTGTTTTTGTTCCCTTTGCTTTATAATGGCCCATAAATTTTCGATAGGGTGTAAGTCAAATTATTTGCAAATTTTTCGCCACGTCAAGTTTCGCTCAATTCGCCATGTATCGCACAAATCGTAGTTAGAATACCTCAAAATGTTCGAAATACTACACTTTTGAATAAAAAAGAGTACTTAAGAAAGTAGAGGACCTTCTACCAAGAATTCAAAATATTTAGAGATGATGCGATTTCAATGCACGGTACTGTACTTTAATTTTTAAAAATTCACTTGGAAAGTAACTTGATTTTACATACACAATTCAATCGTATATCATTTATACATATGTACTATTAAAAACTAATATATTGAACACATAATTTGATTCTAGCTTACTGTGATCAAAAAGCACCTTTGAACGATGTGTGCGAATACATTAGCGGAGACGCTCCACTGTTCTCAATGTTCAGACAAGACCCTCCACCTAAACCGCAACCTTGCCCTTTTAAATCAGCTCCTTTCACCTTTTCCTACAACAGGTAGAGTACATCTAACATTTACGAACAATACTTAGCATTTTCAGTGTAATAAAACCTTGTTTTTTGAACGATTAAGGGGGTCAGGAGACTGCGTCAATCCTCCGTCGAGAGCAGACAGTTGCACCGACGACTCTAGATTACTACTTAATTATCAGGCGTGTCCTGACATCGCTTCGACCGAGAGCAACGGTAACTATTCTCGAATCTAAACATCACTATGACATACATACATGTGAACGATTGTTTATAACCATTTTTGTTTTTCATTTCAGTCGAAGAACTAGTGTGTTTAGCCACGTGGAAGGAAGGCTCTACAAGATACCTTGTAGGAAAACTATCTCAACTTAATAGACGAATGACGGATGAGGATTCGTATAGGTTTGTTGCTATTACAGTAATATGCAGTGGTGTCATCTAATTTCCAATACATTTTGTAGTTTCAAAAACCAAACTTGCCACTATAGACACAAAAATTATAGATTATCCTATAATATTAAACAAACGATTCTTATATGTTTTTCAATTTTATTTTGAAAACGGGTCCAGCAATTACAAAATGATCTTCATTACATACCTCCTTTACGTTTCACTTACAGGAAAAAGTTTGCCTCTTATCCGATCGTTTTCATACTTTGCCATATTGCTCATTTTGGTCATCAATATAAGTAAATGGATCCTCCGCCATTACGATGGTGCAAAAATATCGTGTAAGACGCGTTTTAAATCTGCCCGGCGAGATAGTCGTTGACGTTTATCCACCGTTTGTTTATTAGTTTTAAACATAGATGGCGGTAGTAAAATAAAATTATTGATATTTTTATTCAAAATAAATTTTTTTTTTCGTTTTCAGCTCATTTGAAAGGTCAAATTACTAAATTCAATCCCCTATGAACTCTCAGACTGTTACCTAAGCGTCCAACCGTACAAATATTAAATACAAAAGCCTAGTTGTTTTTATCAGTAATAAGTTATTTTATTTTTATTTAAAGAAGGACTAACAGGTAGACTCAATGCGCTTTCCTAGACAATTGATTACAAACATTGTAGAATTTTTATTACATAAATTGCTGTATTTTAATTAATTAATCCATAGAGACATCTATGTATTTAGACTTGTGCATAAATTTTTACATATTGTACATATATCAAATTCAGATATTTGTGACATAGCGATTTGATGGGGCAACCATTTCAACAATGAAATCAGATAAATTGGCGAACTCTGATAGGAAAAAATCGACTTGGAGTCACATATATCCAAGTCTGACCAACAGTATTAAAGATAAGCACGGGATCCAACCCAGTAACCTCTCATCGCTAAACATAAACGCAAACACCGAACCATACTGCTGGTTATGAATAAGCCTCCCTGGCCTGAATATTGAATAATGATTAATTATGAATTAGAAAATTAATTAAAAACTATTATAAAATTTTATGTGCCGTCAGCCTGTTTTACGCGATGATTGTTCTTCAAATGCATATATTTTTTTCTAAATCGACAATCTGATTTTATTTATCAGATGATGTTCAATGAATTTATCATTATAGCAAAGGTTGTTTCGGGTTCAATTCAAAATCCAGAACCCAAATTGATTCCCAAAAAGCAAACTACATACTATTTCACGTGCATTTATTTTTTCTTTACTAACAATTGAGTGATGACAGTATGATTCGTATACGTATAGTATTGTAACGTAGAGATTAGGTGAGTGGCGCTCGTGGACTGATGGTTCACGACCGCGGATCACCTGATCTCTCGTTCCCGCCAAAAAAGGCCTCCACGAATGAATTAGCCCTATGCAACGGCCAAAGGCATCGTCTGACTCATCGACCAATGATTGTTGAGATATGTATGTATGTGTACTGTGTCCAGCGAGTATAAATATGGGGCGTTCTCGGCATGGAATTCATTCCAGCCCGGACCGCCGCCAAGAGAACACGAATAAACCGCTACTACCCATCTTCCTGCGTCTTTCTCCGATTCTGGAAACCCCCCCTCCTTCACGTCCACGCAACACTGGTGTCAGTCAAGTGGAATCGGAGATGAGCAGAGCTACGAAGAAATAGAAACCGTCGGCGACCGAAGAGATCTGACGAAAGCTGAGCTACTTCGTACCATGGACAGAAATCAGCAAGAAAAATGCAATTCTCATTGCAAATAGCTTTAAGCATAACATTCGGTTGATGGGTTGTGGTGTAAGCCGCGATTCGCATTTTATGTGGTAACGCATTGCATTTGGCGGCATTCAAAGGCGAGAGAGGACCACCCAGCGAGCTTACATTGACGGGCAACCAGCAGAACTGAAAATGCGCAGAGCAACGAGGAAGCAGCAACCGCCGGAGATCGACGCAACGCCACTACGAAGTCTAACCCGAGAATTGGACGACAGACTTCGTGCCATGGAAAGGGAAATGGCGACACTACGAGCGGCGCAGAAAGAAGCTCCAGCAAAAGACGAATCGGTTAATATGCGGTTATCACCGCAGCATATCACTCATGAATCGGTAAATGAATTTGACCGTGGCACAGTATACCGGGAATTCCCGACATACGACGGGTCAGGTTCCTGGGAGGAATTTCTGGCGAGATTCCGATTCACAGCTCGACTTCAGGGAGCACGAAATCTGTCGACGAGGCTGTGTGCAGCGATGCGTGGCGCGGCCATGAACTACGTCTGCCGGCTTCCACAGGAGACGCAGGACGACTACCAGCTACTAATGGAGAAACTCACAACGCGCTACGGCAATCGGACTTCCGTATATCAACACTTCGAGAAGGCCATCGGAAGAAAATGGGATCCAGAACGAGGGGAAGAGTCACTGACGGCCCACATGGACAGCATCACGGAACACGTGGAATTGAGTTTCGCGGGTGTCGTCGCGCCCGAAGCTCTCGAACGCGTGATCGTTTGCATATTCATAAACAGCATCATGCACTCAGAAGTCAAAGCAGCGGTGGCTAGACTAAGCCCAAGCACGAGTCTTCCGGAAGTCGTGAAAGTCGCTGAGGCGGTCTACGAGGCGACAAAATTCGCTCGCACCAGCAAAGACACGTCAGGCCGCATCCAGAATTGGCCGAAACTACAGCCATCACGACACGTGCCGCAGAAGCACGCGTTTCACAGTAGAAGGCCCACCCAAGACGCTTCACCGACAAAGTGGGGTTCTCAACCAAAAGATCCCAAAGATATAAGATGCTGGAAATGTGGAAGTTTGGGGCATATAAGCAGGAATTGTCGAGAAACCACGGCACGTCGACTCAACGACTCGCGTGAAGACGATGAAAGATCCGAAGCCCCATTATCGGAAAACGAGCAGTGATCATCCAAGAACGGGATACGATGATCACCACGCCCAACACCATACCCGTGCTGTACTCGTTAAATTCAAAAGGGTCACCGAAAATCGACGGAGCGATTGGTGACATACCGTGTCAAATGGTTGTCGACACCGGCGCAGAGATTTCTGTTCTAAATTTAGAACTGTATCAACAACTCCCCAGAAACCGGTATAAAGTTCTGAACGACAAAAGGAGGAGAGCGAGACAGGCGTCTAAATCTCCTTCTTACCTACATATCGTAAAATGGATCGAGGTCAAGATCAAGTTCATGAACCAAATAATTAAATGGAATTTCGCCGTGGCCGATATCCATGACGAAGTCCTGCTAGGAGTGGACTTCATGCGGAAAATCGGAGTTAACATATCGTTGGCTGAGTCTGGAGTGGAAGTTAAACTACGAAGAGTGAACGCATCAGTGGAAAACTTGACAATCACAAAGCTAGAGCAAACCTTGGCGGAATGTTTATCGTGTGAACAACGGCAGCAAGTACATAAAGTGTTACAAAGGAATGTAGTGGCATTTGCTCAGAACGAGGACGATCACGGCCGTACTACGAAAGCTGTACATTACATCGATGTGGGACAAGCCAAACCAATCAAGCAAGCACCGAGGAGGACACCATTAGCCAGAAAGCGAGAAGTCAGGCAGCTGATTGACGATCTTCTACGACGAGGTATAATAGAATCAGCTTCCGGTCCATGGGCATCTCCTATTGTGATGGTGAAGAAGAAAGATGGGTCTTCACGCCTCTGCATTGATTATCGACGTTTGAACGCGGTCACCAAGTTGGACTCGCACCCCATTCCTCGGATAGACGACACTCTAGATCGATTGGCTGGAGCACGGTACTTCAGCACGTTGGATTTGCAGAGTGGTTATTGGCAAGTACCTGTAGCCATGAAAGACCGTGAAAAGACAGCGTTTGCCACGGAATTTGGCCTGTTCCAATTCAAAGTCATGCCGTTTGGATTGTGTAATGCACCGGCAACGTTTGTACGGCTGATGGAGCAAGTTGTAGGAGACATGCAGGATCATGTATTGGTTTATTTGGACGACATAATCATACATAGCCACACCTTTGAGGAACACGTGGAACAACTGGAACAAGTTCTACAACGAATGCAGGCTGCTGGCCTGAAACTGAACGCCGAAAAGTGTCAATTGTTAAATCGAGAGGTTGACTTCCTGGGACACCGAGTATCACCAGAAGGAATTACAACCGACCCAAAGAAAATAGAGGCTGTGAAGAATTGGGACGTCCCACGCACAAAGACCCAAGTACGAAGCTTCGTAGGTTTGTGTACTTACTACCGGCGCTTCGTACAAAACTTTGCGAAGATCGCAAAACCACTGCATGGGCTAACTGAAAAGGACAGAAAATTCGAGTGGACATCAGAGTGTCAGAAATCGTTCGAGCAATTAAAGGAGGCACTGATAACGGCTCCCGTGATGACGCATCCACGACCTGACGACCAATTCATCCTCGATACGGATGCAAGCCAACACAGTATTGGAGCAGTACTATCCCAACGTCAGGAAGGGGAGGAACGAGTGATCGGATATTTCAGTCGCGCAATGAATAAGGCGGAACAAAATTATTGCGTGACCCGAAAGGAATTACTCGCCCTCGTGAAATCCATACAACACTTCCATCATTATTTGGCGGGTACACGTTTTACAATAAGAACCGATCACTCTGCATTGACATGGCTTAGCGGATTTAAACACCCGGAAGGACAACTTGCCCGATGGTTGGAGATACTGGGCCAGTACAACCCAGATATAGTCCATCGGCCTGGAAGGAAACATGGAAACGCGGACGCGCTGTCACGAAGACCATGTAGAATAGATTGCCCGAAATGTTCGCGATTGGAAGAACGGGACCAAGAAGCGGAAGACCAAGATACCGGTGTTAAAATAGCTCTGGTGGGAATTCAGCCGGAAGTTATAAACGATGCCACCATTCAGAAAATTATTGATTGGAAACGAACCGGACAGCGACCATCGTGGGAAGCAGTATCCTTAGAAGAGCCGGAAGTAAAAGTTCTCTGGGCCCAGTGGGACTCTCTGGCGGTACAAGATGACAAACTGTACCGTAACTGGGAAAGTACAACCGGAAGTCGACAAATACGACAATTGGTCGTACCAAAAGAACGCGCGACGGACCTTCTAAGGGAATTCCATAGCTCATCAACTGGGGGACATTTTGGTGTGAATAAAACACTGAAGAACATACGCCAGCGATACTATTGGCCGACGTGTCGAATCGACGTAATTCGCTGGTGTGAAAATTGTGCGGTATGCGCAGCCCATAATGGACCACAACGGAAAAACAGAGGAGCACTACGGCAGTACATTTCCGGGGCACCTTTAGAACGAATGGCGGTCGATATCCTTGGACCATTACCAACAACAGAGCGAGGAAATCGCTATGTTCTCGTCGCTATGGACTACTTTACCAAGTGGCCAGAGGCGATCCCCATACCTAATCAAGAGGCAGAGACGGTGGCCGAAGTGCTGGTAAACCAAGTTTTCACACGACTGGGTGTGCCCAACGAACTGCACTCGGACCAAGGGCGTAATTTTGAATCGAAATTATTCCGGCAAGCACTGCAACTCATGGGGATCCGCAAAACAAGGACTACTCCATATAGGCCACAGTCGGATGGCATGGTGGAGCGGCTAAATCGAACACTACTGGCTCACCTAACAAAATTCGTGGCAAACCGACAGAAAGACTGGGACAAGTTAGTCCCACACTTTCTGATGGCGTATCGAGCCGCACAGCACGATGCCACCGGAACATCACCAGCAGCACTGCTTTATGGACGAGAGCTGCGGATGCCTGCAGACCTCTTGTATGGAGGGCCCCCACCTGACAATGGACCAAGGGACCCACACCAGTACACTACACAACTAGTCGAACAAATGGCGGAAGTCCATCGATTCGCTCGCACCCACTTGAAAATGCAGCACGACCGAATGAAGGCGCGATACGACATTCGCGCATCGGAATCCCGGTACGAGGAAGGCGAACGAGTGTGGCTATATAATCCGGCCAGACACGTGGGAATTTCGCCAAAACTCCAATCTTTCTGGGAGGGACCGTATCTGATCATGAAGCGCATCAGTGACGTCGTATATCGCATCAAGAAAGAGTTTGGAAACTCTACACGCTGCATGGTGGTACATCTGGATCGCCTGGCTCAATATCGGGCCACACCCGCTGAAGAAGAATCATCCTGAATTGTGTGTGTGTGTGTGTATAACTGTAATTGTAACATGTAATTATAATTGTAATCGATGGGTCGATCGGGACGATCTCTTTAAGAGGGGGGCAATGTAACGTAGAGATTAGGTGAGTGGCGCTCGTGGACTGATGGTTCACGACCGCGGATCACCTGATCTCTCGTTCCCGCCAAAAAAGGCCTCCACGAATGAATTAGCCCTATGCAACGGCCAAAGGCATCGTCTGACTCATCGACCAATGATTGTTGAGATATGTATGTATGTGTACTGTGTCCAGCGAGTATAAATATGGGGCGTTCTCGGCATGGAATTCATTCCAGCCCGGACCGCCGCCAAGAGAACACGAATAAACCGCTACTACCCATCTTCCTGCGTCTTTCTCCGATTCTGGAAACCCCCCCCCCCTTCACGTCCACGCAACAGTATTATATTATAATGTTTATAATTTGCCGTATTCGATTTTCAGATGTTTCGTTTATAAGGGCAATCATCACAACGGAAAGGTGACGTACGATATAGCTCAATCGGGAGATGCGACGTGCAACGGTCTCGTCTCTACTACGGAAGGTGGCAAAATGCTGAAGCTCACCACTGGTACATACATATACTTAACATATTAATGAAACCCCACGTTTTAAAAGGCTGAAGTTAAATTAGTGGCTTTTAACTTTTCAGTGGACAATCATCACAACCGATGCCGGTTTCCTTCGTGGATTACGGAACATCACACGTGGCACAGCCTAGATCACAGTCGCACCTATCATTTCTCGTTGAGAAATGCGACGCTCAAGGTTGCCACATTTTCATCCTTCACTAAGACAATACAATTAGACAGTTTGTATAAATGTTTTTTATGTTTAGATTTCAAACGATAACGGTTCCGGCAACGAAATGCGTCTCGTATGCCACTCCATACTCTTGCATCCGACGGACAATAATTACATCCAAATTGTGGCGCATATCACTCGTGGATGGTGAGATACTACTTCCGAATTAATTGTAAAGTTGTGTCGGGGAATTGTTTGATGATTTGTTTTTGTGTGATTTCAGTAATTCCGGACACATCTGTATGATGTTCTATCGTCGAGATAATAGCGTTATTGAAGTGCAACAGACAGACTCTTGGCAGACGAATCCCGACGATGCTTGTCAACAGTTCGATTCCTTGACGACCACATATACAACTCTCATTAGTATGTTTATTATCATTTATTTATTTAAAGTTTGGACCATTGTAGCATCACAGGAATTCCTAATGCGCCACAATGCTCAAAAATATAACAGAAAAGAAAAGAAACAAAATAATAACAATAGAAATTAGACATGACAAAAACAAAACATATATACATATACACAAACAACACATTTAACATAATCATAAAAAATAATAAGCTATAGAATAGCGGATAATAATAATTACAAATTATAAAAAACAAAAAAGGGAATGTATTATAAAAAGAAAAAATAAATATATACATATGTATACACAGACAAAAATACATAATCATAAAAAACCAATAGCATTTAATAATAGCAGATAACGTAAAAATATCACATAAGGAATGTCTTGCACCTACAGCCAGTTCCAATAAATAGGAACCAACTACAAATACAAAACATCCCTGTGAGCCCCAAATGGAAGAGACCAAATTAAAATTCCACTCATAAATCACAGTCAATCATGAAAACAATGATGAGCGCAGACTACCAGACAAATAGGTTAGAATAATATCTGACAATTTACGCTCACTAAGGTGGAAAATATCACATTCAGGCTCAGCAGCAACGATTTCATCGAGAAGTTGAATAGCTCTGGGAATAGAAGCCATTCTAAAAAGAACTGTACGAGCAGGAGGTACAACCATCAAATGATAATGTCTACCACGCACATAATTATTAGGGATATAAAGTCCCAACGTTTCCAGCAACAGCGGGCTTGACTTATTACCACGTAGTAGCTGGAGAACAAAACGAATTAATGAGAAGTTTCTCCGAAGTTCAAGGGAATTATATCCAAGCATGCCCAAAAGGAAAGGATATAAAAATCATATTATAACATTGTGACAGTCACACAGTTATTCATAGAGTTTTTAAAAATTCAGACATTAACAGTTTATCCTTATAGTAATCTGAATACAAATTATTATGAAATTCAATACAAATACAATAGAATAAGAGTTAATCTGCATAGTAAATTTACAAAAAATAGAATCTTTGCACCAGGGCTTGAATCATAAGTTTTCTAACCTGTCTTCGACATCATTATATAACTTTTTTTAAACAAATAAAAACATCTTTTACAGCTGCTACTTTACATCCAAAATCGTGCCCTCAACTGGGTAGATTCACAGTATACGATTCGCTAGCCGAAAAGCGAAAACGAAGACAGCAACTACCGACAGGTTCATTTCTAATTGCATTTTTATTAATCACACTGTATTTTAGATTAACAACTTTTCATAATATTATCAATAACCATTTACAGTGAGTATCGACGGTCAGGAATCGACGCAGCCGGCAATCAGGGAGTGTCCCATCGGCAGCTATGAATCGCTCGCTATGGGCTGTACCGGATCTCAAGAGACGTTGGAGTTTAAATCGTCATGTTCAATTAGTGGTATGCTTTCGTTATTACTTTATCTATGTACGTAGTAACAATAGATGAAGTTTTGTGATTCCAACTCAGAATCGATCACTGATCACGTTTTCATGATCTAGAAAAAATGTGTGTGAGCGTTTTTCTGTGTTTCGGTGTGTTTTGGGGATTTTTTGAACACCGTTCGTTCTATCGAACTGAAGCTTAGAATACTACATTAATACTTATCGATACGACGTAAATTTTTTTTAAATTTTAATTTGACCGGAAATGGTCCCTCCCCTTAGAGGTGTCCTATTTTTTTAAGTTTTTGAATTAAATTATCTCCCAAACCACTAACTGAATCAGACATGAAATGAAATTTTTTTACATGTAATAGAAATTATAAATTTTTTAAACCTGAAGTAGTACTTTTACTCTAAAGAATCGAAGTTTTTTTACGTTTTCCTCAGAAACCTTTTAGTTTATTGAACTGAAATTTCATATCTAGAAGTTTAAGCTTAATACCAAGTTATGTATAAAATTTGGTAAGCATCTGTCAACCGGAAGTGGCAGTTTACTCTTGTTCGATTTTTCTTCCAATATTTTTTTCGACCCCTTAAACATGTGTGCTCTTCACGAGAAAATTCAAGTTTAATTCTTGTATTATTCAAGTGATGAAAATAATAAAAAAAATGACTAAATTTAATAAACCGGAAGTGGAATTTTTCCATTTTGAAAAGTCAAAAATGTTGTGAACACAATTCTTTCCACACCCCTGAATGTGTTAAGCTGAAAATTTATATTTATATTCTTTATGTACTAACTTAGACTTGATACGGTTTTAGTCAGAATTCGTAAACCCGAAGGAATTCTTTTTTTTTAAAACACTTTCAGTATTTTATTTCTACCTTTTAAATTATTTTTATCTTCTTGATATTTATTTTGTACAATATTTATAGTGATTTTAAGTAATAAAAAAAATTTGAACAAAATCCAACAACCGGAAGTAGAACTTTTGTCTTGTGTAAGTTTCTCTACATTTACACTCAATTTGTATCGAAAATACTTTCATAGCCAGTACGTGTGAACGTGTATGTATGTTTGACTATCGGATTTTATTTTTTATCCTTCTTTTATTTCTCAAATACATATGTAGATAAAGTCGTGAGTAGGTCACATCCGAATTTTTTCTTTTTGACAGTTGAAAGATACAGGTTTGATTAATACTTTGTTTGATTTCAGCGTATTCTTGCCACGGCAGCTGGACCGATAGGGGCGTTCACTATTTGATAGCTTCACCAACGGCTCGTGCCTCTACGGATCCTAGACGATATTGTTTTATGTATACAATGACCGGCTTCGGCAATGGTTCGTATCTGAATTTTTATCAGTTTTTCTACATTGTTTTCCCACATACATGTGGTATAAATCTTGGCAGATAGTGCTGTTCAGGACCACGGTTGGGATGTGGCGGGCGAGGTGAAGACCAAACACGTGCGATTTTCAGTAATGTTGTTTATTATAACAATACCAGCGATGGCTTGACGGCCGATCGCTAGGAGTGGAGGTCTAACTGCTACTGACGTTGACATCTCTACCCATTTCATCCCTTACCCCACAATCAGTCATCATCCTCATAACACACTCTTTCTCAGCCATACCCTATACATCAACCTTTCGTTCAATTCCAACCCTACATACATATTTACAATTTGTATAATTACACTGTTCGACACGAAAAATAGTTCAGAGACGAGATATGACTTTTCTTATAGATCTGGTAATAAAAAATGTTGATTGGCTCGAGATTCGGAGATATATGTGTTTTTTAAATCGCGCGTTTTTTCTATATTTTGGTGTTGTTCGGTCGATGACTCAAAATCTGTCAATTTACTGTTCAAAATGAATATTGGAATCTATAGTCGGGTATTTTATCTTTTATTTTATATTGAGTATTTTCTATTGAAACATGTTTATTCTATTGATAACTGGCTTACCTCGATAAAATAAACGAATTTTTGTTATTAATCCACAAGAATAGTAGAAATATGATTTTTCTAAGTGGAATTTTATTTAATTCTCATATAAACACAATTTAATATATTATCTCTATAAATTCAATTCAGATTCGTGTAAATACGAATAAATACTAGTACGGGCTTTTAGCTCGCAATTTTACCGATTTCAAATTCAGCACACTTCCAATTAACCCCTTTAAACGAAAACAAAAAATAGTGTGGCCAAAACACTATCCCAATAAACATGTTTCAATATAAAATAGTATTAACAGTGGGAAAAAATCCCAAGTGAAAATACGTACTTTTGACTTTTGATTTGAACTGGACGACTACTTTGAGAGATTTGAAAGTTAAAAAGTACTACAAATGAAAGATAAAATACCCGACTATAGATTCCAATATTCATTTTGAACAGGAAATTGACAGATTTTGAGACATCGACCGAACAACACAAAGATATAGAAAAATCGCGCGATTTAAAAAACCCATATATTTCCGAATATCGAGCCAAACAACATTTTTTATTACCAAATTTGTGTTTACTGGGCATAGATCTATAAGAAAAGTCATATCTCGTCTCTGAACCAAAAAAAAAGCCGTCATTAGTCGAACAGTGTTATATATGTATTAGTTCATTTTAGTTGAAAGCTAGACTAAAGATTTTCAAATGTATAATATAAATCCTTGAATTCAAACATTCCAGATTCCAATGGCAACAGCGATTCGAATTCATTTCTGAGCCGGTCGAATCGAGGCCGGAATTTAGTGGGGCGAGAGAGGCCGACTCTACATCTGAGTGCTGTGGCCGCGTCGTGCAGCCGAACTGCAGTACCTGGTGTCACAGGCGACCGTGCCTACAACCTCACCATGAACGGTACGTCGTCTTCCGTACATATGTACCTATTCAATATTTACATATGTATGTAATACGAATCGTCTTGTAATTGTTTGAATATTTGTTTCAGGCACGTGCGCACAGTCGAGCGAGTACAACAGCAGGAGTGCGCACTCGGCGCTCAGTAATTTTGCGTTTCTAGTCTATGCCATACCTGTGATCACTACCCACTTTTTATACCCATCGTTTTTAAGATGATAAATGAAAAATGTTCGACGACTGCGACCGCACGGATCCGGTCGCAAATATCTTCTATCCTGTTTCCTCCCCGGGAACGACACGACTGTATAATTTACATACACTCGATAGGGTTTTTTACGTTTATATAATATTAAAAAAAAAGTATATGAACGATATTTAAATTAATTAACAAAAATAAAATAGAATTGTCACTTTTAGCCTACGTATAACGAGCAGCGTATTTTTCAAAGGTGTATGTTTCATTTGTAGCTTTGTATCTACATACGTATTATAAATCGAACTACCGATTCTATTCTCACATTTGTACAAAGGATATTTTAAATCTAAAGTGAATTTTTAAATAGTCTCAATAGGTAAATTTTTCAAAATTACGTATTACGTACATGTATATTTTATAATATTGTTTTCTTCAGTTCTGAAATGAGTTTCAAGCAAGCGTTTCTCAACTTTATACTGGATACATCTACACACCACTTTATGGTCTATGAAACTCACTATATCATTGAAGCAGAAAAGTCCAAAAATATTCCCATAGTTTCCATATGCTTTCAATTTTAGTATTAAATTTTTGTTCTTTAATTAAAATAAGGAAGAACTTTTGATACATCAAATGTTTGCTTGTTTGTAATTAAATTAAATGATCATTCTGGATTTTGGATTAATTGCAATCTTTATCCTAAAGCAAGTGATAACTCAGTGAACAATTCAGAAAGAGATTATATTTAGAAATCATTACTTTTACACATTTCTGATTGAATGTATTTTTTATTAAGTTGTGTGTCGCTTGCTTTGAAACGTTTCTTATTATTTTTGGCGTCTTGTCGTTGAAAAAATATGTATATATATATAAAGAAAGGCCAACAGTGAGAAAAATAGATGATACACACAAGCTTTAATAACAAATAGACGTGTATTGTGCAGAGAGTAAAAAAGATACGAGACGTTTAATTTAAAGATATTGACATTCGTTCCGCTTTGAGCCTTTGTACTGTTTTTTATCAATAGAAATTATTTACGTAAATTGTACCAAAAAAAAAAAAAAAAAGTAAAGATTTAGAGCAAGTTCGAAACGGAGGAAGCACTATAGAAGAAGAAGAAGTAAGGAATTATGTACATATTTTACTGTGATTGTTTTTTTATTTTATGAATATATGTAAAATAACAAATTGTAATATAATTATACATACTATATAATATATATATGAATTGTGATCATTCTCTGACCTTATTATATATTTATAAAAGTTATTTATACATACATTTCTGGCTGAATTTGTCCCAAAAAAACCAACGATCGATGATTGATTTTTAAACATGTCTCATTATATTTTTATGCCGAGATTTATATACACATGATATTACCAAACGATGATTTGCATTATATATATATATATATATATATATATAAAATTACGTGTCTTAATGTTTTTAAATATCGCAAAGTATTTTTTTTACATAATCAATTATTGTACATGAACATATAATGCTTGACGATGAATGCATAGTTAATTTGTTATATATATTAAAAAAAAAAGTTATTTCAGCTTTGTATAAAGATACATTATTATTATTATTATATATATAAATTACAAATTAATATTTAATTAATTTAATTCTTAATGGGTTAGGTTATTATAGCATTGTGTACGCATTGCCTAATAATTTTCGGAAAATTAAAAGTAAACTAATTGAATCACACGAGTCCGTATTAATTTTTGCACTGCGTTGAATGTTCAACATCTTACGGTACGAATAAATTTAAATTCAAACATTTTTCTAGACATCTTCAATGTACATAATAAATATATATAAAATCAAACGATCAAAAAATTATTCCAATGATGGAATGACGGATTTGTCTAGCTAAATGTTAATTTGATATTAAAAAAATGGATGTGGCTATTTATACATATTGTATGTATGTATATATATATAATTTCACTATTTATACAGCTAAATGATTTTGATCGGTATTTTCAATTAAATGGTTACTTTATTTTCACTATCACTAATAGATTTAATATAATGATTTTTTTACACCGAAAACATGATAGTGGGTTTTTAATTAATTGCCAACTTAATACATAAGTGCATACATTATTTATAAATGGCCACATTGTATGTGCATACATATATGCAGCGTAAAAATAGCCGCATCCAAAAAAAAAGACATTGAGTTCCTAAGCAAACCTTGTTTTGTGAATATTATATTTGTAAGATGAAAATATTCCCGAGTGCATTTATTTGAATGTTAATGAAAATTAATTTTATCCTGACTTAACTTATTAAAACATAAGGAGATTTACGTATACTGCTGTGGATTGTTTGCTATTTCCAATTTTTGCCGTATATATATATATTGTATTTATATATTGCAAATGTTTCCACGATTTTCCACGATAATTTGTAATATCGATATACTGATAAGGAAAGAATGAATTACTTAGCCAGCCGACGTGTATCAAAAGTGCAACGAATGCGAGGTAAAAGTCGTAAAAAGAAATGTTTATTTAAAATAAATAAATGAATTTATTTATCGACGGAAGACAATTTGATATTTTAAAATAAAGCTTTTCATTGGGTGTGCAAAATAATGTGAATTAAAACAAAAAAAATGCCTCAGCTTTTATCGAAAGCTTAACCGATGTGTAATCGCTGAAGCTTTCTCCGAAGCACCGTGTTTGTAACGCACACTTGAACAAAAAATATACGTTCGATTTCGCAGACGCAGTGTGGGATTGGATTTGTCTCAGTGAAATGAATAAACGAGTAACTCTTGGCACTCTTACATATATACATATATACATAAATATACGTTCTAAATTTTTGTAATATCCATTTACAATTTCGATGTGTTACGATTATTCTAAATGTATACCATTTTTCGCCGATTCCACACTCCTGTGAATGTATTCCAACGATAATTATATTTGTATGGATCATTATAATGATGGTTGTATATTATTATATACGTATATATACACATATACTGTGCAAACCAACGATTTTTGAAAGGGGACGAGTGTAATATTGCAATACGCGTACGTGTCAGCGAGCTGCACCGACATTGGTGGAATTGAAATTGTAATATTACATTTTTTTCGATTGTATTTGATAAGGTTATTATATTTTGATTACTGAAATGTATTTGGAAAAAAACAAATGTTTTTTATTGAAACTCCTCATAATCCTCCCTTTAATCTGATTCGAAACATTCTAACTGATTTTGAATAAATACATTAATTTTAAAACATACATATCTACATCTATATAAATGCCTGAATGCGATATTTTCCACTTAAGTGAGCGTAGATTATCGGATATTATTTAAACATATTTATCTGGTAACCTGCGCTCATCATTATTTTCTTAATTTGAATTTGATGTATGTGTGGAATCTTAATCTACTCTCTTCCATTTGGGCCTCGCTGTGATATTATTTTATTTTACTATTTTTTTTATTTTTTTGTTCTTTGTGAAACTAAGAATAGGATTTGAGAATTTTATTTATTTGATTTTTACACCTTTTTCATTTTCATTTTATCATGTTTTTCTGCCTTTGCATTTTTGCTTTTTATTTTTTGGTTTTCTTTATCAAATGTAGGCCATTGTGGCGCATTAGTTTCTTCCTGTAATGCCACAATGGTCCAAAACTAACTATAAATAAATAAATAAATGTACACCTACACCGAATCCACCTTCCACGATGCTCTCCAAGAAGCGGAAGGTATCAAGGTGGGCGGCGAAACAATCACCAATATTGGTGATTGTTTCGCCGCCCACCTTGCTGATGACACGGCACTAGTCGCTGAAAATTTAGCAGACCTGCAAAGATCTCTAGACCTTGTGAGCAATCGAAGAAGTCTGCGCATAAATATTAAGAAGACAAAAGTTAATATAGTAGATAGAATGCAAACAGACACCGGTGATCTAACGTTGGATGGAGAGGTGTTAGAAAGAGTGAAAAGATTCAAATACATGGGTACCTCGCTGAATGAAGAGGTGGATCCAGATGAAGATTTCAGAATCCGCATTGAGATGGCTAGAACAGCATTTATCGAAATGAAGGCGGCGCTTACAAACAAGCATCTCAATCTTCGTACGCGTTTGAGATTCACGAAGAGCAACGTCTGGACAGTGTTACTATATGGATGTGAAGCGTGGACTGTGAAGACCAGGATGATCAGCCGCGTCGAAGCTTTTGAGATGTGGGCTTACAGGCGTATGCTGAAGATCCCGTGGACCAAAAAAATATCAAATGAAGCTGTCCTCGGCATGATAGGGAGAGACAGGGAACTTGTTTCTGTCATCAAGCGAAGACAGATGGAGTACCTCGGACACATGATATGGGTTCCAAAATTGCTCCGTTTGATAACCATAGGGAAAATAGAAGGTAAAAAATGGTTTGGCAGGAAAACGTTGTCTTGGCTTCGAAACATGCGCATGTGGACCGATATGAGCGCCGAAGATCTGTTCCGAGCCGCTGAAGACCCATGTGGATATCTTCAAATAATCGATGAGGTGGTTGGATGCGGTCAGGGCATTGAGAAGAAGAAGAATATAAATCTACGTCAAAATTTAAACTTTTGCCCCCCCTCCATCCCCCCTGAGGTTTTCTGTTTGTAATCAGGAAAGAACTAATAAAAAACACGTTTTTTGTTGCCCTTCTACACATAGTTCTCCAGAAAATATAAGACAGAAGAATAGTTCATTGTTGAATATTACTGTAGTGTGTACCAGACTGTCTGATCCAGACATCGACTTTATATTCATAGTTTATGTTACATATTTTTTAATTCCGAGTTAAAAACTTCTGTAGGAATTTAAAAAGTAGTAAACCGGGACATTTGGGCGTCCCGTGAGGTTTGTTCGGGACACGAGACTTAAAACTGGTGACAATCCCGATTGATCGGGACGCCTGAAAACCATACATATGAGGCAAGTGCAGATATTTGTCATCTTATTTTTAATTTTAATTTGTGGAATGGGAAAAGGCAAACGCTTTATCCAAGAGAACTGAATATTTAATAAAAAAAAGTAGAATCAGATTCATTCATCTGTTTCTTTTCTTGTACGGAGAGATTTGTTGACAACAATTGTGAGATTAAGATTTCAAATCAATTTGAGTCGTTTGAATTAGAAAAATACATTTTAAAATCTGTCAATTTGATACTGTGTCATGAAAACATAAAAAATAATCAATTTCAGTACAATTATGTTTTTTTATTACTTAATGAATAAAACGGTCATGGTCACTATGCGGTTGCTATGGTTCGTAAACCTCTCTATATCACAGTTTGAAAAACAATGACCTGAATGAAGAAACTGATCGACATTATATTTTATTTATATATTGACCTTAAAATTTGAAACTAAATTAGCCATTTTTAAGTTTTATTTATATTCGATAGAGGTCTCATTTCAATTTCCAGCCTGTCAACAATAAAATATTGCTAACACGAGGCCATAAATATTATCAGCACCGTGTATATTATATTTACAGGTCATAAGAATTATCAAAAGTGACAATTTTTTTCAAATAGATAACAAAAAAAAGACAGAAAAGCCCAGCATTAGAATGGGTTTCATTTGCGTCACAAGTGAGTAATAAATGCGAGGTAGCTAGAGAATTTAAATTTTCCTCGTCAGATTACTTGTAGTGAGACTGGTTTGTTGACGTTTGCTTTTCGCATATTTGATACCAACATTGAGGAAGATTTTGCCAAAATACGCACCTACAATTTGACCTATCGACATTTGTGATACCTACATAAATATTATATGTACATAGGTAGGTGGCACGTTTTACATACATACAACTATTCAAAATGGTCTGACATCAAAGCTATGTTTGTATCGATGTGATTAATTACCGCAAGCAACTCATATCCTGCCTCATCAGCTTATCGTGGCTTGCTATTGCACAATGCCAATTTTATACATTTGGAATTTTATACTTTATACTCGGAAACTAGTATAAATATCCACGAATTTCAACTTTCCTTTGGCTAGCTGATTCACTTTTGCCATTCCAATACTATGTCAAAACAAAGTGCATAGTTGAGAATGTTATTGCAATGAGCTGGCAAGATTGTGGGTTCATTATACTGCAATTTCTTTATGAACTCAAATGACAGGTTTTCCCAATATGTATAACCAACATCGTATATACATTTCTCGTAGACATATTTATTTAAAGTTTATATAAAAGAATTCCTAATGCGCCACAGTGGTTAAAAATATAACAGAAAAGAAACAAAATACTAAATAAAGCAATTAGACATGACAAAAATAAAACATATACATATGTATATACAAAAACAACACATTTAACATATTCATAAAAATTATAAGCTATATAATAGCGGATAATAATAATAATTACAAATTATAAAAAAAAAAACAAAGAAGGGAATGGGAAAAATAAATATATTTTTTTATTTTATTTTTTATTACAATCAATCATTACAGATCGCTCCAATGCGACGTGTGTACGAGAACGGTCAGACAACAACGTATACAGTACGTTCAATAAACATCGAATACAATAATGAATAAAGTACAGAAATAATAATCATAGAGACATCTATGGATTATTTTTAGATTGGAACAGGAAATTATAGAGACATCTATAGATTTCAGATTTCTGTGCATAATTTCTACAAATTGTACACAAAGATTTTTGTGACATCAGGAAATGATCTATTACCAATTTTCAGGAATCGTTTCAACAATGATCAGATAAAATTGGCAAATTCTAATAAAGAAACGATCGATTTGGAGTCACAAAACTCCCAAATCTAACCAGCAGTTTGGCGAGTCAAACCATCGATCGCAGTGGTGCTAAATATATACACTACCATTAAGCCAAACTGTACATATGTGTATACACAGACAAAAATACATTTATGCATAATTATAAAAAACAATAGTAATTAATAATAGCAGATAACGTAATAATATCAAATATAACATAACGAATGTCCAATAAATAAGAACCAACTGCAAATACAAAACATCTCTGTGAGACCCAAATGCAAGTCAATCAAAATTCCACTCATAAATCACAATCAATCATGAAAGCAACGATGAGCGCAGACTACCAGACAAATAGGTTAGAATAATATAATTATAACTATATGAATGATATATTATAATAATAATATCATTCATATAGCCAGCAGTTTGACTTAATGGTAGCGTATATATTCAGCACCACTGAGGTCGAAGGTTCGAGTCCTCGTCAAACTGCTGGTTAGGTTTGGGGGTTTTGTGACGCCAAATCGATCGTTTCTCTATCAGAGTTTGCCAATTTTATCTGATCATTGTTGAAACGGTTCCTGAAAATTGGTATTAGATCATTTCCTGTTGTCACAAAATCTGTGTGTATAATTTGTAAAAATTATGCACAGTAATCTGAAATCTATAGATATCTCTATAGACATCTCTATAATTTCGTGTTTATTATATGTATAAAAATTGTGCACAAAAATCTAAAAATAATCCAAAGATGTCTCTATGATTATTATTTATGTACTGATTAATTGTTATATGCTATGTATTCTGATTGTATTTCTGACCGATATCGTACACTCGTCGCATTGTAGCGACCTGTAATGACGAGTGTATATTGATTGTAACAATAAAACAAATAAATATAACATTTGCCTAATGAAAGAGATTTTTCTCACATAGGATTATGAAATTTATTCGAATTCCTTATTATTTCATATGATATTTTTCACTTGGTTATTTATTACGAGCTTCTGAATAACCGAATTCGACTGCACATAAAAATTCACCACAGTTTATGATTTATGTATACAATACGTGTGGATCAGACATATTATGTTTATACCTTGTAATTCAGCACACGTGAACTGAAAAATCGAATTTACGACCGGGGTTTGGATCATTTATTTATTCAGACCCCATTTATTTATGTTTGTTTATAAAAAATCGAACACAGTGGAAAAAAAACTGGTTGCGAGTGGATGTGTCACGATCAACCTGTATTTCACCTTTACACCTCTACAGTTTCCTTCTACGAGTTTGAACGCGCCATTATGCACTGGTGTGTTTATAAACGAGTATATAAACATTTGAGAATTTGAGGTATCTAAGCGTGCTGCCGATGACTATGATGACGTAAGGCTCAGTTTTCCTCGAATTGTGCCGAGAATTTATCGTATTATTTTGCATAGATATAGTATGCTTAGAGCCGTTGCACCTAATCATATACATATTTTATATTACACACATATTACATAATATGTATAAAACTTATCTATTACAAATCTCTTCTATGTATATTTCACTTCGCTCATTGGTTTGACAATATACATATGTATATTATATCCTACATTCTTCTGATAGGTTTGAAAATTTGCCATTTTGCGCGGTTTGGTCAACAATAGATATTCAAATCAATTCCGCCAATACGATTGTGAAAAATAGACGTTTAAAAAATATAACAATTTTGACCATAATGATGTCTTATGGTTAGTACACTTGTTTATTTATTTATCTTTTACAATTTCGCCATAGTGACATTACAGATTAGCTCCAGATCGTCATTATGTCTAATTTTTATTACATGACATTGAAAACTCATAATTAACGAGACATCTAAATACATAATCATTACATACATACACTTGTAAATCGAAACAATGCATGACATCTATGGTCACATGTTACAAACATCGTATAAATACGATTAATAACATTTTTCACGTAACAATACGAATTTTTACATTCGATAAACAACCACAGAGATATCTTTGGTGAGAAATCTGGCGAAACCTGAGATTTAACAATAACTCAAGGTTTGCAACAGAAAATTGGGAGGGAAAAGCCAATTTTACAGGAACCGTTTCAATGAAAATCATAAAAATTGGCAAATTCTGATAAGAAACGATCTACCTCGACAAACTAAGGTGTGGCCAACAACGAGACTCTTAGTGGGAATCGATCCCGTGACATCAATCACGAAAGAATTCAACACTCACCACTAGACCACGTTGCTAAATATGTAAAAAATAAATAAATAATACACACCACAATGTACTAGATATGAAATGTATTGTTACGTACACCGCCGAGTAAGTGCAATCGGATTAGGCCGAGTAGCATCCCAGAGACTGAGTGACCGTTATAATTGGTTTCAAGGATTATCTCCAGACTAAGTGCAAGTAGGCTAAACAATGGCCACCGAATTGGCCGCTATTGGTCCCTTCTCAGAAGTGACAGCGACTGAGTGTCGTGGGAATACATGGCTAAATAATAGGGAAGTAACCGGACGTCGAAGATGCCCTGAGCGACCGATCTATTATAAGGCGGTACTTAGGTGATATCAAGACATTCTGGACGGAGCCCTGCCAGTGTGTGTATCTCCTTAATCACCAATAAATGCTGTGAAACGACTTTGGCCTTTTACTTGGATCCTCCACCCACCTCTACGCAACAGTATTATACACTGCTCAGGCCAGACAGACAGTGGAGATTTGAGAGCTCCGAGCAATCGATAGCGGATAGACTATAGACTTATAGGTCTGGTCTGGCCAACAACGAGACTCTTAGTGGGAATCGAACCCGTGACCTTAAGCACGAACTAATTCAATACTCACCACTAGACCACGCTGCTGGTTAATATATACCTTTCCGCCACCCTCTCTTTTTGTCAGATTTTAATTGTTTAGACGCTTATAATTTTTTCTTTTTCACACTACATATATCTTATTAAATACCGAGTACATACTGTTTATTTGTGTATACATAATATTTTTTTATAATTGGCGTATTTTTTATAAGCATAAACTCGAAGGGAAAATTGCAGTGCTAACCGAGGCGAGGTGCGTTTACGGTAAAAACTCGTTGTTTCAGTTGTTTGCAAATTATGATGTGAAACTATCAGAGACGTATTGGAAGCTGTAAAATTAGCATAGTGAGTGTATTGCAATCATCAGATCCGGCCCTTGCGTTGGCAATTACTCAAAGTGGTCCGAGTCGTGATACGCAAGAATTTTCCTTTAAAAGTACCTACTCGCTTGATTGACGCTCATCTGCGAACGCAATATTCGTATATTCATGCGTAAAAGAATATTAAAAATCAACTGTGACGTTGCAGGAAAATACATACATTTTTTTAACAAGTATCTATTGTATTTATTTATATATATGTACATATATACAAAAAAAAAATTCGGATGTGACCAACCGACAACTTTATCTATATATTTGAGGAATATAAGAAGGATAAAGAACCAAATTCGATAATTATACATACATACATACATACATACACGTTCACACATGAGAGCATTTTCGATACAAATTGAGCGCAAATGTAGGGAAACTTACACAAGACAAAAGTTCTACTTCGAATTTTGTTAATTTATTTTTTATTACTTAACATCACTATGTATGTATATTAACATCACTATATTACCCGGCTTCGCTCGGTATTTGTAAAATAAGCCGTTTAAACATGACTAATCTAATAGTAAACATTTTATTAAACTTATTTGAATAGTTTTATTTTATATAAATTTATTTGAATAGTTTTATTGTATATAAATTTATTTGAATACTCGTTTATTTTTTTTATTAAATTGACTGTCACGAATAAACAAACATATATGTATAGAAAGTCTCTTATAAAAAATTATATGTACACCCCCGGCGTCGGCGCCCCGCAGGGGGCGGAGCCCTAGGGCTTCGCCCTCGGCGCCTAAGCCCCCGGGAACTTCGAATCCTTTGAATTAAAAAAAGCGAATTATTTGATCGATGACGTCACGGATTTCTACGAACGAAGGATACATACATACATATATATTCTCTTTCCAAATTATATATTAGATAAACATAAAATACCAAGAAGATAAAAATTATTAAAAAGCTCAAAATAAAATACTAAAATATTGTTTTAAAAAAATTACTACTTCCGGTTTACGAATTCTAATCAAAAACCTTATCAAATTTAAGTTAGTACATAAAAAGTATAACATAAATTTTCAGCTTGAACTGTTCAGGGGTGTGGAAAAAATCGTGTGACAACATTTTTGACTTTTCTAAAAGGAAAAATCGCACTTCCGGTTTATTAAATCCAATGATTTTATTTATTTTTATCCTATTGATACAAGGATTATACTTGAATTACACTTTTACCGTGATTATACTTTTCTCGTGAAGAGCACACCTGTTGAAGGGGTTGAAAAAAAAAATAGTGTAAGAAAAATCGAACAAGAGTAAACTGCCACTTTCGGTTAACGGATGCTTACTAAATTTTATACACAACTTGGTATTAAGCTTAAACTTCTAGATATGAAATTTCAGTACAATAAACCAAAAGGTTTCTGAGAAAAACATAAAAAAAACCTCGATTCTCTAAGTAAAAGTACTACTTCCGGTTCAGGTAAAAATATTTAAAAAAAATAAGATTATAAAGATTATAATTTTTATTACACTTAAAAAAATTTCAGTCCGATTCTGTTAGCGATTTGGGAGATAATTGAATTCAAAAACTTAAAAAAAGAGGACACCTACATATAAGGGGAGGTACCATTTCCGGTCAACTTAAAAATTTGAAAAAAAATTAAGTCGTATCGATTAGAATTTTAGTAACCGATACTAGTTTCAGTTCGGTAGGACTAACGGTGTTCAAAAAATCTCCAAAATATAGACACACACACACACCCTTTTTAGATCATGAAAACATGATCAGTGATCAATCCTGAGTTGGAATCAGTCAAAATATCGAGTTTGAATTTTCGCATGATCACAAAACTTCATCCATTGTTACTACTGTTGCGTAGGGGTGGGCGGAGGATCCAAGTAAAAGGCCAACAGTCGTATCACAGCATTTATTGATGATTAAGGAGATACACGCACTGACAATGTATCGCCTACGTACCGCCATATAAGGGGTAGGTCTCTCAGGACGTCTAATCTGTTTACCTACTGTATAGTCACGTATTCGGATATGTATTCCCACGGTATGAGAAGTGCAATCATTGTTTAGCTTATCTCCACTTAGCCTGTCGCTAATCCTTGAAACCACTTATACAAGTCGCACGGTATGCACTTAGTTAATCCGTTAACAGATAACCCTTGAACGGTCACACAGTCTCTGGGATTCTATTCGCTTAATCCGCGGCGTACGTAACACTACGTACATAAAAAAGAGGACGCCTATAAGAGGAGGTATTGCGTTTTATTTTCAATTTGATTCAAAGTTTCATTTTTATATTTATTATATGTAAACATACATATATACAAATTTTAGCCCGGAAGAAGCTGGATTCTTTGCTAGGAAAGGTATCCAATTAAGCATTGACCTGCACAATTTTTACTGTTGTAATAAATGCGGTTTCGCATTCATATATTTGAATTGTTTTAAACTTATGCACATATATATGTAGTTACATACAATACATATGTATACATACACGCACACACACATACGAATACGTATCAAAGCTAAAATAAACATGTCAAAATGTTATCAATAATATAAGCTACAACTTCCGTATGAGTGCGAAATACCCAACAATCTACGCTCGTCTTATGCTTTATCAGTTGCAGTCGAATCAGACTGACTATATTTTATCAAAAAATATAGTCAGTCTGATTATCAAATCAAATACGGGAAAATAGCTTTTTTTGAATTTTATTGCCGTATTGCGACGGAATTACATTTATGAATTAAACTGTATAATTAAAGCGAGAATTTATAGTCCACGATCACTATCATGATGTAATTTCGCCGTAAAATTCGAATGCGACGTTCAAGGTCATATATTGGAAGTTTTTATTGCGCAAATTTCGAGGCGTTTCTCTAAACGCGTTTTCCCGCGCCTTCTCGGAATCAACCTCGTTTCGTGGCCATAACCAAATGAAATACACGTATAATATTGTATATTCTGTATGCATGTATCGTATCTTATGCACTGGAAGATAAAAAAATACAGACAAATCGATGATTAAAGTTTATATATAAACTAGTTGTTTTACCCGGCTTCGCTCAGTATCTGTAATATACATATGTAAACAGCTTAAACATGACGAATCTATGTAATGGTAAATATTAATTGGTTTTTTTATTAAATTTATTTGAATCGAAAAAAATTTAATATTCAACCAATTGAATTGTCGTCATAGAAACCTTGTTTTGTTTATGAAGTTCCCAACCAACATTACAAATTTTCTTACATACATAAAAAGTCTCTTTTGAAATTATATATTAGATACTATGTAGTGTTGTATCCGATGACAGCATTGCATGAGTGTTTGCATATTAAGTTATTAAATAAAAAAAAAAAATTAAATAAATCTTTCGGTTCGATCCGCACGCGGTCGAATACCTTTTAAATATATTTAATTTAATATTTATATTTCATTGTTTAATATGAAAAAAAATGGTAAAAACTACCGACCTACCTACATATAAACACCAATAGAAAATTAATTAAATTTTCAATAGATGGCGGTAAATTCTTTGCCAAGACGAAACATTAGTAGCAAATAGTATATATAGAAGTTTTTTTCTTTTGTTGTTGTATTCGTATATATGCTTTGGCAGTGGTTTAACTGTGACGTACATACATTTGTATGTGGAATCGAAACGACTTTTATAGTACGGAGAGCGTTATCTCAGACATACAGACAGACACACAGACAGAATAGCGATATTACGATTATGATAAGATTATTAAATTTCAGTTTATTAGTGGACTCTTAAAGTTGTCGATTACCGTAATACTATTAATTAAAGAAAGGAAACTAAGTATTTGGTGGGTTGCAGATAACTAAAATGATCAGTTGAAAATTAAGATTAATGATCAGTAATTTATTAAATAAGTGATCGGTTAAATAAAATAAATGATCAGTAAATATTCATTTTTCAATCTGTAAATAACAATTTTTCGATCAGTAATTAATTAAATAAGTAATCAGATAAACAATATAAATGATAAGTAAAACCAAATAAATTATAATTTTTGACAGTTGGATGATAGCGCGTCGCCAAAATTAGATCTTAGCAGTCAATACTTATTTATTTAAGTTTCAGGTTAGGTTAGGTTAGGTTAAGTTAGGGTTGGTCCCATTCATTTAACATTAGTAAGATTAGAAGTGCAGGAGAAAAGCGAGAAATCAAAACACCAGTGAATGTCAGATTTTATCAACGCGTGGTCCGGCGTAAACAAAGAAACGCACGCGGCTGGAGAGTACACTACCGAAAATAATCCGATATGGCAACATTGGCTCTACTTCATCTGTCGGAATGCGTAAAAAAAAAAAAAAAAAATAATCATTTATTTTAAAATCTTATCATTTCGTTTTGTATACTGGTCATTTTGTTTTGGTTACTGCTCATATTATTTAAATACTTATAGACTATCCTACCTCTATTTATTATATTTATTGATCAATCCATTACCTACCAAATGTTTTTTTTTACTGATCAAAATGTGAATTTCTTACTGATCAAAATGTGAATTTTTTACTGATCCGTTAAATAGAGGCCTTAAAGAAAATAATAAAATGTAGTTGGAGTCGTTTGATTTTTACTAATTAATTATTACTAACCTCTTCTTAGTTCAGAAACGATTTGCTCGTGTGACGAAGTTTGGGTTCTTATCCGATCATTTTCAAACTTTGCCATTTTGCTCGGTTTGCTCATCAATATAAGTGGAAATAGACACCATTTGAAAATACTGCATCTTCGTTCACGGTGACGTCTATCGTCGACACTGTCGCATTTGTCCACACTGCTCTGATCGCTTTTTCCCTTTTCGCCCCCCTCTCGCTACGGCAGATTAAGCACTTTTCCATACTCATGATTAAAGTTTACTCAGAGAATTGGTGATTTCTCAATTAGGTTTTTTTTTTATATATTGTCTTAATTTTATAAACAAAATATAAAAGAGGCTAGTTTTTAAAAAACATTTTTTTTATTATTACAACTCCGAGACCCCGACTCCGCTTGAAATGCTCTTGACTCCACGGCCCTGGTATTTAATTTAAATTTATTTTTGAAAAGCGGCATACGAAATTTTGATAAATTTTCAAAGCATTACACGTGCTCGACAAAAAGCAATGGCGTGATAGTAATATAAATTAATTGCACGGGCAGAGCAGAGCATTTACAAGTGTGCGTGTGACCGCAAAAAAGTGTGCAGAACTCGTTCCGACGATTTCGCGTGACTCAGTCGTGCTCTGCCTACGGTCGTGTTTTGTCGTTTCGATCCTCTTTCTTCTGTTCTGTTCCTTTTTTTTATTCGGCTTTTGCACCGTGCAAGTAGCTTTGCTATCGAACACTATTTGGATACTTTTTGCCGTGGATTGTGTGCAAATTTTTTGATTATTTTTTGTTCGCCCAACTTCGCTTCTTCCAAGAAGTGTGATTATGTGAGTTCAGTGAATCTTATTTTATGATTTTATTGGGTGTGTTTTGCGTTTGAGCCAACAACACGTATTGTATTATAATATATTACATACATATATGATACACCTCTATAATTATATTCTTTGTCATCATATATGTACATGTGTGCGCAATTACTTATTTTTTTGCCCACTTTGCTTATCATTCATAACGCAAACAATGCACTTAGCAAATGTAAAATACATTCACAGTCTTATTAAACATACATAATTGCTTTGACTTGAGGTTGTATGCAGTTGTGCAATTTATCATGATGGTTTATCGCTCTCAAGTTTTTAAACTTAAGTATATAGAATGAAAAAGTATCAGATTCCAACTGATTATCTAAGATGTTCTGATCAAGAGGAATCGCATATTTATGCAATATTGGTTCATAACAAAGCTCGTCGACCAATAAGAATCGAGATATGGATTTTGCCTACGTCGAGGCAAAGGAAATTGTGTATATTATAAAATTACTTAATTTTTTTCCTTGTAATGAAATGATAATTTTGTCACATCATTAAATACACTCTTGGATAGAAGAAAATTGATTACGCATTCTTAAATAAATTTTAAAAAAAGTTTTTCATTATAATATTCTGTCAATAGCGCTCAATGCACTTATTTATACATTTATATTTTGTCAACTTTGTAAAATGTAAATTGACTACATTTGAAGGAAAACCTTTTTACTAAAGATTTTTATACGCATTTATTTTTTTTTTTACTATACTTTTTTATATATCTTAATATTATATACAAAACCAAAAGGAGGTTTGTTTTTAAAAAAGTTTTTTTACTACGTTTTTTTGTGCTACTTTATTGCTGCAAAAATAATTAAAAATTGTTTGATTTTTTTTATGACTTAATGTACTTATATAATATATACAAGGTATGAATAGATGAAGAATACATGTATTGTAATCGTGGGGAAATTCTAATATGAAATTTTGACTGATTTGTACGCAGTATCGTTCCCTGATCACGCATTTAATTCAATATGGTAAAACACCCATTTGAAATCAAACATTATACTTATGTAAATAAGTATTTCATATCACATTGTTTTTCTTATCCATGATGCACTAAAAAGTACTCAATATATAAGATTTTTGGTCATTAACTTTGATGGATTTGGTCAGTTTATTCAATTGATTTGGTCGGTATATAGATGATCAGTATGTTACATATATTATCGGCCACTGACTGCTTGACTATTCTGTTTGTCAAAAATTACCTAAATCATTAATCGTTTTAAAGGCCGTTTTTTGAAAAAAAATTTTTTTCAAAAAACTAACCTTAAATGGCCAGAATTTTAATCAATTTCAGTAAAAGTATATAAATCAGTTTTCGGAGAGTATTTTATTCACAAAATGGTCAGTATTATATTATTAAATAGTGTTGTACCCGATGACATACCATCGTATGGATGTTGGCATATTAAGTTATTAAATAAAAAAATAAAAATAAAAATTTGTCGTCGGTCATGTGTTCGATCCCCACGCGATCGATTTTTTTGTCAAATACCTATAATATGTATATTTAATTTAATATTTATATTTAATTGCTTAATATATAATACATAATCAATTAATTAAATAATTTTTCAATAGAGACATTCTCTGATAAGAGAAATCATTGGTAACCAATAGTATATATAGAAGTTTTTTTCACTTGTTATTGTATTCATATATACATTTTGGCAGTGGTTTGGCTGTGACGTACATATGTATGTCGAATCGAAACAACTATTATAATACGGCGAACGTTATCTCAGACAGACAGACACACAGACGGAATAGCGATAATATATGTATATATATATACATATATGATGTCAGTATAAATAACAAATGCACAGTAAAAAAATCTAACATGCATTCGCCAGAACAAATAATAATGCCTGTTGGATGGAATTGTCTATCAAGATCGTACCAATTTTGGATTAATACCAATCAAAAAGTAATACTGGCCATTCGTCAAAATAAAAATTACCATTTATGATTAGTATTAACCGTTTATGTTTTTGATTTTTGATTTTTAAATGCTTTTTATTATTACGAAATTATGTTCACAATACATCTTATATCTATTTTAATAGCTACTGATCTACTGATCATTTTCTATTTTACAATTTTAATTTAATTTGGTTAGTAATTACAGTATTATATTATTCTAATGTTAATCTAAAGCATAATAGGAAAAAGAGCTCAAAAACCTATTTACAATCCTTATAAATGTTCATAATACATCTAATACATAATATTAATTAAAGACTATCTAAAGTCGATGACCTAAAGCAGATTGTGTTTAGGTAATCTGTGTTTATACCTGAAGGGTATAGACATTTTGTTGTAATCACCGAGACTCTTCACAAGTGTGTTAGTATGGTTATTAGTGATTCTTTCATAGAATCTACTGGTTAGTTTGTTAGTAATGTCTGTAACAAACGGAATATTATATATGGCATGCAGTTTTTTCAGGTTAGTATATATGGGTGTATTATAAATTATTTTAAGGGATTTATTTTGTATTACTTGGAGCTTGGAAAGGTTAGTATTCGAGGCGTTATTCCATACAGGTGAAGCATAGGTTAATAATGGTAATATGAGCGCGCGATATAATTTTATTTTATTTAGCGTTGATAAAGAACTATGGCGATTAAATATTGGATATATTGAGGATATACCCCGCATCGCCTTGCATTTCGCTGCCTCAATGTGAGGTGCCCATCTCATTCTTTTATCAAACGTTACTCCTAAATATTTTATTACTGACTGCCATTTCAGACTTTCTCCAGAGGGGATTTTCAGATCTGAACTTGGCTTATGTTTTCTAACACTAAAGAATATGGCGTCTGTTTTGGTTTTATTAATTTGAATTTTCCACTTAGTGAAGTGTTCAGTCATTGTTTTAATTGCAAATTCAAGATTTTTAAGAATAGTGTCTGGTTTTTTGCTACTTGTGAAGCAAGCTGTATCATCTGCATATAGCGCTATGTGACAGTTTTTTGGAATAGGTATGTCATTTATATATATGGAGAACAAGAGTGGGCCAAGCAAGCTCCCCTGCGGAACGCCAGCTGCGATTATTTTTGGAGACGATAATTCATTATTTACGCTAACCACTAGCTTTCTACGAGTTAAGTACGATTTGATGATGAGAATTAGGTAGTTTGGTATTTTGTTAATAAGGAGCTTATGAATGAGTCCATTGTGCCAAACCGTGTCGAAGGCCTTTTCTATGTCGAGACATACCATTCCGGTACTTCTCTTCATATTAAAGTTCTTTGTCACGTGTTCAGTTAGTCTTGTTAGTTGTTGGGTCGTGGAATGTCCAGTGCGAAATCCAAATTGTTCATTTATTAATTTCTTATTTACGACTTTAAGTAAACGTTTATGTTTAAATACTGTCAATTGTATATAAATACTGGCCTTTTATTATTTATACTGACCACTTGAATACTAACCTTTAATATAAATACTGACCTTTCATATTTTTAAATACTGACAAAATAGACTAAAAATAAAAATGTTGCCTTTACATTAATCAGCCACTAATAAAATTCTAATGCATCTTGTACATTTAACACCTGTTGAATAGAATTTTTAAAAGGCACTTTTCTGAGGTGAAAACAGTTTATGCAGATATTTGTATTTTATTATACATATGTATTTGTATTGTAGATGTTTGTCAATTTTGGAATTTTCCGCCATCGCAAAACTTTACCAACTTTACCAATACGAACTAGAGGTTTTTTTTTTATATGCAGTAATTACGTATATATATATGTATTATATGTATGTATATGCATACTCGGCCAGACTGAGTACATATATGATAACAAATGGCGAAGGCCAAAGAATATAAATGTATAAACAAATAAATATTTCTCATTATAGAATAATTTTGGTTAATACGACGCTGGCTATTTGCATGTATGTATGTATCTGCTAGTTACTAAGGACATAGATAATAAACAATCATATTATCGAGTAATTAAATTATCATAATGTGTACATATTAAAGTTTTTTATACTTTTATGAGATAATAGCGATCCTGTTGATTATATTAGTATGCGGTCTCACTGTCTCAGTTCTCGCGTGTGACAGTGAGACTGAATAATACCGATCCTAACAACATAAGCTTAAATGAATAGGGCCAACCCTAACTTTGTGAAAATATTGATGAAATAAAACTTAAAAAAAAAACATATCTTAGCAGCCAACACCTATTTATTTAAGGGTCAGGTTAGGTCAGGTTAAGTTAGGGTTGGCCATATTCATTTAAGATTAGGTTGTTAGGGTCAGTATTTTCTTCGCTGCTGACGATTTTTTTATAGAAATGCTTCGACGACATTATGGGGCGGCAGGAAAAAACTTAAAAAAATTATAATAAGCAGGTCGTTGCTACGGTAGAAATAAAAAAAATAGTCGACTGCGATTCAAAGGAAGATCGCATGCTAAGGTAGA
This sequence comes from Arctopsyche grandis, assembly GCF_051622035.1. Lineage (NCBI taxonomy): Eukaryota > Metazoa > Arthropoda > Insecta > Trichoptera > Hydropsychidae > Arctopsyche > Arctopsyche grandis. Next base: position 579,197 of record NC_135357.1, read on the forward strand.
CCGCATAGTAAAGTGGCACCCACTTTTTATTCTAAAAAGCTTCTAATAAAGATCGCCGTGTTTGTTTGTTCATTAGAAGTGTCAAATTTGGTCAAGTTTTACATCTCATGAATCATGAGTCATATTTAAACTTGGACCGTAGACGGTAAAAAATACAAATAATAATTTGGCTTTCTTTGATCTTATAAAACGCTTTATATTCAACTTAATGTTTCTACTCGAACTAACAATAATGATTGTAAAATATTATAATTTACAAAGAACACAGGAAGTTGACTGTCAAATATCAACGACTCACGAATAAAATTTGCAAAACAACAAACTGTCGTCGCTACAAATGGTAATTTGGAATTGTATTTTATATAAAATACCGCTGAAACATATGTAAATACAGGTTTTGCATTCCAAATTTTTCATTTAAAATTGACCCTTATTCATTTCAAATTGACTCTTTTTCTTTTCAATGTCAATTTGGAATGAAAAATATATGAATATACATATATATATCAGGGATGACTTTGCTTCACAAAATATCATAACCAATCATAAAATTCTTCAATTCATTGTTGAATATAAACTAATGTCTTCATTACTGAATTTACTCATAGCTATCCGTATTTTATTCATTTTTATACATAAAACGTGCTTTTTTTAAATTTAATTTAATATTTTTGTATTATTTATTTATATATATATATACGTCTTAATATATTTTTCTTCAACATAAAATATAATGGGGGGGGGGCTGAAACCAATATACCCTCGGGCCGGGCCTGGGTTCAGGGTTTTTCCAATATGCAAATCTTTCAATCGAGACTCAACAAGGTTTTTGTCTTTTATATTTTATTTTTGCAATTCGGCTAGTTCTTTATAAAGGTAATTGGACTATTCGTCACATTGGGGTGGTCACAAAGACAATTTTTGCCATGAAAATCGCGAATACACAATATTTGGCACTCAAGTTCTCGTTACTATGATAGTTATCGTTAGTATGATGGACTTTTCGGCTACCAGATGTTCCGTTAGAGAGTTTTTTGTGACTTTGTAACGAGTAATTTGTGACCAGTAATCACCGAACCCTTTATAAATATACCTAAAGATTATTTATGGTAAATGGTAATAAATAAATTTTATAAAACGCTTATTTCGTACAGACCTTACGCCGACAACTCTTTATCAAGTGCACGAATGCGTGCACCTGATTACTTGTCCACTATTATGCAATATACATTATACTCTTACGCACCGACTTCAGACAAGACTTCACTAAGCTCAGAACGAACTAGACTTGAAAATTGTCGTATTTATTCTATTCAACTGCAGTTGCAAACTTGCCAGTGATTTAATGAAGCACGTTTTTCTGCATTACGTACAAGGAATGTTAAATAAAATATATATGAACGCTTCCCGTTTATTGCATTGATAGGAAACCGCTGGTTTATTGATAGGAAACCGCTGGCTTCAGCTCAAATAGACGGCAAGAATTTTAATTTACCTTTTTGAAAAGTTTGGCAGCTCCCGCTCTGACCTTTGACGTTTCAATTTTCATTCAGCATTCGAATAGGAGCAGTTTTAACCACTTAATTGCCACACTTTTGTAGAAACCAATTCGATTATTGTATTATATGTGTTTAGTGCCAACCCTTGACACTGACTACCTCTTGAATATATCACAAACTAACGAAAAATATCGACATTTTTCAATATCATTAGTATCACAGGATATTTTTAAATGTCACTGTGAAGCAACCAAAATTAATTCGCCTTAAATACAAAAGAGAACGCACCGGTTCGCTTATGGCGATTAAGTGACTTTAGTACTTTGGCACTTCTATCGTGCGTAGCCTTCCATTCGTGCAGTTTTGTTTGTTTAAATTTAAAAGTAATATTTTAAATCGAACATCATTTCAAAATAATATATATATATATATATATATATATATATATATATATATATATATATATATATATATATATATATATATGTAGGAATGATTTTTAAACGAGCCGAGCCGTATGTGTGGTTGTTCAAACTGCTAGGGATAAAGTATGTGTGTGGTATGCATGGGAGAGACCGGATGCGTGTTGTTATGGTCACTTGTTGGAGAACAAGCCCGACGACATCATGTACAATAAATACTTCTGACTTAATCTGCGCGTTTCGCTTGGAATCCTTCACATCCGGATCCTATATATATATATATATATATATATATATATATATATATATATATATATATATATATATATATATATATATATATATATATATATATATATATATATATATATATATATATATATATATATATTGTTGCGTAGGGGTGGGTGGAGGATCCAAGTAAAAGGCCAAATTCGTTTCACAGCATTTATTGGTGATTCAGGAGATACACCAGTACTCGGTCCAGAATGTCTTGATATGGTCTAATACCTTCTTATAAAGGACAGGTCGCTCAGGGCATCTTCGACGTCCGGTTATTTCCCCATTGTTTAGTCACGTACGCGGATGTGCAGTCCCACGCTTTGGCGTTGTCAGTTCTAAAAACTCCACTGGAATGCGACCGAGTGCCGCTTTCGCCGCTAAGTGTATTCGGGGGTCTCTCATTGTTTAGCCGACTTGCACTTAAGCCTGGAGATAATCCTCGAAACCAATTATAATGGCGGCTCATTTTAGCATACGCTACAATATACAATTACACACAAAATGGCGCTCTCCTTAAGGCTACATAAGGTGTTCTAAAATCACGCTCATATCTTTGAAACGTTATTTAAGTTAAATATCATGCTCATTAGGTCCGAATTAATATGTACATATTTCAACCGAGACGTATAAAATGGATGTACATACATACAATATATAATATGCAAGTGCTAAATACTTCACAGAACACTATCAAGGTCATTTGTGACTTAACACTTTTACACAAAAATAATAAAAAAAGTTATGCTAATATCTAAATGGTTTTAGATATTGAAATGGTCGAAAACAATTATTAAATGTAATGAAAAAAAATGAAATAAAAATACTCATGTTTCGTATTTTTTTTTTGATTTGAATTATTTCTTAAAATAACTTTTTGTAATGAATACTAAAAGCAATAACTCTTATCTGTTGATTAAAATATTAATTTTGACCTCAGCATTAAAATAATTGGTGTCGTTGCTCAGCACAACACTAATTGACGCTGAATATATGTACATATATAATTATGTGTACATATGTATGTATACACATTAGAGTTGTTTTCAATTTATCGAATTTTTATTTTACAATAAGTAAAAAAAAATAACAAATATTTACATCTCAACACTTAAAAAGCCTGAATTGTTTGTTGAACTTTATGAATAAAACAAAGAACCAAGCCTATTTTTTAATCAAAATAGAGCTTTTCTCAATACAAATGGGTTAAATATATATCTTATTAATAATTTTATACATCAACATAAAAAATGTTTTAGTCATATAGAATGTTTTTGACTATTTTTGTATTAAAAAATAACAACAAACATCGACACGCAAACGCTCTTAGGTAAGGCCAACAGGCGGCTGCATGACTTAATAGCCACGCGCCAAAAGCGACGAAAACAATAGCTTACGAAAATATTAAGCTGTCTCTTTCTCTCGCATTGATTCATCGATCAACAAGAATATGCAAGCGAACAGTCAAAAACATGACTTATCGCTACCGCCTTTAAATCATACTTTGGAACGTAGAAATGTATAAATGTATTTTTTTACGATGTACCCCTTTTCTAAGTCATATAAAATCTATTCAAATAAATTTCTTGTAGTTCATTCTAGGAATACATGAAATATAGAGTGTATAGCTTGGAAAACCACATATATAGTTATTACGAAAAATGTAATTATTTTACTACCGCCATCTATGTATAAAACTAAAGACTACATAGACGTCACCCAGATTTAAAATTTACAAACTTCAAACGCGTTTTAAACGATATTTTATCTCTATCGTAATGGCGGAGGATCCATTTACTTATATTGATGACCAAAATGAGCAATATGGCAAAGTATGAAAACGATCGGATAAGAGGCAAATTTTTTCCTGAATTTTAATCGTAAGTGAAACGTAAAGGAAGTTTGTAAAAATTGGGGCACTTGCATAGCCCACTTATATATCGCAGCATTACATACAGTTGCATTAATTACTTTCCCTGAAATCCAAAACGCATTTGAACAAGTTGCCATTTTAATATTACGTACATATGTATATTTATTTATGTGCTGTTTCAACTATGCGTGTTTTCCACGACCAGGTTTTTCCATTTCAAGGCGATCGCTTTGCTCTCACTCACATTCATGTTTATATAAGTGAAGAATAATACACATTTTCAAAAAGCTAATACATATAACGATTCTAGTAACACATGTTTGTACATATCATATGTATGTGAGGTACTGTAATTAAAGTTTTGTCTTGTAACAGAAATATGCAGATGAAATAACCGATGTAATGTTTTTTGGTCAAGCCGAAGTGTAAATAAGGAAATTGAGTGGATTATTTGGGCCGTGAGGAGCGGAACACGTCCACTGTACAAACTGCCATTACATATTTCTGAGAATTGTTTGCAAAAAATCGCAAACCAAAACCAACTTGAGATCAACTGGGTGCGGTGTTTCGGTAAAAATAGAAAACAAATAGTTAGATCACGATGTCATCAGCTGCAATGTCCTCTACTCCAATCTACCTCACTTGGAATAAATATCATAATGGTTATAACCAATTTCATAATGGCTATAACCAATTTCATTTATAGTAGTTAGTAGGATCCCAAAATATTCTTCGACTTCAACTATTCGAATATCGAATAGTAAATCAAGAGCTATTCGAATATTTGAAAATAAAAAAAAACCGGTATTTACATAGTACTAAGCATCAATTACATTATTTTTATTTATTTATTTTTTATAATTTCGCCATAGTGACATTACAGATTAGCTCCAGGTCGTCAATATGGCTAATTTATTACAAGACATCTAAATACATAATCATTGCATACATACACATGTAAATCGAAACAATGCATGACATCTATGGTCAGATGTTGCAAACATCGTATAAATACGATGAGTAACATTTTTCATTTAACAATACGAATTTTTACATTCGATCAACAACCACAGAGACATCTATGGTGAGAAATCTGGCGAAACCTGAGATATAACAATAACTCAAGGTTTGCAATAGAAAATTGGAGAGGGAAAGCCAATTTTACAGGAACCGTTTCAATGAAAATCAGAAAAATTGGAAAATTCTGATAAGAAACGATCGACCTCGACAAACCAAGGTGTGGCCAACAACGAGACTCTTAGTGGGAATCGAACCCGTGACATCAAGCACGAAATAATTCAATACTCACCACTAGACCACGCTGCTGGTTAGTTATACATATATGTAATATATTAAAATTAATAAAACATAATTTTTAGAAAATTAAAAAAACATAAATCTAAAATACACATAAGGATATAAGATAATTTAAGATAATTTTAAAAAATATAAGATAATTTTTTAAAATTGAGGAAATTGCAATTAATAATAAATTTACAAAATACAATATGGAAAAATCTTAATTTAATTTCAGAAAATGATATTTTAGAAATAATAATGCGTTGAATATTTCATTGTCGAGTCTATTTCTATTTTTTTGTAAAAAAAATCTGTGACTGCTAAGTGTAGTGCGTAATTGTGACAAAGTTGACTAGCTATAATATATTTAAATGCTTTCCAAATTTCTTACAACCGATGCACCATCATTGGTTGATGCAATAACATCATTATTTACATCTATATTGAATTCAATTAATTTCTGTTCCACTAACATTTTGATGTATTCTGCGCTTGCATGAAATCAAATACATATGTACATGAATGGAAGGACAAACAATTGGAATCGATATCTAGAGTTTACTTATTGCCGAGTTATCTGAAATGAGGTATAGTTTGCTTTTGCCTGATAATTTGTGGCTTCAACTTTAAATAAAATAAATCTTTGAAGCGAATAAATACTGTCAGTCGTAAATGCAGCATACACAATGTGTGTGTGTGTGTGCTATTTACACATGTATGTATTCATGAGCATAGAATTTAAATTCTTCATTAGTACCAGAACATTGCATATATCTTATTCTATTCTTTGTAATCGATACATACACTACTGAATTAAAAAAGATAAGGAAAGAATAAATTTTTTGGTCGACTGGGATTCCCAAAACATGTTTGAATTCCACTGCACGGAATCCCATTAAGAGAGAATGCATCATTGTCAACTTCCATGTCAATTTTGAGCGTGAATTAATTAACCTTTTTATTGTACATTTGAATCACCTTGTTATCTAAAGTAGAATCACTGAATTTAGCTGTTTCGTGTCCAATAAAGTTGGACACTGACGGTGAGTTTGTCTGCAGACAAATCGACAACATGTCTGTCGTAACTTTTAGAGTTTGCCAATTTATCTGATTTTCATTGAAACGGTTCCAACAAATTGGCAATTTCTCGCAAAATCTCTAGTCTTCAGCAATCTCGAATTTCGCTGAATTGTATAAAATGCTACAAATTTACAAATTTGACCATAGATGTCTACATTAAGTAGTAATAAGATTGATGATCACCTGATAAGCGAATAACCAGCAGAATACACTAGTGGTTAGCATATAATGCTTTGAACAGAGTGTTCACGGGTTCAAATTTCACTGGTTTCTGCTGGCCAGACCTTGGATTTGTGACTCCAGGTCGATTTTTTCCTATCAGAGTTTGCCAATTTATCTGATTTTCATTGAAACGGTTCCAACAAATTGGCAACCTTACCCATTTTCTCGCAAAATCTCTAGTTTTCAGCAATCTCGAATTTCGCTGAATTGTTTAAAAAATGCTGCAAATTTACAAATTTGACCATAAATGTCTCTGTGTATATTAATTGATATGTACATATTTATTTACTTTGTATAATACTGTTGCGTAGGCACCAAATAAAAGGCCAAAGTCGCTTCTCAGCATTTATTGGGTGATTAAGGAGATCCACGCACTGCCAGTGCTCCATCCAGAATGCCTTGGTATGACCTAAGTACCTGCTTATAAGGGGTAGCTCGCTCAGTGCATCTTCCTCGACACGTTTGTTTACCTATTGTTATATTCAGGTACCAGATATGCAGTCTCGCGCTGTCATTTCTGAAAACTCTAGCGGGAGTGCCGTTACCGACCACTAAGTCAATTCGGGGGTCTACATTGTTAGCCGACAGCCCTTATGCCTGGTGATAATCCTCGAAAACCAATTATAAGGGCGGCTCCTTTTAGCATATGCTACAATACTAATATTTGTATCAAATATACAATGTTTCTGGCCAGGAAGGCGCATTGGGATAAATTCCTGGTATAAATTAAAGATAAACCAAAAAAACTAACAATACTTGGGAATGAGCAACTTCTAAGGATTTTTTTCACAATATAATAAAATCGGTCGGTTGATCCTATTTATAATGGTTGTTATCTTTCTTGGGCTGGAAATGCTAAGCAATGAAATTATAATGTAATATTATGCCAGCAGCATGGCTTTTGCCTAGCGCCGAAAGGTCACCGGGTTCGATCCGGTGAGTTGACCTCGATTGAAAATAATTTAATCTGAGTTATCTGTAATGCTGCTGGTCAGACTTGGATAATTGTGACTTCAGGGCGATCGTTTCTTATCAGAATTTGCCATTTTTTCTGATTTCATTGTTGAACGGTTCCTCCATTAAATTGGCTAAAAACCCATCCTACCCACTATTTGACTATGATTTATGTACAATAAAATTTATGTACAAGTTTAAAATTAATAGATGTCTCGTTAATTTTCGAGTTTTTCAATGTCTCGTAATTCAGCTACTTATGTAATAAAAATTCTGCATTGTTTGTAATTGGCCAGGAAGGCACATTGGGGTTTACCTGTTAAGCCTTCATAGTATATCTGTATATATGTATGTATGTATGTATGTAAATAAATAATACATACGTAACGGCTTAGCTTAGCTTTTTTACAAGGCTCTTTTTCAACCTATGTATATAATTCCTAAATTCTATCTGTCAAAAAAAAAATTTGAGTGACTTAGCGTTTTAATTCAAAGTCGAGAGATTTGTTTTGTTGGTTGTTTCATTTGTTAATGATTCAAATTTTTAGCAAAGGCCTGTCCATATTAACAATAAATATTCGTATATATCATACATACACATTGTGTATGTATGTAATTTATTCAAATTGACGTCAATGGCGGTGAAAGGATCTTGGGAGGACTGGTTTACCCGTTCGACTTACGCCACTACAAGTTTCTTGTTCGATTGCTTGATTGTGCCCATTTTTTTAATTTTTTTTATTATTAAATGGGATGTATGTAGGAGTAGTGGTATAATTTAAAACCACAAGTCGTTCAGAAACTATCATGTTGACGTATGCCTTATTCCCCATATATAAATTACATTTTCAATAACATGTTTATTATATGTATGTACATATGTAGAGTTGGGTTATCCCCATCCAACAACAACAACAACTGCACATAAATCATAACCCGAGTCTTTTCCTAGAAAAGTACTGACAATAACTCATAACTAATTTTAATCAGCCTAAAATGCCAACAATAATCATTATACGAATAAGACCACGAATGAGGCTTTCTCCATAGTTAATGTAGAAAATATGTTAATCATTATTTTCCTTCCGCTTATAGGAAAATAAGACACTTATACTGAAAAACGCATATGCTGTCCCTTTCACCTCATCTCGACCAATAGCATTTCGCACGTACAGTGTTCTATTGTCTATACGAAATGCTATTAGTCGTGAGGCGGTGTGAGAGACAGCATGTACGTTTTTCCTAAGTGTCTTCCAACAGTGGACCAACTATAATGTAAATGTCAGTTTGTTTTCTCCACTATAATAATAATATAAGTACATATATTAAAAAAATTAATAATAATAATAAGTATATATAACATCGCTATTCTGTCTGTGTATCTGTGTGTGTGTGTATTTGCGATAACGCTCGCCGTATATAATAGGCGTTTCGATTCGACATACATATGTACATATGTATGTACGTCACAGCTAAAACACTGCCAACAAAATATACGCATATAATACAAATACAATAAAGAAAGAAAAAAAATTCTATAAATATAGGATCCGGATGTGAAGGATTCCAAGTGAAACGCGCAGATTCAGTCAGAACTATTTACTATAACATATCGTCCGGCCTGTTCTCCAACAAGTGACCATAACAACACGCATCCGGTCTCTCCCATGCATACCACACACATACTTAATCCCTAGCAGTTTGGCCAACCACACATACGGCTCGGCTCGTTTAAAAATCATTCCTATATAAATGTATACTGTTTGCTATCAATTTTTCCTCTAGGCAAATCTCTGAGCATTTAGCGTCATCTATTGAAAATTCATTTAATTCATTCATTTTTCTATTGTTGTTTTATATTGTTTATAAGTAGGTAGGTAGGTAGTTTTTGCCATTTTTTTTCATATTAAACAATTAACACACCTTTAGCGGGCGAATTTTTTTTGCGGCGACTAGTGGTAGTGGGCAAAATCACGGCTGCGCGAATAAATACAATAGATTATAAAAATCGCTCAAAATTCAAACTCATATAAAAAAATCTCCATATACTATTGGAATAAACGTAGTACTACGTATCCCGCCTTCCGCGATGAACCAATATCAAACGTAATACTACGTATCCCGCATTTCTCGTCAAGCTCATATGAAATGTGGTACTATGTGACCCGCTTAAGATGTGTTAAATATAAATATTAAATTAAACATATTTAAAATGTATTTGAAAAAAATTCGACCGCGTGCGGATCAAACACATGACCGATACATTTCTTTTATTTTTTTTTATTTACTTAATAACTTAGTATTCCAACACCCATGCGATGATATTTCATCGGATACAACACTTGTAATAAATAATAATCATAATAATAAATAATAGTAATAATAAATTATAATAATAATAAATAATAATAATAATAATAATAAATAATCATAATAGTCAATTTATGGTGGTCGGTGAAGTAAGTAGTAACCCAATCCACCGAACACAAAGAGGTGAGCGGAAATGAGAAGTCGCGGCAGCAAACAAACAATTTGACGATACAAATACACGACGACGCAGGGAGGCCGCTCTCATCCTGAGAATGGCGTCAAAGTGAGGCACGTGCCCCTCTACGAACATCTTCGACGCGCTTCAACCCCTCGGTAGCCCGAAGAGAGCCCGGCAACAATTGTTGTATTATATACTATGAAAATCCACAAATTTCAATTCAGATCCATAAAACCTTGTACACTATTTCATGACGATTTTCGTAAGGAGTCGGAACGTGGAATCAAGTGGCATCCACACTATATTTATTATTATTATTATTTATTATTATTAGACTTATTTATTATTATTTATTTATTATAATTATTATTATTATTATTTATTATTATTATTATTTATTATTATTATTATTTATTATCAGTAATATTTATATGTTTACTTATGTATTTATTTATTTATTTTTTGTTTACTATTTTTCAATACTTTTTTTTTTTTTATTATCTATATATTATTTATATGGGCGTTGGGGATTGCACTATTCTCCTCATCGTCTGGAATAAAAGCTATTATTATTATTATTATTATTATTATATTTTTTGTTTCAACTTTCATCGGATCTGTTAAGATGCGTTTCATAAGTTGGCGACATACAAATGTCGCAGGGTCGCGCCATGAATTTTGAACTGAATACCTGTAATGAAAAAATGTTATTGGCATGGTTTATTATAAAATATAAACAAGGCTTGACAATTTCGCAACGGAAACAAAAAATATATCTTTCTACCGCATAATTCTGGGCCTTTACATTTGTTGAGGATGTGCGGTTATGACATCATTGGTTTAAACGTCCATACGTGCAAATACATTGTGCTATCTCAGTTGACGTTATTTATAATTAAATAATATCAAATTCAGTTCGTGAACACACGAGACGCCATTTTGAATGTACATATGTTCATACATAATCTGAGACTGTGTTTGCGGAATTAAGATTGAATTCGTTTTGTGTCTAGTAGGCCCCACTGGCATTTCAAATGGCTGTGTATATGTATATTGTACTGTGTAATGGTGAGTTCCAAATAACCAAATGCTTTTATTGATACTATAATATAATGACCTATGTTGACCTTTTGTTGAAGCGATTCTAATGAATGACTACTGAGGTAACCCGGACTAGTTGTAACCGCAATTAAACATTTTTTTCCCATAAGAGAGCTCATTGATATAATTATGATTTTTTTAATTAATATATTTACTGATATTCTATAATACTAGTCTTTTTAACTTTGCCTTTATTCAATTATGAAAGTGCATTTGTCCGCCTTGAATACATACAAATTGTATATATATTTTTAATTATACGCATGTTATCTCTACTTGCTTTTAAATTTTTAATAATTTAGTCCTGCATTACCACTCTCCTTAAGGTCGAAAACACACTGATTGGGACGTGGTACGTGTTTGTTTTTAGATATTTTCAGACATGCGAAAAAAAAACAGCACCCCCTGGAGTGTTTTCGGTGATATTTTATCCTTGCTTGACAGTGATTGATAACGGTGAATCCCATATTTAAAGAAATGTAGGAGAAACTGGATATGCATACACATGCGACCTCCTAAACATATTCATTCTGTACATGCACAGCGGGAAGCCAAGGATACATGACGTCCCATACCATTCAGTGTGTTTTTGCCCTAAGTCGTATCATAGCTTGAAACTATTCCATGACACTTCAACTGATCTCGGGTCACAATATTTCATGATCACAGACAAGTAGAAGTTAAATATACATATGTATTGAGAATATAGAAAAGAGATTATTATACCGAGACTTATTTATACTGGTAACGTGGCAACATCTGAGTAACGTCCGAGTGACCAAATTAGCGAATTCGGTCTGAGTGCACTTGTATCATGTCAACCCCTTTATTACACGAATCTAAACGCAACTGGCAACTTATAACATTGATTGAAAATGAAATATATATAAAGAGTGGGGGGGGGGTGGAGCGTCATGCGACGTCAGGCCGAGCGACGGCTGACACACACACACACACACACACACACACACATTCATTCATCATTTCGAATGGGTGAACGGCGCATTAATACGCGCGCGCGCCTATAAATTACCTTACACTTTATTTATTATATATAATATATAACTTTATTTTAATTCGTGTATCAATTCCTTTCCAAAGTCATCCGTTGAAATCAACGGGTATAACATTAGTAAAATACAATTACAAATAATGTAATTTAAAAAAAAAATAATGTAATTTTAATCACAATATGAAAAATTCAAAAATCTTGATTCCATCTATGTACATAAATTCATGAGTTCGAAGATTTTAAAAGTTTTCAAATTTTTTAAACTAATTATGACTCATTTTTTATATACATATGTATATTATTAAAATAAAATAGTTCTAAGACACATTACCACTGTAAATGTTAAATAATCTGTTGATTTTCCTCATATAGAATTCCTATAAATATCTTTTAATATCGTATTATACAGAGAGAGAATAATTTACATTAACAATGATCACGATGGTAAAAATATTAAAAAAAAAACTGTTCTTAAGTCCACGTATATTTTAATCCATGTAAAATCTAGTCGTGTTATTGAATACAAATGTAACTTAAATTAAATTATCTAGCATACTTGTTGCTAACACAGAATTCATTGCAGTACATGTGTAGGTACAATACATATATGAAGATATCGATCGGTACGAGAATGTAAAATTTCATATTAGATATTTATAAATGCTATTCAATTCAGCTATTTAATTCACCTATTGAATTCGCAAAATCAATGTCAAGACAATGTCTCTTAAGGTCTTGGAGTTCAAATGTGTGTTTTGATCAGATAAAACAAAAAACATTTGCCATATCCTGTTCTAATGCAAAGAAGCGAGCGAACAAAACGTTGGCACATGTCAATATCAAAACAACAATTGCACACAAAATAAACCTTTTTTATTAAATGTATGTATGTATTTATAATGCTTTATCTTATATATTTTTCTGTTTTTGTTTCAGATCTTGGATTAACACATTGCTACCTAGCTTATATTGAAAATGTGACTAGATCGAAGTGGTTTTAAAGAAAAATTACATAACTAATTGCAAAACAATGATAGAACGATCTGTAGATTACGAATGCAAAATGTCCGTAAAATCTGATAGCGACGATTTGAGCAACAATTTGAACAACGAGAAGGATTCGTTTTCAGAATTCAAAAAGAAGGACAGTGGAATACTATCAGATCTGTTGAAGAGTTTCCGGAAAGACGACAACGACAAAAATGACTCTGGAAACGATTCCGACAGCGACGACGACGGATCCGAAACAAATTATGCATCACTCATAGCGGCCATGTCGACCTGTGACATTGTCAATAAAAAATCAACAGACAAGATACAATACAACAATACAAAGAATCAAACGGTTGTGAAAAATGACAAAGAAAAAGTGGACACCGCAAAAAATTGCACTGCGAATATAAAAATGAGTAATGCAGCGAAAAAAGACACTGATGCACCGAATGTGAAAAAATCAGACACGATAAAATTACACATTTCTATTAAAAGAAATGTTCAGCGTTCAAAGTCTCGAAAGAATGGCGAAAGCGACGATCAAAATGTTAAAAATGATGTAAATAAATTAAGCGATAAGCTTTCTTCCGTCAACATATCGAGTAAGAATAATGCAGATCTTCATAAAGATGATTCTGGCTGTCAAAAGTCTAAGGCAAACAGAAAGAGTGATAGCTCTAATAAAAAGTGTGCTGATTCTAATGATAACGACAAAGTTAAGACTAAAGACAAAGTTATTCTGGTGGAGCGAGGACCTATGCGGTCAAATAGCGTAGATACTAAAACCAAGACATTACCATACGAAGGAAAACAGGTAAATTATTGCATATTAAAACTAAGTTAACATATTGATAGTAACAATCAATCATTTAGTTTTCATTGTAAGTTCATTCTGAATAAGAAATATAAAAAAAAAGTTTTCAATGAATTGTTATTTTTTTTTAATTTCAATATAGATAATAATGATTTGGAAATTTTTGGTCAATATTTATGTACAAATATACTTTTAAGCAAGGTCAAATTGAAATATAGATCAATATAAAATTCATAAATACTGGTTAAATACAAAATGCTGATCATTCGTCATTTACACTACCGTTTGATATATGTAAAAAAAATATTAAAAAACTGTCCAAAAATATACGCCATTATTAAATGGATGAGAAATCATATTGTTTGTTACTTTTGAAATCAGATATGTACATACATATATAAATAAATGATTTTCATCTATTTTAGGTTCACCGCAACTCTTTGAGCGGCGGCAAAGTTCTGACCAAGGAACCATTAAACCTGATAGAAGACATGATTCCAGTCACTGTGAATAACAATCTAAAGATTGATCTTTCGTCGTTTGCATCGACGCTGTACAATTTCAAAAAGAATGAATCGGAAACTCAATATGCGAAAACTCCTGAAAAGGTGGATGAACTTGCAATGGTATTAGAAGTTATAGAAGAAGATTCTACCAGCTGTACAAATCCCAATGATAAAGACATCAACGACTCCGCTGTTCAGCATATAGAACAGTATTTGTGTAGTCCGACGAATGTACAAGACGACGAGCTTCTAAAGAGTCTCGTTGAAAACATTTTAGAATACAATGAATTGCACAGTGAAGAGAATCACAACATCTACTCATCAACTCCGTTGCAGATAAATTTGATCCCAAATCAAGATCCAGGCTACCTGATGACAAACACTCCCGACTCCGGCACGTTTGGCAGCAACTCCAACCTATCGCCGTACAGTTATTCTCCAACTCAAGGATCTCAATCTCCATCCTATGACCAGTGTTCAATAGAAAACGCTCATTTGTACGAATCGCCGAATAATTCTACTCCGAGTGTCTCTGGAGAATCATACAGCTCCATATCATCATCAGAAAGTCCAAACTTTCAAGCTTATGATGACATATTTACGTATTGTGACAATTCAGTGCAGAAGAATCTGTACGCTGATGTCGGTCTCGTTCAAGATAACAGTTTGAGTCCACTCTCTAACATCAGCAGTGAAAACTTTTACGGAGACGTAGTAAATTGTCATCCGGTTGAAAGTGACAATTTTGGTGATATTGATGCATATGTGCCGTCTTTGGAGAAGTATCAACAGTGTCAAACCAATCAGACATTCGATGATGGTAAATCGCAAGTGCACTCATCCATTTTCAATAGTTTAAAGTCGATGAAGAAGAAGTTGGCTCCGTTAGCTTCGAAAGCGTTGCCGTGTTGTGTTGATTATAAGAACAAAAGTGCCAAGCAAATGCTGGAAGAGATGTTCAACAGACTTGACATCAGCATGAAAAATAAAATGTATTGTGAAGTTCATGCTGTCAGTGAAGATAAATTGATGGAGTGAGTTAACAATTATTTGCACTTTTAAAATAGTATTTATCACATAAAATTTGCCTGTTCATGTATATTTGATATGTATAGATATACAAATAAGTAAAGGTCATATGATTGTTATACAATATATAATTTTTGGTTTTTATACATATATTAATGAGGTTTATATACAAATGATATGCAGGGGGCTTATTAGTTTATACACATACAGTGCCGGCCTTGCACCCAATGGCGCCCTCGGGCAATTTTTTCTAAACATCCTTTGAAAGAATTTTCGCCTTTGGCGCTCTAATCCAAAATTTTAAATGGCTTTTGGCGCTCTAATTTTAAATTTTAAAGCGCTTTTGGCGCATCGTTCGGCGCCCTAACTTATTTGGCGCCCTCGGACACCGCCCGACATAGTCCCCCCTAAAACCGGCACTGTACACATAGATGTAGTATACACATGTATGAATAGTATATTCCGAGTTTCATATTCTGGGTTATGTAAAAAGGTCTCTAAGTAAGAGATAATTTTTTTTTTTTTTCAAATACATATATTAGTTTATAATTTACTGCAACGACATATCAGTTACCTCGTTAAAATTAAATTATTTATTTGCAAGTTTAAATTTAATGACTGATTTTGACTGTTTTATTCGATTTCAGATTATTCGATGGTCTCCTGTCCAGTTGGAACAGTATGGGATCTCAATTTCAACGTTTGCCGCTTTTGTACACTACATGTGAACGGCTTCTGATGCGCACCACCACCATGGTGAAACTATTTGAAGTCTACAGAAACGGTATAAACATTGAATAATCATGCGTATTATAATATATATATATATAAGTGAATTTCACATTAGATAACGTGTTGAACGGAAATTTCAGGTCACACCGTGTTGGATAGAGCGGTTCTGACGTGTTCGCAGTCGCCTTTGGTAGCTAGATATCTCGCTGAATGTATGATGCGGGCCATTCCTCATCTGCCGCAGAAAAGAGAGTACTCGATAGAAAAGGTAGATATTGTTTGATTGTATGAGCACCCTGCGATATGGTCGGATATGTGTGGTCACCCCCAAGTGCTAACGATATTTGCACACAGTCTGCAGAGTTTGCCACTTGTTATATATATAATGATCAGCTCACTTAATAGTATATGATGCTAAAGAATTTGTATAAATAAATAATGTGTTTCCCTCAGAGCGACAGTTCTGGTTCTACAGTTTTACACCGAGCGGCAAACCGAGGCACACAATGCGCTACAGCTATGGCAGGCTTGTTGTCAATAAACGATTTGTCTAAGTTGACAATTTTCAATGTCAACAGGCTCAATGCTGAAGGTAATATATTGATATTTCTATTGTATATTTTGTAAAGTTACTAAGTATTGAGTAACGAAATTATAAAAAGATTAAAAAAAAAGAAATACAAAAGGTGTGATTAACTTTCAGGCAACTCGCCATTGCATGTGGCATGCTCACAGCACATTCCTGAAACGCCAGGCTCTCCATGTCCTTGTCAAGTAAATGTGCACGTTTTGCTCAAACATGGAGGAGCTGATCCCAACACTAAGGTAGTACAACATTCAAATTGTTTGAATTGAAATTAAAAGTATGCTTATTAATATATGTATATGAAATTTTTCAGGATGGCAGATCAGGTAACACAGCTTTGCACATTGCCGTCGATGCTTCGACTTGCGCTCCAAATTTAATCATGCTGTTGTTGCAACATGGAGCTAAACCGTCGACGAAAAATTATGGGTAAATTTTATTTCATACTATCTTGATGCTCCTCTGAGGCTCCCCAAAGCCTGTAGTTTGAATCATTTCTACATACGATCACGGAACCAATCGAGGTCTTGATTTATCTTTTTGAGACTTATAGTCGAAAGTCTAAACTTAATTTCTATTGAGGCCATATTAGTACTGTTGCGTAGGGGTGGGTGGAGGATCCAAGTTAAAGGCCAAAGTCGTGTCACAGCATTTATTGGTGATTAAGGAGATACACACACTGGCAGTGCTCCGTCCAGAATGTCTTGATATCGCCTAAGTACCGCCTTGTAACGGATAGGTCTCTCAGGGTATCTTCAACGTCCGATTTGTTTACCTATTGTTATGGTCACGTACTAGATGTGCCACGGAAGTGTCCCACGCTACCGCTGTGGGTTCTGAGAACTCTAATGGAATGCGACCGAGTTACCGCTTCCCTCGCTAAGTGCATTTGGGGGAGATAATCCTCGAAACCAATTATAACGGTCACACAGTCTCTGGGATGCTACTCGGCCTAATCCGATTGTACTTACTCGGCCTAATCCGAGGGTACGTAACGGTTACCTGACAACTCGTTCACAGATTTTCCGTAAACCGAGGATGTGCTCCAGGCATTACGTATACGGCCATCTCTTTCTCACCCCGTATGTTCACCAAGATCTCGTTTACTCTGCCATTACGTATGCAGCCATCTCTTTCACAGACCGTATGCAGCCATCTCTTTCACAGACCGTCTGTTATCGGTGAACAGACGGTCTGTGAAAGAGACGGCTGCATACGTAATGGCATAGTAAACGAGATCTTGGTGAACAGACGGGGTGAGAAAGAGATGGCCTTATACGTAATGCCTGGAGCGCATCCTCGGTTTACGGAAAATCTGTGAACGAGTTGTCGTGTCACCGTACGTAACAGTACGTTTGGCCATCCATAGTACTCATCACTTAATCAAACTTGTACGCTACATCTTGAGCATTTCAAATTAATTTCTAATAATCAAGACCTGATATAATTCATTCCTGCAACCCTCTGAAATCCAGAAGGTTGTCTGATCTGAATGATTGATCAATTCAACAATTAATTCAATTCGAGATCAATTGGTTTTTGTTTTCTTGTGCAATAGTTGAATCTTATAATATTATAGTGGAATCCAATAATAGTTTCACAGAACTGCAATGTCTAATCAAGTGTTATTTTCAACAGTGGTTCTACACCGTTGGATTTGGCAAAAGCAGCAAGCCGATCAGCCCCCAATTTGCAGCATCCAAAACAAGTCATCGACATATTGAAAAAGTTTAAATAATTATCTATACTGACAATAAGTAATAATTCGTACAATGAACTAAATTTTATTAGAATATTGAAACAATATTGGTCTCATTAATTTTTGCTATAAAAATGTGTAAGTTAAACAGTTTTATATTTTACAAAATAGATATTACATGTGCTTAAAATATAAACTATTCTCCAAATATAGTTGGAAAATACGACTATGTAGTACAAATAAAAGAAAAATATTTTGAAATCTGTTTATTGTTTTATTGCGCTTTCCTTTTTATGTTTTTTTGTATGATTTTGAAGCGCACTATCAGATCTGAATTTCTTCTTGCACAGACTGCAAGCAAACGATGATTTTTCTCCAGTATGCAATCTGAAATATTTAAATTCATAAGACAACACATCAAGTGAGTATTAAATATGTATATGTAAGTGCATAAATATGGTATTACTTTTCATGATCGCACAGAGTTTGCCGTCGTTTGAAAGACTTTGAACAAAATTTACACTCGAATGGTTTTTCGTTCGAATGAATCTTCGAGTGACTGTTTAATTGACTTCGAGTAAAAAAAGCTAAAAAATATGAGCTTAATGTGAAAGACATAAATAAAAATTCAATTGTTTATTGTGTGTGTAATATAACCTGTCGGACAGTGAGGACATAGATGCGTACGATCACCGTGGATCAGCTCGTGCTGCATCAGATGGTGACGGTGCATGTAAGCTTTGGCACAAACTGGACAAGTATATTGCCTGGAGTTTGTGTGGATGATTTGGTGTCTGGAAAAGTATAAAATGGTTCCGATTAGTTCGTTGTTCAAATATGTATGTAGATATGTGCTGCATTTGGAGATGGATTTACTACAATTGCATCGATACTATGATATTTGGTTTCGTATAAATTTAGGGCATTTCAAGGAGCTGATGAAGCTTAAAACTGTTATGTTAGTAAGCAAGTATAGTAGCGTTGAAGTTAGTAAGTTGTTGTTAGTAAGCAAGTATAGTAGAATTCAAAATCTGATATTATTAGCAATGAAAAGTTTTATAAGTTTTTCTAAGGGTGTAAGAAACGATTGCCCAAGGGCGCCTTTGGGTGTAAGGCCAGCACTGTATAAAAGTATGCAAGCTACCAAGCAACGGTGTGAAATGAACCAGTGGTGAACGAGAGCAAAATGTTTCTAAAACGAATCTTTATTAATTCCAACTCCATTCTGTAGCATATCTTCTTTAAGTTTAAAACTACACTTTACTTGTCGAGCATATTCTGACTGTAGAAATGCTTATTACAAACATTACATCGGAATTGGTCGTATAAACTAGTGTGCTTCTTGAGTTGTAATTTTGTGGAGAATATTTTATTACAACCATCCTTGCAGAACAATTCACAGCTGAAATTAAACATACGAATTAATCAAGATGCATCATTTACATACAACGAAAATATATACAACGAAAATCCATTAGTTGATATTTTGTTGTATTAGTCAATTTAATTTTGAAAACTGGTCAAAGAATTTTGATGAAATGGTTTCAACTTTGAGGTAACTTATTCAAACAAATATAAATTATAAAAAAAGTTCATGCCCTCAACCCACCCTTAACCCTTTGCCCGCGGCAATAAATATAGCTGTACGCGGCACCTTTTTCGCGAATTTGGCAATCGAGTTTTCGACCTTAAATATAGATTTTAATATTTACTCAAGTAACCAGATATGTTAATTAACACATAAAGTATTATTTTAAACAATAAAATATATAATATATATCTTAGTTTTGGATTACTTGTCAAATAATCATTCTTCATAATTGCATGAAGACGTGACGTCACATAAACGAGGTTTCAGTATGGTTCTACAAAAAACTAATTTTGACTGGTATATATTCATTTTAAGCAAATTGAATAGATGGCATTCAACTCTCAGTAATATATTCAAGCAATTTTGAACCTTAAAACAGTTGAAATGGGCGCATATAAGCCTCAAAATCCCGTGCAAAGTTCAGAAATTCTATGGAAGACAGCCGTGCTACAGACTTGTCGCCCAAAGCTTCCATAGAAGACGGCCGCGGGCAAACGGTTAACTGAACGATGCTCGGTCTTCCATATTATAATATACTATTAATATATAACAATACATAAAACAGTGCTGAATAATTAAAAAGAAAAATGGTTGATATTTATTACCAAGGCAAAAAACTATTTTTTATTGTCAATATCTTTGAAGCTTAATTTTTTTCATACAAATATAGGATTTTCCTTGTATGTTTACAAATATCATATACCGGGAATTGACTTCCTTCAAATGCGCCGACTCTATATGTCTCTGAAGACTTTGTTTGAACACAAATTTTTTCGGGCACATATCACAAAAGAATCTCTTATCCGTATCCAAACAAAGAGTTTTCATATCAACCCCGTGCACTTGCAAAGCATGTTTGATCAGATGAGTATCCGCCACGAAAACCTTCTGGCAACGTTGACACGAATACGGGAAAGAACCATCGGCGTTCACCATCCGATGATCATCCTTCAGATGCTTCCTAAACAAAGAAACACTGGACGGCTTCCGATCGCAAAAATCGCAGGCGAAAGACCCATCTTTAAAATACAAAGCGTCGTCTAAAAAATCTTGTAACATTTGCCGTTTGCTCGGATCTGAATCTAGTTTGGTGCGAGCTATGGTTTTGTGATAGTGTTTCACGTGTCGCATATAGTCATTACTGCGTTTGTAGGCCGTGTCACAAGTCTTGCAGCGGAATGGGTATTTGAGATCGTCCACGTGTGACTTTGAGTGCACTCGTCTCTTGTGATCGGCCAGACTCTTTTGCACGGCGAACATTTTAGGGCATTTGCAGCATTTGTACAAGTCCAAGTGCTCTCCGGTTTGAATTGTCACGGTCACTCTATCGTTTGCAACTTCGTCTACGTTCAAATCCGATACGAAGCTGTTCTTCGTCAGTATTGCAATGTTGTGAATGAAGTAGACGTGTCTTAATAAGTTGACTGTATGTCTACAGTCGATATTGCACACATTGCATTTGTTTAGTGATAGTTTTGTGTTGTTTTTATGGTCGATATGTTTTTTTTGTATAGGTTTCAAATTGTTTTGTACGTAGACAAAGTCTTCACAGTTGTCGTTGGTGCGATTTGATTTTAATTTGTCGCCGTCGTAAAGGTATGATGCCGGTTTTAGCTTCAGATAATGTTGATAGCTTTTTAAAAAGTGTTCGTAATTTTCGAACAGTTTAAAACTTAGTAGTATTTTTTTTGAGGCTCCGTCATTATTGGAATCAGAAGGCACTTTGTGAATTAAGGCTTCGGTGTGATGGTTTTTGCAGTGCTTTTCGTAAGGCCATGAAAAATCGCTATCATAGATTTCTTCAGAAGTGATAGACTTGGGGTTGTTTTCAATTTTGTTTAGTTTGATGTCAGAGATGGGGTTTGGAATGTCTTCCGGGACAGGTTGTCCTTTGGCTATCAACTGTGCGTCGATCTGAGCCATGAGTCTTTCTAAGGAAGTTAATTTTTTGGGTGTATCCTTCTTCGGTGGTTTTCTTTTGGCTTGTTTTAAACGTTTTCTTCGGCTTTTCAGAGAATTTTTCATGTCGTTTACTTTTACAACATCTCCATTTTTTTTTACTTTAAACAATTCAGCGTCGCATAGAATTGAAGGTTTAATCGTTTTATTGTCAATTTCTGGAGTAAACGCTAAGGGGTCTTCAGATGAATTATCACAGATGCTATTATTAAAGATATTTTCTTCACTAAATTTATTTTCAACATAATTCTCGCGATTGTTTTTTATTTTTATATTTTTAGCATACATTATTCCTCTTAACTGTTACAAAATACATACAAAACTTATAAACACAGCTGTCAGTCAGACTTTGACAGTTTAAGTAGTTGTAAAAAACCAAATTACAGCCAAACAAAAAAAAAAGTTGCCATTATCAAAAAATAGTTTCAGACAACAAGTATTCTCTAAATATATTCTTAAAACATTATTTTTACCGCAAATGCTTTGATATACTGAGTATTTTCCTATTTTGTAATAATATATTCATTTATAATTCATATAATTCGAAATGGAACATTAGTTTTTGGACAATTAAGCTATGTACTTATTGGTAAAGTGATCTCGCGAAAGTCACTAAAATCTCAATCACGGAACATCTGGCACTCGAGTTCTCATTAGTACAATATTTGGCGTAATAGCTTTCGATTGATGGAGTTTTGGGCGCCAGATGTTCCATGATCGAGATTTTAGTGACTTGCGCGAGATCTATTTTTGCGGAATAATAACCGAATCGCACTTATTATTCTAAGGTTTGTTTTAATATCCATAGAAGTAGAATGCATAGAATCGCTTTCAGCCTCCAAAAATGTTGCTACAAAAACTCTGCGCGGCAGAGTTTGTTCATTGTTTTCTCATTGTTTGCTAAACTTCGTCTCTCTCTCTCTCTCTCTCTCTCTCTCTCTCTCTTGTCTCTCTTTTGACTTTCCGTCTCTCTCTTCGATGGCTCGCTGTTAGACGATACTTTTGTTAACAATGACCATTCTATGCATTCTACTTCTATGTTAATATCTTTATGTTCTAGTTCTTAATGAATTTGAATAAAAATTAGCCTGATAAGTTTTGTATATGTCAAAATGTTAAATATATGTAAAATGCTTAATTCTCTATTCTGTATTTCTCTTGATATGTACATAATCTATATACATATAAATAAAAGTCGACGTTAAATAATAAAATGGAAATAATGCTGAATTACGTATCAAAGAGGTTCTGTCAGATTGCAATAAATTGCAATTGCCTGACTATTGTGATTCACTAGCAATAGCGACCGCACCCTTCCACATAATTGATCATTGGGCACATCTAAAAGTAAACATAGAGAATGTCTTCTGCGAATGTGACCGTTTGTGACATCGACGAACAAGTTCGCGAAGAGTTGCGTCGCTTCCGGTTCGAAAAACACGAGAGCAATGCAGCCCTCATCTTGAAAGTCGACCGGCAAAAAAGACTGATCAAACTGGACGAGCGGATTCAGCCGGTAGATCCAGACCAACTCAGAGAATCTCTTCCAGACCACCAACCCCGGTACATCATCTACAGGTGAGAGACATCAACTAAATCAACAAAACCACCTTTTCACATATTTACTCACTCGCTCAGTGTCCGTTTCATTTCAGCTACAAAATGGAACATCCCGATGGAAGGATCTCGTATCCCATGTGCTTCATCTTTTACACACCGCGTGATAGCCAGATAGAATTGCAAATCATGTACGCCGGGACTAAGTTAGCCCTGCAACGGGAGGCTGATTTGACTCGGGCGTATGAGATCAGAGAACTGGAAGAACTCACCGAAGAGTGGCTGAAGGAGAAACTCTCCAAATAACTAATTCCAATACATACCGTTGATCCTTTCGAACGGCGTTGCTGGTGGATATCATTTTTAAGCACATTATATGTTTAGAGAAAAGCTGA
Source organism: Arctopsyche grandis (assembly GCF_051622035.1). Lineage (NCBI taxonomy): Eukaryota > Metazoa > Arthropoda > Insecta > Trichoptera > Hydropsychidae > Arctopsyche > Arctopsyche grandis. Next base: position 603,287 of record NC_135357.1, read on the forward strand.
CATTTTTTTAAAATCGTATTAGCTTTATTTTTGGTGTCTGCAATTGAAGTATAGGTCCTCTTGTATTTTCTCGTGAGATTAATTTGTTTAAATAATGGAAGTTTTTTACTAAATGAGTCATCGGCATCTAGGAAATAATAATTTAAATAAACATCTAGGAAATAATAATTTAAGTGCAGAATCAATTATTTCTATGAAAGTAAATGAAATGGGATGCAATAAGAAAATCTTATTGTTCGGAACATGTTGAAATATTAAAAAAGCAAAACAAGATCGAGATATATATTTTTATTGTATATCATGCTTTACTTACGTAACACAATGATGAATACTTTTTCCAATCTTATATTACATGTGATTTTGTCACAGATACCTAAATACACAAAAAAAATCACATCTTTATCTCGGGTGAACTTCTCATGAATCATTTCTAAAAGTTGCTTATATATTTCAGTATTATCATATTGAATTTACTTAAAATATGTACAATCCTTAACCTTGCTGATAATTTATTTCTTAGGATCTATCTTTGTTTGAACGTTACTTCAAGTTCTCTCCTATAATTAATTTTTATATATAATATTTCATCCACCAGTCATTCCCAATAAAGGATTATGTGAGATATTATCTCTTGCCTAAAAAATTGACTCGTTTATTCATATTCAAACTGATCGTTAAATTTGACTGTGATTTTTATGAATTGATAGTTATGACTTATCTTTTGCCTTATCGTTTCAAGTATCCACTCAACAAGGTTTAGTTGATGATATGTAATGGATTATGTATATCGAAGTAAATGTCTAATTACTCAAAATGTGTTTGTTTAGTAATCAAAGCGTGTATTCAAAGGCGGGTTAGGAAAAATCAATGCATTTAAATTATTCTGCGATTTCAAAATTTCCTCATAAAGACTTATATGTAGAGTGAATCCAGATCATTGTTTAGTGAGTCGTTTCATTTATAGATATCTATTAATGATGCATTCCTCTTGAATTTTTATAAAAGACGTTTATATGTATGTTTTATACATTAGAATAATGTAAAATGGAACATAGTTTTTTTTTTAATGTAAAATCTATTATATTACATACGTATAGTATGTATATTTTTGTGTATACACTGGAACGGCAAGAAACTATTAAATGTATGACTTTTTTATAACTTTATAAACTAATAATGAAAAAAAAAATACAATAAAAACTAAATTTGTGTGTAGTATTAATGGTATAGTTACCTCTCGTTGTTCCAGTGGTTTTCTTACAAGTACAAATAGTGTGTCATTTTAGGAGAATTTTATTTAGTTTTTCAATATTATTACCAGAAGAGTGTTTTTTCATAATGTTTTTTATAAGTCTGTTTCAACGAGACTTTGATTAATTCGTTTTGAATAATCATTCTTCAAACTTTCTCGATGTTTCGTGCCATATCAGTAAAAATATATTTCTTATGGACTTTCAAATTTATTTCTGTATAATTGATTTAAAAAGACAATAAAATTATTATTTTTGCGTTTGTTCTGTTTATAATATGTTGGACGCTCATGTTTATTGAGCTCAATATTATTTCCACAATGTAGCCTGTAATGATGTGAAATTAATTAAAAAGTTTCCTAATCATTCTAATGATTAGACAATAATTGCACCAAGCAAGCATTTAAATTGCAATTACCGCTCGAGTTAGTACGTTTAGATAAAAAAAAGAATTGAGATAGAAAACCAATCCTTATAAACGAGGTGAAATAAAAAATTTTCCAAATAAATGCAAAATAGCACGGAGAAAAAATCAGTAAAAAAAATATATTTTTGACTTTTAAAATTCGCTAGACAATTAATTAGGAGTATTTTAAAGCAATGAAATATCACAATCAATAGGAAAAACATCTGACTATTGATTCCAATACTAACTTTGAGCACAACAATACTAGATTTTGAGTTAAAGACCGCAAAAGCCAAAAAATTGTAAAAATCGCGCATTTTTTTAAACGCTCATATCTCGTAAACGATCACCAACCAACAAAAATCACCATATTCGAATTCAGTGGGTCAAAGTTAGTAAAGATTGGTTAGTCTCCGCTCTGGTAACTCAAAAACATGATTTTTTGTTGCTCAGTGTAATTAGGTTAAGTTTGGTAAATAAATTAAAAATAATATTTATCAGTGTATGCAATATATATGTACATACATATAAAAAAATGAGCATTTGTATTACATACGTTTATCTGCTATTCAAATCCACAAAGCAAAAGATTTAGCAACCATCTCACGGTACTCTAACTGCGTTGATAACTAAAGAGCGGCTTTCGGACGATGATTTATAAACAAAAAAAAAATGGTTCACTATTTTCAATTACTATTGTAACCCTTTTTTGCTCTCTTGCTTTGTACGGTAATGGAGAGGTCTATTTTTATTTGACAAGCATCTGTCTAATGTCTATAATAATAATATATATAAACGGTGTGTTGTATGTATATTTGTATGTGGCAGAACGTGGGTACAGTATAGACAGCCAATCACAGCCTAGTACTCGGTTTCGAAAGAGACTTTGTAAGTATGTATGTAAGAAAATATGTAATGTTGGTTCGTAACATCGAAAACAAATCAAATTCCATGACTTTCGATATATATTTTTTTTGATTCAAATAAGGCTCCGGGGACGAGGGCGAAAAAAATATTATTTTTTTCGATTCAAATAAATTTAATAAAATGTTTACTATTAAATTGGTTATATTTAAGCGGTTTATATTACAAATACGTATTTTTTTCAAAGTTTTTGAAAAAAATACGACCACGTGTGGATCAGACACAGCACCGAAACATTTCTTTTGATTTATTTCTTATTTAATAACTTAATATGCCATAACCCATGTGATGATATTTCATCGGGCACAACACTAGTAATATATACATGTAATGTGAAATATGAAATGACAAACATTTGGAAATAAAACAGATGAAATTTATTTACTTATCGTTTATTTATCAGAGCACAGTGGCATTACAGAGTGATTCAATGCGCCAATGTGGCCAAACATATCAGTTACAAAAGATTATAGAAGTACAGAATAAATTTTAGTATATCAACATAATTGGCAGTAAAAATATCAATATGCACCGCCAATAGGTTGAGAAGATTAATAGCAATAGTCAGAGGCGAGTTCGTGAGTATATTTTGTGGGTAAAAAGTACTTTCCGGCTAGATTCTGTATTCAGACATTGATAGACTATGTTGTCTCATATCACATTTGCCTTAAAAGTTAAAAGTCATATGTATTTTGTGGTCAATGAATTTAAATACACATTTGTACAGATCTTCTCTGGTGTGATATCACAAATAAAGTTATATCTCTCAGTAAATGATCTTAAAAAAATATCTCATCTTCAGCGTGAGTCTTTGAATGCTTCAAAAGTAAACATTTTCGAGCGAATATGAAAACTATAGCGTGTCGTATCCGTTCATAAAAAAAGGTATAACGGAATACGAAGCGTTTTGCAAACACTGCAATACATATTTAAGTATAAGTCACGGCGGAATTGCCGATATAAAGGAGCATATCAAAAAATCTAAGCATACTTCCAACGTAGCGTCATCCAGCACGTCCAGAAATGTCACAGATTATTCAGTACAACGAAATAGCCCCGAAGAAGAACGAATAATCGCAGCAGAATTGTCTTTCGCATACCATACGGTTTAAAAGCATCAATCTTTTGCTTCTACAGACTGCCTTAACAAAGTAATTCCTAAATTATTTAATGATTCTAAAATTGCAACACAATATTCTTCGGCCAGAACAAAAACAACTCGTTTAATTACTCAAGTTCTCGCGCCTCATTCAATGGACCTAATTCTCAACGAACTTCAAAGTTGTTCATTTTATAGTATTAGTACCGATTCTAGCAATCGCAAAGATCAAAAAATGTTTCCATTTGTAATTCAATATTTTTCCAAAACAGGGATAAATGTAAAATTATTAAAATTGGGGAACTTGGAGGGAGAATCTTCAGATTTGGTGGTAAATTTTTGTTTACAAACATTAAAGGACTTGAAAATAGACATAAAAAAAAATGCATTTGATTTGGCGGCGACAATGCTAATGTTAATTTTGGCAGGCGGCAAAGAAAAAATGTGCTAAATAAATTAAAGATAGAAATTGGAGCAAACATTGAAGGGATTGGATGCCGAGCTCTCATAATACATAATACATTACAGACCAATTATCTTGTGATAACGTGGAGAGAATATTCTCGCTAATGGAAATTCAATGGACGGATGAAAGAAATAGACTTTCAGTAGAAACAGTTAGTAGTATCTTACAGTGCATTGAGAATTATGATTTTAATTGTGTCGAAATATACGATTATCTCCTAAAAAATAAAGCAGTTTTGCAAAAGGCCAAATCAAATGATAAATATTTGTAAAATTTGTTTTAAAAATTCGGTGATGTTATTTTTATTAATAATGTTGTTGTTATTCTTAGTAATGTGTATAATTAAATATATGTTAAAATTTCATGGATTCACTTTCTAATCTAATATAAATTGAAAATTAAATGGAGGCTACATGGCAGTCCAAGCGATCCAATATCTCGGAGGAAGGAAAAATTAAGTGTTCTTGAATTCTTTATTTTTCTCGGGGTGTCCCCGAGAAAAATAAAAATCTGGCAACCCTACTTTACCCCAGTATGAACACTCATATGTGCACTTAGATTATATTTTCTATAGAATGATTTTGAACAAATGTCACATTCGTGTGGTTTTACCCCACTATGAGTAACCATATGTCTAGTCAAGTTATATTTTAAAGTGAATGATTTCAAACAAATCTCACATGTATGTGGTTTTACCCCATTATGAATATGCATATGTGTAGTGAGTACAGATTTTAAACAAATATCACATTTGTGTAGCTTTATCCCACTATGATGAGTGAGCATATGTTTAGTCAAGTTATATTTAAAAGTGAATGATTTCAAACAAATCTCACATGTATGTGGTTTTACCCCATTATGAATATGCATATGTGTAGTGAGTACAGATTTTAAACAAATATCACATTTGTGTAGCTTTATCCCACTATGATGAGTGAGCATATGTTTAGTCAAGTTATATTTAAAAGTGAATGATTCCAAACAAATCTCACATTTATGTAGTTTTACCCCACTATGAATATGCATATGTGTAGTGAGTATAGATTTTGAAGGGAATGATTTTAAACAAATTTCACATTTGTGTGGTTTTACCTCACTATGAACACGCATATGTCTAGTGAGTAGAGATTTTGAAGAGAATGATTTTAAACCCCGAGAAAAATAAAAATCTGGCAACCCTACTTTACCCCAGTATGAACACTCATATGTGCACTTAGATTACATTTTCTATAGAATGATTTTGAACAAATGTCACATTCGTGTGGTTTTGCCCCACTATGAGTAACCATATGTCTAGTCAAGTTATATTTTAAAGTGAATGATTTCAAACAAATCTCACATGTGTGTGGTTTTACCCCATTATGAATATGCATATGTGTAGTGAGTACAGATTTTAAACAAATATCAGATTTGTGTAGCTTTATCCCACTATGATGAGTGAGCATATGTTTAGTCAAGTTATATTTAAAAGTGAAAGATTTCAAACAAATCTCACATTTATGTAGTTTTACCCCACTATGAATATGCATATGTGTAGTGAGTATAGATTTTGAAGGGAATGATTTTAAACAAATTTCACATTTGTGTGGTTTTACCTCACTATGAACACGCATATGTCTAGTGAGTAGAGATTTTGAAGAGAATGATTTTAAACAAATATCACATTTGTGTAGCTTTACCCCACTATGAGTAACCATATGTTCTTTCAAGTGGCATTTTAAAGCGAATGATTTCAAACAAATCTCACATGTATGTGGTTTCACCCCACTATGAATATGCATATGTGAAGTGAGTACAGATTTTGAACAGAATGATTTCAAACAAATTTCACATTTGTGTGGTTTTACCTCACTATGAATACGCATATGTCTAGTGAGTATAGATTTTAAACGGAATGATTTCAAACAAGTTTCACATTTATGTGGTTTTACTTCACTGTGAATACGCATATGATTAGTGAGTAGAGATTTTAAACGGAATGATTTTAAACAAGTTTCACATTTGTGTGGCTTTACCCCAGTATGAACGATCATGTGTGTATTAAGGGTATATAATGAATTAAATGATTCCAAACAAATCTCACATTTGTGTGGCTTTACTTCACTGTGAATATGGTCCAATTCAGAATGTGTAGAGCACATATTATCTAAAGCTTTTCGGAATGGTAATTCTTCCGCTAGAATGTTGGTATCTATTATTTCTGTCATATTATCGGTCGAATTAATTTTACCTCCACGTGTCTGAAAAATAAACCAAACGTTATACAATTTATTGGTTGTGATTGTATGTCATTTTACATTTATGTTTTTCTTAGAATCGTTCTAAGACACCCGAATCCTATTTACTTACCTCACCATGTTCCGGAGAAGTAGAAATGTTGGGTGGCCAATCAGCACCCAGCTCATCTTCCCATATTAAATCATCCAGCAAAAGTTCCTCCGACTTGACTTTCAAATACTTGTCTAATTCCACGCTCGACGTTGTCTCACTCAAAAAACGCTGTGGATGAGGATCGTCGTGCATGGGGACGACAGCCTCTGCTGGAGAAGAGGAGAGGCAATGTCTGCTCTCCATCAAACCGGGTTAACACGATACGAGCCGGGTGGCCGGGTAAACACCAAGAATAACAATAAATATCTTGGCAATTGAAGTAAAATCCGACGTGATCGCCCTATCAGTATTGCCAGTGCAAAACAAACCGCATAAATTGTTCGGGAATAATTTTTAGCCCTGCCTCACCGAAGTGGGGTATGCAAGTGCCCCAATTTTTATGTTTTTTGTAATAACTTTGTGGTTTTCAAAGCTTTACACCCTATATTTCTTGTATTCCTAGAATGAACTATAAGAAATTTATTTTAATATATTTTGTATGTAACGGTCGGATCTCGACGCTCCGTCCTTCAAAGGTTAATGAATTCGTACCGGCTTTGTGTAATTCTCTGCAATTACCGTCAGAAATACTGCAAACACATTAGCGGAGGAGCGAAATAATTTTGTAGGAATATAACACAACTTGTGTTATTCCGAATTAAAGCCAGTGATCTTAAAGGACGGGTGAAAGGTTTCGACCGTTTCCCGGCCTATAGAAATTCAGTTGAGTTTGAAAGAGGATCGCTCGCTATACGACATGGTCGAGTTTGGTTACCTTCCTGCGAGTGGGGACCAACTCGGCTGGGTTCGGAGAGCGGCTACTCACTCTGCCTTCAGCTGTCATAAATAAAACACGTGCATTAACATGCCAGTCGTCTCATTCGTTCATCCCCCATAATCGTTTATTTTTGTTCAATTGGTACAATGGTTATTGTATGTACGAAGAGGTTTCTTCGGAGATGTGATCTGGTTGAACTCCAGAGGTTCACTCTCTGGTGTTTGCGGCTGCTGTTTCGCTTTATATACCTTTTGGGTTGGAGCGTGCCGTGTGCATATCCTTTGTCTTCATTTCCAGAACATGTGTGTTAGAAACATGTGTGACCTATTTTCGAGGCGCGTGCTCGGTACATGTGTGGTTTTATGGGTTCAGCGCCAGAACGTCGTTAGTTTGAGAATGCAAGCTTGTGCCACGAGTTAATGACTTTTCACGTGTAAATGTCTTTGTTCTCAGGGCATGTGCCCTCGTGACACGTGTCTTATCCGTGTGTTGACCTGTCTTCAGAACGCCGGGATGTCGTTCGTGTGAGAATGGGGTCATGCGCCGTGTGTATTCGGGGCACGTGTGTTCGATGCTAGCGATGACCTTTTCACGAGGTGAGCGTGCTACGCGTGCTGTTTATGATCGAATGATGAACTCTTTCTTCTGGAATGGTCGAAGGGTCGTTGCCCTTGAGTTTATGCGTTTTTGGACAGGATCGATGATGAGATCACTGGTTTTGATATAATAGCACGAGTTGTACTATATTCCTACAGCTTGCATATTCTTGTTGATCGATTAATCAATGCGAGAGAAAGAGACAGCTATATTTTCGTAAGCTATTGTTTTCGTCGCTTTTGGCGCGTGGCTATTGAGTCATGCAGTCGCTTATTGGCCTTACCTATGTACGTTTGTATTTCGATGTTTGTCGTTATTTTTTAATACAAAAGTAGTCAAAAACATGCTATAGAACTAAAACTTTTTTATGTGGATGTATAAAATGATTAATAAGATATATATATTGAACCCATTTGTATTGATAAAAGCTGTATTTTGATTAAAAAATACTGGGGGTCTTACTTGACCCCAGTTCGGGATAACGGTCGGATCTCGACGCTCCGTCCTTCAAAGGTTAACGAATTCGTACCGGCTTTGTGTAATTCTCTGCAATTACCGTCAGAAATACTGCAAACACATTAGCGGAGGAGCGAAATAATTTTGTAGGAATATAGCACAACTTGTGCTATTCCGAATTAAAGCCAGTGATCTCATATAAGTCTTGCGATGGCATCATCATCGCCCCTGTACAAACGGTAAACGGACTACCAGTCATATGTAAACCAGTCATGAATAAAAGTTCGGGAAAGCCTATACACTCGAATAATCTGATTGAAACGTTAAAAAAAATAAGAAAAAATTGTTATTCCGAGTTTTCTTACAATTTTCAAAGATGTTTCAACTATAGCTAAATTACTAAACCTTCGCGGACCCATACCAAAGAAATTACACTTGACGCGATATGGGGTAAAAAGTAACCCCACTCAAAACTTAGCAAAATATATTTAAAACGGAGTAAAAGCTAATGTAATAAATGAAAACAATTCAATTATTTATTATTATCACACTCTATAATGAATCAGCTATAAATTACTTGACGAAGCACATGCTCCTGTTAAGTATGTATGCTTCTGTTTTTGAATTCAAAAGCGGGTCTCCTGTGCGACGAATTTTCGTATGACAGGAGATCCGCGCGAGCGATTTTCGTAGCGGCAGTTATCCTGGTAGCGATTCGCATTTGGAATTTAACCCGTTTACCGAAATAAAGGACATATATATATATATATATATATTTTTTTTTTCGCTGTTCTTCAGATCATGTACGGGCACTACGGAATCATCACTCCATCCCCAAAATTTTGAATTGGGCTCCTGAATCTCTCACATTCAGAACACCAATTCGTGAGTCTTTTTTCGCTTTAAACGTCTCTGCTGGTGAGTTGTGTCCAGTATCTGCAAAGCTTCTATGTTAGGGTGACGGTCATAGATGTATAATACATAGATACGCCCTCACGCTTTATGCCGGTCTCCCTGTTAGCGCATGCAAAATACATGGCGCATGCACACTTTCTCTCGGTAGCTAGTTAGCTTCTAATAAGTAAGGTCGATTGGCTGCATAGACAGCGGTATGCAACAGTGGTCGACAACCTCTGCCACAGTGTTTAAATATTGTAATAGTTAAAGATGGTTTTATTATAGTAACATACATTTGTAGTTTAATGTAGTGTGTATAGCTAAATATTTTTTTCTTAATATGACTTTATTAGTTTGGCTTACTGTCACGCGGAATGTCCAATAAAATAAAGTTATAAATAAAATAAAACTTCAGTGCATGTACATATACATAAACTGTATAAAAATTAGTTATTGACCACTGCTGACCGCTGCGTCCTTCCCTTTTTTTTCACCACTTCCTCGCTAGTTAAACCCCCCGCACCCCTCAGTTAATGGCGACAACATCTCCGACTAAAAATGTCTGTAAGGGCGCATCTATGTATTATATTATGGGGGATGAACGAAGAGACGACTGGCATGTTGATGCACGTGTTTTATTGATGACAGCTGAAGGCAGAGTGAGTAGCTAACTTCGAACACAATCGAGTTGGTCCCCACTCGCAGGAAGGTGACCAAACTCGACCATGTCGTATAGCGAGCCGCCACAATATATCTATGGTGGCGGTGCAATCCTAACTCGTGCCTCCCGGCGCATTCTCGGGTGACTTCTTTTACTTTTTGGATTTTAAGGTCCTTGTGGATCTCTTAATTTGTAACGAAGCGATATGCATCAGTGATAATCCTCAGAAACTGGTTTTGACATCTTTGCAAGGACATATATGGCCAGCGTAATGATATTCTCATTTGAAATCTAATTTGACCTGGGTGACCCAGGTCAAAATTATCATTACGTAACAGCCACTATTAAAAATTTTCTCACTAACTTTATATTAATATTTAAATATGAGAATTTGAATTGGCATATTTTCGAGACGAGAGATCTGACCTGAATTCGCAAGTGTCAAGATAAATATCATGTGTGGCAACACTGACAGCAGAAATTACGCAACGGGGTAAACACCGGCCGTCTCGAGCCGCTGACGTTTGGTCGTGTTACTTGCACACTTGCACTGCTACAATTCCTAGCAATTGCCAATCGCTGATCAGTGCTAGTAATAGTCTTCTGATCAATTCAATTCATCCAGAGCTTGCCAGACTACCAGCCACCAGAAAATGGGGACCGTTCACGCCAAGGTGACACTTTTCTCTTGCAAAATATTCCTTTTATTTTCATATAGGATTGTATATGTAACGACATTCATAACTTGTTACTGCAGATGGTGAAATCTTATATGAAAGATTATATACAATTGAAAAAGTACAGAATATAGAATATTGCAACATTTCATTCAAAAATCAATAATGAAAATAAATTATTGTTTATATATGTAATAGCTAAATAATTCTTTAAAAAAAAAAAAAGTGCAATTTATAATCAAATACAGAACATTCGGCGGAAAAATGTTTAATTCATTGATTTTGTATATTTTTACCCATTTTTCTTACAGCAAATGTTATATGGGATTGTATATTTCTTAACCCTTTGCCCGCGGCAATAAATATAGCGAACAAGCCCTGTACGCGGCGGCACCTTTTTCGCGAATTTGGCAATCGACCTTAAATACAGATTTTAATATTTACTCGAGTAACCAAATATGTTAATTAACACAAAGTATTATTTTAAACAATAAAATATATAATATATCTCGTAGTTTTGGATTAATTGTCAAATAATCATTCTTAATTTTTGTATGAAGACGTGACGTCACATACACGAGGTTTCAGTATGGTTCCACAAAAAACTAATTTTGACTGGTATATATTCATTTTAAGCAAATTGAATAGATGGCATTCAACTCTCAGTAATATATTCAACCAATTTTGAACCTTAAAACAGTTGAAATAGGCGCATATAAGCCTCAAAATCCCGTGCAAAGTTCAGAAATTCTATGGAAGACAACCGCGCTACAGACTTGTCGCCCAAAGCTTCCATAGAAGACGGCCGCGGGCAAACGGTTAATATATATATGTCGTTTCTATTTAGGAAAAGTCTTCATTTGCCAACATGGAAATGGACCCCAACATGGCGAGTCCTAAAATCCGGCCCAGGCATATTCCTCAAAAGATATCATTGAACCAATCTAAAGTATGTATCAGATAGATTGCACTAATGCAGATTGAATCCATTGTGCAAAACAATAATCATATGATTTTATCCTATTCAGGCGAGGGTCGACAAGGTCAATATAGAAGGTCTGGCCAGGACGAAAAACGACGTGATCGAGGCGTCCGTCAACGAACTCTTCAAAGCTACCAATTTCGAAGACGTTCTCGTCCGTGCTGATAAAGTATACCGATATTCACAAGTCTAATTTAGATTGTTTTACGTTTTGCTTATGTGTCTGTTTTTTTCAGGTGAGGTCGAAGCTTCACGCCCTAGGATGCTTTTCAAACATCGGCGTGTTGGTCGACGTCTCGTCCGGTCCTCAAGCGTCAGCCGACGGCCTCGAAGTGCGACAGTTTTCCTTTTATCGTTAATTTAAAATCAGCAAAATTCGTATACTTTTACCACTTGTCAATGTGAATTGTATGATATTCCTTCACTGTGTTCTTGAACGGTGTCCGAGATAGTGTAAATGGAATTAAATCCTATGAACAATGGATGTGTGTGTATTATAATGATGATAGTGGTTCTATTTCAGGTTACGTTTCACGTAGACGAGCTGAGGCGTGTCACCGGTGGTGTGAATACGACCGTCGGCAACAATACTGGTTCTTTAGTCATAGGTGAATACATTTTAAACTTGATAGCAATCCATTTTAAGATTCGATTGATCGTTATGGTGTCGTTTTCAGGTATGAAAGTGCCTAACTTTGCCGGCCGCGGTGAGAGTCTGCAGTGCGAATACAGTAGAGGCCTTCAAAAGTCTTCAAATTTTTCAGTGACCGTCGCGAAACCGTATCCGTACAAGAAATTCGAACCCATGTAATTATGACGGTGATTTGTTTAAATTGAAAATGATATGCGTGCTATTGAATTTTGACGATTTTGTTTCAGGCTTAGCGCTAGTATTTTACAACAAGTTGGCGATTTTGTAAAATCAGGCTACAGACAGTTGGATAAAGGATTACTATTCGATTTAGGATTCAGAACTAATCCAAAGGTATTTCGTTATACATGTATTCAGGCCCGGCTCGAGGGTATATGGCACCCCTAGGCAGATTGGTTTCAGAGCCCTTTTCCCCCTTTAAATTTATAAACAATAAATTTTATGTTGGAGAAAAAACATAAAATAAAAAAAATTTATTCAAAATAGGCACGTTTTATGTATAAAAATGAATAAAATAAAATAAAATATGGATAACTATGAATAAATTCAGTAATGAAGATATTAATTTATATTAAACAATGAGTTGAAGGATTTTATAGAGTGATATTTCTTCTTTCGAATATGATTGGTTAATATATTTAATTTCGTGAATCAAATTCATTCCTGATATATATGTATATATATACATACATATGTTTCAGCGGTATTTTATAAAAAATACAATTCCAAATTACAGTTTGTTTTTTTACAAGTTTTATTAATGAGTCGTTGATATTTGACAGTCAACTTCCTGCGTTCCTCGTAAATTATATTTTACAATCGGTATTGTTACGTCGAGTAGAAAAATTAAGTTCAAAGAAAGCCAAATTATTTTTTCAATTAAATAATCTCAAAAAAAAAAAATGGGGCGCCTTGCACCTTGTCTTTGGCGCCCCTAGGCACATGGCTAGTCTGCTGCACCTTTGAGCTGGCCCTGCATGTATTGAATATCGGCTTTGCTCGAATACTTGCCTTATAGTATAAGATATATTTCAGTTCAATTTTTATTGTTTTTTTAGGCTTACCATAATTTGCAATATGAGATTCTGTTTCGGGATACCTCGGCTCTCAGTCGTGCGACGTCTTTTGCTGTCAGGGAAAGTGCAGGTAATTGAAATCAATCTGCAGTGTTTTTGTATTCCGTGTTCATTTAAAATACACTCTTCTGTGATGTAATTGCAGGACCGACGATGAAATCGGCCGTCAGACATATTATAACACTCGACGGACGAGACGACAGAATATTACCCACAATAGGAAATCTCTTACAATTCACCACTGAGCTTTCAGGTATTTACGTGCAGTTAATACTTTTAAACACACGTGAAAGAGACTTTTGTTTCATTTTCGACTAAATTTTGACTTATTAATTTCAGGATTAGGAGGCAGCATGTCGTTCTTGAAAAACGAACTGTATTTTCAGACAAATTATAACATTATGGATGAATGTGTAAGTGTTATTTAGTTGTATTGTAACTCTATTAACTTATTGATTGCGTATTGACATAGCGTGTATGTTTAGCACCAAGTGATCAGTGGGTTCGATCCGCCATACTGCTGGTTAAATTTGGGGGTGTTTGTAACTCTAAATCGATCGTTTCTTATCAGAGTTTGCCAATTTTATCTGATCATTGTTGAAACGGTTCCTCAAATTGGCAAAAAAAAATCATCTTTCCTCTTGTCGCAAATCTTCTGTATTTATTGTGTGTATAATTTGTAAAAATTATTTTTATTTTTTATGACAACACATATCAGGAAGGCATTACAGGCAACCCCAATGCTCCTTCCTGGCCAATTACAAATATTGCAGCATTTTTCATTATATAAGTAACTGAATTACGAGATACTGAAATACTCGCAAATCAATGAGACATCTATCAAATCGCACACAAACTTATTACAAACACAAATTATTGGTGACATATTGTATATATGTATATAGGAAGGATTTTGGCCAATTTTTACCGGGAACCGTTTTCAACAATGAAATCAGAGAAAATTGGCAAACTCTGATAGGAAACGATCAACCTGGAGTTACAAATCCAGGTCTAACCAGCAGCATACTCTGAAAAATTCATTTTCACTCGAGGCCCGGCCCTGGGATCGAACCCGGCACCTTAACAACCGAGCTATGTACAAAATCTAAATCCATAGATGTCTCAATGGATTAATTCTGTAATTAATTAATTTAATTAATTGTTATTTCGTGTTCTTCAGCAAATACACTGATTTATGTAATAATAAAAAAATTGCTACATTGTAATTAATTGTCCAGGAAGGCGCATTGGGGTCTTCCTGTCAAGCCTTCCTGGTATATGTCTATGTAAAAATTAAAAAATAAATGTATATTTAGAGTGGCGTTTCTATATGTGCAATATTTGAACATTCAAATGAAGCCATAGAACATTATGTTATGAGTTTTATTTTTTTTTTTTGTTTTTAGATATTACAAGGAACTTTTCAAACTGGACTCTTAAATAACTTCCACGGGGCAAATCTCACAGAACACTTTTATCTGGGTGGCCCGTTGAGCATACGAGGATTTGATCTGAGGGGTATAGGACCGCAGTCAGACGGAAGCGCTCTGGGATGCAACGTGAGCAGTTCATTTCCATTCTTAAGTGTTATATTAAAAGTAATGAAGCTTATTAGAAAGGTTGTTTATGTGTATAGTTCTTTTGGGCGACGGGAATACATCTGTACACGCCGTTGCCGTTCAAACCGGGCAAAGGCGGGATCGGAGACAGTTTCAAAACGCACTTCTTCCTGAACGCGGGCAACATCGGACCATTAGAAAATGGTGAGTCTGTTATAATAGATGTGATGTGTGTTTTTATCTTTGTACATGTTTAATTTATTACTTGCAGTGCTTGACTTAGACGTGAACAGGTTAATTAAAGACGTCCGATTGACTTCCGGAATCGGCATCGCTCTGAGAATAGGCAATATCGCAAAGTTAGAATTGAATTATTCGTTTCCGTTGAAATTTTTACCTAGTGATATCACAGCGCCCGGACTCGGGTTCGGTCTCGGTGTAAACTTCTTGTAGATTCTTTATTAATGCAATTAATTACTTTCAATGCATCGGAAAGTGTCTCTCAAGTTATGTGTTTTTTTTTTTAATCCGAATGACAATTGCATATCATGATATTTTTATAAATATCGTTACATTTATTTGTAAACCTCCCAAGTCTAAAATTATGTTTTTTGTGACGTGATATTTTATCAAATTCTCTAAATTTGATCTATTTGTTGATTCTTTTACATACATATGTGTGTGTATATTTATTTTTACAACTGTTGGTTTAATAATTTTACATCGGTTTTGATTTGGAATAATTTTAAATGTTAATATTATATAAAAATGTTTTTTTCGACCAAAATTAGATTTATGAGGTTTATATGTAAGTCAATAAAATGATATGTTGGTTGTTTTTGTCTGAAATTATCTTGAAAGAATTGCTTCCTGTTGCATTTTGTAATATAATATCATAGTTAGATCAATAAATTCATTGTTTGTTGATTAATTTTTATTGAAATATAAGTTTGGAATACATTTGTTGTTAATATAAAAAAAAAGAAACAAATAAATAGTATACACACTGAATAAAAATTGAATTTTCAAACAAGCTATTAATTTATTAACATAATAGAGATTGTTTTTGTTTTTATTTTGTTGTTGAAAAATTATATGTTTACAAATACATTGTTTTGAAATAAATCGTTTAGTTTTTGAATACACATTTAGTTTTAGTTGTCGAAACCTTGTATGTGTTGCTCGGGACGAATCTGATGATTTTGCCAACAGCTGGGAAAGTTAGCAGGCTGTACAGTCGCCCAAAAATGATGTAATTCAGTACTATACAACCTACTACCTCAACCAGACGTTGGCATACTCGGAGGTGGTCCACGTAGTTCAGGCGGCGCAAGTCTCCGTAGCGGTCTTCCTTACAACTGTACCTCGTATAACCGAGCTTGTGAAGTCAGTACCACTGAATTCGTGTATAATATGGACACAAGTTCGGATCTACGGGTTGCAGTAATCAGGAATGCGGCTGAAAGTTTCATTATGACATACATAATATACAATAAGAGTATCAATGAGTTTAACCACCGCCGACATGGATCGTTTTCAAAATTTAACAATGAAGATTAATCACGTGTGAAAGGCGGATGACGACAGTGGGGCGGGACACCTGTTGAGACCGCCACCACTTCCCAAACTGTATGTGTGAAAATCGCTTGTATTAATCCTGCAATCAAAACAAATATTCTACAAATTGTCAACTTATATACTATATATGTACATATGTATGAGTGTGATACATATGGAAGTTGAATTTCAGTGCAAATTTATCGCACTTATGCAGTGATTTTCAACTGCCAGTCTTGCGGTTCTTTTGAAAGATTACACAGGATTAAAAAATATGATTATGCGAATACATATGCTATAAATTCACAATAGATGCTAATTTGAGCGATTTTTCAATGTGTTTTTCTCATATTACTGTTTTAATTTTTAAGTTGTACAATTTCACAAATTGTGTAACAAAAATTGGGCTCTACCTCGTTCCACTAAATTGCAATATCTCAAGACTCATTTTCCCAACTTTTTCGGTGTATTTCGTCGTCGAGTTTGTATAGGCGGCAGAATAGACTAGCGGTTAGCAGGTTAGAATAGACTTAGCGGTTAGCAGAATGCTTTGAACAAAGTAGTGAAATAGACTAGCGGTTAGCAGAATGCTTTGAACAAAGTGGTCACGGGTTCAAATCCCACTGGTTTCTGCTGGCCAGACCTTGTATTTGTGACTCCAGTTGGATCGTTTCCTATTAGAATTTGCCAATTTATCTGTTTTTAATTGAAACGGTTCTAACAAATTGGCAATCTTATCCAGTTTCTCGCAAATCTCAAGTTTTCAGCAATATTGAATTGTATAAAATGCTGCAAATTTACAAATGTTTCTGTGAGTGTTAATCGATATGTTTTTACTTTGTAATAGTAATACTACTTGTATCAAATGTATAGTGTTTCTGGCCAGGAAGGCGCATTGGTGTTACCTGTTAGGCCTTCCTGGTATAAAATAAAATATGTATGTATATACAAAAATGTTTTACATAGTTAAATACTTACTTTACGAGATAAAAAAAATATAGTAAGAATTGATTTTTAAGCAGACGAAAAGTTGAGATAACGAGTCTCGAGATATTGCTAGACAAAAATTAAGAAAGCTAAAATGAAACATGAAAATGCTAAAATTGAACGAAAAAGTATGGGCCCACATTTAATTAATCAGTATCAGTTAGTTATATTATCGGTCACTGACTGCTTGACTATTCTTCTTGTCAAATAATACTTAAAACAATGAGTGGTTTACCAACCGTTCATTTTTATCTATACAGTAATTTTCGTAAAAGCTACTGACCCTTTATTGAAAAAAAATGACCATTTAATTTATTATCAAAAATATATGTTGAAAATGGTAATTGGACTATTCGTCACATTGGGGTGGTCACAAAGACAATTTTTGCCATGAAAATCGCGAATACACAATATTTGGCACTCAAGTTCTCGTTACTATGATAGTTATCGTTAGTATGATGGACTTCTCGGCTGCCAGATGTTCCGTTATAGAGATTTTAGTGACTTTGTGACGAGTAATTTGTGACCAGTAATCACCGAACCGCTGAAAATACATATTAAAAAGTCACTACGTTTTGATCAGTTTATTTCTAAATATTTAAAAAAAGAATAGCCTATTAATAGGTGAGGAATTAGTAAATTTCAATGCATTTTCTTAATACTTGTAAAAGTAATTGAAACAAATTCTTACGTATTGTATGAGGGGGAGGGGGGGGGGGCTGTTAAATATGTTATATTGGGTTCGGGGATTATTCCGCAAAAAGCGATCTCGCGCACATCACTAAAATCTCGATCACGGAACATCTGGCACCCAAAAACTCCATCAATCGAAAGCGCACCCACGCGAAATATTGTAATAACGACAAATCGAGTGCCAGATATTCCGTGGCAACGATTGTTGTGCGCGCGATCGCAATTTGCGGAATAATCTGTTTACCGTTATATTGTTATCATTTAGAATTAGATTAAACGTGCTTTCGAACATTTTTATAAGATTTTATTATTTATACGTTCGCTAGACATATCTTCCTAAAC
Organism: Arctopsyche grandis; assembly: GCF_051622035.1. Taxonomy (NCBI): domain Eukaryota; kingdom Metazoa; phylum Arthropoda; class Insecta; order Trichoptera; family Hydropsychidae; genus Arctopsyche; species Arctopsyche grandis. The sequence continues at coordinate 621,716 of NC_135357.1, forward strand.
TCTTCTAATCGTTTTTGTAACTTTGCCATTTTGCAAGATTTGACCCCCGATACAGATTTTTTCAACCACATATGTACAGTAAAAAATATCGATCGAGTATATTTGCATTGAAAAAGTCATATGTTGAGCATTTTTTTGCAAGTCATAATTTTAGACATAAATCAGATTAAGATCTATACATTTAAACGTGCTGTCATTCTAGAAATATAATGAGATGTTGCATAAAGTCCAATGCACTGGGTAAAGTCCTGGAACGTTGCATGCTCGGTATACCGAGGAGGGGCAAATTGCAAAACACGTGGGTGAGAGTTACAAGAGTAGTGGATCGAATGTGAACAGGAGAAGTGGTACCCAAGAGAACGAGGACAATGATAAAGAATGAAGGTTCAAGAGATGATGTATCTACTTTTATGTACATTAGACGGTCTACAGAGTGAGAGCCAATCTAAACTAGTGTTTTTATCACATTAGGGTTGAATTAATGATTTTAATTAGGCATATTTAAATGTGGTGGTTAAAATTATATGCATACGACAACAAATTTACCCGATAAATGATGTAAAAGCTGGAGACACGTTCGATTATGACGACTATACCTGTTCGACTGGCCTTACCCCAAATAATGCAATTCTTCCCGGTTTTTTTTTATAAAAAATTCTCCCTCGCATAAAAAACGTACCTATGTACATTTTTTTGCTTAAAAAAGGGCATTTTATTATACTATCTGTTTTTTTGTGAATTTTGTGCAAATCTAACGGTTTTCTCAGATACAATACAAAGGATGTGGAATCTTCTGAAGAGGATAATACCGTTACTGATTCACGAGGGTGTCTTCGTCAATGGCAATAAAAATAAAATCACGCTGCTGCCGGCTCGCGAGCGTTTAATTCAAATGTCAAGCTGTCAATGTTCGATAGAAATAAATCAATATTTAATTTATTCATGTATATCTCATGTACAATGTCGCGCCCAGTTCGTGAGATTGCTCATTTCATGAAATAGTCAAAAAACGCTCGGTTCATGAACGGCGCAAGACTGTTGCTTTATTCGTGAAATGGTCTAACTTAGGATGAAATCACGTGGCACATTGTTTTTTTTTTAGATACTTTTAAACATAAGAAAAAATGTAGCATGCCTTGCACATATTTATCCAGCAACATAGCTCGGTCGTTTTTGTTTCTGCCTAACACCGAGAAGCGCCGGGTTCGATCCCATGAGCTGATCTCGATTGAAAAGATTTTTTCTAAGTATATCCGTAGTGCTGCTGGTCAGATTTGGATATTTGTGACTACAGGTCGATCGTTTCCTATCAGATTTATTCTGATTTCATCGTTGAAACGGTTCCCGATTAAAATTGGCTAAGATCCTTCCTACCTACTATGTCACCACTATTTGAGTATGATTAATGTACAATAAAATTTATGTACAATTCATAGATGTCTCGTTAATTTGCGAGTTTTCAGTGTCTCGTAATTCAACGACTTGTGTAATAAAAAAAATGCTACATTTTGTTACATAGCGGATAGAATAGTTTTTGACAATTTTATGGTGGAACCGTTTCAACAATGAAATCAGATAAATTGGCAAACTTTGATAGGAAACGATCGACTATATATCCAAGTCTATCCAGCAGCACAGGATCGAACGCGGTAAACTCTCGGTGCTTAACATAAACGCTTCGATCCCACGAGCTGACCTCGATTGAAAACAATTTTTCCGAGTACAACTGTAGTGCTGCTGGTCAGACTTGGATACTTGTGACTACAGGTCTGTCGTTTCCTATCAGAGTTTGCCAATTTTTCTGATTTCATTGTTGAAACGATTCCCGATTAAAATTGGCTAAAAACCTTCCTACCTACTATGTCACCGCTATTTGAGTATGATTAATGTACAATTCACAGATGTCTCGTTAATTTGCGAGTTTTTCAGTGTCTCGTATTTCAGCGACTTGTGTAATAAAAATGGTGTATTGTTTGTAATTGGCCAGGAAGGCGCATTGGGGTTTACCTGTAAGGCCTTCCTGGTATAAAATTCAATAAATAAATATTCGTCCGTCCCAAAACCACCCCCTGGATTATTTTCGGTAAAATTTTATCCTTGTATTTATCCTTGCTTAACTTGATCATATATTTGAAGAAATGTAGGAGAACCCCCACAGCGGGGAGCCCAGCACACGACGTGGCGTTCTTCCCTGTGTGCTTTCGCCCTTACTCTCATTTTTAATGTTATTCAAACAAACCTTGCACCGTTCATGAACTAAGCATTTTTTTACCAATGAGCAATTTCACGAATTGGCTGTAACATATACACTTATAAAAAATGTCACCAGCAGAATATACTAGTGGTTAGCATATAATGCATAATGCAAAGTGGTCACAGGTTCAAATCTCACTGGTGTCTTCTGGCCAGACCTTGGATTTGGGACTCCAGATCAATCGTTTCCAAATTTATCGTACTTATGCAGTGGTTTTCAACCGCCAGTTTTGCGGTTCTTTTGAAAGATTACACAGGATGAGCGATACATTTTTCTCATATTACTATTTGTTTGCTATTTTAATTTTAAATTGTATATTTCGTCGTCGTATACAACTTTTTCGTATATTTCGTCGTCGAGTTTGTATAACCGGCAGAATAGACTAGTGGTTAGCATATAATGTTTTGATCAAAGTGGTCACGGGTTCAAATTCCACTGGTTTCTGCCGGTCAGACCTTGAATTTGCGACTCTAGGTCGATCGTTTCCAATTAAAGTTTGGCAATTTATCTGTTTTTCATTGAAACAGTTCCAAAAAGTTGGAAACCTTACCAATTTTCTTGTAAATCTCGAGTTTTCAGCAATCTCGAAGTTCGCTGAATTGTATAAAATGCTGCAAATTTACAAATTTGACCATAGATGTCTCTGTGAGTGTTAATTGATATGTTTTTGTAAAATACTAATAATACTTGTATCAAATGTACAGTGCTTCTGGCCAGCAAGGTGCATTGGGGTTACCTGTTAGGCCTTCCTGGTATGAATAAAAAATAATCCAAAAATTAAATTATGAACGATTTAAATGTCTTCGGTTTTTCCAATACGTCATTGGTCAATGGTACATGTATAATATATTCATATGCAGATTTGTTGCTTTGTGACAGTAATACAGTAGGGAAAGGTGATTTTAATAAAACTGAATGCATATATGAAAATGTTATGATCTTTTCGATTGTAAGCGCGTTTTAGAAGGGCTCGGAGCCCAGAATTGGAGGGCTCTCGTACAAAGTACTAGTGTACTTCTTCGTTATTAATTCAATATACTGTAAAGTAATGGTTTGAAAATGGTCCGAGTTATTTGAACGATTTTCTTTTCAACTGTAGTAATAGCTAAAAATAGTTTAAAATCTCGCGTGAATAAATTTCTACAAAACTTGAAAACATAAAATGAAATTTACAATGAGACACGAGATACAATAATAATAAAAGCAAAAAAAAAAAAAAAAAGATTATTGGCAAATGTTTGGCGTATGTGGGTCAATATCATCTGTAGACCGGTCCAACCAGAAGGCGATCGAATATTCTGCATTATGTATTTCACAGCGTCAACTAAATAAACTAATCATTCTTTTTAAATTACAAATATACATATATGTATGTATGTATTTAATAAAGTACCGAATATTTCACACCGTAAATGCTCTCAGTGTTCAAATACGCAAAAAAAGTCTTGAATCTGTCGAAAATCACTTCATCTGTTTGTTTATTGTCTTACATAGCTAATCTAAAACTGTCATATTATGCCCATACAGTGCCGGTTTTAGGGGGGGGGGGGGGTTAGGCGCTGAATAAGTTAGGGCGCCGCTCGATGCGCCGAAGACGCTCTAAAATTAGAGCGCCAAAGGCCCTACAAAATTTTAGATTAGAGCGTCAAAGGCGCCTCTACTTTTTAAGCTCAAAAAATTGTACTCGGCAAATTCTATTCATTGGGGTGAAGGCTTATTAATTTAAAAGTTTTTCTTTCAAATAAAGTTCAAATTGTATTAAATTTTATAAAATAGCATAATTTACAAGAATTATATCCGAACATTTGGGTTGCTAAGTGAATTTTTTCCGACACTGCCTGAAACTATAGCCAGTGGTGAACGTAGTTTTTGAAACTTAAATTAATTAAAACTTATCTCTGGTCTACAATGTCACAAAATAGAGTTTCCAGTTTTGGAACTCGATCTATTGCAAATTATACTTTAATTAAAGATTTTGCTGAAATAAAGGCTCCGAAAGTTCACCTCTGAAATATAATTTTATTTATTTATTAATTTTTAGCTCCACCTGGGCTTGGGAAACTTTGCTAACCCCTTTGTCCCAGGCCCGGTAAAAGGAGGATTTTTTATATTTTTACATTTTTTATATTTTTTTTCTAGCTAGAAAAAATTGCCCGGCAATGTGCCCATACTTAATTTAATCTACAATGGCACTATGGAGATTTTCACCATTGGTTAACAATTTCGATAACGAATCCTCTTATGAACATACAATCAAATAAAGTAAAATTATTTTTGATTTAACAACACTCCTTTCAGTGTGTGTATCAAATTTGGTATGTATTTACCAATAGCGAAAGTACATATGTATGTATATGTACCTCCATAGTGCCTCAGTAAATGACATGGAGTGCAATTATAGGCAAAATAAAATTAAAAAAAAATAATCACTACCTTATATAGCTTGGATTGCTGGCAAAGTTTCATATAAATATATTTTCCTATAGATGAAAAATCAACTTGATAAATTTCCACAAAAATCTTTTTAAATACCAACAAATAGTAATAACTTACGTACATACGAAAAAGGTGTGAGATGAAAGGGATGAGAGTTGCTCAGAACAGAGACGAATGAAAGTGTGTTGGAGAGGCCTTAATCCAGCAGTGGGTGGCGAATGGCTGTGTACATTTAATTATTAAAAAACGCGGCACATTTAAATGGTTGAATATTCATTTTATCAACAGAACTACGAAATCAATCTGATTTTCTGAGTTTTTCCAAAGTTGAGACCTAACTGAATGGTGTATTTATAAGTATTAAGTTTAAGTAGAATCGTTACATACATATTGCATGTATAATGATTTCTTATAAATAGTATATAATAAATAATGATTATTTATTTGAAGTATTGCGCCAAAAAGTAGGAGGCATAAAAATATTGTAATCAAAAGATAAGTATTTAAAACAAGAGACGTTCAATTTTATCCAATTTGTTTTGTCATTGTGGAAATCTACAGTTTTCAACTTAGAACTACCAAATTTGATATAGACCAGTGATTCCCAACTGAAGTATGCGAGACTTTGTTTAGAAACCTTCTTTTTTGACCTCGCGCACCGATCATTGTTTGTTTATATAAATTTTCTATACAATTCAAAAAATACACGACAATGTCAATTTTTTTTCGATATTTCAACAATATTTTGAAAGGTGTTCTTAAATTGTCAATCACAATCGTCAATTCTTTCATTTAAAATATTTTTTTATTAATAAAATAATAATAATTTTATGATTTGACTCCGACTCCGATTCCAACTTGAACACTTTCAGTAAAGATGGACTTTTCTTGCCAACATTTAAAATTATTAGTAGTAAAAATCATAGCGATTTTTAAGATATAAAAATTAAAGATATTAAAAAGATTACTGAAAAATGACATATAATCCAATTTATGAAATTATTGATAATTAAATAGGTATAAATAAAAAGTGGGTACATTCATAGTATATGTGTATGAATTTCATACACAAACAAAATTAATTTGATAAAAAAAAATGACAATTAAAAAAAGCATGAGACGAAGAAAACACCGGTTTTGGCCAGAACACATCAAAATATGTGCAATTCAACGACTTTATTTATAATGTAATTTAAATTCATGATTTTTATAAAGAAATTATTAAATTTTAATTTATCAGTCGATTTATTTCAATAAAATCAGAAACTAGTAGACGAATTTCGTAATACTATTATTAAAAAAAAATCCCCAAAATATACATACACATTTTTTCTAGATCAATAAAACGTGATCAGTGATCGATTCTGACGACTGGGTTCGAGTCCTGTTTAGACCTGAATTGAATCAATATATGAAATATTTTTGAGGTGCTGTTTTTGCCAATTTGCCAAAAAACGAATTAGAAGCGAGAAATAAAAACAACAGCGAATGTCAGATTTTATCAACGCGTGGTCCGGCGTAAACAAAGAAACGCACGCGGGTAGAGAGGATGTTGCTAGTGACAATATTTCTTATTGACACTACCGAAAACGATCCGATATGGCAACATTGGCTATACTTCGTCTGTCTGAATGCGTAAAACTGATCGTTTCGTTTAATAATTGATCATAGATTTTAAAACCTTATCATTTCGTTACTGCTCATATTATCATTCTATTTAATAACTGATCGCATAGCAACTGACCAACACAAACTGGTAATTTATTAAATTCACTGATCAATCCATTATTTTTATCTATCAAATGTTATTTACACTCCGCGCAAAGCGAAGCTTGGTGATAAATTTTACCGGAACGACACATTGTTCGCCCTGTTGAGTCTCACTTTCTTGCAATTTTATTTATATATTTTTACAACTGTTTTCAGCGTATCTCAACGTATTGTTGCCATAAAGTTTTAATGTCAATTTCTTCCCGACTTTCAAGTAGTGCGTGTCTTTTTGTAGTGATCTGAGTGACATGACATTTTTGTCGATTACCGAGAAATCAAAATTTGTCAGTTAAATAGAGACTAATCGATTAAATAATAATAAAAAAATATATGTAATCGGAGTCGGTTGATTTTTACTTACCCCGACTCCGCTTGAAATGCTCCGACTCCACAGCCCTGGCATTTCGTCAGCCCTGACAACACAACAAATTTAATAAAATTAAATAAAATCTATACATACATAGATGAGTTGCTCTCTTTTTTTAGTGACCCGAGTGTTGAGTTTAAAATTACATTTTTGTCGATCACCGAGAAATCAAAATTTGTCTGTTAAATAGATACTAATCGATTAAATAATGAAAATAATAAAATGTAATCGGAGTCGGTTGATTTTTACTTACCTACCCCGGCTCCGCTTGAAATGCTACTGACTCCACAGCCCTGGTGTATTCACCCCAGCTCCCCACCCCCCCCCCTCCCTCCACCCCCTCTCGTCAGCCCTGACAACACAACAAATTAAATAAAATTAAATAAAATGTATACATATGTACATACATAGATGTCTCAAAATGAGTTGCAACTGCACTCGAGACACATGTATGTAAATAGAGACCGCTTCGGAAAAACACAGATTGCAATTACCGACTGGTTTGCAATTTTTTCCGATGAGGCATATATGTATGTACTTTCCGAGCCAAATAGATATTGTATACGAGTATGCATGCATATGTACATAATATAATATATGCATGTAAAAAGTATGTAAAAAGTGCAAGGCATTAATTTAGTGGTGTGAGTTGCGCAACTCTGTCTGGAGGCTGTCTGCTCGACTCGAACTCGGGTGACCCCAACGAGAGCGGCCGAAGGCTCTCCACACGCCTTCCCAAACTGTGGTTCGACTCCACTCTACAAGTATATAGTCTATCCGCTATCGATTGCTCGGAGCCTCTCAAGTCTCCACTCTCTGTCTCTGTCTGTCTGGCCTGAGCAGTGTATAAAACATTTCATATCTCGTACATTATGGTGTGTATTACTTATTTATTTATTTATTTCTTACATATATAGCAACGTGGTCTAGTGGTGGGTGTTGAATTATTTCGTGCTTGATGTCACGGGTTCGATTCCCACTAAGAGTCTCGTTGTTGGCCAGACCAGACCTATAAGTCTATAGTCTATCCGCTATCGATTGCTCGGAGCCTCTCAAATCTCCACTCTCTGTCTCTGTCTGTCTGGCCTGAGCAGTGTATAAAACATTTCATATCTAGTACATTATGGTGTGTGTTACTAATTTATTTATTTATTTTTTACATATATAGCAACGTGGTCTAGTGGTGGGTGTTGAATTATTTCGTGTTTGATGTCACGGGTTCGATTCCCACTAAGAGTCTCGTTGTTGGCCAGGCCAGACCTATAAGTCTATAGTCTATCCGCTATCGATTGCTCGGAGCCTCTCAAGTCTCCACTCTCTGTCTCTGTCTGTCTGGCCTGAGCAGTGTATAATACATTTCATATCTAGTACATTATGGTGTGTGTTACTTATTTATTTATTTATTTTTTACATATATAGCAACGTGGTCTAGTGGTGGGTGTTGAATTATTTCGTGTTTGATGTCACGGGTTCGATTCCCACTAAGAGTCTCGTTGTTGGCCAGACCAGACCTATAAGTCTATAGTCTATCCGCTATCGATTGCTCGGAGCCTCTCAAATCTCCACTCTCTGTCCCTGTCTCTGTCTGTCTGGCCTGAGCAGTGTATAATACATTTCATATCTAGTACATTGTGGTGTGTATTATTTATTACATACATATATAGCAACGTGGTCTAGTGGTGAGTATTAAATTCTTTCGTGCTTGATGTCCAAGTCTGACCAGCAGCACTACAGATATATTAAAAAAAAAATCAGAAAAAACGTCATTGATACGATGCAAGCAGTAGTATTTTTGTGGCGCATTAGGAATTCCTGTAATGCCACAATGGTCTGTTTAGAATTAACAAATTACTCTGTAATGTATACATATGTAAGCCGATTTCGCCTTGCACTCGGCCAAAACTTATCTGAACATGCGCTGCTGTATAGTATGAATAGTAGTAGTGGTTTTCGTGCACTGCCGTTCCGGGCTGAATAGTATAAACAGTCCTTTATTTGTACTGATAATAGATGAAAAAGCCGTTTACAGTCTATGTGAAGGTACTATGACATGGCATACCAAATTTGGTGGTACAATACTAAATCGAAAACTGTGGATTTGCATAATGGACAAACATGCATTGTGTATGTAATAAGGACATATGTATATATGCACATGTTTGGCTATAGTGACGCATTTAGGAAAGTTATCGTGTTTATATGGCAAATACATATTGTAATGAAATATATAAATATAATAAATAAATAGATTCCAGTCATCCTATTCTCGTATTATTGTGTATTTATAGATGTGTATAATATCATATGTATGTATGTATATACAATCGTCTAGCCGCCTACAGAAGTTTCCGAGTATCGATCTCCTGACGGGTATACGACTACGTATACCGAGTGGGGTTTTACAATACCGGTTTATCGGTAAACCGGTAAATCGCCTGAAAACATGCTCACACTCTTGAATATGCTTGTTTTACAAAAATAGACTTGGGCAAACACTTTTTTTGATTCCCTTACAATTCTATTATAATCAGGTAACTAACACCTGTTATTAAAACATTAATATAATCATAAGGCAAAGTAAGAAGAGGTATGTAAAAAGTATGCTAAGACTTCGAAAGTCGCGGAATTTGGAAACTCGTCTTTACCCGAGTGCTTATCATTCTACGAAAATTTCTTGCAATTTTTGATATAATAAAAATAAAACATTTTGTTTATTTAATAATATTTTGCGCCTTTAAAAAGCCTACAAGCTGTAACATATAATATCTTCATATGTACATATGTAATATGCTTGGATGATTATAAAAGTAACAATCGTCTCGATAAGTTGTACAACTAGTTGAGACACGAACCGTTTTATGACTTTATGATTCTCACATGAAAAACTTTCTACTTATAATATATTTATATATGTATACCAGGAAGGCTTAACAGGTTATCCCCAATGCGCCTTGCAGGCCAATTACAATCTATATACAGTTTTTATAATAATTTTGACAAAGCATCATAGAGACATCTATGAATAATTTTTCATAAATTTTTGATAAACTTACATTTTTGGAGCATTTTTTTATATATAAATCGTCAAATTTCGAGATGCTTGGAAACTCGAAATTGGCGAGACATTTATGGAAAAAATTCCAGCATTTTTATACAAATCAGCCAAATTCGAGATGCTGAAAACTCAAAAATTGAGAGAAATATGGTAAAGGTTGCCAATTTGTTAGAACCGTTTCAATGAAAATCATATAAATTGGCAAATTTTGATAGAAAATGATCGACCTGGAGTCACAAAGCAAGGTCTGGCCAGCAGCAGCCAGTGGGAGTCAAACCCTTGACCACTATGTTCGAAAGCATATATTTCCACACTGTTGGTTAGGTTAAGTTAAGTTATATACTGTATACGGGCGAAAAATCGCTCCGATAAGTTGTACAACTAAATTTTCTTTCATAGTTAATGGCAGTACATAGAAGAATATGCGATTCTTATTAATCAGCCAAGATGGATATTTTGATAGTGATATTATACATATTCGTGTATATGTATATGCATTATTTTCAATTTTGTGGTCATGGGTTCAATCCCTGGTGAAAGGACCTTGGATATGCGACTCGAAGGTCGATCGTTTCCTACCAGAGTTTACCGATTTATCTAATTCCATTGAAACGCGACGGTTCCAAAAAATTGGCAACCCTGTCCTATCTCTTTCGCAAAATTTGAGTTATTCAGCATCTCAATTTTCGCTGATTTGTATAAATGCTACAAATTTGTCCATGGATGTCTCTATGGGTGTTTATATTTGCCTTGTATAATATGTTATTACAATACTTATGTAGTGTTTGATCATATATGTATGTCACGTTTAATGTAAATCAATGGGTGTATAATATATAATTAATAATTCCCAATCCATATAGCACACTCGTCGCTTTGGAGCAAATAGCTAAGACGAGCGTGCATGATTGATTGAATAAAATAAATTCAAAGCGAAACTTTTTATCCAATTGTAATCGATATTTATTTTTTTCCGACTGCCAAGATGATTCGAATGAAATATACTTAGATGAAAGACCTACTACCTATACCCACTATGCTCGGACGATTGTACGGGTGATAAATCGTCACGATAAATTGTACAACTAGTTGGCCTCACAAGATTAAAAAAAAGTTAAATTAAAATTAAACGAACTAACCTATATTATTATTTATTATACTTGTAGTTGGGGTATCGCCCGTTTGAGGGACACTATACGTATGTATGCACATAGCCCCAATAAGTATAACGTGTCAGTAGGAAGTTGTTTTGATATGCAAATTTGGGGGATATAAAAAATGGCAGCTAACGACAATTATAATAGCGATGCAAACAAACAAAAAAAAATAAACAACACTTCCTTTTTTGTCCCAGAAGTCCATGTACGCTTTTCGACCAAAACGAGAAACAACCGTTATGGAAGAAGTTTTCGTTTAAATTATGGAGTAGCTTTCAAAATTTGCAAACGCGTCAATGCTGCCAACGTAAAATTCGCAGCGATCAAAGCAGTATATGCATGTTTATAAAATAATATAAGTAAATGCATACATACATATGTACAAGGGGACAGGAGATCTTAATCGCACTACTTCCGGTCGTTCGATTTAAATTTAACTTTCACTGACATGTTACTATGATACGTATATAATATAATATGATTATTATATCAATAGTGGTTCTGAGAATACAACCATAAAAGTGCAAAAAAAAAATATATATATATATATATATATATATATATATATATATATATATATATATATATATATATATATTAAATGCAATGAATTTACTGCCATATTAATTTAATCCTATTAATTTTAATTATTCGCCTACGAGTTTATATTAATTTAAATAATATGCCTAGAATATGTTTATTATTTTAATTAACCCTCCCTCACCGAAGTGGGGTATGCAAGTGCCCCAATTTTTACGTTTTTCGTAATAACTATATGGTTTTCAAAGCTATACACCCTACATTTCTTGTATTCCTAGAATGAACTACAAAAAAAATTATTTTAATAGATTTTGTATGATTTAGAAAAGGGGTACATCGTAAAAAAAATAGATTTATACGTTCCAAAGTATGATTTAAAGGCGGTGGCGATAAGTCATGTTATTGACTGTTCGCTTGCATATTCTTGTTGATCGATGAATCAATGCGAGAGAACGAGACAGCTATATTTTCGTAAGATATTGTTTTCGTCGCTTTTGGCGCGTGGCTATTGAGTCATGCAGTCGCCTGTTGGCCTTAACTATGTACGTTTGCATGTCGATGTTTGTCGTCAAAAACATGCTATAGGACTAAAACTTTTTTATATCGATGTATAAAATGATTAGTAAAATATATATTGAACCCATTTGTATTGATAAAAGCTGTATTTTGATTGAAAAATACTGGGGTCTTACTCGATCTCGGTTCGGGACACTCGTTCGATCTCGACGCTCTGTCCTTCAAAGGTTTAAATGATTATTAAAATTTATATTTCAAAAATTAAATTTATATTAGGATCGACTCTGATTAGTATGGCTTAATATGGAAATAAATCAATGAATTAAGAATAATGATTTTAATTTAAATACTGTGATTCAAATTGCCTTCTATAAAAATTGTTTTCTAGTATAGAGATTTAATATACATATATAAACAATAGTATGTATGTAGTGCCAATTATCGAATAACAATTTCACCTTAGGCGACGCATGGTGTATACTTTTGACGTATCTATTGCTAATTAATTTTGTCTTGGGCAACGCCGGATATATCTGCCGATTGCTAACACTACATAATAATAAAAAAATTATAATTACAACTTATATTAATAAGTCGAAACGTACGCGTTTAATAACTTTTTGATATTGAGTATATATTTTGAAATATGATATATAAAAGATATTCCAGATTGCCAGCCGAACTATATACAATGCTTTTAATGAACTCAAACAATTTTCACATTTAATATCTTCTGCAGATGTTGCAAAATTGGAATTGATTTAATGTAACACGTACTTCTACATTGCGAACGAGGAATATTAAATGATTAAATAGAGCCCATTATCGAATAATTTTAGTCTGGGCGATTCCTGGCATATTTTTACAATAATGCCGGAATTTTCGCGTATGATAATTAAACACTGGACAAAAACATATCCAATTTGATAAATGTATATATACATAGTACTTGCTTAAATACCCGGCTTCGCCCAGGTGTAATTTATATAATTGTATTTAGTTTTTCGTTTTAAGTTGCATCATTTGCCTAATTTAGGCACCTGGAATGATATCCGAGAATAAATAGGCATAATTATCCAATAGCAATCTAATCGCTGCAAGATTTTTGCAGCTACTGCTTAACAAATCGTAGTGGTGTCGATTATTTTTGATGTCTTCATGAAATGTAAGAAACTCGACTAATGAACTTGAAAATGAATAATGATATGTTTCAAACTCCATACATACATATGAAAAAACAATTAGTTTTAGAAGGTACAGTGATTTTATCTCACGCTTTTGTATTTTTCATTCAAATTTAAAAAAATGAATACGTCCTTAAAAAATATTGTATTAGTAACTATAAGATTGTATTATTATAGTTACCAATATAGGTACTATTTTCATGAGGTAAAATACGCCTTCGTAAGAAACAGACATTGTAAATACAAAATTTCCTTGAATGAAATAACACTTTTTGACTTTCCTCACCAGTGATCAAATATTGTCAAATGATATCTAAAATGCAGAGGATTAACTGACTTCCTTTAGGTTATATTTGAATTTTCATGTAATACCCTCTCTCTTATCGTATAAAAACACTTTTTAAGTTACACGGTTTAATAAATTCTTGTTTTTCATTCCCCATTATTAAAAGTGTCATTGTTTATTGAGCAAGTATCTTATTGATCAATTGATAAGGTAACCAAGTAAACAAAAAGCCGCAATGCAATATAATTTATTTGATTTACAACCCCCATTTGATTTACTAACTCTCGTTAGTAAATTAAATAGGGGTCGGGGAAGGAGTTTTAATAGAATATTGTAATTTTCGAAAATATATAGCCTATGTGCAAATGTACTATCGATTGTTCAGGCTAATTAGATGGGTAAGAGGCATGGATAGTTTAAAAATACATACGATAACACATTTCTAATACAGACTTACTATTACTAATACAGAAGTATTATTTATTAAGAAAAATATATTTTTTTTTGTTTTGAGAATCTTTAATGATTTTCTTACATTTATACAACTGTCATTAGAGCTTTTATAATGTTATGTTTGAATCCTCACGGGTAATTTCAAAGTCAATGACGTATTTTAACTAATTTTTTATCGATATTTTCAAATCATTTGCCTCATTTTATCTATCCTCAAATTTGTATGGTCAATAGTTCAAAGAACGAAATTTTGGGTGGTTTTACATATATATAAAAGCCTTAAATTTCATTAAACGTCTTTTAAGTTTTGAAAGTGCTCAGATTACTATTCGATTGTGGTCATCGAGTGTTAGAACGAGAGTCTGTTCACAATATTTGGGATATAAAATTCTATGTGAAATTTTAATCGAAACATTTTTTTATTGTACTCGAAAAGCAATTTTTATATCAATCAAAGTGCCAAGGCGGTGACCTAACCCGACTACACCACTGCATATATGTATATATGTATGTAAAATAAAAAATATATATGAAAATTTTGCCCACAGAAGGCAGTCGCTTATTTTCTACGTGATTTTTTTAAATTAAAGCACGTAGACAATCAGCAACTGGATAATCGAGAGTTTCATATACTTGTAATCATATATGAAGCACACAAACAGAAATGACAAGCTATGTACCTAATTGTTGTTAAAATTTTCTAAGAATCTAAATACTTTATAAGAATCTTATCAGATTACTATTCGATTGTGGTCATCGAGTTTAAGGGCGGTTTCAGACTAGCGTTTTATACGCGCGTATAATCTCGTTTTTTGAAGTGCATGTAGGCGCGTATAGGCGCGTCGTTTTCCATACGCGCAACTCGTACGAGCGTAGACGCGCTTATAAGCTTGTATTATCCATGTTGATACTAAATCACCACTACCGGTTCGAGCGAAAACGCCGGAATAAGCCCGTGTACGCGCGTCCGGTTTTTTGAAGCGCGAAAAGTAGCGCGCGTGTAAGCGCGTATGCCGAAACGACCGTATACGCGCAGAAAAAAACGCTAGTCTGAAACCGCCCTAAGAACGAGAGTCTGCTCACAATATTTGGAATACAAAATTTTAGTCAAAATATTTTTTAATTGTACTCGAAAAACAATTTTTATATCAATAAAAGTGCCAGGGCGGTGACCTAACCCGACTACACCACTGCATATATGTATGTAAAATAAAAAATATATATGAAAACTTTACGTGATTTTTTTTAAATTAAAGCACGCAGACAATCAGCAACTGGATAATCGAGAGTTTCATATACTGTAATCATATATGAAGCACACAAACAGAAATGCCAAGCTATGTACCTAATTGTTGTTAAAATTTTCTAAGGATCTAAATACTTTATAAGAATCGTATCAGATTACTATTCGATTGTGGTTATCGAGTGTAAGAACGAGAGTCTGCTCACAATATTTGGAATACAAAATTTTAGTCAAAATATTTTTTAATTGTACTCGAAAAACAATTTTTATATCAATAAAAGTGCCAGGGCGGTGACCTAACCCGACTACACCACTACATATATGTATGTAAAATAAAAAATATATATGAAAACTTTACGTGATTTTTTTTAAATTAAAGCACGCAGACAATCAGCAACTGGATAATCGAGAGTTTCATATACTGTAATCATATATGAAGCACACAAACAGAAATGCCAAGCTATGTACCTAATTGTTGTTAAAATTTTCTAAGGATCTAAATACTTTATAAGAATCGTATCAGATTACTATTCGATTGTGGTTATCGAGTGTAAGAACGAGAGTCTGCTCACAATATTTGGGATAAAAAATTTGATGCGAAAGTTTAGTCGAAATATTTTTTAATTGTACTCGAAAAACAATGTTTATATCAATCCACGTACCAGGGCGGCGACCTGGCATGATTACACCACTGTATATTTGTATGTAAAATAACAAAATATGAAAATTTTGCCTACAAAAGGCAGTCGCTTATTTTCTACGTGCTTTTTTTTAAATTAAAGCACGTAGACAATCAGCAACTGGATAATCGAGAGTATCAAATACTGTAATCATATATGAAGCACACAAACAGAAATGCCAAGCTGCGAACGAACAGACATACTGCTTTGCGAGGCTTGAAATGAGGTATGGAAGACGTTTTCCACGTGGTGTATGTATGTATTTATATATATGTATATACGTAGATAAAGTGCATGCGATATGTGTGTAGATAAACGTGGACAATGACGTGTAGAGATAGATATAATAGATTGGCGAGTGGGTCACGGAGTGTCGGTCGATGCGAACGGGTCTACTAGCATCGGGTATAATACGACACGCGGTCGCGGTAATGGTCGTACTATTATATACACTAGCAGTGTTAGTGCTAGTGCTAGTGTTGTAGTGTTAGTGCTAGTAGTGGTAACGCTAGCAGAGCTACTGCTCTGAGTCTAGACGGGCCACGGGTCACTGACCTCGCAATCCGCAATCCGCAATCCCGCTAGCGAATTCGTCTGCCAACACCAGTCGTGCACAACCATCGACGCTCTGTGTCGACTCCTCAAATTTACCAGACGCGACTTCGAAAAAGTCCATTTCGATTCAAATCCACACTTGTCTAGGCTGAGTCAGTATCATCAGTGCTAGTGTATGGGGGTGGACTATTTTAACCACCCTAACCAACTATGACGATCGCTAAGATCATTTAAAGATGTATACATTATATGTATGCATGTATATATGCAAAACAAATTGGAGCCCTTGGATTTCTTTGGGTGTTTACAGAACGACACAATAAAGTTTATGACTTTTATTAGGAAGGATGATTCCGAGTGCAGACTGCAGACCATAATAAGGTATTCTATATCTGTGCTGCTGCACATTTAACCGTTAATAGTTAATTTTGCTTGTGCATAATGGAATAAAAGTGTTTTCTCTTTATCTGCTACGTACTCGACTGCGATCTTTTCGAAGTTGTAATCGTCGAAAACAATTTTCAAGGTTTGTATAATTTTTGAAATATATGAATTTTTAGCATTCTAACAACAGGTTTCCGGAAACTTTTGATTTTTAACAACGGGTTTCCGGAAACCCATGGAAACCATTAGGGTGACACCACTGCATGTACGCCCTGGACATCAGACATGTGGTTCTAGGACACTTACCCCTAGACATCTACCCCCGGCCAAAAACCCCGTGGACGTTAACCTCCCGTGCAAATAGGTGTGGTAGATCAAATTGAATTTCAATTTATATACAATATTTAATTTCAATTTATTGTTGTAAATAGAATACATATCAATTTAAAAGACTTTTAGTCACCAGTTAGCGTTTGCGTTCTGTAGTATTAAATGTAAATTTTAATTGAAGTATATATATATTATTATATCCTTGATGGAATTTGTAAAATCGAGAAAAGGAAAAGAAAAAGAGATTAAAATACAATTGATTTTGGAGTTTTGTATATTTTAAATTATTATTATTGATTACTGATTTTTTATTATTGATTATTGATTTCAAACACAAGTGCATACATACACAAAGTTCCATAAAAGCATATCTCTAAGATTAGGTACGACTTTCAGTAGAGAAAATATATTTCAAAAATACAATTTTGTTCAATTTACTACACCTACTTACAACCTGTGTACAAAGTTTCGACTCAATCTGTTTATCAGTACATAGTTTGGTTGAGGTAAAAGAATACAAACTAACATACAAAGACGAGACCTTCAAATGAAGGGACTACATAGCTACTTTCAGTAGAAAAAAAAATACTAAAAAGCACTGAGTTGTTTCTTTAGTCTTAGCTTAATTTGAAGAAAACAAATTAGATGTAAAATAATATAAACGGAAGCTACTTCCGTTTGACTAATAATTAAGAAAAATGCTTACACTTTCTCAACAAATTTCTCAACACAATTTGGTCAATTTATGTCTGTATGATGCAAATATCGTAGATAAAGATCTCTACTATTGATGAATTGAGCGGAATCTTGCTCTAAAAAGTGTCCAAAAATGTTGAAAACCTTTTGTTTCTTCTCAATCGTGCAGGTTTTAAACATGTATTTTTGCGATTTTGTTCATTCGAAATCTATTTGGGATAATACCATCTAAACTAAATATCTGTAATTTAACCAGAGAGCTTTTTGACATTAATCAAAAGAGAAAGCTTTCAATTTGTTAAAGAGATTGAAAAATTAATAATATAAAATTACATACGTACATAAGTATTGTAAGAAGGTAGGTAATTCCGTACAGCATGTCTCAAACGAATCGTGTCTAGTTTCTAGAATCAATACAAATGATACGATTCATTTTTAATGACTACTTGTAACATGTTTCTACGATAGTATTGTATAAAACTGCATGTCTGGAAATGTATCGATTGATGAAATCGGCCGAAACGAAACATGTCGCGTTAGTGATACTCAACATGAAACTGAAAATTCATTTAAATCTCTATGCCAAAATAAAAATAAGGGTGACTAAATTTTAGTAGTGATTTGCATATTTTTGCGGATATTCGTTGATTAAAATTGGGTTATTTGAAAAAAAAAGTCTGCAGTGAGTATCTAGGACTTTAAATTCTATGCTGTCATCTAATCGAATAGCTTCTGTAATATTCAGTTAACTTGTCGTTCGTTTGCGACATTAAAAAAATATAATCCAATTCAAAATTTGGCAAAAAAAATCACAGCAATTATTATACAAGATCATATTTTAAAGCTTCAATTCCATGAAATTGTCCTGAGATGGTATTAAGAAAAGCCTACTACTACATATTGTATAATATTTCTAAGAATCATTAAATCAGTTGGAATTTTTGTACTAAAATGGCTCTTTGGCATGAGAAATCCAGTGTGTAAAATTTTATGGTAGAGTCGAAGTTAATACAAAGTACTTTTATTTATTTAATCACATTTGGGCATACATTTTTATACAAACGTTAAAAATTATAAATAAGAAATGTGATTCAGTAATAATATTTAAGGAAATGTAGAAGTCAAGTGTCAAAATTTACGCTTCAACCGATACAAAACTGTCATACGACAGATTAATCAATCTAATATTCATGTACGTCATAATGAATGTGTAAAAAAGCTACATAAATACATTTATGTGAGATTATTTGTAGAATATTGTATCACAAGTGATAGGCCAAATGAAATGTCATCATTAAAATTTAATTTAGTTAAATCTTATGGGCATGACTTTTTAATAATACGAAAAAAAATACATTTACTTAATTAATTTGAATTACTGTTAGTTTTTATATTTGCAGACTTGGTATTTTCTTAAAACTTAAATTGACAAATGTTTTACTAAAAACATCTACAAATGTATGAAAAGATTATATATTATTAATTTAATTTAAATGTCAAATCTGTGATTAGTTCAACAGGAAACGTGTTTGAGTTATCAGTAGGATGCTCAAAGGTTCGAGACCCGCTGAGGGCGAATTTTTTTTCTAAAGTTTTAATCTCGTATCGTATGTCATATTATATATGTATGTATGTTTCCTTAAACAAACTGATATAATTGGCTTATTATCAATATAATTAAAGCAAAAAATCAGTTTTTTTGAAATTTTGGAACTACATAGTTTGGGATTTCAGTAAATTTTGAATGGTTGGTTGGCTTGTGAATGGATAGCGACTGACAAAATGGTTTAGGATCGCTGCCCAGCTGTGGAGTTTGAGGTAGCCGCGGTTAGATATGGTTTGAGAAGCGTCGGCCGTTATTCAAGCAAAAGATATCACAAGTATACACAAGTTTCGTCTGGCATGGCATTTTTTGTCTCGGCTTGGTGTGATGTGGTGTAGTGCGGTGTAGTGTGGCATGGCATGGCATGGTATGGCATGGCATGGCGTGGTATGGCGTGGCGTGGCGTTGCAATGTGTCAGCGTAACGACTGTACGGTTTGTTGTGTTGTGACGCCATAACGGTCTGAAGCTGACCATCAACAGTTTCACTTTCGACTGTCTGACTATTATCATATTATATACAGCACGCTTGCTGATTTCATATTGTATTCACAGCCCATACGCCTACGGTCTCATTGCACTTTGAATTTGACTAAAACGTGTTACTTCAGAAAATTCATACAATAACTAGTCGATGTATACACATATTATATGAAGCGTTCATTAGTAAGATAGTCGACTTTGATTTAGCACAATCCAATAAAAGTTTGCACAGTCCAAAATGTAACTGCTTTACTAGTGGATATGTGCACACCAGACACGTAACTCATGTTGTCAAATAGTTCTTAACCGAATCGTGATAGAATGACGTACAAAGTTTTATACATTGTCACATCTTCTTTAGTAAAACTATGCACAATCGAAAGTGCATATATCTACATATATAGAAATTAACTGTTCTACTGGTAAATACGTGCACATCAGCCTCGTAATTTATGTTGTCAAATATAATAGTTCTTGATGAATTGTTTCTTATCCTAATCGTGATATAATGAGGTACAAATTTTTTTACATTTTCACATCTCATTTAGTAAGAGTATGCACAATTGAAAGTGCGTATATCTATATAGAAATTAACTGTTTTACTGATGAATATGTGCATATCAGCCTCGTAATTTATGTTGTCAAATATAGTAGTTCTTGGCGAATTGTTTCTTAACCTAATCGTGATAGAATGAGGTACAAAGTTTTATACATTTTTAAATCTGATTTAGTAAAAGTATGCACAATCGAAAGTGCATATCTATATATAAATTAACTGTTTTACTGATGAATATGTACACATCAGCCTCGTAATTTATTTTGTCAAATATAATAGTTCTTGATGAATTGTTTCTTATCCTAATCGTGATAGAATGAGGTACAAAGTTTTATAAATTTTTAAATCTGATTTAGTAAAAGTATGCACAATCGAAAGTGCATATCTATATAGTAATTAACTGTTTTACTGGTGAATATGTGCACATCAGCCACGTAATTTATGTTGTCAAATAGTTCTTGACGAATTATTTCTTAATCTAATCATGATAGAATGAGTTACAGGCATTTATACATTTTCAAATCTGATTTAGTAAAAGTAAGTACAATTGAAAGTGCATATCTACATAGAAATTAACTGTTTTACTAGTGAATATGTGCACACCGACCATGTATGTAGTTTATGTTGTCAACCGTGAAATAATATAATATAAACTAAATTAATCTGATTTAATAAAAGTATGCACAATTGAAAGTATATGTATTATATAAACGGTTTTATTGATAGATGTGTAACATCAGCTATATAATCTATGATGAAAATCTATTTCTTAGCCTAATATGACCTATACCTACATATTTACATTTGTATGTATATACATACAACGCTTTTGAACCTGTGCAAACTTTGATTGCAAAAAATAGATTTTTTCACAATGACTATGTTTACACTGTCTGATAAATTGATAGATTTATCGGGAATAGCAGTCATTTTTTTACACGATGCTATTACTAATATCTCACATAAATATACATATCAACTGGTTATTGTATTCATTTGCTAAATTTAATCGATATGTACATGTATGTACATATATTATACACACACACAAGTATATATGAAATTGATTAATTTGTTGAAGCGTGAATTTTGACACTCGTCGCCTATAATTTTCGCTGGACTTTTACATTTACATAAATATTATTACTAATTTATACACACTAAGTTTTACGGTTTTTATAAAATTGTACTAAAATTGTTCAAAATGTGAATATTTTAAATACATTAATTTTTGAACTCTTAATATAGACATATTTTCAAGTATTTTTGTATATACTTTTTAATCAAATGTAATTAAAATTTGAATGTATTTTTAGTGTAAAATGTCCATAGGGATTACTTTGACCTTTTGTTTGTTCTATCAACTAATTCAACAAGTAAACAACAAAATTCAATTTAAATCTTATAATGCTGTATTTATTTTACCATTACAAAATTAAATCTGCGTAATATATTATACATACATGTATTTTTTTCCTACAAAATACAAGATAGACACCTGGTGAAATGCTAACCAAAAAAATGTGAAATGCCAACAATTAAGTTTGATCAACAATTTAAAATATAAGGATCAAAAAGGCATTGCAAATGCCTACTGCTCCTTTGAATTATAATCTGTGTTACTATGTATTGAACTAAAGTCGTCAAAAATTGAAAAACTATCAAATTTAAAATACTTTTAAAAAAAATGTATATGCAAGTACGTTGCTTATAAAAACCTATATGCATTTTCGAGTAATCTATGCTCATACCCAACATATATCCATTTACGCGACACTTATGTACCGTGTAAATCGAGGGATAAGGAAACTCATATACCTACATATGTATTATATGTATAATAATACTAATACTTTGAAAAGACGATATTCGATGAAAAAATTGCAATTCACATGATAAACTTCAACTTATGTTTAATGTTTAAGAACCAAAAGTTTATAGAATAAAAAAAAAAATCAATATCCACCCATATTTTAAAACTATGTATACATAAAATAATTGGTCAAAATTTCTCAGTCTGATATAAGCTGTCCTGTCTGTCATCCAGTTGTCTATCTATTCAAATTTATACTTTTTAAAATCTTTTTAATTGGTAATGGAAATTTTTTTAGCAAAGGTAAATGTAGTTTAAATATTTTTTTCGTTTTAATTCTTGAAGCTTGAATGTTTCTTTTTTATTTACTACCCCCGAAACAACTTGACTCGTTTCTATACAGCCCTAATGATTATAAATAAATGAGCAAAGTCTATAAATAAATAAATAATTTTGTTGAAAAAATGGTTTTTGTTGACTGCAGTTTGTAATGGGAGAATATTTTATTGGAAATCCGTTCGAAAATTCAAGAAGTAAGTTTGATCAAATCAGATATTTCCTATCCATATCCCAATACATACATAGTTACAAGGAAAATACTTTTTCATGACAGTCATGTACATGCTTGTACGGAACTGGTTAGTGGATTTAGTCTACAGACGTCTGCTTTTTTACAAAAAAAAAAAAAAACTGATAACGAATTTATTATTATATTATATATACCTACCAACCTACCTACCTAAATATAGATATGTAAGTCTACATGTGAACTATAAAGATAAAAAAGTCTGTATTATTCTCCTTGAAATATTATACATATATTGAGGAGGGGTGAATGATTTGAAAATAGACATAAGTGGAAGGGGTGGGGGGGGTTGGATAACAAAGCATTTGAGGACCTGTATTTCAAGTATCGATTGATAGCTTATTTGAGGAATAACTGTAATATTGTATGTGTACGTATTTGTTAGTATTTGGGTTGTGTGGGTGGGTGGGTGGGTGGGTGGGTTTGGGAGTAGGAGTCCTTGCACCTGACGACACTGTACTGAAGCTGAGGTCACTGACTGTCTGGAGGGGAGACTGTCTGGAGGTATATAACCTATGTATGTTGTACCTACTCCACTAACCAAACCCTTTCCTTTCCTCTCACATATACTCCATTTCTACTTGCTTACACGCCAGATCTCCGACATAGCAATCAGAAATGTTTATTTGATTATACGAGGATGTGACCTGTCTTAACCCCCATTTCAGGGATGGCAAGTGGGATTTCTTCAGCATGCAAGTCAGGGCTGCCAGATATTATATAAAGTGGAAATATGAATTTAATAAGCGGATATTTCAGGGCGTTGCCCGGGGTTACTGTGGTGTAAATCAGTTGGGAAAAACGACCTGAAAAACCAGTTGGGAAAATCGACCGGGAAACTGGAATTACATGGCTAACAAACACACGTGCTCGGCGTTGCTCGGGCGTTTTATATAAGAGTTCTTCGATCCCGAACTCGGAAACCTTACCAAACACTACATATAAGTAGAGGTAGGATAGTCACAGTGCTATCCATTGTTCGGCAAACCTTTAACAATGCATTTACAACCTTTGAACAATACACGGCCCCCTCAGGCTCCGGTGACTACATATAAGTTATATGTAGTTATTATTATATGATATAATAATACGTAGCTAAAATTTTATCGATTCGCAAATGCTCTGTTCTTACTAACCTATTCTCACCTGTTTATATTTCCGCTTATAAATTCATATAATATTTATTCTAAACTCAATTATAGAAATTTCCATCAATCATAGAAAAATGGTAGACCTGTCAATTTTAATAAATAGCGCTAAATTTATAATCTAACAGATATATTATATACACAAGTATGTTACACCTAATTCGTGAAATTGCTTAATTCATTAATTGCCTTGCATTGTTCATTTTTTTTTTAAATTTCATAAAATAGACAATTTCACAGATTGGATGTAATATAAATTACTTACTCAAAATTCCTCGTATTATTTTACCTTTGCTTCTCAATACGTTCATTATCATATTGCAGGAATTCCGTAATGTGCACTCACAGATGTACATATTTTCAAGCAATGCACTTTTGACACTTCACAATCGATCACTTTCAAAAAATCAATATATTCTTCAACGTTCACTATTTTTTCTATTGCAGTTGTCTTCGTGGAAGAAAAAAAACATTATACAGGACATGTTCTGGAATGTTACTTTCCACCTGAAAATAAAAAAAATAAGCAAAATCAAAATCTGGAATGTAATAAAACTAATTTGAGTACTTATTTTTGACATTAGCTTATCAGACATCAAATGGTAATTCAAAATAATTAAAAATTACACGCATACGTAATTTGATAATGTGGTGAAACATTATACATATGAAGTGAATAAAACTGTTGCGCATCAACAGTATCAATGGTGTCCCAGGTCAACACACGATAACAAGTTTAGATAATGAAATAATGCAAAAATTACTATGGCAATCAAGCATATTATGTGCTAATAATACACGTCAAATATTACTTCACTTACATGTATCAAAATTTCTTATGATAATATTAAGAATGTTTTTACACATTTATCATCTATGCCCGTTTAATACAAACCAAAATAAGTTATAAAATTGACATACATACACAGTTTATGATCAATTCTGATTAACAACTTAGTACACAATATCTCTATTTTAAATACATATACATAATTTTGGAAAAAAAAAATTAATTCAAGAATTAACAGAATTTTATTTCATCGAAGTCAGATTATCTAATTTTCCAACATATGTATGTATGTACATACAATTAAATATCATTTATATATGTATGTGTGTACATTTATTTCTGTATTTTTAATCTATATCAGGTAGGCCTAACTGGTAACCCCAATGCACCTTCCTGGCCAGAAACATTGTACATTTGATACAAATATTATACAATGTACATAAATACATATCAATTAATATCCACAGAGTCAGATTTGTGAATTTGCAGCATTTTATACAATTCAGCGAAATTCGAGATTGCTGAGAACTAGAGATTTTGCTAGAAATTGCCAATTTGTTGGAACCGTTTCAATGAAAATCAGATAAATTGGCAAATTCTGATAAGAAATGATCGACCTGGAGTCACAAATCCAAGGTCTGGCCAGCAGAAACCAGTGAGATTTGAACCCGTGACCACTCTGTTCAAAGCATTATATGCTACATATGTACATATGTACATATGCACATATATCAGTTCCTCAATTTATATGGTACATATGTAGATTGATTGTGCAAAATCGTAAAATGATACTTAAATTTATTATTGCACTATTTACTTTATACTCTTATTGTTTAGTATGTGAAAATATTGTTGTAATTTGTGATTTTTAATATTGCTATAAAGATTAGACCAAATTGCCTCATAAATTCAATCTTACATTATTTTAACACGGTAGATCAGGTCAATAAAATAAAGTAAGAAATATAAGGAAAAATAATGAAAATCTGAGAATCTTGAATCTAGTTTTCTTAAATTTTATTTGTTTTTTCTTACATATATGACTTTTTTATTGACGTAATCTATCGTGTCATAATGGATTTAGCTAATTTTAGGTAATTGAAATTTTTGAATAAGAAAGTTTGATTACTAAAATTAAGTGGTAATGGACAAAAAAACCTTACTTTTCTATAGGAATTAGTTATCAAAATAATTAATATCATATGTACGTTTTCTAATAATCTAGTATCAAATATCTAAATCCATTTTTATATATGGACAAATTTAGATAAATTAGATAATTTATTTTACAGTTCCGGTTTATGGTTTCAAACCTTGCCTTATAAACCCAATCAGGTGAAATTACACGACTGTGTAAATCAAGTAAACGTTTGTGCAAACAAAATGTATAAAATCGAGTATAATTGTTCAATTGAATTTATTTAATTACTGCAATATTTCAAAAAGGTTTGAATCTTTCAAAAGCTTCTTTATTCTCATCGGAATGATTTAAGTTTTTATTCGAAATAATTAAGATTTTTTCTGTAGTAAAAATATGATACTTCGAAATCGATTAAATTAAAATTTAAAAACTACTGAATGTTACTGTTCTGTTACTTTAAAATTAATATTTTCTTAGGTACAATCTTGAAGATATTGAAATCGATATATTTATATATTTTATTTGAAATGAAATTGTATTTTTATTAAAACCCTGATTTCGACTTTATCTTCACTCCCGAAATAATTTACTATCTATTAATAATATTCTTTTATCAATTCTAAGAAGAATACCCATGCTCATGAAGAATACCATTTTTTAGATAATATTATTGGATATGAAGTGGAGGTCTGTAACATTTTTATTATTGATTAATTAAAAAAAAGACAGAGTGGAAAATTCTATTTTATATTTGTAAATCTATCGTATATTATTTGCCATTACAATTAACTTTTATTTTCGCAAGATAGCAAATAAAACAAAAAATTGGAAATTTTTCAAAAGCTTCCGAATTTTACAGCGTTTGAATAACAGGAAAATGTATTTGTTTTAAATTAGAGCTAACTAAAAAAAAATACTTCCATTAAATTTAATATTACAAATATTCTGAATTTACCATTTTTATAGTATAAATATATTTGTTTTGCCAAAATAAATTATTTTCCCATAAACTTTTGTGGTGAAAAGATTATACATGGTTTAATTGTATGTTAGTATAAAATTAATATCTTATCATATTTCGACATTAAAGAGGCACAATTTAAAAAAATATATTTACATAGAAAACAAATAATCAGGGCAATTACGGGTTGCAAAAATATGTACATACATACATATCTATCTATATTGGTAAAAAATATGAAAAATGTTTAGTTCCAGGGCCCGGACTACTCGAGGGGCCCCGTGTCGGAAATCATACCTTCTTATTATATTATCATACTTTCTTATTCAATTATTTTAAAAAATAACGAACAGCATATATGTATTTTTATAATGGTTCTGATAGATTTTTCGCATATTAAAAATATATCTATAAGATCTTTTTGTTAGTCATAGGGCCCGGAATAATTAGGTGCGGGATTCTTCTCGATGGCCCTGCTTATATTATACGTACATATATACATATTTATGTACGGAAAACCAATTCTAAGAATGTTAATAACCAAGGGTGTCATTTGGGGGGAGGCTGGGGTGGGCAGCCGCCCCTCCTCCTAGATTTTAACGGGAATATCCACGTTGTTTAATGTATTATTATGAATTTAATTAAAATATCAATCCAACAAAAATCGAATATTGAAATTCTTTAGAACACTGGCGGTTATATTATAAATACGTCGATTTTTCGCAGAAAAGAGATGTTAACTCCCAAATATATTTTGTTTTGTTGTTTGTCTTGCTTTTAAAGATACATATATGTAAAACTCGTTTATCCTACGAAATAAATTGTTGAATAGGATTGCCTTTCTATCACTTAAAAATGATTAAATGAAATCATATACACTCATTTATATAGTACACCTCCCCCCCCCCCCCTAGAAAGTTATTCCTTACCGGTCAAAAATTTTGCCCCCCTTGGGAAAAGCTGAAAAGCTCCCCTGTTAATAAAATTTAAAATCCAAAAATTGACTGCCACAACAATAAACTTAATGCTTTCAAAACAAATTTCCTAAAATATTCTTATCTACAGCGTGTTTATCGAATGATTAACGAAGAGCTAAATGAGGTTGATCTATTCGGTATTTCCTTACATCAATTCAGGAGTCTATGTTTATTCAGGAGTCCATGTTTATTTCTATTATATATTTTTTATCCAATTATATTATATCACTTTATGTTTAATTATGCATTGTCGTATTTAGTCATATTTTAGTTTTTATTCTTTTCTTTGTCATTTGTTTGTCTATGTGTACTAGATATATTATGTATTATGTAAAAATATATAATTGGGCTCAGATGTTATTTCGTTATATTTATTTTTATGAATTTCTATATCTGAGGCCTGTTGATTTTTCAATAAATAAATGAATATCAAAAATTACAAAATATATACATACATACAAGACGAATTATGAATAAAAATAAATTTATTTTTATAGGCTTTCAGTTTATATTAAAAATTAGTACAGGCAGCTCTTATTCTAATTCGTTATTTACTGCTTGTTTTTAATTATTATTTTTTTTAAATTTTCCACGATTTTCTCCAGAATCAGGCCCTTCAAGTAGCTCTCCCACACCCCTTCTTCAAATTTGTCAGCTCTGATTGCAATCATAAAAAATTATATTCGAGTATTTGTGTATTTTACTGGGCTTTTTTTATAATAACATTTTGTTTTTCATTCGTTTGTCTATATGTAGATATATCTATTATGTATTTTGTAAAAATCTATAATTGGGCTGGGATGTTATTTTGTTATATTTATTCTTTATTTTTATGAATTTCTACATCTGAGGCCTGTTGATTTTTCAATAAATAAATATCAAAAATTACAAAATATATATGTACATACATACATAGCTATATTAAGACGAATTATGAATAAAAATAAACCTATTTTTATAGGCTTTCAATTTATTTTAAAAATTAATACAGACAGCTCTTATTCTATGCAATTCGTTATTTACTGCCTGTTTTTAATTATTATTTTTTTATATTTTTCCACGATTTTCTCCAGAATCAGGCCCTTCTAGTAGTTCTCCCACACCCCTTCCTCAATTTTGTCAGCTCTGATTGCAATCATAAAAATGTATATTCGAGTATTTTACTGGACTTTTTACATTATCTATGTACGAAGTAACAATAGATGAAGTTTTCTGAAGGCCTGAGGCCTGTTAATTTTTCAATAAATAAATAGTAAAATTGAAATTAGTCACTTATACTAAGATGATTTTTCTACACTTTGTATAATACTTAAAGTAAGCAAGTAAGCAAGCAAGAAACAATACATTTAATTAATACCCAAAGACCAAAATTTTGATTTAAGCGCCTTTTATTCAAAATGAATTTTTGTAAATTAATTTAGGTATCGTAAAGGTGCGTTTATTGCAACTTGCGATCGCCCTTAAAAAACAAAATTATATATTAAATTATGCATTGTCCTATTTAGTCATATTTTAGTTTTTATTATTTTCTTTTTCATTTGTTTGTCTATATGTAGATACTAGATATATTATGTATTTTGTAAAAATCTATAATTGGGCTCGGATGTTATTTTCTTATATTATTTTTAAGAATTTCTACATCTGAGGCCTATTGATTTTTCAATAAATAATTAAATAGAAATTAAATTAAATAAACAGAAATTAGTCACTTTTACTAAGATGATTTTTTCTACACTTTGTCTAATACTTAGCAAGAAACAATAAATTTAATTGAGCGCCTTTTATTCAAAAAAGACGCCCACGAGTTTTTGTAAATTAATTTAGGCATCGTAAAGGTGCGTTTATCGCGACTTGCGATCGCCCTTACAAAAACAAAAACAAAAAAATACAGGTCAGCTCGATCCAACATACATACATACATACGAAATGGTTACCGTCGGAAACCGTTGACGTTGTTGAGTTTGAATTCGAATGCACACGGGATCGAACGTGAAATGTGAAATGCGAGGATTCGAGCAAATGTGTTAGAAATATAAAAAAAATAGTCAGTATGTGTGTGTGTGTGTGTGTGTGTGTTTGCTAGTAGTATGAAGTGAGTTGAAGTGAAGTGATGTAATATGGAATGAAATGGCTTGAAGTAGGACGAGCGATGCGGTGACGCCTACGTAATGCGAGAGCGAGACAGAGCGAGCGAAACCGAACGAGTGTTAGAGCGAGACGAAGCGACTCGCTCTTTCGTCGGCCCGGCCCCTGACAGAGACAACTACACTGCCTACTATTATGTACTGTACTGTACTCAGTACTAGAGTACTTACTAGACTACATGCATATTATATTACATATATTATACATTCTGCAATTACCTTGCATACAATACGCAGCGCACCACTCTCAATCTATTATTACATACATACATATTTCCATTTCGATTCATTTCACATTTTACATCACTTTTCTCTTGTATTGCCTATATATGTATGTACCTATGTATTCGTCTTTTATTTTTTCCTCTTTTGACATTCAGTCTACTTAATTGGGTGCAGACATCCAAAGGTGGCACCGACAAAAATTTTCAATTTTAATATAAAACTAAAGTAAAAGATAAAAATATTTAAAAAAATTGAGGTTATAAATATTATTATTATTATTAAAAAAGCCAGTTGACAGATGCTTACCAAATTTTATACATTGGTATTAAACCAAAAGGTTTCTGAGAAAAACATAAAAAGTTTCGTTTCTCTAGAGTAAAAGTATGTACTACTTCCGGTTTAGGTAAAAATATTAAGGTATAAATATTATTATTTATACTACATGTAAAAAAAATTCAGTCCGATTTGAGGACACCTACGTATAAGAGGAGGTACCATTTCCGGTCAACTTAAAAATTTGAAAAAAAAATTACGTCGTATCGATAAGAATTTCAGTAACCAATACTAAGTTTCAGTTCGAAAAAAATAGTGGAAGAAAAATCGAACAAGTGTAAATTTGCCACTTCCAGTTGAGGGATGCTTACCAAATTTTATACATAACTTGGTTTTACGCTTAAACGTCTAGATATGAAATTTTAGTTCAATGAACTATGTAAAAGGTTTCTGAGAAAAACATAAAAAACCTCTATTCCCTAGAGTAAAAGTACTATTTCCGGTTCAGATAAAAATATTTTAAAAATATAAGGTTACTATTTCTATTACATGTAAAAAAAAATCAGTCCGATTCAGTTAGCGGTTATGAATAACCTTTATGAATAACCTTTTTTTTGCACTCTAGCTTTGTAAATAGACCCAAAACGCCCTAATTCCTGGAAAAAGCACGCTTCGTATCCGCCCTTTAGTGATCAGTGATCAGAGATCGATTCTGAGTTCGAATCAGTCAAAATCTCGAGTTAGAATTTTTGCATGATCACAAAACTTCATCTATTGTTACTTCGTACATAGATAATGTAAAAAGTCCAGTAAAATACTCGAATATACATTTTTATTATTGCAATCAGAGCTGACAAAATTGAGGAAGGGGTGTGGGAGAGCTACTAGAAGGGCCTGATTCTGGAGAAAATCGTGGAAAAATATAAAAAAATAATAATTAAAAACAGGCGGTAAATAACGAATTGCATAGAATAAGAGCTGCCTGTATAAATTTTTAAAATAAATTGAAAGCCTATAAAAATAGGTTTATTTTTATTCATAATTCGTCTTAGTATAGCTATGTATGTATGTACATATATATTTTGTAATTTTTGATATTTATTTATTGAAAAATCAACAGGCTTCAGATGTAGGAATTCATAAAAATAAAGAATAAATATAACAAAATAACAGAGCCCAATTATAGATTTTTACAAAATACATAATATATCTAGTATCTACATACAGACAAACAAATGAAAAAGAAAATAATAAAAACTAAAATATGACTAAATAGGACAATGCATAATTAAATATAATTTTATTTCAAAAATATAATGTAGATTAAATTGCATTGTAATTTATGTAGTTATTTCATTTATTCCGAAACACGGATATGTACATATCTTAAAATATAAAATCTACTTAAAGTATTTCGATTAAAGTCTATTAAATTTAGTATTCTAATTTATACCTAAACATATTATTTATTTTTATTTTAGTTGCACCTATGCTTCCCCCCCCCTCTCTCTCCCGTGTTCCATGCCTCCTCGTTGCTAAATATTTTAATTATGCAATTACACGCAGTGTATTTATTTAAAGATTACCAAATTAATAATAAATTTTTTGACATAAAAATTTATGTGAAACTCCAAAAAATATTAATGCTATTTTTTTTAACCAGTACATACATATGTACGTATCTTAGCATATGTATTTGAAAACCATTTCGAACATTTTTTTTACGACGACAGATGATTTATAGTAGTCTACTGGAAATACATAATCCATTTGGAACTTAATGTTGGTACAAAACCGAAAATTAAGGATATTTGTTTTACTACCAGATATATTTTAGAATAAATGAAGCGTTTATATGTTCATATATGTTATTCTTCATAAATATAAAATGTGTATATGTATATGTTACACATTTTATAAATCATTATAATCATTTTATGAGTCATTAAAATTATGTGGTCGAAAATATTAGTAATAAAAAAATGAACAAATTTTAAAGTGGAATTAAATGTATTTTTCTTTGTTCAATTTTATTTTTACAAACCTCCTTTACGTTTTATGTACATTAAGACGATTTTTTTATTATTTATATAAGTAATAAAAAAAATTGATTCTTTCTGTCTATACGTAATTATTACTTATATGTTTACTAAGTATTTTTTTATTTACATACATATATTTCAGGAAGGCCTAACAGGTAATCCCCAATGCGCTTTCCTGGCCAATTACAAACAATGCAGCATTTTTATTAAATAAATCGCTGAATTACGAGACACTGAAAAACTCGAAAATTAACGAGATATCTATGAATTTGTACATAAATTTTATTGTACATATGTAAATCATACTCAAATAGTGGTGACATACATAGTGGGTAGGATGGTTTTTAGCCAATTTAATAGAGGAACCGTTTCGACAATGAAATCAGATAAATTGACAAACTCTGATAGGAAACGATCGACTTGGAGTCACAAATATTCAAGTCTGACCAGCAGCATTACAGATATTTCAATCGAGGTCAACTCACGGGATCGAACCCGGCGACCTCTCGGTGCTAGGCAAAAGCCCAACCACCAAGCCATGCTGCTGGCTATTTATAATTCAAACCGTGGATTAATCAATGATGGAGTTATTTCATCAATGAAACAACGTTTTCTCAAGCTCAAAGTTGTAAATAATGATATTGACTGCTATGAATTCTGTTGGACTCATTTCTGTTTATTAGATTCTGATGAATTCAAAGCAAGTGAAATATCTGAAAATTTTAAATTAATGGAAAATTTGCAATGATTTGAAAATATCGATACAAAATTAGTTACAACACGTTATTGACCAATTAGGATTCGAACATAACCTTATAAAAGCTCTAATGACTAAAGCCCGGACCCAGAGGGTGCCGCGTATTGTTCAAATGTTGTAAATGCGTTGTTAAAGGTTTGCCGAACCTTTTTTATAAAGGATTTACAACAATGGAACAATGAGCGGCACCTTGGCTATCCTACCTCTACTAATGACAGTTGTATTAATGTAAGAAAATCATTCAAGAAATCATTCTGAAAAAAATCTATTTTTCTTAATAAATAATACTTCTATATTAGTAATAATAGTCTGTATTAGAAATGTCTTATTGTATTTTTAAACTATCCATGCCTCTTCCCCATCTAATTAGTCCGGATAATTGATAGTGCATACACTCTATATCTTAAAAATTTTCGATGAAAATCACAATATTCTGTTAAAACTCCTGCCCTATTTGATTTACTAGCGAAAATTATTATATAAATTCATTTAATTTAATTTTTCTCATTTTTTTATTGCATATATGTATAATTTGTAAAATATGTTTATTCAAACCCCTTGGGCCTATCGGCTTTGCCGCCTCCCCTAAGTATATTAAATAATTAAAT
Organism: Arctopsyche grandis; assembly: GCF_051622035.1. NCBI lineage: Eukaryota > Metazoa > Arthropoda > Insecta > Trichoptera > Hydropsychidae > Arctopsyche > Arctopsyche grandis. The sequence goes on from NC_135357.1 coordinate 655,728, forward strand.
AAATTATATTGCATAGCAGGTATTTCATTACTTGGTTACCTTATCAATTGATCAATAAAATAATGACACATTTAATAATTGAGGGATGAAAAACTCAAGTTTATTAAACCATGTAACTTAAAAAGTGTATTTATACGATAAGAGAGAGGGTATTACATACAAATTAAAATCGACTCGGAGTCATAATATAATTATTTTTTTATTAAAATGCCATAATACCTCAATTTTTTCAAATTTCAGTTAGCCGGCTAACTTCATAAGAAAAAAATTTTACAAATATTTTCTGATTAGTTGTAAATTTGATTTAGTCAATGGTCAATGGTTTTTGAAATAGCCACACAACCTTGGTAAATTAATATTAGTATCAAAATATGAAAAAGATTTAATAAAAGTTGTACACCCGTCGTGACAAAAAAGCGTGAACAGAATGTGGGTGTAGTGTGAACAGAAACAGTCCAGTGTGGATAAGCCAAGCAGAAAGGGAACGGAGGCGTTTGCGTATGCGTGCGTAGACGAATCGTAGAAAAAAGGGTAGGGATGATCTTGTGGCGGCCCTTGAAGGTACAGATCAATAGAGAAATAGTCAAGAGTGGGCGGGGCAGCCCTGCAGGGCAACCAATCACACCTCCGCCCCACCACATCTACCATTCAAATCTCTACTTCTACTATCTCTACCAATACCCACTTCACTTCACTTCACTTACTGCTATTACATCAGTGGCGTCCCGAATCCTTTACAAATTACAATTCATATTTCAATTATAAAATATTTATGTATGTATGTTACTATTACGAAATTAAACCGAATGGAAATCAATACTATAATACATTTGATTTTAATTATGATTCAATTTAATTTGTGTTCTTATTTTTTTAATATTATGCCAATACAAATTATTTGCATTATATTAAATAAAATATAATAAATATATATAGATAAATATTGTCTCCCTTTTAGGGCATGCAAAATACATGGCGCATGCACAGTTTCTCTTAGTACATATAGCTCGTGCAACGAAAGCTGGCACGTACCAATACAAACACGTATATTGTATCCGTGAAGATATGAATAAGATTTTTTGTATCTGTTTTCTAGGACAATCAGTTGGTCCCTTTCATACGCACCCACTTTCCGAGCATGACAGAAACAACAATTATTTTTTGTATTGCTCGGTGATTTTTGCTCAGTGATCAAGTGTGCACTACAGGGTGATTTTTTCCAGTTTCACTGGTCAGTCACCGATCAACCCCCACAAACTGACGTAACGCGTTCTTATATTGTTTGCTAATTGGTTAATTGGAGTTAGTTCATTAGAATTAGTGGATATATGATAATAAAATGCTTTGTAATAAAATTGGATCTGGGAAAACACTAACGGGACAATCTCGCGAAATTGTGTATAATGTTTTCAACTATTTCATGGATTGTGTATTGAATAGTGAAACTGACGAAAGAAATAGTTTTATGAAAAATTTATATGCTTCAACTGCGGAAGCGACTGGTGTTTCTAAAAGAAGTGTTCAGCGAATTGTTTGTGAAGTACGAAATCAATTTGTGGTGGCTAATAAACCGCCAACATCGCAACCTTCAATATCGGAGCCATCAACGACACAACCTATATCCTATAATAAAAAACAATAAACAAAATCATCAAGAGTTTGTACTTGATAAAATCTTGGAAGCTCACAAAATCTTGGAAACATGAAGAAAAATTTATTGAACTGGAACCAAAACTCGATAATTTAACGGACAATTTCATTGAAATTATAAAAGTAGAATATTCTGATAGCGAATATATGGATTCTTCAAGTGATGGAGAATTAAGTGGCGTAGAAGAATTATGATACGACATTGTATAGAAACAGAAGACTATCCAAAACGAGCAAAGAAGTAACGAATTAAAGAAAATCAGAAAAGGTTAGTAAAACTAGAAGTACGTTTAGTAGTAGAGTAGTAAAAGTAAAGTCTTATAATAGAAAAGTTTGAAATTGAAATTCAAAAATAAGATTATAAAATGAACAATGTATTTATTTAGATTAGAAACACTTCCGGTTCGGGTAGACTTTCTGGGTGTAAATGTACTGCGGCATTATCCAAAGATCGCCGCAATATTTTTTTTGTAAGTTTATTTTATTATTATTTATGACAAGTTCTGACTTAGCTACAAAATTCTGAAGCCGACAAACAATTCTATGCAAAATAATGAAAAAATATTTTGATGGTCTAGGCACCCAACAGTAAACAAATTTGAAGTGAGCAAATAAACAACAAAGTGTAGCGCTTTCTTTGCGAATTTATTTTATAATCTTTGTAACGGTCGGGACTTAATACTAGCCGACAAAGAAGAATGTCTATACATAATAATGAAAAGGACTGCATTATTATCAAAATTCGAACACTTTTAAAATCACTTATTTCCTGTTTAATATAATTTATATTTTATATTTTTTTCTCATTTTTTAATTCGTATTAATTTTTGCATACGTACGTTTGTTTTACTTATAATTTAAAAAAATGCTATTTATCATTTTATTCGTGGTACGTATTAAAATATTAAATAAATATGCCACCCAAATTATATCATAGATCTTAAAAACATTACACGATCGGTTGAAATAAAATATATAAATAACAGCCTGTATATGAAAAATGCATTTGTATGAGTACTGTGCACGCGCCTTCTGTAGCTAATAGACCTGTAGGTAGGTAGGTATCGCTGCGTCGTAGGGAAAAAAACCCAACTTCTCCGGTAGTTAAACCCCCCGCACCCCTCAGTTAGTGAAGACAAGATCTCCGACCAAAATAACACGTCTGGGCCCATCTAGTGTATTATACATCAATGATACCTACCTACCAAACTGGGTCTACGTGACGAGACAGAATGTTAAATTATCAGAAAACACAAATATCGGAAGGCAAAGATCGAAAATCGAAAGATCTTAAGTCGAAAGATCAAAAAAAAATGATGCATGGTAAACGGTACATACTCACGTACATAGTCGCTTAATTTGCGTGAGCAGGATACAACAGGAATAAGAGGAACATGCTTTTCATCCCGTATTCTGCGCGTGCACATTAATACGGGAGGAAAAGCCTGTTCCTCTTGTTCCTGTTGTATCCTGCTCGCGCAAATTAAGTGAGTATGTACCGTTTACCATGCACCATTTTTTTTTTGATCTTTCGACTTAAGATCTTTCGATTTTCGATATTTGCGTTTTCTGTAATTTAACATTCTGTCTCGTCACGGAGACCGCTACCAAACTATGTAACAATAAATCCATGTAAAATTAAAAAATAAATAAGTTTGCGTCAGGTGCGTCATTTGGGGGGGAGGGGGTTGGCCGGGGTGGGGACTACTCGAGGGGCCCTGTGTTGGAAATCGTACCTGTTATAGATTACCATTACAATTATCTTCGGATGATAGCAAATAAAACGAAAAATTGGAAATTTTTCAAAAGCTTTTGAATTTTATTTGGTTTGAATAACAAAAAAATGTATTCTTTTCACTTAGAATTAGTTAAAAAAAAATACTTCCATTAAATTTAATATTATAAACACTCCGAATTTACCATTTTTATAATATGAATGTCCTTTTTTTGCCAAAAAAAAATATTTTTCCATAAACTTTTGTGGTAAAAGTCTTATAGTTGAATTTTTCTCGATTAGGGATGTATGTTAGTATAAAAAATTAATATCTAATTATATTTCAACATTAAAGACGTACAATTTTAAAAAATGGTGTATATAGGAAACAAATAATCGGGTCCATTACGGGTTGCAAAAAATTGTACATATTTATCTATCTATGTATATTGGTGAAAAATATAAAAAAAAATTCAGTTCTAGGTCCCGGACCCCTCGAGGGGCCCGGTGTCGGAAATCATACCTTCTTATCATATTATCATACTTTTTTATTCAATTATTTAAAAAATAACCAACAGCATATACATATGTATGTACATAGGTATTTTTCTAATAGTTCTGATAGATCTTTCGCAAATTAAAAATATATCTATAATATCTTTTTTTTTTGTTTGTCTTAGGGCCCGAAATAATTTTTACCAGGGTGAGGGATTCTTCTCGATGGCTCTGTTTATATTATACGTACATTATACATATGTATCTACACAAAAACTAATTCTAAGAATGCTCATAGCAAATAATACACCACCCCCCCCCCCCTAGAAGTCATTCCTTACTGGTCAAATATTTTACCCTTCCCTGGGAAAAGCTGAAATGACGCCCCTGGTTTACGTCTCCCGAACAAAAGTTGTAATATTATTTTAATTTATCTTGTAATAATTTAGTTTAATTTTGGGGTTGTAGGGGGGGGGAGGGGGGTGTAAAGAAGGCGTACTTCGATAGGATAACTGATTTACTTAAATAATAGTTGATTTATCAGTTTTGTCTAATTATTTTTAAATAATTAAATTAAAAGTCAACTTATGTAAATATCCGAGAAACATTACAATCGAACGATAAGTATTCTGCAGAGAATTATATATTGCTATATTAATATCCCTTAACTGTAGATAATTCTGAGGTTTGTTCTTGTAGATGTATTAAATCAAATGCGCAAGTTGCTTTAATATATTCTAACCTGAAATTTAAAATAATATACATTCGAATATGAGTGAATTTACTGAAATAACAAATTACATATGTATATCTTACACAAAAAGGTTACATTTTAATTTAATTTTATGTAAGAATATATAATTTTATATAGTAAAAAAAATATACATAGGTATACGTGGAACAATTTGGGCGAATTTCAAAGTTAATCCACTTGTGGAAATGACCTCTTTTTATCATAGGTCACATTTGATTTATTGCCACAATCTACGAACATCAGGGGTATACTTACTACTTTCTCATTTAATCGTTTATGTTTTGTTAATTTCATAAAATTTAGGGCTATTACCTAATGACATCATCAATAATGAATAATAATTTCGATCAATAAACCGCAGGCACGTGGACTCTTAATAGTTTAAAATAGTAGGCTTAGACATATGTACATACTTGGAAAATAGAGTACTCATTTATGTACATTTGTAGATATTTGAAATTGTTGTTTTAAAATTTTTGCATTAAACATAACTCACTGCAAAAATTATGCAATTAATTTGGATAGAAGTAAATATTTACTTAAAATTTTAGGGAAATTAAATAAGTATGTTTGAGATAAAATAAATTACTAATCACTGCAGTATAAAATTCGCAATAAAAAGTCTTTCAACCGAAATAGACGATACGAACATAATGCAAATAAAATAGTAAAACTATTGATTTCAAAAAGTATAACAATATTATATAATTATAAAGTACTGTATATGTTTTTATGTGACGGTAAAAACCTTATCTTGTACAAAGATTTATTTAATTTTCTAATTTTTTCATGTTCTTATGTACATATATGTATGTAGGTAAATACTTGTATCACTACCTATAAACATAAATTTGCTTTTAAATGTATATATGTACTTGAGTATTAATTATATAATATTTATTTGGAGATATCAAGTACCCAAGTATATATAAAATAGGCGTCTATATAGACCTACAAATACCTACAAACTTGAATTATTTTTAAATCACAATTAAACAATTTAAACAGGAGTAGGTGCCTAATTATGTACCGATTCCTGGTATTTTGCATAAATCTAGTTACGATTCAAGGTGATGTTTTCCCTACTGGACATATAAATGGGTAGGTAGGTATCTACAATTAGAAGGGTGAGTATTTGAGGGGATATTTTGTTCTGGCTTCGCTTACACAGAGGGCCTCACTATTAACGGAATATCCAAATAAAAAAAATATATAAAATAATAAGCAAACATCTACATATGTACCTCTATATATATATATATATATATGTAGTTGTAATGTTTCTAATAGAGGAAACTATTTGAGTGCATATTTATATAATTTTTTTGCTATTCTTTATAAAATTAATTAAAAGACAACTTATATTTTTGGTATTTAAAGAGTATAAATAGTTTTAATACGTCGTAAATACTTATACATCTAATAGAACTAGTTACTAGTGTATAGGGGGGGCACGTTAAGACGGGTTCGCCATTTTGTTTCGTTTACAAGATAACGATAGGTACCAAAATCCGCTACGTTTTCCCACAAAGATTAGATTTTTTAACTCGACATACATGAAAATATCTATTTTAAGTATTTTTTCATTCGGTGAAATGTATTTTGATCAATTTCTTGAATAGAATGATAATACTCCACAATCCTTTGTTCAAAAAACCGTCACGTATTGTCGTCTCGAATTTCGTATCTAATTAAATATTATTTCAAGATTCTGAAAGACTGGGATTTATTGAAATTGGAGTTGTTTCAAGGAAACATATTTTTGGAATGAAAAATATATAACCAAAATTAACAAACAAATCAAAAGAATAATTCATTTGAAGTGACGCTTAAATTTTTAATTTTTAGGCCATCGTCTATGTTTCATGTCTGTCATTTTATTAATATCAATGACAGACATGAAATTTTCTTATGAATGACAAACTACTACAATATTTTTTTGCAATTATAAGAAATAAAATGTGTTATTCCTAGAAATTTAAAAAAAAAGTAAAATTCCTTTTCAAGAAAAAAAAGAAGATTTTCGTTACAAAAAAGTATACAAATTCTTAAAAAAAATATGTAATTTTTTTAAATTAAAACTGGTATTTTAGATATTTACATTTATATAAGTACATATATGTATAAGTAAAATAGATTTATTTTACAGACTTTTTTGCATATTTTTTTAAATATAAAATCCAAATCGAACTGTTTTAATACCATCAAAAGATAACCAACAAATAAAAATAATCGATTTAAATATGATGTAAAAATTTAAAACAAACTGAGTGTGAGCAAAACTTACATACCTTGTAGTTCTATTTATTTATAAATTTAATTTGAAATAAGTTGACAATTAACCATTCAATAACATGTTCCATCATTTTTACGATAGAAAAATAGCGAAGACGAAATATTTGCATGGTTTAATTCATTTTTATGTATTAAGTAATTAATGGATACGCTGATATTTTTCTGAAATTAAACTGATTAGATATTTGTCGTTCCGTCGTGCGATGTTACCGAGTCGTAATATAATGCACTTTTAAAATTAAAAAAGTATTCAATATGTATATTTAATTATTTTTTTAAATGAATGATAAATAGAATCGACCATAAATCACGATTAATTATTCCAGGATCGAACTAATTATGAATTTATTAATCATTCAAAATTTTGACTCGAGATACCCTTTGTTCGATACAATTGTCTTATCTTACAATATAACCTGGTTTAAAATGCAATTTTTTTACAATAATAATTATCAGTATAATTGTATTACAATAATTTGAATGTCAAATTTATGTATTTTTTCAAAGTAAGATATGGCTTTTTTAGCCTTATTTTTAAACATTTTATGCTTGTTTTTAGTTCGTGTTTCAAAACGAATGGGTGGCGGAAAGTCAAACATATGTATGTATAATAACATATAAGGCTACTTGGCCACTAAACGCCAAAATCTCCAAAATTTTTATATTCTTAAACGTGTTTTTTACAAGTATTTTTCACCAGCGAACTATCGGAAACACGATTTAAAATGTATATCGGTGTCCAAACTGGGCAAAACGGCAAAGTTTCAAACCGATATGATGAATTTACGAATATTGCCTGAACGCCTTATAATAATAGCTAAGGTATCACCGACAATGTACTACTTGTACATACGAAGACAAAAGACACTTCTCAATTTAAAAAATATACTTCAGTGCCGGGGCCCCTCACGACCCGGGCCCCCGGGCTAAAGCCATGGCTGGCCCCCTGATGCCCGGGTCATGTGACGTTAACCTATGTAACTTGTAAACTTTGTACTTGTAACTTGTAATCTGCGTTCGGTTAAAAACATTTATTCTTATTTTATTTTCGAACTATAGTCGATCATGCTGTCGCATCCGTGCAATGTGTTGTAATATTGAAAGGACGTAAAACATTTTTTTTATTTATTTTTTAATTATTTCTATACAATATAATTCAATGCAAGGTATTTAATAATATTGGTGTAAGCTTCGCTGTCCATAACATGACGTTGACAATTACTTTTACTGTCTAAAAAATATAAATTTACATTAATATGAAATATATACGTATTCCATAAATAAATTAATAATATTATATTAATAATGACCTGGGTATCGGGGGGACAGCTATGGCTGTAGCCCGGGGGCCTGGCTCACGAGGTTGATGAAATGATTTTTAATGTAAAATTTGAAACTTATAAGGGGGGGGGGGGCTTAAGCATGTTAGCCCAGGGGCGCGTCTTGAGATGAGCGAGCTATGCAAATTTTCAAACGCCGATTCGCCTACAAATATTACAAGTTAACGATACTTATTTTTTTAAGTTTTGGTGAAAAACAGAAAGTAATAAAATAAAGGTATTCTAACGCGAAGTCACACGATTTGGTGACACGAGCTAGTCGCTTGGTCGAAATAAAGTGAATAATAAGTAAATATTCCATACTTAAATCAATAATATTATATTAACCATGGCTGTAGCCCGGGGCCCCAGCTCGCAAGGTTGATGAAAAGATTTTTAATTTAAATTTTGAAACTTTTCGGGGGGGGGGGGGGGGCTTAAGTACGTTCACCCAGGGGCCCGTCTTGGGATGTGCGGGCTATGCAAATGTTCGAACGCAGATTCGCCTACAAAGATTACAAGTTAACGACACTTATTTTTTAAGTTTTGGTGAAATACTGAAAGTACATATATAATAAAATAAAAGTGTTCTCCCGCGAATAAAGTCACACGATTTGGTGACACGAGCTCAGTCGCTTGGTCGAAATAAAGTGAATAATAAGTAAATATTCCATAAATAAATCAATAATATTAAAATAACCATGGCTGTAGCCCGGGGCCCCAGCTCGCGAGGTTGATGAAATGATTTTTAATTTAAATTTTGAAATTTTCGGGGAGGGGGCTTAAGTACGTTCACCCAGGGGCCCATCTTGAGATGTGCGAACAATGCAAATGTTCAAACGCAGATTCGCCTACAAAGTTTACAAGTTAACGACACTTATTTTTTAAGTTTTGGTGAAATACTGAAAGTATATATATAATAAAATAAGTGTTCTCCCGCAAACAAAGTCACACGATTTGGTGACACGAGCTAGTCGCTTGGTCGAAATAAAGTGAATAATAAGTAAATATTCCATAAATAAATCAATAATATTATACTAACCATGGCTGTAGCCCGGGGCCCCAGCTCGCAAGGTTGATGAAATGATTTTTAATTTAAATTTTGAACTTTTCGGGGGGGGGGGGCTTAAGTACGTTAACCCAGGGGCCCATCTTGGGATGTGCGGCTATGCAAATGTTCGAACGCAAATTCGCCTACAAAGTTAACGACACTTATTTTTTTTTTAAGTTTTGGTGAAAAACAGAAAATATAATAAAATAAAGGTGTTCTTCCGCGTATATATAGTGAATAATAAGCGAAATTGCACAAACAAAAAAAAGTACATAGGTATGCTTACCAGTTGTCGATCCGGGACCGGGAACAAGCAGAGTCGAGATTACAAGCAGACGATGTGGAGAGCAGAGTTCGTTTGGGATCGATGCGGGTGGTGGGTGGGGTGGGGTGGGGTGGGGTGGGGTGGGGTGGGGTGGGGGTGGCGACGGCGGCCATCGATCGCAATTGCAGGCGCCATCTTGCACTCGCCGTTGCACTCGCTGGTGCTCAACCTTTGGCGACCGGGAGCCCCTCCACTCCACTCCACGCACCACATCGACCGCTTTCAAAATCGCCAACCAAATCGCACGCAGATCCGACGACCACGTGTGCCCGTTGCCATTACCATTACCATTGCCATTGCCATTACCATTGCCGTTACCGTTGCCATTGCTATTGCAATAATGCGACTGCTCGTCGCTCGTATGTAGCGAGCAGTCGGTTCGACGTTGAGTGCGCGTCTACCGAAAATTCGCACCGAGCTCCGTCTGTCTGGCCGTCTCCGCGTCTGGGGTGGGGTGTCGTAGGGGAGGGGGAGGGGGGTAGACAGGAGAGCAGGATTTGCAGTGCAGAGACGGAACAACGGAACAACGGAACAAACGGAACGAACGGAACGGAGCGTCTGCACAGGCCGAGTCCGACGGAAGCACTGACCTGACCCAACAGCCGCCGCCCCCCACCCACCCGCCGCCGCCCCGCCGCCCTGCCGCCTCGCCTGCACATTTTATGCACGACTCTTCCTGCACCACCGCTTCTCAAGCCTGCACCGGCGCTGCATCTGCACCCCCCCCCCCTACTTCCCCTCCCCTCCGCTCCGCCCCCCACCAAAACTTCCCCGACTTTTTCTCGTAGTTGGGTATATAGAGAGAATAAATGGTATATAAAAAAAACCTAATTGATAAATCACTAATTCTCTCGGTAAACTTTGATCATGAGAATGGACACAGAACAGTGTGGACGATAGACGTCACCGTAAGGGCCGGGCCGCACCGTGCAACTTTGTTTTGGCCGACTAATTGCGCGACACGAAAAAATGTATGGAAATGTGTGTGACAAACAAGTTGACGGGTGTAGCATGTCCCATCTACCTGCATGTATTGGTCTGGTCGCCCTCAACCAAGTCGCTTGCAAGTCGCACGGTGCGGCCCGGCCCTAAGTAAACGAGAATGCAGTATTTTCAAACGCGTCTATTACGATTATTTTTCGCCATCGTAATGGCGGACGTCATTTCCACTTATGTTGATGACCAAACCGAGCAAAATGGCAAAGTTTGAAAACGATCGGATAAGAACCCAAACTTCGTCACACGACAAAATCGATTCCGAACTAAGATAAGGTTAGTAATAATTAGTAAAAACGAACGCAACAGTATGGATAAATACGGCGAATAGACGTCACCGTGAACGATAATGAATTATTTTCAAACGTGTCTATTACGATTATTTTTCACCGTCGTAATGGTGGATTTGATCTCGACATATATTCATATGACCAAACCGAGCGAAATAGCAAAGTTTGAAAACGATCGGATAAGAACCTAAATTTCGTCAGACGAAATCAGAAGTAAGAAGAGGCTAGTACTAGTGTGGACAAATACGCCGATGTGGACGATAGACGTCACCGAGAAAGATTATGGAGTATTTTCAAACGTGTTTATTACGATTATTTTTTATGTACATACATACGAACAAACTTTAGTATTTTATATGTAAGATGCATCAATAATACGAAACGACGAAGCATTTTTACTTTATCTATATATGTATGTACGTCAGAGGTGGCCACGCGGACTTTTTTTGGCCGCAGTTCATTTTTAAATACCTCTTCTTACTTCGCCTTACGATTACAATTCAATAAAAATTTTGGCTCTTATTATTACTAGCCTCTTCTTACTTCGTTATCGATTTTTTTTGTCTGATTTCGTCTGACGAAATTTGGGTTCTTATCCGATCGTTTTCAAACTTTACCATTATGCTCGGTTTGGTCAGCAACATATGTGGAAATCAAGTCCGCCATTACGATGGTGAAAAATAATCGTAATAGACACGTTTGAAAATACTCCATTATCTTTCTCGGTGACGTATATTATCCACATTGCTGGATTTATCCACACTATTTCGATCGTTTTTACCTTTTCGCCACCCTCTCGCTGTCAAATTTTAATTGTTTAAACGCTTATAACTTTTTCACTCTATATTTTTTATTAATGCATCAATAATGCGAAACGGCGACGCATTTTTACTTTATCTATGTATGTATGAACGTCAGATTGCCTGCTACGAAAATTACCGTAGTATACAATTCACCGGACGACTTATCGCTCGATAGATTGCTTCTTTTGTGGTTTTCTTTAAACGATAAATACATTATAGATATGTACATATATAGGATAGCGTGAAAGCTAGAGACGTATTCGCCAATTTGTCTCCAGACAAGTTTCCACGTCAGTGATCACATTAAAGAAACCCACATACATATGTACGTAGCGACAGTAATTTATCGATCGTAGACGTTGCTACCTCCAATATTTGTATCGTAGCTATTTTAATACGAAAGGAAAATCGCTCAATTTTGCTTGAATAATTTATTGGGAAAATACATTTGCTCTTGTGGGTACCATTCTGTCACAAACTTAGAGGTTAACACATGCTTCCAATGTAAAATGTATAAATTAGAAATGCATCAAGACAAGTTGCTCTACAATACCTCAGTTGAGAACCAACTGTCTATGTACATGTATAATATTATACATGTGTATGTAGTTACTTGACCTGAGTGCACAGACTAGGGTTAAGGTCTAGGAATTCGTCTGTCGTAAAAGTTTTTCAGAGACTAACAACTTGTCTACCAACAGACAAGGTTCACGACACAATACGATCGCTGAGTGGTCCAAACTGTGCGGTTTTTAAAAACTTTCCCTCGATATGCCTGTCGTAGCGTTTCTGGCTACGCCAATACCCTACGACTGTCTACAGACAAATTTGCAAGTCAGCATTAACAAAATTGCTAAAACGTCAATATTTTCCTATAATTCATAAAAAATCGTGATATTTTTTTTTTATAAAATGGAAAGAATAATATGAATTACTTATTCTTATTTTAGAAAAATTACGTGACCTTATTCTTATTCAACATTATTACTAAAACAGCTATTGTTGGTTGGCAAATTAAGAAGCAAGGCGCGCACGAAGACACATAATGGTATGGCCTTACGTTTCGACGTCTAGGCTATAGAAGACAAACAAGAAAAACATGTTTTTTTTGCGTGAATGAATGAACAGTCCTAGACATGTCCCCCACAATAGAGGGGGGTAGCAATTGCTGTAGTCTAGGGGCCCGGGATCAAGGGGGGGGACCGAAATACCGACATTTACACATATTTTTGTACAAAATGGTCACGGGTTCATAGCCCACAGGTTTCTGCTGGCCAGAGGTTAGATTAGTGACTGGTCGATCGTTTCCCATCAGAGTTTGCCAATTTTTATGATTTTCATTGAAAGGGTTCCAACAAATTGGCAACCTTACCCATTTTCTTGCAAAACCTCGAGTTTTCAGCAATTTTGAATGCAAATTTACAAATTTGACCATAAACGTCTCTGTGGATGTTAATTGATATGTATAATATTTACTGAATGTTTAAAAATGCTGCAAATTTACAAATTTGACCATAGTCTTTGTGGGTGTTAATTGATATGTATTTACTTTGTATAATACTTGTATCAAATGTACAATATATCTGGCCAGGAAGGCGCATTGCGGTTATCTGTTATATTAGGCCTTCTTGGTTTAAATTGATAAATTAAAAATCTAAAAAATATACTTTATTTGTATTTAAGAATTAACTAAAAAAAAATTTCCTCCTGGGGCGCAAATTTTACTATCAAGTAAATGGAATATTCTTGATAAAGTACATGAATCATGAATTTGGAATTTAAAAGTTCAAAGGAATTAAAAGCACGTAGACGAATATGAATCAAAATATTATGATATTAGAAAAATTAAATTAATTTACGTCTATTAATAATCATTAATATGAAAAAAGTTTCAATTTTTCAAAATATACATACATACATACATACACACTTTCGGATTATCTACGGAAATAGAAAAAAAAGTTTTTACATATTAGCCTGCGGCGCATTTTTTTTTTTACCTCTATGCGTTATCTATGTCTGCTATTTATTATTTTTTTTAGTATATTAATATGTACGTACATTTATAAAATGGCGATTGTTCGTATGAATTTTTAATTTTAGCCCTTTAACCAATTAATTGCCACGCGTTTGCAGAAACCGATTCTTTAGTGCCAACCCTTGACACTACCTCTTGAATATATAACAAACTAACGAAAAATATTGACTTTTTTAAATTTCATTAGTATCATTTCTTTTTTTTAGATTTTTAGAGCGCGCACCGGTGCGCTTATGGCGACAAAGTGGAAAATCAGAAGATTTGAAACGATTCGGCAAATTAATCAGTGAAGTTTTCGAGAGATAATACGCCAATTTCGTCACACTGATACAAGCATTCGCACAGACGTTACACCGTTGCCGTGATTGCGTCAAACCGATTGTTCGTAAAGACGTAACGATGACAACGCCTAGGTTTTTAAATGGCGCTCACTTCTTATCAAGTGCACGAATGCGTGCAAATGGTCACGCAGTAGTTTCGTGTTATAATATCCTACATATGTACATATGTATATTGAATGGGTGACCGTGAAAATATTCGTTTATCATGCATCATTGGCGTGCGGTAAAAGTCTCTCTCCCTCCTTCGTACATCGTCACTTAATTTGCGCGAGCAGGATACAACAGGCTTTTCCTCCCGTATCCTGCGCGCGCACATTAAACAAGGCTGTATGACAAAAAGAGAGATAATTTCACCGCATGCCACTGATATACATATATTATATATTGTATGTACATAGTACCGTTTACTATGCACCCCTTTTTTTTTTGATCTTTCGACTTGAGATCTTTCGATTTTCGATCTATGCCTTCCGATATTTGCTTTTTCGAGCCTAGAAGCGAACAAAGGCTGTGCGAGCCCCATTTTGAGCATCGCAGAGATGTGGTGTGAGTGCAAGATGACCCCCGGCGCCGTCAATACCCGCTGCAACTCCCCGCACCTCTACCCCCTCACCACCCACCGCCCCCCCCTCCCCTCCCCCGCACCGCCACACCAAAATGGCGATTTCGAATCCACTGCTGAACACTGAACACTTTTCAGCACACGCACATGCACTCAATATCCCGCATACACACTCGCATTTGAGTATTACACGTGCAAAAGTGAAATGTGCATACATATGTATATGCGGTTTGCGCAAGCCACACATGCATGCACACGAACGTGTCGCGCGACATTTCCGACGCGAGCCGAACTTGGCCGAGCAGTTTTGCCGCGCTTTTCTCGCGCCAGATGTTCTCAACACGCACACCGATATAATCCGTCATCGCACATACATATTATGTATGTTATGCATATTTTACGCGTTCATACTAAGTGCGCCTACCTATGCACACCTTCTCCGAACACTCGAAAACAATGCCCGTTATTCTAAAAATAAAAATGGGAAAAAAACGACGACGACGACGACGTGTAACTAACCACTTACTCTCATATACATATAATACATACTTGTATGTCATGTGATATTGAAACTATTATATAATATATACTCGTTGTTTTACCCGGCTTCGCTCAGTGTTTTTTTACAGGTACAAGGCCTTACAGGTAACCCCAATGCGCCTTCCTGGCCAATTTTATTATACACATTCAAAATGAGAGTAAGGGCGAAATCACACAGGGAATAACGGCACGTCGCACAGTGCTGCGTGCAAAAAAAAAGCCACTAGTATACATAATGGTGCGTACGCACCAAGCCAACGAACGGCCCACAGGCCAAATTTAAAAACCAGTAGCGTACAAAATATCGAAATAAAAATTAAATTTAAAAATTGAAATTAAATATCAAAATTAAAACTATTATTATTATATAAAAATTAAATTCAAGTATCAAAATAAAATTATAATCATTAAATTAAAATTAAAATTAAATATTGAAAGTTAAAACAGAGCATGCACAATTTAAATAAATTTTCGAGATTGACCTAAAATTAGATCATCAACAATCACATACAGGTAATCCTCGACTTTTGTTTGTCGAAGATGTTTTGACTTACTAAGATCGAAAAAAAATCAAAGAATTATTATTTTTACTTCCCCGTAATGCGCAGTTACTGAGAATATATCATGTATTAGTATGGGTGATCCAACGATTTTTGCTAACCCGGGGTGTTGTCGGTCACATCAAACGGATTTTTTTATTCTTCAATTGTTTCTCTCGTCGAAATAAATCATTTCAGAGGTAAAATTTATCGGATAATGTGTGATTATTAATTTTATTTCGACGAAAAAAAAAATTTTTGACAATTCACCGACATCCGACACCGCGTTTTTTTATGAATTGTTTTTTTTTTATCGATCATCCAAGTGGAAATACAGTAACATCTCGTGACGACTTTAACAATATTTTTTTTCGCTCGTACACAGAGAAATTATAATATTTCTCTGGTTTTAAATGCGCTATCGTCGTAATTCAAAACATTGTTGTAATTCAAAACATCAACGATGATCTAATTTTAGCTCAATCTCGCTCTTTAGCTTGATTTTGATATTTAATTTCAATTTTAAAATTTAATTTTTATTTCGATATTTTGTACGCTACTGTTGGTTAAAAAGTTGGCCCAAAATCGTCGTTGGTTTAGTGCGTAAGCACCATAAAACCAACTTTCTTAAATTTACTTTTCTAAATTGCTTAAAAAAACGGTGTTTTTATATCTCAAAAAAAATCTTTTGATTTTTTTTTTAATTCAAATAATTAATATTCTACAGTCTACAAATATAATTTTTCTTCATTTGTTTATTTTTTTTTATGTTTAAACTGTAAGTCAATCTGTTTTCGCCATTTTTTGAAGTAAATCCAAAATATATTTAGAAGGCGACAAATGCCGACACAAAATTAAGTTGTATCTATCACTCAGATAACTGATCAATATGATACAAGTGGTCTGTTGTGGTAAAAAATGACAACACATAGTTAAAACTCAAGGCAAAGTAAAAATATTCATAAAAAAAGTTTATTTTTATTACATACCTCCTTTACGTTTCACATGGCTTTCGTGTCAGTGGTCATTTTTATCTCTTATCCGATCGTTTTCATACTTTGCCATATTGCTCATTTTGGTCATCAATATACGTAAATGTATCGTCTGCCATTACGTTGGAGATAAAATATCGTATACAATGCGTAACAAATATCCAGAATCTCGGATACGGTGACGTTTATGACGGTACGTAAGGCTACCATAATCTATCTTCAACCTTTTCGCCTTGATATGCTATTTCAGATTTTAATTGTTTAAACGCCTATAATTCACTCTATATTTTATAAAATTTGCTCTATAGGTTCTCGTTATCTCTAATATTTAAATATTTATAGTTTTAACTCTCATATGTATATATAAATTTCAAATTTGGCGTCTAGCTTCATGTTATGTAATACACGATATATATTGATTTTTGGCCAAATATGTCAAATCTGACATTTCACTGTATATCTCCTCAGTCGGTTTTATCTGCGAGATAAGTATTCAATAACAAGTTATGTTGTATCTAATTGTTAATATGATTTACAATAAGCTTACATACATTTAGTTTTTTACAATAAGCTTACATACATACATCATTAAAGGAAATAAAACTGATGACAAAAAACATACACTGATGCTAAAAATAGCAAAAAAAATTACGTAGATTTGAAAAACTTACGACAGACCTGTAGTCACAAGTATCCAAGTCTGACCAGCAGCACTACAGTTGTACTCGGAAAATTTGTTTTCAATCGAGGTCAGCTCGTGGGATCGAAGCGTTTATGTTAAGCACCGAGAGTTTACCGCGTTCGATCCTGTGCTGCTGGATAGACTTGGATATATAGTCGATCGTTTCCTATCAAAGTTTGCCAATTTATCTGATTTCATTGTTGAAACGGTTCCACCATAAAATTGGCAAAAACTATTCTATCCGCTATGTAACAAATATCTGAATTTGATTTACGTACAATATGTAAAAAATTATGTACGTGTCTAAATCCTAATAAAAATTAATTAATTAAATAATTACAATATCTTAAAAATATTTTTATTCATATTTTACATTTTATGTGTTTTTTTTAAGTATAAGTCATCTATCACCCCCTCCACCCCCTGATAAAGCCCCCACATAAGTATTGTATGTGTAATATCTTATTTTTGAAAATAAAATATGAAAAAACTAGATAGTTTTGCACATGTAAAAAAACACTAGCATGCCTGATCCGTGCTATGGCATCCAGGACTGAAAATAAACCCCTGGAGTGTTTTCGGTGACATAATAATCGAAATAATAGGATTGTACGAATTAATAATGACGTGAAGAAACGCCCTTCCCAGCTGAAAACCACGAGCACGTACATGCCGTACGATTAATTGTATTTGTGACTTAAATATTAGATTAGAGTGAAAATCTCCGCAATGTTGAGGTGTAATAAGGCGGGTGAATGTACTGCGGTATCAGTTTTTTGTTGCTGTATAATTTAAAATATTTCATAATGATAGACAAATTATGTTTCTATTGAAATGCATTCCTGCTTTGTTTTATGAAAATGATCTGACCAAGGTTTCCAATTGGAATATAATTAGATACCAATTTATCTTTTTTTAAGACTACACTTCATTCAAATATTTGGCAAACTATTTTAATGGCATTCGTAAATATTTTGCGTGAAAAAATGTATCAAAAACTATGGGTCTGTCAAAATTATTCAATTACATGGAGTTAAGTGAGTAAATATTTTTTTGATTATCACAACTTTATGAATATTTTTATTTATCAATAGATACAGTATTGTGATCGTAATTAAATTCGACTCGTACTCGGAATCAATCACTGGTCACGTTTCCGCGATATTTTTTAATAAAAAGTAAAAATTTATGTGAATCTGTGTACTTTAAATTATTCGAACACTGTTAATTTTATCAATATGAAACTTTGTGTGAGTTAATGAAAAGTTTATAATTACATTGTAATTTTTTTCAAATATTTAAGTCGACCGGAAGTGGTACTTCCCCTTATATGTAGGTCTCGTCTTTTTTAATATTTCCTTGGATTCAATTACATCCTAAACCACTTGATGAATTCTACTATAATTTATTAAAAATATTGTATAATACTTTAATGAAAATATTAAAGTACATATTTTTTTCTCATCCAGAAGTAGATTTGTCATGTTTATCTCCAATGTATCAAACTGACATTTAAGTTTCAGCTTAATATTAAGTAACCTAATAAATTTGGTGAAGATTACTGAACCGGAAGTAACATTTTATTTTGTATATATTATACTTAATGTATTTAAAAGAAATCTTACATATTTTAGAAATTGGCAAACAAAAATATACATAAGTTCATAGATACATATGCACTTGTTATTCTTATCTATCTACTTTTATTTATAAATTTATTCATGTTCAGAAGAGATTAACTATATATTTTGATGCTTATATAATACATGTGTATGTTATATTATATACAAGCTCTGTGATTATAGTCTACAATGTTTTCCAGCTATTTATTCGCCTTTTGTAGGGCTAATAAAGTCAATTGAAGAATAAGAAAAATACTAGATTGCGGCAACCTTTTGAGAAATCATCTCAACAACTTAGTTTAAGTCAGTTATTATGGATATGCATACATATAAAATAGTCAAAGACTTATACAGTAATCAAATTATATTACCATTGATTCAATGCTATTTAAAAAGATTTGCTCAATAAATAAACTAAAAACCGTATACACACATATTATACATACATATGTATATATGTACTTAAGAGCATTGTCATTCCTATAATGATATCTATAATATTTAGTAATTTTAATCTTCTGATTAACACACCCATAGGTACCTTTCGAATCTGTGACTTAATGTTTCACAGAAATTCTTAATTGTATTCCAAGTGCCTCTGTAGTAAGTATTCTCCTTTTTTTATATGATATGATATAATTACAATACTATTTAATAGAGAATTCAATTAAAATTTCTTCTTATTTTCAGACATCGGAACTATTGGAATCCACAGATTCACCGAAAATAACTATTATTTTTTGGCATATATGTACAAACAAATTGACATGTTTATAACTAATTACAATATTTTATTTTTTTAGCATATCTATTCATAAATGATGGTTGATCTATTCGATTATATACTACTACACATATTATACAACCCTGAAGATCAATGCATGTGCATCTACATAGCTCGAAGAAGGTTTTACTTGTCTCAGACGTATGTATGTACTTACTGGTTGATCCAGTAGTTATTTTAAACTTGTCAAGGTGGTCAACTTAACTTTATTTCAACTTTTTACATAGGGACTCAAGTACACACTCAATGCATTAAGGTTTTTGCATCTAACCTTGTCTCGAAAATTTGCAACCGTAAGTGGGACATGCAAGCAGATATGTATGTACATACATAGGTACTATCCAATCGAAAGCCAATAATATAGTGAGACACGAGAGTCAAATCAAAGATCAGTCTCAAATTTCACGTCGAAGAATTCCCAAAGCGTGATTTTTCCAATATTGGCGAGATCAGTGTTGAACATGTGCTCGTTTACATACACTTTCTTTATTTCCAAGGCAATATAGGAAGTTCAGCGACGAAATCGGCGAAGTTGGTTGGAGCCGAGCCAAACACTCTCAGCAATGTTGGCAAATAAAAATAACTCACACAGAATCATGACCACTGGCAATGGTGGCTCTCGCACGCCATCCTCAAAACAATTCATTTATTGCAAGCTCATGACACACCCAAAATATACATTTAAATCAAAAAATTAAATATAATTTTCACTTATCACGAGTACGAAATGAGAAATGTGAGAAAGTGTCGTCAAGCAAAATGAGTTGATTCGTGAAGGGACACGTGGTACAGGTGGTCAGTATACTCGTTTGCACTTGAAATCGTGAAACCAACTGTCAATTAATCGCGGCATACCAACTTAAACATACATACATGCATTTGACACAAGCATGTCAATTCAATAATTTATACATGTACTATTTGGAGATTGAAAACTAAATTCTACATTCATATATGTAGAGGTTGATGTTAAGAGGGCTGGACCCCAGTGCCTTGTCCATGCAAACGTATTAGACTTCTATCTTCCTCAATTATGGGACTAGAAAAAATTTTATTTTTTAATATGCTATTTATATCCGCCATAGGCATGTTTTGATTTTTGATCAATTTGGTTTTTTGATTAATCAAAAAAATAGAACCATGCCTACCTATGGTGGATATAAATAGCATATCAAAAAATAATTTCTCTAGTGCCATAATTGAGGAAGGGAGAAGTCTAATACATTTGTATGGACAAGGCAAATGACTAGATTTGTGCTAAATGGTATTAATAATGGAATATTTTTGAAATGACACTGATCTAAGATCTGGATTTTGAATGTTTACATGTTTATGTATTATCTCCAAAATATATATGTATGTAGGTTGCACTAGTATCGTTTCTATAAAGCTTCAATAGCCATAGATGAAGTTGTGATTAATTGAGAAATTCATCGTCTATAAAAATATCAGGTTGCCAAAAATATCTAAATATTATGCACATATATAATTTGATTATTGCATGCCTGCTAACATCTCATTGGATGATAAAACAGTAGAAGTAGTAAATAATTATTTATATTTAGGTCAAATAATTGAAATGCCCGGTAGCAAAGATGAAGAAATAAAGAGACGTATGAAATTAGGATTGAGTGCATTTGGACGAATGAATGTTGTTTTTAAATCAAAAATTCCACTCTGCCTGAAGAAAAAGATATTCGATCAATTCGTTTTGCCAGTGATGACGTATGGATGTGAAACTTGGATACTGAACGCCAAGATGCTACACAAAGTCCAATGCACTCAAAGAAGTGTGGAACAATGTATGCTCGGCATAAAGAGGAAAGACAGGAAGCGGAACACGTGAGTGAGAAGTATGACAAGGGGACATAGTGGCTAGTGGCTAGAAGAAGGGACGAAAGGTGGACAAAAGAAGTGCTTGAATGGCACCCGGGAGAATGCAAAAGGGTAAAAGGAAGACCGCAAAGAAGACGGGTAGAAGAAATTAGGAAAATATGTGGGGTGAGATGAATGAGAGTTGCGCAAAACAGAGACGAGTGAAAGCGTGTTGGAGAGGACTTCATCCAGTAGTGGATGGTGAATGGCTGTAGATGATGGTATAATTTGATGTATTGAAAGAAAGATGTTACAGAAATTGAATACAGTGTACTTTCCATCACATACATATCAATGTAAATTTGATAAGACAAATTTTAGGAAATATCTATGATGCAAATGGTTAGTTTAAGAGAGCAGTTGTATAAATTGTGGTATTTACTGTATAAAGGTTGTCGATCCCTATTATTAATTTTTTGGGAATCTTTTTCAAGTATGCGAACAATCATAAAATATCGATGTACTTCTAAAGTCCCAAAGCCTGACGGAATTTACCAACAGGTGCTCTCAAGTAAGTACATACATACATATAATACTTACATACTTAATCATGAATATTTGCACATGTCTGTGTTAAGTATTTTATTGGTAGTCAAATAAAAGGCTTCCGTTTTTTAATCCCATCGTTATGAAATAAAGTTTTATTATTTATTACATCATTACGAAAATAAAAGGGAGAGTCTTTATTTCAAACATGGCCAAGAATTCGTTTAAAGCAGACGATAAACTTGTTACGTGCTCTTGAATAAATAGTCGTAAAATACAAAATTTGATTATTGGATTAATTTTTATTATTTGTATACATTTTAACTTAAATTACAAACTACGTAGCAATTCCTTTCCAAAACCACCCACTGAATCGTCAACGGGAAAAATACTAGTAGGAAATAAATTTACAAATAAAATTTACAATTAGTGCAGTGGTTCTCAAGTGTGACCACTAGTCAATGAAAAGAAAATTTTTTTTTTATTCACAATTCTTTTAAATAAAATTTTATATAATTAAAATATCCCGCATTGAAATTTATGTAATTTTAGATATGAAATTGAAAACTTTTTCTTATAAAATATGAAATTATTATAGCAGTATTCAGATTTGTGTTCAAATGAAGTATTCAGATCAACATTTAAATACTATCTTTTTGGATTTGGAAATTCTAAAATAAGCTCTTTCCTCAAAAAAAAAAAACAATAAATAAAAATAGCTTTAATATAAAATCATTTTAGTGCGTTCACAGGACATATATTAAGGATGACTGATGCCAATTTAACGACAACAGTAAAATTTCACGTGAGAATATGAGCTAAAATGCGAATATTAAAAATTGACACGATATAAAATATCACAGCGTCACACTACAAAGGTTTAGAGAGAATCGTATTCGGACACGTTTGAATATTTTACGTCCATAGAAATGCGATGAGAAAAAATATTTTTCTCATGACTTGAATGGAGACAAGTTGCGAGTGTGTCTCCTATAATAGAGCTAACGGGGAAGGGTGGTGGTCTATGAGGGTCGGTGGTTGGAGGGAAGCAGCCCTATCCCTATCCCTAGCCCTAGCCCTAGCCAGGGGCACTGGGAAAAAACTAGTTTAGATTGTTCGGCGATTGGTGCACCACTGTTGAATTAACAAGCACAGACATAAATCACTACTCTGGCGGCATTGGTTGTCCACCCCAAACTATTCACCCCAATGAATTTGGTCTACTTCTCTATTTGAGCGCGCGTCTTCCCTTCACGTAATTGGTCCGTTTCGTTATTATTTACATCCAGAGGAAGACGTGTTTGTGTCAACTTTATTTAAAACGTTCAAAATGGTCAACTACTCGTGTTGAATTCGTTAAATAAATAGCCAACAGGACCTGATTCGAGCCCTGGCTAGACTTCGATTTAAAATAATCATACATTGTATGATTTCAAGTATTTATGCAGACAGATTTGTATATGTGTGACTCCAAACAGTGCCGGCCTATGGCGCCCTCGGTAAATTTTTCTAAGTGCCCCTAGAAAAAAATATATAAAAAATGGGTTACCATCGTCCTTTTACCGGGCCCAGGTGTAGCTAAAAATAAATAAATAAAATGATGTTTCAGAAGTTAACTTTCGGAGCCTTTATTTCAGCAAAATCTTTAATTAAAGTTGAAAAATCAAGATTTTCAGCGATATCATTTTCAATAGATCGAGTTTCAAAACTAGAAAGTCTATTTTGTGACATTGTAGACCAGAGATAAGTTTTAATTAATTCAAGTTTCAAAAACTACATACGTTCAGGCAGTGTCGGGAAAAATTCGCTTACCAACCCAAACGGATATATGTAATTCTTGTAAATTATGCTATTTTGTAAAATTTAATACAATTTTGAAAGAAAAACTTTTAAATTAATAAATTCTTAAATTAATAAGCCTTAACCCAATGAGTACAAATGTTTGAGCTTTGAAAGTAGAGGCGCCTTTGGCGTTTTATTCTAAAATTTTGTAGGGCCTTTGGCACTCCTATTTTAAATATTAAAGCGTCTTCGGCGCATCGAGCGGCACCCTAATTTATTTTGCACCCTCGGGCGCCACCCGACCCAACCCCCCCCCCTCCTTAAATCGACACTTACTCCAAGTCTAGCATTTCCTATCAGATTTTGCCAATTTATCTGATTTAATTGTTGAATCGGTTCCTCACAAATTGGCCACCTATCCACCAGTGGTGTCACCCCAATTTCGGAACAACGGACTTCCAAATTTTTTTTACAAAAAAATTATTTTGAAAATATATATATGTATATATTATACATTTTTTTCGTCCAAGGCACTAACTATTACATGAAAGTTCATTAAGTTTTCAAGATTTGTATAATTTTTAAATTAAATAACGGGTTTCCGGAAACCCATGGAAACCATTAGGGTGACACCACTGACTGTATCTACATGTATGTATTTGTCACAACTGTCTGATTGAGTATAATTTCAAATTTATATAAATATACAAATATTAAGTATCGGTTTGGGGCAACCTGTCATGGCACTATGGTAAAAATGAAATAAAAATAAAATGGATTAAATCAATCAAATCAAAGTATGTATTCGGAATGACATTTCTTATAGTTAGAAACTCTACGGCAGATTTTTATTTTATTTCATTTAAAAAAAATCACTACTACAGTGATTTGACAGGTAGTCCCAAAGCATCATCGTATATTTATTATGCACTTCGAAGTGCATATATGCATTTCGATATATGCATTAGAGCAGTGCTTCCCAATTACTTTCACGTCACGACCCTCTAAATCTGAAACAATTAATTCCCGGCCCCTAAAAAATTTTATTTCTAGTTAAAAGGTTTATTTAGCAATAATTATTACAATTATAATACACATATTTATATTCAGCACAAAATTATAGGAACTTGCTTAAAAACATTTTTTTTAAATAAAAACTGTACACACTTTAATGCGATAGATGAGGTGGTATGTTTTTACATAACAAATCGATATCGGGTTCAATGTCAGAAATGCTAACTCGCAAAGCATCTTCCAAAGTCTCCGTGGAAAGACATGACTTTGCTTATTTTTTAATATAAGTAATAACGAAAATGCTGTTTCGCATAGGTACGTAGTCGCGAAAGGAATAAGATTTACAAGGGCTTCTTTTCCAATAGCAGAATATTCTTGCTGTCGCCTTAACCAAAATTCTGAAATATTTTTTTCATTAAATTCCACTTCAAGCAAATTATCTGATCTGATATCGATCAACTCTTCTTGGGCTGTCCACGTAATATGGTGTTCTTATCAAATTGTACCTTTCATCCTCATTCAAGTTTGGGAAATATTTTTTGAAAAATAGTATCGATTCGGCCATGTGATCAAATCATTCAAACACGAAAACATCTCCATGCATCCTTGACTAATACCTTTTGACCACAAAGAAAGCTTTTGTTGGAAAGTTTTCATATAATGTGTTATTATTATAACAGACTTAAATATATACATTCCCTAAATATGTAATGTGGAAAAATATTCATAAATGAATATTTGTACTTAATACTAAATATTTTCGCGGTCCCCGCGAGAAATCCTACGGCAGAAATCCTCAATTTAGCTGTGGAGTTTGCGCAAACAAATTTGCACTCTAAGGAATTAATTGAATATCGAAAGACAAAACTATTTTATCAAAATTGCCAAACAAAACATTATTTTTCTGACAAAAACACTTATATTGTAGTACATATACATATTAAAAATATCAAAAAAATAATTTTAAAATAATATCCGTGTCTTTGAAAAATTGCGGCGACCAAACTAGTATCACCCCACAGATATCTATATGTTGTTCGTTACGACGGACAAATTGTCAAAGACTTTTCTGCAGTTAAATCTCTGTATGAGTTGCCTTAAGTAATAATTTTTACTATACTAAAATTAACCAAAAAATTGCATTAAAAAGAGTTTTTACATAAAGAGTATATGTAAGTAGGTAGAGACAAAATCTGCACTATATATTCACTGACAGTTTATTGATCGTAGAAATAGCTTCCTATGATATTTGTATCGTAGATACTACTACGCTAAATTGAAAAGTTGGTCAGTTAGTTTAGACAAACTATTTTGTCAGATACAATTTTGAAATGTCATTGAAAAAAAAAAACACATACAGCAATTAACAAAATATACGAAATCGACCGGAAGAATTGCATTCACAAAAGAATTTACTACTTGATAAATAATTCAGATTGTATAATATGTGTGTGTGGGTGTGTTTGAACAAATTCCACAAACGATGAATCATCTCAATAAGTTGCACAAACGGTTGAAAGACGAATCGCGTAGAATTTCTCACGATTTCATATAAAATCTAACTCGAATATAATTCAAATGCATATATGTATGTACGAAATGCTCATTGAAATTTTTAGCACGCAGAATTCGGTTACCGTTAATTGCGCAACGAAACAAACATAATACAACATATGCCATAATACAAATTAATATTTGGATATATGCATATGTATGTATCAAGTATGTTGCGAATGCAAATTAGTCCGCTTACAAGTTTAAATTTCGATGCGCCCATACATTTTATATTATAATATAATACAAGTTGGTAAGTACATGTTCGTGTATATAAAGTTTTAGATAAGTAGGCATAATGCATGATAGATCAAGTGTAGATATATAACATAAATATGATGTGTATTATATTTGGTATTTACATATGTACATATATACATACATATGTATGTACTTTGAGACATACACGGGGCTTATCGATCATATGTAACAAACGTTCACTTCAATTTAAAGCCAGACTAAACTTTGCAGTAGCATTTTTTATTATTTATCAATGTGACGATAGCGGTTCGTTTCATAAAGTAAGTATAAACCCGTCTGTAAAAGAATATCAAATGTTATAAAATTTTAAAAAGATATTTTAAAATACCTGTGAGACATATCACTAAAAGTTTTTAACGAATATTAATTTTAGATACTAAAATTTCGGGATATATACAAATATTACTATTTTTTTAATGACTTATTGATAAAATAGCGATGTCCGAAATTTCCCTCAATTATAAGATAAGCTTTATTATAAAGAATAAATAAAATAGCCTATATTTAACTGGACCAAAAACTTTGTTGAGCAAAAAATTCAATGTAATTAAAATAAACAGTCAGTAATTTTGACAAATTGACAACAATTTTGCTGAATGTTCAGTAAATAAAATAAGCGATCAGTACATACATACATAGATTGACAAATGATCAGTAACATCTATGTACATATGAAAATTGATTGGTCGGTATTATACATATATTTAGCGGCCAGTATTTTTTGATGAATGATTTTTTGAAATGTAAAAAGTTTTTTATATGTAAAATGAACATTTTCATGAATCTAAAAACATAAATTTATTGATCTAAGTTGTAAGTTTTACTAAAAGTTAAGTTAAGATAAACGTCACTGACCAATGGTAATTAACAACTGACCAAAAACTATGTTCCTTGAAAAAATCTCCAATTATCAAGTTCAAATTTTAGCTAAAGTAATTTATATTTAGTCGTCACGGATAATTAACCCTTATCGCTCGCGCTGTGTAATGAATTTAGATAATTAAAGACGAATATTAGTGAAAATATTTCCTTTGTATTGATAAGATATTATACAGAATATGAATTTAATTTTTCATTTAAGTACAATGTACCTATGCATTTATAAAAGACATTAACCTTGCTGGTTTTTTATCATTCATAATTGAATATTTTTTATAAAAATGTTTTAATGATTTTTTTTATGCAGGCATGTATGAAAAGACACACGCAAGCAAATAATGTAATTTAAAAAATATCTCAACAAACTAACTGCTTTTTTATAAGCATTAAACATTTCGCTACTTACACACTTACGTATATATTTTTAAATAAACCTAAGTTAACCTCAATAGACCCATAAATACATACAAATGTGTGTATATTTTACAGTCCAAGCGCTTACACCGGTTCGTTTATGAACATACCAGTTTGTTCATATACGAACTATTGGTTTTAGTTTAAATGCTAACAATCAATAGCTATATTTAAATAGACTTACCAGGTGTCGCATGAAACTTTTAGCTGTCAAATCTTTGATATGTTCAAACGCCAGGTTTATGAAATGGGAAATCGTATTACAACGTTGCAATAATTCCCGTTTCCGTTAATATTAAAATATTACTGCCCAGGGTAAGTATATGTATGTACATACGAAGAGGATGAGACAAACGATTGAGAAAACTTATATTAGTGCCTTTAGTTTAAATAGTTTGTGCATGAACAAACTAGTTTGTTTGTCAATTTGATCTTTTATGTACACTATAACCGGACAAATTGGTTCGTTTTTCAATTTGCTCTTTTGTGTACATTATAACTAGCCAGATTGGTTCGTGTATGAACAAACTAGTATGGTCATGAACGAAATGTACATATACTGAGACTGTGTCATATACAAAGAATACTGTCCAAATAATTACATAGTGCTATTTAAGCACTTATTTCAGGAAATTCAATTATGAAAATCACATTTCCGTAGATTTTATTTTTCTTCCAACTTCTACTAGTTGAAGCAACGCAAGACCGTTTTTACATTTTACTTATTTGGTAAGCAAATATGTTTTCAATTTAGAATTGACAAATTTAGTACTTTATCTCAAGGCATTCTAACTAAAATGGTTCAGGTCCGTGGGTCAAAATTTACATTTGAGTTTTCCAACTTTGACCCGCCCGAACAAAGCTGGGTAAATCAGCTGTATTCAAATATATTACATTCGTTTATTTGTTCAACGGTTTGTCAGCCATTGTTGCAACTACTCTAATTGCATATATGACAAACTATGTATGTATGTGAATCAAATGTTTAGTCGTTGTCTGTAATTTTTAGTAAAAATTGGGTAGGACTTGAGTAGGTATTGACCGGGCAAAACTGAAGCATGCGAAGAAAGTGCATGAAAAGAAAGAGAGAGAGAGATAGCGAGACACAGAGAGGGAACGGGTCCAGTTCAACGTCCCCAAGCGAACTCAAAAAGTGTAAATGCAAGTTAAAAAAGAAGGCAGTTACAGGTAAGAAGCTGGTCTGAGGTACCCACCACATGCAGACGATAAATCAGGCGGTTGCACATGCACATGCATTTTTTATTGATTTTACATAGCAACGCAATGCAATATGTACCTGGATTGCGCGAACAAAAGCCGGGACAGGACCTCGACCTCGCGAAACAAACACACGCATACATTCGCTAATTACAATTTAACCCTACCCCTGTTCCAATGGGGTGAGTATTTTGTACCCACGCAAAGTACTTTTCGATTCAAATTTCGAATTCGAACCCAACAGTGCTTAGTTATAATAATCGTTGACGCTTAGGAATGCACAACCTGGTCTATGAAGCGTGATCATTCACCGTGTCAATTATCAATTTTGCTGATGATGGATAGTTTATTGGATAAAGATCTTCCGTAGTAAAGATCCGGATTTCATATGTTCTTAAAATCAAAGGAAATTATGTGCGAAAAACGCATACTTTCACAGACTGGTTCAAGAAACTGGCGGCAGATTTCTCCATCGTGAGGATCGTCAAGATCAACGTCATTCGAGCATTTTCGAGATAGGGAGACTAGTTTCAGACATATTTTCGTTGTAAAGACAAATATTTTGTATCCGTTTATGACAAAACGGTTTTTGGTTTAAAAAAATGACCCTCGTACTTTTGGGTCGAGGATATGAGGGTAGGAGAAAGCGTAACATGTTGGGAACCAGCTCTGGGTATAAAGTATAAGAAGATATGCATTAAGCGAACACCACGTGCATCCTTATGTGCAATAACTGGTTTGCTAATAAAAAAGAAGCAGCGGTGAAAATAAAAAGAAAAAGGAAAGAAGGCGAAGCAGACGAGAACGCTGCGAGAGGTCCAGACTCACCACATCACCTGCAATCACTCCATTTTCAAATAAATATCACATACACACTGGTGTAAGTACATCAACTAGCATTTAATTCGATTATTTTAATATGTTCATACCACATATATACCAACCAAAGCATCTACATTTGAATAAGTAGAAAAGCTCGTTCAAAATTTGACTTAATTTGTTTATTACATATTAATTAAAAAAAAAAATCAGTTACTTTGAGAGGCAAATTATAGAATTTATATCCTGGACACTATTCGAATATCGATCGCCAAATACTAAATATGAAAGTATGTAAATGTAATGTTGAATCAGAATTCAAAATTTGATTTTATTTATTACATACATATATTATGCGATTATAATTTTATCCGCAATGAATTAATCGCAAGAGAATAATTAAGAACGATTTAATAAATTAAAAAATCACACACATATCTATTACATAAAAATATTCGACAATATTCGCATGTCGAATATCTAATAGTATTTACATGCAATTTTATATATCTATATACAAATCAAATGTGCATATATAGAGTCGGAATACTAATATGGTGAGTTGAATTTGTTAACATCCACTCAATTTATTTATTGTGCATATGAATATTTTTCACAGTAAGTATTTAGATATTTATCATCGTAATATAATAGTGAGTCGTAACATATTTAGATGCAATTTTATATATCTATATAAAAACCAAATGTGCATATATAAAGTCGGAATACTAATTTGGTAAGTTGAATTTATTAAAATTTGCTCTATTTATTTATTGTGCATATGAATATTTTTCATAGTAAGTATTTGGATATTTATCATCATAATCTTTTTGACTAACACACTTTTCGAATTGCATGTTATGATAATTTAATTATTCAATAATGCGTTTATATACATATAGTCATTTTTTATTACAGCTCGCAATTTATTATCTCCCAAATTTTTAAGCAATTTGGGAGATATTCCAGGCGTCACCAAGTCAAAATTAATTGTCATGTGCAATTTGTATACGAATAATATTCGATTTATATAAAATTGAAATATTATATATTATGTAAATTTTTATAAAATTTATAGTCCAAATTTTAACGAATACGCCCGAGAGATTTTTGAAATAGCTTTTACATCTGTAATATGTATTATTTCAGTGCGAATTTTTGTACTGCGTAAATTTGATTTTATTTGATTTCATTGCTTATTATTTGATTGTAATAAAATGAAAATTATAAAATAACCAAAGTAGGTACACCCATAAAATAAAACGACAAAGTCCACCATTTTTAAATATGAAATTTTCTAGTTGTAATTCAATACCGTGTTTATAATATGTAAAATTCAAATTCCATTGTTTGGATTTAATTTATCATGCCCCATTTTATCATCAATCGATTTGAAATGATTCTGGAAAGTTATTAATGATACATATGGAGGAACTTTTTATGATCAGGCTAAAATTATTATTCAATAATATGTAATGTTTAATTTTTTTAAGTATAATATATTTAATTATAGCAACGATTTATGACAAATATACTAAGATATACATACATTCAAACATATACGTATATGTATCTGCTAATGCAAATATTACACAAGCCAATACTATTTCAAAATGGAGAAAGAATTTATGTAATTAATAGTTTTTCTATCGAAAGTAAGTAAAATTGATGTATGTACATATGTACATATAATAAGTATTTATATGTATTTCACTTTATTCTAGAATTTTGATGGTATATTGTGGCTCGATGAACTCGTTATCATTAAACTATTCAATTTTATGTATTTAATTTGTAATATATTTGTCCTTCGTAACGTGTTATTACATATGATCATTCCTATGTATATACTCGGATATGTAATATGTACATATGTATGTACGACGTATGTACATTGAACATCAATAAATAAAATAAAATGTCAGTATTATTTAAAAATGGAGAATAGTTTTAGTTGTACATTTTACCTATATTATAATATTAATACCTAAAGAGTATGCACTATTGGAGTCTAAAAAATATTATTACGCATTTAATTTTGATTCCAGAATATAATATAATATACCTATATAATTAATGGAAGATTGAAAAAATAAACCGTGCGTCACCCAGTCTCAAATATTTTTTCAATAATGGGCGCAATTTAGTTAAATATTTATTCACTATTTTATTGTACTTTTAAATATACACAATTGTCTTTAACAACATGGTATATTATATTTTATTTTCAAATTACGACATAAATATACCTATGTATATACGTATTCATAGGTATATTATTCTAAAAGGTTAGTTTTGCATGTAATAAATACTCACAAAATTAATTACCTGACAAGTTATATCTTCGGTATACATATTACATAATACATACATAGATCTATGCAAAGTTTTTAGAGATATACCAGATGTCACCCAAACTAAAATACATTTAAAAAAAAAATGGCTGCAATTAATTTAAAAAAATATGTTCACATTTATAAGTATGTACTTTTTTACTACGTACTAAATTTTATCTTCACAAATTTTTATTATTAATAATCATAAGAAATTTTATTGGCAAATATTAATAAAACGAAATACAAGATGTTTTAGTACAGTTCCCAAATGGAAGCGGGGTTTGATTTTACAACAGTTTTATATCTACTAGCGAAAGTATACCCAGCTCTATTACCAAACTCATTACTAAAGAAATTATAATCCTAGCACATTTTACAATACAATATATAAATG
This sequence comes from Arctopsyche grandis, assembly GCF_051622035.1. NCBI lineage: Eukaryota > Metazoa > Arthropoda > Insecta > Trichoptera > Hydropsychidae > Arctopsyche > Arctopsyche grandis. Next base: position 688,552 of record NC_135357.1, read on the forward strand.
TACGGTTTTAAAAACATACCAGGCATCGACCAGGCTATTTTAATTTTTAAATATTAACGTTAAAAAAATTAATTATTTATATTTTACATAGCATAAATGTTACATTAAAGGCGTGGTTTGACTTGAAAATAATTTTCTATCTACTAGCGAAAGTATACATATATACCTATGTAGTTCCGTACGAGTCTAAGAGTGTGAATAATACGAATATATTGTTTAAAAACATACCAAGCATCACCCAGGCTATTTTAATTTTTCAATAGTTCAGTTAAAAAAAAAAAAATAATATTCTTTACATACACGTGTTTCATTATATAAATAAAAGACAAGTCAGTACTATTCCCAAATGGAGGAGTAGTTTGACTTACAATAGTTTTATATCTACTAGCGAGAGTATACATATTATATATGTACGTAGTTCCGTTCGAGTCTAAGAGTTAATGATTCGATTATATTTAAAAAAAAATACCAGGCATCGCCCAGGCTATTTTAATGTTTTAATAGTTCGTTAAAAAAATAATTAAATATTTTTTACATACACGTGTTTCATTATATCAATAAAATACAAGTCAATACTATTCCAAAATGGAGGCGTGGTTTGACTTAAAAATATTTTTTTATCTACTAGCAAAACTATACATATATACCTAGTTCTGTTCGAATCTAAGAGTGTTTGATACGAATATATTGTTTAAAATAGACCAGGCTATTTTAATGTTTCAATAGTTCGTTAAAAGAATATTTAAATATTTTTTACATACACGTGTTTCATTATATCAATAAAATACAAGTCAATACTATTCCAAAATGGAGGCGTGGTTTGACTTAAAAATATTTTTTTATCTACTAGCAAAACTATACATATATACCTAGTTCTGTTCGAATCTAAGAGTGTTTGATACGAATATATTGTTTAAAATAGACCAGGCTATTTTAATGTTTCAATAGTTCGTTAAAAGAATATTTAAATATTTTTTACATACACGTGTTTCATTATATAAATAAAAGACAAGTCAATACTATTCCTAAATGGAGACGTGGTTTGACTTAACAATAGTTTTATATCTACTAACGAAAATATACATATGTATATACCTAGTTCTGTTCGAATCTAAGTGTTAATAGTACGAATATATTATTTAAAAATATACCAGGCATCGTCCAGGATATTTTAATGTTTCAATAGTTCGTTAAAAAAATAATTAAACATTTTTTACACACACGTGTTTCATTATTATATAAATAAAAAACAAGTCAATACTATTCCTAAATAGAGACGTGGTTTGACTTAATAATAGTTTTATACCTAGTTCCGTTCGAATCTAAGGGTGTTAATTATAAACATACCAAGTATCGCCTTGTCTATTTTAATTTTTCAGTATTTCAGTTAAAATAAATAATAAAATATTTTTTACATGCATGTGTTACATTATATAAATAAAAGACAAGCCAGTACTATTCCCAAATGGAGGCGTGGTTTGACTTAACAATAGTTTTATATCTACTAACGAAAATATACATATGTATATACCTAGTTCAGTTCGAATCTAAGAGTGTTAATGATACGAATATATTATTTAAAAATATACCAGGCATCGTCCAGGATATTTTAATGTTTCAATAGTTCGTTAAAAAAATAATTAAACATTTTTTACACACACGTGTTTCATTATATAAATAAGAGACAAGTCAATACTATTCCCAAATGGAGGCGTGGTTTGACTCAATAATAGTTTTATATCTACTAGTGAAAGTATTATATACATATGTACCTAGTTCCGTTCGATTTTAAGGGTGTTAACTATACATACGAATATATTGTTTAAAAACATACCAGGTATCGCCTTGTCTATTTTAATTTTTCAGTATTTCAGTTAAAATAAATAATTAAATATTTTTTACATACATGTGTTACATTATATAAATAAAAGACGAGCCAGTACTATTCCCAAATGGAGGCGTGGTTTGACTTAACAATAGTTTTATATCTACTAGCGAAAATGTACATATATACCTAGTTCCGTTCGAGTCTAAGGGTGTTAATTATGCGAATATATAGTTTAAAAAACATACCAGGCGTCGCCCAGGCGAAAAGTAAATTTTTAAAAATGGCCGCCATTCGGTCGAAATATAAATTTTCACAGCCGCGTGCGTCGATTCCAAAAATCGGAATGAAAAAAGTGCAAGCAGAATCGTACAAGAATCCGACGAGATGAGCGAGCGAGTGAGTGAGCGAATGTGCGAATGCGAATATAGCGTCAGGCGCGCGCAAATTAGGCCTAAGTATCGGGTCGAGCTCCGACGGCTGCTGATCACTTCACTTCACTTCACTTCACTTCACTTCGCTTGAGTCGAGACTCGTCTCCGGTCGCGTGGCTCACCTGGTGTCTGATGTCTGATGTCTGGTGTCTGGTGTCTGGTGCCCGGTGGTCTGATGCCTGCTACCTGAAGCCTGGCGCCCGGCCTGGACTCGCACCCGGAGTCGGCATCTCGCACTCGGAGTCGGAGTCGAGCGGAGTCGAGCGGCGTAGAGTGGAGTGGAGTAGAGTGGAGTGGATTGGAATGGATTGGAGTCGAGGCGAGTGTAGGAGTTGACGGCACTGCAGTCGCACTCGCACTGCAAACTCAATCACTCACTGCTGACTACCCAACCTCTAACTTCAACCTCACTGCGACCTACCACTTCCACACTACACGCACACCCCACACACCCCACACACCCCACTCACCCCACATCTTCCACTGCTTCTATATAGTATATTATACGCCTACTGATGGCGATCTTACGGCAAATTAAAAAAAAAAAATCGAATTTTTTAACACCCAACCTGCGGGGAACGGGAACTTTGGGGGCGGAGCGTCTAATCTGCGTGGTTTTTTCGATTCTGCTTTTTAATTTGGGTAATAATGGATTCAAAAAAATACATAATACACACATACAAATTGACCAAGAAGACGCATTGATTTTACATGTTACTGGTATAAATATATAAATGAAATAAAATAAAATATCGAGTTTTTTTTTATCCACTCTACAATAATTGTGTAATTGTTAAAAGCAGCGCTTTAAATATTGTAATTAATTAGGGGAACCGAGTCTAAAAAATGATGTTTTTATTATTTTTACTAGTGTTTTGCCCGTTTACAATTCAGTAGGTGATTTAGCAAAGGATTTGATAAACTTTTAATTAAAAAAATGGAGCATTTTTTTGTAATGTCCATAAAACCAATGTCCTTTGTTGAAATCTGAAAACTGGAACATTAATAACTCAATTTAGTCAATTCTTAAAACCAACATCTTTGCAATTTGATCTAATGTATAATAGTATACTATTCAATATTATTCAAGTGGTTGAATTTTGGAAAAAATTGCAAAATAACTGTTTCAGAAAGTTTGCAGTTTTATATGTACATATTTTTAGAAAACTTTAGGTTTGGATAGGGGGCCAATATATAAATAGGTACTTTTCTTCATATTGTAGATACTAGATGAATTGCTTGGCGTTGCTCGGATGGATGGAAGTCAATAAACATAAAAGTAAAGGTTTGTAATAAGAAGAGGTTAGTAAAAAGATTGGAACTGTTAAATGTTACAACTTCTTTCAAAAACCGTATACGGTTTAAGATTGTATAATATTGAAAGATATAAACTTGCATTGCCGACTACAGTTGTTTTAGCACAATAAAATACAATACAATTATGTAATTCTAATTGAATATACATATCTATTGAAATTTTCGAGTTTAATTCCGAGCGTTTGCTAGGTTTGACAATTTAAAATTTGAATCGAATAAATATTTGGTGAATATTTATTCATTGTAACCTTATTTTGAGACAAAATCAAACCAAAACATCATTTTAAATATAAATGAACGTATCAAAGGTATTGATGTACTTAATATAATAGTTCATAAATAATTCATAAGTCGTAAAAACAATATTTGACTAAAGTGACGTGAATAATTGCGCAAATTATATATGTATGTAATTCTAAAACAGGTATTTAAAATTTATTATTTGAAAACAACAAAAAAAGATACACCCGTTTCAATGTCTTAGGTGTAAAGTTTTAGAATTTCTAAAATAAAACTTGATTCACATTTTTTTTCTATTGAATCTTATTAGAATCATATTGAAATACTTACTGGATTCATACTGGACGTTTTCTTTATAAATGTGTGGGCAAATGTAACTTTCAACGATTAAGATATTAACTATTGAAAATTATACTATGAATAATATTTATATTAAAATTTTTCGATTATTTTCACTCAAATGCTTGTAAAATTGAATGTGTTACCAAATTTTGCACCAATATTTACTTTACTGAGTTAAATAGGTATGACATTTTTTTTATGAAAATGATTTTGAACGGCCAAGAAAATGAGCTCAGTAGCGAAGGTGTTAAATCGGTTGATAAGTCATTTTATGTACATATACTTGGTGGTATATAGAATCGTCCGTTGAAATAGCAATCTGAAATAATTGAAATTTCAAAAGAAAGTGCAAATAACTTGGTACGGACTCATGTAATTGTGTATAATATGTACATATGTATATGCTCACATACAATTTGTGTATGTACGTATGTATGAGCTATGTACATATTCGAATTTAAAGGTTAGATGAGGTAACCCAAAAGAACGTAACATGAGTTTATTCTAATCTGATTTTCAGTTGGGTAATTGTATTAGAAATATAACTGAAAACGGACTTTTATTACTGGTAAGAAAAACGTCATACTCTATTTATTCAAATAACCGTTTGAGAATTAATTAAGCTCGTTTAACGTTTGATCGGTTTTCAGTAATTGACATGCTTTTCTTCATACTATATAAAAGAAGCCTACTTTAAATTAAAATATGGAATGAATTATTTAACTTAAAACATCTATAAAGCAAAGAAAAGTATTCGTTTAGTTGCGCCTATTTTATGCAATTTTCTTTGCATTATTCTATGCATGGAAACAATTTTACTGTATTTTTATTATTATATTACTAACTATGTATATACATATGAAGAAAAATGTATTTTTTAATGGATTGTTTAAAATATCGTTAATATAATAAATATAGATTTCCGAATATATTATAGATCGTAAATGTATGTATGTAGGTTTGGAAGATAGATAACTCATTTGTTTAGTCTATATCTTTATATATTACATACGCATGTTAAATTACACACATATGTGTAAAAATATTATTCATTTTCTTTTAAATACTAGAGTTAATGAACACACGCGATGACTATTATGATGTTTCATGTTTGTCTTCGAAAGTGAAGCACTTTCATTTTGAAATATAAGTCAGATTTAGTCTTTTTACATGTACATATAAATGTTTCAATATTTCAAATACACGCTTTAACACTATTTATTGTATGACTCAAATATTATTTTAAATTGTTACTTTTCTAAACTATAATAAAAATGTCCTGTATTTATTTAGTCAGGAAATACATAGGTGATCAGTATGTTATAGGTAATATAGGTCACCAAATTTTTGACTAATGTTTGTCAAAAAATACTTAAGCAGTTCATTACAAATACTTTTATTAGTTTCACTTCGCCTTTTTTTTAAACTATAATACATACATTGTTATCCCTATATTTTCGTAAAAATTACTGTATTGTGGGAAGCTAATTAAAAGCTGACCATTTAATCTGTTGTCTTTATAAGTGATGCCTATTACAGATATACATATCGTGACCAAATATACATATTGTGACTTTAAAAAAACCATGCTATATTTTATTGTATTCCAAATTCATCTGTGTGCAAAACATTAAAAATCATAAGTATTAAAATACTGCCGATAAAACAGTTTTCATTCTGCCATTAAAAAATGTAATTTTAGATTTACGAGGTTTATAAATTATGTATCTAATATATAATTTCGAAAGAGACTTTGTAACTATGTAAGGTTTGGGTGGGAGCTTCGAAAACAGATCAAAGTTACTATGACGATCGTTGGATATATTGTTTTTTCCATTCAAATAAATTTAATAAAAAAACAAATGGATGTTTACTATTAGATTAACCATATTTAAGCAGATTATAAGTAAAATATTTAGGAGTGAAGTTCGATAAAATAATGAGATGGGCACCTCACATTGAGGCAGCGAAATGCAAGGCGATGGGGGGTATATCCTCAATATACCCAATATTTAATCGCCATAGTTCTTTATTAACTCAAAATAAAATAAAATTATATCGCGCGCTCATATTACCATTATTAACATATGCTTCACCTGTATGGAATAACGCATCGAATACTAACCTTTCCAAGTTCCAAATAATACAAAATAAATCCCTAAAAATAATTTATAACACACCCATATGTATACTAACTTGAAAAAACTGCATGCCATAAATAATATTCCGCTAGTTACAGACATTACTAACAAACTAACCAGTAGATTCTATGACAGAATCACTAATAAACATACAACAAAATGTCTATACCCTTCAGGTATAACACACAGATTACCTAAACACAATCTGCTTTAGATCGTCGACTTTAGAAAATCTTTAATTAATATTATGTATTAGATGTATTATGAGCATTTATAAGAATTATAAATAAGTTTTTGAGCTATTTTTCCTATTATGCTGTACATTAACATTAGAATATTATAATACTATGATTACTAACAAAATTAAATTCAAATTGTAAAATGGAAAATGATCAGTAGATCAGTAGCTATTAAAATAGATATTAGATGTATTGTGAACATAATTTAGTAAAATCAAAGCGGATTATATTACAAATACCGAGAAAAGCCGGGTAAGACCACTTCTATATTATATATATATGTATTTAATTACAACCAACACATTTTTTCAAGGCTTCTATTAGGTTTATCAGATAAGTTTCGGTCAGGTACATATGTATGTAGGTGCTTAAATGAATCCAACTAGTACTCAAAATATAGTATAAAGGCATTTCATTGAAGATTTTAGTTCATACGAAAGGACATATGTAAGTCTAGTATATGTAACTAAGGTACATTATACTAGATATTTTATTTCAACAAACATAATATGTGATGAATTGTGCAATTTATACAAGTGGAAGTGTAGAGTGATGTGGTGTGGTATGGTTTGGTATAGTATGGTATGGTATGATATGGTATGATATGAGTACATATCATATAATATGAGCAGACTGGCATAAAATGGGCGTGGCTAGTGTGTGAGGTGTAAAGGTGCCACCCCACCAGCGGCGCACGCGCATCTCTTCATATCTATTTTTTATTTTTTATTTTTTTTCTCATGCAACTATCTACATTTGTACTCTCCACGTATCTTATTACACCGGAGACATCTAATTTATGCACTATTTTTTTTCTTCATTTAACTCGAAATTGTTATAATCGTCATTTGTCGGTTTGTTCGATACTAAAACTTTGAAAATTAAATATCAATTCCAATTTATTAATTTATTTTTTATTGCGTTAATAAATAATAATTAATAAAGCATGCAACTCCCGTTGCTGTTGCCGTTTCTCGATAAGTGAATGTTTCAGTTTCAAATTAATACCACTGAGCAACAAAAAAAAAATACCAGAGCGGAGACTAGCCAATCTTTACTAAGTTTGACCCACTGAATTCGAATATGATATTGATTTTTGTTGGTGGGTGATCGTTTACGAGATATGAGCGTTTAAAAAAATCCTTGATTTTTACAGTTTTTTGGCTTTTGCGGTCTTTATCTCAAAATTTAGGAATGTTACGCTCAAAGTGAGTATTGGAATCAATAGTCACATACTTTTCCTATTGTTATATTTCATTGCTTTCAGTCCGACCGCTGTACTCTGTGAGGTGGATTAAATGCCATCTCGCTTGCACCCAAATATTACGCGCTACAACCATATACACAACGAAAGCATTTAAATTGCAATTACCGCTTGAGTTAGTACGTTTAGATAAAAAAAAATATTGAGATAGAAAACCAATCCTTATAAACGTGGTGAAATAAAAAATTTGCCAAATAAATAAAAAATAGCACGGACAAAAAATCCGTAAAAAAATATATATTTTTGACTTTTAAAATTCGCTAGACAATTAATTAGAAGTATTTTAAAACAATGAAATATAAAAATTAATAGGAAAAATATCTGAATATTGATTCCAATACTTACTTTGAGCGTAACAATCCTAAATTTTGAGTTAAAGACCGCAAAAGCCAAAAAACTGTAAAAATCGAGGATTTTTTTAAACGCTCATATCTCGTAAACGATCACCCACCAACAAAAATCAATATCATATTCGAATTCAGTGGGTCAAACTTAGTAAAGATTGGCTAGTCTCCGCTCTGGTAACTCAAAAACGTGATTTTTTGTTGCTCAGTGTACTTAATACTTAATCAAATTAAATTACAGTAATGATAATTTGTTGGAAAAACGCAGACGGTAAATAAACAAACAATGAAAAGTACTACAAATGAAAGCTAAAATACCCGACTATAGTTCCAATATTAATTTTGAACAGGAAATTGACAGATTTTGAGACATCGACCGAACAACACCAAGATATAGAAAAATCGCGCGATTTAAAAAACACATATCTCCGAATCACGAGCCAATCAACATTTTTTATTACCAGATTCGTGTTTCTATAAGAAAAGTCATATCTCGTCTCTGAACCATTTTTCGTGTCGAACAGTGTTATTATTAATTTTTTTCGATATGATTAATAACTTATTAATCATATCGAAAAAGGATAACATTTTTTTTAAAAAACTAGAATAATTAAAAGGGCCCGGTTTCGCTTTCAACGTGCCTGTATACAATATGTAAAATAAAATATTAATATTAATGATTTTCATAGTTTGTTATTTCTTGTATGTATTTCGCTTTAAGAAACAAGAAAATTACGATGAACTTTGGCGAATTACCTGACATTTTTCGAAAGATTGTAATTCAAAAGTTAAAATTAAGAAAAATTTGTAGTTTACGGTCTAAGCTAGAGTGCTTAATTAATTAAAATTATAACGTTTTTTCTTTCTTTTTAATATTTGACGGCTAGAACATTAATATTATGTATATTTTTACAAGTTTTTTTAGCTTTTTGATAGTAGAATTAAAAAAATATAATTTTAACTCAGGTAGGTAACATGATGTTTTAAAAAAATGCTTCAATGTTTAACTACTTTTATGATTGAGTTAAATTTCTATATATGTACATAAGTATAATAAACGTAGCAAATCTCTTGTTTATGAAAAATATCGAATGATGGATAATAGATAATAATCATTCATACATATGTAAATATATATCTAGATATATATGTATAGTGTGTATTTACAATTATATATTTTTGCATTATAATTCTAGTCATTCATTTATGTATATATATATATAAGGTTTGATTTTTTTTAAATTAATGATTTTATATTATGTATTGGTTTAGATAATTAATTTTAACATTTACTGTTAATATCAAACGTAGTGTATTGCAATACATATATTATATTTGATATTATTTATATTTTATGTACATTATTTCTTATATAAATATTAATATGTTATTTCCAGTTTTGATATATGATTTATGACTAGTATAACAAAACGCTGAAATAAGCTTCGTTTGACACGAAAATAATATACATATGTAATAATAAGTAATTGGGGTGCAATTTTTTCTTTCGGGGCTTAATTTTTTGGTACTTGATTCAAACCATACCAGTACTTTTCAAACTTTTTCACTGTGTAACCTCTTCGTAATTTAACATTTAAAATTTCCATCTCTCTCTACTTCAACATTTTATTGTATTTTTTGATTTTTACATAGACCAGGGAAGACTAATAGATAAGCCCCAATGCGATTTCCTAGACAATTATTAATTAAATTTTTATTATATAAATAGCTGTATTTCGAGAGGTTGAAATTAACAATTAATTAATCTATGGATTTAGACATGTACATAAATTTTTACATATTGTACATAAATCAAATTCAAATATTTGTGACAAGCGGTAGGATGGTTTTTGCCAATTCGATAGAGGAACCGTTTCAACAATGAAATCAGATAAATTGGCAAAATCTGATAGGAAAGGAGTCACAAATATCCAAGTCTGACCAGCAGCATTAAAAATCAGCACGGAATCGAACTCGGTAACCTCTCAGTGCTAAACATAAACGCAACCACCGAGCCATACTAAACCACAGGCTAAAATGCGAACTTAATTAACTCATGGTTGTTGTCGATTTATTTTTACGCTTAGGTACAAATCAAATTGTATTATAATTATTGGATGTCTTTATAACCTCAAATTTCATTTGAAGTCTGGATCTCCATCTTGCGTATATTTGGTTCTATCGATTTAGCAGAATAACCGATTTAAATCATGAAGAAATTCTATAGTTATTTTTGTAAATAAAAAATATTTAAACTAAATTCAAACTTAAATCTTGCAAAAATTTTACCACTTTATATTACTGCAATATTTTAGTGGAAAGCGCGTATTTTTCGTGGAATTGAGATTATACCTTTAAAAGCACTGACTCTTATTTGAATAATACTAATGACGTCAAAGCTTGTGTTTCCAATATGTAATTTAAACAATTATTTTCTGCAAAAAAAATCTTCTCAATCGTCTAACTATAATTATAATTGTCTTTGATTTGAACAATAGAAAAAATAAGGATTCCTATTTCAAAAATGGCCGAAGTTTGAGTCAAAACCAGAATTTTCAAAAGTCAAAGCCAAATGACTACCAGATTTAAATAGTACACTTCTACAGTAATCAAATGCGGCTTTATTCTTTAGAATCGATAAAATTGGTCTGCATTAATGCTAAATTTGATTTACAAGTTATAATACAAATTCGTACTATCGACCATTGACTGCTCAACTTTTAACTATTTACCAATAATATATTTTTTCTTTATATTATGTACATACGTATGTATACTCCAGTAAAAATTTATTGATAAAAATTAACATTGCATTAGTAGTCCATTAAAACGTTGCAAAATATCTGTAAATTTTTATTAATTAAATTCAGATTTGCACAAGATATATGTACATATAATAAATATATTATGTATATATCACATATTTATTTAAAGGTAATTTTTATATATATACCTATTTGTATTAAAAAAATAATTGAATATTAGTTATTATAGGTACAAATAGGAAACAATATATTCTAGATTCTGATTAATAAAATATTTGTTATAATTGTGAATTTTTGATTAACTAATATGTACATAGTTACTAATGTTTATTTCTTTAACTTTGTATTTTTTAAATATCACGGTTAAATCACTAAATTTTAAGTTAAAAAACATGTAAATATAAGCTATATCGAACCATATGAACTAACTTAATAACGGAAAGACTAAATTAAAGTTCCTTTGTGCATTTATTGCATAGACAAAAATAAAAATAAGTGGTTTACGGTCTTCAACCTCGATCCAAAAGGACATGGGATTATGTAGAAAATGAAGAGGAGGAAGAATATTGAGATATGCGATTTTTTTTGTCATAATCTGCATTAAGTATTTAAATATAATATGTATTGTAATATAATATTAATATGGTCGTTAATTTAGTTGATATTTTATTTATATTTTGAAAATATTCGCCATAATATACATATGTATGTATGTTTATGTAATTTTTGGGTATATATGTATTATATTTTTGAAAAAATTCAATGAATACGCTACAATTTTATCGCATATGTATCTAAGTTTTATAACGTTCAAGTATCCCTAATCGCTTAAAAGCAATTGAATAAAATGTGCGATAATGAAAATAAAAAGTGTTGACATAGTCGCAAGTTCAATGGCCATGCAAATTTTTGGCGAGTAAATAAAAAGTTGAATTAATTGCTTTTTTTGAAACGCTTTTCTCTCTGTATGAATATGTATTACATTATATCTACTTGCAGGACTATTCACGGCTTGCTGTACTTAAATAGGGAAAAAAAATATGCGAACATAATTCGTGCAGAAATCGACCGTTACGTATCAACTATCAAGTGAATGTGTTTTTATTATCTGCATATCTGTCTTCTAATAAGTATGTAAATATGTATAATAGGTGTATTCAATATTTAAAAAAAAAAAGGAATGCTCGTTGTTTATTTAATGTTTTTATATGTTGTATATAGACGGAAATTTTTGTTTATCGGGAAATAAAAAAGGAATAAAATAGTATAGAAACGAGTAGTCGTTATCGATTTTTCAACGCTACTCGCGCGTTTTCCAGTGTTGCCAGTCCTCACGATCATATTGCGGATAATAAATTGAATGTCTGTTTGTCTCGTATAGGCTCTTAAATCACTCAAATGATTACGATGGAACTTTCAGGATTTGTTGTATGCATGTCCGGGAAGATTACTGTGAAAAAAAAATCGGTAAAAAACCTCTTAATAATAATATTCGTAATTACGATTTTACCGACGCGAAAGTATGAAGCTCCATTGTGTAGTCAAGGAAATGTGTTCGTTGGGAACCAAGTTAACAGGTTGGTTTATGACGGCGTTGAAGAGACGTTACTCCACGGCGTTGAGCTCCAACCATCATTTGAAACGGGAACGGGAATTGCATGCCTTATTCTGGCCTTGCAACGCATGCCGGGTTCAGCTAGTCTTCTTCTATATATGTATATAAAAAATGAATGTCTGCCTGTGTGTCTCGTATATGCTCCTAAACCACTGAACCGATTATTATGAAACTTTCAGCATTTGTTGTATGCATGTCCGGGAAGATTACTGTGAAAAAAAAATCGCCCAAAAACGGGCACAGAAACGGGAATGAGTGTCATCGCAACGCAATAATTTCAAATGAGTTCGCTGCCTGCGTTTTTCCGACAAGTGGGAACGGGAACGAGAACGGGAACGGGAACGGGAATGAGTGTCATTGCAACGCAATCATTTCAAATGAGTTCGCTGCCTGCGTTTTTCCGACAAGTGGGAACGGGAACGGGAACGGGAACGGGAATTGTATGCGTTATTGTGGCATTGCAACGCATGCTGGGTTCAACTAGTTATGTTTAAAAAATAAATGAAGAAGACCAAATTAATGATCATTTCTGAAAATTAAAATGTAATTTTCTAGATTTTGCTACGAGCTAAATATTTCTAAGATTTTTTTATTAATTTCATTGCAAGTAAATAAAATGTCCTAATAGATTGTTCTCACAAAAATTTATGTTTTTGAAAATTCCTGATTAAGATTTTATATTTGGTATTGTACATACATACATATACATACATAAGTTTTCACAGTGAAGGCTATAATCCAAAATGCTCACTATAATGATAATATTGTAAAAAGATACCTGTTTTTTTAAGTACAGAAATAATAAAATCAACTAATCTAAGTCTCCTTATTTGCCAAAATAAAATCATAATAATCGAAAGTTCGGTGGTGACATTAGATAAAGGTCAATGAAGTCAACCAATAAAACTCTTAGCACGAGGCCACTACCTCCTCAACGAATACTTTTTGAAAGACTGAATACCACAGGTACATAAGAATTGTTTTTAGTATATTACTAATAAGAATATTTTTGTAACATATTTACCTGCGGCACATTTTATTTATATATTAAACGATATAAAGTAAATCTCTTCAAATGAAACACTCGCATTATATATTTGTATATGTACATAAAATAATGTTTAATTTGTAAAACTCCTTAAATTGAAAATAACAAGAGAAAAAAAAATTTGGCTTTTGGGTTTTTGCACAATTTTTAAATATTTACCTAGAAAGGGCCGTGTTCCCTATATGTACAAATGCGTGCAACGCACACAGGCGGCAGAAATACTAAGGCGGTCGAAAATCATTTGAAAGAATTATATTCGCATAGAGCTACATATATGTATGTTATATTATCTTTGCGACTGCCAGTTGCATTTTTTTGAGTATTGGTTGGTCATCGAAAGAACAATGTCCTAGATGTCTGATGGGGGGCAGTGGTGTCACCCCAATTTTGGAACAACGGGTTTCCAAATTTTTGTCAAAAAATTTATATACATACGAGTATATAATTTTTTTTCGTCCATGGCCCTATTACATAAAAGTTCATTCAAATTTCAAGATTTGTATAATTTTGACAACAATTATATGAATGTTTAGATTAAATAACGGGTTTCCGGAAACCATTAGGGTGACACCACTGATTGGGGGTAAAAACACTATATTTTCAGGAATGAACTTAAAAACGTTCAGTCTTGTCCTCTTCAGAACTAAACCTTTTGGTTCTTTGGTTAATTTTTATTATGATTAAAATTTTCAAAATAATACTCCGAATCATATTAGATTTATACAAATGCTGATATAATTAAAAAGCGTTCGATTTAAGTTTGCACACAGGCGGCTGAACTCTTAGGGCCGGGCCGCACCGCTCAACTCGCGAACAACTTGGTTGAGGGCGACCAGACCAATGCATGCAGGTAGATGGGACATGCTAAACCCATCAACTTGTTTGTCGCACACATTTCCATACATTTTTTCGTGTTACCCAACTAGTCGGCCGACAAAGTTGCACGTTGCGGCCCGGCCCTTAGGCGCGGCCCTATACCTAGACGAAGTAGTTTTTTGAAAATATCTTGTTATTTCTACTATTGAGGATGGACTAAAAAAAGTTTATTTGTGGGCGTACTTTTTGTATTTTATAACGGCACGTTCCTCTGCATCGCTGATATGTAGACGAAGATAATTATTTTTTCTGGTTTTTAGCTTGTAGCAACACACAACAAACCTGTGACCAAATAAGGGAAATACTACGGTCGTTGCCCACCCGATAGCTACACTACCACCAATTCACGGGAATTTTAATAAAGAACGAGAAAAAAAGCTAGAACACAAACGGTATTGAATGTTGTTATTGTATTATTATTTTATAATTTTAGAATCCAAGAAACCGGTTAAAAATACAACTGTCAAAATTTCGAATTTCGAATTATATGAAATAAGTTTTATTTTAAATCCAGCACGTTATATGTAAATCCAGCCCGTACGTAAAAAATAACATTTTTGTATGTACGAATAATTCCACGAGCGATTTTTCGCGTGAATCGTTAGAATTAGGTCCGTGAGAGATTTGTCGCGGAACCGTTATATCTCATATCTCATATCGTTATACTATCTGAGTGCCAGTGTGTCTATCTGTCTGTTTGTCTGTTTGTCTGAGATAACGCTCGCCGTACTATAATAGTCGTTTCAATTCGACATACATATGTACGTCACAACTAAACCACTGCCAAAACGTATGTACGAATATAGTAACAAAAGAAAAAAGATTCTATATATACCTATCAATGTTTTCTCTTGGCAGAGAATTTACCAACATCTATTGAAAATTTATTTAATTAATTAATTTTTGTATTGGTTTTTTATATTGTTTACATGTTGGTAGGTTGGTAGGTAGTTTTTACCATTTTCTACATGCGGATCGAACCGACACATTTCTTTTAATTTTTTTTTATTTAATAAATTAATATGCCAACACCCATGCGACGATATCTCATCGGTTACACTAGTACAACATATAGGGCTGCCATAATTTTTGGACTACCGACGGGGACACCCCCCCCCCCAAAAGCTACTTTTATCGACATTTATAGCTTTATTATAAAAAATTGCGCTTTGTTATAATCGTCATATTAAAAATGACAGTTTTTTCAAGCTTTTTAATTTGCTTTTTTCAATCAAAAACATTTGGCTGTCTACAAACAAGGTATAAAGTTATGATAATCCGCTTTCGAATGTCGGTGTTGCCAATGTGTGTGCGCGTACCAACATTAGATATTGTGTGTGTAAAATGGTAATTGGACTATTCGTCACATTGCGGTGGTCACAAAGACAATTTTTGCCATGAAAATCGCGAATGCACAATATTTGGCACTGAACTTCTCGTTAGTATGATAGTTATCGTTAGAATGATGGACTTTTCGGCTGTCAGATGTTCCGTTATAGAGATTTTAGTGACTTTGTGACGAGTAATTTGTGACCAGTAATCACCGAACCGTGTACAATATTATCGGAAAACAATTTTTTTAATATTGTGGCGGCTCGCTTATACGACATGGTCGAGTTTGGTTGCCTTCCTGCGAGTGGGAACCAACTCGGCTGGGTTCGGAGAGCCACTACTCACTCTGCCTTTAGCTGTCATATAATAAACACGTGCATTAACATGCCAGTCGTCTCATTCGTTCATCCCCCATAACTGGTGACCCCCGACATCGAGCCAAGCAGCCTCGATCAATTTCAACATGCCGCTCATCCCTGCCTCGCCGAGCCAGGCTACCCGCTACCAGCTACCCGCCGCGCCCCCATCGCCATCAACACAGCACGCCGCGGCCCGCGGGTGACAATAAACGAGCAGACACGGCTACCTACCTACCTACCTACCTACCTACCTACCGACTGGAGTCCAGCCACAACGTCGATGACAGGTGCTTAAAAAAATGGGGGAGCGAATGAGACGACGATCTTGACAGCTGGATGTGGAGTCATGCGCGATCCAGTACACATAGAACGGTCATCCAGCACCACAACATTCATCCCACACCACCTCAGCACCATCATCATCATCATCATCAAGGCCCCGTCCGTCCCCACGAGCGTCGTCACGCCGAGACGGGTGGCAGCGCTACAACACCTCCACGAGCCACAACGACTCACGGTCCAGCTCGGAGTATCATCAACCACATCGATGCCCCTGCCGCCCCCGCCGCCCCACCAACCGACATCAGCCTCGGAAGAGCGGCGCCGCCGCAGCATCGCATCGGCACGACCATCGGACCAGCCACCGTCCTGCTCGCGACGTCACCGCCCTCGAATGTACCGACCATTCAGGGCGGTACACCTACACAGCGGATGACCCACGTCAACAATTTTTTTTTCTCCCCACTCAATAATTTTTTTTCTTTTGTAAAATTTGTTTCTTTGTAATTTTGGTATCGCTGATGCTGGGGGGGGGGGGGGGGGAGTGATGTGGCGGCTCGCTTATACGACATGGTCGAGTTTGGTTGCCTTCCTGCGAGTGGAGACCAACTCGGCTGGGTTCGGAGAGCCACTACTCACTCTGCCTTTAGCTGTCATATAATAAACACGTGCATTAACATGCCAGTCGTCTCATTCGTTCATCCTCCATAATATACGTAAATTTTAAATCGACCGTGATAAATGACTCTCGAGAACAGATGGATTCGCCATTTCACTGACAAGGCTTCAAATATATGTACTTACAAACCAAAAATTATGAATACAAATCGAACAGCTGCATACAAGCTATTTATAATTTCGTACGCTGTAAAAGATATAAGATCAACTGGCATACGTTATCAACGACTGTTTTAGAATTGATTAGACTTTTCCATGAATTGATATTCGAGGATTGAAGAGAGGCTATTTGCGAACGCGTATGTGGCGCTAGTGAACGAAGCGACCGAGCGTTTGCGAACGCGCGTGCGTCAGTAGAGCTCGGGGTCCACCGATCACCCGTCGTCAGTCGCCACTCGCCGCTCGTCGTTGGCTGCTAGCTACTCGCCCTCGCTACTCGCCACTCGCTACTCGCCCGTCTCCACTCGCCCTTCGAACTCGCCACTCGAATGTGGCGCGCGTTCTCGTAACGCGACCACCCCCACTCCGAGCGGGAACTCCGATTACCATTTCGCCGAGGTATTATCACAAATAGCCCCTCCCTTTACCATTCCCATTCCCATCCCGTCACCGTCACCATCACCATAACCATAACCATAACCATAACCATAACCATAACCATAACCATACGAGTAACCGTCATCACCTTCAGCATTACCATTCGCGTACTTATTTGATCGATAGTCGATCGGCTTGCGTGCGAGTGTGTGTGTGTGTGTGTGTGTGTGCGTGTGCGTGTGCGAGTAGAAAGTGTTCGTGCAAAAAGAATGGCGTTGTGTGGAGTGTGTGCAGTACGAGAATAGCGCGGTGTCGCTATGCGGATATTCCGATATTCGCACGGACGCGAACGGGAATATTTCTGACTCTACTCTGCTCTAATCTACTCTACTCCACCCTTGTAACGTGATACTCCCCCGCCCCCCTTCACGTGTTTGTCATTTTGACGTTTAAGTGCATTCGGTCGATATTAGTTAGAGGCGTTATGCCATCTCCAAGGTGGAGTGTGATCGTTTTGCGTGGCTCTTGCTTGTAAGTCGACTTGTCCTTTTGGTAACGTTTTTGCTCCAGCCCTGGTCGCCAGTGCTTATCTTTATTTCGGTTACCAAAGTAAAGTTTGACTTGTCGTTTTGGTGACTCTATTAGTGGAAGTAGTATATATATGTATGTAGAGGTGAATGCTTGTTTGCTATGAAAATGTGCAGTTTTCCATTTACAACCGTCAAATTTGATATTCTATCTCATGGAATTCTAAACTTAGATCGTGGACGGTTTTTGGAAGGGGATCAAAGGGACTATGTATAAAAACGCCCAAGCGATTTGTCCACTATGACACTCTACCTAACCACTAAATTTGGTTACTAGCTCAGAGTACCTTAACCTGAAAAAAGTTTTTCAATCAGTTTTTAGAAATTTTCGGAATATATTTTGTTTCAATTGTCAATGCGCTATGACATCTTTGTAGTGAAGTGGCGAAAAAAAAATGCTAAAATACTTGCACTTTCACCAACTTGACTTGCCACCATAATAACGTTTGCGGTTTTAACCTTTTAATCATTTATTATCATAATTTTTTACTCAATTAATATGGAAATGCATGTGAATGTGGGCAAAATTTGTCATTTGAATATAAACACATAAACAAGTCTTAAATAAACATAAACAAGTCTTAAAATAATAAATAAACATATTGCTGACAGTGAACTGAACATTTTTTAAATGCATGCGCTTGCTTTTTTCTCTATATATATTTCGTTATGGTACTCATTGAAAATTTGACCAATGGCATATAGAGTGCAAGAGTGTGCGTAAATAAACAAATACAAAACAAAAAAAATTTATGATATGATTTTTTTTAATTAAAAATAAACAAAATGCCTAGTATAAATTGTGCAATTTCAATGCATTATTTCAAAAATAAAAGTCCATAATTTGTACTAATGCAATATATTAGCTATATTGTATATATTTTTTGCCTTTTCTTGAAGAAACTGCTACTTCCGGTTGACCGAATTTGACAAAAATTGTTTTATAGCATGATGTATATATAAGGATTATGATTTAATTTTGAGATGTAATATAAGAATAATTTAAAATACAAAAAAAGTTCACAGAAGATATTGTCTTCAAGAGTAAACCACCACTTCTAGTCGACGGATCTTCATCAAATTTATTTGTCGCTTAAATCTTTGCTTGAAACTTATAGATATGAATTTACAATACTATACGATACGTCAAACGGTAATAGAAAAATCTTTTTTAAAAGTTCATTGTACTAATACTAAATATAAGTATGTAGAATGCACCTACTATTATATATTTATGTGTATAGCCCAATTCAAATAAAAGCTAAAAATGGATGACTACGAACTTATCCGCAAAATACACCAATCCAAACAACTCCAAAAACAAATACGCCATCAATCGCCACTTCGTATATACACGTATGTATGTATATGTCGAGAAAAACAGATGATTTTGACGTTTAGCGAAATCGCTCTTATATAATATCATATCTCATTGATAAGCTTCTGACCTTGCACGCGTATATGTTAAACATACTTGTTCGTAGATCTGCAAGTATACATGTATGTTACGAATCGAGAAAACAATTGTAGAATTTGAACGGCTGCTACTTCGAACGGCCCTAATTGGTTATCGATTTTAAGCGTCTATTTTTATTAATCGCGTATATTTGTGTATGTGGAACGCGAAAAAAACGATGATCTCGTTTCTCGACCATTCATTTACTTGCACACTCGCTTCCCCCTCGATATCGGCGAAAAATTCGCACAACACGCACGTTATAAACGTGGCGCTGCAATTTGGAAATTGGGTTAGGACTCTGTTCGCGAATAGCCTTGAACTACATTCGTTCTAGTTTTAGGTTTTTTTGCGATTCCGTCGATATTTTTACTCTTTCGCTTGTATCGAGTGTGAATTGGTCGAGGTCGTTGGACACAATGATGTATATATGTACATCATCATCATTTACATACAGCCGCTCATCATCCACTGCTGGAAGAAGGCCTCTCAAACACGCTTCCTTTCGTCTCCGTTTTGAGCAACTTTCATCCATCTCGCCCTACACGTTATTTCTAATTTCGTCCAACTAGCTTCCTTGTGTCCTTTTTTTTACCCTTTTACATTCTCTCGGGTACAATCACAGCACTTACGTGGATTACGGAATTGCGCTTCTCAAAATATGTTAACTTACGAATATCAGCGATGCTGATTTAAAAAAATCTGAAATTCAAGGTTGAAAAGCAAATTTGGCGGCCATCAACCTTTTCAAATTCTATTTCCTCTCATTTTAATTCATTCCTTTGAATATTCCATCGAAAGTATTTTTTTTAATTGAAGATTTGACAATTTTCTGTGTGCTATAGGCGATTATTTTTTTTAGAAAGATCCCTTTATTTTGCTTTTACTGTCAAATTTGTTTGCATTGTGTTTTCCACTTTCCAAATTTGTTGGTCCTACCTCATTGTATCACTGCTGGCAGCTAAATAATGTATTGCTTAGAGAAAAAAGTATTTAGTTAACAGTAGTTTCATACAAAAAGAGCCTTAATGACCGGGCATAGTAGGTACTAATATACCATAAGTATTAATTGAAGTTATTTTATTTCAAACGATGCGATATCAATATTAATTTTTTGACTGGTATTCGTTATTTATTAGTCGAAAAAAAAGGTTCACGCCCAAAAATACCCGACGTAGTCTTGCCTTACTTAGACTAGACGTTTTGTACATAGAACTTCTTAAAAGGGTTTTTTTTCAACTTTCATCTAACTAGCTTTATACCAAAAATTAGCCTTAACGTCAACAATATGGATCAGGATATGGTCAACGATTAAGTATTCATATAGTATATACAGTGGCGTAGCTAGGGGTGGTGTCATCTGGTGCGTGGTGGAGGTCACCTAAAAATATTTGTTATTAATTAATATTTGTTAATTGTTATGACTTACGAAAGAGAAGCTCAGTTCACACTTTGTTTCTGGATTGCGTCTTCGTCTGACTGAATTTCTCAGGAATTCGAACAAAAGCCAATTATGGCTCATATTTGACGGATTTCGCGGTAGCTGTATACATACAGAAAGCTGTATATATACAAAAATCGCAATGAGGCGTTTAGCCGCTCGAGAACTCTCATACAAGGAAAATGTCGAATTAGCGTTTTTCAATTTGAACAAATGTCACCCAGTGCAGACCGCACTCCCCGCACCACGCTAATGATATATGTATATGTATAAAATGCATATTTCGTCCCATTGGGGCCTTCGACACGGTCAATATATCTAACAGTATCACTCGTATCCAGTTCCCATCCAGCACGGGTGACTGTTAGAAATATTGACTGTGTCGAAGGCCCCACGGTTCGTACAGACGCGATAATGCGCATGCGCAGTCTGTCAAATGACTAGTCACCGGACCCAGAAGGTGCCGCGTATTGTGCAAAGGTTGTAAATGCATTGTTAAAGGTTTGCCGAACCTTTTTTACAAAGGATTTACAACAATGGAACAATGGATAGCACTGTGACTATCCTACCTCTACAAATGACATGAGACCAATTAAGGTCTGTTCATACCTATCCAGCACGGCCCGTATCCTGCAGGTGTCCTGCAAGTGCGGATAGTATTCTTTGGTACATTATATGGACGTATTCATACTCCATTCGCGCATGCGCATTTACGCATTCATATAGAATGTACTAAATAATACTGTCCGTACTTGCAGGATTCGGGTCGTGCTGGATAGGTATGAACAGACCTTTATTCGTACAGATGTCACAGCGTTGTTTTTTAAACGGTGCTCACTTTTTATCAATTGTACCTGGTTACTAGTATAATATGGTATTAACTCGTCTGCCAATCTATCATACTACGTCCACATCTATGACAAACTTAGTCGATAGCGATGTGACATCAAAATAATATAGTAAGATGTTCTAAAATTAGTGAGTATAGGAAGCCGTTTCATGCCACATTTGACGGTCGCAAATGATCCTCCGGACATGATTCACAGTGTCCTAATCGGACGCACGTCATTTGATGGTCAATGACGCATCTGAATGTTGAGGTAGGACCGATGACGAGACCCGTGGTGTTCTTGACGGTGGAGAGGTGATCGGTTGTTTGTTTGTGCTGTTTTTTCAATTGGTGCATTGTTGGGGTTTTGACCTGATTTCACGCTCGCCGAAGGTCTCCGTCGCGAGCTCGGTTCCGCATGACATTGGTCGTAAGGTCTTCTCGTTGTCAAGACAACACTTGTCTTATCAATCGCCCACCAAAGTCATAACACGTTTGCTTTCTATCGGGTAGATGTCTATTCGACGACAGAGACACGTGTCGTTGTTTACAAGTCAATCGGCAGGTTCTTTTCGGGGTTAAACTTCATATGAAGCAAGTTCTAAAACTCCATTGTTCATTTTACTACAGGGTTATAATATTTTCAGGACCAATGTAGGACTTGCGAGTTGAAATGTAGGATAATTTTATGAAAACGAGGAAAAAAAATGATAAAAGTTAAATATGATTATGCAATAACAGGATTGTATAATAATATTGTTGCGTAGGAGTGGGTTCAGGATCCAAATGAAAGGCCAAAGTCGCTTCACAGCATTTATTATACAAATCGATAGGTCCACAGGGATCACTCCAGAATAATGTGATCGAATGTGTGTACCTCCTTATAAATGACAAGTTGCCCAGCACAGCTTCCCCGATCCATTAATTTGTGTAGGCACTTACTCCTTTGAATGCTGACCAACGCCGATCGGCGTTTTGCCAACAAGTCCATGAGCCTGAAATACGCCGATAGGCGTTGATTTTTGATTATGTAAAAAATAAACAAGAATATTACCCGCTAAGCTCGAAATTTTTGAAAAAAATGCATTGAACACGGGTCGTTTATCTGTTTATAAAGACTGGTTTACACTGGAATTTCTGAATTTATAAACATAGCAGAATTTTTCAATGGAAATCCTTAACTGCTGAATATTTTAGATTGTGGTTTGGCATTTAGATTGTGAGCATTACATTTTAACAACGATAAAGAAATGGATTCATTAATAGACTTTTATTTTATATTGTTGCAAGATATATTAGAGAGTCTAAACATACCTTTACAAAACTCGAAATCCTCGGCGGTAGTTATCTAGGAGTAGATAACTACGTTATCTAGGTAGTTTGTTTGGATTAGCTACAATTTTTATACCTGCTTTCTATTGGATTTCTTAATAATTCTAGTCGGAAATGTTTGCGAAATTTTCAGCGTGGCGGGCATTCAACAGAAAAGACGTCAGCATTCAAAGGGTTAAAGGTCTCGCCCAGGTCTGTGAGAACTCCAGCGTACCCTTTGTTCGGGCACTTACTGAATCCCTTTAGCCTAATCCGGGGTCTCTATTGTTCACCCACGAATGCACTTAGACAGTGGATACTCTCTCTCATGTTCCCACGTTACAATATTATATTAGCAATCGTACATTATTGACAGAGTGCGCGTGCGCATTTATTACAATGGGATAGGTCTCGATCTCTCTGTAATGTAACTCGTTTAAGGGGTAAAGTAATTTTTAAACTTGACATTTATCGATATCACGTGATTGTATTCCGTTTCTATTCACGCAATTAAGGCAGTGTGTGAACATAATGTTCATACATTGTGTAGCTTAATTTTGTGTGGGAATCGGATGCTAGATGAAAGCCACGCCTATATGAATACTAGAAACACGTGGGTATCAAGACCATGAAACTCAATCATAGATAGGACTTTGTTGCAAATAAGTCATTCTCTATCTAATCACTACCAAAGCTCGGTTTTCCCGCTATTCTGATTTAATTGTAGAAACGGATCCTCACAAATTAGCTCACCCACCTACCCATCGTCACCATAATGATTTAAATATGTAATTTTGTATCATAATGACGCTCTGGAGAAAATGTGTAATGACTGTGAATGAAAATGAATATGATTTGATCCAAATGTAATTTCAACGACATGTGTTCAATTTAAATTAGTCGAACTTAACCGTGTTAACAAAACAGTTATGTATTACAAGCCAGTTGGAAGCATTCGGCCAATATGTACATATGTACACTTATCAACATATAACACTTATCAGTATATAACACTTATCAGTATATAACACTTATCAGTATATAACACTTATCAGTATACAAAGCAAGAGAGCAAAAAAGCATCGTACCAACGCCGATCTTTACTTATAACTAGTGGCCGGATCCATAGCGTGCCGTTTATTGTTCAATTGTTGTAAAAAGTTCGCCCAACCTTTTTTTTCTACTCTAGCTTTGTAAATAGAGCCAAACCGCCCTGATTCCTGGAAAAACCACTGTCTCTATCCGCAGTCTACTTATAACTAGTAAGCAGACCCAAAGGTTCGCCGAACTTTTTTTTGCACTCTTGCTTTGTAAATAGAGCCAAACCGCCCCGATTCCTGGAAAAAGCACGCTCCCTATCCTAAATCTACTTATAACGTATAAGTTATAAGGTTTCTTGTATTATATTATATATTTCTGCATATCTGCATCTTGAACTTTTTTATTTTTAGAAAAATGTATGGTAAATATTAATTAATGAATATAATAAAGTTTGTTAATTGTGCGTGTACTAAGTATATCCGTATTCGCGATTTTCGTGCTTGTCGTTTGCGCGATCGCAATGTGCGAAATAATGCATTTACCATTTTAAACACGACTTGTTTCTGGTCTTATTGATTTCTTGAAGTTAATATCAGACAATGGATCCAACTGACGTAGTCATCTGACGTACATACGTATGTAAGTTGCGATTCCCATAACTGAAATTACGTCATACGTGTGCAATTTAAGTGTCGTGTGGACTTTTATTATAAAAACGATTGGACTTGAATGTCAATTTGTGTGCATGTGTAGAGGTTCAACCTTTATTCTCAACGTTGCTTCTATTACTTCTTTCTATGGAGTGGTTCATTTAGCGTGATGTTTTGTATTGATTGTGTTTCCGTTGGAGAGAAAGAAGGGATAATGTTTTTAGTCGCCGGATGGAAGGCCGATTGAGATCTGTGACGATTATTTTTAACTAGTGATAGACCGGATGAAAATTTCATCGGGTGTATTATCAGTAAAAACTACCTACCTACATACCTACATATAAACAATATAAAACAACGATATAAATATTTATGATTTAATATTTAGTAAAAGGCGCTAAATGCCCGTGACACTATTTTCCAAGGGGAAAAATTGTTACCAAACAGTATATATTTGTTGCTGTATATGCTGCTGAGCCTGAATGTGATATTTTCCACCTCAGTGATCTTAGGTTTTCGAAGATTATTTTAACTTATTTGTCTGGTAGTCTGCGCTCATCATTATTTTTATAATTGAATGTGATGTATGAGTGGAATTTTGATATTATCTCTTCAATTTGGGCCTCGCAGGGATGTTTTGTATTTGCGGCTGGTTCTTATATATGTATGTATATTGGTGCTAGCTGTAGATGCAAGACATTCCCTAATTTGTATTTTATGGCACCCCGACAACTCAGCGCACGCCGACCTTTCGGCGCAGACAACTCGGCGCATGGACAATTCAGCGTACGATTCAGTGCAAAATGCGTTTTCGAAAATAGTTACTCTATTGAAATTGTCGGCCATACCTACATAATAATTTCATAAAACGCGAATAAATTTATTTGATAATCTTTATGCTTTTATAATTTTGTCATTGGGGTTCACGAAATATTACGCAAGTAGGGCTTCTAATTGTCCTTGCGCTGAATAGTCCGTGCGCTGAATAGTCAGGCTACCGTATGTACATACATATATATTTTTATTTTTCTCATTTCTCTGTATTTTTTCGACCATTGTGGCGCATTAGGAACTCCTGTAATGCCACAATGGTCCAAACTTTAACTTAAATAAATTATATTCTTACATTATGTGGGCAGTGTTTTAACTGTGACGTATGTCGAATCGAAACGACTAAGGGCGAAATCACACAGCGCGGTATGTGGGACGTTTTTTTTTAGATAGTTTTAAGCATATATAAAAAATGTGGCATACCTGGCACGTATACCACGACCGTCCGGCCGGCCGGCCGAACGACCGCTACTCCCCTTTAGACCTTTTTGGTCAAATTGTAAGGTTTTATTTATCCTTCCTTGACAGTGATCGATAACGGTTTTAAGAAATATAGGAGAACTTGTCGACGTACCACATACCGCATACCACGCTGTGTGATTTCGCCCTAATTAACTACGGAGAGCGTTACTTGCACACACACACACACATAGAGAAAGATTAAGGCGATTTTATAATAAATGATTTGTTTTGTTGCAGGTGACATGAGGTGTATGCGATCTCTACTCGGTCGCCTCGGTGCGATGGTCGACCCAAAAGGGCAGCCGTCGTTAGATAAATGAAATATAAGCTATTTTTGTATGATCACGTCCATACGCGTGTCAGCTTGGTTCGAAATAAACGATAGTGGATTAGAGTGAAGAGAGTGAAGATGCCGGTGTTGTCGCCGAGCCGGTTCTCGACGTCGTCGAGCGCGTCTCTGTCGTCGGGGTCGTACCGCTCGACGTTGAGCGGGTCGTCTCTGGAGCGGCCGTATTACAGTTCGGCCACCGGGTCGTACATTCCGCGCTCCTCGGGTCGATCCTCGTCCATCTCGGTGTCCGAGTATCGAACCCACCGGTACACCTACGATGGCGACCGCGAGGTGGCACGCGAGCGCAAAACCAGCGCGTACTGTAGCAGCGAGTACTCGCGGTATGGTCGCGCTCCGAGCGCTTCAGACTCGGACTCGGGCGTATCCGGAGTCTCGCGACTGGTTTCCCTCTCCGGCTCCGGCTCCGGCTCGGAGGGTCGATGTCGCTCGGATCGCTCGAGTCCCGGGCCGAGATCGCGCGACACCTCGGTGAGTCGCAGCGAGTCGCGCACCTCTCGGCCCTATCTGATCACGTCGACCGCCGAACTGTACAACAAGTACTCGCCGGCGAACTACGTGCCGCTCGCGCAGCGCCTCTCCACAGCCGTGACTGGACCGAACGGGGAGACTTCCAGGGCCAAGGCGATCGCGGGGGATGCATCCCGCCTGCCTCCGGCCCGCAGACCAGTGCGCAGTCAGGAGCCCGAGGTAAAGACCCCCAGGCCGCACTCCCACACTCCCACTAACCCAGACAAGCGCCACAACACTAACTCCAGCAACAGCACTGTAGCTAGACCGTGTGCCGTTGTCCCGCCTGAGTGTGCCACTAACACCCCCGCTGCTACTAACAATCGCGCGCTGGACACGCACACCGTCAAACCTAAACGAGATGTTGAATGTGCACAGAGGCTGAGAGCGGCGAGGCCCTCCATCGACACCGGCGTCCCCAAGTCGAGGACCATCATCCCGAGGGCGCGATTGCCCCCCACCTGGAGCGAAAAAAAATCAACCCACAACGGCTATCGCGGAGACTCTCTGTCGGTGTCGGACGACAACGGAAACGACCTGCCTCTCAGCGTCAGTGACATACGCCGAAAATTCGATCCCAAAATGACCGTCACTAGGCTGCCATCCAGAGATCCAGACCTCCTGTACAAAACGGCTCTCTCCAGCGATAACATATACGGACAAGTACGGCATCTCAACAGCAGCAGCATCTCATCCTTAGTCGACGACAAACCCGTACCCGTACACAAGCCCATTTCGTCCGACAAGTACACGAATGGAACCACGGGTAGTTTAAAATGGGAGTTCCTATCGCCGAGTCCTAGTCCCATCAAGGAGACCAAGGATTCAGACGATTCAGGATATTCGACTAAAAAGTCAACCGAATGCGGGAGCGACAGCTCTAGCGTGTCTTTAAATTCTGTGAAAAATCAGTTAAACGCCAATAATATGATCGGAAAGATCTTGGAAAAATCCACTACGATTTACGTAGGCAGCGACGAGGGCAAAAACTACAACCACGACGAGCCGAGTAAAAATGTACTGTCTATAGAGATCGGCACCGAAAAGTGTTCTCTGAATCAATCGAATATGTCGAAAAATTCCAACAATGAAAGCAACCATTCTTCGGGCATTGAAATTCGACCGAAGCACACTTCTGATTTCGCTTCTTACATCCAAGTGTCTGCACCCACCTCTTCGACCTCGCCTCCCAATTCTGGACAGAAACGATTTTTGAGCACTCTATGCAATGGAGACGTTAACTCTGACGAATCTATCCACGACAATGCCAACGAATCGTGCCCGAGTAGAACGAAAGACGACACTTCAAAGAGTTCGACTTGTCTCTTCCTTTCCCCCGATGAAGATGACGCTAGCAATCTCAGATACATTGACTCCGAACCCAGTCTCGAGACTGATAGCAAATTGATAATCGACTACATCGAGAAAGACGATGGGGGATACGAAGATGAGGGTTTCGAGAATAAAACTTTCGAGCATGCGAACGGCCATCTGCTCAGAAAGGGGGAGGATGGCGATTCCGGCCGATTGACTAAACAGACAAACGGGATAGTGAAGATGGCCGATGACATATCCGACGATGACGACGACTTGCAAAGCAAAAGAAAGAGCAAGGAGGACGATTGCAATTCGAACGTTCGACATGTTAGAGACGAGAGAAGTAGTCCCATACCAGATACACCGATGGCCAAAAGAAAATACGTAGATCTGAACGGAGAGTCGTCTTCGATGTACCAGATTTATCAAAAAGTAAGTACGCACTCAAATCGCATTCCTACTCTAATTAAGCTATTTACTTTATTTTATTCAAAAATATACACGTACGCGCTCGGGAGTTCTGCATACGACTAACTCGATCAGTTTTGTGCAAATCTCCAGTGTTTATATGAATGTTTTTTTTTTCAATACTAATATTTAATCAATGTCAGTTTTAAATTTCTACATTGATGTGTATCTCATTTGAGTGTAAATCTGTGGACATAAAAAATCTAAACATTAGTATCGTGGTTTGGAATGCCCAAGTTGCATTTTTTTCAAAGCTATTCTATGTTTCACTTCGCTAATGATTCAGGCAATATTCCTACATTATTCCGATCGGTTTGAAACTTTGCCATTTTGTGCGGTTTGGTCACTAATAGAAATTTAAATCGATTATGATAGTTCGATGGTGAAAACTCATCGTAATAAACAAAAATTTTGGAGACCTTGACAGTGGTCAGTAGCCTTATATGTTTGACTTGGTGACACGACAACTCGTTCACAGATTTTCCGTAAACCGATGATGCGCTCCAGGCATTACGTATACGGCCATCTCTTTCTCACCCCGTCTGTTCTCCATGATCTCGTTTACTCTGCCATTACGTATGCAGCCATCTCTTTCACAGACCATTTTTTCACCGATAACAGTCGGTCTGTGAAAGAGATGGCTGCATACGTAATGGCATAGTAAACAAGATCATGGTGAACAGACGGAGTGAGAAAGAGATGGCCGTATACGTAATGCCTGGAGCGCATCATCGGTTTACGGAAAATCTGTGAACGAGTTGTCAGGTAACCTTTTTACTTTTCGCCACCCACTCGTTTTGTCAGATTTTAATTGTTTAATCGCCTATAACATTATCTATTTCACACTATATCTTACAAAATTTGCATTATTACGAGTGTAAACTTCTCTATTTTCGGTAGAGCAAATTCATACAGGAAACAAATACGTTACGAACTTCCGCTTAGCGTATCAAAATATGCTTAAGTAATTTAATATATAAAACTGTGATTCATATTATATGCTTGTCATTAAATGCGCTAAATCCGTGCTATAAAAATATACGTACAATATACTGCATAAGTAACGTTTTCGTTTAGTTGTGCCATTCTCAACCGAGTGCCAAGAGAATGACTATACGAAAACGTGCGATATATGAATATTCAGACAAATGAAAACAAACACACATGTTATATATTTAGAATTTGTTTATTATATATCGTCTAATTGAAAATTTTGATGAATTGTTCAAGAAATTGTTTCTTGAGGAATGGGGCTGCAGTGCTTTTTCCAAGATCTTCAACCCTTTTAGTTCAATGGTTTTAAACGTTACTAATCGCTTAGTATTTATTATTTTTCTCTTACCCAAAATTGGTTCAAGGTTTCAACGTCTGTAAAGTTCTTTCAGACGGACTTGTCTTGGAATGTAATCCCACCGGTATTCCAACTTTGCACATAGCTTAAACCCCTTTTAGGTTTCAACGCTTGTTTTATTTTTACCTATTTTAGCAAACTTCGGACATTTTGAAAATCTGCCCCAGTTAGTTTAATTGAGATCTCCATTACTAAAAAGTTATTGGACAAGTTTCTAGTCATGTCTTGTGCTATGTAGTATGAAGACCTAGATTTCCGCATATTGATCTCATGTCTCAGAACTTTTGCTTCTCCCCACCTCTCGTTTATCCATAATCCTTTTCGGCAACATTTCTTTAGAAATTCCAGGAACAAATACTCGAATCAGGTCAATTACTTTCCGTTGGTCCCTATTCTCGTCTTCACTTTGCAACTTTTTATTAGATTTCCAAGGCTATCCACGGTACGTTTATCCGCCATTCACAAACATTGTAGAATCTTATATGAACTCTTGACCCTTTCTATAAATATAATATACTCGCCGATAGGTATTCTGCCACTTCTTTCATCAATTACGAATAATTTGTGAGTCATTCGCCTTTTGAAGCATTTCAGTCGCAGAGATTTATTTTAGACGCGAAGCGCTCAGCTCTGTCGTGGGACGCGCGCGACTAACAAAAGTTGGACTTTACCCAAATTTTAAATTTTCGAGTGAGATGCGGAACTTTCGTTTAGGCCAATTCAATTGACGGGGGTGCAGAATTAGTGTGTCTGCTATTTACGATCATACCCACACAAGATATTCCACATCTACTTCAAATTTGGGTTACACTCGCAAATACTCAACCGTCGCGGTGACCCAAATGCTCTATTGATTTCGTACCGCTCGATGCTGGGATGCATCTTTTGACGTCTCCAGAAGAATCGATGTCGCGCAGTTTGCACTGTGCAGATTGTCTATTTGCGTTTGCCATTTCGGCGTTCCACGTGGTGTCGCATTCTCCGGTGTCCACGTGGAGTCTGGTCTCCTTCTCTCTATCTCCCTGTCCCTCTCCCAGTCTTCCCGGTTTAATTATAGTCGCGCCGCCCGTCCCTCCGCTCGCCTCCGCTTAAATAAAATCCGTCCGCCTCATTTAAAAAACGGTTTCTTTTCCTCTTCTAATCCTCGCTCTATTTTGAACCTGTTTATTTTGATGGGACCGTATTCCGACTAAAATGACTTTCGCTTCTCGTTCTTCCGTCCCGTCCGAGTAAAAGATCATGTATCCATCTGGTCAAGATCGGGTTCATCTGCTCACGCATGCTATTGGCGATTCTGCTATGGGCTCTGGCCGGCCTCGCCCTTTTTGCTGCCTCTTGTGGAGTGCTCGCAGGCTTCTCCAAAACATCCCCCACCAAAGGTATCAAACTTCAGTGTTTCTCACCCACAACATCCAAATTGGCTACGTTTTCACGGACAATATGCTGCCAGCATACGGCAAATAGCAATTACTAGTATTATGATAGATAATATCGCTAATGGCGCGTGTGGGGCAATTGAGTATCCCCTTTACGTAAGCCCCACTGGCATTACAAATACCAGTGCTTGCTACACTTCTAGTTAAAGCGTGAGTTGGTGGCGAACGGGAGCACCATCGAAGGCACAAAAGTACCCGATTACATTAGAGTTCTTATTTTTTTTAGCTTTATATCCAAGTGACTAAGTGTTTTAGTGTTTCTTATACATACTAGAAACGCCCACACAAAAATTACTGACAGAGCACTCGATATTGATTACTTATCAAACAGTTTTGGCGGTTTATTTCGTAAAACACACCGGCATTTCAAACAGCAGTACTTTCAGTGATAGTATACTTATACTCGGGACTTTTTATTTTAAAAAGAAGGTGCCGGAACTCATTTCTTGTCGAGTTTTTTTTTGATTAGAAAAGATTATATTCAAACTATATTATATAGAATATTCGTTCGAAACATAATAAAAGCGTTCCACCGCATTACATAGGAAAAAAAGCCCTGCTTATATCATAAGTTCCCTGCGAAACATCAATTCTCGATAAATGAACTCTCCGTAATTATGCTTGCCTCGTCTGCTTGGTACTAGGATCATCATAGTAATCATTCCAGAATCATTTTCCAATATTTCTATTATGTTACGACTTATCTCAACTTTTAATTCAATATTTATTGAATGCAAATTATTATTTTAAATAAAATTATTATCTTAGAATTTTCAATTTATAAGGTTTTGGTTTCATTACATATGTATGTATGTACATATGCACGTAGCTGTAATATACATACCTACAATTATTAATCTTATTCAAAATTATATTCAAGTATAGAAACGAAGAGTTCATTTAACGTAAGGTGACCGTTTTACATGTTTTTAGGTTGTGACAAAACCAGGACATTTTTTTCTAAATATTTGAATTATTGAAAACGTTAATAAACATTAGAAAACCATGGATGCACATTTATGAAAATAAAAAAAATCTGATTTAATTTTTATAAACAGGCAGATCCATTTTTACAAACAGGCTTATCAAAGGATAAGACAGATACCCAAAAAACCACAACGAATGGTCACCTAAATTTAATGAGAATTGGTAAAACCAGGCCCACCGTTATACTACATATAAGCGTATAAACAAACTAGAATCACTCATAAACTCGCTGTGAGTCCCACTGGTATTGCAAATAGTAGTGATTTTTAATGCAGTAAACTGGCAGTAATACTGATCGTGACAACATACCATACGATCAGCAATCAGCTGGTGAAATGGGTCTAAATCGAATGATATTCAATATTATATCTAGTGTGATAAACGCTTAGTAAACAATGAAACTCCTGAAGATTATACATTTTCATATGAATGCGGTGAATTTGTTAGGCAATCAGTGGACTTGTACTCGTGTGCCCTTGCAGTCTACTTGCACTTCCAGACGCATCTCCTCACACCTGTTCACGGTTAGTCAGAACCCACCAACGGTCAATTCTATTTTAACCAACCATGTATTCCCAGATACCTCTCGAATTTCAAAGATTATGCTACAGGAAATTGGTGTACAATGTGACTGTGGCATAATGCTATACTATATGTATATGTAGTTTGCTTTTATTTACCTTGTGAATATATTTTCTTCAATTTAAGTGCTCATTGTCAAGATTCTAATCGTTTCCACTCCATTCTGTATATATTTATGTATGTACATATAAACAAATACATAAATAGTAAGCTTTTAAAACCTTGTCAGTTCGACATGTATATCATATAATAGATAGTATAATTATAATACGAAAAATACTTTGTTGAATAATTCTGACTTGTGCAATGTTTGGTGTTGCACAAGGTAGAGATTTGGATCTTTAATGTTCATTTTTTAATTTATTATCCCAACTACTTAACAACTTTGTCATCAGAAACTCGTTGTTATAGAAATATGATTACCAGGTTACTATTACTCGTTACTTACTATTATTTTACTATTACTCGTTGTTACAGAAATTACCGGTTGTTATGGATAAATAATAAATAACTATTTATACATTCGAATAATGAATCTTAATAATTCTTATTAAACTGTCGAAATGTTATTTTATATGTACATATATCCTTATTACATTTCGGAATCGTGAAAAATCAGTTGTTGTATAATATTTGTCAGGTTTCAAAATGAGATACGATAAATGGCAAAACATACGAATGTATTAAATCAAGATCTCTTATTTACCTTGGATACTAAACAAGTCCACATTTTTAAAACTTTAATGTGATACACAAATTTGTATTTGTTGTTATTCCCGTTTTTTGCATGTACTCCGTGTTAATTGTCCTCCAGTTTATTTTTTATTTTTTATTGTGCATTCATATCTTCACCAGCAACTGTGTATATAGAAATGTTGTTGTTTTATAACTACACCCATTACATTATAATACAATATTATATTTTGAAAATCTATCTATATTTGATACAAACGGCGCTGTTAACTTTCAGGAGTCGACGTCCATAGGAAAGAGTAGCTCTCCGTTGAATACCCTGGCCCCGTCCAACAGTTCCGTTGTAAATAATAGCAATAATATTAGCACTTCGTGTGGAACTCTAACGACCAGTAGGCGAAGATCGGTGGATTCCAAAAGTCCGCAGCCCGGCGGCGAAGCCCTGAGTAAAACCAGCGGTAAACAGACTTTCGACCCGATCGATTGCGTCCGTCGTTGCGTTGAATTAAAACTAATTGAACTTTGCAGGTCTGAACGGACTCCGCAATATTGGAAATACTTGTTTTATGAATAGTGTGGTGCAGTGTCTCTCCAATACGAAACTCTTGCTGGAGTACAGCGGCAGCCCGGATGCGTTCACGCCCGACATCAACACCACTCTCAGTTGCATGAAAGGAGCTCTCATTAAAGGTTCAGATCGATACGATGATTATTGTAGGAAAACTAAACCAACAAATGACCGAATTGAATGTATAGAAAAAGTATGAATATGTATGTAAATTATATTTAATAAGCATTTTTTGTTATTTACCTTTATTTTGATTCTAATGTACGTGTTTATTCAAAATGTATTCAAAACGGTCATTCATTGGAGCATGCCTTATTTTTAATATTAATATAAATTATAATACATATGTACATAACATTTGATTAGTTAGTAAATATAATAAAAAAAAATCGGATGTGACGAACCCATGACTTTATCCATGTATTTGAGGAATATAAGAAGGTCACATACACGTTCACACATACCGGTTATGATAGAATTTTCGATATAAATAGAGCGAAAATGTAGGGAAACTTACACAAGACAAGTTCTACTTCCGGTTGTAGGATTTTGTTCGAAATTTTTTTATTAAAATCACTATAATTATTGTACACATTAAATATCAACAAAATACAAATAATTTAAAAGGTCAAAACAAAATTATGAAATATTGTTTTAAAAAAAAAATACTACTTCCGGTTTACGAATTGTGACCAAAACCTTATCAGTTCTATGTTAGTGCATAAAGAATACAAATATAAATTTTCAGCTTGATACGTTCAGGGGTGTGGAAAGAATCGTGGTCACAACATTTTTGACTTTTCTAAGAGGAAAAAATCCCACTTCCGGTTTATTAAATTTTGTGATTTTTTTTTTTATTTTTATCACATTGATACAAGAATTGTACTTGAATTTTTTTGTGAAAAATACACATGTTTAAGGGGTCTAAAAAAATAGTGTAAGAAAAATCGAACAAGAGTAAACTGCCACTTGTTTACAAAGGTTCTTCTTACAAAAGAATAACATTTTTTAGTGTAAATTATGGCTGAGGGGAAGAAATGTGTATTTTGTAGAATATTGATCTTTAATTTAATTAGCAGGTTTAATAAATATAATATCTAGACAATATCCAATGATCGTTTTACATGGATCTGACTGCCAATATATTAAAAAATGTCATTTCGTTAACATTCATTCCTTGTTACATTTGCCCTATGAATATAATTTGTAATACATCGTTTTATTTAATTGTTGGGTTTCAGCTTTCTCGACGGTAGTCACCGAGCTTTGGAAAGCGGATGAAACAGACGGCGTAGTGAATACGACATCGTTGAAAGCCCAAATCCAACGATTCGCCCCCCGTTTCATGGGATACAGCCAACAGGATGCTCAGGTAAAAATCTCCATCACCGAAAGAATTACGATTAGATTCAAGCACTTTGTAAACCTTGAATCGCATTACGTTGTTAACTAAGAGTGTGTGTTTTTTTGTCATATATAGATATTTTTGATTTTTGAGATGACTATTTCTTATAATATAATATGACTGTCTTCAGGAATTTTTGAGATACCTATTGGAAGGACTTCACGAAGACGTCAACAGGGTTACAGTTAAACCAAAGCCAATACTTACTGAAATAGATGATAACTTAAGGTAATTAATTCATTGAAAAAAAGTATACATACTCTTTCAATTGTTCAAATAGCCGTTAATATGAAAAATAACAGAAAGTATAAATTGGCTTTAGTTCGTTAATATTAAATATACCTATGCATATATACTTATATAATTTCATATATCTTTGCATGTGAAAATGTTTCAAATGTGCTTTCAGTGATGCTCAAAAAGCTCAAGAATCCTGGCAACGGTACCTTCGAGCTGAGGATAGTCGCGTCGGTGATATATTTGTTGGACAGCTCAAGTCTTCGCTCCGTTGCACCCATTGCTCTCACACTAGTGTTACATTTGATCCTTTTTGGGATCTCAGGTATAAAATTCACATTTATTTTTCTATCTTCGGTGCTAAAAGGGTCAATGTTACGCATTTAGGTAGTAAAAAAAAGTAGAATACAGCAAAAAGTCAAGAAACAGCAGATTTGTAAGCTATAACAGAAATCGAATAAACATTTTCGAATTTCACCAGGATTTTATCTGAGCCCATATTCTTTCCCTTTATTCACAATCACTCGGTTCTTTTGGATGCACATCTTCCACTGCTTTTTAGAACATTCGCTCCCATTGATATCACAGCTGTTTTTTTACAGATTGAGCTCAAATCTTTCTGAGCCACTCCTAACTGTGGATATAATCTTCTTAGGCAACTTTAATTACTTCAGAATTTCTCAATATATGTGAAGAGTTAGTGATTCAACTATAATAAGTCTTATGTTATATCTCCTACCTAAACCCCTGGATCTAACACTGTCTGTAAGAATTCAAAATTGATATTCATAGATCAGCACTGGTTTGTAAATAATCTTGTAGTTGTTCATTTGAAATGTATTGGGATATTTCATTTAAGATCTTGAAGTGAAAGACTGTTAGAAGGGGTTTGAAGACACATTAACAGGATTTCAATTGTCTTCCCACGCTGTTGCCGCCATTCTTCTGTCTCCTAAATACTTGAAAACTATGTTTCAGTCGAGTATCTCCGACAAGTATTGCATTAAATTTAATTGGCCTTTTTAGAACCGTCGGTTAGAAGTATTGAAATTGTAATAAACATTCAAATTGTCAAGTTTTCTTAATGACCATTTTGTGTATTAGTTTGCCGATACCCAGTCGGACAGGACAGTTGAAATTGACCCAGTGCCTATCACATTTTACGAAGGAAGAAGAATTAGACGGAGACGAGAAACCAGTACGTTAATCGATCAACTATGCAATATTGCGCACCGCTAATAAATTTTTAACGCATTTGATGTTTTACGTTTTTGCAGACGTGCTCCAAATGTCAAGTTCGTCGCAAGTGCCTCAAATGGTTTACAGTACAAAAATTCCCAAAAGTTTTAGTGATACATCTGAAACGCTTCTCGCCGACGGAGCGCTTCAGAGGCAAGCTCAACGTCCCCGTCGAGTTTCCTCTATCTGGATTGGACATGACTCCGTACGCGGCGAGCACCACCAATACCAGAGGTCCACCTCCACCGGCTGCCATATACAATCTCTACGCTGTGAGCAACCATTCAGGTCAGTTTTAATCAAGGACTATTTTTGGGATTAACAAAATAATCAGGGACTATTTTGAAATAAATAAAATATATACTAACAAACCAGTTTAATCTCAATTTATTCATACGAATTCATATATATTTATATGTTGGAAAAACTTTACGAACATAGGTTTTATTGTATACTATTTACATATTTCAAAAACCTTATAATCGTTTTATTATAGTACTGTTACATAGGGGTGGGTGGAGGATCCAAGTAAAAGGCCAAAGTCGTTTCACAGCATTTATTGGTGATTAAGGAGATACACACACTGGCAGTGCTCCGTCCAGAATGTCTTGATATCGCCTAAAGTACCGCCTTATACCGGATAGGTCGCTCAGGGCATCTTCGACGTCCGGTTACTTCCCTATTGTTTAGGCATGTACCCGGATATGTATTCCCACGACACTCAGTCCCACGCTATCGGTCACTTCTGAGAAGGGACCAATAGCGGCCAATTCGGTGGCCATTGTTTAGCCCACTTGCACTTAGTCTGGAGATAATCCTTGAAACCAATTATAACGGTCACACAGTCTCTGGGATGCTACTCGGTCTAATCCGATTGCACTTACTCGGCGGTGTACGTAACAGTACTTTTGATAAAATAATTAAAAATAAAACGAAGTCTTGGATGATGAATTGAACATATATTAAATACTGAAAGATAAGATCATCTAGTCCCGTTGATAATTTTTACATATAAAAGAATTTATAATTAACACCAATTAAAAAATAATGGTTGTGGCTATTTGCAGGTACTATATCTGCGACAGGCGCGTGAACTTTCTTACATTTAATGTATGCTAGACTTGTTTAATCAATCGTTCATTATTTTAATCTTATATGTTTAATCAATCGTTCATACTACGTCACTTTACGAGTTCGAACTAAATTTTAAGAGGTTTAAAACAAAATTTTAACAGTAAACACGCTGACAGTGAGAGTTCACGCGCATGCGCAGAAGGCTTTGCGCCTGTTGCAGATATAGTACCTGCAAATAGCCGATAATCCGCAGATATAGTACCTGCAAATAGCCAATAATTTGCAGATATGTTACCTGCAAATAGCCACAACCAAAAATAATTGTTACTGAACGAAAATCCTTATTAATACGAAGAATTAAAAAATTCTTATAATAGACTCTGTACTTTGTGAATAAATTGAGATTAAACTGGTTTGTATATATTTTATTTATTTTTCTGTGATAGGATAGTGTGTTAATTCGTCACAGTACGTTTAATTGAGTTTTGGAATAATTCTTGTGTAATAAATAACGTTTTTGTACGTGCAAATAATTCTGTGAGCGATTTGTCACGTGAGCCATATATGTATGTACTAAACAGGGCAAGCCGGAAACAATTAGACCATTAGCATTTCAGCAATGTACTTCTAGTTTTTCTGGTTGTCTGATTCAGCGAATTTTAAGCAAACACAATAGATCTATATTCAAAATGTAATTTTATTTTTGGTTTTAATGACAGGTACGACATATTCCGGACACTACACGGCGTACTGCAAACATCCGTATAACGGGGAATGGCACGAATACAATGACTCCAGGTATCCTTGCCGCTCACATATGTATCTATGCTGTGTTCCAAATCCATGCTAATTTTTTCCTCTTGATTATTTTGCAGAGTGTCTACCATATCTCCGAAGAATGTAGTGTCTAGTGAAGCTTATGTACTGTTCTACGAATTGGCAAGTGGTTCGGCAGCATCCTAGCGCTCTCCTCCGTCAACCTCGTCCACTTGTCAACTCTATTGAGTCTCTCTTTTCGTCGCGTAACACCTTTAGAGAAGATCCTGCTGTCGTAAACACATACATACATGCATTGCTGAATTGTTGTGATCGGATAAACGTGTGGATGAGTCGCTTTGTTAGTTTCGTTGAAGCTAATTTTCAAATACATTTTTTTTTTATTTATTTTTTTTACATACATAAATGCATTATTTTGATTAAAAGATTATATATAATATATATTTAATGATTCATCAATGTTTTATATAATGAAGTGTAAATATTTATTGGTCTGAATTTTAATCCTTATGAAAAAGAAATCATGCTCACTCGTATGATGCATTCCTGACAAATGTTTAAAATTTGATATGTCGCTATGCATTTATTGTTTTGTGTTTTTTTTTTTTTTGCCTTCAATCATTCATTTGATGCATTTTTTTTTTTGATTTTGTATAATACCCTTATATGTATTATGTTTATTTGAATCGTCTTTACTAAATCGAGAATTTTATCATGATTACTAGTCTGGTATGTGAATCAATTTGAAAATTACTTTTAAGTTTTGTGTAATATGTTGGAGTGGATCTCATTTTGCCGAAGAGTTTAGATTTTTTGAGTTTTTCCGAAAGAAATGCGAATAAGTCTTAAATATTTACAAATTACATATGTATGCTCAATCGTAATTATACTCATTTTGACTATGACAGGTTGTAATTGGGATTTTAAAACCCTCCTGACAGTTTTTGGGGCTCTTAATATTGAGTCATCTTCTCTGTAGAACCTCTTTACAGTTGTATAGTCAAATCCTTAACCCTTTGCCCGCGGCAATAAATATAGCGAACAAGCCCTGTACGCGGCATCTTTTTCGCGAATTTGGCAATCGAGTTTTCGACCTTAAATACAGATTTTAATATTTACTCAAGTAACCAGATATGTTAATTAACACAAAGTATTATTTTAAACAATAAAATACATACTATATCTCTTAGTTTTGGATTAATTGTCAAATAATCATTCTTCATAATTGTATGAAGACATGACGTCACATAAACGAGGTTTCAGTATGGTTCCACAAAAAACTAATTTTGACTGGTATATATTCATTTTAAGCAAATTGAATAGATGGCATTCAACTCTCAGTAATATTTTGAACCTTAAAACAGTTGAAATAGGCGCAAATAAGCCTCAAAATCCCGTGCAATGTTCAGAAATTCTATGGAAGACGGCCGCGCTACAGACTTGTCGCCCAAAGCTTCCATAGAAGACGGCTGCGGGCAAACGGTTAATATCATGGTTCATCCAAATCTGGATTCAGTGAGTGACTACACAACATGTTATTAATTTATTATATATAATAAATAAAAGCATATAATATGTGGATGCATTGAGATGAAGATCAAGAAGTTGGTTTATTGAGTACCGCTATTTATTCAGGACAATATGTTTGTAGATGCTTTCAAGATTTTTTAAAGTTTTATAATTTCGTCTGCCAGAGTTGAAACATTGAAACAAATAATAACGCTTATTCGAAAACGTCAAAAGAAGACATTAAACGGAGCTTCTCGCGCTTGAAATGGCTCAAAAATCAAATTTGGCAAAGCGAGAGCCACTCTAATGTACACAATATGGGTTTTAACTAGGGTTTCATATAAATCCGAATAGTAGCTTTAAATTATTTATATTAAGTTTTGGAAAGGTAAAGATATTATTACATTTTAAAATAACCCTAATCTGAAACATCAGATAGAATCAAATGTACTGTAGCTTGAAAATAATATAATATTGAATACACAGATTTGAGATTCCCTATTTATAACCCATATGTGTCGCATTTAGTAGGTTTTTGAATTTCACAATTTTATCATTTTGCTCAATGTGTATTTACCTTTTACTTACGGTGCTAATAATCCCAAAAATCCCTGCAATGTACATTGCAATGTTTAATACTACATTGATCCCTTTATTTAATGTTCATGATGAAATACATAGATTTGAAGTGAAATTCTGATGATTATTATAAAACCAGACCATGTAAACTATGGGTAGTCGACTATCACGGGGTGGCAAAGGTTAATAAAGGAAGAAAATATAAACGTACCGACTTATTTATCAGTACGTATGTATTTTGTGTACAATTTTGTTTCCTCATTCTGAGTGTGTATTTATGTATATTAGTCGAAATATCAAATGACGCATATTTACATAGAATTGAGTTCAGTATCGCATGTTTCGTTGTTGTTATTTGAATTTGTGTAAAAAGTTAGCCATCGTTGTAAATGTAAAGTTGATAGTTTCCGTCCAACCTGGTTTTATGCTTCATTATTGTTGAATTAGTGTATATTGGATTGTTGTCATGCTGGCTTTGGCAACCTTGTCTTAACTCTATCCGTAACTATATGATATTTTTCAA
This sequence comes from Arctopsyche grandis, assembly GCF_051622035.1. Classification (NCBI taxonomy): domain Eukaryota; kingdom Metazoa; phylum Arthropoda; class Insecta; order Trichoptera; family Hydropsychidae; genus Arctopsyche; species Arctopsyche grandis. Next base: position 730,399 of record NC_135357.1, read on the forward strand.
CTGTACATATGTACGTAATACGTGGAAATTTTTCAATATACTTACATTACATGTGTTGTACCTTACCAAATAAATGTAAAATATTTCCTTTCTTCAAAAAATTTTTACACTAGTCATTTTCAAAACCAAATTGTTGTCGTTTTTTTTTCTTTTTCAATATTCAATATTCAATAATACACTCTATGTAAGTTTGCACTACTTGTTTAAACACTACATACATATTTGTAAAGTGCAAACGGAGATTGTAGTTATCGGTTACATTTTCAGAACGTGCTTTTAGTTGAAATATGTTAGATGTCGTAGCTGAACAACTGTCGAGTTGAATTTTGTGAGATATTGTTATTATTATATGGTAGAAAATTCACACGTCTGCCGCAGATCAGATGATTTTTATTCACTGATGATATTTCACACTAAAACACTCCCATGCACGTTCAACGTGATTTTTTATTTTATTTAATGGTTTTTTTTTGTACTTATTCTCAAATACTACTGGCTCGTTATAATTGTTTATTTATTTGTTATGTTTTTGAAACGGTTTCTATTTATTTGGTCGAATGTTCTCGGCCCGATAAATACAGTCCATTTTATATGACTTGATTGATTTTAGTATTAAGTTTCCATTTTATTTTGATAATGTTGTATCATGTAAGTGAGCTGTGAATGGAAATTTATTTAAAAATGATTTTGCTTTTTTGCAGTTGTTGTTTTGGCAAGGATCATAAATCTTTTTATTTTATTACTATTATTATTATTATTTAATTAGATTTTATTTAAATCACTATGTATAGAATCATTGTTGTGTTTTTAATTAATTTATTTAAATATTAATTTAAAATTTATTGTATATCTGTAATATATGAAATGATAATGATATTGCTAATTACATATATGAAATATATAAAATGTGTTTAAAAAAATATCTTTTATTCAACGAATTTATTACTTATTAATAATATTGTTGCGTAGGGGTGGGTGGAGGATCCAAGTAAAAGGCCAAAGTCGTCTCACAGCATTTATTGATGATTAAGGAGATACACGCACTGGCAGTGCTCAGTCCAGAATGTCTTGATATCGCCTAACTACCGCCTTATAAGGGGGTAGATCTCTCAAGACATCTTCGACGTCTAATTTGTTTACCTATTGTTGTGGCCACGTACTCGTATGTATTCCCACGACACTCAGACCCCACGGCATGGGTCACTTCTGAGAACTCCATGGGAATACGACCAAGTGCCGCTCCTACGCCATTGTTTAGCTTACTTGCACTTAGTTTGCAGCTAATCCTCAAAACCAATTACAACGGTCGGGGTTGCGCCTCGGCTTAATCCGATTGTACTTAACCGGCGGCTCTTTACTAACCTCTTATTTTAGTAACAATATTAAATAGAAAACAGGGACACCTAACCGTTATTTTTTTCGTTTCCTTTTGGTAAAATAAAAATATATTGGTTCAGTTCCGGTTCTCTTGTATTTAAATATTAGTAAATACACCCACACCGTCTATACCTCTCTTTATACGGCTTTTCGCTATAACTTATTATGATCATATACATAATTAAAATGCCAAATGAGAATATTTCCTAGCGTGCACTGTGGAATAGAGGGCGGATTCTGATGTAGCTAAAATGCAGATAAAATACATTTTTTTCATTCATATAATACTTGATTGACTTTCTCTAGGCTTACCAACTTTTCATCGGGTCCTGAATTCGGGAACAAATGTGCTACAACAGTTTAGAACAGTGCTACAATGCTACTTTTTCAGTTGGCGGACCAGCATATATTTTTCAGTAATTCTCACGGACTAGCATCATATTTTTAAATAAAAAAGTTATATATGTATGAATATGAGTGAAAATTTGTTCATACATATAACAAATAAAAATAATATTAAATATAAGTAGTAAAATTTATTTTGTTGAATTCAAAGTACAATATCTATATATTATATATGTACTTAGACAAAGATGAAAAATGAAAATGAAAAAAAAAGCTAATGAGACATGAGCTTGTTTGTTATTAGATGACTTATCCAGTCGTGGTTTTATCGAAGACAATTAATTCCACACGTAATTGATCATGAATATTTACACTATTACGATATTTTGTCTTTATTAAACCAATAGTTGAGAAACCAATCTCGTAATGGTAAAAGAGTTTCAGTGCATATTCTTAAATATCTGGGAAGAATTCTGCTTTCAATTTGATCTAAAAGGACGCAAGTGAAGTTGTGGTTTCAAAACACTTTTTATTCTTCATTTGTAGTCAGATCAATTAGTTTATCTTCCAAATTAATTAATATATACGTTATAATAAGCTATTGTTTTAACTTTTCATTTACTTCTTTGTGCACGGACCGGCTACAGCCGGTACACGGATCAGTACTGGGCCGCGGACCATAGTTTGAGTAGCACTGGTTTAGAAAGAATCTAGTAGTTTGTTTTATTCTAGAAGCTAATTTTTACAGGTCAATTTTTAATTTTCAAAGTCAAAATTATTTGGTGATGTGTTATTTTTATTAGAATAATGAGAATAATACTCGATTGTGAGAGCTCTATATAATATAAAACAATATCAGTTCATTATTCTCAACCTTAAGATCCGATAAAACGTACAGGTTTTCATACCTTTGTTTAATTGCTACTTCATAAATCGTTTATTTCTTGTTTGAGCTGTTTTAATGATAAAATCATTTATTTTTCAATTAATGAACAATTCACTCGGTCTGCGATAAAATATTTATGTAGCAGACATTTTTTTAAAAAGTAGATATGATCGAAAGGGGGTTGAATTTGATAAGTAATCCATTAGATGAGTTTTTCCAATGTTGAGACAGATTTGGATGGATTTTTTTGGTCAGAAAGAGATAGTAGCTACCATTTTTTTACAAAAATTACTTCCAGGAAGTAATTTTATCAAAATCTTCAGGCTAGTTTTCACGATAAAATTGATCGTTTAATGTTGTGAATAAAAACACATGGATTGACATAAATATTACTTCTTTAATTATACACATTAAAAGACAACTTTTACACATTATACATACACAATATCAAGTCAGTGTAACAAATGTATCATTACAAAAGATTACTAAAAGTGACTACAAAATATCTGGTGTCTTTGGTATCATCTTTTTTTTTTCTATCTATACAAAAATATGGCAAAATACTATGTATATTATAACTCGTATTTATATATATGTATGTATATACAAATATATACATACATACATACATATAGATACATATGTGTGTGTATATATCATGTACATATACATCCTACATCTATAATCTTTATACTCTATTATTAAGAATGGCCACTATATGTCTACAGCTAAAAAACAAAAAAAACATATTGACACAGAACTACTTGACGTTTCAAATACACATCACTGAACCGACATCATCAATAAAGGCAATTCTTGTATTTGTATATATGTATGTTTATGAATAGTATAATCACGGGAAGGTCATAAATAAAATATGGGATTTGTTTCAGCTTTCGATCCAGCGATATTGAACAATAAAAATATATGAAATACATACACAATTTTGCACATTCTATATATAATACTGTCAAACTAGTCTAACGAAGCAAAAATAAAAATAATTTTGCCCAATAAAATATCACAAAAATAAACAATTAAAGGGTTAAGTCACGTGTCGCGAAACGGCAAAGTATCGACCTTACATAGTGAACACAACATAACCCAAATTTTAATCTCTAATTTATTCTAACACACATGTATACTTATTATTTAAATATATGTAGAAACACTTTAAAGTAAAAACCAATACAAAAACGAGAGAGATCCTACACAAGTTTACACAAATCCTAAATGTTTCTTAAAACAAAAAAATGTAAATGCAACACATATTAAGTTACTAAAATTGCAAACTAACCTAACGTCTATGGTCTATGTTATTTATATATATATATATATATATATATATATATATATATATATATATATATATATATATATATATATATATATATATTTCAGTTGCATGCAAAAATTTAAGCATCACACCACGAAGCTTCTACATATTTTTAGAATATCTTTCATACTAAAAAATATTATATATATTATATAATATATATATGTATATGTATATAACTAATGATTATTGTGTTGTGCATACGCGATTTGCATTTCTGTATGCGTTTTGGGCTACAAATGTACGTCCATTTACATGTATATATATATAATACAAATATTTATTAAACACCATGAACAAAATGTCATTCGCAGAAAGCTCTAAATATATTAAGTCACATAATTTAGACAATTTGTTTATTACTGCTCTTCTTTAAAATATAAATTATATTCATGCTATTATGATACAGCTATAATTTATTGGTTTTCATTTGTTTAAAGCTACTACATTAGAGACTAACGTCTTAATGCACTTTCTAATATTTGTGATCCACTATCACTATTGACGTCATCGCAGCATAATAAAAATTAGTTTAGCACACGTTTACATTGCGTTTTTTTTTTCCCAGCACGTTTTCAAACCAGACTCCTGTTCTTGTTATGCCTTTCTCAAATTTTAAGTTTTATTTTGGAACAAACTTATGAAAAAAAGCCGAATGATAAAATAAGGCACATTGGCTTTGAAAACGTGCCCCAGTAAAAAGCGTTCTTAAAAACAATACAATTGAAACGTAAACAAATAATCAATAAAAACAACAATTTTAATACAAACAAAATTTCAATTAAAAATAATATACTTATACAAAGGAATCGTGTACATTGATAACAAAAAAAATATATTAAAACTAGCAATAAGTAATGTTGTGAATATATCTATATTAAATACACTGAACAATGATGAATAAGTTCCTTAATAAAATTTTCAAAATTATAAATAACATATAAAAATAAGTTTTTCGTAATAAAATCAGTGATTTCCATCCAGTGTTGTACGAAAAAATAATAAACAATAACGGAAAATGATAATGATAATAACATTGATAGATATTTTCGGTCCTTTTACCAAATGTTGTTTGGGACGGCTTCCAATACACTCGTTTTTTTTATACGGCTCAAAATATAAAACTGAAACCATTATATCGTTTAAATTTATCCCATGTTCAAACAATTAATGAAGGGTGTTCGTGAGTCAAAGGTTTGGTCTAAAGGAATCTGAATCCATTGAAAAGGAGTTTCAGCGGTAAATTACTGAGTTTGTAGCAATTGTACATATTTTACTAGTGCAAAATAATTTGCACCAGTTCTGATATACTACGTTGAAAACGACAAAAAATTGATTTCAACAAACATATTTCTCTTCAACTTATTAAAAATGCCTTTTATAATGTGGTAGGACTCGTGAGATACTTGGCTTTTATAAAAGGTTTAGGAACCGATGCGGTGCAAACGATCGACAAGCGCCAGACAGACTGAACCACAGATTAACTGTATGTGTACCTTATGCGTGCGCACTGCTCGCACTTACACTAAGCGAAATCTACCCGAAGTCCCGACATACACCTACTCTGTATACATTCTGTGCTCCTGATACTTTAATTCCGAATTTTGGCTTATTAAACTCGCCAGAAAGATCCAACTCAATTTTAATAATTGCATCTGTGCACATTGAAAGGTTACTCGTCATCTGATGTGCAATCTATCATTCGTGAAGTCGAGAATTACGTTTAAAGCAGCCATCCAGTTAATCTGTAGTTCAGTCTGTCTGGCGCTTGTCGATCGTTTGCACCAAACCCTTAGGAACATGTAATATATGGCAATTGAAAGAAAAAAGCAACTGTCTGTTGATAAGAACGTTAATTTTGCGAGAGTTGTATCTCGAAAAGCTCGATCAAATTGAAAGATTTTTGGATTTTAGCCAAAGGCGTTTTATTCACCGCTGTCCAGTGTTATTGGCATGCTTAAAAGGTTGAAGATGTAAGTCTCGAATTACACAAATAGGCACTAGTTTCCATCGAGGATATACTTCTAATGATAGTCGAACTGAAACAAGCACTAATTCTTTGTTTTAATTGAAAAAAAAGCATCACATGAATGACAAACGATACAAAACAATAATCATTCAACGTTCTTATTACACGCTACATTATTAAATTTGTTCTGATTTTAAGCGATTGTTGGTAAAACATAAAAACAAACGCATTACACACGTATTTACAAATATGAGAGAACTTTTCCGATTGCTCGACAACGTAATGTGAACGACATTTCAAAGTAAGGGGATACGATTTTGAAGCGTGCCAACAACCTTTTGCAATACTTTGCACTGATTGTAAGTACACATGGAGTTGGGAAGAATTAAGAAACTTTTCCCAGGTCTAAATCGGGCAGTTTGAAATGTGCCATGTGGTACGGAGGCTGAGTGGGACTCGGCGGTTGTCCTCCTTGCTGGCCGTGTTGCGGCTGTTGCATTTGCGACGATGAATCATGGCCGAATGGGGTTACAGACGTGCGTCCTCTTTTACGACGGGGCAGGATTCCTTTCCTCGCCATGAAAAATCTGCAAAAAACAATCCGATCATAATATAAAATCGACATTTTGTAGTTTTGTTGAGTGTTGTTGAGCTTCGGTTTAACCTAATGGTGGATATAGGTATGTTGAATTGGTCCGATACTGTTTGGAAGGTTTGTCCTCTGCTCACACAGTCGGCCGCTTTCTTCAGCAGGTCTTCGCTCCGTCGGATTCGTTTGGTGTAGCACGGGTCCGAGCACTGGTTCTGCTGCTGCTGCGTCATCCGAGGAATCCCAACTGGTGGCTGTGAGGAGCACAGCTGAGCGCTGTTACCGGCTGCTAACAGTTTGCGACTCATCTCGAGCAACTGCTGGTTCAAATGAGCTTGATGATTGTTCTGGGCTATCACAGTGCGCGGAAGTTCCTGTTGGGCGATTGAATTTAAATTAATAATAAAAATAGAAACACATGCATAATAGTCGGAAACTAAAACATTTTCGTTTTAATGAATATTTACTTTTCAATGGAAGTGTTCATTTTCTAAATACTAATAAAGTGCCGCAAGGGTCCAAATTGGGATCCTTATTATTTATTTTATATATAAATGATATTGTTAAGGTAATTAAGAATTGTGAAATACATCTGTTTGCAGATGATACATTGATATATGTATATAATTGGAAAGAATGTTGATGTAATGTCTGAGATTTTAAATATAGAATTAAATTATGTGAATGACTGGTTGTGTGAAAATAAATTAAAGCTGAATGTGAATAAAACAAAAATTATGTGGTTGAATGGTAAAAATAAAAATATATTGAATGAAATTAGAATTGATGATAAGTTAATTGAAAAAGTTGAAAATATAAAATACTTAGGAGTATATATTACATTAACAACAAAATTTTAAAATGCACGCTGACTATATAATAAAAAAAATGGCTAGAAAAGTTGGTATATTATGTAGATTAAGAAATATTTTAAGTAAAAAAAGTAAAATTTTAGTGTTTAATTCAATTGTCTTGCCACATGTGGTTTATTGTGCCACTGTGCTTAATTTGTTTAGTGGCCAAGATTTAGAAAAAATGCAAAAAATACAGAATAAAGCTATGAGAGGTATTTTGAATGTGAGTAGATTTAAGAGTATTGGAAGTATGTTAGATGAATTAGGATGGATGAGTATTAGAATTAGTCTAAATATTAGTACATTGTCTTTTGTTTATAAGTTAGATCATAAGTTATTACCTAAGTATTTTGATGATTATATAATAAGGAATAGAGATAAACATAGTTTTTATACTAGAAATAAGGACAAACTAGTTGTAAGTAGAGTAAGAAAGAATAAGACGGCTGGGGGTGTTTTTCACAGGGGTGTGCTCATGTATAATGCCCTCCCTGAGTGCGTCAGGTCTGCTAAAAACATGGATGCATTCCTGCGAGGTGCGAAGAGACACCTCTGTGAGGGACAGTACATATAAGTTAATTATAAATTTTAGAGTTAAGTATAATAATTATTTTTTTTTTTATTTTTTTATTTTATTTTATTTTATTTTACGGTCAAGAAAAAATTGACCATTTTACATGTTGGAAATAGAGAAAGAAAAAGAAAAAAAAATTAAAATGAAATATAAAAGAAATTAAGATGTATTTTCAAATTAGCTTGATAGCTAAAATATATATAAATAAATAAAATAAATAAATATTCTAATTTTTTCCATCCTACATTGTATACATATGTACATATTTATTTATTTCTTATAGTTAAGCTATAGTGACATTACAGATATACTCCAGAGTGCAGAGAAATGTTATAATACTAGAAGTGCCTTTACGAATGAATAAATTGTGTCAATAATACGCGGTACGTCTCCATAACTACGCTACAACGCACGGAATATAATCAGGGTCATCACATATTCACTAGAGAAATTAAAGTTTTATTTTGATATAGATTTATTTACAATTTGAGTATATGGTGGTGTTGGGGGTTGGTGGCATAGATATAGAATACCATAGATACGCCCTGACGCTCTAAGCCGATCACCCTGTTGGACCATGCACACACAAAAAAAAGTACAGATCATGCACACTCTCTCTCAGTAGCTAGTTAGCTTCTAACTAAGTAGGAAGGTCGATTGTCATTTTTCGAAAATGCCAACGTATTCAGTGACATTGTGTTACAATTACTCAAGAAAACATAAAAAGGCGGATGGCATCACATATCATAAGTAAGAATTAATATATAATGTCTTCAATTATAGTAGTATTTTAACATATAATGAAATATCGGCGCGATGTATGTATTGATGGAACAGCGGTCGACAACCTGGGTGTCACTAAATGCACGCGTATCTTGTTGGCACTGAAGGAAATTCAGAAATCGACATTAAGTTTAAAACTACAACAAACAATGAACTAAATATTAAAGTTTCAGCTTTATAATTGATCCTTGTGGAAGTTACTAATGTTTAAATATTGTAATAGTTAATGATGATTTTATTATAGTAACACACATTTGTAGTTTAATATAGTGTGTATAGCTAAATATTTTTTTCTTAATATGTTATAAATAAAATAAAACTTCAGTGCATGTACATATGTACATAAACTGGTTGCTGACCACTGCCGACCGCTGCGTTCCTTCCTTTTTTTTCACCACTTCCCCGCTAGTTAAACCCCCCGCACACCTCAGTTAGTGGCGACAAGATCTCCAACGAAATTTGTATGTAAAGTCATATCTAGGTTATTCTACATCTATGTTCCCAGATCGAATCTAGCCCAATTCCAATTAAATGCTAAGAGTAATAAAATTGGTTTCTCGATCTGGTGAAGCTTAAAGAGTAGCATTTCTCGATGTTGAACTGTAACAAGTTCGCCAATTGGAAACCGTGTCCAAATCCGATTGAAGGTCAGCCGAATCGCAACGGGCACCAATAGATTTGAATATATTATACATATTATGTACATATACAGTATGAATTATAATATTACTTGTTTTATAATGAAGGCTGGAGGTTCACACTGATCCACTACGATTAGATTGTGAGCGTTGTAGTTGTGATCGTCGTTGGTGACGATCGCCGGGGTGATGTCGGCTAATGGTGGCGGAGATGATGATGTATCGTATTCACACGTCACATTAGAGATCGCAAAGTCTGGAAAATCGACAAAAGCAATGAAAATAACAACAACACGACAAATTTTAAATATATAATAACAAAAGTAAAAATTTATTCCAAGCGAGGTGGGTATCTGCCATAGCAAAAAGACGATCGGACATACATATATGTACAATATAATGAAAATGCTAGATTATATGTATTTCATATTTTATTTATATTAAAAAAAATCACACATGAAAATTGAATATTTTATCTGTATAATTTAAGATAAATAGTTTTTTTTTATATATATAATATAATATATTTAATCAGTTAATATTATAAATTAAATACAAATTTTTGGACAGTCTTTTACATACATACATACAAACATACAGGTAGCCCTCAATATATATATATATATATATATTTTTTAAATAAAATGTACGAAAAACACATTTCTCTATGTATGTAATTGTAAAAAGAAAAACATTTCTTTTGGCTATTTAAGATAATTATAATAATAATACATATAAGTATGTATGTGTGCGAGAATATTATATATGCATATGTTATTATATACAATTTCAATGGAAGAAATTAATGTAAAATAAATGTATTTTCATACTATAATACATACAAAGATGTTATCATTATACCAGTGGCGTACGGTTTTGGGAAAAAATGCAAAAATTGAATGAGAATTGACGATAGCTTTGTAAAGTGTATTTGTGGCATATTTTCAAGTCTTAGAATCGTTGCCACTGGTAATTAATTACGTACATATTATATTTTACAACACATATGTATATAATATAATTTGGCAACCGGTAAGTTAAAAAATAAACATATTGCCTCGAAACAAAGTAAATAATATTTTTGTTTGATTTAAATATCAGACTAGTAGTTCTTATTTTGCATCGTGTAGCAGTCTTTGGTATAGAAAATTATATTTCTGTATTAAAATTAAAAGTTCGCTTCTTAAAATTATAAAATAAAATCACAATCGTAATGTATAATACAATTTAACATAGACTAGACATTATATAGGTAAACTAACTACATTAGCATACACGTTTGTAATAATAGTTTCGATTCAAACATAATCTCAATCAAATTTCCAGTAATTATAATTATAATATTTGGGGAATGTAATATTTTCAAAAAAACTTCTATCAAGTGTCACAAATATTTCGATTTAAATCCTTTCATAATTAAAAAATCGCATATTTATAAAGATTATAATACATATTTGAATGAAATTAAATCAAAATAGCGCCAAATTGCAAAAATGATCAGAGCGAGGAGTCCATTTTCATTTTCGATTTGAAATGTTACATTGTATGCTGCTAATGTTGACTAGATATAATAAATACACAGTATTATAGATTTATTTGAATAAAAATACACTATGTTTTATATAAATACTTTTTTTTTTAACTATAACATTAATTAACCCTGTTATGAGTGTTTTTAAAAAAGTAATTCAGAAGTCGCCCTCCCTAAAATCATTTTGTTGATGTTGAATTTCAAAAAGCAATAAAATAATTTTAGTATTAAGTAGTTTTATAGTTAAAAAAAAAATCAAAGGAAACTTTCAAATCATTTGGTCCAAAAAGCTTCCCTCCCTTTTAAAGGATTTACTTGGAAGGTTTCCATTCACCGATTAACACTGTAATGAAACTAATTGAAAAAACTTAAAAATATACATACATATGTATATTATATTAAAAAAAATAATAAAACAATAATGTACTATAAATAATTTTTGGAAAATTTAAGTATGTATTCACATTTGGCTTTAGTTTATTCATAATAAAAAAGCTAGTAAAAACTACATATATTCAGTCTCAAATATTGTATACACAAACAAAATAAAATATTTAAGTTTTACGCTATAAATTAAATAGATAATACCTACATACATATATAGTACATGTACATTAGAATGGCGCTCATTATACTAAAAAAACTGATTTTTTAAAATATTCAAATTACCATACACTCCTGGCTAACTATAGTTAATCTTCACCATCCTATTTAGTAAGTGGGTTTCATTTTATTTATTTTATGATTAATCTGTATACCTATATACTCAGTGCCGGTTTTAGGGGGGGGCTAGGTCGGGTGGCGCCCGAGGGCGCCAAATAAATTAGGGCACCGAGCGATGCCCCAAAGGCGCTTTAAAATTTAAAATTAGAGCGCCAAAAGCCATTCAAAATTTTAGATTAGAGCGCCAAAGGCGAAAGTTCTTTCTAAAGGTGCTTAGAAAAAATTGCCCGAGGGCGCCATCGGGTGTAAGGCCGTCACTGTATATACTATAATAAAGTTGAAATGAAGGAATTCCGCGGCCGTCTTCTATGGAAGCTTTGGGCGACAAGTCTGTAGCGCGGCTGTCTTCCATAGAATTTCTGAACTTTGCACGGGATTTTGAGCCTTATATGCGCCTATTTCAACTGTTTTAAGGTTCAAAATTGGTTGAATATATTACTGAGAGTTGAATGCCATCTATTCAATTTGCTTAAAATGAATATATACCAGTCAAAATTTAGTTTTTGTGGAACCATACTGAAACCTCGTTTATGTGACGTCACGTCTTCATACAATTATGAAGAATGATTATTTGACAATTAATCCAAAACTAGGAGATATATTATGTATTTCATTGTTTAAAATAATACTTTATGTGTTAATTAGCATATCTGGTTACTTGAGTAAATATTAAAATCAACGTACAGCTATATTTATTGCCGCGGGCAAAGGGTTAAAGCAATCAAATGCACAACAACATTATAGCAGTTCGTATGATTTTGTAGTACTATTCTGGAAAGGTTAAATTAAAAGTTCTGTTAAAGTTAATTGTTTTTTACAACTTTTACCCGCTCAACAAAACCTGGCAATTCAGCTATTGAAATATGATAAAGAAAATTAAAATACGTTTAGTAAAATGAGTGCCATCCAAACGTACACATGTAAGTATAATATAAGTTGAGTAGTTTTTGGCATGTTAACATTTAATAATCGAAACAAGTATTATATACACACACATATTATGTATGTACATATATAATTAAAAGTACATACATGTATTATGTAAGTTAGGCGCACAAAATAGCTCAATCCATATTAAAATATTAATCAACTCCGTTATTATTTCATATATATTTAACAAATCGGAAAGATATTTCTTCCAAAGTCGTCGACCGCACTAATGGACATTTGTCAGACGTTGGATTCGTTTCCATCGCTCTTCGGCCGATCCAAGCCGGCCAACTGCTCAACATCCGAAAATAATATCTGCTTCTTGATAACCAGCGACGTGTTCTTCTGAGCTTCGACGTCCCTGGAGGATATCGAAGAAGGGTGTCGCTGACTGCTCATCGTCACGCTTGCTATGTCCTCGTCGTACAGCACGTTCCCAGACATGTCGATGATTTGAGTGCAATCCAAGTCGTCCTTCTTCGCGGGCTCTTCTTCGTCCTGCTCATGGTCCATAGCCTCGACATTGTTACTGGAATATAAATCATCGGCGGATTCTAAATACTTCTCGGCCACCTTTTGAGGGGACAACCTCGAACCTAGAGACAGCAAAGTGTTGGTGAATTCCCTCCTCAACTCCATTTTGTGTTTGCGATTGTTCTCGACGAACTGCTTCAGCTGCTGAGGCATCGGGAACGAAGATTTTATGTGCCATCGCTTCATCCAATTCCGAAGGCTCTTCCGGGGAACTTTGTGCGTTTGAGCCGCTCTGCAAAAGAAAATAAACAGTCAGTCTATAAAAAACAAAACATACATATGCTTAAAACTTTGGCTGCCAAGCGCATCGTGGATGACGACACAAGTACGAAAAATTTAAGGTTGTGGCTATTTGCAGGTACTATATCTGTCGCAGATATAGTACCTGCAAATAGCCAATAATTCGCAGATATAGTACCTGCAAATAGCCAATAATTTGCAGATATAGTACCTGCAAATAGCCACAACCAAAATTTAATACTATTCTAATCACTGGGTAAGAGTTATCCATTCAAGTGGACGAATAAACCAATGTTAAATTTAAAAAAAAAACGGTTTTACCTCCTATTAGGTATGTTCTGAGAAAGAGGTGAATAAAAGTAGTACTATAAATCTATAATGAATCGAGGTTTTCTATGGCAACCTTGGACGAGGACATTCAAAATGCCTTGGCAACCAAAAGGTTAAATACTAAGAATCAAATAAGTACCTGTAAATGCTTCCGCCTTTTTTAACATCCATCAAAGCGGCCCACATCGCTTGATTGGAATACCGTCGGTTAGGATTGTACTTTCCCATCATGGCCTGCTCAATGGCCTTCCTCGATATGCCGGAAGAGCTGACTTCTTTCCCAGCCAGAAATTGATCGAGATCAGATGGTTCTAAGAATGCAGCCATCTCTTCTATCCCTGCCGATTTCATTTTGCGTTTCAGCGACTTGTCAACCGACTTGATTATGCCGTCCTTTACGTCAATGTGGTCGTGAGATAGGTCATGAAAATTCTGAAGCCAGTTCTTCTCGTCCATGACGTCCGTGTGAGACAAAGTCGGCAGGTTTTTGAGACTCGGCAAGCTATTCTTTCGGTAGCTGAGGCGAGATTTGTATTGGGAGTTTGAATTGGGGTCGATTGACGAGAGGGAGACTTCGAGTTCGTGATTTTTCAAAAGCCACTGTTTCAAATAGTCTTCATTTTCGTATATGAGATTGTCGATTTCGCTCTCGTCACTTATTATAAGACTGGTGACGCGTTCGTTGCTGGAGTTTGTTTTGGTATCGGCGACCGTCAGGCCGTTGTTATTGTTTAAATGGTTCTGTTTAGTGTTCGTCGAATCGTTGCACATTTGGATTGAAAGTCGAGAGCATTGTTGAAGTTTGGTGATGATGGGATCGTCTGTATCGTTCGACATGCTCGTGACGTTCTTCCTCTTTGTGAAACCTAAAAAAAAGTTTAAAATGTAATACGACCTCATAAAGTGAAACTTTGCATTAATAAAAATCAACTTAATCTAGTTATTATATAGAAATGCCATGTGTGAAATAGCGGAAATGCATTAGAATACTGCGAAAATATACCCCAGAAAAATTCGAATCGAAAAATAATACAAAAACAACACGAAACGATCGATACGGTGGAGAGGAAGAATGCAAAATAAACAAATCATAGAGGATATTTTTTATTTCTATAAAAATGTAATTTAAGAGTACAATCAATTATTGAATAATTCTGAATATATAAAAAAAATTATTAATAGGTGCCTTGGCAATGATCATCAGTCTTGTCTTCGCTCCACTGCTATGTATTTTAAAAGATACTATTATAAAATATAATTTATATATTTATATATATGTATGTATATATTGAAAAAAAAAAACTATAATTTAATGCATGACATGATATCTATCGAATATTTATATATATTTTATAAGCAGTGATTTAATCTCAACAACTATTAAATCATGGCATTTCATATAATTGACATTTGAAGTTTGAAATGCATTAACAAGTATTAAGATTAACCACCCCGTTTAATTTTCCATGACAAATTTAAAAATTCAATACAAAAATTTCAAGCACAATTAATATACATAATATAATATACAATTCTAAGGCTCTGTCTACAATGATAAATATATTTTTTGTTATAGTATATGTATATAAATATAATATATGCATGTATTTATTATATGTATATATATAATGGAGTATCCTACCTTTAATGAATAAATGTCACATAAGAAAACGTCCATTCACAATGTTCTTCACTCTTCGATTATAAAATTAATAGCACACTTTTTTTATAATATTATAAAACAATAGATTTGCATATGTATAGTATATATACATATAAACAGCACTTGTAATGTTAAAGAAAATTAAAAACAAATAATAACGTTCGTTACTTAGTGAATGTACCGTAAGAATGATTGAAAAACCGGCATTTGGAATATTATTATAATATATATGTATAATATGTTGGCCAATGAAAGCGGGATAGGGTAAATAGAGAGAAGACACACTGCAAATAAACATTTTTTTTAACATTCTGACTGGTTTATAAAATATTCATTACATGTACTTACCCTATGGTTAGGTTTATTTCGAAAAAATATATCATAGGTAGTGTATAATAAAAGAAGCAGTAAGAAAAAACAAAATAGGACTAGCTATTTGTAATAAATGAATAAAAGCACAAAATGCAAAGTCGGGATGTGAAAATTGGTCAACGAGAATAAAGTGAGGAAGTTTGCATATTATGAGGATTTAAATAAAAAAAACTTACCAGAAGACTGTTGTCCTCCGGTGCTGGAGTTTGGAAGCACTTCATCGTCAATCTAAAATATGCAAAATATGTAAATACATATATAAACTGGACATTTGTGTTGTAAAGGTGTGGTGAAAATAATTAGACGATTCTTGAAAATGAGCACTTTATTTAAAAGGTGAATATTCATTAGTTAAATAAAAGCAAACTACATAGTTACAAAGTCATTTTTCAAAGATGATGAGATCAACTGGAAATCAACCAAGCCTCAATACGTTACTCCATCGATTTCTTCAGCATAATCTTTGGACTTTGGAAATTTTTTGCTTCGATATCATGGGGTACAACTAGGTGAGTGAAAATGCCATGCAAGTCATCCAAGAAATTAACCAGCAGCTTGGTCTAGTGGTGAATGTTGAATTATTTCGTACTTGATGTTACGAGTTCGATTCCCGCTAAGTCTCGCTGTTGGCCACACCTTGGTTTGTCAAGGTCGATCGTTTCTTATCAGAATTTGCCAATTTTTCTGATTTTCATTGAAACGATTTCTGTAAAAATTGGCGTTTCCTTCCCAACTTTCTGTTGCGAACCTTTAGTTATTGTTATATCTTAGGTTTCGCCATATTGCTCACCATAGATGTCTCTGTGGTTGTTTATCGAATATAAAAATTCGTATTGTTACATGAAAGTTATTCATTTTTATTTATCGTATTAATACGATGTTTGTAATATCTGACCATAGATGTCAGATATTGTTTAGATTTACATGTATCTGTGTAATAATTATGTGGACCAGGAAGGCGCATTTGGGGTTTACCTGTTAAGCCTTTCTGGTATATTTGTAAATAAATAAATATCTTGCTTTGGAGACGATATATGGCCTCCACACTTGTCTGATTTGAAGCTATTTGAAGGAGAAAATCAATCCATCGACCTCAAACTATCCAGAATTTGAGATCCGATTGGAAATTCAACAAATTTCAATGATTATGCTGCATTAATATGACTTTGTAGTATGTCTAGTGTTTAATTTGGTTTCATTTATCTAGCGAATGTTTTCTTCTCGATTTAAACGTTCAATTTCAAGATACGAATCGACTTAGGGCGAAAACACACTGAGAGGCACGCGGCACGTGTTTTTTTTTTTTTTTTGAAACTTTTTAGCATGCAAAAAATACCCAATCACCCTCAGGAGTATTTTTAGTGATATTTTGTCTTTGTATTGATATAAGCTTGACTTGATAACGGTTAATCCCATATTTGAAGAAATGTGAGATAACCTCGTAGAAATAATAAGATCGTACGAATTAACAATGAACTGGAAACGGCCTTCTTTGACTGGAAACCACGTAGACGTGCCGTGCTGTTTCAATGTGTTTTCGTCTTAACTGTTTCTGTTCCAACCTGAATAATGATGAATTGAAATAAAATGCATATTCAACTCACTTGATCGCCACAATCTCCATCTTCGTTTTCCATTTCACCATAAAAGAGTCCGTCTTCTTCTACCATTTCTTCTTTGAAAGACAGGTCGCCGCTCTTACGCGTGCCCCTGCATTCGGAGAGCAGCTCAGGACTGGTGCCTTGGTCTCTTCTTTTTTTCGAGGAATTTGATAAAGGAGCTGGTGTACTATTCGGTGTTATGTCGTGTGATACACAATTTTGATTGGGTTGTTCGATGATTTTTAACGGTTTCGGAACTGAAACGATACAATTGAAAGATATTAAAATAGCAACACTTACATATTATAGATTTAAAATCCAAGATAGAACAGTGTTCTACTTAGAAAAAAAAATACTAATGAGACAGCTGAAATTAGCGGTGAAAATAATATATTTTTTCCAGAGATGCAAACCGGTTTTGAACCAAACTAAAAATAATACTGAATCGTGATAATTTTAAGATTAACTGTTTGCACTCGAATGCCGCCATTGCAGCAGCATTCAAGCATATTGGGTTAGTGTCATTTATACTTTTATTGGTTACTCTAAATCTATGAATTTCCATTATATATTGATAAGAAAGATAATTTTAGCGTGAATGCATAATAATAAGTTAATAATTCGTATAAGTATAAAACGTATTGTCACTTAACCGTTTGCCCACGGCCGTCTTCCATGGAAGCTTTGGGCGACAAGTCTGTAGCGCGGCTGTCTTCCATAGAATTTATGAACTTTGCACGGGATTTTGAACCTTATATCCGCCTATTTCAACAGTTTTAAGGTTAAAAATTGGTTGAATATATTACTGAGAGTTGAATGCCATCTATTCAATTTGCTTAAAATGAATATATACCAGTCAAAATTAGTTTTTTGTGGAACCATATCAAACCTCGTTTATGTGACGTCATGTCTTCATACAATTATGAAGAATGATTATTTGACAATTAAGCCAAAACTACGCGATATATTATGTATTTTATTGTTTAAAATAATACTTTATGTATTAATTAACATATCTGGTTACTTCTGTAAATATTAAAATCTGTATTTAAGGTATAAAACTCGATTGCCAAATTCGCGAAAAAGGTGCCGCGTACAGAGCTTGTTCGCTATATTTATTGCCACGAGCAAAATGTTGCAACATTTTATGATTTATAAAATTTGAAATTTGACTTCATGCCACTCGTCATCGCACAATACACACAGTGCTACAAGCATTAGGTTATTTGCAGTGCCGGCCTTACACCCTATGGCGCCCTAGGGCTATTTTTTCTAAACGCCCCTAGAAATATTTTTAAAATATGGGTTACCATTCTCTTTTTCCGGGCTTGAGACCGGCAGCAAAGTGGTTAACAAGATTTCCCAACCTCAGGTGGAGTTAAAAATAAATAAATAAAAAGATATTTCAGAAGGGAGCTTTCCGAGCCTTTCATTTAGCAAAATCTAAAATTATATATCTGATATTATTTTCAGTAGTTAGATAGCTTAATTTGAAGATCAGCTCTTTCCGGTAGTTTGTTTACAAATTACACAAAACCCCCACGTCTTATTAATATTTGTTCAACTGTTCGAATCTTTCTTTCATTGACACTAATTTATTTATACATTAAACCATAATACAATAGAACAATAATAAAAAACAATATTAATAAGGGAATAGAAAGATAAGAGTTTTAAACAATGAAGATGCCCAAAGTGAATAAATAAGTGAAATGAAAACAATAAAATAAAATGCATTTAGTCTTTGTACATATACATATTAGAGAAATGATAATGTTGTATCTATGAATTAAAAACCCCTACAACCAGCTTCTATTTGGAAAATATTTACAAAGTGTTCTTTGGAAATATTCTCTACATTGATTAAATATTATAAAAAAAAAATTAAAAACTAATTTTTATGACTATTCTATTCTATTAACCATTTGTATGTGTTTTCGTCAATAAAATTAAAAAAAAATTACACCAAAGACGTTTCGAGTTTACGGTATTAACACCTAAAAAATTTTCGAGTGCAAATGGTTAACAAACAAAAATCAATAAAAAAAAGAATGATATGGTTTTAGACATAATTTTTTTTTAATCTGCAATAGACAGAAAAATGTGATATGTTATAAAATGAATTTAAATACATACATATTTGCTTTTATATTCTTTTTTATTTCAATTTTATTGTGTCATGACAGGTTCAAATCAACAGTGCACATATATAGTGCATACTATACAGTTTCAAATCATAATCGGAAAATGGTGATAATAATGGGTATGAGCCGATATCAGAGAAACCATCTTGACTATTAAATCTGATAGGAAACGATCAACTTGAGCTATACTGTTGACTTTCATACTCATAGTAATTTGCTAATTTTAAATTTATGATAAATGACTTCGTTTTATTTTCAATACTCATCCACATAACCTTACAAATTTTCCCATTTTCCATTGGATTTTTTTGCAAAATTTTGCTATTTAATTCCCAAATTTCGCAATCATTATCGACAAAACAAAATGATTGAAAATTTTCTTCTTGTATTTTTACTTTGCCCGCGGCAATAAATATAGCGAACAAGTCCTGTACCTTTTTCGCGAATTTGGCAATCGAGTTTTCGACCTTAAATACAGATTTTAATATTTACTCAAGTAACCAGATATGTTAATTAACACATAAAGTATTATTTTAAACAATAAAATACATAATATATCTCGTAGTTTTGGATTAATTGTCAAATAATTATTCTTCATAATTGTATGAAGACGTGACGTCACATAAACGAGGTTTCAGTATGGTTTCACAAAAACTAAATTTTGACTGGTATATATTCATTTTAAGCAAATTGAATAGATGGCATTCAACTCTCAGTAATATATTCAACCAATTTTGAACCTTAAAACAGTTGAAATAGGCGCATATAAGCCTCAAAATCCCGTGCAAAGTTCAGAAATTCCATAGAAGACGGCCGCGGGCAAATTTCCCAATTTCATTCATGTCTTGAAATTAGACAAAATTATTACCGTCTTTGTGTAATTCTGATGGCTGTTGAGGAGAAGTTTCTCTCGTAAGACTGGACGTCGACCGAGAATCGTTTGTCTCTTGTGAATTATCTCCGGCACTGGATGCTCCGCCAGAATCACTACCGCAAAGACCTAAAACCAAAATGAATTATATACATATTCAAATTCGAATTAAAATTAAAACAATTAGAGAATAAATTTGATTTACAATAAAAATTATATAGATTTCTGATGGGATTGGTTTTGGAGTGTATTTTTATTTTTTTATTTTTATTTTATTAATTGAAAAATCAACAGACAGGATGTACAGAGATAGGTATAAAAAAAAACAAAAAGTAAATAAATAATATATGTAACATCCGAGTCCAATAATAGATTTTTACAAAAATGAAAAAGATAAATATAAGGAAAACAAATTAAAAAGTAAAGAATAAAGGCATGACAAAATATGTAGTACATTGCATAATTAAACTATAGTATTAAAATATTTGGAAAAGGTTATAAGATAGAATATAAGAAGAAAAATAAATTACCTCTGATTTGGAGAGCCTCAGCCGATTTAAGCAGACTAGATAGATCATCCTGGGATACGTTGACTTCTCCTTTATACATAAAATCCACCAAAGATTGCATCTCTGAAAATCTGTAAAATAAAAAAAAAGCGACTAGCGTTACCTACGAGTGGATTTATTATATACAGTTAAGATAACATGGAGATTTTACTCACCTCATATCTTTCATGAAAATAATGGGATGTTTGCACGGGTTTTGAATGAGGAGTCTTTCGAAGTAAGTGGAACAAGCACTCAACACTACTTTGTGACATTTTATCTGTCGATTTTCACAAGCCAACGTTACGTCTACAAAGTTCTCCGTCGACAACAATTTAGGAAACACCGTCTGGAGATTGGTGTGGTACGAATTCCATCGCACGCAAAACTGCTGAGGAGGCAACGACATCTTGATGTCCTTTTTATTTACGTTTTACTTTAAACTCTTCAATACAATTATAAAATTTCGCAGACTTATATATTTATCACATTAATTTTAAGATTTCACATTTGGTTGTTATGTAACATTAGAAAAAAATATATATCATTTATTATTAATATATTTATATATATATACTATATATATATGTATATATTTATAAATATAAACACACTCAATTTAAAATCAATGTGTATCAATTACACTATTATTGCATCACATTACATGAAAAAATAAAATAAAAAAAAGTTAAATTCGCAACTTTTCCAAAACAATATCGCATCAACGGTACTTTATTATCATACTTGGATGGAAAATTGTACGTATTCAATATTATATTTAATTATAATATTCACTCGGTGGTGTAACAATGTTCAAATAATTCACATCAGTGTAAAACAACTGTAGTAGTTCACTCGCACAACAATTACGATGCATTTGAAAATATAATGAATGAATATGACTAGTTAATTATTTAATACTGGCAATGGTTTAGGAATATTATTGTTTATTTCATTATTTAAAAAAAAAAATGAGATCCGTTTTAAATTTTAAATGGGAGGATTTCTTCACAAAATATTATATTCAGCCTTCTGTAGTTGTAGTGTTGTATCGGTCGAGATTCATCTGAAACGTGAAAGAAACGCACGAAATAAGCACAAGAGACGATTAATACAAATGTAATATAATACAAATGTATATTACAATTTATTATGCAATGCAAGTGTGGTGAGTGAGTGTGTATTGTGCCGGGTGTGTGTCGAAGCTGACTACGCGTAGCAGTTGACGTATTTAAGTGAGGGACAACGGCGCCATTGTACCACACCAAGTCCCAAAATAGTTTATAACACACGAGCAATGTTTAAAACATACACGAAAAAAAAACGCCTCACTCATATTTATAAATGTAGTCACAGCTGCCTACCACATGCACTCCACTCTGCCAATGCCCAGAACCCCTCTTTCCATATTGTATGTATAAATAAATTTACAAAAAAAAAAAAAACAACTTCACACACTTGTGCATTATCGCCTAATTCTTGTGCCTGCCTAATTTTCCAATTCCAAGACTCGTCGTTTTCGTATTATCGGCAGATAAACAAATGCGTTTTCTGGCAGTCAGTAATAAAATATTTAGGAGTAACGTTCGATAAAAGAATGAGATGGGCACCTCACATTGAGGCAGCGAAATGCAAGGCGATGCGGGGTATATCCTCAATATATCCAATATTTAATCGCCATAGTTCTTTATCAACTCAAAATAAAATAAAATTATATCGCGCGCTCATATTACCATTATTAACCTATGCTTCACCTGTATGAAATAACGCCTCGAATACTAACCTTTCCAAGCTCCAAGTAATACAAAATAAATCCCTAAAAATAATTTATAATACACCCATATATACTAACTTGAAAAAACTGCATGCCATATATAATATTCCGTTTGTTACAGACATTACTAACAAACTAACCAGTAGATTCTATGACAGAATCACTAATAACCATACTAACACACTTGTGAACAGTCTCGGTGATTACAATAAAATGTCTATACCCTTCAGGTATAAAACACAGATTACCTAAACACAATCTGCTTTAGGTCATCGACTTTAGAGATTCTTTAATTAATATTATGTATTAGATGTATTATGAGCATTCATAAGAATTGTAAATAAGTTTTTAAGCTCTTTTTCCTATTATGCTGTAGATTAACATTAGAATAATATAATACTATGATTACTAACCAAATTAAATTAAATTGTAAAATATAAAATGATCATTAGATCAGTAGCTATTAAAATAGATATAAAATGTATTGTGAACATAATTTCGTAATAATAAAAAGCATTTAAAAATCAAATCAAAATGAAATTGATGCGTTTTGGCAGTGATACGCATAAATGCTAAAAATGGAGACATTAATGCTCGAAATAACATGAAGACTTATGTATAATGAGATTAGAAGTATGAAATAGGTACACTTGATTGCAGGTAGATAATCTACAAAATGATAAAGGACTGTATATACTGATGATGACAATGAAACAACAACAATATGAATCCGATGCTGAAAAATGAGGACCCATCATATAAGATATTTGATTTGAAACAATTTCTTACTGAAAAACCATCATGTTCTTAAAAAAGAGACACATAAAAATACTTTTTGCCAAATGCTAAAATCCTATATTAGAATGGTCTCATTAGATACATATAGAAAAGGGATTGAGGAGCTTAAAAACCTAAGAATTGTTTTATATACATATGTATATGTACATCATATATATATATATATATATATATATATATATATATATATATATATATATATATATATATATATATATATATATATATATATATATATATATATATATATAATATCGCTATTCTGTGTGTGTGTGTGTATCTGCGATAACGCTCGCTGTACAATAAAAGTCGTTTCGATTTGACATACATATGTACGTTACAGCTAAAACACTACAAACAAAATGTACGAATATAATACGAACGTAACTAACGAACAGTATATAAAAACTTCTATATATATATACTGTTTGCTACCAATGTTTCCTTTAGGGCAATAGTCTCGGAGCATTTATCGCCATCTATTGAAAATTTATTTAATTAATTAATGTTTCTATTGGTGTTTTATATTGTTTATATATAGATGGGTACTTTTTACCTTTTTTTTCATATTAAACAATTAAATATAAATATATTTAAAAGGTATTTGAAAAATATTCGACCGCGTGCGGATCTAATACAGGACTGACACATATCTTTTAATTTTTTTTATTTAATAGCTTAATATGCCAACAACCATGCGATGATATTTCATCGGGTACAACACTAGTGGCAATATATTTTTGTAGCAATCAAATTATTAATCCAGTCCAATGTTTGTATTTGAAGTGCTGGTAGGCATATTCACATTTAGGATGTTTGAAAACTTAATACTGCTTTGGTTTAATTTGTGTGTAAGTTGAATAGGAAAGCTCCCTACCTCCAGGGAGATTCTTAATTTAGGAGCGGGTATGACTCATCCAATATATCCACACATGTACGGACGAAAACTAAATTAGACACTTTTTCACATACAACTGTGGCGAGATATGTTTTATAACGTAAATACAAGCAGTATATCGTTTCAATGCACAGTTTATTAATGACTTGGAGTCATATTGACTTGGAAACAAACAAAAAAATCCATTCAATAGTTGTAAATGTTGATCATTCAGAGGGCTTAGAAGAATAAATTCATGAAGAATCTACTTCTGAATGTTATTCTTTAAAGTTTTGACTATAACAAGTTTTTTGGACCAATTTGAACAAATTGCCCTCCCTGGGTGCGTAATTAGCTAATTAGCTAAAATTATATAAATAAATAAAAAAAAACGCAAAACGTTAATTAAATAGTAAGTTTAATTATTTAAATTGATAGTTTTTTTTTATTAATGTGGAGTTGTTATAAGACATCAATATTTTTCGTGGTCAACCAATTATTATCCATTAGTTAGATCATATAATTATTACATGAGTCATGCTGTCTGTATACTTGGATATATTTCTGCAAAGAGGATCAAATCCGCATGAGTAATATTTTAATTTCACATTTTTTTGTAGAACTATTCATCCCTCATACATGTACATATTATATATTGTTATTTAAAACGAGCAGTTTTTATTTGAATTAAACCGAATTATTAAATTTTAAACAAATATGAGGTTTAAATCTTTGATAAACAAAAAAAAAGATTCTGATTTAAAGAGTTCAACTTAAAAAAAAAGTCACCGTTTTGCATGCCTTTCAAAATTAAACTTCCGATTGGTTCTAGAATTATTTTATGACTCACCATTTATTTATATATGGACACAATCCATACAAATAATATTTTGAATATTTTTTCTACTTTGGGAGCAATTAAAAATTTAATAATAATTGAAAGCACTGTTTGTTACTAGACAACAAATTAAGCAGTCAGTAACACTTTTGTAAGAATTCAGGAATTATATATATATACAGTATTGACGTCATATCATATGATTATCAAAATATTATTGACGTGGTCGGGATCTCTCTTGTAAAATTGTGTATAACTATTTTCCTAATGTACATATGTAGATATTAAATAATATTATTTAAATACAGTAGAACCTCGATTATCCGGACTAATTGGGTATGAAGATAGTTCGAAAAAATCACAATTGACAGGGAAATACATGTACATTCAGTATGAATAATTTATATTTGTCTACATTTACATATGTATATAATAATATGAAGATCAATATTAAATTATTCTTTATTAAGAAATTCAATTATGGATTTTTGCTTGAAAGTTAGCTGTTCTTTTTGAAGCTGCCAAATCGAGAATACTTTTCATACAATAATGGACCGGACATTGGCTGTCCGGACGATCTTCTATGAATGAAGTACATAAAAATACACTCTTCGACTTCTTCATTTCCTCATTTTTTCATAACCTTTACGCTCTGAACTTCCATCTTCTGACATTAAAGAATGAGTAAACTTCATAATTTTTCACTTTGCTAAAATCGTTGAAGTTCCAACACTATATTTATTTGACAAAAAACGCCCTAAGACACCGCTTTTAAAAGATTATAAAGGATTGTAAATAGTTTTTTGAGCTCTTTTTCCTATTATGCTGTAGATTAACATTAGAATAATATAATACTCTGATTACTAACCAAATTAAATTAAATTGTAAAATAGAAAATGATCAGTAGTACAGTAGCTTTTAAAATAGATATAAGATGTATTGTGAACATAATTTCGTAATAATAAAAAGCATTTAAAAATCAAAAGATTATATCTATATTTTTTCATAACCTTTACGCTCTGAACTTCCGTCTTCTGACATTAAAGAATCAGTAAACTTCATAATTTTTTCACTTTGCTGAGATCGTTGACGTCCCAACACTATATTTATTTGACAAAAAACGACCTAAGACACGGCTTTTTAAAGATTATATCTAATTTGTCTTTTAATGATAATACAACACGTTTTTTTTCACATATTGGTTATAATAAAAATAAATATTTAAATTGGCGATCAAATTTTCATGAAACAAACGTCCTTTGAGTATTAAATTTTGAAGAAAACTGACTCTTATTTTCGAAATTTTATGTTATACATTTTAAAGCAGCAAAATTGTTTTGTTTTTAACAATCCGAATAATCGAGGTTCTACTGTAATTAAATAAAATATAAATATATTGTGCAATATTCGATTCGTACAATTTTGTAAACT
This sequence comes from Arctopsyche grandis, assembly GCF_051622035.1. Classification (NCBI taxonomy): domain Eukaryota; kingdom Metazoa; phylum Arthropoda; class Insecta; order Trichoptera; family Hydropsychidae; genus Arctopsyche; species Arctopsyche grandis. The sequence goes on from NC_135357.1 coordinate 756,955, forward strand.
TCCAGAAATACAGCATGAAAAAAACGGAGGGGGGGTGTCTGGAAAATAATAATAGTCGATATGCAGTCGAGCACGAGTTGGCAGCACTGATAAAATTCGAACGTAAACAAGCGAATATATCGATCTGGGCCGGAAGTGCCGGAAGTGTCGAAAGGCGAGCGCGTTAATCGCTCATATTGATTTTCGTCGCGCGGAAAAACGTGTCCATGAGATGAGCGAAGAATCGAGTCGACAGACACTTTAATGGCGACTTTCCTTTCCCGCACGGCTGAAAAAAAAGCTGCGTCTAAACATAGCCGACCCCCCCCCCCTCCCCCTCCCCCATTGAATCGATCGAAGATTTACTACTTTTATTACCACCACCTCACTGTTTACTATTTTCATCCGATTACAGATCGACACCGCAATACGAGTGCGAACTGTAAAATGTTCTAGAGGTTGTCAATCCAAATAAGTCGATAGATCATACGAAGGGCGACGGGGGGAGGGGAGGGGGTCATGAGGGATGAAGGGGAGGGAAGACGCCCCTTGGATGACGCGTCTGTCTATTTATCGAAAGCGATAGCAACGCGGATGCAGAATAGGTGGGGGGGGGGGGGATGGGATGCTAGTGCAATAGCAAGAAAGTGGAAGGGGTAATCCGGCGATTGTAAAAGTGTGTGTATTGATTATTGATTATCGATTATCGACGATCGACACGAGTTGAAGTTGAATAGTCGATGGATGGATGAATATACCTGGAGTAGCGGAATGGAGCGGTGTGTCGTGTGCGGCCGCGCCCGCCACTCTGCCGCCGCCATTTTTCGATGTAAAATCAATAATTTTAAGAGACGGCCGACGAATTGTTATAATTTTAGTATGAGTCGGCGGTGCGACTCATTCGCCTCCTTCGAGTGGTCGCCGTCACTCGACTTCCACTTCCACTTCCACTTCCACTTCCACTCCTACTTCCACTACTACCCTGAACCCTCCTGTATACATTTCAGAGCGAGAAGGGGGCCGACGGAGATCTGCGCATCCCAAACTGCGATCAACCCTCTCTCTTTCTATTTTTATATACATTATGTACTTTGATTAACCACCTTTACGACTCGCCCACCGCGTTCTGTTTTCAAATTTTGATCATAACATATTTTACTTTGATTAACGCCTTCTATGTACTTTGAAGCAGGGCTTCGGAGCGGAGTTCTTAACCATTTGAGTGTTGACGTCTTTTCTGTTGAAAGCCCGCGACGCTGAAAATTTCGCCAACATTTCCAACTAGAATTATTTAGAAATCCAATAGAAAGCCGGTATAAAATTTTGGGCAAAAGTAGGAATTCTCAACAGGGCGGACCCTCTAGGCTCGGTCGACCCGCTCCTTCCTCTCATTGGTTGCTCTTTGCGACTACTCTAGTATTGCCGTGCCCTGAATTAACTCGACTTTTACCTGATGAAATACTCCGACATATAATGCCTGGTTCGCATATAATTTCGGACGGTTGGGCAGCGTACGGAAATATTCTACATATTGCCAATGGAATATACACGCATTTGTTTGTGGTTTAATACAAATTCATCTAAATATGAATCAAAACGGGCACGCGTTGTGCCAAATTGACGCATTCATATATTTTCTTTTCACACGCATTCACATATTTTCCACATTTTGCGTATGTATTACACTATCATTTGGATCCACGAAATTATAACCACTTTTACCGGAATTCGGAATATTTCCGTACGCTGCCAACCGTCCGAAATTATATGCGAACCAGGCAGTATATGTCGGAGTATTTCATCAGGTAAAAGTCGAGTTAATTCAGGGTACGGCAATACTAGAGTAGTCGCAAAGAGCAACCAATGAGAGGAAGGAGCGGGTTGACCGAGCCTCGCTTCCGAGCCTAGAGGGTCCGCTCTGTCGAGAATTCCCACTTTTGCCAAAATTTGTAGCTAATCCAAATAACCCTAGATAACTACCGCCGAGGATTTCGAGTTTTGTAAAGTTCCCAGTTCATTGTTAAAGTTCTGACCGCCCTATACGACAACCGAGCGATCCAACACTTCACAACAGTGTGCGACAATATTAGGTAAAGCGCACTTGAACGACAGATTATGTCAATCATTCGTTCGATACCTCGGAGCAAAATGGACGAAACGGAAGCTATTATAGTATTTTTGATATGCGAGGAAGAAGAACAATCGAGAAAACCCAAAAGATTATGGCTACATGCTATTTCAAAGTCACGATATGAAGAAGGAGAATAATTGTCGCAAGGCATCCCCCCCCCCACTCAACGACACCTTGCGTCAAAGTTGGTCGAAAAGTCAACTTTGACGCAAGGTGTCGTTCTACGTCATGCGACTGTCGCGCAGTGCGATATGTCTCATATAATTTCATACAAACAAATTTGGTCGCGTATTGTTGTGACGTGAAGGATCTTTCAGTTGTCTTATAGTGCGGTCAGACCTTAATTCGGTTCGGTGATTATTGGCCAAAAGTTACTTTAACGGAACATCTGACAGCCGAAAAGTCCATTATATTAACGAGAACTTCAGTGCCAAATATTCCGTATTCGTGATTTTCGTGGCAAAAATTGTCTTTTGAACGATCGCAATGTGACAAATAATCCAATTACCGTTAATTCGTACGACCTTATTATTTTGACAAGTTCCTAGTGCATTTCTTCAAATATGGGATTTTCCGTTATTTTATTTTTATTATACAAAAATACCAGGAAGACTTGGAGACTTTTGAAAAGCTGGAGATCTCAAAATTAACAATTAATTAATTAATTAATCCATTGAGACATCTGTGGATTTAGGTTTTGTACATCATTTTTACAATTTTTACATACATTAAATACAGAAGATTTGTGACAGCAGGTAGGATGATTTTTTTGCCAATTTTAAGGAACCGTTTTAACAATGATCCGATAAAATTGGTAAACTCTGATAAGAAATGATCAACTTGGAGTCACAAATATCCCAGTCTAACCAGCAGTATAGCGGGATCGAACCCAATAATCACTTGGTGCTAAACACACGCTACCACTGAGCCATATTGCTGGCTGGTTATCAATCACTATCAAACTTATATCAATACAAGGACAAAATATCACCGAAAACACTCCAGGGGGTGATTTTGGGACGGTGCGCCTTAAATATGTGCTAGGCTTGCCGCATTTTTTCGCATGTTTGACGTATTTTCTGTTAAAAGCCCACCACGCTGAAAATTTCGCCAACATTTCCAATTAGAATTAGTTAGAAATTCTATAGAAAGCCGGTATAAAAATTGTAACTAATCCAAACAAACCCTAGATAACTACCGCCGAGGAATTCGAGTTTTGTAAAGGTGTGCTTAGACTCTCTAATATATCTTGCAACAATATAAAATAAACAAAAGAAGTCTATTAATGAATGTATTTTTCCAAAACTAGTTCCATCTTCTTCATTGTTGTTAAAATGTAATACTCACAATCTGAATTCCGGCTCGGTGATTACATCCCAAATGTTAATCGCTACCAGTATAACCGCCCAAATGTTAATCGCGGGACAGGAGATCCGCGCGAGCGAGAAAATGCCCAAATATTGCTTCACAAATGCTTTTTTACGCGAGATTTGGGCAGTTTTGAACAATTTTTAGACAGTTTTCTGTACGTCAATTTTCGTGTGCGACAAATTTTCTTATGACAGGAGATCAAATTCGGTCGATTTAAATTCTAGATGATGTTGATTTCAGTAATAAACAATAAGAAGCTAGCAGCTAAATAAGAAATGTAGGAAAATAAGGCTAAATATCAATATATTCTAGATACGCTGATACATTTGATAAGGTTTATATTTCTCAAACTTCTAGGAGGTCTTTCGAGTTCAAAGATATGTTTTTTTTTTGTGAAAATATTGATGAAATAAAACATATCTTAGCAGCCAATACCTATTTGTTTAAGGGTCAGGTTATGTTAGGTTTGGCCCTATTCATTTAAGATTAGGCTGTTAGGGACGGTACTTGCTTCGCTGCTGACGATATTTTGATATAATTAGACTGTTAGTGGCTTTAGGCGTTATATTGTTGTCAAGTAACAATTGTCCACAGACAATCCTAAATAATTTTAGTATCAGTCGTATTTGATGCTTGGTGGTCGACGTAAGAACCTGTAAAAACCGGTATATGTCCGGTAAAAACCTCTCTGGGCAAGGGCAACAGGCAAGTGCATCGTTAAAAATTGCACGATGCATTCAAAACACACACAATAAACAACATGGGATACATTTTTATAAGTAAATTGATCATTTAAGTAACATATTATTCAATTAATATCGTATATGAAAGCGTCTTGGCGACAGCTAGCATACGAATACGTGTACAATATTGCGTAGTTGTAGAAACGGTACGCGTGTATTGAAACAAGAAATGTATTCCAAAGAGCACTTCTATTATTATAACTAGACTGCGGATAGAGACCGTGCTTTTTCCAGGAATCGGGGCGGTTTGGCTCTATTTACAAAGCTAGAGTACAAAAAAAAGGTTGGGCGAACCTTTTATAACAATCGAACAATAGCATTTACAACAATTGTACAATAACAATTTATCTGTTTGGTATTTCCCTACATCAATTCAGGTCTAACATCAAGAGAATCTTGACCGATTGATTCATTTCTTCTCCTATTCTATTTTATAACCTTTTTCCAATATTTCCAATATTTTTATACTTTAGTTTAGTTATGTAATGTGCTATTTAATCATGTTATAGCATTCATTCTTTTCCTTTTCATTTGTTTATTTTGTATTTACCTTTTTCATTTGTTTTATATTTGTAAATTCTATTTTATAACCTTTTTCCAATATTGTAATACTATAGTTTAATTATGCAATGTTCTATTTTGTCATGTAATAGCCTTTATTCTTTTCTTTTTCATTTGTTTTCCTTATTTATCTTTTTCATTTTTTTTATAATCTTTGTAAAAATCTATTATTGGACTCGGATGTTACATATATTATATATTTACTATTTGTTTTTTATACATATCTACATCCTGTTGTCTGTTGATTTTTCAATAAATAAAAAAAAAAATAAAATAAACGGCGCGCTGTGGATCTGGCCTCTAATTATAACATTTCTCTGAAACAGATCGTTGCTATGATACAAATAAAAAAAAATAGTCGCCTGCGATTCAAAGGTAGATCGCATGCTAAGGGAGACCGCATACTAAAGTAGCACCGTTAAATTAATATTAGGATTCTAAGAAAAAAATATTTATCTAGAGTAGTTTCACGGCCCATTGATCGAAAAAGATTAAACAGGCCTGGCTTTTTTTGGTACTTTTTGTTCGTTTGTCCGAGCTAGAGGTAGGACAGTCACAGTGTTATCCATTGTTCCATTGTTGTAAATCCTTTGTTAAAAAGGTTCGGCAAACCTTTAACAATGCATTTACAACCTTTGAACAATACGCGGCACCTTCTGGGTCCGGTGACTAGTCCGAGCGGTAAAATAGACGTAGTGCGGCCAACAAGTGCACCCTGTTTGTGCAGCGCAATAAAATGTTGAGAATGAGCGGGTGTGCGAGCGAGAGGAGAGGCTATCGCGTGTCGCGTGTCGTGTCGCGTGTCGGTCGCGATCGTCGGCTGCATCTTGCATGGGTAAATAATGACAGCGACGCGACGGACGCAAATAAATCGGCGCGGCGCGGCGCGGCTGCCAACCTTTAGCGCTCGAAGCGCTCGAAGCGTGCCTTATCGGCCGCCCGAACGCCACGCTCTGCTCCCCGTACCCGTACTCCGAACTCCATGGGTCGATACTCATACTCCCCTACCCCAATACACATACAATACTCATGTACCCACTTACCTATGTCATACATATGTAATATGTACATTTTTTGTACGAGACGAGTACGCCGCGCCGCGCCGCGCAAACAAATCAATATTCGCGTTTTGATCTGCGCCATCGGCTAATTGATACGCTTGCATCTCCCCAGACGTATTGTTACATACTAAATCAAATGTCCCCGGATATGTACATATTCTAAATCAAAATTAGAAATTGATTTTTTTTCAGAATGTTTTGACAATTATCAGATCTGTGGACTCGTGGAAATAAAGACGACTTGGATTCCGATTTAAAAATAAAAAAAAATCTAATTGCCCTTTTTCAATTTTGATCATTTCCAGCCAAAGAAATCATATATTTATAATATCGCTATTCTGCGTGTCTGTCTGTCTATCTATCTGTCTGTCTGTTTTGATTTTTAAATGCTTTTTATTATTACGAAATTATGTTCACAATACATTTTATATCTATTTTAATAGCTACTGATCTACTGATCATTTTCTATTTTACAATTTAATTTAATTTGGTTATTAATCACAGTATTATATTATTCTAATGTTAATCTAAAGCATAATAGGAAAAAGAGCTCAAAAACCTATTTACAATCCTTATAAATGTTCATAATACATCTAATACATAATATTAATTAAAGACTCTCTAAAGTCGATGACCTAAAGCAGATTGTGTTTAGGTAATCTGTGTTTATACCTGAAGGGTATAGACATTTTGTTGTAATCACCGAGACTCTTCACAAGTGTGTTAGTATGGTTATTAGTGATTCTGTCATAGAATCTACTGGTTAGTTTGTTAGTAATGTCTGTAACGAACGGAATATTATATATGGCATCCAGTTTTTTCAGGTTAGTATATATGGGTGTGGATGCGGTGCATCCGCTCTAAAATCGCCAGACAAATTGAACGACAGATTAACGGACGGCTGCTTTAAATGCAATTCTCATCTTCTCGAATGATAGATTGCACATCAGATGACGGGTAACCTTTCGATGTGCACAGATGCAATTATTAAAATGGTAATTATTAAAATTGAGTTGGATCTTTCAGGCGAGTTTAATAAGGCAGAAAGATCCAACTTAATTTTAATAATTGCATCTGTACACATCGAAAGGTTACTCGTCATCTGATGTGCAATCTATCATTCGAGAAAACGAGAATTACGTTTAAAGCTGCCGTTCTGTTAATCTGGCGATTTTAGAGCGGATGCACCAAACCCATCTATCTGTCTGTCTGTCTATCTGTCTACATGTCTGTCTGTCTGTCGGTCTGTCGGTCTGTTTTTCTGCTTGTATGTTTGTCTATTATCCCCTAAAACGAGAACGGAAACGGGAAAAACGGGAATGAGTGACATTGCATGGCAAATAATTTCAAATCATTTCGCAACCTACGTTGTTAGGGTAAAATAAACAAAAAATTGAATAATTGAAAAAGTGAAAAACGGGAAATGGAACGGAAATAGCATGCGTTATTGTGGCATTGCAACGCATGTTTGGTTCAGCTAGTCTATGTGTCTGTCTGAGATAACGCTTGCCGTACTATAATAGTCGTTTCGATTCGATCTTAAATGCTGCTGGTCAGACTTAGATATTTGTGACTCTAAGTCGATCGTTTCCTATCAAAGTTTGCCAATTTATCTGATTTCATTGTAGAAGCGCCCCCCCCCCCCATAGCAAAAACCACTCTACCCACTATGTCACCACTATTTGAATATGTGTATAATTTCAAAAAAATATTATCTATAACAGGGTCTCCCAACCCCGTGCTCGCGGGCACCATGGCGCTCCCTGACTGATTAGTGTGCGCTCGCCACTATTCGACCGCGACATAACTTTTTCGAATAAGTTTCTAAAATACTTATTCGAACTCATTTCTCAGCATAATTCGACATGTTTATGCTGTCAATACTGCACTGGATACTCAGTGTAGTTAAAATGATTCTGAAAATGGTTCTGTAAACTTATTTCTGTCTCTCGTGCATTTCCCAAATATAAAGGAAATGGCAGATGACAGTGAATCCAACGTATCATTATTGGTTAAACGATACTTTGCTTCAAGAACAGTTTGAAAAATGATTTCAGCAGTTTGCTATAATCAAATCAATGGTCTCATATCAAATGAGGACTTCTGGAATACAGTGGACAGAAAAAAATGTTTCCATTCTTAAAAAAATAGATTACAAGATGAAATCATTTTTCGGTTTCACATTTCTTTACGAATCATTGTTTTTAAACATGAATTTAATAAAATCAAAATATACACAGATCTCGACTCACCGATAAGCATCTTTATGATTGTTTACTAACAGGAATATCATTTTAATTATTTTTTGTGTATTATTTATTACCTGTGTCTAACTATAAAGCTTAGAAAAATAAAAAGGCCGTCCTACCGATATATTAGAATGTGATTTAGAGTCTAGGGTATAAAAAGGTTGGGAAGCCCTGATCTAAAACAAAGATGTCTCGCTAATTCTTATATGGAGTATTTTTATAATATTATGCCTATATGTCTGGTCAAAGTGACGCGTATTCTATAATGTCACTCTGTGGCAAAATATGTAAAATAAATAAACTTCCAGGTATATAAAGTTGTAATTTCCAGTGGCGTATCATCAACAGCGTGTGTCCTGGTGGCAGAACTTTAAAATTGGGCTCCCTTAATTTTTACATACCTCCTTTACGTTTCACTTACGATTACAATTCAGGAAAAAAATTTCCGCTTATCCGATCGTTTTCGTGCTTTGCCATATTGCTCATTTTGGTCATCAATATAAGTAAATTGATCCTCCGCCATTACGATGGTGCAAAAATATCGTGTAAGACGTGTTTGAAATTTGAATTTCTGTAAAGTGCCCGACGTTTATCCAATTTTTAGTTTTAAACATAGATGGCGGTAGTAAAATATAATTATTGGTATTTTTATTCAAAATAATGTTATAAATATGATAAACTTGGCACATATGAAATCATTTTTACACAGTTTCTATGAATTATTTCCATAAAATATGCATCACAATCAGCAGGATATTTTTTAGGGGGGTCTAAAACACAGGCGCACCCACCCCAATTTTTACAAACAAAACACGAAACTTTTTATAAGCTCCTATAGATTCCCCTAGTTACGGCCGTGTATCATTAGCGGCTCGTGACTTAAAACCATGCACTTTTTAACTTTCGAAATATAACAGGGCTGTGGAGTCGGTTCAAAATTTACCAACTCCGACTCCAACTTGAACGATTTAAGTAGGATCGACTTAAATCCTACTTAAAATATAAAACTATTAGTAATGAAAATAATAGTAATTTACAAAATATAAAAAATTTAGAAAACCCATAAAAATGGACATATTAACCAATTTATTGAATAAAATAGGTATAAATAAAAAAGAAGTACATCCAGTGTATACATACATATGTATGTTACATTGAAAGCATTTTTCAAGTTTAAATATATAGTTTCACTAGTGAAAATATATTTTCACCATTTCAAGCAATCAAAATGTATCAAACATTGAATTTACAACGTTTAACTCTATAAATTTAACCCTAACAATCCAATCTTAAATGAATAGGGCCAACCCTTACTTAACCGAACCTATCCTAACCCTTAAATAATACCGAACCTATCCTAACCCTTAAATAATACCAACCCTAACAATCTAATCTTAAATGAATAAAACCAACCCTGAAAATGTTACTGTTTATGATTTCACTGAAACGTCAGTGAACATATAATTTCACTGTGACATGTACACAAACAAATCAATTTCATAAAAAATAAATAAAAATAAAATAGAAAAAATTATACAAACACAAGAACATAAACACATTATACGTGCAATTCAACGATTTTATTTACTATAATATAATTTAAAGTAAATGATTTTTTTTAAAGAAATTAGATAGCACCGTTAATTATTGTGCTACCAGCGTATAATTATGATAAGTAAAAATCTGGATTCTATTTAAAACCGTAAGACTTGACCGGGTCTGTGGAATCGGAGAATTTCAAGTGGAGTCGGAGTACACACTCCCAAAAATCTCCCTCTGGAGTGTTTTCGGTGATATTTTATCCTTGTATTTATCCTTACTTGACAGTGATCGATAACGATGAATCCTATATTTGAATAAATGTAGGAGAATCTTGTCGGTTACATATGAATATGCAAACACGTGCGACATTCGAAACATATGCATTCTGCATGTGCTACTACATCCTAATTCGGTTTGCGGAACACCCACTGTTTACAAGCCAGGGACGTGACGTCCCATACCACTCAGTGTGTTTTCTTTTAACTACTGATCTACTGATCATTAGAGGTAGGACCGGAAGCGTGCTTTTTCCAGGAAACAGGGCGTTGTGGGTCTATTTTCCAGGAAACAGGGAAACTACAAAGCTAGAGAGCATAAAAAAGGTTGATCATAAAAATGAACAAAGCAAGGCGAAAAATGAACAATGAACTGCGCAAAGTTGGCCCGCTCTTCACTGATCATGGTGAACTTGAAGATCAAGTATATAAAAGTAAAAAGTGGAAGTGGTCACGTTGCCATGGATATTTAGTGCGAAATGTATTTTCGTCCATATGTGTCAACTACACGTGCCAATAACGCTGGAAATCGGTGACACATAAGGTAGTTGGTTTTTTTTTTAATTCTCAACCGCGGAAGTACGAATCGAGAACTTACTGTATACAAATATTTTGTTGTTATTTCAATGGTTTTGGAAGAGAACATGTGTTCTAAACTAAATGAATTGCTTGGCGTTGCTCTTGAAATTTATTTTTGAAAATTTTGTTTTTGGGGCTGCGTTATGTGGGGGATCTCCCGAATACTCGACCCAGGGCATTTTTATTATTATTGCTAACATATGTATGTATGTACGTATGTCTACAATTCTCAACGTTATATCAAGTTTCTACATTTTTAAACTAATAATAATTGTCAACCCCACACGGTTTATTTATCCTTAACATATGTCTCATTTTAGTTGAAAAAAATCTTATTTTCAATCCAATTGCTTTCAACCCCACGTATTATAACAGTATATCTTCGCATGGGTCTTACGGCTATTATTTACTATCGCTTTCTGTAGTATATTTATTGCTTAAAGTTCTATAGTGCACACATATGTAAAGACTTAACTTTTATTACTTCTCCCACAGAACTTTAATTAAACATGTTTGTTTTAAATAAATGCTGAATTTATATTTATATTCGGAATTACACACATGTTTTGCCGTTCTGTGATTGATTGATTTCAACCAGTATATTTTATAAATACTTTTTTCAGTCCTTTGTTCTGGCACCTGTGTTTGTACTTCCAGCAGCCCTGCCGAATCTCCGGCAGGTGGAACTTTAATAATTTAAAAAAATATATTTGCAAGTCAAGAAATTAAGTGATATATTTTCAAATAAAATAATATATTGACTAGTTATTTAAGCTGAAAATCATTGTTTGGGAGTTATATATGTACATAGTTATATCATATAAGTAGGGATTTCAATTCCGGTAAACTGGTTTACTGGTAAATACTGATAAATTAAAAAAAAAATACCGGCAATTACCGGAATTATTTTATCGCGAATAATTCCGGTAATGTAATTCTCTTAAAAAAATCAGTTTTATTCTTGACCGAATATAAGTATAGTTTTCATTATATATTTCGGAAAACTACAAAATTCTATAATAATAATGTATTTTTATTTTTATTTGTATTTGTATTTGTTTATTATATGTTTTTCATCACCTTCTACAATATATTTCCAGAATTGTATAATGAAACAAAATAAAAAATAAATAAAATTTGAATTTAAAATCTGGAAGTTTTTGATTTTGATTTTGGACCCGGATCCGTTGGGTTTTCAAAATGTTGGGACCCAGATCCATCGGGTTTTGAAAACCCAGGTTTTCAGAAACCCTTGTTACTACGTACATATGTATGTAGATAAAGTGAAAATCAATGCAAATACAAAATTGTGGATTGGATTGTTTGGAATTTGTTTATTTTCAGTATTAAATGTGGCAATTTCAAATTGATAAATTCACTGGAAATACAGACCAACCAAATCGCAGTAAATTGTTGTTTCAATTATGATCCAAACATTAAATGAATAAATATGATTGGTTAAAAATAAAATTTCATTATTATTACGACTTTACTTTAGTGCGTTTATCTGATATTATTCACCTGAGATTTATTTTTAATTATTTGGGATTAAATCTATGTACATAGGTTAACGTATTTGGAAAAAAATAACCACATACATCTAATACTATATAAACCAGGGTTTCCCAAACTTTTTATGTAATGGAACACTTTACAAATCCGGTAATTTTAACGGAATACTTGATTTTTAAATTTGGGTAAATATAAAATAAAATAAATGATTAAAATACTTATTATCTATTTCATAAATATTTTTAATTATATTAAACAAAGCTCTTAACGACTTTGATGTTTTAGTCCATGAATCGCAAATATTCTTGATATCAGGCATACTAAAGGTGAGTTCAATTCTTATATAATATGTGGAGTAGCGTCGAGTTTGTTCCTGCGCTTTGACCGTTGCAGCATAATAATAAAAAATTCTGCTTCGTATAAATAGGATGTAGAAAACGGTAGTAAGACAAAAATAGTTTGTTTTGCCATATTGGGGCATTCTTCTGACAAACTCGCTCATAAATCATTAAATGACTTTAAAAGTACTGACTTTTCATCTACTTTAAAAAATTTAAATCATGCATCTAAGGCAGGAAAACAATCAAAATTATTAGATTCAACTTATGGAATCCAAAAATGAATTTTATTGTATTAAAAATTGTATTAATTTCACCTTATATTGTAATACTTTTTCCACAATTTTTATTTGTCCAATTTCTATTCAAACTCTCCGCCTGTATGTGCTTAGATTCTTGACTTCATAAACGGTATTTGGATTATTAGTCACATCACGATCGCCCAAAAGACAATTTTTCATTTTTGCCATGAAAATCGCGAATACGGAATATTTGGCACTCTAGTTTTCGTTAGTATGATAGTTATCATTAGTACATATGATGGACTTTTCGGCTGTCAGATGTTCCGTTATAGAGAATTTAGTGACTTGGGTGAGCGCTTTGTGACCAATGATTATCACCGAACTTTCATAAACATCAGTGGTTGATTTACCATCTTTCAGCTTTCAATTTGAGGTAGAAGTCAGAGAAATGTAATATTAATAGAAGTGGCTATGTAGATGTTATATTGTTGTCAAGTGACGGTTGTCCACGTACAATTCTAAATAATTTTAGCATCAGTCGTATTTGACGCTTGGTGTTCGACGTATATCCGATAAAAACTTTATATTACTCGCAAGATGAGTAAGTGCATCGTTAAAATTGCACGATGCATTCAAAAACACACAATAAACAACATGGGATACATTTTCTACATACCTCCTTTTTATAAGTAAATTGATCATTTAAGTAACATAACATTCAATTAACATCGTAGTTTGACAGTTTTTAAAAGTGTCATGGTGATCGCCTGCATTCCACATATCATTTCAAGGGGTGGCACCATTGGTGGCACCGAATACTTTATTATGTTAATCACCAATTATTTAAGTTTAATTAATATAAATGTCGTTTATTTTATATTATACATATTTTTGTTGAAACTATACATTACACGTTAATTTAAGAGTTCCCAAGGGCAGACAAATAAAAAAATTCGGGTATGACCAACCCATGACTTTATCTATGTATTTGAGGAATATAAGAAGGTTACAAAACAAAATTTGATATTGAATCGTACTAATAACTATGATAGCGATAATAATAATAATACTAATAACTATGATAGCGATAATCGATTTAAAATACTAATAACTATGATAGCGATACAAATTGAACGCAAATGTATGGAAACTTGCACAAGACAAAAGTTCTACTTCCGGCTGTCGGATTTTTAATACTTAAAATCACCATCAATATTATACACATTAAATATCAAGAAAATAAAAATAATTTAAAAGGTCAAAATAAAATAATGAAATATTGTTTAAAAAAAAATACTACTTCCGGTTTACGGATTCTGACTAAAACCTTAGCAGCTCTAAGTTTGTACATAAATAATAGAAATATAAATTTTCAGCTTAATACGTTCAGGGGTGTGGACAGGATCCAGGCGACAACATTTTTGACCTTTCTAAGAGGAAAATATCCCACTTCCAGTTTATAAAATTTAATGATTTTTTTTTATTTTCATCACATTGATACAAGAATTATACTTGAATTTTTTCGTGAAGAACACATATGTTTAAAGGTTCAAAAAAAATAGTGGAAGAAAAATCAAACAAGAGTAAACTGCCACTTCCGGTTGACGGATGCTTACCAAATTGTATACATAACTTGGTATTATGCTTAAACTTCTAGATATGAAATTTCAATTGAATAAACGAAACGGTTTCTGAGAAAAACATAAAAAGCCTCGATTCTCTAGACTAAAAGTACTACTTCCGGTTCAGATAAAAATATTTAAAAAATATAAAGTTATAAAAATTATTATTTCTATCACATGTAAAAAAAATTCAGTCCGATTCAGTGAGCGGTTTGGGAGATAATTGAATTCAAAAACTTAAAAAAAAGAGGATACCTATAAGAGGAGGTACCATTTCCAGGCAAGTTAAAAATTTGAAAAAAAATTACGTCATGTCGATAAGAATTTCAGTGACCTATACTAAGTTTCAGTTTGATACGACTAATGGTGTTCAAAAAATCCCCAAAATACACAGACACACACACACAGCACGCACACATTTTTTCTAGATCATGAAAACGTGATCAGTAATCGATTCTGAGTTAGAATCAGTCAAAATCTCGAGTTCGAATTTTCGCATGATCACAAAACTTCATCTATTGTTACTACAAACATAGATAAAGCAAAAAGTGGATAAAAATAATCCGCCAACTGAGAAAAGAAATTGTAACACAATGTCACTGAATACGTTGGCATTTTCGAAAAATGTCAATCGACCTTCCGACTTAGAAGCTAACTAGCTACTGAGAGAGAGTGTGCATGATCTGTACTTTTTTTTGTGTGTGCATGGTCCAACAGGGTGATCGGCTTAGAGCGTCATATACTCAAATTGTAAATAAACCTATATCAAAATAAAACTTTAATTTCTGTAGTGAATATGTGATGACCTTGATTGTATTCCGTGCGTTTTAGCGTAGTTATGAAGACGTACAGCGTAATATTGAGGCAATGTATTTATTCGTAAAGGCGTTTCTATTAATATAACATTTCTCTGGTAGAAGTTGTTTAAATGTGTTTCGTAAAATTTTTGCGGAACACCTCTTCAGCTTCCGTGGAACACCAGTGTTCCGCGGAACATAGTTTGGGAAACCCTGAATTATAAACGATATTCCACTGGTTGGATCTATTTGGATAGACGAACTGTCGACTTAAAAAAAGGTATTAATAAAAAAAAAACGGCCCGAACAGGAACCACTGCAGACCGAGGAGCGATAGAGACGGCAAATGAAAACATGAACACGTGGACGTCACCATCTCCGTCCGTATGTACAGTGGCGCTCATCTGTCTCTTTCACTCGCATCGTTTAATGACTTGCTGTCTCTATCGCTCTTCGGCCTGTATAGTTCCAGTACAATCCGCTTTGCAGCAACGGGCAGCACCGTCTATTGTATCGTCCACATGTCACTGTCGAGAATATCGCGCTCTCATTCTCAGCTGATGTGTACACTTACCGTCACCAATTCAGCAACTACGGTCATAGGGGATTTGCGATTTGCGGAAACGCAATCAATTCCAGCGTTATCATTTGTCTCGCTTTCGCTGCTCTTTCCGGTGTCATCCTTAGTGTGGGGACGACGAGTTTCCGGTGAGTCGTTTTCATTTTGACAACGTTGAACTAAATTCGCATTCTTCTGACAGTCTCTCTGTTTCATTGGGTTCGGTGATTACTGGTCACAAAGTCACTAAAATCTCTATAACGGAACATCTGGCAGCCGAAAAGTCCATCATACTAACGATAACTATCATAGTAACGAGAACTTGAGTGCCAAATATTGTGTATTCGCGATTTTCATGGCAAAAATTGTCTTTGTGACCACCCCAATGTGACGAATAGTCCAATAACCGTTTCATTGCTCGATTTCACAGCCATCTTGTTTATTATTTGTTACTCCTGATTGACTTTTTCTTGTTGTGTTTTTACATGTTTCAATATATTGAATAATTTTGAATAAATTGTTCTCTTTAAAATGGAAGAACAGAAGAATTCAGTCAAGTATTTACAAAATGTACAGTTTTCACGACTAGAACTCTCTAAAAAAATTGCAATAAAAGCATTAGGGCGCCTCACACCCGATTTAAACATTTCACAGCCTGCAACCAGTAGATCTATCAGTTACGTGCGAAAATTTAACTTCGATATTTATAATAATTATAGTTGGCTAACGGGTTGTAAAGAACAAAATGCGTTGTTTTGTTTTCCGTGTATTTTGTTGGGGGGTGAGGCATCATGGACTAAAACAGGAGTTATTGACATAAAACATTTGAGCGATAAACTTAAAAAACACGAGGGAAACGCTGAACATATTAAAAATACGTGTAATCTTGGGATGTTGGGATTAGCTAGTAGAAGAACTCACTTGAGTCAAGCTTATCGGCAGGAAATAGATAAGCATAACGAAAGCGTTAAAAAGAATCGGGATATTTTGTCTAAAATCATCGATTGCGTTAAATTTTGTGGTAAATTTGAACTGCCAATGAGGGTACACGATGAAACAGAAAACTCGTTAAATCCAGGAGTTTTTCGGGGGCTATTGGAACAATCGCAAATTTTGGATGATTCCTTAAAAAAACGATTTCATACTTCTTTTATTTTTAAAGGATCAACTATTCAAAATGAACTTTTAGATTGCATTTTGAACGTGTGTAGAGAAGAAATAAGTGCTGAAATAAAAAGTTCAACTTATTTAGCCGTCATGTCAGACAACACAACAGATGAATCTGAGCATTGTCAACAGGCTATTGTATTTCGTTACGTATTGGGGGGCAAAGTTTTTGAAAGGTTTTGGGGGTTTTTTAACCCGGAAAATCAGAACGCAGAAGGTTTAGCAGAGTGCATTACTGAACAATTAAAACTTGTTCTACACGATGATAATGAAAAACTCATTGCCCAAACATACGATGGTGCAGCCGCAATGAGCGGAGAGAGTGGAGGCGTGCAGGAAATTTTGAAAAAAACATATATAAATGCTCATTTCAGTAACTGCTATGCTCATAAACTTAATTTAGTTATTGAAAAAGCCGCGTCGCGAAACCCGCAAGCACGAATTTTTTTTAGTAGTCTTGCTGGAGTATCAGCATATTTTTCCAAATCTTCATCGCGTTTGGCCGTACTCGAAGAAGTATCTAAAAAAAATCCTCGAGGTTCGAACACTCGGTGGAATTTTGATATGAAAACAATATTTGAAAATAAAAATGCACTTATTAAATGTTTTGAAACGCTTCAAAACAATAAAAACGTAGCAACGGTTCAAGGAGCTTCCGGGCTTCTTCGAACATTCAATGATGATAATTTTAATTTCTGGTTAAATTTTTTTTATGATATCATGCTTCACGTTGACATATTATACTCTAAATTACAACTTATAGATGCCGTTTTTTTAAATAATGACGAAGGGTTAAACAATTTCATTGAAATCGTTCGGGATAAACAAAATAAATTGCCATCCTTTGACGATGAAGAATATTTTCCTCCGCAAAAAATGGCAAAATTTTGTTCACGAAACAATATAATTGCAGCGAAAGAAGTGTATGATATCATCGTCTGTCAAGTAGAAGAGCGGTTTCGGTTAAAAAATCACATGTCTGTTGCAAAATTATTTTTCCCTTTTATGTATAATCTATCATATTCGAAAAATTTTCTGTGGATCGCAATTGAAGAAACCGTGAAAGCATACCCGATGTTAAATAAACAACGCCTTAATACAGAATTACACGTGTTATATAAACTTCCAGAATTTAAACGTACAGTTGGTCTTTATAAAATATATAATTTAATTCTAGATACGGGTATTCAAAATTCACTCACAGAAGTTTTTTCTCTCTTAAAAATAATTATTACAACACCTATGCCCACAGCAGAACCGGAAAGATGTTTTTCGACTCTGAAAAGATTAAAATCGTTTTTGAGGAATTCAATGGGACAAGATCGATTAACCGCTTTGGCTATGATTAGCATAGAAAAAGTAATGATTGAGGAGATTCCGGACTTTAACAAAAAAGTCATCGATAAATTCGTTCAACTCAAAAATAGGAGATTGGAATTTAATTTTAAATAAATTAATAGTTTTTTTAATTCTTAGATATTTTTTTTTTTGGAAGGCGGTGGGTTTTTTTTTGTGTTTAATTGGGAGGGTGAGACTATATTGAGAAAAATGGTGACATATGAATAATGATCAAAGATTGGCTTTGGAAGGATGCTTTTCAATACATCACTCCAGTAGTGTTCAAAGCAAGAAAGCAAATAGCGAAAAACATCCATCTGATAGTGATTCGGAACGATTTTTTTTCAAAATCGTTGTTACTTAATCTTCGTTTATATTGTTACTACATACATATGTATATACGTAGTAACAATATATGAAGTTTCGTTTTTTCTTCTTAACCTATTGTAACGCTTGGACAAAATTTGAGCCTTCGTGTCCAGGTAATAGGTACGCTGGATTAACCTTATCGGACATGTTCAAGTTCGTGCGTGTCTAGATAATAGACACCCCGGATTCTCTGAAGTTCTCATAGACATGGGCGAGGTCGTGCCTAAACAATAGATACGCCAGGGTAGACCTTTAAATGCCTAGACAGAAGACACACTATCGGATTGAAGAGGCTATGCTGTGAAACTGGTCCTTTATAAGGAAGTACACACAGTAGATCAGATTATTCTGGAGTGAGAGGCGGTTCCGTGTGGACCTCCTAAATCGGTGAAAAAATGCTGTGAAGTGACTTTGGCCTTTCATTTGGATCCTGAATTCACCCATACGCATTCACATTTTTAAAAGATATTATATAGGTATCTAGTTATTGAGAAAAATTGGGGAATATATTAAATAATATATGGCCGTAGTGTGTAGCGTTATGAGTATAGCGCGCGTTTGACAGCTGTCAGTTTCAAGTGTCAGTGTCATCGGTTCGTGTGAGAAGCCGGTAAAATGTCTAAACCGGAGAAGAAGATGAGCAATTCGCCTTCTCCGGAAAAAGAACCTTCAGGGAAAAGTGCCACAAGTGTAACTGTACAAATTTCACACGATGATTGTAAAGACGAATCTTCCGATGAGCTCGTCATTGATCTCAGTCACGAGAATTACTCCAACAAGGCAAAGTCTAGGAAACGAAAATGGTTTGTGGTGGTATCTTTTGTATATTAAACAACACTGTATAACTCGAACTTTATAATGATGATGTTTGACGTCACTTTCCACAGTACTGACATGTCGGATAGCAGCGAGGATGAACGCTTCGCTTTGCCAGAAAACTGTACGGAGATTGATGAGAAAGTGTCGGCCGTTGCAGCCAAGAACAATCTCACAGCTGAAAATATCAAAAAGATTATAAAGGTTAAAAATATTGTTTAGAAATTTCACCTATTTATTTGAAAAAATGCTTTAAGCAGAGCCTTTAGCCTTTTATTTCAGACTTTAGCTATTCTATTTGAAAAAAATACTCATCATCTTATTTTTTCTCTTTTGTATGACCTCTTAGTAGAGGATTTTCAATGAACAATAACATCTTTCGGTCGATTTTCAATCTTTTCATCTACATTGTGAAGAGGCACATTTTTTAATCTTACTTGATATACTGAAGTATATACATTGATATACATTTTTTAATCTTACTTGATATACTTAAGTGATACAAGTCATTTTTACATACCTCCTTTACGTTTCTTATTAATGTTTCCAAACATATATATATGATATACATATTTTGAAAGTGATTTTTGGTAACAGCTTAATTTATTATACGATATTTACATTTTTCAACTTTTTGTTTCTAATATTTGCAATTTAAATTAATTTTAGCGGGTAGTGTTGAATGAGCATGTGTTGGCTATAGTAAAAATACGCGAAGAAGAAATGCAAAAGGAGACAAAGAAAGAAGTTCCAATAGCCGAATTATCGGAACCAAAATTGAAGTTGACTAGAGCTAAGACAAAGTGGGTAACTACATATACATACATGTATATTTTACAGTACTTGACCTTTTTTCTGTAGTTTTATTTCTTATTTATTTCATTATTTTTGATTTGGAAATAGAATTAGGTAAAGTTTAAGGTTGTGGCTATTTGCAGGTACTATATCTGCAAAGTATTGGCTATTTGCAGGTACTATATCTGCGAATTATAGGCTATTTGCAGGTACTATATCTGCGACATGCGCAAAGCCTTCTGCGCATGCGCGTGAACTGTCACTGTCAGCGTGTTTACTGTTAAAATTTTGTTTTAAACCTCTTAAAATTTGGTTCGAAATTGTAAAGTGACGTAGGTAAAAAATATAATCCAAATTATTATTTATATTATTAATTGTTAGAAAATTATTATCATATACAACGTATAATACCTACATATAAGTACAAGCCGCGAACTAGCTAAATGATATAAATCTATTATAATAACATGCGAAATTTATTTGCCTCATGTATAATGAACGATTGATTAAACAAGTCTAGCATACATTAAATGTAAGAAATTATAATCGGATTATAAGTTCACGCGCATGCGCAGAATGCTTTGGCAGATATAGTACCTGCAAATAGCCAATAATTCGCAGATATATTACCTGCAAATAGCCACAACCAAAGTTTAATTCAAATATTCAACTATATATATATATATATATATATATATATATATATATATATATATATATATATATATATATATATATATATATATATATATATATATATATATATATATATATATATATTTGTTATTGTTACTTTAGATGGAGCATTTCTGTGCCCGAAGGCACACAACATTTTATAAGATTTAATTTATCTATTGATTGTTAAAAAAAATCATCATTTTCAACAATTGTAGGTAAATATTTATTCTTACAGAGAATTGAAAAAGACAATTCCGTCTACCTTTGCGTGGCCATTGCCAATAACGACTCCGGTTAAATTACCCAAGTTTCAATTGAAACACGACGTTGAATCGCTCATCTCTCAAGAATTACCCGACGAAGAGTCCGACGACGAGTACGACCCCACTCAAGAAGAACCCGTAAATCTAATTCTATTTTGTATTTGTATTTTACAGTATATTAATTCATATTGATTCGTTAATGTTTTATGACGTAGACTGACGATGAGCGGGATAATTTAGAATCTTCTTCCGATGTTGATTCACAACCGCAAACATCTCTAGAATTAGACGTTAGTTTGTGTGAACAATTAATCAACAAGGATGCTTCTGAAGCTTCAGTCAAATATACAGACGATGGAATTTTTAAAATACCTAAGGTGAATTTTTAAATTTTTTACTGTCAAAAAATAATACTCTTTTTAATTATTATTTTTTTAAATTGTTTTTAACTAGGAAGTTGAAAAGAAAATAGTCGATCAAGAAGAAGCGACGATCGCTCGGCGTACTAGATCTAAGTTATGTCTCAGTAATACACCTATAGAACAAATTGAAGAGTCTTTTGAACCTCCTGATGTTAGTTTAGACGATGTCGTCGAAGCCGACAATGATTGGAGAGACTTTATTTACGACTTACCTAATCTTGAACGTAGGTTTTTTTAATTTATTTTGCAACATGTTTTATACACACATTTGTATATTTATATATAAATACATTATATGTTCTAGCGTCTAACAACAAAGACGACGATGAAGCCGATCCGGAATATAATGTTCCTGCGGATTACGAACCATGTAAGTGTGTAGTGTAGCTCCATCCCTGGTTAGATCTGGGTTGAAAATATCATACAATATACGATCATTACGTTTAATGTCTATTTGAAACAACCTTTGAAGAGATATTTCCTCACTTCTGTTGAAGTTTCTGTGATATCAATTAACCCTTTGCCCGCGGCAATAAATATAGCGAACAAATCCTGTACGCGGCACCTTTTTCGTGAATTTGGCAATTGAGTTTTCGACCTTAAATACAGATTTTAATATTTACTCAAGTAACCAGATATGTTAATTAGCACATAAAGTATTATTTCAAACAATAAAATACATAATATATCTCGTAGTTTTGGCTTAACTGTCAAATAATCATTCTTCATACAATTGAGACGTATCGTCGCCATTGTTCAACAGACGTGACGTCACATAAACGAGGTTTCAGTATGGTTCCACAAAAAACTAATTTTTGACTGGTATATATTCATTTTAAGCAAATTGAATAGATGGCATTCAACTCTCAGTAATATGTTCAACCAATTTTGAATCTTAAAACAGTTGAAATAGGCGGATATAAGGTTCAAAATCCCGTGCAAAGTTCATAAATTCTATGGAAGACAGCCGCGCTACAGACTTGTCGCGCAAAGCTTCCATAGAAGAGGGCCACGGGCAAACGGTTAAGATTTTACTTTTTCATCAATTAAATAAAATTTAAGAAAACGAATGAAAGTTGAGAATCGCTTGTATTACTTAACTTGCAAAATGTTGTTTATAAATTGGTTTTATTTGTAAAATTCAGTTGATAATGAAGAAGACAATGAGGATGACGAAGTCGAAGTATCGAAAAAAGAGTTGGACGATCTGGTGTCGGAACTGCTCGAAGGTATAGGTGGCGATTATAATTTCGACGAATCCTCCTTTGGTTTCAACACTGATTTAGTGCCGCTGTTGGGTCCAAATACCGATTTAACACCCATTTGTGCGCCGACTGATACTTCGCAAAACAATGTCAATATTTCTCCAATGAAAATTTTAGACATTGGAAAATGGAGAGTAAGTTTCATATGTTTTAATCTTACCATATCATTTGTATAAGGATTTACCTCCAAGTGTTGACTTTGTAACTGTTTTATTCAGCCAAGAAGTCAATGTTTAGTAATTATTTAATATTAGTCGGATGCTTGTTTGTCACATAAGTAATTTAGTAATTGTATGTTTTAGTCCAATATCGATGATTACAACCAAATTGACAATTCCGTCAATAGTATGAATGCCGAAAAGTCTAATGGGAATCCTAATGTTTCTGCGTACAATGTATCGGAAATTAAATCCGAGTTGAAAGATGAATACAGCCAAATATGTGAAAAGACCGTTGACAAGTCTTCCAACGAGATTGGCGTCACGCCTGCTAACCAAGTGGTGGAATTTAGAGTGAATCAAATCAACTCTACAGTTAACGGTGTCACTCAGTATTCGTTCGTCATTGAAAGTGATCAGAAATCTGATCCGAAGCAGAGTGAAAATTCGGATTTTCAAAATAAGGATTGCAACAGTCAAGATGACAGTGCTAATAATGATAAAGATTCCATCAGTAAACGCAAAAAACCACTGTTCGAATTGCCTAGCGAGTACAACAACTGGATCTTCAAAGAGACAGACGCTCAACTTCTGCCGGAGCAACGTGTGATTCTAGATCAGCAGATGAGGCAACATGTGCAATTGATCACTCAGTGTTTTTTGCAAGCTCACGGACATCCCATTTTTTGGCATCGCGGACCGCAGCAAAAAGAATATTTGGTATTTTATTTTTACCTTTCAAGTGTGATCAAATTTATGTATGTGGCATATTAACAAATCTCCATTATCTGATGTATTAGTTAATAAATATATTTTTTGCTTGTGAATGCAGATGACTTTAAAGTATTTAGCAAATGATCGTGCGGACTCTGCATTTATACCGTGCAATCTCTTGCCTGCAATTGAGCTGTGTAATGAATGGGCGGAAAGGCTAGCTCAAGATACTCCGGAAATGGCGGAAATGATGCAGTTAGTAATATTTTATTATTTAAAGTAGGATTGGAGAGATCGCTATTGGAAGACTAACAGAGCTGACTATGTCACTTTTTATTTATAAGTTCCATTTGCCTATCCTTAAGAGGGTTGGACACCAGCGCCTTGTCCATACAAACGTATTACACTTCTCACTTCCTCAATTATGGCACTAGAGAAATTATTTTTTAATATGCTATGGATATCCACCATAGGCATGTTTCTGTGGTTTTATTTTTTTTGATTAGTTATTTTTTATAGGAGCTAGGAGCCGCCAAACATCTATAAAATCGCCTCTTTTTTACACCCACGAAAAGAGTCCAGCGTGCTTATTTAACGGTTGATTTTAAAAAAAATACGAGCACAAAAACATAGAAAATATCTTTCTCATACCGATGATGAAATTTTTTTTTAAATTGGTCCAGTTTCGGAGGAGAAAACTGGAGAATACGAAACCTCGATTTTGTCGATTTAAAATACGTATTATCTGGTCGAAGCGCAACTGTCGCATTCAATCAATATGTATATATTGATATATATTGTCGCATTCACTCAATATATATATCGAAGAAAGGAATGGCAACAAAATTAAGGTTTCGGGTATACAGCCCTCTTAAGGCCTTATTAATATTTTTTAATTTTATATATACATATGTATATATAATATATACCAAGAAGGCCCAACAGGTAAACCCCAATGTGCCTTCCTGGCCAATTAGAAACATTGATATACAATTTTTAGAATTATTTTAACAAATCATCATGGAGACATCTATGGATAATTCTTTTTTTTTAATATAAATTTTCAAATTTCGAGATGCTGAAAACTTGAAAATTGCGAGAAATGGGTAAACGTTGCCAATTTGTTGGATCCGTTATAATGAAAATCAGATAAATAGGCAAACTCTAATAGGAAACCATCGACCTGGAGTCACAAACCAAGGTCTGGTCAGCAGCAACCAGTGGGACTCGAACCCGTGACCTTTATGTTTGAAATCATAATATGCTAACCACTAATCCACGCTGCTGGTTAAATATCCTTGTCATATCCCCACTTTATTAAGTCATATGCCCACTTCGCGGAAAATATGTGCAAAAGCAACGATCAGTACATGATTCCAGAATATGTATATTTTCTATGAAGTATAGGTGGGTCTTAATAGATGGAATAATCTTTAATAGTAATAATTATGCTTCGTGTTGAGTAAGTCAATATTTTCCATATTGAAATACATGTTAATAAATTTCATTTATTGAGTTCCTTTCAAAAGCGCATCTTTCGATCCCACTTCGACTATCTATATATACATATATATTGCAGCTTAAAAATGAAGTATTCTTCTTAATAAATTGTACGATTTGTTTCAGATTTATCAATATGGAAAATGAGAAAATGTGAGTTGAATATGTCTAGATTATTATGTCATATGCCTTATGTAACATAGTTAAGTATAATGTGAACGTTCTGCAGACCTTCCTATTTTGGTTGGTCTGGTAACGTCTTGATTTTATTTTTGAAAAATAATACGTCACTTGATCGATACACTTTGAAAATCGTTGACATTGGCGTTTTTTTCAGGATGAAAAGGCACAGAGCCCAATCTACACATTATGGAAAATTCACATCGCAGTTTATCGAAACTGTTTTGAAAAGCAAAGTCTTCATTTATCCCAATATGCTGCCGTCAGTCACGTTCAGAGTTGATAAACACGAATCAAATGAATATCTACCATCTGAGGAACAGTAAGTGTTTTTAACTATTGTCGACTTCATAACCAATATCTTGCGATCTATTCTGGCAATTGGGCTAATGAATGTTATTATTATCGTTGCCGTCCAGTAAGCTCCACCTGCATTTCAAATTTCATTGTATATAACCTCGGCTTTGAGTGCCAGTTTTCGATTAGATATTTGTCAAATGGAATATACCATAGATATAGAATAACCTAGATATGCCTTTACATACAAATTTCGTTGGAGATCTTGTCTTATTAATGTGCGCGCGCAGAATACGGGAGGAAAAGCCTGTTCCTCTTGTTCCTGTTGTACCCTGCTCGCGCAAATTAAGTGAGTATGTACCGTTTACCATGCACCTTTTTTTTGATCTTTCGACTTAAGATCTTTCGATTTTCGATCTTTGCCTTCCGATATTTGTGTTTTCTGTAATTTAACATTCTGGCTCGTCACGTAGACCCGATCGGCTTAGAGCATCAGGGCGTATCTATGTATTCTATATCTATGAAATATACATATGAATGTTTGTTCTTTTCACGTTTGTAATCGTTTGTTAATTATTTAGACTCATCATTTTGGGATTGGAACAGTTTTATGCATATATAATAGCTAACGACAATGTCATGGTAACGTCAGACAATTATCAACTCGATCGGGTGACTTATCTTATTTCCAAATACTTGATGCCATGTCGACATGCCACGAAATTAAAGTCTCATATCAAACATTCAAAATGGCGTAAAAACAGCAATCCAATCAAGGTAGTATATTAATTACAATATTTAAATGTGTTTGTATGATATAATACTAATTATATTTATTTTTTTTTATTTATAGGATTTTTTCAAGCGTAAAATAGTGCCTGAAACCCCCAACAAATTGATTCCGTATGATCCTCAAATGTGTCCGTTTGATCACCCAGTAACTTCTTTACCATACGTGTGGCAAAGACAATGTAAATTAATCTCTCTAAAGGTATGTATTATTATTTCGATCAAGGATAAATATACCTGGCGTCGCCCAAGATTAAATATGTGGCATATTTTAATCTCGTGGCAACTTTGGTGTGCACTTTACAGTATTACCAACTCACGCGGTCGCACGTTAAGTACATGGCTGCCAATCGCTAATAACTGTGGCGTTACAAACAATTAAAACAGCGGTCGTTATTAAATAAGTTTGTTTTGGGCGACGCCTGGCATATCCCTCATATGGGTGACCGTCACCGCACCGAATATTAAAAAGTCGAAAATGTTCGTTTACCATGCATACATATGAAAAACGGTTAGTATATATATATCAGTGGCGTGCGGTAAAACTCTCTCTCCCCCCGGTCGTACATCCTCACTTAATTTGTGCGAGCAGGATACAACGGGGACAAGAGGAACAGGCTTTTCCTCCCGTATCCTGCGCGCACACATTAAACAAGGCTGTATGACAAAAAGAGAGATAATTTCACCGCATGCCACTCATATATATTATATATACATAGTACCGTTTACCATGCACCCTTTTTTTTGATCTTTCGATTTTCGATATTTGCTTTTTCGGGCTTTTCACTTTCGTTCCCGTGAGGTAGACCCCCCCTCATATAGCCCCCCCCCCCATACCACACGGTCACATTTCATCACATTTAAAGTTTCGTCACTAGAGAAATGTTATAATAATAGAAGTGGGTTTAGGCGTTATATTGTTGTCAAGTGACGATTGTCCACAGACAATCCTAAATAATTTTAGCATCAGTCGTACTTGATGCTTGGTGGTCGACGTATGTCCGATAAAAACTTCTCTGGGCAAGGGCAACAGGCAAGTGCATCGTTAAAAATTGCACGATGCATTCAAAAACACACAATTAACAACAAGGGATACATTTTTAAGTAAATTGATCATTTAAGTAACATATTATTCAATTAACATCGTATATGAAAGTTTTCATGAAAGCGTCATGGCGACAGCTAGCATTCGGCAATAGCATACGCATACGCGTACAATATTGTGTAGTTATGGAAACGGTACGCGTGTTATTGAAACAAGAAATGTATTCGAAAGGGCGCTTCTATTATTATAACATTTCTCTGTTCGTCACATTTCATCACAAAATTCATAACTATTTTTCATTATACTGAAGTAAAAGCGGCGAAGATCATAAATGAATTTCATAGTCTCGCTGTATACGAAATACAGGCTGTGCTTGATATTGATTCTACATTTCCACTCAAAGAACCAGTAACTTGGTACCAGTACTACTACCTAGTAACTTGGTTAGTTTACCGAGCCAGATGTTTGGTATTTAGTGAATTCCGAGCGAATCCTGAAAAGTAGGGATGGGTTGCTTGTTTTAAGCCGAGCATTTTCACATCGAAGTGAGAAATTATTAGTTGTGCTATGCTCTGAACCCAAGTATTAAAACTTGGGTGAGCAATCAAATCGCTGTCCATAGCTCTAATATCTAACCAAATATTCGTTCTTTCATATTCGTTATTCATATCTTTCTCAAGGTGCCCGCCATTTGGCGAGTACTCGGTGAATACCACTACGAGACCCCAACTTTGGCGATTCGGCCATGTTGGTTTGCCACTACTTTGCTTCTCGCCCGTTAGATTAAATGGTCGTGTTTACAACATACCATCATTTCATTCCTTTACGCACCCACAGTACAATTAAAAATCTGATGTTAGGGTTCAAAGAAATTCAATAACGATGTAGTGCACGACTGCTTAATATGACGGCTGGGAAGGAAGTTAAGTGCAGCCACCAAAATGATCGCGCATTATACGCTCAGCAATCCAGCCCGTTCGAAATGATGAATGAATGTGTGTTTGTGTCACCCGTCGCTCGGCCTGTCGTCGCTCAGCCTGACGTCGCATAACGCTCCACCCCCCACCCCCCCCCCACTTTCCCGATCACTTGGCTCTGATTGGCTTTGTGTTGACGGTCTGGCACCAACACTCATACCCACAAACATATCCACACACATCGCGTCCGTTTTTATATATATTATAAAATTCGTCCAAGGCGGGGCCCATTGCATCCATGGCACCCCTCCGTGGATGTTCAGGCTTATCAAAAAATTCAGTATTTCCCTTCAGAGATTTTTACCCCGAGAATTAAGACGGATTTGTCCGAAAAAAGGGACAGTTGAAAAAAAGAACTTTGGGATAGTTGCGCATAAAAAGAAAATTAAAAAAATTTTCCTTTTTTTGTACAAATGTTTTATTGCTGCTAACATACACGAAATATTACATAAAAAACCGAAACGGCGTCTGTAATTCGTTTCTGATCGGCTGGATTGATCAAAGATGTTTGTGATTGGTCGATCGTTATAGCAAATAAAGATTATTTACATGGTTCAACGGTATTCTCACTACTAAACTGCATTTCCATTTCAAGTCACTTTTATTATATCCTTGCTAAAACGGAAGAGATCGTCAAAAGTGGAACCGAGCGAAGCTGGGTAGCATCAATAGTATTACATAAAAGTATCGATATACGAGTATGTATGTACATAGTGTACATTCACTCGGCGAAAATTTTACTACAAAAAGGGATCTAAATTCGTAAAATAAAAAGGATAGGATCCACCAGTCGGTCGTTGATCGTAGTTAGTGTAAGTTGTCTGTAAATATCTAAAACTAGTGTTGTGCCCGTTGAATTTCAAAGGGTGGTTTCGGAAACAAATTGATACATGATTTTAAAATAAAGTTACAATACGTATAGTAATAATTAATCGGAATCGGAACTAAAACAGAAATCGGGAATCGGAACTGAAACAGGGATCGGTATCCGGAACTGAAAATGGAGTCCGTATCCGAAATAAAAAGGAATCCAGAACCGGAAATGAAAAAGGAATCAAGATCCAGAACTGAAAAAGGAATCGGGATCCGGAATTGAAACAGTAATAGGTATCCGGAACCGAAACACTAATCGGTAGAGACCGGAATCTGAAGGGGCTGTTTATTGTTCAAAGATTGTAAATGCATTGTTAAAGGTTTGCCGAACCTTTTTTACAAAGGATTTACAACAATGGAACAATAGGCGGCGCGTTTCCGGCCCCTTCAGATTCCGACCTCTACTAATCGGGATCCGGAATTGAAACAGTAATCGGGATCCGGAATTGAAGCAAAAGTCGGAAACCGGAACTGAAACAGTAATCCGGATCTGGAATTGATACAAAAGTCGGGATACGGAATAAAAAAAAGGAATAGAGAACCGGAACTGAAAAAATAATCGAGATCCGGAACTGAAAAAGTGATCGGAAACCGATACTGAAAAAGGAATCCGGAACAGAAAACGGAATCAGGACTGAAAAAGAATCGGAATTGAAACAAATTCGGTAACCGGGACTGAAACAGGAATCCGGATCTGGAACTGAAACAGTAATCGGGATCCGGATCTGAAGCAAAAAATCGGAACCGGAATTGAAGCAAAACTCGGGAGCCGGAACTGAAACGGGAATCCGGATCCGGAATTGATATAAAAATCGGGAACCGGAACTGAAACAGTAATCGAGGCTGCCGTACCGAGGGGGTGCCCCACCGGCCCCCTGGCCGCCGCCCCCCCGCATTTACCGCCATCTATTGAAAATGTATTTAATTTTTTTTCTATTGGTGTTTTATATTGTTTAAATGCTGGTAGGTAGGTAGTTTTTACCTTTTTTTCATACTAAACAATTAAATATATTTGAAAAAAATTCGACCGCGTGCGGATCGAACACAGAACCGACACATTTCTTTTAATTTTTTTATTATTTAATAACTTAATATGCCGACAACCATGCGATGACATTTCATCGGGTACAACACTAGTATACAATAACGGTAATTGGATTATTAGTAACATTGCGATCACCCAAAAGGGTAAATTACTAGTCATATGGGACTACTAGTCATATGTGAACCAGTCACAGGACAACCGGTCGCTCTAGATCGGTCACACGTGATCACCCGTCACACTAAAACTGGTCACAAGAAAACTGGTCACACCCTAAAATCGATTAACCAGTTTTCTCGTGACCGATTTTAGGGTGTGACTAGTTTTATTTTTTCATACTAAACAATTAAATATATTTGAAAAAAATTCGACCGCGTGCGGATCGAACACAGAACCGACACATTTCTTTTAATTTTTTTATTATTTAATAACTTAATATGCCGACAACCATGCGATGACATTTCATCGGGTACAACGCTAGTATACAATAACGGTAATTGGATTATTAGTAACATTGCGATCACCCAAAAGGGTAAATTACTAGTCATATGGGACTACTAGTCATATGTGAACCAGTCACAGGACAATCGGTCGCTCTAGATCGGTCACACGTGATCACCCGTCACAATAAAACTGGTCACAAGAAAACTGGTCACACCCTAAAATCGGTTAACTAGTTTTCTCGTGACCGATTTTAGGGTGTGACTAGTTTTATCGTGACCAGTTTTAGTTTGACGGCTGATCACGTGTGACCGATCTAGAGCGACCGGTTGTCCTTTGACCGGTTCACATTTGACTAGTAATCACCGAACCCCCAAAAGTCAATTTTTGCCATGAAAATCGCGACTATGGAATATTTGGCACTCGAGATCTCGTTAGTATGATGGACTTCGTTATCGATGATGACTTCATTAGTATGATGGACTTCGGATATCGGTAGTATGATGGGCTGCCAGATGTTCCGTTATAGAGATTTTAGTGACTTTTAGGCGAGCGCTTCGTGACCAATAATCACCGAACCACAACAACAGTGAAATTGGTATGATGTGGCAACCCTAGTTTGACACATTCAGTTGCGAACTGATATGTACGCGTAGATAAATATGTAGTTCTTTTTGACTTGTCAGAGCACATTTGACGTTTGTATATATAAGTAGGTACGTTCCGTTGTAATAATATGTATAATTTTTAATATCAAAATTAGTTGACGGACACGCCCACACATTGTTTGACAGTTGACAGATGTGACAGTTGATGTTGAGTGTTGTATTATATTTGCAGTTAAAACAGACGGTGCGAAAACAACCGAAGAGGAAGTCCAAAATCACTTCGACCAGTGTCCCGAAAATCCAAGTCGTCGAGATCCCGCAAGAGGTCCCGAAATCCCAAGACCCAACTCCGGATCTAGAGCACTCGAACGAACCACCTCTGTCTCCAGACCAGACGGTCATCACCGACTACTTCATCAGACCGTCCCTGTCAGACAATCCGGAACCCGAGCCTGATCCTGTCTCTATTCCGACACGAACCTCTGTTTCAAATCTGTCCAGATTGAAACACTTGTTGGGGCTGTGCAACGCCGCTTTCCCTCCCACAAATTATAACAGGATCCAATCCAACTTTTTGCACCTGATCAAATACATCTCCGAAGAAATGTTGCCCTCTATGCCGTTTCTGTCCACCAATTCGAAGGATTGCACCGATGCTGCCGAAAAGAAATCTCCGAAAGACCCTCATTCTAAAGAATGTACTGTCTCGAAGACGGTGAGTAGTAACTTTTCCGAAAAATGCTAATTCGTTTGCTGTTCATTATGCATTCAATGGATGTTATTTTATTTTTATTTGTCAGGCTTCTGATGAAAAAGTATCGGGCAATTGTCGAAGTGGTAATAAGCCAAACGTTCCGGTAAATTCTGCACGGCAAAGGTTGGCTGCAAAAGCGAAACGAGAATTGGAAGCGAATAAGGCGATGTTTCTTAAGGACGAGCGTGCTGAAGATATCAAGGAAACCAGTAAGTTTTGTATAACAGTCTTCTTTTTCTAGTAACCTCATCATCTCTTTTCAAACAGGTCATATTTTCGGTTTGGTTGGAGTTTTTTCAACTTTATCTCATTTCGAATCCTATCTAGTCGGATGTCAGATAGTACTAGTAGAATTTGTTCATTCCTCTAGCTCAGTGGTTCTTAACCTGGGTTCGATCGAACCCCAGGGGTTCGGTGAGTCAGTTTCAGGGGTTCGGCGGAGGTCAAGACACACCCGACTCATATGATTCGGATGACAATTAAGAAGGATTCCAATTAAGAAGGGTTCGGTGAATGCGCATATGAAACTGGTGGGGGTCAGTACCTCCAATAAGGTTAAGAACCACTGCTTTAGCTCTAGTGGAGGAAATTGTTGAAAGTGGGTTAGCACTTACCACTCGGAAACCTTTGTCTTATATGTATATGTTACAGTTGAAGTGTATCTTCCAGTTATAATATATTTTGACTAGTTTGAATATATTCCATCTAACCTGGTACTAACTGCCGTTATATTTTAAATTGTAATACATATGTTTTGACTAGTTGGAATAAATTCCGTCTAACCCACGTAAGTTAATTCATTCTTGGAATTACATTCCAACCGGTCAAAATATATTACAATTGAAAATACACCTCAACTATAAGTTGATACCAGGTCAGGTGGAGTGGTTAGGTTTTCGTGAAATTATCACTCGATTAGTAAATTGAATTGGAAAGTCACATTTTTGTTTTGAGCACATTCTTACAGCTATCGTAATTACCTTTATTCGTAATATTTAGTAAATATTAACACATTATTGTAATACTAAAGCATACGTAAAAGCATCTGAGCTGTCCAAACGCAACTGTTATATTACAACTGGCGCACATTGTTGAATGTGTATTTGCGCTTGTAGAGATATATTTTACTAGTTGAATTGTATTCGAATGTGAATGACCTAAAACGCCAGTTGGAATATATTAAAATTGAAAATACACTTCATATACAAACAGCAGTATTTGGCTTTTTAACCAGGCTTATATTACTAACCTTCATTTTAACTTGTGTCAGATCCTCCCGAACTCATTCTTATCTTGTGCTGAATGGAACTGTTTCTTAGACAGGTCCTTTGATCATTACCAGTTTGTTGAACTCATAAATGAATTCCTTTCAAAAAAATCTAAATAGCATAGAAAAAATGAGTACAGTATAACTTAACTATAATACACTTTCAAATATATTATTTTAAAATTATTTCTAGTGTACGCCGCTGCATTTTTCGACAAGGTGAAGGTACGGCTCAATTATCACGCATCGGATTGCGGCAACATATCGAAGTTTGAGACGTTTCAAAGCACGCTGAACGATTTCGACCTTCAAAACGAGTCTCCGTGTGACTTGTATCGCAAACTGGAAGGACTCTTTGGAGCTGAAAATGCAGATTTGACTGAAGAGTTCTTGACATTTCTCACACCAGGTCAGGCGACTGAAGTCGGCCGTTTTATGGACTATTTCTTGCTAACGTGTATGATGGATTTCATCGAGAAATTGCAGGTACTTTTCGCACGTGTCCCTTTCGTGTTAAGGTTATGTTAGTTAGATAATGGAACATGTTGATCACATTAAATATACTATTGGTTACATATTTTGAGAGTCGCTATTATATGTAATCAACGTTTAATGTAATAAACGCAAAATAATATAATCGAAACCTAATGTGATCAAAATATTACATAATCAATTAGTTAATATTACCTTCTTCTGTTCTTCTTATTAAAAATTGGGTCTGAGTTCCTTTGAGCAGGTTAAATTAATACATTGTATGCATGTACATAATATTAATTACTGTAGGCTGTTGTAATAAATGAAAAATGTAATAATGATTGCTTATTTTTAGGTTTTCTTTGCTAATAAACCGGCACAGTTGCGTAAAATATATTGGTGTTTAGAACGATTAACTGAAAGATCCGATACAGAACTAACTATGGAATGTGTGAAAAACGTCATTTTACCGCTACTGAAAGGCAATCAATATTTGATCGATTGGTTTTTAAAATTGTTTCCGGAGGAAAAACCACCCGAGAGGTTTGATTTTCTAATGATTTTACTGTGATGTTTATATTATAAGTATATCTTTCAATCGAGTCTTCATTTTCTTTCAGTTTAACAAACGGCAGTTTTGAAGTTATCGATGTGGAGAAAATAGCCAAGAATGACACGGAAGAGCATTCCAATACAGAATCTACACACGAAGTCCTCAATATTCCACACATCAATGAAAATTACGGAAATGATCGGTGTACATGCAAATGTCACAATTCAGCAAACGAAAAATATAAGAATAGAACTCGTCATTGTTTGGCGTGTGGGACAAAAGTACACTCATTTTTATTAGTTTATTCAATATTTTTAACCGTTTGCCCGCGGCCGTCTTCTATGGAAGCTTTGCGCGACAAGTCTGTAGCGCGGCTGTCTTCCATAGAATTTCTGAACTTGCACGGGATTTTGCGCCTTATATGCGCCTATTTCAACTGTTTTGAGTTTCAAAATTGGTTGGATATATTACTGAGAGTTGAATGCCATCTATTCAATTTGCTTAAAATGAATATATACCAGTCAAAATTAGTTTTTTGTGGAGCCATACTGAAACCTCGTTTATGTGACGTCACGTATTCATACAATTATGAAGAATGATTATTTGACAATTAATCCAAAACTACGAGACATAGTTTGTATTTTATTGTTTAAAATAATACTTTATGTGTTAATTAACATATCTAGTTACTTGAGTAAGTATTAAAATTTGTATTTATGGTCGAAAACTCGATTGCCAAATTCGCGAAAAAGGTGCCGCGTACAAGGCTTGTTCGCTATATTTATTGCCGCGGGCAAAGGGTTAAATACCTAATTGAAAAAGGGGCAGGGTGTTCAGATATCGATAATGAAGCTGCCAATAATCTGCCAAATCTCGTAAAGTCTGATATGTTGGTATGTCAACTTTGACTGGACAGTGCTGGTCTTTTTGTAAAATCTGTTGTAGCATATCCTATTATACTCTTGTCTGAAGTTTTTTCCTTCTTTAAGTTTCTAAGGTGTTGATATATTATATGTAGGTTATACATGGTCTTCTTGGATAGTTTGCTAGATTGAAAAACCTGTTAAAACGAAAGCTCGATAGTAATAACACTGCCCATGAGAATGTAGTTTAGTATGAGGTTTTGAGGTTATGTGTATTTATTTATATTTATTGTTTTTGTAGTATATGCAGGGCCGGATGTTCGTTCAACACGGCCGAGCTTTACGACCCATACATTTAGACTGGCACGAAAATACAAACGGACAGTTGGATCAGACCCGTCGCTTGTCTGCCTCTGTACAACCGAGACGAGGAAATTCGCGCAAAAGAGCGGCATCCTTGGAACATTTGCCAACTACCACCAGAACGGACTCAGATGACGACAGAGTATCTCCTAAAAGGTAGGCTATGTTTGAATCGGTGCGTATGTGTCGCAGATCGTTTTTATTTACTGACATTTTATACTTCAGGAACGCCAAATGCTTGAGGACACCGACGTCAAAGACGAAAAAGGCGATCCTTCTTTCAAAAACTGCGAATAAAATCAACGAAAACGATCAAAACAAAGCATCTTGTTCTAAGAGCATCATGAAAGACAGTGATAGTTCAAAACCTGACGAATCTAAGAACACTCCGAGTGTGATCGGCGTGCATCCAATTAGTTTAGAGAATTGTATAAATTCCGACGATCATTTTGAGACTTTTGACGAGTTCGCTCAAATCAAAAAGGAGTGTTGTGCAGAAAAAGTGTTGCCTATCGAAGTGGACAAGCCAGATGTGGAGTTCATCGAAGCAACGGTAAACGAGAGTCCCATTTTGATTAAATCAGAGATCGTCGACATAGAGATTGGGGAGGAAGACTCCTCGGAGTACGGCGACAGTCGAGAATTGTCGAAGGTTAAGTCTGAAGTCGACACAAATTGGACTAGAGAAGAGGATAAAGTGATACTTGTGATACTCCGCAGTGAGACTAGGCACGATCTGACATTGAGTAGAATCAAACAAGTGCTACCTCACAGATCTGAGGCGGAAATACGGGATCGATTTCAAAACTTGGTAAATTTATTACAAAAGATTGCTTCCGCCACTTAATGAAAAATATTGTACTGAAATTTCACGAATCTTTACAGTACAATATTGAGAAAAGTAGACTTATAATATTTAATGATACTCCTGTACTCGATGACCAGGAGACGGTATTGACTGAATTGGCGACCTTGAAAGTCGCCATGTTATATGTATATTTTAAACTGTTCATTTTTTTTGTGATGGCAGTAAGAAAAGTCGATTTTTCGATCTAATTTGAGGAAATCTTTGACCTCTAAATAAATCTCATATTTTAGTTATTGTAATAATTATTGTCATAGAAAATTCAGTTTGACTCACTGTGAACATTTACTATTTATTTATTAACTAGATATTATATTTTATATGAAAATATATATTTTAAATTATTAATTTTGTTAATTTATTTTTTGTCAAAATTACACATTCATATTCAATATACATATTATGAACTATTTGGGAAATGGAATCAACCAAGTAAATACGTATAGTTTGTATTTTATTAAAAGCTATAGTATGTTTAAAGTTATTTTATTAATTGCATATTGGAAAATGGTTTTGTATTTCTATAAGAGGTACGTAATGGAAATACTACATTTCTCGTCTGCTTGATTGAAATACGAACTGCGTATTTTTACAAGTTCGTGTTTCGAGCCCGATAAATAAATAATAAAAAATGTCAGAACTTGGTATTGGAAATATTCAAAGGAAAATTACCGTACAGAAAACTGTCCCAAATATTTATTTATGTACATATATTGCTCAGCAATGTTTTTTTTACGAGATTGGACAGTTTTCTGTACGGAAATTTTTCTGCGCGACAGGAGACCGCGCGAGCGATTTTTGTAGCGGCGGTTATCCTGGTAGCGATTCACGTTTGGGATATAATCGTCGAACCTCTTTTCTCAGTGGCGTGCGGTACACAGTCAATATTAGTAACAGTAATACTGTTACTAATATTGATTGTATTAAAGCCCCTCTGAGAAAAGAAGGTGGCATGTTCAATGCTGAGCGTCGTGGTCATCGGTGTCATATTGGATACGATTGACAATCTACCTCAACTCCTCCCGGTTCTGTGCCAAGTTAAAGGACGATCCCGCCAGTTCCTTGATTCGGTCAAACCATCTTTTGAGAGACCTTCCCTTCAGCGTTCCGGTGACTACCAGCCTCTCCACTTTCCACATTCTTCCTGGCCATATAGCCAAAGTAAAAAAGAACTCTTTTTCTACATATTTAGTCAGCAGCATAGCTCGGTCGCTAAGCTTCTGCCAAGCACCGAGAGGCGCCGGGTTCGATCCCATGAGCTGACCTCGATTACATCCGTATTGCTGCTGGTCAGACCTGGATATTTTTGACTCCAGGTCGGTCGATAGTTTCCTATCAGAGTTTGTCAATTTTCTTTGATTTCATTGTTGAAACGGTTCCCGATTAAAAATTGGCTAAAAACCCACTATGTCACCACTGTTTGAGTATGATTAATGTACAATTCATAGATGTCTCGTTAATTTGCGAGTTTTCAGTGTCTCGTAATTCAGCGACTTGTATAATAAAAAATGCTGTATTGTTTGTAATTGGTCAGGAAGGCGCATTGGGGTTTACCTGTAAAGGTCTGTTCATACCTATCCAGCACGACCCGTATCCTGCAAGTGCGGATAAGTATTCTTTGGTACATTATATGGACGTATTCATACTCCATTCGCGCATGTGCATTTACGCATTTATGCGCGTCCATATAGAATGTACTAAAGAATACTGTCCGTACTTGCAGGATTCGGGTCGTGCTGGATAGGTATGAACAGACCTTAGGGCTTTCTTGGTATAAAATGTAATATTGTGGAGAGTCTCTCTGAGACTGCTAGCTCTATGAGGATGGAGATGTTCGTGTGTCTTGCAGTTCATACTATGCACAGCATCCCTCTCCAGCACCACATTTCAAATATGTAACTTTCTCCGTTACATACATATGCAAGGTAAGAGAACCAACAGCTTTCGTGTTTCCGCGAACATGTTACATGTCCAAATGCTGTACACTTTCCGTGACGATGTTCAATGCAGGAGAGTCTCGCTCAATCTGGAACGTCTGGCCAGTTTAGGTAAAAGTATATTTGATTTTGAGTCGTGTTTAGGTCTGTTCATACCTAGTCAGCACGTACCGACTTCAGCAGGTATCCGGCCGGACGAAAAGTATTCTTTAGTACATTTTGTATGGGTATATTCATACCAACCGTCACGTTTACGCCACGGCAGGCTTACATCAGTACCCGACATTTCCTGTTCATACCTTACAGCAACATCCGTCAACGTATCGTATCCGTTTTTTTGGCCATCGTGGAAATATACACGCAAATTACGTGTCATGAGTCTGCCGCTTGGCTGTTTTGGACCAATTATCGATAGTGACAATTGACAGCTGTTCAATCTTTCGACATGGTTTTGGCGCAAATATTTCAAAAATATTTTAAAAAATTTAATTTTTTTACGGAAATATTTAAAAAAAATTTATCCATCATCCACAAGCTCTTTATACAGTGTCCAAAACTGTCCTTCGGTTTTTCTATTTTTTAACATGGGATGCACATCAAAACGCCTCCGTGCTTTTTTATTGCCTTCTTGAGCTTCTTCTACCAACAAAAACGCGATTATACATAATTTTTCGTTCGATAAACGCCGAAACATTTTTGCTGACTTGTATTCTGACGCGTAGCTACGAATGCACGTGTATGCATTCAGCCAGCAGCATAGCTCGGACGTTAAGCTTCT
The DNA here is from genome assembly GCF_051622035.1 of Arctopsyche grandis. Taxonomy (NCBI): domain Eukaryota; kingdom Metazoa; phylum Arthropoda; class Insecta; order Trichoptera; family Hydropsychidae; genus Arctopsyche; species Arctopsyche grandis. Next base: position 796,107 of record NC_135357.1, read on the forward strand.
GCTTACCGTCACGAAGGTGCCGGGTTCAATCCCTGAATGAAAATGAATTTTTCAGAGTATGCTGTTGGTCAGACCTGGACTTGTGACTCCAGGTTGATCGTTTCCTATCAGAGTTTGCCAATTTTCTCTGATTTCATTGTTGAAACGGTTCCCGGAAAAAAAAATTGGCTAAAAATCCTTCCTACCTACTATGTCACCATTATTTGAAATTTGATTGATGTACAATAAAAATTTATGTACAATTCATAGATGTCTCGTTAATTTGCGAGTTTTTTCAGTGTCTCGCAATTCAACGACTTATAATAAAAATGCTGCATTTGTATTTGTAATTGGCCAGGAAGGCGCATTGGGATTTACCTGTAAGGCCTTCCTGGTATATATGTAAAATAAAAATAAAATAAAATAAAAATAAAATAAATATGCATTCATGCATATCGATCGACTGTCCTCAATTATTGAGCAGACTATCATTGCGTGTACCAAATAGAATGACTAGATGTAATGAGCTCCTTTACATACCTAATACTTTTTCTAATTATTGAAGAAGCTCATTCATCTGGCGTGCAAGCTCCACCATCAACACACTAATTTTAACAATTTCTATGTTTGACTTATTTAATATTAATGCTTTACAAGCTAGAGTAATTATTGCAAATTTGTTTTTCGATGATTAATTTTATTGAAAATTTACGATTGTGATTATGAATTTTTACTTTGATGTATTTATTTTGTGTTTTTGTTTTTTGTTGTATATTATATATTTTTTATTATTTCATAATTTTTATCATATTATTATTCTTATTATTTTGATATTTTTATTATACTGTGGCGGCTCGCTTATACGACATGGTCGAGTTTGGTTGCCTTCCTGCGAGTGGGAACCAACTCGGCTGGGTTCGGAGAGCTACTACTCACTCTGTCTTCAGCTGTCATATAATAAACACGTGCATTAACATGCCAGTCGTCTCATTCGTTCATCCTCCATACTGGTGACCCCCGACATCGAGCCACGCAGCCTCGATCAATTTCAACATGCCGCTCATCCCTGCCTCGCCGAGTCAGGCGGGAGAAGCTACCCGCCGCGCCCCCATCGCCATCAACAGAGCGCGTCGCGGCCCGCGGGTGACAATAAACGAGCAGACACGGCTACCTACCTACCTACCTACCTACCGACGTCCAGCCACAACGTCGACGACAGGTGCTTTTAAAAAATGGGGGAGCGAATGAGACGACGATCTTGACAGCTGGATGTGGAGTCATGCGCGATCCACTACACATAGAACGGTCATCCAGCACCACAAGACATACACCACCTCAGCACCATCATCATCATCATCATCATCAAGGCCCCGTCCGTCCCCACGAGCGTCGTCACGCCGAGACGGGCGGTAGCGCTACAACAACTCCACGAGCCACAACGACTCACAGTCCAGCTCGGAGTATCATCAACCACATCGATGCCCCTGCCGCCCCCGCCGCCCCACCAACCGACATCAGCCTCGGAAGAGCGGCGCCGCCGCAGCATCGCATCGCATCGGCGCGACCATCGGACCACCCACCGTCCTGCTCGCGACGTCACCGCCCTCGAATCTACCGACCATTCAGGGCGGTACACCTATGTACACAGCGGATGACCCACGTCAACAATTTTTTTTTCTCCCCACGTAATAATTTTTTTCTCTTTGTGTAACAATAATTTTTTTCTTTTGTAAAATTGGTTTCTTTGTAATTTTGGTATCGCTGATGCTGGGGGGGGAGTGATGTGGCGGCTCGCTTATACGACATGGTCGAGTTTGGTTGCCTTCCTGCGAGTGGGAACCAACTCGGCTGGGTTCGGAGAGCTACTACTCACTCTGTCTTCAGCTGTCATATAATAAACACGTGCATTAACATGCCAGTCGTCTCATTCGTTCATCCTCCATAATACTGTTATTTCTATTTTTTTTTTCTTTTTGTTTTCTTTAACTATCTTACTCTATTATCATTTTTGTTTCTTATTTTAAATGTTTAAGCTTTTCTTTTTTTTACCTATATGTGAAAATTATTAATGGTTTACTTAACATAATTATATTTTTTTACTATCAATCTATGTAACTTAATAAACTGTAAATTTTCCAAATAAATAAATAAAATAAAATATTGTAAGTACTCGACAATACGACGTAAGCAATATTGCACCGTATCGTCATGGCCTGTATTGTATAAGTGAGCCGATTTTGCCTTGCACTCGGCCAAAGTGATGTAAGCGTGACGTGACCGCGACGTGTAGGTAGATATTAATAAAAATGTAATAAAATGACATATTTTAAATGGAATCGTGCAGTGCTGAAGCCGTGCAGTGCTGTTAAGTATGAACAGACCTTTTATCGGCTTTGGTGTGCATGGCCATATATATCGGTGTTAGGTCGGGTTTGATTTTGACGTATGCGAGTTTGACGTTTGGAGGTTACGAATTCGGATTCGGATTCGGACCGGGAAGATGGAGCTGAGCGTGGAGGTGAACGAGCGGTCGTCTTCCGAGGCCGAACCTCGTCTCCTGAGATGCCCCGTGGAGACGGCGGTGATGGCGTGCGTGCGTTCCTACGTGGAGATGCAAACGAGCGCTCCCACCACCACCACCACCACGACGACGACGACCACGACGAGGCTGGAGACGCATCCGGCGGGAAACGGCCGCCTGTGGATGCGACTTCCCGACGCCCTGGACGGTGATGGCTCGCACTACGTGGAGTGTCGGCTGCCGGCAGTGCGACAGTCGAGTGCGAGTGCGAGTGCGAGTGCGAATCCTACCGGTGACTCGCAAGTGCAAGTGCGAATGCGAGTGCAACACCTGAGCGGAGGCTTGAGTGCGGCCGCGCGTCGCCTGGCCAAGGCTTCGGCCGCCGTGTTCGAGTCGCCGCCGCACCACCCGCAAGGTCTGCTCGGCTTCCGCGGCAGCTGCCTCCACGCGCCCAACGAAACCTCCGTCTGGACCAAATTCTGCGAAGTGGAAATGGTGGAGACCACGGAGCTGCTCGTCCGCACCGCCACCGACTCGTCCGCTCTCCGATCCGACCACACCCACACCTCCTTTCACATTCCGCACACTTTGGCCAGATTCGAACGCCACCTGACGCAACCTCTGCGCATACACAACGTTTACAAATTCGCTCGCCGGATGCAGCACAATCAGGCCGCACTCGACCAGAGAGGAGACGCGTCCCAACCGGTCGCGGAAGCGTCTCGAATCGGCAAAAACAGAAAGTGGAAGTCTAAGAAGGCCGTCCTCATCGAAAGCTCCACCCCGCTGAAAGACTTGGGATTGGACCACGAGTTCGCCGAAGGACCGCACTTGACGCTAGCCGACGTCTTATTATACCCTTGCTTTTATTTGATTTTTCACATACTGAATATAGATAGACTTTCTGCTCATCTGCCCGAGACCGTCAGGTGGTTTCGAAATCTTCGATCGCGGCCTCGGTTCGAGAAGCTCGACGACTTCTTGAGCGACGTGTGCCGGCTAACTTTTAAAGACGAATTTATAATATCCGACAGTGTTGAATATTTAATGCCCGATGTTGAAAATTGTAGCCTTTATAAGTGCGATCCCAGTCGGGACAGATCTAAAAAGAGGGTTTTCACCAAAGACGTCGAGACTGCTTTGGGATTCATCAAGCAAGGTTTAGAGATTGACTTGTGTAAGACGAAAAGACAGTCGAAGATCGATTGGTCGTCCGTTCCGGACGCCGCTAATCCTTTCGGAGGTCACTTGCCGGCGGATAGAGTCGAGAGGAAGACTCAACAGTTGGAAAATTTAGCGACGGCCGTGTTGAACATAGCCAAAGACGGCAATCGAATAGTAGACTTTTGCAGCGGCGGAGGCCATTTAGGTATACTCTTGGCATATTTGCTACCGTCTTGTCAGATAGTGTTGTTGGAAAACAAGGAGCAGTCTTTGAGTAGGGCTCAAGTCCGCGTGGAAGCTCTGTCCTTGACGAACGTGACTTTCGTCCAGTGTAATCTGGATTTTTTCACCGGTCCGTTCGACATCGGGGTGGCGCTTCACGCTTGCGGCGTCTCCACCGACCTGGTGCTGGACAAGTGCATAGAGCGAAAGGCGACCTTCGTGGTGTGTCCGTGCTGCTACGGATCCCTGCACACTACGGACAGGTTGCAGTATCCGCGCAGCGCCGTCTTCAGCGACGTGCCGATCGACTCGTACATGTGCATCGGACACTCGGCCGATCAGACCCACGTCAACCATCCGATGGAGGAGCGCGGAGTCAGGTGTATGACGATAATAGACTCGGACAGGGCCCAGCATGCTATGAGCAACGGATATTCCGTGGTCTTGTCGCAGTTGGAGCCGAAGAATTGCACGCCCAAAAATATGCTACTCGTCGGCGTTCGCGTTTAACCCTTTGAGTCCAATTCAATCCAATCGAATGCAGGTATAAAAATTGTAGCTAATCCAAACAAACCCTAGATAAATAAACCCAAAACCTCCGAGGATTTCGAGTTTTGTAAAGGTGTGTTTAGACTGTAATATATCTTGCAACAATAGAAAATAAACAAAAGACCTTACATCTTCTTCACTGTTGGTGTTGGTCAGCATTCAAAGGGTTAATCAAAGTACAATGTGTATTTTATAATACTTACGGCGACGGTACCATTAACTGAGACCTGCCGAGACCAAATTCTCAATAATTTGTAAATAAATTTTGATTATAAGTTTTATTTTAAATTGTTTCAAATATCAAATTAAAAGAGAGTTAGTAGACGTAATCGCAACTTCAAATACTATAGAAAGACATATATGTACATACAGGGCCGGCTCAAAGGGGCAGCAGACTAGGCACGTGTCTAGGGGCGCAGTAGCCAAAGGGCGCCACTTTGGTTCAATAGCTGGCTTTCTTTGAACCTATTAAACATTTTATATTCAACTTAATTTTTCTACCCGAAGGATTAATAATACTGACTATAAAATATTATAATTTACGAGGAACGCAGGAAATCGACTGTCAAATATCAACGACTCACGAATAAAACTTCCCAAACAATAAACTGTCGTCAGTACAAATGGTTATTTGGAATTGTATTTTAATAACAATAAAAATAATGCTGAAACGTGACGCTTAGCAAAATATTGGAAGTATTGAATATTGAAAATTTGCGTCAGCAAAAGCCAAATAAACTTTTATTTCAAATCTTTTTGATCAAAGATAGTTTCTAAATGAAATTTTTTGTATTTTTAAATATACATATGTTCCACAATAACATGTTCCTATTGCAAATTTTATTTTAGTAATTTTTCTTAATTATATATTGAACATAAAACGTGCCTATTTTGAATAAAAATTTGTAATTTTAATTTAATGTTTCTTTTCCGGGATTTGGTCGAATTAATTATTGAGTATGATATATTAACCCCTCCACAGTAAATAAATGCATTTTCAATTTTGTATATATGTAAATATTATGATAAGCATGCAACAAAAAATCCATTAATTTTTTTAAAGCAAAATATTTATAAAGGTTGGAAAAGTAAAAATAAATAAATTCGTGCAGTTAATGGATTTTTACAAATATGTAGTCTTAAGCAACTAGCAATTTTTATATTGTGTAAATATTTTATAATGGATGTAAATAATTGAATTAAATTTTACCCTTTTGTCAATGTTATGAATTTGTATTGTACAATAATAAAAAAAAACACATTTTGTATATGCAAACATTTTATTCAAACAAATACCTCAAAACCGACTCCAAACTTGACGGACTTGGGGTCTAAGGAGTTGCACAGAAGGCTTATATTCGGCTTAACAACAATATTGTCCCTTTCGTAAAGGCTGTTATTGGTCAAATTCAATGCTACGTAACCGTCGGTGTCGACAGACGTCCGAAGACATACGTCCTTTTCGATAATTTGGCACGCGAGCGACCCTATCAGGTGCTTTGTCTCGAAACACACGTCCAAAACAGTCGCGATCTTCAATTGTGGTTTGATCTTCTTGAACAGACACACCTGGAGTCCTCGGTTGTTCAGCGTTCCGGACACTACACCGAGGTTGTCTTCGCAGTACCGGCCGACTATTGAAGCCCGCTTCGAGTCGATCGAGGTGATGTTCGCCGTTTGCAAGCCCAACTCTGCCCCGATTGATACTTTTTTATTGATCTCGTGCAGGTGTTGCAGTATGACTTCTGTCTTCGATGCGTTTATATTGGAAATTGAAGCCGAGGTTGTGAAGTTCTTTCCGGAGTAGTCAAAGACGCAGTCGACGGTGCCGGCGTTGACGTGCTGCACGTGTCCTGAAACTGAGCACTTCAATTCCTCGGATATCGACTGTTCGAGTGTTATGTTGCTGTAGCCGGCTTGGTTCTGATCCGTCGAGTATCTCTCCAGCTCCCGGCCGACGTATGCGTTGTACGGAGAGTGGTACGGCTCCAGCGGGTTCAGGTTTAAGTTGAAGTTGTACTTGACTTGATCGTTGATGTTTTTGTTTAACAGCAAGGTGATGCCTGAATAGTGTTTTGGGTATACCTGTTTACATTGACGATGGATGTTGACTAAAAGAATCGGGCCGGGACTCAACAGTGCTTCCTTGGCTCCGGACATAATCGTTTGCAGAGATGGCACGTTTTTAGATGCTGGACGTGTGAGCGAGGAAATTTCATCATTGATCTGAGACCACATATCGACGATAATATTTAGATAATGTAAGATGTAAATTTGCTACAACTAATATTAGACGATTATTTATATCACGGTGTGACCATTCGAAAATTTATGCACTGTACATATTGCATTTGTCTGCCGAAACTTATTGAATGAATGTTTGAATGATTGAGTTATTGACGCTAAAAATTGTTGTTGTAATGCAAATAACATTTCTTTTTCTGTGTCACGGTGACGTAATACAGTGATGTCCAACTGGGAGCCAAAAGTGTTTTGTAAGATTGAAGATGTCTTTTTAAAATAGCTTTGTATCGTTCAGTTGATTTTGGAATAGACATTGATACTGTAAGGCAGGAAAGGTATGTTGACGGTATCCCGGCCTAACGAAACACATGTTGTGTAGTTTGGAAGAGGGTCGTTTATTTTTGTTCAATTGGTACAATGGTTATTGTATGTACGAAGAGGTTGAGCTTCGGAGAAGTGAGCTGGTTGAACTCCAGAGGTTCACTCTGGTGTTGGGAGCTGTTGCGTCGCTTTATATACGTTCTGGCTTGAAGCGTGTCGTGTGCAGATGCTTTGTCTTCGTTTCCAGGACATGTGTTGACCTGTTTTCGAGGCACGTGTCTTCGGTACACGTCTGGTTTATAGCTATGGGGTCAGCGCCACGCGTAAATGTCTTTTAGGACATGTGTTGCAGTTGCCTGATGACATCACTGTTGGGTTTCGTTCGTTTTACGATCCAGCGATGAACTCTTTCTTCTGGAATGGTCAAAGGGGACGTTGCCCTTGTGTTATGCATGTTTGTACAGGATCGATGATGAGATCACTGGTTTTGATTCGTAATAGCACAAGTCGTGCTATATTCCTACAATACATTTTATTGTTATTTTAAAGAATTCTAACACTTCACTTCGTATGTAGGTAGAATGCTCCATTTATAAAAAAATTAATTGATTTTATTTAAAATAAAAATTTTCCGGTCAAATCAAATGATAATATTGGAATATAATAGACAAATGAATAATTTTAACCAGAGTTTAGTGACTTCTCAAACTTGAGGGCTTTTATATAACTTTTAGTCTTAGTAATAGAGCTTCAATTATCTAAATTTAGACACTGACAGAGAGATTGGCAGAAAGTGTTTTCAGCAATTTGTCTGACGTAGTTGTTGCTCAGCGACGAGTTATTTATTTGCTTTAACGGATAAGGCTTTTATTCACAACACGACACAATGAGTTGGCTGATCCTATTTGTAATGGTTGCTGACTTTTAATGACTCGAAATATTAATAACGAGTCAAACTTTATACTTTATTACTACACTGGACTTATACTTAATCTTCACATAATTCTTTTTTTTTTTGGTTTGGTTAATTAGTGTCAAATTGCATCACGACATGTTTATAAGTACATAAAATTCTTATTGATTTATTATTCACATGTTTTAGTACATTTGTATGTTATATTAACTAAGTTTGTTCAATCACGTGTAAACTGCACGCAGCCTGCGGGCCGCTGATTTTCAGCTTCTGATTTGAACAATATCAATTTTTGGTGATTATTAAAGCAACGCCATCTATCGTAAATGTACTAGTTATAGAATATGTTATTTTAATTATATTAGGTTTAAAATAAATAGGCAAATATTAAACTTGTCGAAACACTCGCATCTATTATCTTATCTAGATTTATTTATAGTATACTAGCTGTATTACCCGGCTTCGCTCAGTGTTTATAATATAAACCGCTTAAACATGACTAAGCTAATTTAATTAAAAAAAAAAAAAAATTAAAAAAAAATTTAAAAATTAAAAAAAAAAATAAAAAAAAAATAAAAAAAAAAAATAAAAAAAAAAATAAAAAAAAAATAAAAAAAAAATTAAAAAAAAAAATTTTAAAAAATCAAAAAAAAAAATCAAAATTTTTTTTTGCCTTCTAGGGCTTCGCCCTCGGCGCCCCCCTGAGCCTTTGCCTTCTAGGGCTTCGCCCCTCCACGCCCCATGAGCAATTGCCGTTTAGGGCTTCGCCCCCCTTAGTTAATGCCTTTTAGGGCTTCGCCCCTCCGCACCCCCATGATTAAATGCCGTCTAGGGCTTCGCCCCCCCTAGTTAATGCCTTTTAGGGCTTCGCCCCCCGCGCCCCCAAGATTAATTGCCGTTTAGGGCTTCGCCCCCCTTAGTTAATGCCTTTTAGGGCTTCGCCCCCCGCGCCCCCCTTAGTTAATGCCTTTTAGGGCTTCGCCCCCCACGCCCCCAAGATTAATTGCCGTTTAGGGCTTCGCCCCCCTTAGTTAATGCCTTTTAGGGCTTCGCCCCTCCGCGCCCCCATGATTAAATGCCGTCTAAGGCTTCGCCCCCATGATCAGTTGCCTTTTAGGGCTTCGCCCCCCGCGCCCCCAAGATAAATTGCCGTTTAGGGCTTCGCCCCCCTTAGTTAATGCCTTTTAGGGCTTCGCCCCTCCGCGCCCCCATGATTAAATGCCGTCTAAGGCTTCGCCCCCATGATCAGTTGCCTTTTAGGGCTTCGCCCCCCGCGCCCCCAAGATTAATTGCCGTTTAGGGCTTCGCCCCCCTTAGTTAATGCCTTTTAGGGCTTCGCCCCTCCGCGCCCCCATGATTAAATGCCGTCTAAGGCTTCGCCCCCATGATCAGTTGCCTTTTAGGGCTTCGCCCCTCCGCGCCCCCATGATTAATTGCCGTCTAGGGCTTCGCCCCCCTTAGTTAATGCCTATTAGGGCTTGCGCCCCATGAGGCTGGGCCCCCCGGGCCCCCTTCGGGGCCCCACGGGGCTGCGCCCCTTGTGGCGCCCCCTTTTGAGCCCCATGGGGCTGCGCCCCATGAGGCTGGGCCCCCGGGCCCCCTTCGGGGCCCCACGGGGCTGCGCCCCATGAGGCTGGGCCCCCGGGCCCCCTTCGGGGCCCCACGGGGCTGCGCCCCTTGTGGCGCCCCCTTTTGAGCCTCATGGGGCTGCGCCCCATGAGGCTGGGCCCCCCGGGCCCCCTTCGGGGCCCCACGGGGCTGCGCCCCTTGTGGCGCCCCCTTTTGAGCCCCATGGGGCTGCGCCCCATGAGGCTGGGCCCCCCGCGCCCCCTTCGGGGCTTCACGGGGCTGCGCCCCTTGTGGCGCCCCCTTTTGAGCCCCATGGGGCTGCGCCCCATGAGGCTGGGCCCCCCGGGCCCCCTTCGGGGCCCCACGGGGCTGCGCCCCTTGTGGCGCCCCCTTTTGAGCCCCACGGGGCTGCGCCCCTTGTGGCGCCCCCTTTTGAGCCCCACGGGGCTGCGCCCCTTGTGGCGCCCCTGGCGGGGCCCCATGAAACTACTCGCCTTGCGCCCCCGCGGGGGTGAATCCATTGAAACGAAAAAAAAAATCGGCGCCCATGGATCGAAAAAAAAAAAAAAATCGAATCACGTGTTCGATGACGTCACCGATCTACGGACGACGACGACGACGACGAAGACGACGAAGACGACGACCAAGGATATTTACATACATACAAAGTCTCTTTCCAAATTATAGATTAGATTAATATTTCAATAATGAGCATATTTTAAATCAATCGTTGGAATTTTTATTAATTGTAATAACAACTTGAAACGGCTGATTTTTTTTACACTTTAAAATTGAAGGTCAGTCGCGAAATAAGACAACTGTCTAGCGATAGTCAACATGTGGCTTTTGTGTATTTATTTGGTCAGTGAACAGATGATCAGTATATTATCGGTCACTGACTGCTTGATTGTCTGTTTGTCAAAAAAACTTAAACAATAAGCAGTTAACTAGCAAATCATTTTTATCTAAGGTATTGTTGGTGGTGGGTGGTAAGGTACTGGGTGGGTGGAGGATCCAAATAAAAGGCCAAAGTCGCTTCACGGCATTTATTGGTGATACACGCATTGCTAGTGCTCCGTCCAGAGTGCCTTGATATGGTCTAAGTACCTCCTTATAAAGGACAGGTCGCTCAGGGTATCTTCCTCGACACGTTTGTTTACTTATTGTTATAGTCACGTACCAGATATGCGATCTTACGGTCTCGCGCAGTCAGTTCTGAGAATTCTAGTGGGAAGTGGCTGGGTGCCGTTACCGTCCGCTAAGTCCATCCATTGTTTAGCCGACTTGCACTTAGTCTGAAGATAATCCTCGAAGACCAATAATAACGGTCGCAGGAACGCGACGTCTCATGCTGCGTACGGACCAAACCAACGACGATTTTGGTCCAACGTTTTAACCAGCAGGATAAAACCATTAGCGTACAAAATATCGAAATAAAAATTAAATTTAAAAATTGAAATCAAATATCAAAATTAAAAATATTATTATTATATTAAAATTAAATTCAAATATCAAAATAAAATTATAATCAATATATTAAATTTAAAATAAAATATTGAAAGTTAAAACAGAACATGCCCAATTTAAATAAATTTTCGAGATTGACCTAAAATTAGATCATCAACAATCACATACAGGTAATCCTCGACTTTTGTTTGTCGAAGATGTTTTGACTTACGTAGATACGCACTAAGATCGAAAAAAAAATCAAAGAATTATTATTTTTACTTCCCCGTAATGCGCAGTTACTGAGAATATATCATGTGTTAGTATGGGTGACCGAGTGATGGTCCCAACCCGACACGTTGTCGGTTTATCAAACGAAATTTTTTTAGTCTTCAATTGTTTCTCTCGTCGAAATAAATAAATTAATTAAATCATTTCAGAGGTAAATTTTATCGGATAATGTCTTCAATTGTTTCTCTCATCGAAATAAATCAAATAATTAAATCCATCTCAGAGGTAAACTTTATCGGATAATGTGTGATTATTAATTTTATTTCGACGAAAGAAAAAAAAACCCTTTGACAAATCACCGACATTTTTTTTGTTAAATATTTGTTAAATCATTTTGCAGACATGGTCATTTACGCACGAAGCTGCATAATGAAGTGGAGTGTTTCCTTCTTTATCCACAATGTCGATATTTGGATCCTTTGCCAAAATTACTTTACACAAGTTATTATATTCACACATCACTGCATAATGAAGTGGAGTTTTGCCACTTTTATCAGCAATATCGATATTCGGGCTCATTGATAAGATACTTTTGAATACATTTTCTTTTTGACACGTCGCTGCATAATGAAGTGCAGTTTTACCGTCATTATCGGCAATTTCGAAATTTTCGCTCTTTGCCAAAATCATTTTACATATGTTATAATTTAAACACGTCGCCGCGTAATGAAGAGGAGTTTTTCCGTATTTATCGACAGCTTCGATATTTGGGTCTTTTGCCAATATCAGTTGACATACATTATCATTTGCGTAAACCACTGCATAATGAAGTGGAGTTCTTCCTTCATTATCGGTAATTTCGATATTCGGGCCCTTTGCCAAAATCATTGTAAGCACATTATCATTTTCGCGACTTGCTGCATAGTGAAGAGGAGTTTTTCCCTTTTTATCGGTTACTTCGATATTTGGGTCCTTTGCCAAGACCATTTCGCAAAACGTCTCATTATCACGCGTCACTGCATAATGAAGTGGAGTTTTTCCTTCATTATCCACAATGTCGATATTTGGGCTTCTTGCTAAAATCATTTTACCTATATTATTATTTCCATGTATCGCTGCGTAATGAAGTGGAGTGTTTCCATATTTATCGGCAATTTCAATGTTTGAGTCCTCTGTTAAAATCATTTCGCAGAACTTTTCATTATTATGTATCACTGCATAATGAAGTGGAGTTCTTCTTACATTATCCACAGGATTGATATTTGCGCTTTTTGCCAAAATCATTTTAAACACTTTTTCATTTAAAGACGCCGCTGCGTAATGAAGTGGAGTTTTTCCTTCATTGTCGACAACTTCGATATTTGGGCTTTTTGCCAAAATCATTTTACACACATTATCATTTACACACGTCGCTGCATAATGAAGTGGAGTTTTTCCTTCCATATCGACACCTCCGAAATTTGTACTCTTTGCTAATATCATTTTAAACACATTATCATTTACACATGTTGCTGCATAATGAAGAGGAGTTTTTCCCTCTAAATCAGCAACATCGACATTGGGGTCTTTTGCCAAAATCACTTTACACACATTATCGTTTACACACGTCGCTGCATAATGAAGAGGAGTTTTCCCTTTTTTGTCGACAATATCGATATTTGTGGCTTTCGCCAAAATCATTTTAAACACGTTATCATTTACACAAGTCGCTGCGTAATGAAGAGGTGTTTTTCCTTCAATATCGGGAACTGTGATATTTGGGCCTTTCGCCAATATCATTTTACAGACATTATCATTTTTGCACATCGCTGCATAGTGAAGTGGAGTTTTTCCTTCACTATCCACAATGTCGATATTTGGGCCCTTCGCCAATATCATTTTACACACATTATCATTTTCACACGTCGCTGCATAATGCAGAGGAGTTTTTCCTTTTTTATCGGCAATTTCGATATTTGGTTCCTTCGCCAAAATCAATTTACACACATTGTCATTTACACATTTCGCTGCGAAATGCATTAGAGTTTTTCCTTCGTTATTAGCAAGGTTGATGTTAGAACATTTTTCCAACAATAATTGAATTGCATTTATATTTTCATCAAATATGGCATAATTAATTGGTCTTTCATAATTTATGTCGAAAATATCCATATTAATTTTAACCTTCATCAGAATTTCTATCAACTTAAAATAATCATTTTTAACGGCGAAATGTAAAATTGTTTCTTCATTTTCACCCAATTTTAATAGTAAGTACTGAGGATTCTTTTGACCGATATCTTCTATTAAATCTTCGTACACTGTTGGTTTTTTTTGAACAATTGCTTCTCTCAATTTCGCATGAAATATTAATTCGTCATTGTCATTGGGCTTTAATACACTGACAACTTTTGGATAGCCATTTAAAACTGCAACATCTAATGGTGTTTCTTCTTTCATATTTCTGTAATCTATAAACGTCTTATCTTTATAATTGGCAAATGTCCTGTCTTTACTGTACAAATATTGAACTACTTTGTCGTGACCGTTAGCGGCTGCAATATAAAGTAAACCCCTATTCCGTTTTAAATCTGCTCCCTTCTCAACAAAAAACTCAACGACTTTTTCGTTGCCATTTTCAGCTGCTTTCAAAAGAGGTGTCTCAGACCAATGATTTGTACAATCAACATCGAGATCCTTCTCATGTTTCCATATGGTTTCTATTGTTTTGCAGTCATTGCGATACGCTGCCAATAAATGCAATGGACTGTTTTCCTTTTCGCCATAATTTGATTTGCTGTAGTAGTCCTTAATTATTTGAGGATATTCACTGGAGTATTCCCAGACGCACACCGCATGCTCCTCAAAATGTGTTGCGTTTAATAAATCTAACGCTTCTCTCAGTACGTTTTCTTCAATTCGGCTTATCCTTATATTCAGTCTAGTTACTTTCTGAATAAGACGATGCACATTCACTTTGCCGTCAATTAGATCGATTAATGAGTAGTCGTCCAGCAATTCTGTTGCCTCTCTTATTTTTTCAATATCCTTTTCCATTCTGGAAAACATTTTTTCAACTTGGATGCCTTCAGGTGACATGTAGGCCATAATATAAAAGAGTTTCAGAGCAAGATCACCGAAATTTGGATCTTTTTCTATTCGTTCCAGAGATATTTGCCATGTCGTCATTAAAGTTTTATCGTAAACAGCGTAGGTTTCATCGTGACCCGATTTTAATATTAAATCTTGTTGTTCTTTAAATAAAATCAAGTATTCTGCAATCGTAAATCTTGTATTTTTACCCCATTTTCCAGATTTTTTATTTCTCCGCTGTATGTAACCAATGCTCTGTTTGAGGACTAACGGAAGTCTACCTAATGCCTCAATCAACTTTTTTACATCCTCTTGGTTTTCTTGTTCTAGCTCGTTGTTCACGTAGTCAATGGAATCTTTTTCAGAAAAAACCTCCAATAAAATAATTTCAAAGTCTCCATATTGTCCTAGATTCCAATCTCTTCGTCTCGAAGTTATCAAAGTGTAAATATTTCTATTTCTTGGCCCCCCTTTGAAGATGAAATCTTTGACGTCTTTGTAATCTTCGACATTATCTAATATTACTAATGATTTTCGTTGATCCTTCTCTATGTATCTGTAGATGTCTTGAACTATTTCGTAAATGTCTCGATCTCGTTTTTTCCCTTTCTTCACACCGAGCTCGCTATTAGTTTCTTTTATCTCTGTTTTTGTTGGAATTCGCAACTCTTTAGCCAGGGATTCAAAAGATTTGATGATATTTTCTACCTTTTCTGACTTGATCATCACAATATTATGATAAAATTGAGAATACAAAGCTGCATATTTTAGAGCCAGTTCGGTTTTTCCAATACCACCCAGTCCAGTTATCGCAGCTGATTGGGAAACTATTGTTGTCCTTCGATTTTCAATCAGTGCCGTGTGTATTTTTTGTATTTCTTTCGTTCGTCCAGTGAATGATTTGGCTGGAGCAAGTAATCCAAATGTAATTTGTTTTCTGTCGATTTTTTTGTTTTTTTTCAGTGATTCGAACTCTTTTATCAATAAGTGATTCGTTTTATCAGCTTCCTGTTGAACCGTAGTTATTAAATTCTTCTCAGTTTTTTGAATTTCACTTTTGACTGCCTGTTCTGATGTTTGCAATTGCTTTTTAATTGTATCACAGTTGTTTTTCAATACGCCTATTGTTTCTTCACAGTATTTCTGATTTTCGATGTTTATGATTTGTAAGCCTTCAAAGCATTTCAATAATCTCTCAGTTATTTCAAAGGTTCTCTTTTCCAAATAATTACCATCACAGTTGTTTATTTTATTTAATAGTTTTTCAAGATGTTGTAAATAGTCCACAGGTTCTTCATTATATCTAATTATATTTATTCCTAAATCCTTAGCTGTTATTGTGCTATTGAACTCTTCCGTCCAGTTTTCCCCATTAAATGGTCGACGGAAAAAATATTTTCCGCAATCTGATTTTGGCCTTTTGAAAAATCGTAATTTTCCACTATCCTTTATAACGATCCCAGCTTTCTCATACAAACTCGACGTATTCCAATTTTTTTCTAAATTGTCGTTTTTATATTCGATTTCATAGCCCGGTGACTTTTTCTTAACATATGGAATATCTGGAATATAGTTGGTTGGAATATTACATAATCGAACTTCGGAAGGAAGAAAATCCAATCCTTCCTTGGATTTTCCATACACGATATTTTTAGCTTCTATTTTTATTTCGAAAGAATCATTATCAGTTTTCTCTTTTTGTTCTATGATGAAATTCAGAAATCGTTGAACTCCATCTTGAGCAAGCCTTTTCATGGCCCCCCGAGGTCCACGACTTGAAGTAACCCCCATGAATTGGAATTCGAAGCTAGAGAACACTTGAATTGCAATTTCCACAAATAGCTTTCTCATTTCGGTCTTGTTTTTATGAAAAAAATAAACAATACCCTCATATTTACAGGAAGAATTATTTTTACCCCACAGACAATACCTTTCCATAGGCTTAGTCACTATCTTTGCTCCTCCACTAAATCTCACAAGTCCCAATGCAGCACCCAGTATTGCTTCAATGGTTTTGGGAATTTCGCCAGAATTTCTAAGGCGACCCTCAATAATATCATGATGGGCTTTCAACGTTGCTTCCATATCGTTAACAAAATAAATGACAAAATGTGAAAGGCGATCATATAACTCATATGGCTTGTTCAAATCAAGTTTACAATCCTTTGCTTCACAACAAGAAACTTCTGCAACGTTTGAGGCCATGGTGGTATTGCGTTGGAGTATTGACTGAAATAAAAATAAAATTTACGAATTTAAAAGTTATCATTGTGATCCTCATTTATAAATGAAACTCAGAAGAGGCTTTTAAAAAAATAGTCAAGTTGCATTTGTTCTCAAGTAAATATCGTAGAAAAATTATGTCTGGGATAAAATATATAACATACATACATCTTTCTATGGAAAGCGATCTCAAATTGTCAAATTTGAAAATGAAAAAAACTAATAAAAAGCTAAATCGTTTAAACTTATACGGTACGCGACATCTGGGCTACGGTCATCTGGGCACAAGATTTAGAAACTTTTAGTTGTCTCACCCAGTGATGTGAGACAACTAAAAGAACTCGCGGTGCACCCAGTTTTACAATTTTCAATTTTCAACAAATACTTGTCGATGCCAAACTTACCTGCGCAATGCTCTGAAAGGTTCAAGGTTTTTATTGCTACTTTTTATAGCGCATTGACGATATAACGTTTAGCGAGCAGTGGCATATAGAAAAGTTCCCGAGATATGTATATATGTATGTACATAGATACTGAGATACATACATACATAAGTCACCTATCATTATATCGAAAAATGGCAATATACGTATTTATATGTATAAGAAGCGCAGCCAGATGGGGGTGTGCCCCCGGCGGGGCCCCATCTGGCTGCGCCCCCTGCGCAAAAAAAAACACGAACGGGATACAAGAGGAACAGGCTGTTCCTCTTGTATCCCGTTCGTGCACATTAAGTAAGGCTGTACGACAAAAAGAGAGAGAATTTCAGCGCACGCCACTGATACATACATAAGTCACCTATCATTATATCGAAAAATGGCAATATACGTATGCATATATGTAAATAAATGTAGTGCCTCAATAGGAAAATTTACCATTGGGTGAAATCAGAGGATGACGTCAATAGCCAGATAGTTCAACGCAACGACTGCCGAAGACAAAATTAAACATCCGTCTGTTATCATGAATGATTCACGCCCTGGTCCAGTGGTGGCGAACCGTAATTTCAATGTCGGAAATGTATGTAGATTCGATTCTAATTGAAATGGGATCATACATATAATTTCCAACAAAATGTACGAATATAATAACGGATCAAGAAAAAACTTCTATATACATAGGGTTGTCAAATTTCATGCAAGTCAAACCCCCCCCCCCAAATCAGATCTTTGACTTTTCTATAGATATATTTTCAATCGATTATCTATAATTGATTTTTTTCCATCTATTTTTAAAATGAATGTCTGTCTGTCTGTCTCGAATAGGCTCCTAAACCACTGAACCGATTACGATGGAACTTTCAGGATTTGTTGTACGCAATGAAGGTCACAATGACTTGGTAAAATTTCGTAACAAGCGCGCGACTGAATATTTGAGAAACTGACTAGTAATAGCCACGCGGCAAAAGCGACAAAAACAATAACTTACGAAAACATAGATTCCTCTTTCTCTCGCATTGATTCATCGATCAACAAAACATGCAAGCCGCTACCGCCTTTAAATATCGCTACCACCTTTAAATTATGGCGGCTCGCTATACGACATGGTCGAGTTCGGTCACCTTCCTGCGAGTTGGGACCAACTCGGCTGGGTAAGCTATCCGCCCGTCTTTGTCGCAGCACAACAACAACAACCGAGCAGATAATGGTTACCTACCTACAACTAGTGAGTCCAGCCACGACGTCAACGTCAGCGCCGCAGTGTATAGGAACGGGCCGCCACTGCATATAAATGGGGGAGCGAGTGAGGTGGCGATCTTGAAAGGTGGAGACGGAGTCATGCACAATCCAGTACACATAGAACAGGCCATCTAGCACCACAGCATTCATCACAGGAGACACACCATTGCAGCGCCATCATTCTTCTCATCAGGCCCCGCCCGCCTCCTCGAGTGTCCTCACGCCGGGACGGGCGCAGATGCCACAACACCTCCTCGAGCCACAACGACTCACCGTCCAGCTCGGAGTACCCTCATCAAACATATCGATGCCCCTGCCACCCCCGCCGCCCCACCAACCGACATGCTCGGACGCCGGCGCAGCATCACATCGCCACGACCACCGGACGACCTACCGTCCTGCTCGCAGCGTCATCGCCCTCGAATGGACAGACCATTCAGGGCTTTACAAAACCACACGGTGGATGGCCCACGGCAACAATATATTTTTTTCCTTTTGTAATTTTGTTTTCTTTTTGTAATTTTTGTATGGCTGGTGCTGGGGGGGGGGGGGAGTGATGTGGCTGCTCGCTATACGACATGGTCGAGTTCGGTCACCTTCCTGCGAGTTGGGATTAGGGTTGCCAGATGGTATCCAAAGGGAGGACATGTCCTTCTTTTCCATGTTTTGTCCTCCCGTCCTCCCTTACCTACTGTAAGTCCTCTTTTTTGCTAAACATCGGGCGGGACTGGCGGGAGGCGAAAAAAGGAGTAGAGATTGCCGATGTTAAGCTACACGATCAATTTTGTAACTTGATTTCATTTCTTAAATCAAAATCAGATGAAGATGAAGCATATTATGATTTGAAGTTGCACGAGCAGTGGATAATCTACTTCAAAAGTGTTAAAACATTGAATGTTTCTCAGAACTGCTCAAGATCTGCGAGTTTTATTTTTGTATAAGCGCATATAACGCAAATGTGGAAAGAGTTTTTTCACTGATTAATACTCAGTGGAGCAAAGAGAGGAATAGACTAAGTGTGCAGTCAGTTAAATCTTTAATTCTTACTCAATACAACTTAAAAAACATGACATGTGAAGATTTTTATAATTATTTGTTAAAAAACCAAGAATCTAGGAATACAAAAAATATAGGGTGTGTATAGGTTTGAACACCACATGAGGGAGGGTTAAAAAAGAGAACGTTATAGGGGGGTTGAAGGTTTTGGACCGCTTCCCAGCCTATGGAAATTCAGTTGAATTTTGAAGAGGATCTTTATTACTCGATTAATATAGGTGTATTTGTATGTACAGCGAAGTAGGTAAAGGATTCACTGGAACGAGCTAGGTCGAGTTCCTGAAGCTCACTGGCATCTGGGGACGATGCACTGGTTTATAAATGTGTTGCTTGAGCAACGCATAGCTGGGCTGGTGAGATCACGTTCTGGAAGATTCCGACGGGGTCGAGGTCTTCCTTTGTGTTCGATGTTTGATGCGTAGTTGCGTAGCTCCTTGGAATTTCCCGTGTACTCCGTGATTGCGTATCTGGAGCGAGTCGAATCGCCTTTATGGGTAAGCTGGACGAAGGATTTCAGCCACGGCTAACTATCGTGTACGAGAAGAGGACGCAATGATGTCATTTGTACAGATTAGGTTCGATGAGGGAAATAGGTGATATCACAAGTCGTGCTATATCTCTACAACGTGTTAACTGCTAACTGCTAACTGCTCCTACTGTTCAGAGTTCGAGTGTGTGATGGTCGGTGTTCGTGGCGTTACTACCCACGAAAGTTGGTATCTCCGAACCCGATCGAAACCGTTCCGTTGCGACCGTTGCCGAATGCCGAATGCCGAGTGATCGAGCTGATCGTCTCTGATCCGCACCCGCCCTCATCCAGCCCATCTGCTGTCAGCTGACGACGACACCGGCTCCGGACACGAGGACATCGTCGTACCTCTACAGACGACAGACGACAGACGACAGACGATACTTTTTCAATTTCTATTTTCAATATGGCGACGCTCGCGCCGTTGTGCTTGTACACTAAAGATTTGTACAAAAGCCGAATGGCCGCGTCCACGCTAACTGGACAATGTTTCCACATCCTCTGTATACGGTGAGCATTTGATTGGATTTAAAAGTGTATACAATGACTAATTAGTCTGTATCACATACACAACTACGACTCAACTTCAATCCCCACTTTCCAGACCTCCACAGCAGCGGAGTGCAGACTTTGCCTCTGCTCTGCGATTCGTCTCCATCCGTGACGATCCTCATCCACGGCGTTTGGACCTACCGTCAGTTATACTTGACCCTTTGCCTTCAACTTTACTAACTCGTTAGTCCACACTATCTCACAATGCCTTTCTCATTTGTAGGTTAGGAAATGTGACCATTTGCCAGATATGATATGATATGTCTTTCGTGTGTCAACAATCTGTAATTGTCTTCTCGGAGTGATGACAATTTGGACGTCGAGCCGGAAGATTCTATATGGAAAGACGAGTCAGATGTTGATTTGCTACATTTCTAGTTCACCAAACAATGGCGTGGTAAGTAAATATGATACGATTCCAAACAAACTCAATGGTACATAAAAACACGTGTAAAATGATATCTAACCACACTGTAAAATTGTATATCGTTTTGCTTATTTTGTATGTAGATTTGCGGAGGGAAAATTACTTCGGACAACAATAACGACAACCTGAAATGTGAAGACGTAATGCAGGCGAAAAAAATCTGTATATATGTGACATTTCTTTAGTCATTTACAAGGTAAACGAATGTTAACGTTTAAAGTCAAACAAATGTAACATTCATTTGAAAAAAATTACCAAATGATACGTACGAAACACTACTCTGGAGAAAATCGTTCAAATGTGATGATTGTTTAAAATCTTACAATACAAAGTCTGTACTCGGTGAAACGGCACACAATTGTAACGTTTGTTTAAAATTATTCTCTCTAAAACATCACGCTATGAATCATACGAGATGCCAGTCTGAAGAAAAACCGTTGAAGTTTAATATATTTGTTTAAAATCTTTCAAATCATAATATTACCTCATTATACATACATATGTATATTCGTAGCATGCATTTGTGGCATTTGATTAAAATATTCAATGCAAAATCTTTCCTCGTTGCACACATGAGTGTTCATAGTGAGGTAGAGAACAAATGTAACATTTGTTTAAAATCATTCGCTCAAAAATATCTTACTTACAAGGCATTTGAAAACGAGATGTAACTTTTGTTCATGATTGTTTTCTCATGAACCTTTTGTGTGCGAGAATGTTCATATTGGGGTGAAGCCTCATAAGTGTGATATTTGTTATATATATATATAATTTCTTCAGAAAGTTTCCCTTGTACACTTTTATAAGGGGATAAAGCACAAATGTACACTGCAGATTGTACAAATCTTTTAGGAGGTAATAGAAAAGGTCATTACTTTTGTACTAATTCGTTACAGTTTTTAAGATAATTCATACTTTTTTTTTTACATATTGTTATTATTCACTGATAGCACTATAATTTACGGTGCCATCTTATTTATTTTTTTTGTTGTTGTTTTCTGTTACTCTGGTTTGTATTTATTCCATGATATACATTAACACGTATCTAGAAATGTCGGAAACTTTAACGAAGTCACGTTGAATTGACACAAAAAGGGTGTCTCTCATGGCAAACTTCAAGTTTTCAAACAATTTTCCAAATTACTTTTAAAAAGTTTGGTTTTTGCGCTTTCAATTGATGCGTCACTTATAAATATTACGCCAATTTTTAGAACTCTCTTGCACGAACGTACCCGCAGGACAAATCCCTTGTTATGTCCTGACGGACTGGCGATACAAAAAAACGATATTTGATTCACGAGCAGATCGATACGAACAAACCAGATAAACACTTATTTTTTCTTAATAAAATATCACTTTGTTTATAGATTGGTAAGATATATTTTAGATTAAACGTACACTCTCATAGTCTCGGAGAAATTCGGAGACTCGGTGTAACGTTGGTGTCGATCAGGGTAATCTGATTTGTTTCAATTCGATCGTCGTCTTTTATCTGTATACGATTCGTCGTAATGACTTCCGTATGCGGTCAGCTTTGCTCTAAATAAGATATGTAAGCTTTTTTTATGTTATCAAGGACTTGGAGGTTATTAAATCACTCTCTTCTTAAAGTTATTAGGAAATTTGCGGTCCAGACTACTGGGGTTTTGTCGTTCTTCTTAGAATCTTTTCGGACGTCATTCATCAGCCTTTGGTTCTCCGTCGCGTGGAGAATGAATTTCCTGTAGAAATTGACCATGGCTAGAAATCTCCTAAAGTCCTGGACTGTTTGAGGTTTGGGGTAGCTTCTAATGGCTGCTACCTTTTCCGGGGACGGTTTGATTCCGTCTTTCGTGACATGATGGCCTAGGAATTTCACCTCCGCCTTGCCTAGCTCGCATTTGCTAAACATAGAAATATAACATAAGTATTAAACTACGTAATTTAATACGGTAAGTATTAAACTACGGTGTTAAACATAGAAATTGTAGAAATTAGTGTGTTGACGGTGGAGCTTGCACGCCAGATGAATGAGCTTCTTCCATAATTAGAAAATATATTAGGCACGTAAAGGAGCTCATTCTATTTGGCATACCCAACGATAGTCTGCTCAATAATTGAGGACAGTCGATCGAGCCGTTAAGGATGTTCAAAATTGTTGAGATGTCGGCTATTTCCCTTCTTTTGACAAGTGGAAGCAGATGCTGACACCTACAAGCATCTTCATAGGATGTATAGGATAATCCGAAACGGCTGCCGATGTACCTCAAGAATCTCTTCTGGTTTTATAGTAATCCTCATGTTTTGGGTCCCATATCGTTGGATTACTTTGATATAATTCAATTAATTGCAAACAAACATCTTCTGTCCACGTTTCCACGATGCTCGAACGAAACGTCTGTCACTCGACACTTCCACGAGCGCGATGCGAATCCCTTTGTGTTCGTCAAAAAACCGACAATAAGCGGAGCACGAGCTGAACGCACCTTTAGAATTGATTTTAACTCCGTACACCCGGAGGCCGGGGCGGCAGCGCTTGGAACTGGAACACATCGGCTGGCCGCTGTGTTTCGAAGACGCGATCTGTGACCGCCGTCAGCTCTTTCATGTTGGTTCCTTCACTTCCTTTTACTGTCCTTGATGGCACCCTTGAGTGCCTTCCGCGCATTTCGATACAGTTCATCCACCGCCGGGGTGTGCCCCTCTTCTCAGGGCGAGGCAAATCTTACTGTACGAGTCTGCCAACTCGTTCATTGTCTTGCCTTCAACTATCGGATAAGGACCGCCGCTGGGAGCTTCCACCTCCTTTGTCGGTGACCGTCCTAATCGCGAGCTTCTTTGAAAGGCAAATTTTTCTTTGTCCATTTTTGGTCCCACGAGAATCTAGGGAAAAAAGGGGTTCATCCGATCAGAGCCCCGCATAATCGGATAAGCCTGGATACTCCACAGGGTCGGCTGGTACTCTGGAGGCTCGTTTGCGACCGTACTGTTTAACGTCTCTACGGCCACGCATTTGTTGGCACGATTGCATCCACCGTAGATAGAGACGTGCTCCTTGTCCGGGACCACTACGTCGCCGTAGCAGTTGACTACTAGAGTCGTTCCCCAATCTGCAACCCGGGGACCCGTGCGGTCGTATGGAGCACCACTTAAAAAAATAGGCCAAAATACTTTTT
This sequence comes from Arctopsyche grandis, assembly GCF_051622035.1. Lineage (NCBI taxonomy): Eukaryota > Metazoa > Arthropoda > Insecta > Trichoptera > Hydropsychidae > Arctopsyche > Arctopsyche grandis. The sequence continues at coordinate 819,959 of NC_135357.1, forward strand.
AAGAAAACTGGAATATCTCAAGCACGTGAAACTACTGCCAGTTGCAAGGTACCGTAACGTTACGGCGAGTTTCTCTCTCGATGTTATGGCCAGTCTCATTTTCATATCTTTTTTTGTTATAAAACCAATATTAGCAACGAACGAATCTTCACTTAAAAAGATTCTGGTAATCGTTCATGTTATCGCCTAGAACCATTTTTTTTGACAGAATTTTGTCGTCAGACAGTTGCGGTTTGTCTCTTTCAGACCATACGTCTGCATCGTCCTCATCTGAAGACGAATCACTGGTTTCTCACACACAAATCTAATACCCTCAACGCTTTGTTGATGTGGCGTTGGAACGTTTGGGCGGCGTTTTTCGGTCCGAACATCATCCGACAAAATTTTAATAGTCTTGTCGAGGTCGGTGTATCGGGGGTGTTGAAATTGTAGAGCGTGTGTTGTTAATTTGCCCGTGTTACACCGAGTGGGGTCGCTTATGTCAGACTCACCGAACCCGCGCGTAAAGGCCGGTGTGGCAACACCCAAGACCGTTGGTTCGGCAGTCTCCACAGTACTCGCCCTCGGTAAGGTTGCAGCAATGGTTGCCGTACAGCATCTGTCCTGAGGAATACTGCCGGACATGTGTTTAATTCCTTGTGGATGAATGTGGCTCTTGGTGCAACCGGTCTCAAGGAGTGCATTTTCTCCCGTAGCTGTCGGAGCAGTTCCGGTTGGTCATTGTGGTTGTTTCTTCCGGTAAAAAACTCGCCCGGGAGTCGTATACCCTCTCCGTATACGAGTTCGGCGCTTGTGGCCTTCAAGTCTTCCTTGTATGCTGCTCGCAAACCCAGTAACACGATGGGCAATGCTCTTGTCCAGTCCCCCGTTGCGCGGCGTCTGATTGCTGTTTTCTGTGCTCGGTGCCATCGTCCTCTTCATTGCATATCAGGGCTAGCTGTATGTTGTGTGGCAGTTTCTGCAGTCACAGATCTTTGATGGTCGCCTCTCTGCATCCGGGTTCCGCCAGCGACTTGATTTTCGTAAGCAGGTCCGAAGAGTTGAGAGTTGCTCGAGTAATAGAACACTAGGCAATTCCCGACTCTTTTTTTTTTGCAGTCGTGCAGTTTATTCCTAAGCTCCCTCAAATTGGAGGCGTCATATAAAATCGCTTTCTCGGAAGACTTACCAGAGATTCCGTCGATAACGTTGCCCACGAGGTCGCGATTTTCGATCGAACCAATGCAGGTAATCTGCATCCGGACAGGTATTCGATGATTGGTTCACCTGACATCTTCTGAGACTTGCGCAATCTCCTATGGATCGACGCACCACTCTCCTTCTGGGAGAACTCCTACAGCGATCCACTTTAGGGCTTCAATCAATAATTGATACCTATGTCCGTACTTTTCGACCGTTCCTTATATTAGCCGCTTTACGAACAGCAGCTTTTCAATGCTGCTTTCTGAACGGCAGCTTTTCTATTGATAAGACAGCATATTTATATCTTTTGCACATTTTGTGAGCACTATGTTTCTTGTGAATTATTGAAATTAAGTGGGAATTAAACCACTTTGCAACAACACAAATAAACGGTCTCAAAAATACGAAATCGACTCTCATCCATAGAGTCTCATCTCCTACCAGAAGGAGTTTCAAAGTTCTTCACGTCGTCCTTTTCTGTCCCGACGATGTACTATCCACGAAGAGTCAAAGAATTCAGAATCAAAAATGGATGGCGTTAACCATGTTTCGGTTAGCGTGCCACCATATCATCAGAAACGGAAGGCGAAGAATGTGAATAATTTGATGGTTCTCCATATACCATATTAACCAACAATGCTTGTATATTTTTACGAGATTCATAGTTTTTTTTGCCCGATAATTTTTTTAATAATGGTGTCAAACTTAATAAAAAATTTTTATTTTAATCGTCCTCTGTGGATAATATTTCCAACAGCCTAGTCTCGGTTGAATTCCTGTGACGTTTCCGTGGGACTGGATGTCGTCTTGTGACGACAAAATTCGTCATAAATAATAATAAATCGTCAAAAATATTATAAAGTGTGTTATACAAAAATTCAACGGCATCACCAGTATTCATGAGGTACATTTGGCGCCAGTCCATTGAACGTACCTCATTATAAACCAATTCAGAATCAACGCGAGCAAAATTCCATCGTGATGAAGGAACCACAACAGATGAACGAGCTGAAACAGGTCTCACAGAAGATAAAAACTGAAGCTCAATTTGTAATGCATCATGATATAGGTCCTCGGGGATGATCGCAGTTCCTTTTGGGCATAGGATCATCGTTGCTGACACATTGGATTCATTCACCAACATAATATCGAGCTTACTTCGACTAATGGGTGAACCAACCTGTTCTAGGTCGCAATAGGAAATTACAAAATTAAATTTATTGCGGACATGAATATTGGCACTAGGCAAATTGAAATCACCCATTATTAATAATATGTCACGTTCATTTATGAAATCACGTACATTCATCATATTCGCAAACAATAACTCATATACATCATCTTTCGCAGCGGACGGAATGTAAACAACACAAATAAAAACTCTCGCAAATACAAAATCAACTCTCACCCATAAGTCCTCGCCAGGAGTTTCGAAGTTCTTCAACCTGACAGACCGCAACCAGACACGAGGAGCAAATAAAACTCCCCCACCACATAGTTGCTCTCTGTCCCGACGATGCACTGTCCACGAAGAATCAAAAAATGATGGCGATAACCATGTTTCTGTTAACGCCACCATATCATCACCGATAGAATAAATGGCCGTATAAAACGCGGCCACCTTGGTCCTGAGACCGCGTACGTTTTGGTAGTACACTGTTAGTTTTCGATCTCTCAGTCTGGCGCGTGAGTCTTTTTGGAACAAGAAATGACTTTTTTTTTTAATGTTCAGTTGTGATGAAGGTTTTATGATCTGCTTCAGTGTAGTGTGAGTATTTGCTGGCCAATTTCTTGATTCGTGACGCGATGTCATCGTAGTCGCCTTTTCCGAAGTTGTGTTTTGACCAGTGATTGCGTGTTCGATTCGATTATTCGAGTTAACGCATTCGATTATTATCGAGTGAACAAGGCTGAGCCTTGTGCTCCCGATCTTTGTTGCGTGTGCCCAAATCGGGGCACCGCATACTGGTCGAAATCATTAATCTAACTGCCAAAGCCAAAATATATGGATTTGATAAAAAATAATGCATTTTTTTATTTTAATTTACATCTAATAACAATGCATCTAATTTATAAAAAAAAGCGGTCATTGTTTGCGCCCTAGAAAACTTCCTTGTAGGGTGCTCTCTATATCTTCTGAACTTTCTATTGCCTCTACCGAAAACGTCCCGATAGGCAAAACAGCAGATTCTATAATATCTGCTCCATGGATGAGCAGTTTATGTTATTACTAGAGGGCATATTGTACCATGGATATACAGGTCTATTAGCTACAGAAGGCGCGTGCACAGTACTCATACAAATGCATTTTTCATATACAGGCTGTTATTTATATATTTTATTTCAACCGATCGTGTAATGTTTTTAAGATCTATGATATAATTTGGGTGGCATATTTATTTAATATTTGAATACGTACCAAGAATAAAATGATAAATAGCATTTTTTTAAATTATAAGTAAAACAAACGTACGTATGCAAAAATTAATACGAATTAAAAAATGAGAAAAAATATAGGATATAAATTATATTAAACAGGAAATAAGTGATTTTAAAAGTGTTCGAATTTTGATAATAATGCAGTCCTTTTCATTATTATATATAGACATTCTTCTTTGTCGGCTAGTATTAAGTCCCGACCGTTACAAAGATAATAAAATAAATTCGCAAAGAAAGCGCTACACTTTGTTGTTTATTTGCTCACTTCAAATTTGTTTACTGTTGGGTGCCTAGACCATCAAAATATTTTTTCATTATTTTGCATAGAATTGTTTGTCGGCTTCAGAATTTTGTAGCCAAGTCAGAACTTGTCATAAATAATAATAAAATAAACTTACAAAAAAAATATTGCGGCGATCTTTGGATAATGCCGCAGTACATTTACACCCAGAAAGTCTACCCGAACCGGAAGTGTTTCTAATCTAAATAAATACATTGTTCATTTTATAATCTTATTTTTGAATTTCAATTTCAAACTTTTCTATTATAAGACTTTACTTTTACTACTCTACTACTAAACGTACTTCTAGTTTTACTAACCTTTTCTGATTTTCTTTAATTCGTTACTTCTTTGCTCGTTTTGGATAGTCTTCTGTTTCTATACAATGTCGTATCATAATTCTTCTACGCCACTTAATTCTCCATCACTTGAAGAATCCATATATTCACTATCAGAATATTCTACTTTTATAATGTCAGTGAAATTGTCCGTTAAAATATCGAGTTTTGGTTCCAGTTCAATAAATTTTTCTTCATGTTTTTTCACATGTCTCCAAACGTCTCTGAATGTATCAATAGTGATTGACTCTGCTTCTTTCCTAAACAGCTCTTCAACGACCTTTAAGTCAAACATGACATTTTTTGAAGCTACTTTACCCTTAATAATGCCCCACAGTAATTCTATAGGGTTTAGTTCTGGGTGGTAGGGTGGTAGGCGTAGTACGTTATGTCTTCCAAGATTTCAAGATTTTATCAAGTACAAACTCTTGATGATTTTGTTTATTGTTTTTTATTATTTCATATAAAACAGGCTTTGTGCATTTTTCTGGATAAGGTATATTAAATTTTCTTAACCAAGCTAGCATGTCAGCTTTTCTGGAATTAGATGTGGGCATAGGTTCTGACATGACATTATGGTACGACGCATTATCAATAACAATTACAGATTGGGGTTGTAAATTTGGAACAAGCTTTTCTTTAATCCATTTTTGATAATTAATCGCGTTCATATTATTATGATAATCTCCGGTTTTAATTTTAGATGGATATATAAGTAACGCATTTGGAATAAATCCTTTTTCAGAACAGGCGTGAACTATTATTAGCATATTACCCTTATAAATCGGTACTCTGCAACCTTTGCTAGTTTCATCGGACCATGATTTTGGCATCGTATGTGAGCTATTTATATAGGATTCATCCGTGTAAACTATAGGGCGGCCTTGCAATCTATACTCTTCTAATTTGGAAAGATATATGGATCTCTTCAGTCGAATTACATTTTTTTCAATAAGTGTTTGTTTATTATTTTTCATCTTTCTCCATTTGAAACCTAGCCTACGAACGATAACTCTTAACGAAGAAATTGCACCTTTAAATTTTAAACTGTCTTTCAAAACTTCTAATAACTTTTGTAGCGTCGGAAATGTCTTATGAACTAGATGAAAATCGTAGATAGTTCGCCTGATGACCTCTTGATCAAAACTATCCACTGTAGTTATTTTTGATAACCTTACACGATTTTTGCCCGGTGTCCTTAAAACAACTCGCACAGTCGATGAAGATGTGGATGCTGCTGGATCTGATGACTCTGAAGATATAGGTTGTGTCGTTGATGGCTCCGATATTGAAGGTTGCGATGTTGGCGGTTTATTAGCCACCACAAATTGATTTCGTACTTCACAAACAATTCGCTGAACACTTCTTTTAGAAACACCAGTCGCTTCCGCAGTTGAAGCATATAAATTTTTCATAAAACTATTTCTTTCGTCACTTTCACTATTCACTATACGATGCATGAAATAGTTGAAAACATTATACACAATTTCGCGAGATTGTCCCGTTAGTGTTTTCCCAGATCCAATTTTATTACAAAGCATTTTATTATCATATATCCACTAATTCTAATGAACTAACTCCAATTAACCAATTAGCAAACAACATAAGAACGCGTTACGTCAGTTTGTGAGGGTTGATCGGTGACTGACCAGTGAAACTGGAAAAAATCATCCTGTAGTGCACACTTGATCACTGAGCAAAAATCACCGAGCAATACAAAAAATAATTGTTGTTTCTGTCATGCTCGGAAAGTGGGTGCGTATGAAAGGGACCAACTGATTGTCCTAGAAAACAGATACAAAAAATCTTATTCATATCTTCACGGATACAATATACGTGTTTGTATTGGTACGTGCCAGCTTTCGCTGCGCGAGCTATAGACCCGCGTACTTTTCTGCAGTCGCTTCCGTAGTTCAGCCACGGCTTCGTCCAGAGCCGCCAAGTCCAGCTTTCAAGCTCCCCAGCCAGGATAGGTTGATGTTGTGGGCCAGCGAGACATTCTTCTAACTCTTCACATTGTCTTTTAGGCAGATGAGTTGTCTCTTGAACTCTTCTATTGTTGAATTTAGGGAGAGGTAGCAACCAAAGTAATATAAAAACTTTATTATTTCAATTTTCTTAAAGACTAAATAATTTTAATAAGGAACAGTATTTTTTTATTTATTTATGACCATTTTACATAAAGAAAAAAACAAAAAACAATTACATAAATACAATAAAAAATAAATGACTACTATGTTTATGTGTGATGTTGTTTTATGATAATTTTTGAAGTCAAAACTTATCTTATTCATTCGTATACCCGTTGAATTTGATTTGATATTTTTGTAATATGGGTAAGAATTGTCGAACGTTTTTTGTTTGGTAATGGTTCCAACCCTTCTATGATTTGTATTTTGGGTGAATTGAAGCTAGTATTCTCGTGTATGTGGATAACAGGTGGCGATGTGTTTGACAAAGATGTGAGTGATAATGAATTATTCATTTCAGAATAATGCTAATTTTTCATTGATCAGTTGATGATGCTTTCTGTATTTAATTTTAATTCAGGATTCAATGTTTTTAAACTGTCACTATGATACATACACACATTGGATGGACATAAGTTTGGGGAGATTCAACTATGGGCCGAGATAGTATAGTGCATGCTTGGACAATCAGCTCGTTTTTTTTGTTCAGCCCATTCTTGGCTAGTTTCGGCATTGGACCTTCATCATTATTGTTACCTCGTACATATGTACCTGTGGCGTATGGTGGGTGTTAATACCGGGTATGCCGTAGGGCGTAGGGTATAAAATTATCAATTAACAAAAAATACTCGTTTTTCATTATAAAAATGTTTTATTAAAAGTTATTTATACATAAGTTCAATGCGACGTCATGAATTGTATTAATTCATGAACAGGTTTCCCTGAAAATTCAGAGCTAGAATATAGCACAATGAGTTCGTTTTTCAATCGAATACAATCAAACAGTGATCCATAAAAATCTTTTAATTTATTAATTAAAACATTTGGAAAATTCTCGGAAGACTTACCAGAGATTCCGTCGATAACGTTGCCCACGAGGTCGCGATTTTCGATCGAACCAATGCAGGTAATCTGCATCCGGACAGGTATTCGATGACTGGTTCACCTGACATCTTCTGAGACTTGCGCAATCTCCTATGGATCGACGCACCACTCTCCTTCTGGGAGAACTCCTCCAGCGATCCACTTTAGGGCTTCAATCAATAATTGATACCACCTATGTCCGTACTTTTCGGCCGTTCCTTATACTAGCCGCTTTACGAACAGCAGCTTTTCTATGCTGCTTTCTGAACGGCAGCTTTTCTATTGATAAGACAGGATATTTATATCTTTTGAACATTTTGTGAGCACTATGTTTCTTGTGAATTATTGAAATTAAGTGGGAATTAAACCACTTTGCAACAACACAAATAAACGGTCTCAAAAATACGAAATCGACTCATCCATAGAGTCTCATCTCCTACCAGAAGGAGTTTCAAAGTTCTTCACGTCGTCCTTTTCTGTCCCGACGATGTACTATCCATGAAGAGTCAAAGAATTCAGAATCAAAAAACGATGGCGTTAACCATGTTTCGGTTAGCGCGCCACCATATCATCAGAAACGGAAGGCGAAGAATGTGAATAATTTGATGGTTCTCCATATTAACCAACAATGCTTGTATATTTTTACGAGATTCATAGTTTTTTTTGCCCGATAATTTTTTTAATAACGGTGTCAAACTTAATAAAAAAAAAATATTTTAATCGTCCTCTGTGGATAATATTTCCAACAGCCTAGTCTCGGTTGAATTCCTGTGACGATTCCGTGGGACTGGATGTCGTCTTGTGACTGGGTATTGTGTTGTGGTTGGGTATTGTGTAGTGACTGTGTGTTGTGTGATGAATGGTGGTCCAACGGGATCCATTATGGACTCTTCCAGCTCGATTGGGATTTCAATTAAATCTACAGGGCTGTCATAATTCCCCATAGATTCCCTAAATTCCACATGTGGAATCAGGAATTCCATTTGAAAATGTAGGAGAACTATTATTTCTACTATTAACTATTACTAACAATTTCTCTAATATAGTGAATCTAGTTTCAATGCGATTAAACGCATCAAAACAAAGATCCGCGCCACATGCGACAACAATCGGCCATTGTATAGAAACGCAACAATACGTGCGCACCGTTCGAAATGCAACAACGAACTGATATTTATATCTTCTGAACTCTTTATTGCTGGCTTCTAGTGCTTCTTCCGAAAACATTCCGATAGGAAATATATTTCCAGGCTTTGCCTATCCGACCAAGCAGCTGTAATGTTCTTTATTCTATCTGCCAGTCGAATGTACTGCAAACGCCGTTTGCGCCCTAATATACCTGAATTCGATTCTTCGATGAGCTTCCGCTTGAAGACCTTGTAGGCATTTCATGTATTTCCATATATTTGGATTATGAGCTTAGGTCAAATGCAAAACTTTTCAAATGAAAGCCTTCGACCTCGTTGTCTTTTCCGGAATACTCCAACGTACAACTCCTCACGTTCCATAATATAATTGGAGCAACGCGCGGTTCGCGTCATACAACTGCTATGGGCTTCCCAATGTAATTTGTTTCGAAATAATTTAATAAGTACTCAGTTTTTTCCTTAATTTTTTATACTTTCAGATTTTGAAGTCATGACAGAGATGTCTGCAACAATAGGCAATATTATATGATTATTGCACCAAAACTGTTGTTATTGCTATATTCTATTAGGCCGAACGCATTCGATTATTATCGAGTGGACAAGGTTGAGCCTTGTGCTCCCGATCTTTATTGGGTCTGCCCAAATCGGGGCACCGCACACTGGTCGAAACCATTAATCTGACTGCAAAAGTCAAAATATATGGATTTGATAAAAAAAAATAATACATTTACTAAAGAATCCGAGGAAAATAAAAGGCTATTTAATGAATCGGTCGAACCGATACGAACACTTCGCCCCTAACAATTAAATTAATTAACAACGAAAATTTCATTTTAAAGATTCGAGCAGTTAAGTCGTGTCGGTGATACGACTTAACTGCAAACGGCGAGTATGTGCTAACTTAATCGCTGCAGAATTGTCAGGAGCAACGGCAGTATTTCTGGTATACTGATTGATTTTCATTGCCAAGTTCGGGTGGTGATTCAATGGTCGGAATTCTAATTTTTCCATTGGCACAACATATGGACTCGTTTTCTGAAGCCCATCTTTTTGCATCGCAATATTGGCAAACGACGTCCATTCTTTCTATACTTAAAACAATACTCTCATAAGTTTCTAATGGCTCGTAAGTGAACCCTTTTCTTTTATATGATACCCAATTATTTAGTCTGTTTGTCGATTGCCAAATATTGCGTGCATTTCTACGTGAGACTCTTTCATCTTCATTCGTAATTCCAAACCGTGGAACTTGTCTCTATCTGATATTTTCCATGCGGCAATGGTGATGTTCTTCTGTTTCGGTCATTCTAGACTCGGCACTTGTCAAACGTAGATTTTCTAGTCTTTTTTTTCGCTGTTCGTCTGTTTCGGTCATTCGAGACTCGGCACTTGTCAAACAAGAAGAGAAATCCATGAACATTAGAATTTCTTTAAATCTATTCCAGCTCATAGTTTTTTTTTCTAATGGAGTTTCTATGAGTTTATTTGTTGACTAATCGTTTAAAGTTCCTTTATGAACTATACTCGTAATGATCACGAGTGTAAACCATTTTTTCAGCTCTTTTATTATCACGTCCACTCATTTGGCGGTACGTTTGATTATCTTATATTTATGGTGATTCTGAGCTCTATATTAATTCGTTTCTGGAGCAATTGTTTCAAATAAATCGTCTCCAATAAATAAATGATTATTGCACCAAAACTGTTGTTACAGCTATATTCTATTAGGCCAAACATCACGTCTGGTGGATCGGGAGTCTCACTCTTCAGTTGACCCACCTTATGCGCAGTTTCCCGGTCTTAATTAGTGCGTCAGCTGCATAACTGTCAAAAATATTATAAAGTGTGTTATACAAAAATTCAACGGCATCACCAGTATTCATGAGGTACATTTGGCGCCAGTCCATTGAACGTACCTCATTAGAAACCAATTCAGAGTCAACGCGAGCAAAATTCCATCGTGATGAAGGAACCACAACAGATGAACGAGCTGAAACAGGTCTCACAGAAGATAAAAACAGAAGCTCAATTTGTAATGCATCATGATATAGGTCCTCGGGGATGATCGCAGTTCCTTTTGGGCATAGGATCATCGTTGCTGACACATTGGATTCATTCACCAACATAATATCGAGCTTACTTCGACTAATGGGTGAACCAACCTGTACTAGGTCTCAATAGGAAATTACAAAATTAAATTTATTGCGGACATGAATATTGGCACTAGGCAAATTGAAATCACCCACTATTAATAATATGTCACGTTCATTTATGAAATCACGTACATTCATCATATTCGCAAACAATAACTCATACATCGTATTTCGCAGCGGGCGGAATGTAAACAACACAAATCAAAACTCTCGCAAATACAAAATCAACTCTCACCCATAAGTCCTCGCTAGAAGGAGTTTCGAAGTTCTTCAACCTGACAGACCGCAACCAGACACGAGAAGCAAATAAAACTCCCCCACCACATCGTTGCTCTCTGTCCCGACGATGCACTGTCCACGAAGACTCAGAAAATGATGGCGTTAACCATGTTTCAGTTAACGCCACCATATCATCACCGATAGAATAAATGGCCGTATTAAACACGGCCACCTTGGTCCTGAGACCGCGTACGTTTTGGTAGTACACTGTTAGTTTTCGATCTCTCAGTCTGGCGCGTGAGTCTTTTTGGAACAAGAAATGACTTTTTTTTTTAATGTTCACTTGTGATGTAAGAGTCGAAGGTTTTATGATCTGCTTCAGTGTAGTGTGAGTATTTGCTGGCCAATTTCTTGAATCGTGACGCGATGTCATCGTAGTCGCCTTTTCCGAAGTTGTGTTTTGACCAGTGATTGCGTGTTCGATTCGATTATTATCGAGTGAACAAGGCTGAGCCTTGTGCTCCCGATCTTTGTTACGTGTGCCCAAATCGGGGCACCGCATACTGGTCGAAATCATTAATCTAACTGCCAAAGCCAAAATATATGGATTTGATAAAAAATAATGCATTTTTTTATTTTAATTTACATCTAATAACAATGCATCTAATTTATAATAAAATCGGTCATTGTTTGCGCCCTAGAAAACTTCCTTGTAGGGTGCTCTCTATATCTTCTGAACTCTTTATTGCTGGCTTCTATTGCCTCTACCGAAAACGTCCCGATAGGCAAAACAGCAGATTCTATAATATCTGCTCCATGGATGAGCAGTTTATGTTATTACTAGAGGGCATATTGTACCATGGATATAGACCCGCGTACTTTTCTGCAGTCGCTTCCGTAGTTCAGCCACGGCTTCGTCCAGAGCCGCCAAGTCCAGATTTCAAGCTCCCCAGCCAGGATAGGTTGTTGTTGTGGGCCAGCGAGACATTCTTCTATCTCTTCACAATGTCTTTTAGGCAGATGAGTTGTCTCTTGAACTCTTTTATTGTTGAATTTAGGGAGAGGTAGCAACCAAAGTAATATAAAAACTTTATTATCTCAATTTTCTTAAAGACTAAATAATTTTAATAAGAAACAGTATTTTTTTATTTATTTATGACCATTTTACATAAAGAAAAAACCAAATTACAATTACATAAATACAATAAATAATTAATGATTACTATGTTTATGTGTGATGTTGTTTTATGATAATTTTTGAAGCCAACCCTTCTCTTATTCATTCGTATACCCGTTGAATTTTGTTTGATATTTTTGTAATATGTGTAAGAATTGTCGAACGTTTTTTAATGGTTCCAACCCTTCTATGATTTGTATTTTGGGTGAATTGAAGCTAGTATTCTCGTGTATGTGGATAACAGGTGGCGATGTGTTTGACAAAGATGTGAGTGATAATGAATTATTCATTTCAGAATAATGCAAATTTTTCATTGATCAGTTGATGATGCTTTCTGTATTTAATTTTAATTCAGGATTCAATGTTTTTAAACTGTCACTATGATACACACACACACACACACACACACACATTGGATGGACATAAGTTTGGGGAGATTCAACTATGGGCCGAGATAGTATAGTGCATGCTTGGACAATCAGCTCGTTTTTTTTGTTCAGCCCATTCTTGGCTAGTTTCGGCATTGGACCTTCATCATTATTGTTACCACGTACATACATATGTACCTGTGGCGTATGGTGGGTGTTAATACCGGGTATGCCGTAGGGCGTAGGGTATAAAATTATCAATTAACAAAAAATACTCGTTTTTCATTACAAAAATGTTTTATTAAAAGTTATTTATACATAAGTTCAATGCGACGTCATGAATTGTATTAATTCATGAACAGGTTTCCCTGAAAATTCAGAGCTAGAATATAGCACAATGAGTTCGTTTTTCAATCGAATACAATCAAACAGTGATCCATAAAAATCTTTTAATTTATTAATTAAAACATTTGGAAAATTCTCGGAAGACTTACCAGAGATTCCGTCGATAACGTTGCCCACGAGGTCGCGATTTTCGATCGAACCAATGCAGGTAATCTGCATCCGGACAGGTATTCGATGACTGGTTCACCTGACATCTTCTGAGACTTGCGCAATCTTCTATGGATCGACGCACCACTCTCCTTCTGGGAGAACTCCTCCAGCGATCCACTTTAGGGCTTCAATCAATAATTGATACCACCTATGTCCGTACTTTTCGGCCGTTCCTTATACTAGCCGCTTTACGAACAGCAGCTTTTCTATGCTGCTTTCTGAACGGCAGCTTTTCTATTGATAAGACAGGATATTTATATCTTTTGAACATTTTGTGAGCACTATGTTTCTTGTGAATTATTGAAATTAAGTGGGAATTAAACCACTTTGCAACAACACAAATAAACGGTCTCAAAAATACGAAATCGACTCTCATCCATAGAGTCTCATCTCCTACCAGAAGGAGTTTCAAAGTTCTTCATGTCGTCCTTTTCTGTCCCGGCGATGTACTATCCACGAAGAGTCAAAGAATTCAGAATCAAAAAACGATGGCGTTAACCATGTTTCAGTTAGCGCGCCACCATATCATCAGAAACGGAAGGCGAAGAATGTGAATAATTTGATGGTTCTCCATATACCATATTAACCAACAATGCTTGTTCTCCATATACCATATTAACCAACAAAGGGTGTCTCTCATGGCAAACTTCAAGTTTTCAAACAATTTTCCAAATTACTTTTAAAAAGTTTGGTTTTTGCGCTTTTAATTGATGCGTCACTTATAAATATTACGCCAATTTTTAGAACTCTCTTGCACGAACGTACCCGCAGGACAAATCCCTTGTTATGTCCTGACGGACTGGCGATACAAAAAAACGATATTTGATTCACGAGCAGATCGATACGAACAAACCGGATAAACACTTATGTTTTCTTAATAAAATATCACTTTGTTTATAGATTGGTAAGATTTATTTAAGTTTAAACGTACACTCTCGTAGTCTCGGAGAAATTCGGAGACTCGGTGTAACGTTGGTGTCGATCAGGGTAATCTGATTTGTTTCAATTCGATCGTCGTCTTTTATCTGTATACGATTCGTCGTAATGACTTCCGTATGCGGTCAGCTTTGCTCTAAATAAGATATGTAAGCTTTTTTTATGTTATCAAGGACTTGGAGGTTATTAAATCACTCTCTTCTTAAAGTTATTAGGAAATTTGCGGTCCAGACTACTGGGGTTTTGTCGTTCTTCTTAGAATCTTTTCGGACGTCATTCATCAGCCTTTGGTTCTCCGTCGCGTGGAGAATGAATTTCCTGTAGAAATTGACCATGGCTAGAAATCTCCTAAAGTCCTGGACTGTTTGAGGTTTGGGGTAGCTTCTAATGGCTGCTACCTTTTCCGGGGACGGTTTGATTCCGTCTTTCGTGACATGATGGCCTAGGAATTTCTCCTCCGCCTTGCCTAGCTCGCATTTGCTAAACATAGAAATATAACATAAGTATTAAACTACGTAATTTAATACGGTAAGTATTAAACTACGGTAGTAAACATAGAAATTGTAGAAATTAGTGTGTTGACCGTGGAGCTTGCACGCCAGATGAATGAGCTTCTTCCATAATTAGAAAATATATTAGGCACGTAAAGGAGCTCATTCTATTTGGCATACCCAACGATAGTCTGCTCAATAATTGAGGACAGTCGATCGAGCCGTTAAGGATGTTCAAAATTGTTGAGATGTCGGCTATTTCCCTTCTTTTGACAAGTGGAAGCAGATGCTGACACCTACAAGCATCTTCATAGGATGTATAGGATAATCCGAAACGGCTGCCGATGTACCTCAAGAATCTCTTCTGGTTTTATAGTAATCCTCATGTTTTGGGTCCCATATCGTTGGATTACTTTGATATAATTCAATTAATTGCAAACAAACATCTTCTGTCCACGTTTCCATGATGCTCGAACGAAACGTCTGTCACTCGACACTTCCACGAGCGCGATGCGAATCCCTTTGTGTTCGTCAAAAAACCGACAATAAGCGGAGCACGAGCTGAACGCACCTTTAGAATTGATTTTAACTCCGTACACCCGGAGGCCGGGGCGGCAGCGCTTGGGACTGGAACACATCTTATGAGGTCCGAGGTTACGTCTTGCCTTACGAAGTTGTCGATCGTTATCTCTTTGATATGATAAGCGATTGGATAACCTGAATGCGATAGTCTTGCATTGATTGCGTGAGAGATCGAAAGACCTCAACGTCGTATTGAAACGGTAGGTTACGCCGGTTATTACGGTTGTTGATCGATCCGACTGGAATGTTTCCAGCGTCTCGTGGCGCGAGGCAATACCAATTAAGGTGAGAGCCAGCAAATGCTTCTTTGCGTAGTTGGAAACTAAAAGCAGTTGCAATTCCGAACGCGGAAGTTGATTCCGCATTAAGTGCTGTGGGAGTAGCCTCACAGTCGATGTTGCGTACATCTTCGTCATTGACAAGTGAAGGTCGAAGGATAATAGTTTGAGCTACTGATCCTGCTTCTGATTGGCTGAAAATGTCAGCGTCTGTGACTTTAAAAGTCTTTATCTTGGAAATGGTGTTTGACACTATCTTTAACAGTGTCACATTAAACCCAGTATTGAGCGGAGCGTTTGGGAAATTGTTCGCATCAATTCTCGTTCCGTCAAGTTGTGCTAGTGCTTCAGCACGTGGTCTTCGCAATCCTCTGTAGAACAGGAGGTTTGCAGATGGAAGTGAGTCGGCTGGTACCATTGGGTACACAGGTTGTGGGAATGGGTTTACCTCATTAAAGGTGGCCATTATCTGGAGCATTGGGATGCCCAGACAGGGGACCTCCTCATAGAGGTTGTGATTGTCGACTACTATTCGGCCGAAAGTGGCTGGTAGTCCGGCTATCACGGTGGTGGGTAGCGGGGGAAAGCTCGGATAGAGTGTTTGCCCTGCCACTGTCTTAGTTTTACCTAAGGCGTTGAAGTATAACCGCAGCGGTTCGGGAACCGCTAAAGGCATACCTTCGTACTTAGATTGCAAGTCTTGTTCGACTTGAATTAAGTCTTGCTGAAACTTTACTTTCAGCGATGTGATCCTAAGCCATAAGAGTGCCGTAGCGTAATAGGTGAACATTTCATAAGTCAGCTCTTTTGCTAGGTTTGGCTCATCGATCTTCATTTCTCGGTATGTCATATTGACAATCTCCGGAAATGCAGCGAGGGAGGGTGTGAAAGTCACATTTATGTCTGCCTCCTTAACTACCTGGTTCCTCTGGAACGCAGATGTCTCGAGGGCAGTTGGCTTTTCCACGATCTCGTCTCGTGTGGGGGGTGGCCCCCGTTGCGCCATTCCTCCTCTTGGGATGGTTTTTGGAAGTGGCGGTTTCGACTGCCTACTGCCGGATGACTGAGGTCGTACGTCTGATCTAGAAGATTGGATCGCACGAGGGTTCTTGCGGTTCTCAGGTCTACCTTGGTAAATACCTGGTTGCCGTTCGGATGGTGTTACGTATCCGTTTTCAGCCATTGGTGTATTGTAAGCGGTTTGTCGAATGTGTGGTGGTGTGGTGGTTGGTGGTGGTGTTACTTGGCGCGTAAGTCGTGTTGACTTGGGTTGTCCAGTAAACAAGTTCCGAACCTCGGACCTCATAAAATAGTCGTTCTTGTCGTGATCGTGTACAGACGTTGATTACGTGTGTGGCGATTTGGGCAACGAAATTGTAACAATTAAAAAATTAAAAATAAATTTGTAATATATAATTATGTGTACGTTCTAAGTGTATAATAATGGCATCAGAACGCATAAGTGAACGTTGCCTTCGCGTCCACATGACTCTCAAAAAATCTGTCGAGCACGTGTTGCCTTCATGTGAAACCAAACGTCTGATGGTCGGCTGTCGGCTGATTTGCAGATTCGCCATCAATTTGTTGATGCGATCGTCGTGGCTGTCCGAGAACGCCCCTATCAGCCTTCTTTTGTATCGATTTCCTTTCGCCTGCTCCAAAAGGATGTCTCGTATCAGTGGGAGGAACTTGTCGTCGAGGAGTCCCACGACCGTGGCGAATTTCGCACGGAAACTGTGTTTCGAGTCGTACGAACCACAGCTCGAGCGCTTCGTCCCAGAGGGGTGGACATCCTTGCCACTTCTATCTCTGCTCCTTTTTTTTCCACCACCGACACTATTTCGTTTGGGACTCCATTCGGACCCGGAGCTTTCCGGAGCCCGCTCCAGTTCGCCTTTTTGGAACAGCGGGCACTCTTCGCCATCAATTAGGACGTTGAGAGCTCGCGTTCGCTCCAGGTGTTCCGGAAAGAGCCCATCGACCACAGTTTTCAGATTCTCCGGGTCGTCGAGATAGGGATCGGCCGACCGACTGCGCAGTTTCTGTCGCACTATTTTGTACGGCAGTCCCCACGGATCGATGTCTACTATCTCACATATGTAGCTCCCGCCAGCACTTCCTTTTACTGTCCTTGATGGCACCCTTGAGTGCCTTCCGCGCATTTCGATACAGTTCATCCACCGCCGGGGTGTGCCCCTCTTCTCAGGGCGAGGCAACCCTTACTGTACGAGTCTGCCAACTCGTTCATTGTCTTGCCTTCAACTATCGGAAAAAGACCGCCGCTGGGAGCTTCCATCTCCTTTGTCGGTGACCGTCCTAATCGCGAGCTTCTTTGAAAGGCAAATTTTTCTTTGTCCATTTTTAGTCCCACGAGAATCTAGGGAAAAAAGGGGTTCATCCGATCAGAGCCCCGCATAATCGGATAAGCCTGGATACTCCACAGGGTCGGCAGGGTCGTCTGGAGGCTCGTTTGCGACCGTACTGTTTAACGTCTCTACGGCCACGCATTTGTTGGCACGATTGCATCCACCGTAGATAGAGACGTGCTCCTTGTCCGGGACCACCACGTCGCCGTAGCAGTTGACTACTAGAGTCGTTCCCCAATCTGCAACCCGGGGACCCGTGCGGTCGTATGGAGCACCACTTAAAAAAATATTGGTGTATAATTTGTATATAAAATAATAATTTTATATACAAATTATACAAGAGGCCAAAATACTTTTTAAGAAAACTGGAATTTCTCAAGCACGTGAAACTACTGCCAGTTGCAAGGTACCGTAACGTTACGGCGAGTTTCTCTCTCGATGTTATGGCCAGTCTCATTTTCGTATCTTTTTTTGTTATAAAACCAATATTAGCAACGAACGAATCTTCACTTAAAAAGATTCTGGTAATCGTTCATGTTATCGCCTAGAACCATTTTTTTGACAGAATTTTGTCGTCAGACAGTTGCGGTTTGTCTCTTTCAGACCATACGTCTGCATCGTCCTCACTGGTTTCTCACACACAAATCTAATACCCTCAACGCTTGTTGATGTGGCGTTGGAACGTTTGGGCGGCGTTTTTCGGTCCGAACATCATCCGACAAAATTTTAATAGTCTTGTCGAGGTCGGTGTATCGGGGGTGTTGAAATTACACCGTTACACCGAGTGGGGTCACTTATGTCAGACTCACCGAACCCGCGCGTAAAGGCCGGTGTGGCAACACCCAAGACCGTTGGTTCGGCAAGCCTCCACTTGAGACTTGCGAAATCTCCTATGGATCGACACACCGCTCTCCTTCTGGGAGAACTCCTCCAGCGATCCACTTTAGGGCTTCAATGAATAATTGATACCTATGTCCGTACTTTTCGGCCGTTCCTTATACTAGCCGCTTTCCGAACAGCAGCTTTTCTATGCTGCTTTCTGAACGGCAGCTTTTCTATTGATAAGACAGGATCTTTATATCTTTTGCACATTTTGTGAGCACTATGTTTCTTGTGAATTATTGAAATTAAGTGGAAATTAAACCACTTTGCAACAACACAAATAAACAGTCTCAAAAATACGAAATCGACTCTCATCCATAGAGTCTCATCTCCTACCAGAAGGAGTTTCAAAGTTCTTCACGTCGTCCTTTTCTGTCCCGACGATGTACTATCCATGAAGAGTCAAAGATTTCAGAATCAAAAAACGATGGCGTTAACCATGTTTCGGTTAGCGCGCCACCATATCATCAGAAACGGAAGGCGAAGAATGTGAATAATTTGATGGTTCTCCATATACCATATTAACCAACAATGCTTGTATATTTTTACGAGCTTCATAGTTTTTTTTGCCCGATAATTTTTTTAATAATGGTGTCAAACTTAAAAATTTTTTTTATTTTAATCGTCCTCTGTGGATAATATTTCCAACAGCCTAGTCTCGGTTGAATTCCTGTGACGATTCCGTGGGACTGGCTGTCGTCTTGTGACTGGGTGTTGTGTTTTGGTTGGGTATTGTTTAGTGACTGCGTGTTGTGTGATGAATGGTGGTCCAACGGGATCCATTATGGACTCTTCCAGCTCGATTGGGATTTCAATTAAATCTACAGGGCTGTCATAATTCCCTGTAGATTCCTTGAATTCCACATGTGAAAGCAGGAATTCCATTTGAAAATGTAGGAGAACTATTATTTCTACTATTAACTATTACTAACAATTTCTCTAATATAGTGAATCTAGTTTCAATGCGATTAAACGCATCAAAACAAAGATCCGCGCCACATGCGACAACAATCGGCCATTGTATAGAAACGCAACAATACGTGCGCACCGTTCGAAATGCAACAACGAACTGATATTTATATCTTCTGAACTCTTTATTGCTGGCCTCTAGTGCTTCTTCCGAAAACATTCCGATAGGAAATATATTTCCAGGCTTTGCCTATCCGACCAAGCAGATGTTATGTTCTTTATTCTATCTGCCAGTCGAATGTACTGCAAACGCCGTTTGCGCCCTAATATACCTGAATTCGATTCTTCGATGAGCTTCCGCTTGAAGACCTTGTAGGCATTTCATGTATTTCCATATATTTGGATTATGAGCTTAGGTCAAATGCAAAACTTTTCAAATGAAAGCCTTCGACCTCGTTGTCTTTTCCGGAATACTCCAACGTACAACTCCTCACGTTCCATAATATAATTGGAGCAACGCGCGGTTCGCGTCATACAACTGCTATGGGCTTCCCAATGTAATTTGTTTCGAAATAATTTAATAAGTACTCAGTTTTTTCCTTAATTTTTTATACTTTCAGATTATGAAGTCATGACAGAGATGTCTGCAACAATAGGCAATATTATATGATTATTGCACCAAAACTGTTGTTATAGCTATATTCTATTAGGCCGAACGCATTCGATTATTATCGAGTGGACAAGGTTGAGCCTTGTGCTCCCGATCTTTATTGGGTCTGCCCAAATCGGGGCACCGCACACTGGTCGAAACCATCAATCTGACTGCAAAAGTCAAAATATATGGATTTGATAAAAAAAAATAATAGATTTACTAACGAATCCGAGGAAAATAAAAGGCTATTTAATAAATCGGTCGAACCGATACGAACACTTCGCCCCTAACAATTAAATTAATTAACAACGACAATTTCATTTTAAAGATTCGAGCAGTTAAGTCGTGTCGGTGATACGACTTAACTGCAAACGGCGAGTAAGTGCTAACTTAATCGCTGCAGAATTGTCAGGAGCAACGGCAGTATTTCTGGTATACTGATTGATTTTCATTGCCAATCATCGATGATTTGAGTGGTTTGGGTGGTGATTCAATGGTCGGAATTCTAATTTTTCCATTGGCACAACATATGGACTCGTTTTCTAATTATTTAGTCTGTTTGTCGGACCCAATTATTTAGTCTGTTTGTCGATTGCCAAATATTGCGTGCATTTCTACGTGAGACTCTTTCATCTTCATTCGTAATTCCAAACTTGTCTCTATCTGATATTTTCCATGCGGCAATGGTGATGTTCTTCTGTTTCGGTCATTCTAGACTCGGCACTTGTCAAATGTAGATTTTCTAGTCTTTTTTTTCGCTGTTCGTCTGTTTCGGTCATTCGAGACTCGGCACTTGTCAAACAAGAAGAGAAATCCATGAACATTAGAATTTCTTTAAATCTATTCCAGCTCATAGTTTCTTTTTCTAATGGGAGTTTCTATGAGTTTATTTGTTGACCAATCGTTTAAAGTTCCTTTATGAACTATACTCGTAATGATCACGAGTGTAAACCATTTTTTCAGCTCTTTTATTATCACGTCCACTCATTTGGCGGTACGTTTGATTATCTTATATTTATGGTGATTCTGAGCTCTATATTAATTCGTTTCTGGAGCAATTGTTTCAAATAATCCAAGTTCCAAATCGACCTTATACGTCTTTCCGACTTGTGCTTCACTCGGTACTTCATAAACATCATCATCCATTTTGACAATCACGTCCTTATTTAAATACTTTGCTTTTTTAATCTCAAATTGCAAATGTAGATTGCTCATATCTATTCTGCCGTGAGCAAAATCTAGATATTTATTTATATAGTATGTCTCCATGTCCGTGCAAATTGATTCAATTAAAGATATAGCATTGTAAGATTTATATCTCTGTAAAATAATGTCTTTAAATATTCTAACTGTCACCTCAGAATAGTTATTTGTTTGGTTTCCACGTGTTCTGTAATCACGAAAAGCTTTAAAAATTTTCCCTATATATTTGTACAGACGCCAGAGGTCTTCAACTCGAGAGACACCTGAAGTCGGTTTTGTAAGATAGCTCGTGGTATGCGTGGGCGGGGCTGGTTTCCTCAAGGTGCCTTCCTTCGTCGTCGGTGGTCTGGTCTCTGCTGATGTCGGCTGCTCTGCTCTGTCCCTTTCTCCTTCGTAGTGTGCGTGGGATGCGTGATGTGGAAAAAAGGGAGGAAATTGTAAACCAATGAAAACAGGGCGTAAATCTGTTTATGTATTGCGACTGTATTTTGTATAAGTTTTACAGAGATCAAGCAGGGGGGAAAGGGGGGGAGTAAACAAAGAAACCACGCGTGCCTTTTGAGGTTAGCCACGCGTAGCTCAGTTGTCTGTCTTCTGTACGAAGACAGACCAGGCTTCCTCTGGAGCTGGTCTTTAAGTATCGTCGACCATCACCAGTGGCCGAGCTGGCGATTTCGGTGGCGAGGAGCTAACTGCGTGTTTATGCCGAAGCCGTTGGCGCGCAACTGTCAGTGGCCAGCACAAAAATATATCGGCCAACTTGTGGGTTGTAAGGCCACGAAAGCCGACCATCAGACGTAGTCTGAACAATATTCATCATTTTTTTCATTACAAAGAAGGTGGAAACATTCTAATTTGGAAAGTGAAGAAAATCTACATTCGACTTGTGCGATTATGCTATCAATTATTTCGAAATATAATTGACGAAATGAAGTTTTATCTTCTACTTTTGAATAATTTCTTAATCTTTGTGGCCTACGATCATGATCATCATTTTTTTAATTTAAATAATAATGCCATAACATATACACTGTATAGATTACAGACCTCGAGCTTGCGCCCGAGTACCATCAATGAGGAATGTTGCGGTACTGCCGAGACACTATCACAAGGTCCACTAGTCGCTACTCTGCTGTCTGTTTCAATTGTTGCGTTCCTCCTTTCACGGTAGTCCGTTGGGCCATCCCACTTCGATATTGTACCAATATGAAGACTGTTTCTTCATATCTTCGCAAATGCTGCAGTGTGGGTCGTTTTTACAAGGCCCTGTTTTATGGCCTTTCTTGACAATGCTTGTTGCATTTTATGCTTCGATTGTGTATGGTGGTCCATTCAACCGCAATGTGCTCAAATCTCGATCCATCTGATACCGAGTTTCCAGACCGTAGTGTTTGAGGCGGTGCATATGATGATCGTGATGTGTTTTTCGTGTTCTTCTTTGTTGGCTGATGCCACCAGGATGTCGTCGATGCAGGCGAATCAGAATTCCAATTCTCCCACGACTTTGTGCATGAATCTCTGGAAGGATTGAGCTGCGTTGCAGAGGCCAAATTGCATGGCGGTAAATTCGAAAAGACCGAAAGGGGTGATGATGGCCGTCTTCGGTATGCCCTCTGGTGTAACAGGATAGGCTTTTATCAAGTCAATTGTGCTAAAGATTTTTGCGCTATGTAGTTTATGTGCGCAATCTTGAATTTGAGTAATGGGGTATCGGTCAGGTGTTGTCTGTGTGTTCAGACGTCTGTAGTCGCCACATGGGTGCCAATCACCATTGGTTTTGCGGACCATGTGTAGTGGGCTTTCCTAGTTGCTCTTTGATGGTCTGCAAATTCCGCTCTCTATAAGACTTCTGAATTCCTTTTTGTGGTTTGGAGTACACTGGGCGTCCCGATGTTTCTATGTAGTGTTGGGTTTTGTGGGATGCAGTTTTTATTTCCAGCTGTGGAGTTGTAACAAATGGAAATTGGGTGAGAATATGATGGTATTCGTGGGTGCTGGCTATTGTTGAGAGTCCCGAGTGAAGGTATGGTCATGGTGTGTCCTTTTGTAGTTAATCCTATTACACCATCGACGAGACATTTCTTGTTGAGGTCGACGAGTAGGTTGTGGTGGCTCAGAAAGTCGGCTCTGAGGATGGCACGGTCGACATCGGCTACGATGAACTCCCATTTGAAGTTGCTGCGTAGTCCGAGGTCGAGGTTTATGTTTTTATGATTGTCCCGTTAGCGGCGTGTAACTGAGTGCTGGTGTGGTTGGGTTTTTTTTTTTTTTTTTTTTGAAGATTGTTGGTAATGCTGAAATATCTGAGCCAGTATCGATGAGGTAATTTTGTTCTGTCGATCGATCCCAAATGATTAGTCGGCATTTATTTGGTACTGGGCGCTCTGAGAGTCGCCGCTCTTGTTTTCCGTGTTTTGGAATGTGCAGGGCGCTTTGCAATTTTGTGCTTGGTTTCCGAATTTATTATGGATTATAATAACAAGTTGGGCCGTGTGTCGAAGATCGACCCCTCGTGTCGTGAATCGACTTCCTGGGTGGGTGTGCACGGATCCGGTTTGGCTGCGGCTTCGGTTGTAGTTCGGGTTTTGTTGTTGGCTGGGGTTTCTAGTTTTTAGTTGATGAATTTCTCTGGCTAGGTCGATCAGGAGTCGTTGTTGCGATTTTATTTGGCTTGCCATTTCGAGCAGCAGAGGATCTGGCGTTGTTGAGTGTGGAAGTGTCTGCTGGTTTACTGCGTTTTCCTTGATGTTGTGATAGACCTCCGTCAGTTGATCTGCGGTGAGGGCGAGTTGTTGTAAAGTTGGGTATAAGGAACAGTATTTTTTTTTTATTTATTTATGACCATTTTACATGAAGATAAAAACAAATTACAATTACATAAATACAATAAAAAATAAATGATTACTACGTTTATGTGTGATGTTGTTTTATGATAATTTTTGAAGTCAAAACTCATCTTATTCATTCGTATACCCGTTGGATTGTATTTAATATTTTTAGGAATATGGATAAGAATTGGCGGACGTTTGGTAATGGTTCCAACCCTTCTAGGATTTGATAAAAAATAATGCATTTTTTTTTATTTAATTTACATCTAATAACAATGCATCTAATTTATAATAAAATCGGTCATTGTTTGCGCCCTAGAAAACTTCCTTGTAGGGTGCTCTCTATATCTTCTGAACTTTCTATTGCTTCTACCGAAAACGTCCCGATAGGCAAAACAGCAGATTCTATAATATCTGCTCCATGGATGAGCAGTTAATGTTATTACTAGAGGGCATATTGTACCATGGATATAGACCCACGTACTTTTCTGCAGTCGCTTCCATAGTTCAGCCACGGCTTCGTCCAGAGCCGCCAAGTCCAGCTTTCAAGCTCCCCAGCCAGGATAGGTTGTTGTTGTGGGCCAGCGAGACATTCTTCTATCTCTTCACATTGTCTTTTAGGCAGATGAGTTGTCTCTTGAACTCTTCTATTGTTGAATTTAGGGAGAGGTAGCAACCAAAGTAATATAAAAACTTTATTATTTCAATTTTCTTAAAGACTAAATAATTTTAATAAGGAACAGTATTTTTTTATTTATTTATGACCATTTTACATGAAGATAAAAACAAATTACAATTACATAAATACAATAAAAAATAAATGATTACTACGTTTATGTGTGATGTTGTTTTATGATAATTTTTGAAGTCAAAACTCATCATATTCATTCGTATACCCGTTGGATTGTATTTAATATTTTTAGGAATATGGATAAGAATTGGCGGACGTTTGGTAATGGTTCCAACCCTTCTATGATTTGTATTTTGGGTGAATTGAAGCTAGTATTCTCGTGTATGTGGATAACAGGTGGCGATGTGTTTGACAAAGATGTGAGTGATATTGAATTATTCATTTCAGAATAATGCTAATTTTTCATTGATCAGTTGATGATGCTTTCTGTATTTAATTTTAATTCAGGATTCAATGTTTTTAAACTGTCACTATGATATACACACACACACACACATTGGATGGACATAAGTTTGGGGAGATTCAACTATGGGCCGAGATAGTATAGTGCATGCCAGGACAAGCAGCTCGTTTTTTTTGTTCAGCCCATTCTTGGCTAGTTTCGGCATTGGACCTTCATCATTATTGTTACCACGTACATACATATGTACCAGTGGCGTACGGTGGGTGTTAATGCTGTGTATGCCGTAGGGCGTACGGTATAAAATTATCAATTAACAAAAAATACTCGTTTTTCATTACAAAAATGTTTTATTAAAAGTTATTTATACATAAGTTCAATGCGACGTTTCTGAGACATACATTTTTCACGTCTATCACGTCTGCATAGAATGTGTCTTTCTGATTGTATACTCGGAGAAGTACCACGAAAGATAGTTAGTGGCAGTATTTGAATGAGTATCTAAAACAGAATCATATTCTCAAAGAGCATTTAGATGTTCAATGTGGAATTACCTCTGTTTATGGAATTACAAGATTCGTCGTGATCTCGCAAGGACAGCTCTTGTCTTCCTAGATAGATTATTGCGTTAATAATTCGTTTTGAAACATCTCTATATTTATTTTACTTGTTCATTATTTCGGCTTTACGTTGACTGTCAATTAATACTTCGATTCGTTGTTTGCCAAACATTTTTTAGAAAAAAAGAAATGATTGAACGTGTGCCTATATATATAGATAAAGTAATAATATATAGAACAAAAAGCAAAAGCAAAAAATAAGATACAAAATTACAAAGAAAAAAAACAACCTTTCAACACAATCATAAAAAAACAGTAAAGTGATAAAATAGTAGTGGATAAATGAACATTTAAATCTAATATATAACAGACTTTATATTTTTGGTTCGTAAATCCGCAACGTCATCGAACAAATTAATATACAAATAAAATTAATAAAATGTTTACTATTAGATTGGCCATTGACATATGAGCAGTTCATATTACAAATACCGAGCGAAGCCGGGTAAAAACACTCGTAAGTAATAAATAGAAAGATAATTTCATTAACATTTTTCACAAAATCCAAACTGAAATGAACCTTCTATTACCTCCTAAAATATCTGCAATGGACTCTGTTTATTATTATTTTTAATTAAACATGATTTTTTTAAAAAGTAAGAACTTGATTAAAAAAAAAACAATAGTTTTTGTTCTTCCATTTTGTGAATGTCATCTTTTTACTTATGTTTCTATATTTATTCTACTTTTTTTTTTGTTATATTGTCTGACATTGAAAAGTTTCGATGATATCTTCACTTTTATTATATTCTTATGTTATCTTCATTTTCATTATTGTTGATGTGTTAAATTATGTTACCTGTATTATTGATAAATAAATATATGTAAAAAAAAAACTTGAATCGAAAATAATTTTATTAATTATACATAAATACAGTGTTTCATATTCATAAATAAAAATAAATACATGTATTTCCAAAAATACACACAATAAAAAATATGTTTTTAATTTAGGATTTTTCCCTTCGTCCTTCGTCTATTGTCGCAAGTATTAATTCCACATTTTTCATTATTTCTTTTTAGTACAGCTGAAACGTTGTACGCTTCAACACAAATAAATAAAAATCTAATAATAATAATATAAAAATATATGGCAAACACAAAAAAAATACAAGTCGAAAAATGGCTTAGGCCATAATTATTTACAAGTGTGTTTATTTTTTTATAATTACAACGAATAATTATGCAATATTTAACTGTGGTTTTTTATTATTATTTTACAAACGAAATATTACTTTTAAAGCTGTTTTTTTTTTAGTCTTAAAACTATATTAAATTTTATTTTGTCTTTTTTTTGTTAAATATTCTTATATTTTCAAAAAAACAAAACAATAGAAAATCAATCCATATGCGTAAATGCGTTTTCTAAATCATCGAGAAGGCGAAACGGTTTTTATTAAATTTAAACATCGAAAAGGCACATTTTGCATATCAATTTCATTTTAAATACAAAATTTTAAACAGTCTACGCACGACTACAACAACAACAAAAAAATCGACACTCTTCAGAGGCCAATTCCGCAAAGAGAATCCGCCATATCGTTGGATCCTTTTTGCACAACTGCGTCCTAACAAATGTTTCTACGCAAGTGACGATTTACATTTACGCATATGGATCGGTCATCCGCCACAACTAGTGAATAGTTTCTAAGCGAAAAAATAATATGTACATACTACGGTTAACTCTGTGAGGCAGAAACGTCGACGTCACGGCTTCAAAACTGATATGTAAAAATAAGGATATGAGATCATCGCATAACTCCTTAGGATTTATTATTAAGAGAGGCACACGTGGATGTTTTTATGTAAGATCGCCGAGGACTTGTATCGAAGGTTCAACGATCGAATTCATTCTTCTTACAGATACGGAAGGCAATGGGAGAGCATCCTTCCCCGAATGTTTGAATAGACACCGAACAAAGCATAAGAGCACGATCGGTCGATTTAGTGCCAACATCGACGTAACGAGTGCTGTAAGTGCACAGTGATTTGTATAGACTCAATATTCGATTGGATGCTTTGAGTCCGTCTAGACTGGGCCTGCTATTCACTCTTAACAACTGTCGTATAAAATCAACGACTTCTCGTATACTAAAAGTGGGACTCAATTTTTAGCTGACTGCTGCTATTATACCTATCTGTGATTAGTACCGTCACGTTTAACATGTGCAGTTGAGTCACAATCAGCTGGTGCTTTGAGCCCCTCGTCTACCATTTCATATAACATGTCATATTGAAGATCAACTGCCACTGTCGATGTGCTGAAAAGATCCCGCTTCCTAGTGGTAAAAGACTAGGTTTGGTGTGGCTTAGACTTCGAGTCCACTCCTATCTTCGCTAATGTCCGAGTCTATGAATTCTAAATTGCTCGGTGGGAATACCCGTGCTAGGCCACGTTCCTCAGTCGTCGTTCGCACCTGGACGGGCTCCAGATTCAGATGAGAACCTTCGCTGCCGCGGACGGATGAATTGTTTCGATCTAACGCTAGTTTATTACTATTGCTACTCTCTATTATTACAGACTCGTTGCCGTTGAGTTGGTCTTCGACGCTGTTCACTTTGCAGTCGACGTTGCTCGACGACGTTGACGGCTCCTCGGAATTGGACTCGTCCTTGTTGCGAGGCGTCGTCTCTTCCACCTTACCCTCGGTGGGAAACTCCATGTTGCCGTTGTCGTCACACTGCTCGAAGACAGTGGCAGAGTGGGTCGAATTGATGTCGTCGTTCGTGCCTTCCGTAGTGTTCGTATCGACGACGTCCACAGAAATACAGTTGCCGTTCTGATCCGATGCGTTTAGATCGGCACGAGACGCTATGAGATTCTCTCGGCTGACGTACGGAGGCGGTGGATCTGGAGCGAACTGTGAATACGGAGGTGGGAAGCTCTGCGCCGGCAACAACCTCAAGTCCCTCGAGATTACAAAGCCTCGTTGGCAGCCGGTGTCGGCGAAGGGATTCCCGCACACGTCCAATCGGCGATCTTCGCTCAAGAAACACGTCAGGGCGTGCGGTTGCCGATCTCCGAACGCGCTCTCTGGCACGTCTGGTGTGTCGGGCCTGCGTCGGTGCCGATTCGGACCGCTCAGCACTTGATTGCTGCCGCCGACAAACCGACCGGACCGATCTGGTTGGCTTCGAAACCGGTCTTTGAGCCGACTCCAAATGGTGCGGTTCTGGTTGCTGCCCTCCGTCGGCGAAATGAACGACTGGCATTCCCAAGTGTGGTTGTTGCCGTCCCGATTTATGTCTACATTGTATGGAGCGTTCAAGCCGAAGCGGTCAAGGATCCGGTCGAGGGCGTTGGCGTGCCGTAACCGTCTGCTGTCGGGAAGTCCTCGCAGGGCGTTTATATCGGGACTGCCTCCAATGCGTTCTCCGTAGAAGTGACTGTTGAATTCGACGGTGCCTAAATTGAGCGGATTGTTCGGGATCGGCGCTGGGGACCGGCACGAGCTGTCCGAATCGGTGACGTAATCCAACGAAGTGATTTCGAAGTTCTGCTGAGGCACTGGTCTGTATCGAGTGTTGAAAATGGCGTTGGCTATTAGACCCATGCCGAAGTCGTTGGGCCGACGCGCCGGCGAGTTGTTTGCCGTCTGCGGTTCGTCGACAGGCGGAACTTCAGCCGGCTGGTGGTTCGCGTACTCGGAGTAGGACGGAGGGTTCATGATTTCGTAGTTGGACTCGGCGTCGCCGTACCGGACGAGCGAATATTGGCAGTCTTGGGCCGGAGTACCGGCCGAGTAGTTGGTGGAAATGTGGCGCTCCGATATGACCGGTGAGGCCATGCCCATGTGGAAGTCCAGCACTTGACCGGTGGCGATGCGTTTGAGGCGCACTTTGCATATCGCTGATATGAAGAGAGACACCGTCACCACGAGCAGTATGAGGAATGCTGAAATATATAATACATAAAGATAAAAGTATAGAATTTAATCACATACATATGCAGAAACTTGTTGATATTAGCAATTGGCAAATATACCAGGTATTCCTCATATCTTATTTTATACTACACAGTCTAGTAATATAGCACAACCTATACTATCCCGAATCAAGGTCGATGATCTCATCTATTTCTCTATAAAACAAAAGCCACACGATTGCAACATCGCGAGCAACCTTGCTTGAAATATTTTCGTTCACACAAGGACAAAGACACAATTCGACTCGCTCTACATAAAAAACCTTGAGCCCATAGAACCCCCCCCACCGAGTTTAAATATTTTGAGTTCGATTAAATGTAGTGAATCCACTGTTTTCAGGTCAAGAATGCTAGGTATATTTTGGGAACAATTTTATAAAATAAATATGCATTTAAAAATTATTTTGTACATTAAAAGTTTCTGTACGTTACAAAAAAATTGTGTGCATTTCTAAATGACGGATACAGATTGCATTAAAAAGTTTGCTTTGATCATTGAAAAAAATATTTGCTACTTAAAAAGTGGATTAAAATGACGGATGAACTGTATCGGCAACGTTGCGAATACCAAAATACGAACCGACAACGACCAACGCTTCTCTTTACTAGATTCCTTATTTTTTACTCTTCGGCTTGCGACCTTCGACACCTACGACCTTGGCTTCGACTCTACGACCTGACATCATCATTCATATTCATACGTAATACGTAAACACTTTTGACAGTTGACAGTTGTCAATAGTGGAAGACTAGAACGTTGCCACTTTTTTAAGTATCTATGCTAATGCTAAAATATATTTTTCGAATGATCGTTTCATGTTTTTTAATGGTCACTTTATAATGCCAAAATATTTTATACGATGTACAATACGACATTGTATCTTAAAAAAAATGTTTGTGCATTAAACAAAGTATTTTTCTCAATGTACAGTTAAATCATACCCGTATATTTTCCAGTGCAAAAAATAAATATTTTAAGCATTGCGTGAACGAATCACTTACCACACACTTTATAAAGCGTGGCGTGCAAGATGACAGGATCGTTTGGATTTTTTCTTAGTCCGCCACCTGTCTTTTCGAACGGAAAATCTAAAATGAAAAACTCAATTACA
This sequence comes from Arctopsyche grandis, assembly GCF_051622035.1. Classification (NCBI taxonomy): domain Eukaryota; kingdom Metazoa; phylum Arthropoda; class Insecta; order Trichoptera; family Hydropsychidae; genus Arctopsyche; species Arctopsyche grandis. The sequence continues at coordinate 850,746 of NC_135357.1, forward strand.
TTAATATACGTATATAAATATAAATATCTTAAACATATTAGTTAAAAAAATAATGGGAGTCACCTTCGATCATATGTTCCGCACAGCAAGGATGCGGAGTGCATCCTTTTCGACCGTTACAACACCAATTCCTCGGAATACAACGTCCATCACCACAATGCAGCTTGTCTAATGAAATAAAGGAGCATTCAATAAGTAAACTACACATAATACTCGATGATAGGTATTATTAAATTATATTTGATACAATAAACCTAGGCAAGGATCGGTCGTTCCACACGTCTCCGGAGACTCGTCCCTGGCCGGCAGAGGACAATCGGATCTTCCGTCGCACAGGAAGCTGTACGGCACGCATCTCACGCGCATCTTATCCAAAGGCTCGTCGCCGCACGAAAACATCTTCGTGCCACAAAAAGGTGGCGCGTCCAACAATGCTACAACACAATCATAAGGAATAATTTAAAAATGTATTAAACGTGTATATATGTACATATATTAAGCCGTCAGAAATCAAAAATAATAAGATTGAGCGTTTCCGGTAGGCTTTGGAACCTCCTCCAGATGTTATTTTATTTTTAAATAGTTTAAATAAATAATTAATGCACCATCCTGGACAATTAATTACAAACAATGCACCATTTTATTACTACATAAATCACTGCATTTCCAGAAGCTGAAGAACACGAAATAATTAATCCATTAATTAATAATTAATCTATGGATTTTAGATTTTGTACATAATTTTTCCAAATTATACACACAATAAATACAGAAGATTTGTGACAACAGAAAAAATGATTTTTTTTGCCAATTTTGAGGAACCGCTTCAACAATGATCAGATAAAATTGGCAAACTCTGATCTGAAGGAACGATCGATTTAGAGCATAGATATAGAATTGCCTAGATAAGCCTTTACATACACTTTTGGTCGGATATGTTGTAGCCACCAACTGAGAGGTGCGGGGGGTTTAACTAGCAGGGAAGTGGTGAAAAAAAAGGTCGACGCAGCGGTCGTCAGTGGACAGCAACCAGTTTATGTACATAAGTACATGCACTGAAGTTTTATTTTATTTATAACTTTATTTTATTGGACACTCCGCGTGACAGTAAACCAAACTAATAAAGCCATATTAAGAAAAAAATATTTAGCTATACACACTATATTAAACTACAAATGTATGTTACTATAATAAAACCATCATTAACTATTACAATATTTAAATATTAGTAACGTCCACAAGGATCAATTTTAAAGCTGACACTTTAATATTTAGTTCATTGTTTGTAGTTTTAAACTTAATGTCGATTTCTGAATTTCCTTCAGTGCCAACAAGATATACGCGTGCATTTAGAGACATCTGTGGCAGAGGTTGTCGACCGCTGTTCAATCACTGCATACAACACTACATACATCGCGCTGATATTTCATTATATTGTTACGGATTAAGCGAATAGAATCCCAGAGACTATGTGACCGTTCAAGGGTTATCTGTTAACGGATTAACTAAGTGCTTGCACTTAGACCAACGGATATCTGTTATCGGATTAACTAAGTGCTTGCACTTACTTCCAGGATTATATCTGGACTCTATGTGCATTTAGGCTAAACAATGACCGTTATTAGTCCTTTCTCAGAATCGGTACGGGGAGACCCAATGTCGTGGAAATGCATATCCGAATACGTGACTATACAACAGGTAAACAGATTAGACGTCCAGAGAGATCTACCCTTTATAAGGCGGTACGTAGGCGATATCATGTCATTCTGGACTGAGCACTGCCAGTGCGTGTATCTCCTCAATCATCAATAAATGCTGTGAAACGACTGTTGGCCTTTTACTTGGATCCTCCACCCACCCCTACGCAACAATATGTCAAAATACTACTATAATTGAAGACATTATATATTAATTCTTACTTATGATATGTGATGCCGTCCGCCTTTTTATGTTTTCTTGAGTAATTGTAACACAATTTCACTGAATACGTTGGCATTTTCGAACAACGTCAATCGACCTTCCGACTTTGAAGCTAACTAGCTACTGAGAGAGAGTGTGCATGCACTGTACTTTTTTTTGTGTGTGCATGCACCAACAGGGTGATCGGCTTAGAGCGTCAGGGCGTATCTATGTATTCTATATCTATGATTTGGAGTCACAAATACCCCCAAATCTAACCAAGCAGTATGGCGGATCGAACCCACTGATCACTCGGTGCTTAACAAACATACACGCTACCATTGAGCCAAACTGCTGGCGGTAATAAATATATGTAAATATACGTACAACTAGGTTTCACGGCGACGTTAGTGTGAGCTATGAATCTGTGGTGATTCGAAGCTATGCAAGTGTATTGGCCGGCGTCGCCCGACTGCAAGAATTCCATAGTCAGATGCAGAGTGTTTCCTTCCGTCCAAATGATGCGACTTCTGCACGCGTGAGAAAAATATTTAAAACAACGCACACTATAAATGTATATAAATATGTATCTGCAACCTGTTACCTGTTTGAATCGTGCAGCGGAAACAACCAGTTGAGCTCCAGGTTGTTGATCGGCAGTGAGACATTGTTGGAGTCGACGAGCATACACGACAGTGTAAGGTTATCGTCGATTTTCTTGACGATGAGGCTGTTGCGTTCATTTTGGTCGACGGACGATAGTAATAATTCCGCAGACGAATATTGTTCTATGACGGCCTCCGAAAAGTCTGAAAATATTTTATTTTTACATAGATATACACCGGGAAGGCCTAAAAGGTAAACCCCAATGTGCCTTCCTAGACAATTAATTACAAACATTGCAGCATTTATTTTCGATTAACTAATGAATCAATCCATAGAAACATCTGTAGATATTTGTGACGTAGCGGGTAAGATGGTATTTGCCAATTTGATGGAGGAACCGTTTCAACAATGAAATCAGATACATTGACAAACTCTGGTAGGAAACAATCGACTTGGAACCACAAATACCCAAGTTTGACCAGCAGCATTGAAGAATTGGAACGAAGTCGAACCCAGTAACCTCTCGGTGCTTTACTGCTGGTTTTATATACGTATGTATATTATAGTTATAATGTCTGAAAACACTGTTCGACAAATGACGACTTTTAAAATGTTTCAGAGACGGGATATAACTTTTTTATAGATATAGGCCCAGTAAACACGAATCTGGTAATAAAAAGTGTTGATTGGCTCGAGATTCGGAGATATATGTGTTTTTTTTTTTGAATCGCGCGATTTTTCTATATCTTGATGTTGTTCGGTTGATTTCTCAAAATCTGTTAATTTTCTGTTCAAAATGAATATTGGAATCTACAGTCGGGTATTTTATCTTTCATTTGTAGTATTTTTCAGCTTTCAAATCTCTCTAAGTGGTCGTCCAGTTTAAATCAAAAGTCAAAATTACGTTTTTTCACTTGGGATTTTTTCCCACTGTTAATACTATATTATATTGAGTATTTTCTATTGAAACATGTTTATTAGGATAGTGTTCTGACCACACAATTTTTTATTTTCGTTTAAAAGGGTTAACTGGAAGTGTGATGAACTTTAAATCGGCAAAATTGCGACCAAAAAACTCGTACTAGTGTTTACTCGTATTTACACGAATCTGAAATGAATTAATAGGGATAATATATTAAATTATTTTATATGAGAATTAAATAAAATTCCACTTAGAAAAATCATATTTCGACTATTCTTGTGGATTAATAACAAAAATTCTATTGATAACTGGCTTACCTCGATAAAATAAACGAATTTTTGTTTATTCATGCCATTTTTACCGAATAATCGAGAGAGTACTGAATGTATAATATTATTCGAAACGACTGTCAGAATATATGTACATACATAGAGGTTGGATATGAAAATGAATTCGCTCTATTTAAAAATCAAAAGCTATGTCGAATGTTATACATTAGTAAGGGAAAAATGTTCTTGTAGTAGTCCTAGAACAGTAGAAGGATCTTGAAAATGTCTCGGAGACAGAAGAGTCAATGGGTTGTGTGTGTGTATGTATATTGAGGGTAGGTGGAAACGCAGTTGATATACGTATGGTTTGGTGGAAGTGAAGGGAGTGTGTTGGGGGCTCACCCGAGTAGGGGCGCAGCGCCCAGCAGAGGGGTGGCAGTAGAAGTAGAGTCGAGGCCAGGCCCCAGATGAGGGGCTCCAGCGAAGGCATGTTGGGGTCAGGAGTCGGGAGTCGGGAGTCGGGAGTCAGGAGTCGGATCCACTCCACTCCCCGCCCCCACTCTTCCCGATCTTCCCCGCTCACTCGCTCACTCGCTCACTCGCTCCCCACTCACTCACGTCACTGCTGAAGCAACTACTTTGACAGTCACGCGCGCCAACTGCCGCCAACTCTAAACCTCATTCCTACAACTGTCAAATTATACAAACATAACTACGACTCAGGGCTAGAGATGGCCGGGGGGAAAAAACCCCGGTTTATTCCCGGGAACTTTGGGCGACGGAAATTTTGGGAAAACTGAAAACAAAATGTATATCAATCAAATTTTCAAATCGACACATTTTTAGGGTAAACGGACTGCTAGTTATATGTGAACCGGTAACAGGATAACCGGTCGCTCTAGATCGGTCACACGTCGTCACCCGTCACACTAAAACTGGTCGCAAGAAAACTGGTCACACCCTCCTCTTTTAGGTGCAAGGTCTAAAACATGGAAGTTAACGTAATCATTAGAGGTAGGATAGCCAAGGGGCCGCTCATTGTTCCATTGTCGTAAATCCTTTGTAAAAAAGGTTCGGCAAACCTTGCAACAATGCATTTACAACATTTGTGTTCAGACTTGTAGAGATATAGCACGACTTGTGATATCACCTATTTCCCTCATCGAACCTAATCTGTACAAATGACATCATTGCGTCCTCTTCTCGTACACGAAAGTTAGCCGTGGCCGAAATACTTCGTCCAGCTTACCCATAAAGGCGATTCGACTCGCTCCAGATACGCAATCACGGAGTACACGGGAAATCCCAAGGAGCTACGCAACTACGCGTCAAACATCGAACACAAAGGAAGACCTCGACCCCGTCGGAATCTTCCAGAACGTGATCTCACCAGCCCAGCTACGCGTTGCTCAAGCAACACATTTATAAACCAGTGCATCGTCCCCAGATGCCAGTGAGCTTCAGGAACTTGACCTAGCTCGTTCCAGTGAATCCTTTACCTACTTCGCTGTACATACAAATACACTTGTATTAATCGAGTAATAAAGATCCTCTTTAAAATTCAACTGAATTTCCATAGGCCGGGAAACGGTCCAAAACCTTCAACCCCCCTATAGACTACTTGTCTGATGGTCGGTGTTCGAGCTAAAAGCCCTCATGGCCGTTGGTTGTTCTCTTACGGCTTCGGCCTTTGTTTTCCCTCTTTGCAACGACCATATGTCAGTCGCTCTAGATTCTCCCGTGGGTCCGGCGCCCGGTGATCCCGGCGCGGACCGCCAGATGTAGCGTTTCTCGTAAAAGCCGGCCTCGAACTAAGCCCCGAACTCTGGCCCCGTGATCCGCGAGTCTGAGTCTGATCACGGCGAGCGCTCATTGGCATCATAGAAGCCCTCCATAATAGAAGGAGTATGGCTTCTTCCATAGTCGTGCCTCACCGACTATGTCTACCGACTATACTCGAACACGGCGAGCTCTCAGACGCTCGTGAGACTCCGACCGAGAAGGTGTTGGCGTGGCTGGTCTACCCTTCCTGACCAGCCACAGCCACAGCCACAGCCTACTCAATCCACAGCCCCCGCCATAAAGGGGCAGAGGCGCCGAACAACTCCCGGCTCGGCCGTTCAACTCAATAAAAACGAGGTCATAACCGTTACTCTTTTTTCTAATTCCCTCACCCCGCACCGTTCTAGAGCAAGCTGATCGAGACGACGACACATACACAGCCACTGGTCATCCATACATATACATACAGCCCCTGCAGCTATCTTTCAGTCGGCTTTCGTGGCCTTACGACCCACGATTTGGCCGATGTTTTTGTGCTGGCCACCCTAACACGCAACGGCCAGCGAGTTGTTCGACAACGGTCGCCGCGTAAACATTGTTTTTTACGTGGCTCGCTCCTCGCCACCGAATCACCAGCTAGAAGCTGGTGATGTTTGACGATACTTGGAGACCAGCTCCAGTATCCGTCCGGTGTGCACCAGAGGAAGCCTGGTCTGTCTTCGTACCGAAGGCAGACAACTCAGCTACGCGTGGCTAACCTCAAAAGCACGCGTGGTTTCTTTGTTAACTCCCCCCCCCTTGTTTTCTCTGTTTGCTCTATGTAAATTCAACTTGCAAATATATTCATCATATACAGCTTTACGACCTGTTTTTGATTACATATAATTTCCCGCCACTCTCCCGTATCACACTCACACTTACGCACACGGTACGAGAGCAGAGCAGCCAGAAGCAGAGACCAGACCACCGACGACGAAGGAAGACACCGTGAGGAAACCAGCCCCGCCCATGCTTACCACGAGCTATCTCACAAAACCGACGCCGGTGGCGTCTCGATTGAGAACCCCTGGCGTCCGTACAATTTGAACAATACGCGGCACCTTCTGGGTCCGGGCTTTAGTCATCATCCAAATGAAGTTTTATATAGTGTAAGGCAGGGAAGGTATGTTGACCGTATCCCGGCCTAACGAAACACATGTTATGTAGTTTGAAAGAGGATCGTTTTATTTTAGTTCGATTTAGTCCGACTAGGTATGAACAGACCTTTATGGGGGTGGAACGAATGAGACGACAGGCTTGTTAATGCACGCTGATTTATTATGACGGCCGAAGACGAAGTGATGATAGTGATGATATTTGCAATATTCTCCATACCCAGTTCCTAAATTGCTAACCATAGGTTGCAATATGGGAACTGGATATGGAAATATCGGTTCGGTGATTACTGGTCACAAATTACTCGTCACAAAGTCACTAAAATCTCTATAACGGAACATCTGGCAGCCGAAAAGTCCATCATACTAACGAGAACTTGAGTGCCAAATATTGTGTATTCGCGATTTTCATGGCAAAAATTGTCTTTGTGACCACCCCAATGTGACGAATAGTCCAATTACCGGAAATATCGTGTGTGTGGACGGCGACACTCCGAACACGGCCGAGTTGGTCCCAACTCGCAGGATGGTAACCGAAACTCGACCATGTCGTAGAGCCGCCACAGCATCTTATATGGTGCATTTTTTAAAAATCGCATCCATTGAATTTTAAGCCAAGAGACAGATTCACCGGCGGTATTTTTGGTTTTTCTTGTAATTGATTCTTCTAAAGGGGGCTACAGACGCTCCGGAATTCCGGAGGTCTACCTTGAGGTGACCCATGTTGACGCGGACGGCGGCGTGTGTGGGAGGATTCGTCTTGAGGTCGATTCACTTTGAGGTCTCCTCAATCTGTATGCGCTATCTGATGATGACATAATGGTAATGAAATCAAATTCAGGATTGCTAATAGCACAGAGGAGAAAATAATGATGTAACAAGACGCGCGGCACACGTACAACTGACTTAAGGCGCTCTTCTTCTAAACTATTAAAAAAATACATATGTTGGTTATTATTGTTTTAAATAATTGAATAAAAAAAGGTAAGGTTAACAGGTACAATTTCCGATACGGGGCTCCAGTCTCCCCCCCTCTTCGCGGCCCTGCATACACGTCGGACGACCGAACCAGTACTACTGAACACAAAACACGCCAAAAATTTTAAGAATGTTATTTATTTTGTATATATATACCAGGAAAGCTTTACAGGTAACCACAATGCGCCTTCCTGGCCAATGACAAATATTGCAGCATTTTTTTTATTATATAAGTCGCTGAATTACGAGACACTGAAAAACTCGAAAATTAACGGGACATCTATGACTTGTACATAAATTGTATTTTATATTAATAAATCTCAAATAGTTTTTACCGGGAACCGTTTCAACAATGAAATCAGAGAAAATTGGCAAAATCTGATAGGAAACGAGCGACCTGGAGTCACAAATATCCACGTCTGATAAGCAGCACTACAGATAAATCTTTTCAATCGAGGTCAGGTCATGGGATCGAACCCGGCGCCTCTTGACGCTAAGCATGAAATACAAGGGGACCAAAATTACCTGTTTTGACGTAAAATTATTTACTATTTTTGTGACTTTAGCCCAGTATAAATACCCTATTTTTGTAACTTTACCCCAGTATGAATACCAATATGTTCACTAAGACTTTGTTACATAGTAAATTTTTTTGAACAAATTTCACATTTGTGTGACTTAATCACTTAACCCCAGTATGAATACCAATATGTTTACTAAGACTTTGTTTCGTAATAAACGATTTTGAACAAATGTCACATTTGTGTGGCTTTACCCCAGTATGAACACCCATATGTGTACTAACTTGTTGTTTCGTAGTAAATGTTTTTGAACAAATGTCACACTCGTGTGACTTTATCCCTGTATGAATAATCAAATGTGCACTTAGATTTTGTTTCAAAGTAAATGTTTTTGAACAAATGTCACATTTGTGTGGCTTTACCCCAGTATGAACACCCATATGTGTACTAACTTGTTGTTTCGTAGTAAATGTTTTTGAACAAATGTCACACTCGTGTGACTTTATCCCTGTATGAATAATCAAATGTGCACTTAGATTTTGTTTCATAGTAAATGTTTTTGAACAAATGTCACATTTGTGTGGCTTTACCCCAGTATGAATAACCATATGTGCACTAAGAGTTTTTTTCGTACTAAATGTTTTTGAACAAATGACACATTTGTGTGGCTTTACCCCAGTATGAACACCCATATGTGTACTAACTTGTTGTTTCGTAGTAAATGTTTTTGAACAAAAGTCACACTCGTGTGACTTTATCCCTGTATGAATAATCAAATGTGCACTTAGACTTTGTTTCATATTAAATGTTTTTGAACAAATGTCACATTTGTGTGGCTTTACCGCAGTATGAATAACCATATGTGCACTAAGATTTTGTTTCGTAAAAAACGATTTTGAACAAAGGTCACATTTGTGTGGCTTTACCCCAGTATGAATAACCATATGTGCACTTAGAGTTTTTTTCGTACTAAATGTTTTTGAACAAATGACACATTTGTGTGGCTTTACCCCAGTATGAAAACCCATATGTGCACTAAGATTTTGTTTCGTAATAAACGATTTTGAACAAATGTCACATTTGTGTGGCTTTACCCCAGTATGAACACCCATATGTGTACTAACTTGTTGTTTCGTAGTAAATGTTTTTGAACAAATGTCACACTCGTGTGACTTTATCCCTGTATGAATAATCAAATGTGCACTTAGATTTTGTTTCATAGTAAATGTTTTTGAACAAATGTCACATTTGTGTGGCTTTACCCCAGTATGAATAACCATATGTGCACTAAGAGTTTTTTTCGTACTAAATGTTTTTGAACAAATGACACATTTGTGTGGCTTTACCCCAGTATGAACACCCATATGTGTACTAACTTGTTGTTTCGTAGTAAATGTTTTTGAACAAAAGTCACACTCGTGTGACTTTATCCCTGTATGAATAATCAAATGTGCACTTAGACTTTGTTTCATAGTAAATGTTTTTGAACAAATGTCACATTTGTGTGGCTTTACCGCAGTATGAATAACCATATGTGCACTAAGATTTTGTTTCGTAATAAACGATTTTGAACAAAGATCACATTTGTGTGGCTTTACCCCAGTATGAATAACCATATGTGCACTAAGATTGTCTTTCCTAATAAATGTTTTTGAACAAATGACACATTTGTGTGGCTTTACCCCAGTATGAATACTCATGTGTATACGGAGTCTAGATTTTAAAAGGAATGATTTGAAACAAACATCACATCTGTGTGACTTTACCCCACTATGAACCCTTGTGTGTACACTTAGATTATGTTTACTGTTACAAGATTTTGAACAAATATGAATGTCACAATCATGCAGCTTTCTTCGAGAATCCGAGTTTTTCTGTGTCACAAGATTTTTTTGATCAGTTAACAATTTGTCTTGGATATCTATTTCACGGTCCAATTCAGAATGTGTAGAGCACATCTTATTTAATGCTTTTGGAGATGGTAATTCTTCCGCTAGAATTTCTCTATTGGTATCATTTATTGCTGCCATATGATCCTTCGAATTAATTTTTCTTCCGGGGGTCTAAAAATTAAACCGAATGATATTCAATTTAACATGTGTAACTTTTTTAAAGTGTGATTAGATGTTATTTTACATGTGAATTTATATTTTCGATCAACAGCATGTTTCGCTAAGAATACATCTAAAGAACTTGAATCCTATTTACTTACCTCGCTGGAGTCTGGTGAACTACAATTGTTGGATGGCCATTCAGCACCCAACTCATCTTCCCATATTAAATCTTCCAGCAAAACTTCCTCCGGCTTGATTTTCAAATACTCGTCTAATTCCACCCTCGACGTTGTGTCATTCCGAAAACAAGCGTTTCGAAAGCTTTCGAACAATTCCAGATTGTTGACACAAGAAAGGCATATCAAATCTGGCAGATGGTCTCCTTTCCTGACCTGCAAATAGGAGGGGTATTGGCGATTACGAGCAGTAGTGAATTATCAATAGCAGTGGTTCAAGTGTAACGTGACTGACCCGCAGCTGACAGCAGGTCCAAATGCGTTGCACCAAACGCGCTGCATGAGGGTCTTCATGGATGGAGACGAAGGACTCTGCTGGAGCAGAGCAGAGACAAAGTCTGCACTCCATCGCTACTTGGGAGGGAGAAGCACGAACTCCTGGAGAGTGGATAGACGCTTCCGACCTTTGCTCCTGACTTCTGCTTTTGCTTCTCTAATTGACTCAACCCTCAAAGACCCGGTACAATACGATAGTCAAACGTCAAAATAATATGGTTATATGTGTGAGTGGTCCCAACAATTGAGGTCGCTACAGGTCTGCCAATAGAGCGCTGCCGCGACTAAAATGTACCTAGTTTAAGGTCTGTTCATACCTAGTCAGCACTTACCGACTTCAGCAGGTATCCGGCCGTACGAAAAGTATTCTTTGGTACATTTTGTATGGGTATATTCATACCAACCGTCACGTTTACGCCACGGCAGGCTTACAGCAGTACCCGACATTTCCTGTTCATACTTTACAGCAACATCCGTCAACGTATCGTATCCGTGTTTTTGGCCATCGTGAAAAACTTACACGCGAATTACGTGCCATGAGTCTGCCGCTTTGCTGTTTTGGACCAATTATCGATAGTGACAGTTGACAACTGTTCAATCTTTCGACATGGTTTTGGCGCAAATATTTAAAAAAAATTAATTTTTTTACGGAAATATTTAAAAAACTTTTGTCCATCATCCACAAGCTCCTTATACAGTGTCCAAAACTCTCCTTCGGTTTTTCTATTTTTTAACATTGGATGCACATCAAAACGCCTCCGTGCTTTTTTATTGCCTTCTTGAGCTTCTTCTTCCAACAAAAACGCGATTATACATAATTTTTCGTTCGATAATCGCCGAAACATTTTTGCTGACTTGTATTCTGACGCGTAGCTACGAATGCACGTGTATGCATTCATATTGTAAGTACTCGAAAATACGTCGTAAGCGATATTGCGCCGTATCGTCATGGCCTGTAATGTATAAGTAAGCCGATTTTGCCTTGCACTCGGCGAAAGTGGTGTAAGCGTGACGTGACCGCGACGTGTAGGTAGATATGAATAGAAATGTAATAAAATGACATATTTTAAACGGAGTCGTGCAGTGCTGTTAAGTATGAACAGACCTTTATTCCCGGGAATAAACCGGGTTTTTTTCCCTGGGAACTTTGGGCGACGGAAATTGTTGGAAAATTGTGAAAATGTATATCAATCAGATTTTCAAATCGACACATCTTAAGATTCTCGCATTTAGTCAATGGCGCCGTCCACACACACGATATCTACCCCAAAAAAATAATTCCGGGCCCCATAACAAACTTCAAAATATTCTTGTAAAAATCTATCAGAACTATTAGAAAAATACATATGTTGTTATTTTTTTTAACTTATTGAATAAGAAAGGTAAGGATTTACAGGTACGAGTTCCGACACGGGGACCCGGTTCCCCCCCCCCCTCTCTTGGCGGCCTTGCATACATATACACGTCGGACGCACGAACCAGTACTACTGCTGCATTTACAAATGGATATGTAGCATTTGGAAAGAACTTTTGGGCACTAGATTCGATGACTTAATAAATAATGCTCATTGAGTTATCTCTGACTTTATAGTCCGAGAAATGTTATATTAATAGAATTGGCTTTAGGCGTCATATTGTTGTCAAGTGACGATTGTCCACAGACATTCTTAAATATTTTTAGCATCAGTCATATTTGATGCTTGGTATTCGACGTATGTCCGATAAAAACTTCTCTGTTTGTTTATATTAATAATAATAAATAAATAATATTTGTCAAGAGGAAATTGCCTCCTCGAGTGGTAGGCCAGTCTGGGAGACTCGAATCACAGCCGGAATTTAATGTAGACCTTGAGAATTTCAACATTGGATGAAATAGTTTACTTTGTATAAATTATCATATCTGTCCAAAGGTACAACATACACTGTCCATAGGTTCAACATAGTGTTGAACCTTTGGACAATTTTTTTGTCTCTATTATTTTTGCAAAATATTACTCACAAGATGGGCAAGTATCGGTAAAAATTGCACAATGCATTCAAAAACTCCATGGGATACATTTATCCGTAAAAGTAAATTGATCCGATTGTATTCCGTTCGTTGTAGCGTATTTATAGAGACGTACTGCGTAAAATTGGACAAAAATTATTTATTCGTAAAGACCCTTCTATTATTATTACATTTCTATGGATAAAGTCAATTTGGCAGAGGTTAGTTAAAGGAAACGAGAGATCTTTGGCTTACAAGGGATATTTGTATATATTAAGGAAACGTTCTTTTACAATAATCGTAATTTTTTCATGTTTCCCTCATTATTTTGGAAATAAAAGGCCTTAATTGCTTCCCCGTGTACACACCTTTAATCTGAATACAAAATATGACAAAAATTTTACGAATGTTATAAAATACAAGGGGATCAAAATGTTATTTTGATCCCCTTATATTTCATCTGATACCCTGTTTTGACGTAAAATTATTTTCTATTTTTGTAACTTTACCCGAGTATGAATACGCATATGTGTACTAAGATTTGGTTTCGTAGTAAATGTTTTTGAACAAATGTCACATTTGAGTGGCTTTAGCCCAGTATGAATACCCATATGTGTATTAAGATTATGTTTCGTAGTAAATGTTTTTGAACAAATGTCACACTTGTGAGGCTTTATCCCAGTATGAATAATCATATGTGTACTAAGTTTTTGTTTTGTAGTAAATGATTTTGAACAAATGTCACATTTGTGTGGCTTTAGCCCAGTATGAATACCCATATGTGTATTAAGATTTTGTTTCGCAGTAAATGTTTTTGAACAAATGTCACACTTGTGTGGCTTTATCCCAGTATGAATAATCATATGTGTACTAAGTTTTTGTTTTGTAGTAAATGTTTTTGAACAAAAGTCACATTTGTGTGGCTTTACTCCAGAATGAATACCCACATGTATACTAAGATTTTGTTTTGTAGTAAATGTTTTTGAACAAATGTCACACTTGTGTGCCTTTATCCCAGTATGATTAATCATATGTGCGCTTATACTTTGTTGCGTAATAAATGTTTCTGAACAAATGTCACACTTGTGTGGCTTTATCCCAGGATGAATACCAATATGAACACTAAGATTTTGTTTTCTACTAAATGTTTCTGAACAAATGTCACATTTGTGTGGCTTTATCCCAGTATGAATACCAATATGAACACTAAGATTTTGTTTTCTACTAAATGTTTTTGAACAAATGTCACATTTGTGTGGCTTTGCCCCAGTATGAATAACCATATGTGCACTAAGAGTTTTTTTCGTACTAAATGTTTTTGAACAAATATCACATTTGTGTGGCTTTACTCCAGTATGCATAACCATATGTGCACTAAGATTTTGTTTCGTAGTGTATGCTTTTGAACAAATGTCACATTTGTGTGGCTTTACCGCAGTATGAATACTCATGTGTATACGGAGTCTAGATTTTAAAAGGAATGATTTCAAACAAACGTCACATCTGTGTGACTTTACCCCACTATGAACCCTCATGTGTACACTTAGATTATGTTTACTGTTAAAAGATTTTGAACAAATGTCACAATCATGCAACTTTCTTTGAGTATCCGAGTTTTTCTGTGTCACAAGAGTTTTTTGATCAGTTAACAATTTGTCTTGGATATCTATTTCACGGTCCAATTCAGAATGTGTTGAGCACATCTTATTTAATGCTTTTGGAGATGGTAATTCTTCCGCTAGAATTTCTCTATTGGTATCATTTATTGCTGCCATATGATCCCTCGAATTAATTTTTCTTTCGGGGATCTAAAAATTAAACCGAATGTTATTCATTTTAACATGTGTAACTTTTTTAAAGTGTGATTAGATGTTATTTTACATGTGAATTTATATTTTCGATCAACAGCATGTTTCTCTAAGAATACATCTAAAGAATTTGAAACCTATTTACTTACCTCGCCGGCGTCTGGAGAACTACAATTGTTGGATGGCCATTCAGCACCCAACTCATCTTCCCATATTAAATCTTCCAGCAAAACTTCCTCCGGCTTGATTTTCAAATACTCATCTAATTCCACCCTCGACTTTGTGTCATTCTGAAAACAAGCGTTTCGAAAGCTTTCGAATAATTCCAGATTGTTGACACAAGAAAGGCATATCAAATCTGGCAGATGGTCTCCTTTCCTGACCTGCAAATAGGAGAGGTATTGGCGATTACGAGCAGTAGTGAATTATCAATAGCAGTGGTTCAAGTGTAACGTGACTGACCCGCAGCTGACAGCAGGTCCAAATGCGTTGCACCAAACGCGGTGGATGAGGGTCGTCATGGATGGAGACGAAGGACTCTGCTGGAGCAGAGCAGAGACAAAGTCTGCACTCCATCGCTACTTGGGAGGGAGAAGTACAAACTCCTGGAGAGTGGATAGACGCTTCCAACCTTTGCTTCTGACTTCTGCTTTTCCTTTTGCTTCTCTAATTGAACCAACCATCAAAGACCCGGTACAATACGATAGTAAAACGTCAAAATAATATGGTTATATGCAGTGGCGGATTGGCCATACAAGCGAACATGCCCGATGGCATGTGGGCCCCTTTATCTGTTAGAAAATATGGGCCCTCAGTAAAATTAAATAACTTTTTAACTATTTATAGGATATTGCAACTTTGGGACCTAAAGTTTGGGTATTTCAACAAAACAAATTTCTTACGATATACACAAACAACTAATACCTGCTTTAACAGCCCAAGGATCGGTTAACTTTTTTTATTGGGCTCAAAAGTAAGTTTCAACAATTGCGTGGGCCCTTTTGCCGGGCCCATTTCCAACGTCAATATTATGTATATACCAATACCTATGTAACAACTACCTACTGAAATAAAAATGGTAATAAACAAATTTCCGTGAATAATATAAACTGAATTGCTTAAAACAATTTTGATAGGACGATTCATCATCAACCAGCGATTTAAATTTACTTCATACTTTCAAAATAACATTTGATTATACTTCGATGATATAGTAAGATTTTAAATACACAATTTTAAACAGTTTCGGAATATAAAATCTATTCCTAATCTAGACAAATCCATGTAAATAGAAATATAGGAAAGGGGCCCCCTCCCCAAAATCCCGATTTTCGATTAACATTAATTGAAAATATTATGCATTTTTTTCAGGGACGTAATTTGGGGGTCCATATGAAAGCTACGTTTATTTCTTATGTACATATGTTACTTTTGGGTAACTAATAAAATAATCGCTGCTATGTCCTTTGAAGAAAAACAAAACAAAACTTTATCTATTGTTATTACGTACATGTACATAGATAAAGTGAAAAGACAGTTGGTAGAAATTAAGTTAATTGATAGTTTTTTGATGACTTAGTTTGATGGTCGATTAATGTTGACCATGTGAAGATTTGTGGAAAAAAATCGGCGCTTTTTTCTCTTTACATAATATTTTTTTATAATTACTTTCAAAATTAAGCTTATTTTTTTCATATTTTATAACTCAATAAGGTGTATGCAAAGAATATTTTCCATTTTTATTCCAATATAAAAAAGATTTTTTGAAAAAAAATTCAATTTGACCAATCTTTGCCTGCCCCCCCCCCCCCCAAGAAAAAGCTGAAATGACGTCTCTGATTGTTTTCTACCGAAAGTAAAAGCCGCTTTTATGCCGCATTCTTTTATGATGCATTCTATTTACCCAGGACAAGGGTTAAAACGAAATATACAATGAAATTTATGGATCTATTTTGCTTTTGCCATTTTTCTTGTACCTAAATTTGTTAATTTCCATTTTTGAAAATTTCATTTATTTTTTTTCCTTGATTTTTAGCGTGGTGGAAAGAAGAAAATTTTGTTATATGGGTGGGCGGACCAATTTCTTTAACCCTGGGGGGGCCCCCTTTGACTCCTGGCATGTACTGATTTCTGGCATGACGACGAGACTGGCGGGCACTGCGTCAATTGGGCGCCCGTCGCACTGGGCGATCGTCGACTGGGCGACGGCGACTGGGCGAGCTGGGCGCGTGGGCGACCGCCGACACGGCCCGCTGGTGAAGTGGTCGCCAAGCTTACGTAAACTCTGCGTTTTGCAAGGAACGACCGCGACCGTCTCCGTTATAGGAATTTCCGATGCACTGACAAATATTCTACCTACATACATATGCTTTATACCGCTTTATTTTTCGTTTCAGTTTTACCAATTTTTCGTAACAACACGAATCATACTATTAATTTTTTTCGCTATATTATATTACATTTGCTGGAATTTTATATTAAACGTACTTTTATAAATACATGTGTAGCACCTTTTCACAAAAAATAATTGTAAGATGACAAATCATATGTACCTACATATTCTCCAAAATAATATAAAAGAAAAATGATCGATTGAATCTTTCGCGCAGTGCTTTTAGTTTGTTTTCAAATGGACACACTTTTTTTTCATTTAAATGTTATATTTCAGTTTTATCAATTGGATAAATTCACACTCTATTCTCAATTTTCTCAACACTGTATTAGTTATACATAATTACAAAATATTTTCTAGTAGCGATTCTCAAAGTTTTCAAGATTATATTTTTTTTCAATGATGAAATACGTTTACGAAAAAAAAGCGCATACTTAAATTCGTTCGCGGAGCTCGAATAATTTTTTTCGGCTTTTCCCATAATTAAATTATTACATCGTTTACGATTCACAGAGGCAATTCTCGAAAAAAATAGCTTTTTAAAGCAATTTTAAACATCTCCCGTTCTATGGTTATTGTTGAAAATTACATTGAGCCACAAAAAATCATGAACATTTAATTTGTACGAATATTTTTTACGTAAATTTGTACGAATATCGATTTTTATATTTTCGGGGCAATGAGAGAATTTGTTCGCAGAAGGGCCAAAGAGGCATTGTATTGCATTAAGACCATTGTATCGTAAAAATATCAAACATTATGTTCTTCCCCTTTTTTTTGTCGAAGGGATCGGTCCAAAATATCATCTAATGTTGAATGAATCACTGCTAGAAAATATTTTGTAACTATGTATAACTATTACAGTGTAGTACAAAATTGAGAATAGGATGTGAATTTATCTAATTGATAAAACTGAAATATAACATTTAAAAGAGAAAAAAGTGTGTCCATTTGAAAAATGTTTGCAATTTTGGGACCGACCATTTATTTCATTGTTTTGGTAGGTAAGGACAAGAAAAAAAATACTGAATGAAAATCGACAGATTGATTGCAAAATTATTTAAGGCTCATTTCGTATTTACTTACCTATTATACAGTTCACATGGTTTTTAATATCTATTGCTTTTGTAAAGTAGCAACATACATACATGCATATGTACATATGTACGTGTATAACGAATCATGTTTACATCTACATACATATGTACATATGTATAACGGTCATCCAGCACTCATCTGTTTATCTAATACAGCGGTTCAGATTTCAAATTTCCAGCAAGAAATTGTAAAAGTAAATCACTTGATCAGTGATATATTAATAATATTAATAATAATTTGAATACGATATTGAAAAAATAATATTGGAATAAATTAAAAAAGGTCGAATAAAACGGGTCGATTTAAGAGTTTCTAGAATTGACTACATACCAGCAATTCTAAAATTAATTTAATGTAAATAAATAAATGTCTTTGAATACAAATTTTACATATTTTGGAATTTCGTAAGATTAGGAATAAGCATTTATTACGGTTGATCCACATTTTTTAACAAACAAACCGATGAAAGTCGCTCTATTAATCGACTAAATAATAATTAAAAACATTCGAGAGTTTACGATGTTTATATTAATGTCGGTATAAAACATATAAACATTTTTTGCACTTCTTCAGAGAACACACACCTTCGTTTACTCCGTACTTAAATAGTACGGACTGCGTAATAATATTGTCAACATTGAAAAAAGAGGACATTCTGGGTATATTACAAAAAAATAGAGTGAACAAAAAGTTGGTTTAAAAAAAGAGAACATGTTCTCTTTTAAAAGTGAACAGTTGACAACTCTAACTGAAAGATATCTTTTACTTTTATTGGTGGTTCAATTGTCACTCTGCAATATAGAATTTCTTTAATACCATATATTTCTTTGCAGTCTTCCTTTTGGTACCAGGTCTACAAAAAATAGTTGGAAATATTTAATTATTCTTTCGCCATCGGCTGTAAATTTCTTAATAACATTTGCCACATTGGCCACTTCATATCCTTTATCTTTGAAAGAATCCTTTAATTTCATCAATGTCTGTTGATGACGGTGAACCTCTAACAACCACTCTATAGCACCTTTCTTTCTTGAGCAGATAGATGTGGTACTATAGATTGTGGAGGGGGTTTTGGGTGTCTTTAGATTCACGTTGTTTTAAATCATGTAGTGTTTTTTAGATTTTACGATAATCTTCTTCGGTTTGTGTAGTGATTTTGATATTATTATTAGAGATTACTTTAAATTGACATCGAATGGGTGGTGTTTCTGTTGTTGATAAAATATGAGCTCTAAACTTATTGAAGTCAAAAACATTGCTCACATAAATAGGAGTTGGTAGTGGTTCTTTTTTAGTTTTATTTATTGGTTGTTTTGATGTTTCATTCAGATTGTTTTGGGGGGAATATTACACTTTATCTAATTTTATTTTTTTACTATTTTTCTCTGCATTATAGCTAAGTTCATTTTCGAGTTATTCTTCATTTGTGTAGTAATGTTCGGTTATATTGTCAAGACTCTTGCTCTCATTTAGAATAGATGTAGAAGGCCTGGATTGTTTTTGCATTATTTCAATTCTTTTCTTAAAATCGGTTATAGTTTTCTCGTATTGTTTGCATCTGGTATAAGTGATCCATGATTTAATAGATCATGATGTAAGTTATCCAGGTTTTAAACGCATGGATGATGCAGATATAGTTTCTTTTGTTTCTCAAGAAGAAGAAAATGAGAGTGACAACTACCAGTGAAGAAGATACTAGTGGTTACATTAGTCATAAAACGGTAAAACACCAGTACTAACTACTAGAGACCACTTCTCTGCTTAACTATGAGCGTTTTTCTTAATAAATAAGGAGTATAAAAATTATGAAACAAAAATTTGTGTTTTTAATATATTATATTCAATTCGGATTATGTGTGTTTTTCAATTATCCGTACCCTTCCACCCCAGCATTACCCCAGATAATCGAGAGTGTACTGTATATTTATTTATTTCAAATTAAATTTAGTCCATGATAACTTAACAGGTTGATCTAAAACACCACTATGGCCGGAAACAAGTAAACAAGATTAATCTAAAAATAATATGAAAAAAATAAAATAATAAAGAAACAATAATACAACATTAAATTTGAAAATATAGATTTTAATGTAGGATATCTAGTGAACATACATATGTTATTGGGTTTTGACATAAATACATATTCATATTTAGATATTTTTCACATTCAATGAAACACTTCTTGATAATGTAAATCATTTTGGACCGCAACTGGTGTTACTTCAGATTGCGGGTTGTATGTCGTTGATGTACAAGCCTACATACAATATTTAAAGAAATAAGATAATTATAGTATAATACAACTATGTATGATTTATTTATTGTAAATTATGATTGGAATTGTTATAAATACAAAATAAAAGTTTTGTGAAATCGACTATTTTAGCATATCATCAAAAAATGGGTATTGTTTTTCTTCGACACGTTTAAACATACAGGGCCGCCGAGAGTAATTCCGAGCCATGGGAAAAATAATTCCAGGCCCCATAACAAACTTCAAAATATACATATCTTGTAAAAATCTATCAGAACTATTAGAAAAATACATATATGTGGTAAAGGATTCTGGCAGATGACGCTGTTCAGGACCACGGTTAGGATGTGGCGGTTGAGGTGGAGACCAAACACGTGCGTTTTCAGTCATGTTGTTTATTAAGATGATACGTGCGGAGGATTAGTAAACAACCGCGCGGAGCACAGGTCCAACTGCGACTAACCGTTACATCTCTGCCACTTTTCATCCCTTTCTCACAATCAGTCGTAATATACTCTTTCTCAGCTATAGCCCATACACCAGCCTTTCGATCAATTTCAACCCTACATATATGTATGTTGGTAATTATTTTTTAAAATAATTGAATACGAAAGGTAAGGATTAACAGGAACGATTTCGACCACGGGACCCCGGTTCCCCCCCCTCTATTGGCGGCCCAGCATATGAACATAAACACGTAGGACGAACGAACCAGTACTACTGCCGCATTTACAAATGGATATGTAGCATTTGGAAAGAACTTTTGGGCGCTAGTAAATAATGTTCATGGAGATAAAGTAAATTTGGCAGAGGTAAGGTAAATGAGAAGTTAACTTTCGCTTAGAAGAGATATTTGTATTAAGGTAACGTTCTTTTACAAAAATAGTAATTTTTTAATTTTTCCCTTATTATTTTGGAAATAAAAGGTCTTAAGTGCTTCCCCGTCTACATACCTTTAATCTGAACACAAAACATGCCAAAAATTTTACGAATGTTATGAAAAACAATGGGACCAAAATGACCTGTTTTGACGTAAAATTATTTTCTATTTTTGTAACTTTACCCCAGTATGAATACCCATATGTTCAATGAGAGCTTGTTTCCTAGTAAATGTTTTTGAACAAATTTCACATTCGTATGACTTAACCCCAGTATGAATACCCATATGTGTACTAAGACTTGGTTTCGTAGTAAAAGTTTTTGAACAAATGTGACACTTGTGTGGCCGCACCCTAGTATGAATACCCATATGTTCACTAAGACTTTGTTTCTTAGTAAATGTTTTTGGACAAATGCCACATTTGTGTGGCTTTACCGCAGTATGAATACGCATATGTGTACGAAGACTATATTTCTGAATAAATGATTGTGTACAAATGTCACATTTGTGTGGCTTTACCCCAGAATGAATAGCCATATGTGCACTTAGATTTTGTTTTGCAGTAAATGTTTGTAAACAAATGTCACATTTGTGTGACTTTATCCCAGCGTGAATAAGCATATGCCCATTAAGATTGTCTTTCCTAGTAAATGTTTTTGAACAAATGTCACACTTGTGTGGCCGCACCCCAGTATGAATATACATATGTTCATTAAGACTTTGTTTCGTAGTAAATGTTTTTGAACAAATGCCACATTTGTATGGCTTCACCGTAGTATGAATAACCATATGTGTACTAAGATTATTTTTCTGAATAAATGTTTTTGAACAAATTTCACATTTGTGTGGCTTTACCCCAGTATGAATAGCCATATGTGCACTTAGACTTTGTTTTACAGTAAATGTTTGTAAACAAATATCACATTTGTGTGGCTTTATCCGAGTGTGAGTAACCATATGCACACTAAGATTGTCTTTCCTAATAAATGTTTTTGAACAAATGTCACATTTGTGTGGCTTTACCCCAGTATGAATACCCATATGTGTTTTAAGATTTTGTTTCGTAGTAAATGTGTTTGAACAAATGTCACATTTGTGTGACTTTACCCTAGTATGAATACCCATGTGTAAACGGAGTCTAGATTTGAAAAGGAATGATTTGGAACAAACATCACATCTGTGTGACTTTACCCCACTATGAACCCTCGTGTGTACACTTAGATTATGTTTACTGTTACAAGATTTTGAACAATCATGCAGCTTTCTTCGAGAATTCGAGTTTTTCTGTGTCACAAGATTTTTTTGATTAGTTAACAATTTGTCTTGGATATCTATTTCACCGTCCAATTCAGAGTGTGTAGAGCATATCTTATTTAATGCTTTTGGAGATGGTAATTCTTCCGCTAGAATTTCTCTATTGGTATCATTTATTGCTGCCATATGATCCCTCGAATTAATTTTTCTTCCGGGGATCTAAAAATCAAACCGAATGTTATTCAATTTAACACGTGTAACTTTTTTATTGTGTGATTAGATGTTATTTTACATGTGAATTTATGTTTTCGATCAACAGCATGTTTCGCTAAGAGTACATCTAAAGAACTTGAATCCTATTTACTTACCTCGCCGGCGTCTGGAGAACTACAATTGTTGGATGGACATTCAGCACCCAACTCATCTTCCCATATTAAATCTTCCAGCAAAACTTCCTCCGGCTTGATTTTCAAATACTCGTCTAATTCCACCCTCGACTTTGTGTCATTCTGAAAACAAGCGTTTCGAAAGCTTTCGAATAATTCCAGATTGTTGACACAAGAAAGGCATATCAAATCTGGCAGATGGTCTCCTTTCCTGACCTGCAAATAGGAGGGGTATTGGCGATTACGAGCAGTAGTGAATTATCAATAGCAGTGGTTCAAATGTAACGTGACTGACCCGCAGCTGACAGCAGGTCCAAATGCGTTGCACCAAACGCGCTGGATGAGGGTCGTCATGGATGGAGACGAAGGACTCTGCTGGAGCAGAGCAGAGACAAAGTCTGCACTCCATCGCTACTTGGGAGGGAGAAGCACAAACTCCTGGAGAGTGGATAGACGCTTCCAACCTTTGCTTCTGACTTCTGCTTTTCCTTTTGCTTCTGTAATTGACCCAACCATCAATGACCCAGTACAATAAGATAGTCAAACGTCACAATAATATGGTTATATGTGTGAGTGTATAGTGCTGCAAACTTAAACTGGTCCCAACTAAAAGAACCCGGTCGCGACTAAAAAGAGCCCGGTTTATTCCCTAGTAACTTTGGGAAACGGAAAATTAAAAAAAAATATATCAATCAGATTTTCAGATCGACACATTTTTAGATTCTCATTGAGTCAATGCCCTTGGCAGCGTTAACACTAGAAGTTTCCACCACCAGTGGCGGACTGGGCCTGAAATCAGTGCATGCCAGGAGTCAAAGGGGGCCCACCCAGGGTTAAAAAATTCTCCCCCACCCCCTCCCATATAACAAAATTTTCTTATTTCCATCACGCTAAAAATCGAGGGTAAAAAATAAATAGAATTTTTAAAAATGGGAATATACAAATTTAGGTACAAGAAAAATGGCAAAAGCAAAATCGATTGTATATTTCGTTTTAACTCTTGTCCCAGGTATATAGAATGTGTCATAAAAGAATGCGGCATAAAAGCGGCTTTTACTTTCGGTAGAAAACAATCAGGGACCTCATTTTAGCTTTTTCTTGCGGGGCAGGCAAAGATTGGTCAAATTGATTTTTTTTTCAAAAAATCTTTTTTATATCGGAATAAAAATGGAAAATATTCTTTGCATACACCTTATTGAGTTATAAAATATGAAAAAAAAGCTTATTTTTGAAAAACTAATCATAAAAAAATATTATGTAAAAAATGAAAAAAACGCCGCAGACGAAAATTTTTTCCATAAATCTTCATATGGTCAACAAAAATCGACCATCAAACTGAGTCACTAAAAAACTATCAATTAACTTAATTTCTGCTGACTGTCTTTTCACTTTATCTATCTACATATGTACGTGATAACAACAGATAAAGTTTTGTGATCATGCGAAAATTCGAACTCAGAATCGATCACTGATCACGTTTACATAATATAGAAAAATGTGTGTGACTCTGTGTGTAAAATTTCGTGAACACCCGTTAACCGAAAGTGACAGTTTACCGGATTTTTCTTCCGCTATTTTAATCGACCCTTTAAATATGTCTGCTCTTCACGATTTTATGTATAATTCCTTGTATCAATGTGATGAAAATATAATAAATCATCAAATTTAATTAACCAGAAGTGGGATTTTTTCCTCTTAAAAAAATCAAAAAAACTTTTTACCACACCTCTGAACGTATCAAGCTGAAAATTTATATTTGTATTCTTTATGTACTAAATTTGATAAGGTTTTGGTCAGAAAGCAATTTTATTAAATAACTAAAACTTTTTTTGGACCGAATTTTTTACACATGAAGTTTAAATCCATCTCATTCGTTGTTTTGTGAGAGAATGGACGTCTGCAATATAATAAAAATACGAGGAATAAAACCATTTGTGATTGAACCGATTCAGGAAAATATTAATTTAAAACTTTTCTTGAAAACAAAAAATATACGAACTTTCGGAAAAATAAACGTTACACATTTGTTTTTGAGACAAAATAAAGTAAAGGGGACCTTTCCCCCTAACCCCCCTATGTCTCCCCCAAATTACGTCCCTGAAAAAAATGCATAATATTTTCAATTAATGTTACTCGAAAATCGGGATTTTGGGGAGGGGGCCCCTATCCTATATTTCTATTTACATGGATGTGTCTAGATTAGGAATAGATTTTATATTCGGAAACTGTTTAAAATTGTGTATTTAAATCTTACCATATCGTCGAAGTATAATCAAATGTTATTTTGAAAGTATGAAGTAAATTTAAATCGCTGGTTGATGATGAATCGTCCTATCAAAATTGTTTTATGCAATTCAGTTTATATTATTCACGGAAATTTGTTTATTACCATTTTTATTTCAGTAGGTAGTTGTTACATTGGTATTGGTATATACATAATATTGACGTTGGCAAATTGCGTGGGCCCGGCAAAAGGGCCCACGCAATTGTTGAAACTTAGTTTTGAGCCTAATAAATTCGCTAACCAGTTCAATAAAAACAAATTAAACTTAAAATTAACAAAGTTCAGCTTAACAAAAATGAGGTTATGGACACAAACGTATACAAACTTCAATTGACACCAACAAAAACCTAAATTATTTTTACGTACAAAGTATTTGTTTTAAGAGTTCAAATAAATTAATACAACTTTGTAATAATTTTAATCGATCTGTAATTGCTGCGTAAGCTGTTTATTTTATTTTTTATATCTTCTTTCGTCGCGTTCGGCTTGATTTTCTTGCAGCTTCGTAATATGTAGAACATCTAAGTAATCGTTTTTTTTTACTTATTTAAATAATTTGTATTGTTGGTTCGTAAATCCACGACGTCAGCGAACAAATTAATATATAAATAAATTTAAACAAAATAAAACTATTCAAATACATTTAATAAAATGTTTACTATTAGATTGGCCATGTTTAAGCGGTTTAAATTACAAATATCGAGCGAAGCCGGGTAAAAACACCATTAAGTAATAAATAGAAAGATAATTTAATAAAGTAATAAGCCGAGCAAATGTCGTAAATATGTTCGCGACACGCTCTCTGAAATATCGAAGACATCCTCCCAAGGCAATCCGATGGGTACTGCCGGAATTATGGAGGGGCGCGTGGCTCGCCTAAGATTTTAGATTACGGCCTTGGAAAACAAGATATAGCGTTCGAACACGCGGTATTTGATAGATCTATCAAATACCGTGGCAGATACCTCTAGTGTTAACGCGGCCATTGAGGGAAGGGTTGTCAACTGTGATGGTCAAAAAAAGAGAACATTTAATAAAAAACTGGGGCCCCTCCTTAAAAATACAATGAGACAAAAAAAGCGCCGCACCGAAAGTTTTTACATAAAACCCTAAAACAGAAGTTCAAATGTAAAGATATATGAATTTTCATGTAGTATTATCAAAATATTTTTTAAGACAAATTTAAACAAAATCCAATTACAAATGAAATATGACTTATTCCAATTTAATAATAACCGGCACATACATAAATGTAAATAATAATAGTTAATAATAATAATAGGAACACGAAAAGTGCGCTTAAGAATTAATTGTTGAATTCAATCTTCTTCATTCTCATTCTCAATTTCATCATCTCTGTTGTTATATTTATCTACACTGCTAATTTGGTGCAAAAGCTTTTTATTTCTGTATAAAATTCTGTACATGAAATATTTTTATAATTATATACAGCAGTCAAAATAACCTGGACAGTGGAAATATTCAACCTATTTATTTCTTTGGTCCACTGTCCGCTGATCAAAGAAAATATTCTTTCTACATTGGCATTTTGGCCATGTATTGCAAAA
Source organism: Arctopsyche grandis (assembly GCF_051622035.1). Lineage (NCBI taxonomy): Eukaryota > Metazoa > Arthropoda > Insecta > Trichoptera > Hydropsychidae > Arctopsyche > Arctopsyche grandis. Next base: position 877,354 of record NC_135357.1, read on the forward strand.
AAAAAATTGACATATTTAATAATTCCGAATGAAATTCAATAGTATTGTGGCGGCTCGCTTATACGACATGGTCGAGTTTGGTTGCCTTCCTGTGAGTGGGGACCAACTCGGCTGGGTTCGGAGAGCCGCTACTCACTCTGCCTTTAGCTGTCATATAATAAACACGTGCATTAACATGCCAGTCGTCTCATTCGTTCATCCTCCATAAGGTCCTCTTCAAAATTCAACTGAATTTCCATAGGCCGGGAAACGGTCCAAAACCTTCAACCCCCCTATAGACTACTTGTCTGATGGTCGGTGTTCGAGCTAAAAGCCCTCATGGCCGTTGGTTGTTCTCTTACGGCTTCGGCCTTTGTTTTCCCTCTTTGCAACGACCATATGTCAGTCGCTCTAGATTCTCCCGTGGGTCCGGCGCCCGGTGATCCCGGCGCGGACCGCCAGATGTAGCGACTCTCGTAAAAGCCGGCCTCGAACTAAGCCCCGAACTCTGGCCCCGTGATCCGCGAGTCTGAGTCTGATCACGGCGAGCGCTCATTGGCATCATAGAAGCCCTCCATAATAGAAGGAGTATGGCTTCTTCCATAGTCGTGCCTCACCGACTATGTCTACCGACTATACTCGAACACGGCGAGCTCTCAGACGCTCGTGAGACTCCGACCGAGAAGGTGTTGGCGTGGCTGGTCTACCCTTCCTGACCAGCCACAGCCACAGCCACAGCCTACTCAATCCACAGCCCCCGCCATAAAGGGGCAGAGGCGCCGAACAACTCCCGGCTCGGCCGTTCAACTCAATAAAAACGAGGTCATAACCGTTACACTTTTTTCTAATTCCCTCACCCCGCACCGTTCCAGAGTAAGCTGATCGAGACGACGACACATACACAGCCACTGGTCATCCATACATATACATACAGCCCCTGCAGCTATCTTTCAGTCGGCTTTCGTGGCCTTACGACCCACGATTTGGCCGATGTTTTTGTGCTGGCCACCCTAATGGTCCGTACGCACCAAACCAACGACGGTTTTGGGCCAACTTTTAAAACCAGTAGCGTACAAAATATCGAAATAAAAATTAAATAAAAAAATTGAAATTAAATATCAAAATTAAGCTAACGAGCGAGATTGAGCTAAAATTAGATCATCGTTGATGTTTTGAATTACAATAATGTTTTGAATAACGACGATGCGCATTACAACCAGAGAAATATTATAATTACGAGCGAAAAAAACCTTGTTGTTGTTTCTTATAAGTCATCACGATAACTACTGTATTGCCGTCGATGAAATATTTAACAAAAAAAATGTCGGTGATTTGTCAAAGGGTTTTTTTTTCATTCGTCTGAGATAAATTTATCCGATAAATGTATTTAATAATATTATTTCCCGACAAGACGATGGATTTTACTAACCTCTTTTTTTATCGAATGGGAGCGAATTCATGAATATACAAATACAATCTCAAATCAACTCATACCGTATAATTGTTTTTCGCTCGTAAGCAGAGAAATGATATACTTTACTGTGATTGTGTATATACTTTACTGTGATTGTGTATATACTTTACTGTGTTATTGTATATACTTTACTGTTCTACTCTCTATTTTTACTTTATCTATGTGCGTAGTAACAATAGATGAAGTTTCGTGATCATGTGAAAATTCGAACTCGAGATTTTGACTAATTCACACTCAGAATCCATTACTGATCACGTTTTCATGATCTAGAAAAAATGTGTGTGTGTCTGTCTATTTTGAGGATTTTTTGAACACCGTTAATCCTATCGAACTGAAACTTAGTATCGGTTACTGAAATTCTTATCGACACGACGTAAAATTTTTTCAAATTTTTAAATTGACCGGAAATGGTACCTCCATTTATACATATGTAAGTGGCTTCTTTTTTTTAAGTTTTTGAATTCAATTATCTCCCAATCGAATCGGACTGAAATCTTTTTAAATGTGATAGAAATAATAATTTTTATAACCTTATATTTTTTAAATATTTTTATTTGAACCGGAAGTAATACTTTTAGTCTAGAGAATCGAGGTTTTTTATGTTTTTCTCAGAAACCTTTTAGTTTACTGAACTGAAATTTAATATCTAGAAGTTTAAGCGTAATAAAAAGTTATATATAAAATTTGGTAATCATCCCTCAACCGGAAGTGGCAGTTTACTCTTGTTCGTTTTCTCTATGTAAATTCAACTTGCAAATATATTCATCATATACAGCTTTACGACCTGTTTTTGATTACATATAATTTCCCGCCACTCTCCCGTATCACACTCACAATTACGCACACGGTACGAGAGCAGAGCAGCCAGAAGCAGAGACCAGACCACCGACGACGAAGGAAGACACCGTGAGGAAACCAGCCCCGCCCATGCTTACCACGAGCTATCTCACAAAACCGACGCCGGTGGCGTCTCGATTGAGAACCCCTGGCGTCCGTACAATTTGAACAATACGCGGCACCTTCTGGGTCCGGGCTTTAGTCATCATCCAATGAAGTTTTATATAGTGTAAGGCAGGGAAGGTATGTTGACCGTATCCCGGCCTAACGAAACACATGTTATGTAGGTTGAAAGAGGATCGTTTTATTTTAGTTCGATTTAGTCCAACTAGGTATGAACAGACCTTTATGGGGGTGGAACGAATGAGACGACAGGCTTGTTAATGCACGCTGATTTATTATGACGGCCGAAGACGAAGTGATGATAGCACTGGCGCCGTCTACACACACGATATCTACTAACGATATTTGCAATATTCTCCATATCCAGTTCCTAAATTGCTAACCATAGGTTGCAATATGGGAACTGGATATGGAAATATCGGTTCGGTGATTACTGGTCACAAATTACTCGTCACAAAGTCACTAAAATCTCTATAACGGAACATCTGGCAGCCGAAAAGTCCATCATACTAACGATAATTATCATAGTAACGAGAACTTGAGTGCCAAATATTGTGTATTCGCGATTTTCATGGCAAAAATTGTCTTTGTGACCACCCCAATGTGACGAATAGTCCAATTACCGGAAATATCGTATGTAAATATCGTGTGTGTGGACGGCGACACTCCGTACACGGCCGAGTTGGTCCCAACTCGCAGGATGGTAACCGAAACTCGACCATGTCGTAGAGCCGCCACAGCATCTTATATGGTGCATTTTTTAAAAATCGCATCCATTGAATTTTAAGCCAAGAGACAGATTCACCGGCGGTATTTTTGGTTTTTCTTGTAATTGATTCTTCTAAAGGGGGCTACAGACGCTCCGGAATTCCGGAGGTCTACCTTGAGGTGACCCATGTTGACGCGGACGGCGGCGTGTGTGGGAGGATTCGTCTTGAGGTCGATTCACTTTGAGGTCTCCTCAATCTGTATGCGCTATCTGATGATGACATAATGGTAATGAAATCAAATTCAGGATTGCTAATAGCACAGAGGAGAAAATAATGATGTAACAAGACGCGCGGCACACGTACAACTGACTTAAGGCGCTCTTCTTCTAAACTATTAGAAAAATACATATGTTGGTTATTATTTTTTTTAAATAATTGAATAAAAAAAGGTAAGGTTAACAGGTACAATTTCCGATACGGGGCTCCAGTCTCCCCCCCCCCCTCTTGGCGGCCCTGCATACATATACACGTCGGACGACCGAACCACGTCGATTCACTTTGAGGTCGCCTCAATCTGTATGCGCTATCTGATGATGACATAATGGTAATGAAATCAAATTCAGGATTGCTAATAACACAGAGGAGAAAATAATGATGTAATGCTGCGTACGGACCAAACCAACGACGATTTTGGTCCAACGATTTAACCAGCGGGATAAAACCAGTAGCGTACAAAATATCGAAATAAAAATTAAATTAAATATCAAAATTAAAAATATTATTATTATATTAAAATTAAATTCAAATATCAAAATAAAATTATAATCAATATATTAAAATTAAAATAAAATATTGAAAGTTAAAACAGAACATGCCCAATTTAAATAAATTTTCGAGATTGACCTAAAATTAGATCATCAACAATCACATACAGGTAATCCTCGACTTTTGTTTGTCGAAGATGTTTTGACTTACGTAGATACGCACTAAGATCGAAAAAAAAAATCAAAGAATTATTATTTTTACTTCCCCGTAATGCGCAGTTACTGAGAATATATCATGTGTTAGTATGGGTGACCGAGTGATGGTTTCAACCCGACATGTTGTCGGTTTATCAAAGGAAATTTTTTTGTCTTCAATTGTTTCTCTCGTCGAAATAAATCAATTAATTAAATCATTTCAGAGGTAAATTTTATCGGATAATGTCTTCAATTGTTTCTCTCGTCGAAATAAATCAAATAATTAAATCCATCTCAGAGGTAAAATTTATCGGATAATGTGTGATTATTAATTTTATTTCGATGAAAGAAAAAAAACCCTTTGACAAATCACCGACATTTTTTTTGTTAAATATTTCATCGACGGCGAAACACATTGGTGTATCGTGACGACTTATAAGAAACAATAACAAGGTTTTTTTCGCTCGTAATTATAATATTTCTCTGGTTGTAATGCATAATATAAGCATTTTCTAAATGTACGAGGCCTTAAATCTAAACTGGATGAATTAGGTTCTAACTCGGCTTTTCAATGTGCTGATATCCTGGTACTAACGGAAACCTGGCTTGACGACTCTGTGCATGATTCTTTTTAATTTACATTAATGACATCTCAAAAATAATTAAGTATTCAGACTATCTTTTATTCGCCGATGACCTTAAGCTTTTTATGACAGTTAAGTCTCATAGTGACGCAGCCCTTCTCCAATTGGACTTAGATGCGCTGTCAAGTTGGTCTGTCGATAATAAATTATTTTTTAGCATTCAAAAATGCTGTGTTCTCAATGTGACAAGATCTTCAAATCGCTTGATTTATCCATATCGCCTAAGTGGTGTTGAATTAAAGTTTGTAGATGAATATTGTGATTTGGGGGTCTTGTTCTCGAATAATTTTCAATTTAAACGACACATAGACAATATTTGTTTGCGTGCAACAAAAATGCTGGGATTCTTACTAAGAGTTAGCAAACCTTTCCAGAGTACGTTGGTGCTTAAAATTCTTTATGAATCTTTAGTACGTAGTATTCTAGAATTTTCTTCTATTATATGGAATCCTACCCATATAACTCATTCATTGAAGATTGAGAGAATCCAAAAACGGTTTCTGAGATATCTTTATTTGAAACAGTATGGTTATTATCCTTGGCTATATCCTAGTGCATTCCTATTAGGGGCGTTAGGTTTCAACTCATTGGAGTCTCGTCGGAATATGTTACTGGGAAGACACTTTTTTAAGCTGTTGAATGGGATAATACACAATCCTCATGTTCTAAAGGAATTTAGGTTTAATGCACCTTGTAAATTCAGGGACTTGAGAAATCGTGATTTGTTTGTTCCTCCTGTGGCTCGCACAAATATGTTGTCAACGGCTCCTATATCTAGAGCGATATATCTGCTTAACAGGATTTCTGGTGAAATTGACCTCTTCAATATAAAATATACTAATCTGGTTGAGTGGTTGATTTTGCCTATTATAAATATTAATGATTGTTATTACTTTATCTATGTTTTTTTTTTTTTATATATGATTTTATGATTTTAATGATGTTGTGTTAATATTTGGAAAAGACTTCGATAATGGTTTGATGTAGTTTATTGAAATGTAAAATTTGCACGTGGTGGTTCAGCGGAGCGTACGGAACACAAGTTGTCCGTACGCCGTCTGCTCGAACTCTGTCGACCGTCGCGTATTTCCGCTTGGGCCGACACTAATGCCAACTCGTCAATAATGCCAATCGACAATCAGTTAATAAGACTGTTTGCCACACGTCATTACAAAAGTCGGAACATAGTCCCACATAGGAAAACTGTTGAACAATACAGTTATTCTACAGAGTTACAGCATTACTGACGAGTCGTTTACAATAAATCATAGCTCTTAAAATAATTAAATAGAGGGTGAATAATGAAACCTTTGCCTCATCCAGTGTGAGGATAAAATCAATTTATTGGTTCAGTAATATTTCAACTTATAGGTATACCTCTGGTGAATGTTGTTTCTATTTACATTAAAATTTTTGAAATCTCCTTTGAAGCTGTGAATAAGCATTACAAGATAAGTTTACTTTAAAGAAGAGAGAGTGGACTGTATATGGTTTAAAACTTAAGCATTCCTCATCTTGATGTTAACTTAGACAATACAATGTTGACACTGTTACAGTTGTCAAGACAGATCAGCTATTACCGATCAACTAAACTTGATTAGTGAGTGTAATGCTCCTAAGTTAACTTGATTTCATCAACAAGTAGCACAAACATTGCTAAATTAAAAGTAAATTGGAAAGTCATTCATTCATTCCTACAAGCAGGAAATGAAGGCGAACTATGATTATAGATGTCTCTACGTTAAACATCGAAATGTTCAGTATTATAATATTTACTTATTCTATGATTCACATAAATACTATAAACAGTAAGAGTTAACTTATGTTTTCATAACAAGAAACATAAGACCTGCGGATGACTCCCGGCAGGTTATAATTAAGTAGACATGAAATAATTTAAGATGCTCCATTAAGTGTGGCTTGGAGACTAACATTAACAAATCATGAATCTAATTTTAACTGTCAAATTTGAACAGTTTATTTTAAACTCGGATATAATCCTTCCGAGTGATGACATGAGACAAGTCTTATATTATAAAGACAAAATGATTAGATTAAATTCGGAGATATATACTGCCGAATGTTAAAATGAAAATAGCTTAAATTATACACACGACACAATTAAAGTGAATTACGGAGTACTACTATTAACATTGAATGATTTAAACTCATGATTACATCTAATAAGTAATATGAGTTGGGGGTAATGTCTTCGGGTTAAACTAAGCTACCGAAGTTGACGGAATTGAAGCTGCTGTTTCTCCTCCCTCTTGCTGATCTTCCTTCCTGTCAAGTGGTCCTTGTGGTAGAATCGGCAATGGCGCCACTAGATGACTGGACCGACGAAACTCTCCGCTGGCAGTAAAGACGTCGACGACTCGAACTCTGCCATCTGGTCCGGGATACAATTTAGTGACTCGACCCAAGACCCATCGGGTTGGCAGCATGTGTTCCTCCTTTAACAGGACCATTTGACCCACACTCAGATTGTTGCTCGAGTCCTTCTTCCATTTGTGTCGTAACTGCAAAGAATGTAAATATTCCGCCGACCAACGTTTCCAAAATGCTGCTGTGGTCAATTGTATCTGAAGCAGATTGGCATGGACATTAGTGTTATATTTAACCTCCATTGGAAGAGCGAGTAAGGATCTGCCAATTAAGAAATGTCCAGGTGTGAGGGGTAAAAGGTCTAGTGGATCCGAAGACAAGGGACTAAGAGGACGGGAATTCATGCAAGCTTCTATTTGAGTCAATACCGTACAAAATGATTCGAAATTTAAGGTGGTGGCCTTTAACACCTTGTTTAAATGAATCTTCATGGATTTAACCGCTGCTTCCCACAGCCCTCCCATGTGAGGCGCCCTTGGCGGGTTAAACTTCCAACGAATCCCTTCGGAGGCTACATACCGTAGTAGCTTCTCCTCATGAGGACGTTCGTAAATTAATTTTACTAAATTAACGAGTTCACGACTTGCACCGACAAAATTAGTAGCATTGTCGGAATATATCGTATTGGGCCTGCCACGTCTGGCTACGAATCTTCTTAAACAATTTAAGAAATTTGAACTCGTTAAGTCTCCGACAAGTTCCAAGTGAACTGCCTTACTGGAAAAACACACAAAGACACAAACGTAACCCTTAATTATCTTAGAATTCTTATTGCAACCACTCTTCACAGGAAAAGGTCCTGCGAAATCTATCCCCACATGACTGAAAGGAAAATTCGCAGTGGTACGTTCAAGCGGGAGTAATCCCATTAATCTATTGTGTGACAGTGGTTTATTTCTGAAACAAATGACACATGAACGCACCACTCCTTTGACAGTATTATGTCCGGCCAATGGCCAATAGGTCTGCCGCAATAACGACAGTAAGGCTTGAGTACCCAAGTGAATATATTTCAAGTGCGCATCTCGGACAATCATGTGTGTAAGTTTATGCTTATTTGACAAGATAATGGGTGACGTTGATAGAGTTGTTCCCAGAGGAAGTCTACTTCCAACACAAATTAAATTCTCGTGGAATAGAGGGGACAATTTAGCTAATTTACTGCTACTGGGAATTGGATGTCCCTTGCTCAGCAAACGATATTCCAATGGAAATGATTCCATTTGCGATAACCTTATCAAATTATTTAAAGCATCTTTTAATTCTAAAGCGGACGGTTCGTTATTTTCTTTAACGTTTAATTGTTTATTCCTTAGTGGCCGACGAACATATGATAAAACTCGAAGGAGTCTTGGAAGATGAGAATGTTTATCTATCCAATTATTTTCCCTCACAAGGGTAGCGTTAGTGACTACCCTTCTCTCTGGAAGATCTATTGTGATCTCAGGAGGTCTTCGAGGCCATCGTGATTCGTCTAATTTCAACCAACTAGGGCCGTCCCACCATAACGAATTATGATTTAATTCTGATGGTTGAGTCCCTCGAGAAATTAAATCTGCTGGATTGTCTGTAGAGGAGACATGGTACCACTCAATGGGTTGAGATATTGATTGGATTTCGGCCACTCGATTGGCAACGAAGGTGGTCCATTTACATGACTCTCCTCTAATCCAATGCAATGCGACGGTTGAATCCGTCCAATAATATTTTTCATTAATATGAATTGTTAATTGGTCTATTGTTGACTTCATTAACTTTGATAATAACATAGCGGAGCACAGCTCTAAACGCGGAATAGTTACAAAACTGAGCGGAGCGACTCTCGAACGAGAACACACAAGATGACATTTGGAATTTCCCAATTGATCAGTACATTTTACATAAATACAAGCACCATAAGCTTTCTCGGATGCGTCACAAAATCCGTGTGCCTGTATATTAATGACATTATTTAGTATTATCAATCTAGGAATTTTATAAAGTTTCATGACTGTATTGGATAATTGACAATCTTTCCATTTTTTGAAGATTGTCTGAGGAATGAATTCATCCCAACCAATGGTTTGTTGCCAGACAGATTGCATTAATATCTTATAATTAATTAACAATGGAGATAATAGTCCTAATGGGTCGAAGATCTGACTAATTACTGATAAAAAGTTTCTTTTTGTTATATTTTCAGTCTCGACTTCGGTTTGAACCTTAAATACAAAAACGTCTTCCCGCGGTTTCCAAAATAAACCTAAAGTTTTGTGTGATTCGTTAGAGAAGTTAAAATCTGAACAATCGTCAGCTTTAACATCCGTGATTATATCGGAGTTGTTCGATGTCCATTTGCTTAAGGGCATACCGGCTGATAATAATATGGTTTCCAGTTGAACCTTTAATAATTTACCAGCTTCAATAGTATTAGTTCCCGTGAGCAAATCATCAACATAAAAATCACGTTCGATCACTTTACTAGCGATGGGATATTTGTTTCTATTCTCCTCTGCTAACTGATTTAGACATCTAGTAGCTAAAAATGGGGCTGAAGCAGTTCCGAATGTTACTGTATTAAGCTTGTAATGCTTGAATTTACTCTGGGGATCTGTTCGCCAAATGATTCGTTGTACATTTTTATTTTTCTCTGCTATTTGAATCTGTCGGTACATCTGCTTAATATCCGCAGTAATCACGTATTTATGGAGTCGAAAGTTGAGTAGTAAACTTAACAAATCTGATTGGACATTAGGTCCCACCATCAAAATATTATTTAGTGAGATATTAGACGTTGTCTTTGCGGACGCATCAAAAACTACACGATATTTAGTGGTAAGGCTAGACTCCTTAACCACGACGTGATGAGGTAAATAACAATGAACCTCATGTGCCTCCGGAGGTTCACACTCTGACATATGTCCTAAATTTATGCACTCTTCTAAAACTTTATTGTATTCCATTTTTAAATTATTATTGGCTAAAAAACGTCTTTCCAAAGTTTTGTGTCTTTTCTCCGCAATGTGCAATGAACTTCCTAATACTACCGGGGAATTTTTATATGGTAAAGCTACACAAAATCTACCGTTTTTATCTCGTGATGTGTGTGCTTGGAAATGTTCCTCACATCTTTTCTCCTCAAGAGATTGATGTTTTACCATAGGAACCTGGTCGATCATCCAAAAGTTTTGAATGTGACTGTCTAATTGACTTAAGCCTATGTGGCTCTTCCCTGGAGCATTATTTACTTCGGGATATGGACCAACTATTGTCCATCCGAATTCGGTATCCTTTAAGATAGGCATACCTTTTCCTAACTGGATGGTTCCTGCTTTCATAGCATGAACGCAAATCTCGGCGCCGAGCAATAAATCGATTGGCGTCGGTTTATTCCAAAGGGGATCTGATAACTTGATTCCCGCTGGTATTGAAATTAACTGTTGATCCAGTTTCACAGTTGGAATTTCGCCAGTAATTTCTGGTAATACCAAACACAACACTTTGGTTGAGTAATTAGTGGTTGAAGACCTTATGGTCACCTTGGTGATGTGACGAATGCTACTTTCTTGATTAGCGATACCTACAATTTTTTGAGAGATTTTCTCTAATTTGAAGTTATTCTTCTTAGCGAAAGATGTGGTAACATAGTTGACTTGTGAGCCGGAATCTAATAATGTGCGACCCTTAACGACCGTTCCATTGGACGTTATAATGTCTACTTGTACCGTCGGTAAAATTATCTCCCTTTGAGAGAAATGAGTAGAATGAGCATTAATTGACTTCCTTCCCGTATTATTGGAACTAAATGTATCGTCCTGATGCAACAAAGTGTGATGGTTTTGTTTGCACCTTAAGCAATTATAGTTAGACTTGCAATTTGTTATCTTATGCGATGAATTTAAACATTTAAAACACATGTTATTAGATTTAACGAATTCATTTCTTTCCATACTGGATTTTGCTTTGAATTTATCACATTTGCCTATGAAATGATTATTTCGACAGAATGCGCATGCGTTTACCTTACTTGATGGGTTTTTGTTCGCGACATGAGTTCTCATGATTCTTTGACGACTATGAGGGAATTCCTTCACCGTAGTTACAGATGCAGTAGATTGTAATACATTACATCTATTCTGCAAGAATGTCTCTAAACTTTCATATGGTGGCATTTCTCTGCTAACCAGCGATATTTCCCAGTCTCTTACTATATTAAAAGGTAATTTCCTTAGAACTAAACATGTTACCCATGGATCTAAAATTTCTCTCGCGTAACCCAACGATTCAATGTTTTTAATACACACTGTTACCTGATTCAATAGATTTCTCAATTCGATATGTGATTCTCTTGTGATTAATTTTAAGTCACAAAGTGAATTAATCCTAGTTTTGAGATTAAGTCTTGGTAAATTATATTGCTTGTCTAAAATACTCCAAGCTATTTCGTAATTGTCTGAGCTAATATCTAAACCTGATACAGCTGCCAAAGCGGGACCGATTAAGGATTGATGCAAATATTGCAATTTCGTGACATTCGAATATTCCGTTTTGTTTCCTATTATATTCTTAAAAGCTTGTTGAAACGATTGCCATTCAGATGGATCTCCCTGAAATGTGGGAATGGTTAACGTCGGTAACTTATCTCTAGCAAATTTAATTGTTGCTTGCTCTACCTTTAGTTTACTATCTTGAAAGGATTGGCAATCTAATGCTGCTTTAAGATTTTTAACTGTTATTGTAATTGCATCGTACTCTTCGTCTATTTTGGCCGCTTTCGGTATGTCTGTAAGGTTATCTAAATATTCGTAATGGAGTTTTCGGACATAATCGTATGCTTCTTTAATGGTTTGATACTGTCCTTCATCTAATTCGGAGGATTTATCTATTTTTCCTTTTAGTCTTTGTACCGCGCCTGAATACCTTAATTCTATTGACGTCATTATAACTTCTACTTTATTTTCCTTCGCTAATATTTCTATCGATTGAGTCTGACTTCGAGTCTGATGTATTCTAGAGCTTGACCTGTCTCTAATAGGTTCTACGTCCCTAGTTGGATTTCGACCTTTATGCGACTTGGAAGTCGAAGCTTCTATTTCCTCGTTTTCAGCACTTGACATTTGTTTCAGAAAGTTGCACTATTTCGTCTCATAAATACAGTTGTTCTCTACTATAGCTGTCAATTGAACTATTCGTAGAGATAAGGTAATAATATTCAATGATTAACCGTGAATCTTAATATTCTACTTTAACTATTATCACCAGAATCTATCCAACATATTTTGGAAGAAATTACAACCCTAAATTGGTGGGTGCTTGATTTAAACCACTTTGGGGCTACAAGTCTTGTGATTTATTTTAAATCACCACTGTTTCATCACACATTATGAAACAAAGAGATCTACCGATGTATGAATATGCCGGTATGTACTTGATTTAATCCACTTTGGGGCTACAAGTGTAATTCCACATTTATCGTGGAAGGGGGGGGGGGGGGAGGGTGTTTCTACACACATTAAGAAACAAAGATCTACCGATATGAATATACCGGTATGTACTTGGTTTAAGCCACTTTGGGGCTACAAGTATAATTCCACATTTATCGTGGAAGGGGGGGGGGGGAGGGTGTTTCTACACACATTAAGAAACAAAGATCTACCGATATGCATATACCGGTATGTACTTGGTTTAAGCCACTTTGGGGCTACAAGTATAATTCCACATTTATCGTGGAAGGGGGGGGGGGGGAGGGTGTTTCTACACACATTAAGAAACAAAGATCTACCGATATGAATATACCGGTATGTACTTGATTTAATCCACTTTGGGGCTACAAGTATAATTCTCCACGTGCTTTGCTAATTTTACACTACATCTGATTTTACACTTTTAATACGAAATTCGATGCGACCGATGAAACATTCCTTCGTAGCGCGATATTATTTTATACAATCGCGTTAATTAATTGTTATACTTTAAAACATATTTTAAAACTGACCTACCCACATGATTGCCTTTTGAACAGATTGCCTGAGATTGAATACATTCACTTACTTGAATATCCTTTACGATGTTTATGTGATCGTTCCGATAATTTTGGATTACCTCTGTGTCCCATGCGTCTTTGTAGGTTATGTTTTTATTTATATATTTTCTGCGTCAATCACGCGGTCATGTACCTCTGTACATCAATCAATATATTGCTGAAATAGAAGCAAACATGTTATTAGTATTGGAAAGGTATGGATAGTAACAAAGGAACGATACCGATTTCTTAATTGACATCCATTTTTTCTCGACCACGTTTTTTCCTATTGGTTTGTCCGTTTGGTGTTGTGGCCTAGGTTACTGGTGTCCGGTTCGAAGTGACCATCATGGAAAAGACTTCGATAATGGTTTGATGTAGTTTATTGAAATGTAAAATTTGCACGTGGTGGTTCAGCGGAGCGTACGGAACACAAGTTGTCCGTACGCCGTCTGCTCGAACTCTGTCGACCGTCGCGTATTTCCGCTTGGGCCGACACTAATGCCAACTCGTCAATAATGCCAATCGACAATCAGTTAATAAGACTGTTTGCCACACGTCATTACAAAAGTCGGAACAATATTGTTATTATTATAAGTTATTATTACTGTTATCATGTTATTATTACTGAATTACCGGCCACAGCGACGCGATGGAGATCTCTGTAATGTCACTGTGGCTAATATTATAAATAAATAAATAAAAAAAATATATATATCGTCGTAATTCAAAACATTATTGTAATTCAAAACATCAACGATGATCTAATTTTAGCTCAATCTCGCTCGTTAGCTTAGTTTTGATATTTAATTTCAATTTTTTTATTTAATTTTTATTTCGATATTTTGTACGCTACTGGTTTTAAAAGTTGGCCCAAAATCGTCGTTGGTTTGGTGCGTACGGACCATAACAAGACGCGCGGCACACGTACAACTGACTTAAGGCGCTCTTCTTCTAAACTATTAGAAAAATACATATATGTTGGTTATTATTTTTTTAAGTAATTGAATAAAAAAAGGTAAGGATTAACAGGTACAATTTCCGATAAGGGGCTCCAGTTCCCCCCCCCCCCCTCTTGGCGGCCCTGCATACATATACACGTCGGACGACCGAACCAGTACTACTGAACACAAAACATGCCAAAAATTTTACGAAGGTTATTTATTTTTTATATATATACCAGGAAAGCTTTACAGGTAACCACAATGCGCCTTCCTGGCCAATGACAAATATTGCAGATTTTTTTTTATTATATAAGTCGCTGAATTACGAGACACTGAAAAACTCGAAAACTAACGAGACATCTATGAATTGTACATAAATTTTATTGTATATTAATAAATCTCAAATAGTTTTTACCGGGAACCGTTTCAACAATGAAATCAGAGAAAATTGGCAAAATCTGATAAGAAACGATCGACCTGGAGTCACAAATATCCAGGTCTGATAAGCAGCACTACAGATATACTCAGAAAAAATCTTTTCAATCGAGGTCTGGTCATGGGATCGAGCCCGGCGCCTCTTGACGCTAAGCATAAAATACAAGGGGACCAAAATTACCTGTTTTGACGTAAAACTATTTACTATTTTTGTGACTTTAGCCCAGTATAAATACCAATTTTTGTAACTTTACCCCAGCATGAATACCAATATGTTCACTAAGACTTTGTTTCATAGTCAATGTTTTTGAACAAATGTCACATTTGTGTGGCATTACCCCCGAAATGAATACCCATATGTTCAATGAGAGTTTGTTGCCTAGTAAATGTTTTTGAACAAATTTCACATTTGTGTGACTTAATCACTTAACCCCAGTATGAATACCAATATGTTTACTAAGACTTTGTTTCCTAGTAAATGTTTTTGAACAAATGTCACACTTGTGTGGCTTTATCCCTGTATGAATAATCAAATGTGCACTTAGACTTTGTTTCGTAATAAACGATTTTGAACAAATGTCACACTTGTGTGGCTTTATCCCTGTATGAATAATCAAATGTGCACTTAGACTTTGTTTCGTAATAAACGATTTTGAACAAATGTCACACTTGTGTGGCTTTATCCCTGTATGAATAATCAAATGTGCACTTAGACTTTGTTTCGTAATAAACGATTTTGAACAAATGTCACATTTGTGTGGCTTTACCCCAGTATGAACACCCATATGTGTACTAACTTGTTGTTTCGTAGTAAATGTTTTTGAACAAATGTCACACTCGTGTGACTTCATCCCTGTATGAATAATCAAATGTGCACTTAGACTTTGTTTTGTGGCGGCTCGCTTATACGACATGGTCGAGTTTGGTTGCCTTCCTGCGAGTGGGGACCAACCCGGCTGGGTTCGGAGAGCCGCTACTCACTCTGTCTTCAGCTGTCATATAATAAACACGTGCATTAACATGCCAGTCGTCTCATTCGTTCATCCTCCATAATGGTGACCCCCGACATCGAGCCACGCAGCCTCGATCAATTTCAACATTCCGCTCATCCCTGCCTCGCCGAGCCAGGCGGGGAAGCTACCCGCCGCGCCCACATCGCCATCAACACAGCACGCCGCGGCCCGCGGGTGACAATAAACGAGCAGACACGGCTACCTACCTACCTACCTACCTACCGACGTCCAGCCACAACGTCGACGACAGGTGCTTTTAAAAAATGGGGGAGCGAATGAGACGACGATCTTGACAGCTGGATGTGGAGTCATGCGCGATCCACTTCACATAGAACGGTCATCCAGCACCACAAGACATACACCACCTCAGCACCATCATCATCATCATCATCAAGGCCCCGTCCGTCCCCACGAGCGTCGTCACGCCGAGACGGGCGGTAGCGCTACAACACCTCCACGAGCCACAACGACTCACAGTCCAGCTCGGAGTATCATCAACCACATCGATGCCCCTGCCGCCCCCGCCGCCCCACCAACCGACATCAGCCTCGGAAGAGCGGCGCCGCCGCAGCATCGCATCGGCGCGACCATCGGACCACCCACCGTCCTGCTCGCGACGTCACCGCCCTCGAATCTACCGACCATTCAGGGCGGTACACCTATGTACACAGCGGATGACCCACGTCAACAATTTTTTTCTCCCCACGTAATAATTTTTTTTCTCTTTGTGTAACAATAATTTTTTTCTTTTGTAAAATTTGTTTCTTTGTAATTTTGGTATCGCTGATGCTGGGGGGGGAGTGATGTGGCGGCTCGCTTATACGACATGGTCGAGTTTGGTTGCCTTCCTGCGAGTGGGGACCAACCCGGCTGGGTTCGGAGAGCCGCTACTCACTCTGTCTTCAGCTGTCATATAATAAACACGTGCATTAACATGCCAGTCGTCTCATTCGTTCATCCTCCATAGTTTCATAGTAAATGTTTTTGAACAAATGTCACATTTGTGTGGCTTTACCCCAGTATGAATAATCAAATGTGCACTTAGACTTTGTTTCGTAATAAACGATTTTGAACAAATGTCACACTTGTTTGGCTTTATCCCTGTATGAATAATCAAATGTGCACTTAGACTTTGTTTCGTAATTAACGATTTTGAACAAATGTCACATTTGTGTGGCTTTACCCCAGTATGAACACCCATATCTGTACTAACTTGTTGTTTCGTAGTAAATGTTTTTGAACAAATGTCACACTCGTGTGACTTTATCCCTGTATGAATAATCAAATGTGCACTTAGACTTTGTTTCATAGTAAATGTTTTTGAACAAATGTCACATTTGTGTGGCTTTACCCCAGTATGAATAACCATATGTGCACTTAGACTTTGTTTCATATTAAATGTTTTTGAACAAATGTCACATTTGTGTGGTTTTACCCCAGTATGAATACCCATATGTGCACTTAGATTTTTCTTTGCAGTAAATGTTTGTAGACAAATGTCACATTTGTGTGGCTTTAACCCAGCATGAATGCCCATATGTTCATTTAGACTTTGTTTCCTAGTAAATGTTTTTGAACAAATGTCACATTTGTGTGGCTTTACCCCTGTATGAATAATCAAATGTGCACTTAGACTTTGTTTCGTAGTAAATGTTTTTGAACAAATGTCACATTTGTGTGGCTTTACCCCAGTATGAATTCTCATGTGTATACGGAGTCTAGATTTTAAAAGGAATGATTTGAAACAAACGTCACATCTGTGTGACTTTACCCCACTATGAACCCTCGTGTGTACACTTAGATTATGTTTACTGTTACAAGATTTTGAACAAATATGAATGTCACAATCATGCAGCTTTCTTCGAGAATCCGAGTTTTTCTGTGTCACAAGATTAGTTAACAATTTGTCTTGGATATCTATTTCACGGTCCAATTCAGAATGTGTAGAGCACATCTTATTTAATGCTTTTGGAGATGGTAATTCTTCCGCTAGAATTTCTCTATTGGTATCATTTATTGCTGCCATATATTCCCTGGAATTAATTTTTCTTCCGGGGGTCTAAAAATTAAACCGAATGATATTCAATTTAACATGTGTAACTTTTTTAAAGTGTGATTAGATGTTATTTTACATGTGAATTTATATTTTTGATCAACAGCATGTTTCGCTAAGAATACATCTAAAGAACTTGAATCCTATTTACTTACCTCGCTGGAGTCTGGTGAACTACAATTGTTGGATGACCATTCAGCACCCAACTCATCTTCCCAAAGACCCGGTACAATACGATAGTCAAACGTCAAAATAATATGGTTATATGTGTGAGTGTGTAGTGCTGCAAACTTAAACTGGTCCCAACAATTGAGGTCGCTACATATCTGCCAATAGGGTAGTACCGCGACTAAAATGTACCTGGTTTATTGCCGGGAATAAACCGGGATTTTTCCCTGGGATCTTTGGGTGACGGAAATTGTTGGAAAATTGTGAAAATGTATATCAATCAGATTTTCAAATCGACACATCTTTAGATTCTCGCATTTCATCAATGGCGCCGTCCACACACACGATATCTACCCACGATATTTACGATATTTTCCATATCCAGTTCCCATATTGCAACCTGTGTGTAGATATCGTGTCTGTGTGGACGGCGACAATTCCATTGACACATGAAACACTGGAATGAATCTGAATGTTTTCATGTAGTGGCAGTACTGTAAATGTCCAGTTCGGATGCGTTGCGTTAATTACTTATTAGTTATATGGAGGATGAACGAATGAGACGACTGGCATGTTGATGCACGTGTTTATTATATGACAGCTGAAGGCAGAGTGAGTAGTAGAACCTAGCCGAGTTGGTCCCCACTCGCAGGAAGGCAACCAAACTCGACCATGTCGTATAAGCGAGCCGCCACAGTTATTATCACTTGTTCGAAATACGCGGTTTGCAAGTGGCAACTACGGCGGTCTCTGATTTCGGAATTTCGAATATAAAGAGTTTTAATCCAATGTAATAAATTCTTTTCAATATCATTTGGTTTCATTCATTCAAAAATATAATTAACCAGCAGCGTGGTCTAGTGGTAAGTGTTGTATTCTCTCGTGCTAGAGGTCACGAGTTCGCTTCTCACTGGAGTCTCGTTGCTGGCCAGACCTTGGTTTGTCGAGGTTGGTCGTTTCATATCAGGATTTGTCAATTTTTCTGATTTGAAACGATTCCTGTAAAATTGGCTTTCTTATCCAATTTTCTATTGCGAAAAACCTTGAGTTATTATTATATCTTTGGTTTCGCCAGATTTTCTCCATAGATGTCTCTATGGATGATTATTGAAATATAAATATTTCGTATTGATACATAATAAATAATGTTATTATTCGTATTGTTTACGATGTTTATATTAATGTCGATATAAAAGTGACCAGTTGACAGCCCTAACTGAAGTATATCTTTTAATTTTATTGGTGGTTCAATTATCACTCTGCAATGTGGAAGTTCTTTAATACCATATATTTCTTTGAAGTCTTCTTTTGATATCAGGGCTACTAAAAATAGTTGGTAATATTTAATTATTCTTTCGCCATCGGCTGTATATTTCTTAATAACATTTGCCACATTGGACACTTCATATCCTTTATCTTTGAAAGAATCCTTTAATTTCATCAACGTCTGTTGATGACGGTGAACCTCTAACAACCACTCTATAGCACCTTTCTTTCTTGAGCTGATAGATGTGGTACTCTAGATCGTGGAGGGGGTTTTGGGTGTCTTTACATTGGGGACGCGACAATTGGTGCAAGTCCAAAAGGTTCAACGACAAAATGTACCCGAAAATTAGTGCACTGACAAAATGTACCCGCGACAAAATGTAAACGGAAAAAATGTTCAAGCGACAAAATGTTCAAAAATCCTAAATTATCCTATTTTAATGGCAAAAGTAACTTTTTATTGTATTATATTTATCGACGTATATGGTACTTTTTATCGTATAGATCGCGGATGTTATTAAATTATTATAAATTAAAGGTGTTCTCAACCGTACCAACATATTCTTATTTAAATTGAACAATTACATTTTAAGCGAATGTCATTGTGACTCATTGAATATCATTTTAAGATGTCATTGAACTAGTATAAATGTCAGGGGTTTTCAACCGTATCCAATATTTTTTTTATTTAAATTGAAAAAAAAAAACTTTCTAAGCGTATGAACTGCAGATTACATTGCAATAGTTTATATGGCAGGGCTTCTCAACCGTCTCCAAAATTTACTTTATTTCAAATAAATAATTTACTTTTTATCGTACACATCGCGGGCGTTATTAAATTAGTATGAATGACAGGGGTTCTCAACCGTATCCAATTTTTTCTTATTTAAATTGAAAAAAAAAAAGTTTTTATGCGTATTGCAGATGTCAATGAATTAGTTTAAATGTCAGGGGTTCTAAACCGTATCCAATGTTTACTTATTTAAATTGAAAAAATTACTTTTTAAGCGTATGTCATTGAATTAGTTTAACACCCTCACAGAGGTGCGAAGACCTCTGTGAGGGACAGTACATATAAGATAATTATAAATTTTAGAGTTAAGTAATTAAGATGTATTTTTAAAATTAGCTTTATAGCTAAGATAATATATAAATAAATAAACGTTGAACGCCACGTTTTATTTTGATAAAACAGTTCCCAGCCAGCGGTCACGTGTACTTCGAGTTTTAACATTGAATGTGACCTTTACGGCGTCTCTAAATCAAATTCACATCATTTTTTTCCAAAACTTTGTTTAAAAATGCAATTATTTTATTTCTTCTGCAAATAAGTCTTCTAGTGTACATTCGCAAGCTATATGTATAATGAAAGTTTTTTTTAAACTTCATATTTCATTATACAATTATAAGGCAAGAATATCAAATATTAATTTAGATAAATTTAATGTATTATTTTACAGTCAAGTCTCGAATTACGACTATTCGGATTTACGATGGAGAGATTTTACTTAGTGTTTAGCAAAAAACAAATGTATGAATCGGACATTGTATTGTAGAAAAAAGGAGGTATGTAAAAAAGGCAGACATTAGAAATTTACAGCTAAAATTATTTTTACATACCTCCTTTATGTTTCACATTAATATTGCATCATTTACAACTAACTATTATGCGTAAGGGTTGCATACAAAATTTAATTTTGACATGTAAAAGACAATTAAAATGTAAATGTAAAAAAAATCACGCGCGTTGAATAGAGATGGCAAAACAATAATATATTTTGAAATTAGTTCTATGATTGACAGATGAATTGTCTACACAAATGGACGAAAATATGTAAAAAGACAAATGGGTTATAAAATTTTACTACCCTCATGTTAGAGGCCATTGAATGCATTTTTTTCTTTGAAATCTCTTCAATGTCCTCTTCAACGTCGGTTTGCAGCAATGGAATAATAATTTTTAGCTATTCACAGCTGACAAGCTCGATCACATTTATTATAGAAAAATATACATATATGTATGTAATTAATTTATAATTACTCTGGTATTATAAAGTTCTAATAAGGTTATCAAGTTAACAATACTTGTTCACCATCCCACCGCAAAATGCCTATGTTGAAAGTGTGTTCTCATTAATTACATAAAGCTCAGTGGACAGATGAGCGCAATTCGCATTCTATTGACACAGTGAAAAGCGTGTTATAAAAAAGTGTATGTATTATAAAATGTCGTGCATTGAACTATATATGAGTCAAGTTTTATTGTTATTGTTAAGAAATATTTTGTTGTTATTGTTTTATTGTTATGGATAGAAAGTTAAATAATATAACTTTTAAATCAAATCGCCACCCTGGCACTTGATACCTGGCACACGATTGATATAAACATTGTTTTTCCAGTACAATTAAAAAATATTTTGACTAAAATTTCACATTAAATTTTGTATTCCAAATATTGTGAGCAGAATCTCGTTCTAACACTCGAATAGTAATCTGATCACATTCAAAACTTAAAAGACGTTTAGTGAAATTTATTGGCTTTTTTATCTAAAATCACCCAAAACTTCGAAAGAAAACATTCTTTAAACTATTGACCATACACACTTGAGGATACATAAAATGAGGGAACTCAGCTTAAATGAATAGTGATCTCTAAATTCACATGTTAAAATTTGATCTGATTTTTAGCATCAGTCATATTTGATGCTTGGTACTCGATGTAGACCTTGAGAATTTCAACATCGGATGAAATAGTTTACTTTGTATAAATTATCATATCTGTCCAAAGGTACAGCATACACTGTCCATAGGTTCAACATTCAACAATTTTTTTGTTTCTATTATTTTTGCAAAATATTACTCACAAGATGGGCAAGCATCGGTAAAAATTGCACAATACATTCAAAAACTCCATGGGATACATTTATCCGTTAAAGTAAATTGATCCGATTGTATTCCGTTCGTTGTAGCGTATTTATAGAGACATACTGCGTAAAATTGGACAAAAATTATTTATTCGTAAAGGCCCTTCTATTATTATTACATTTCTATGGATAAAGTCAATTTGGCAGAGGTTAGTTAAAAGAAATGAGAAGAGATCTTTGGCTTTTAAGGGATATTTGTACATATTAAGGAAACGTTCTTTTACAAAAATCGTAATTTTTTCATGTTTCCCTCATTATTTTGGAAATAAAAGGCCTTAATTGCTTCCCCGTGTACATACCTTTGATCTGAATACAAAATATGACAAAAATTTTACGAATGTTATAAAATACAACGGGATCAAAATGTTATTTTGATCCCCTTATATTTCATCTGATACCCTGTTTTGACGTAAAATTATTTTCTATTTTTGTAACTTTACCCGAGTATGAATACGCATATGTGTAATAAGATTTGGTTTCGTAGTAAATGTTTTTGAACAAATTTCACATTTGTGTGGCTTTACCCCAGTATGAGTAACCATATGTGTATTAAGATTATGTTTCACAGTAAATGTTTTTGAACAAATGTCACACTTGTGTGGCTTTATCCCAGTATGAATAATCATATGTGTACTAACTTGTTGTTTCGTAGTAAATGTTTTTGAACAAATGTCACACTCGTGTGACTTTATCCCTGTATGAATTATCAAATGTGCACTTAGACTTTTTTTCATAGTAAATGTTTTTGAACAAATGTCACATTTGTGTGGCTTTACCCCAGTATGAATAACCATATGTGTATTAAGATTATGTTTCGTAGTAAATGTTTTTGAACAAATTTCACACTTGTGAGGCTTTATCCCAGTATGAATAATCATATGTGTACTAAGTTTTTGTTTTGTAGTAAATGTTTCTGAACAAATGTCACACTTGTGTGGCTTTATCCCAGTATGAATAATCAAATGTGCACTTAGACTTTGTTTTGTAGTAAATGTTTTTGAACAAATGTCACATTTGTGTGGCTTTGCCCCAGTATGAATAATCATATGTGCACTAAGAGTTTTTTTCTTACTAAATGTTTTTGAACAAATGTCACATCTGTGTGGCTTTACTCCAGTATGCATAACCATATGTGCACTAAGATTTTGTTTCGTAGTATATGCTTTTGAACAAATGTCACATTTGTGTGGCTTTACCGCAGTATGAATACTCATGTGTATACGGAGTCTAGATTTTAAAAGGAATGATTTGAAACAAACGTCACATCTGTGAGACTTAACCCCACTATGAACCCTCATGTGTACACTTAGATTATGTTTAATGTTAAAAGATTTTGAACAAATGTCACAATCATGCAACTTTCTTTGAGTATCCGAGTTTTTCTGTGTCACAAGAGTTTTTTGATCAGTTAACAATTTGTCTTGGATATCTATTTCACGGTCCAATTCAGAATGTGTTGAGCACATCTTATTTAATGCTTTTGGAGATGGTAATTCTTCCGCTAGAATTTCTCTATTGGTATCATTTATTGCTGCCATATGATCCCTCGAATTAATTTTTCTTCCGGGGATCTAAAAATTAAACCGAATGTTATTCATTTTAACATGTGTAACTTTTTTAAAGTGTGATTAGATGTTATTTTACATGTGAATTTATATTTTCGATCAACAGCATGTTTCTCTAAGAATACATCTAAAGAATTTGAAACCTATTTACTTACCTCGCCGGCGTCTGGAGAACTACAATTGTTGGATGGCCATTTAGCACCCAACTCATCTTCCCATATTAAATCTTCCAGCAAAACTTCCTCCGGCTTGATTTTCAAATACTCGTCTAATTCCACCCTCGACTTTGTGTCATTCTGAAAACAAGCGTTTCGAAAGCTTTCGAATAATTCCAGATTGTTGACACAAGAAAGGCATATCAAATCTGGCAGATGGTCTCCTTTCCTGACCTGCAAATAGGAGGGGTATTGGCGATTACGAGCAGTAGTGAATTATCAATAGCAGTGGTTCAAATGTAACGTGACTGACCCGCAGCTGACAGCAGGTCCAAATGCGTTGCACCAAACGCGGTGGATGAGGGTCGTCATGGATGGAGACGAAGGACTCTGCTGGAGCAGAGCAGAGACAAAGTCTGCACTCCATCGCTACTTGGGAGGGAGAAGCACAAACTCCTGGAGAGTGGATAGACGCTTCCAACCTTTGCTTCTGACTTCTGCTTTTCCTTTTGCTTCTCTAATTGAACCAACCATCAAAGACCCGGTACAATACGATAGTAAAACGTCAAAATAATATGGTTATATGCAGTGGCGGATTGGCCATACAAGCGAACATGCCCGATGGCATGTGGGCCCCTTTATCTGTTAGAAAATATGGGCCCTCAGTAAAATTAAATAACTTTTTAACTATTTATAGGATATTGCAACTTTGGGACCTAAAGTTTGGGTATTTCAACAAAACAAATTTCTTACGATATACACAAACAACTAATACCTGCTTTAACAGCCCAAGGATCGGTTAACTTTTTTTATTAGGCTCAAAAGTAAGTTTCAACAATTGCGTGGGCCCTTTTGCCGGGCTCATTTCCAACGTCAGTATTATGTATATACCAATACCTATGTAACAACTACCTACTGAAATAAAAATGGTAATAAACAAATTTCCGTGAATAATATAAACTGAATTGCTTAAAACAATTTTGATAGGACGATTCATCATCAACCAGCGATGTAAATTTACTTCATACTTTCAAAATAACATTTGATTATACTTCGATGATATAGTAAGATTTTAAATACACAATTTTAAACAGTTTCCGTATATAAAATCTATTCCTAATCTAGACAAATCCATGTAAATAGAAATATAGGAAAGGGGCCCCCTCCCCAAAATCCCGATTTTCGATTAACATTAATTGAAAATATTATGCATTTTTTTCAGGGACGTAATTTGGGGGTCCATATGAAAGCTACGTTTATTTCTTATGTACATATGTTACTTTTGGGTAACTAATAAAATAATCGCTGCTATGTGCTTTGAAGAAAAACAAAACAAAACTTTATCTATTGTTATTACGTACATGTACATAGATAAAGTGAAAAGACAGTTGGTAGAAATTAAGTTAATTGATAGTTTTTTGATGACTTAGTTTGATGGTCGATTAATGTTGACCATGTGAAGATTTGTAGAAAAAAATCGGCGCTTTTTTCTCTTTACATAATATTTTTTTATAATTACTTTCAAAAATAAGCTTATTTTTTTCATATTTTATAACTCAATAAGGTGTATGCAAAGATTATTTTCCATTTTTATTCCAATATAAAAAAGATTTTTTGAAAAAAAATTCAATTTGACCAATCTTTGCCTGCCCCCCCCCCCCCCCAAGAAAAAGCTGAAATGACGTCCCTGATTGTTTTCTACCGAAAGTAAAAGCCGCTTTTATGCCGCATTCTTTTATGATGCATTCTATTTACCCAGGACAAGGGTTAAAACGAAATATACAATGAAATTTATGGATCTATTTTGCTTTTGCCATTTTTCTTGTACCTAAATTTGTTTATTTCCATTTTTGAAAATTTCATTTATTTTTTTTCTTTGATTTTTAGCGTGGTGGAAAGAAGAAAATTTTGTTATATGGGTGGGCGGACCAATTTCTTTAACCCTGGGGGGGCCCCCTTTGACTCCTGGCATGTACTGATTTCAGTCCCAGTCCGCCACTGGTTATATGTGTAAGTGGTCCCAACAATTGAGGTCGCTACATATCTGCCGGGACACGGTCAATTGGGCGCCCAGGACGATCGGTCGACCAGTGTTACTCGCCACTGCGACAACTGGACGACGAGACTGGCGGGCACTGCGTCAATTGGGCGCCCGTCGCACTGGGCGATCGTCGACTGGGCGACGGCGACTGGGCGACCGCCGACTCGGCCCGCTGGTGAAGTGGTCGCCAAGCTTACGTAAACTCTGCGTTTTGCAAGGAACGACCGCGACCGTCTCCGTTATAGGAATTTCCGATGCACTGACAAATATTCTACCTACATACATATGCTTTATACCGCTTTATTTTTCGTTTCAGTTTTACCAATTTTTCGTAACAACACGAATCATACTATTAATTTTTTTCGCTATATTATATTACATTTGCTGGAATTTTATATTAAACGTACTTTTATAAATACATGTGTAGCACCTTTTCACAAAAAATAATTGTAAGATGACAAATCATATGTACCTACATATTCTCCAAAATAATATAAAAGAAAAATGATCGATTGAATCTTTCGCGCAGTGGTTTTAGTTTGTTTTCAAATGGACACACTTTTTTTTCTTTTAAATGTTATATTTCAGTTTTATCAATTGGATAAATTCACACTCTATTCTCAATTTTCTCAACACTGTATTAGTTAAACATAATTACAAAATATTTTCTAGTAGCGATTCTCAAAGTTTTCAAGATTATATTTTTTTTCAATGATGAAATACGTTTACGAAAAAAAAGCGCATACTTAAATTCGTTCGCGGAGCTCGAATAATTTTTTTCGGCTTTTCCCATAATTAAATTATTACATCGTTTACGATTCACAGAGGCAATTCTCGAAAAAAATAGCTTTTTAAAGCAATTTTTAACATCTCCCGTTCTATAGTTATTGTTGAAAATTACATTGAGCCACAAAAAATCACGTTTTTTAGTTACCAGAGCGGAGACTAACCAATCTTTACTAACTTTGACCCACTGAATTCGAATATGATATTGATTTTTGCTGGTTGGTGATCGTTTACGAGATATGAGCGTTTAAAAAAATGCGCGATTTTTACAGTTTTTTGGCTTTTGCGGTCTTTAACTCAAAACCTAGTATTGCTGTGCTCAAAGTGAGTATTGGAATCAATAGTCAGATGTTTTTCCTATTGATTGTGATATTGCATTGCTTTAAAATACTTATAATTAATTGTCTAGCGAATTTTAAAAGTCAAAAATATATTTTTTTTACGGATTTTTTCTCCGTGCTATTTTGCATTTATTTGGCAATTATTTTATTTCACCTCGTTTATAAGGATTGGTTTTCTATTTCAATATTTTTTATTTTTATCTAAACGTACTAACTCTAGCGGTAATTGCAATTTAAATGCTTTCGTTTTTGTTGCTCAGTGTTATTATAGTCACATTAAAATCTATATGATAGTTTATAGTAATTAAGGCTCATTTCGTTTATCAATAATTTAATAAGGTATATTTTTACTAATTAATATCTTTCGCTTTTGTAAATTCGAAACATACATACATATGTATAACGAATTATGTTTACATCTATAACTGTCATCCAGCGCTCATCTGTTCATCTAATGTATAATTTCTTTAATAATATTTTATACGTATAAAATATTACAAAGACCTTACAAGAAATTATATATTTTCAAATATTTGGACCGAATGAACGAACTCATTCAAAACGTTTTTTTTTTACCATGAGTGGCAGTTTTATTGCCTAAAGATAAATAATACCGCGCCTCGTAGGCTAGGCTACAGATGCTCTGCAAGTCGTTTTGATAAAAGAGTTCTCAAAACGACTTTTGACAACTGTTTCTCGAACTACTTTTTTTCTTGATTGTTTTACATGACATGTTATACATACATATGTATGTAAGGTTTTTCAACGGGTTTTTGCGGTATCATAAATTCATGGCCCTCAAATTTGGTTTAAAATAATGCAATGACGTAAATGATTTTATACCCTTTATCCTTTTATTAAATTCAAATTATTCTGAAATGGTTTTCATCGTTTTTTCAAAACCTCTCCGATAAAATAAACGTTTTTTATTCCAAAAAAAATGGCAAAGTTTCAAAGCGATCGGAAAAGTTTTAGGAGGTTTGTCCAAAACTTAGATAAACCTTGTAATTTTCAAATGTTATAATTAGCATGGAAATATTTTTTTCAATGTATGTGTTGTATGAATGCATGTACATACATACATATGTACATATGTTATTTTGAAAATTTTCAATTTAATATTTATTTTCATTATTCATCAATAAAAAGTAAACCAAAAAACTTTATTAAAACTATGATTTGATGAATATACTAAATACTGGCGATTCTAGAATTGATTTAATGTTGAGAGTTACAAATTTTACACGTTTTGGATTTTCGTAAGATTAAAAATAAGCACCAATCACACGGTTGATCCCATATTTTTTAAGATCATCGAAAGCCGATGCAATTCGCGCTATTATATAAGTATTTATATTTTTATTTTTGAACATTTAATTTGTACGAATATTTTTTACGTAAATTTGTACGAATATCGATTTTTATATTTTCGGGGCAATGAGAGAATTTGTTCGCAGAAGGGCCAAAGAGGCATTGTATTGCATTAAGACCATTGTATCGTAAAAATATCAAACATTATGTTCTTCCCCTTTTTTTTGTCGAAGGCATCGGTCCAAAATATCATCTAATGTTGAATGAATCACTGCTAGAAAATATTTTGTAATTATGTATAACTATTACAGTGCAGTACAAAATTGAGAATAGGATGTGAATTTATCCAATTGATAAAACTGAAATATAACATTTAAAAGAGAAAAAAGTGTGTCCATTTGAAAAATGTTTGCAATTTTGGGACCGACCATTTATTTCATTGTTTTGGTAGGTAAGGACAAGAAAAAAAATACTGAATGAAAATCGACAGATTGATTGCAAAATTATTTAAGGCTCATTTCGTATTTACTTACCTATTATACAGTTCACATGGTTTTTAATATCTATTGCTTTTGTAAAGTAGCAACATACATACATGCATATGTACATATGTACGTGTATAACGAATCATGTTTACATTTACATACATATGTACATATGTATAACGGTCATCCAGCACTCATCTGTTTATCTAATACAGCGGTTCAGATTTCAAATTTCCAGCAAGAAATTGTAAAAGTAAATCACTTGATCAGTGATATATTAATAATATTAATAATAATTTGAATACGATATTGAAAAAATAATATTGGAATAAATTAAAAAAGGTCGAATAAAACGGGTCGATTTATGAGTTTCTAGAATTGACTACATACCAGCAATTCTAAAATTAATTTAATGTAAATAAATAAATGTCTTTGAATACAAATTTTACATATTTTGGAATTTCGTAAGATTAGGAATAAGCATTTATTACGGTTGATCCACATTTTTTAACAAACAAACCGATGAAAGTCGCTCTATTAATCGACTAAATAATAATTAAAAACATTCGAGAGTTTACGATGTTTATATTAATGTCGGTATAAAACATATAAACATTTTTTGCACTTCTTCAGAGAACACACACCTTCGTTTACTCCGTACTTAAATAGTACGGACTGCGTAATAATATTGTCAACATTGAAAAAAGAGGACATTCTGGGTATATTACAAAAAAATAGAGTGAACAAAAAGTTGGTTTAAAAAAGTGTTTTTTAGATTTTACGATAATCTTCTTCGGTTTGTGTAGTGATTTTGATATTATTATTAGAGATTACTTTAAATTGACATCGAATGGGTGGTGTTTCTGTTGTTGATAAAATATGAGCTCTAAACTTATTGAAGTTATGGAGGATGAACGAATGAGACGACTGGCATGTTAATGCACGTGTTTATTATATGACAGCTGAAGACAGAGTGAGTAGTAGCTCTCCGAACCCAGCCGAGTTGGTTCCCACTCGCAGGAAGGCAACCAAACTCGACCATGTCGTATAAGCGAGCCGCCACATCACTCCCCCCCCAGCATCAGCGATACCAAAATTACAAAGAAACAAATTTTACAAAAGAAAAAAATTATTGTTACACAAAGAGAAAGAAATTATTACGTGGGGAGAAAAAAAAATTGTTGACGTGGGTCATCCGCTGTGTACATAGGTGTACCGCCCTGAATGGTCGGTAGATTCGAGGGCGGTGACGTCGCGAGCAGGACGGTGGGTGGTCCGATGGTCGCGCCGATGCGATGCGATGCTGCGGCGGCGCCGCTCTTCCGAGGCTGATGTCGGTTGGTGGGGCGGCGGGGGCGGCAGGGGCATCGATGTGGTTGATGATACTCCGAGCTGGACTGTGAGTCGTTGTGGCTCGTGGAGTTGTTGTAGCGCTACCGCCCGTCTCGGCGTGACGACGCTCGTGGGGACGGACGGGGCCTTGATGATGATGATGATGATGATGGTGCTGAGGTGGTGTATGTCTTGTGGTGCTGGATGACCGTTCTATGTGTAGTGGATCGCGCATGACTCCACATCCAGCTGTCAAGATCGTCGTCTCATTCGCTCCCCCATTTTTTAAAAGCACCTGTCGTCGACGTTGTGGCTGGACGTCGGTAGGTAGGTAGCCGTGTCTGCTCGTTTATTGTCACCCGCGGGCCGCGACGCGCTCTGTTGATGGCGATGGGGGCGCGGCGGGTAGCTTCTCCCGCCTGACTCGGCGAGGCAGGGATGAGCGGCATGTTGAAATTGATCGAGGCTGCGTGGCTCGATGTCGGGGGTCACCAGTATGGAGGATGAACGAATGAGACGACTGGCATGTTAATGCACGTGTTTATTATATGACAGCTGAAGACAGAGTGAGTAGTAGCTCTCCGAACCCAGCCGAGTTGGTTCCCACTCGCAGGAAGGCAACCAAACTCGACCATGTCGTATAAGCGAGCCGCCACAAAGTCAAAAACATTGCTCACATAAATAGGAGTTGGTAGTGGTTCTTTTTTAGTTTTATTTATTGGTTGTTTTGATGTTTCATTCAGATTGTTTTGGGGGGAATATTACACTTTATCTAATTTTATTTTTTTACTATTTTTCTCTGCATTATAGCTAAGTTCATTTTCGAGTTATTCTTCATTTGTGTAGTAATGTTCGGTTATATTGTCAAGACTCTTGCTCTCATTTAGAATAGATGTAGAAGGCCTGGATTGTTTTTGCATTATTTCAATTCTTTTCTTAAAATCGGTTATAGTTTTCTCGTATTGTTTGCATCTGGTATAAGTGATCCATGGTTTAATAGATCATGATGTAAGTTATCCAGGTTTTAAACGCATGGATGATGCAGATATAGTTTCTTTTGTTTCTCAAGAAGAAGAAAATGAGAGTGACAACTACAAGTGAAGAAGATACTAGTGGTTACATTAGTCATAAAACGGTAAAACACCAGTACTAACTACTAGAGACCACTTCTCTGCTTAACTATGAACGTTTTGCTTAATAAATAAGGAGTATAAAAATTATGAAACAAAAATTTGTGTTTTTAATATGATATTATATTCAATTCGGATTATGTGTGTTTTTCAATTATCCGTACCCTTCCACCCCAGCATTACCCCAGATAATCGAGAGTGTACTGTATATTTATTTATTTCAAATTAAATTTAGACCATGATAACTTAACAGGTTGCCCTAAAACACCACTATGGCCGGAAACAAGTAAACAAGATTAATCTAAAAATAATATGAAAAAAATGTAAAAAAAAAATAAAATAATAAAGAAACAATAATACAACATTAAATTTGAAAATATAGATTTTAATGTAGGATATCTAGTGAACATACATATGTTATTGGGTTTTGACATAAATACTAATTCATATTTAGATATTTTTCACATTCAATGAAACACTTCTTGATAATGTAAATCATTTTGGACCGCAACTGGTGTTACTTCAGACTGCGGGTTGTATGTCGTTGATGTACAAGCCTACATACAATATTTAAAGAAATAAGATAATAATAGTATAATACAACTATGTATGATTTATTTATTGTAAATTATGATTGGAATTGTTATAAATACAAAATAAAAGTTTTGTGAAATCGACTATTTTAGCATATCATCAAAAAATGGGTATTGTTTTTCTTCGACACGTTTAAACATACAGGACCGCCGAGAGTAATTCCGAGCCATGGGAAAAATAATTCCAGGCCCCATAACAAACTTCAAAATATACATATCTTGTAAAAATCTATCAGAACTATTAGAAAAATACATATATGTGGTAAAGGATTCTGGCAGATGACGCTGTTCAGGACCACGGTTAGGATGTGGCGGTTGAGGTGGAGACCAAACACGTGCGTTTTCAGTCATGTTGTTTATTAAGATGATACGTGCGGAGGATTAGTAAACAACCGCGCGGAGCACAGGTCCAACTGCGACTAACCGTTACATCTCTGCCACTTTTCATCCCTTTCTCACAATCAGTCGTAATATACTCTTTCTCAGCTATAGCCCATATACCAGCCTTTCGATCAATTTCAACCCTACATATATGTATGTTGGTAATTATTTTTTAAAATAATTGAATACGAAAGGTAAGGATTAACAGGAACGATTTCGACCACGGGACCCCGGTTCCCCCCCCTCTATTGGCGGCCCAGCATATGAACATAAACACGTAGGACGAACGAACCAGTACTACTGCCGCATTTACAAATGGATATGTAGCATTTGGAAAGAACTTTTGGGCGCTAGTAAATAATGTTCATGGAGATAAAGTAAATTTGGCAGAGGTAAGGTAAATGAGAAGTTAACTTTCGCTTAGAAGAGATATTTGTATTAAGGTAACGTTCTTTTACAAAAATAGTAATTTTTTAATTTTTCCCTTATTATTTTGGAAATAAAAGGTCTTAAGTGCTTCCCCGTCTACATACCTTTAATCTGAACACAAAACATGCCAAAAATTTTACGAATGTTATGAAAAACAATGGGACCAAAATGACCTGTTTTGACGTAAAATTATTTTCTATTTTTGTAACTTTACCCCAGTATGAATACCCATATGTTCACTGAGAGCTTGTTTCCTAGTAAATGTTTTTGAACAAATTTCACATTCGTATGACTTAACCCCAGTATGAATACCCATATGTGTACTAAGACTTGGTTTCGTAGTAAAAGTTTTTGAACAAATGTGACACTTGTGTGGCCGCACCCTAGTATGAATACCCATATGTTCACTAAGACTTTGTTTCTTAGTAAATGTTTTTGGACAAATGCCACATTTGTGTGGCTTTACCGCAGTATGAATACGCATATGTGTACGAAGACTATATTTCTGAATAAATGATTGTGTACAAATGTCACATTTGTGTGGCTTTACCCCAGCATGAATAGCCATATGTGCACTTAGATTTTGTTTTGCAGTAAATGTTTGTAAACAAATGTCACATTTGTGTGACTTTATCCCAGCGTGAATAAGCATATGCCCATTAAGATTGTCTTTCCTAGTAAATGTTTTTGAACAAATGTCACACTTGTGTGGCCGCACCCCAGTATGAATATACATATGTTCATTAAGACTTTGTTTCGTAGTAAATGTTTTTGAACAAATGCCACATTTGTATGGCTTCACCGTAGTATGAATAACCATATGTGTACTAAGATTATTTTTCTGAATAAATGTTTTTGAACAAATTTCACATTTGTGTGGCTTTACCCCAGTATGAATAGCCATATGTGCACTTAGACTTTGTTTTACAGTAAATGTTTGTAAACAAATATTACATTTGTGTGGTTTTATCCGAGTGTGAGTAACCATATGCACACTAAGATTGTCTTTCCTAATAAATGTTTTTGAACAAATGTCACATTTGTGTGGCTTTACCCCAGTATGAATACCCATATGTGTTTTAAGATTTTGTTTCGTAGTAAATGTGTTTGAACAAATGTCACATTTGTGTGACTTTACCCTAGTATGAATACCCATGTGTAAACGGAGTCTAGATTTGAAAAAGAAAGATTTGGAACAAACGTCACATCTGTGTGACTTTACCCCACTATGAACCCTCGTGTGTACACTTAGATTATGTTTACTGTTACAAGATTTTGAACAATCATGCAGCTTTCTTCGAGAATTCGAGTTTTTCTGTGTCACAAGATTTTTTTGATTAGTTAACAATTTGTCGTGGATATCTATTTCACCGTCCAATTCAGAATGTGTAGAGCACATCTTATTTAATGCTTTTGGAGATGGTAATTCTTCCGCTAGAATTTCTCTATTGGTATCATTTATTGCTGCCATATGATCCCTCCGATATGATCCGGGGATCTAAAAATTAAACCGAATGTTATTCAATTTAACACGTGTAACTTTTTTATTTTGTGATTAGATGTTATTTTACATGTGAATTTATGTTTTCGATCAACAGCATGTTTCGCTAAGAATACATCTAAAGAACTTGAATCCTATTTACTTACCTCGCCGGCGTCTGGAGAACTACAATTGTTGGATGGACATTCAGCACCCAACTCATCTTCCCATATTAAATCTTCCAGCAAAACTTCCTCCGGCTTGATTTTCAAATACTCGTCTAATTCCACTCTCGACTTTGTGTCATTCTGAAAACAAGTGTTTCGAAAGCTTTCGAATAATTCCAGATTGTTGACACAAGAAAGGCATATCAAATCTGGCAGATGGTCTCCTTTCCTGACCTGCAAATAGGAGGGGTATTGGCGATTACGAGCAGTAGTGAATTATCAATAGCAGTGGTTCAAATGTAACGTGACTGACCCGCAGCTGACAGCAGGTCCAAATGCGTTGCACCAAACGCGGTGGATGAGGGTCGTCATGGATGGAGACGAAGGACTCTGCTGGAGCAGAGCAGAGACAAAGTCTGCACTCCATCGCTACTTGGGAGGGAGAAGCACAAACTCCTGGAGAGTGGATAGACGCTTCCAACCTTTGCTTCTGACTTCTGCTTTTCCTTTTGCTTCTCTAATTGACCCAACCATCAATGACCCAGTACAATAAGATAGTCAAACGTCACAATAATATGGTTATATGTGTGAGTGTATAGTGCTGCAAACTTAAACTGGTCCCAACTAAAAGAACCCGGTCGCGACTAAAAAGAGCCCGGTTTATTCCCTAGTAACTTTGGGAAACGGAAAAATAAAAAAAATATATATCAATCAGATTTTCAGATCGACACATTTTTAGATTCTCATTGAGTCAATGCCCTTCGCAGCGTTAACACTAGAAGTTTCCACCACCAGTGGCGGACTGGGCCTGAAATCAGTGCATGCCAGGAGTCAAAGGGGGCCCACCCAGGGTTAAAAAATTCTCCCCCACCCCCTCCCATATAACAAAATTTTCTTATTTCCATCACGCTAAAAATCGAGGGTAAAAAATAAATAGAATTTTTAAAAATGGGAATATACAAATTTAGGTACAAGAAAAATGGCAAAAGCAAAATCGATTGTATATTTCGTTTTAACTCTTGTCCCAGGTATATAGAATGTGTCATAAAAGAATGCGGCATAAAAGCGGCTTTTACTTTCGGTAGAAAACAATCAGGGACCTCATTTCAGCTTTTTCTTGCGGGGCAGGCAAAGATTGGTCAAATTGATTTTTTTTTCAAAAAATCTTTTTTATATCGGAATAAAAATGGAAAATATTCTTTGCATACACCTTATTGAGTTATAAAATATGAAAAAAAGCTTATTTTTGAAAAACTAATCATAAAAAAATATTATGTAAAAAATGAAAAAAACGCCGCAGACGAAAATTTTTTCCATAAATCTTCATATGGTCAACAAAAATCGACCATCAAACTGAGTCACTAAAAAACTATGAATTAACTTAATTTCTACTGACTGTATCTATGTACATATGTACGTGATAACAACAGATAAAGTTTTGTGATCATGCGAAAATTCGAACTCAGAATCGATCACTGATCACGTTTACATAATATAGAAAAATGTGTGTGACTCTGTGTGTAAAATTTCGTGAACACCCGTTAACCGAAAGTGACAGTTTACCGGATTTTTCTTCCGCTATTTTAATCGACCCTTTAAATATGTCTGCTCTTCACGATTTTATGTATAATTCCTTGTATCAATGTGATGAAAATATAATAAATCATCAAATTTAATTAACCAGAAGTGGGATTTTTTCCTCTTAAAAAAATCAAAAAAATTTTTTACCACACCCCTGAACGTATCAAGCTGAAAATTCATATTTGTATTCTTTATGTACTAAATTTGATAAGGTTTTGGGCAGAAAGCAATTTTATTAAATAACTAAAACTTTTTTTGGACCGAATTCGTTACACATGAAGTTTAAATCGATCTCATTCGTTGTTTTGTGAGATAATGCACGTCTGGAATATAATAAAAATACGAGGAATAAAACCATTTGTGATTGAACCGATTCAGGAAAATATTAATTTAAAACTTTTCTTGAAAACAAAAAATATACGAACTTTCGGAAAAATAAACGTTACAAATTTGTTTTTGAGACAAAATAAAGTAAAGGGGACCTTTCCCCCTAACCCCCCTATGCCCCCCCCCAAATTACGTCCCTGAAAAAAATGCATAATATTTTCAATTAATGTTACTCGAAAATCGGGATTTTGGGGAGGGGGCCCCTATCCTATATTTCTATTTACATGGATGTGTCTAGATTAGGAATAGATTTTATATTCGGAAACTGTTTAAAATTGTGTATTTAAATCTTACCATATCGTCGAAGTATAATCAAATGTTATTTTGAAAGTATGAAGTAAATTTAAATCGCTGGTTGATGATGAATCGTCCTATCAAAATTGTTTTATGCAATTCAGTTTATATTATTCACGGAAATTTGTTTATTACCATTTTTATTTCAGTAGGTAGTTGTTACATTGGTATTGGTATATACATAATATTGACGTTGGCAAATTGCGTGGGCCCGGCAAAAGGGCCCACGCAATTGTTGAAACTTACTTTTGAGCCTAATAAAAAAAGTTAACCGATCCTTGAGCTGTTAAAGCAGGTATTAGTTGTTTTTGTATATCGTAAGAAATTTGTTTTGTTGAAATATCCAAACTTTAGTTCCCAAAGTTCAATATCCTATAAATTTTTACACACGTGAAATAGTTAAAAAGTTATTTAATTTTACTGAGGGCCCATATTTTCTAACAGATAGTGGGTTCGCTTGTATGGCCAGTCCGCCACTGGATAGATCTATCCGTTAACACTAGCGGTATATACCTCGCCTTAGCGCCTTGGTTTACGGCCAGTACCAGGGGGGCTGCCAAATATATTATATGTAAAAATTCGCTAACCAGTTCAATAAAAACAAATTAAACTTAAAATTAACAAAGTTCAGCTTAACAAAAATGAGGTTATGGACACAAACGTATACAAACTTCAATTGACACCAACAAAAACCTAAATTATTTTTACGTACAAAGTATTTGTTTTAAGAGTTCAAATAAATTAATACAACTTTGTAATAATTTTAATCGATCTGTAATTGCTGCGTAAGCTGTTTATTTTATTTTTTATATCTTCTTTCGTCGCGTTCGGCTTGATTTTCTTGCAGCTTCGTAATATGTAGAACATCTAAGTAATCGTTTTTTTTTACTTATTTAAATAATTTGTATTGTTGGTTCGTAAATCCACGACGTCAGCGAACAAATTAATATATAAATAAATTTAAACAAAATAAAACTATTCAAATACATTTAATAAAATGTTTACTATTAGATTGGCCATGTTTAAGCGGTTTAAATTACAAATATCGAGCGAAGCCGGGTAAAAACACCATTAAGTAATAAATAGAAAGATAATTTAATAAAGTAATAAGCCGAGCAAATGTCGTAAATATGTTCGCGACACGCTCTCTGAAATATCGAAGACATCCTCCCAAGGCAATCCGATGGGTACTGCCGGAATTATGGAGGGGCGCGTGGCTCGCCTAAGATTTTAGATTACGGCCTTGGAAAACAAGATATAGCGTTCGAACACGCGGTATTTGATAGATCTATCAAATACCGTGGCAGATACCTCTAGTGTTAACGCGGCCATTGAGGGAAGGGTTGTCAACTGTGATGGTCAAAAAAAGAGAACATTTAATAAAAAACTGGGGTCCCTCCTTAAAAATACAATGAGACAAAAAAAGCGCCGCACCGAAAGTTTTTACATAAAACCCTAAAACAGAAGTTCAAATGTAAAGATATATGAATTTTCATGTAGTATTATCAAAATATTTTTTAAGACAAATTTAAACAAAATCCAATTACAAATGAAATATGACTTATTCCAATTTAATAATAACCGGCACATACATAAATGTAAATAATAATAGTTAATAATAATAATAGGAACACGAAAAGTGCGCTTAAGAATTAATTGTTGAATTCAATCTTCTTCATTCTCATTCTCAATTTCATCATCTCTGTTGTTATATTTATCTACACTGCTAATTTGGTGCAAAAGCTTTTTATTTCTGTATAAAATTCTGTACATGAAATATTTTTATAATTATATACAGCAGTCAAAATAACCTGGACAGTGGAAATATTCAACCTATTTATTTCTTTGGTCCACTGTCCGCTGATCAAAGAAAATATTCTTTCTACATTGGCATTTTGGCCATGTATTGCAAAAAAAAAATTGACATATTTAATAATTCCGAATGAAATTCAATAGTATTGTGGCGGCTCGCTTATACGACATGGTCGAGTTTGGTTGCCTTCCTGTGAGTGGGGACCAACTCGGCTGGGTTCGGAGAGCCGCTACTCACTCTGCCTTTAGCTGTCATATAATAAACACGTGCATTAACATGCCAGTCGTCTCATTCGTTCATCCTCCATAAGGTCCTCTTCAAAATTCAACTGAATTTCCATAGGCCGGGAAACGGTCCAAAACCTTCAACCCCCCTATAGACTACTTGTCTGATGGTCGGTGTTCGAGCTAAAAGCCCTCATGGCCGTTGGTTGTTCTCTTACGGCTTCGGCCTTTGTTTTCCCTCTTTGCAACGACCATATGTCAGTCGCTCTAGATTCTCCCGTGGGTCCGGCGCCCGGTGATCCCGGCGCGGACCGCCAGATGTAGCGACTCTCG
Source organism: Arctopsyche grandis (assembly GCF_051622035.1). Classification (NCBI taxonomy): domain Eukaryota; kingdom Metazoa; phylum Arthropoda; class Insecta; order Trichoptera; family Hydropsychidae; genus Arctopsyche; species Arctopsyche grandis. The sequence continues at coordinate 916,100 of NC_135357.1, forward strand.
TAAAAGCCGGCCTCGAACTAAGCCCCGAACTCTGGCCCCGTGATCCGCGAGTCTGAGTCTGATCACGGCGAGCGCTCATTGGCATCATAGAAGCCCTCCATAATAGAAGGAGTATGGCTTCTTCCATAGTCGTGCCTCACCGACTATGTCTACCGACTATACTCGAACACGGCGAGCTCTCAGACGCTCGTGAGACTCCGACCGAGAAGGTGTTGGCGTGGCTGGTCTACCCTTCCTGACCAGCCACAGCCACAGCCACAGCCTACTCAATCCACAGCCCCCGCCATAAAGGGGCAGAGGCGCCGAACAACTCCCGGCTCGGCCGTTCAACTCAATAAAAACGAGGTCATAACCGTTACACTTTTTTCTAATTCCCTCACCCCGCACCGTTCCAGAGTAAGCTGATCGAGACGACGACACATACACAGCCACTGGTCATCCATACATATACATACAGCCCCTGCAGCTATATGTATGGATGACCATATATGGATGACCAATACGATTTGGCCGATGTTTTTGTGCTGGCCACCCTAATGGTCCGTACGCACCAAACCAACGACGGTTTTGGGCCAACTTTTAAAACCAGTAGCGTACAAAATATCGAAATAAAAATTAAATAAAAAAATTGAAATTAAATATCAAAATTAAGCTAACGAGCGAGATTGAGCTAAAATTAGATCATCGTTGATGTTTTGAATTACAATAATGTTTTGAATAACGACGATGCGCATTACAACCAGAGAAATATTATAATTACGAGCGAAAAAAACCTTGTTGTTGTTTCTTATAAGTCATCAAGATAACTACTGTATTGCCGTCGATGAAATATTTAACAAAAAAAATGTCGGTGATTTGTCAAAGGGTTTTTTTTTCATTCGTCTGAGATAAATTTATCCGATAAATGTATTTAATAATATTATTTCCCGACAAGACGATGGATTTTACTAACCTCTTTTTTTATCGAATGGGAGCGAATTCATGAATATACAAATACAATCTCAAATCAACTCATACCGTATAATTGTTTTTCGCTCGTAAGCAGAGAAATGATATACTTTACTGTGATTGTGTATATACTTTACTGTGATTGTGTATATACTTTACTGTGTTATTGTATATACTTTACTGTTCTACTCTCTATTTTTACTTTATCTATGTGCGTAGTAACAATAGATGAAGTTTCGTGATCATGTGAAAATTCGAACTCGAGATTTTGACTAATTCACACTCAGAATCCATTACTGATCACGTTTTCATGATCTAGAAAAAATGTGTGTGTGTCTGTCTATTTTGAGGATTTTTTGAACACCGTTAATCCTATCGAACTGAAACTTAGTATCGGTTACTGAAATTCTTATCGACACGACGTAAAATTTTTTCAAATTTTTAAATTGACCGGAAATGGTACCTCCATTTATACATATGTAAGTGGCTTCTTTTTTTTAAGTTTTTGAATTCAATTATCTCCCAATCGAATCGGACTGAAATCTTTTTAAATGTGATAGAAATAATAATTTTTATAACCTTATATTTTTTAAATATTTTTATTTGAACCGGAAGTAATACTTTTAGTCTAGAGAATCGAGGTTTTTTATGTTTTTCTCAGAAACCTTTTAGTTTACTGAACTGAAATTTAATATCTAGAAGTTTAAGCGTAATAAAAAGTTATATATAAAATTTGGTAATCATCCCTCAACCGGAAGTGGCAGTTAACTCTTGTTCGTTTTCTCTATGTAAATTCAACTTGCAAATATATTCATCATATACAGCTTTACGACCTGTTTTTGATTACATATAATTTCCCGCCACTCTCCCGTATCACACTCACAATTACGCACACGGTACGAGAGCAGAGCAGCCAGAAGCAGAGACCAGACCACCGACGACGAAGGAAGACACCGTGAGGAAACCAGCCCCGCCCATGCTTACCACGAGCTATCTCACAAAACCGACGCCGGTGGCGTCTCGATTGAGAACCCCTGGCGTCCGTACAATTTGAACAATACGCGGCACCTTCTGGGTCCGGGCTTTAGTCATCATCCAATGAAGTTTTATATAGTGTAAGGCAGGGAAGGTATGTTGACCGTATCCCGGCCTAACGAAACACATGTTATGTAGTTTGAAAGAGGATCGTTTTATTTTAGTTCGATTTAGTCCGACTAGGTATGAACAGACCTTTATGGGGGTGGAACGAATGAGACGACAGGCTTGTTAATGCACGCTGATTTATTATGACGGCCGAAGACGAAGTGATGATAGTGATGATATTTGCAATATTCTCCATACCCAGTTCCTAAATTGCTAACCATAGGTTGCAATATGGGAACTGGATATGGAAATATCGGTTCGGTGATTACTGGTCACAAATTACTCGTCACAAAGTCACTAAAATCTCTATAACGGAACATCTGGCAGCCGAAAAGTCCATCATACTAACGAGAACTTGAGTGCCAAATATTGTGTATTCGCGATTTTCATGGCAAAAATTGTCTTTGTGACCACCCCAATGTGACGAATAGTCCAATTACCGGAAATATCGTGTGTGTGGACGGCGACACTCCGAACACGGCCGAGTTGGTCCCAACTCGCAGGATGGTAACCGAAACTCGACCATGTCGTAGAGCCGCCACAGCATCTTATATGGTGCATTTTTTAAAAATCGCATCCATTGAATTTTAAGCCAAGAGACAGATTCACCGGCGGTATTTTTGGTTTTTCTTGTAATTGATTCTTCTAAAGGGGGCTACAGACGCTCCGGAATTCCGGAGGTCTACCTTGAGGTGACCCATGTTGACGCGGACGGCGGCGTGTGTGGGAGGATTCGTCTTGAGGTCGATTCACTTTGAGGTCTCCTCAATCTGTATGCGCTATCTGATGATGACATAATGGTAATGAAATCAAATTCAGGATTGCTAATAGCACAGAGGAGAAAATAATGATGTAACAAGACGCGCGGCACACGTACAACTGACTTAAGGCGCTCTTCTTCTAAACTATTAGAAAAATACATATGTTGGTTATTATTTTTTTTAAATAATTGAATAAAAAAAGGTAAGGTTAACAGGTACAATTTCCGATACGGGGCTCCAGTCTCCCCCCCCCCCTCTTGGCGGCCCTGCATACATATACACGTCGGACGACCGAACCACGTCGATTCACTTTGAGGTCGCCTCAATCTGTATGCGCTATCTGATGATGACATAATGGTAATGAAATCAAATTCAGGATTGCTAATAACACAGAGGAGAAAATAATGATGTAATGCTGCGTACGGACCAAACCAACGACGATTTTGGTCCAACGATTTAACCAGCGGGATAAAACCAGTAGCGTACAAAATATCGAAATAAAAATTAAATTAAATATCAAAATTAAAAATATTATTATTATATTAAAATTAAATTCAAATATCAAAATAAAATTATAATCAATATATTAAAATTAAAATAAAATATTGAAAGTTAAAACAGAACATGCCCAATTTAAATAAATTTTCGAGATTGACCTAAAATTAGATCATCAACAATCACATACAGGTAATCCTCGACTTTTGTTTGTCGAAGATGTTTTGACTTACGTAGATACGCACTAAGATCGAAAAAAAAAATCAAAGAATTATTATTTTTACTTCCCCGTAATGCGCAGTTACTGAGAATATATCATGTGTTAGTATGGGTGACCGAGTGATGGTTTCAACCCGACATGTTGTCGGTTTATCAAAGGAAATTTTTTTGTCTTCAATTGTTTCTCTCGTCGAAATAAATCAATTAATTAAATCATTTCAGAGGTAAATTTTATCGGATAATGTCTTCAATTGTTTCTCTCGTCGAAATAAATCAAATAATTAAATCCATCTCAGAGGTAAAATTTATCGGATAATGTGTGATTATTAATTTTATTTCGATGAAAGAAAAAAAACCCTTTGACAAATCACCGACATTTTTTTTGTTAAATATTTCATCGACGGCGAAACACATTGGTGTATCGTGACGACTTATAAGAAACAATAACAAGGTTTTTTTCGCTCGTAATTATAATATTTCTCTGGTTGTAATGCATAATATAAGCATTTTCTAAATGTACGAGGCCTTAAATCTAAACTGGATGAATTAGGTTCTAACTCGGCTTTTCAATGTGCTGATATCCTGGTACTAACGGAAACCTGGCTTGACGACTCTGTGCATGATTCTTTTTAATTTACATTAATGACATCTCAAAAATAATTAAATATTCAGACTATCTTTTATTCGCCGATGACCTTAAGCTTTTTATGACAGTTAAGTCTCATAGTGACGCAGCCCTTCTCCAATTGGACTTAGATGCGCTGTCAAGTTGGTCTGTCGATAATAAATTATTTTTTAGCATTCAAAAATGCTGTGTTCTCAATGTGACAAGATCTTCAAATCGCTTGATTTATCCATATCGCCTAAGTGGTGTTGAATTAAAGTTTGTAGATGAATATTGTGATTTGGGGGTCTTGTTCTCGAATAATTTTCAATTTAAACGACACATAGACAATATTTGTTTGCGTGCAACAAAAATGCTGGGATTCTTACTAAGAGTTAGCAAACCTTTCCAGAGTACGTTGGTGCTTAAAATTCTTTATGAATCTTTAGTACGTAGTATTCTAGAATTTTCTTCTATTATATGGAATCCTACCCATATAACTCATTCATTGAAGATTGAGAGAATCCAAAAACGGTTTCTGAGATATCTTTATTTGAAACAGTATGGTTATTATCCTTGGCTATATCCTAGTGCATTCCTATTAGGGGCGTTAGGTTTCAACTCATTGGAGTCTCGTCGGAATATGTTACTGGGAAGACACTTTTTTAAGCTGTTGAATGGGATAATACACAATCCTCATGTTCTAAAGGAATTTAGGTTTAATGCACCTTGTAAATTCAGGGACTTGAGAAATCGTGATTTGTTTGTTCCTCCTGTGGCTCGCACAAATATGTTGTCAACGGCTCCTATATCTAGAGCGATATATCTGCTTAACAGGATTTCTGGTGAAATTGACCTCTTCAATATAAAATATACTAATCTGGTTGAGTGGTTGATTTTGCCTATTATAAATATTAATGATTGTTATTACTTTATCTATGTTTTTTTTTTTTTATATATGATTTTATGATTTTAATGATGTTGTGTTAATATTGTTATTATTATAAGTTATTATTACTGTTATCATGTTATTATTACTGAATTACCGGCCACAGCGACGCGATGGAGATCTCTGTAATGTCACTGTGGCTAATATTATAAATAAATAAATAAAAAAAATATATATATCGTCGTAATTCAAAACATTATTGTAATTCAAAACATCAACGATGATCTAATTTTAGCTCAATCTCGCTCGTTAGCTTAGTTTTGATATTTAATTTCAATTTTTTTATTTAATTTTTATTTCGATATTTTGTACGCTACTGGTTTTAAAAGTTGGCCCAAAATCGTCGTTGGTTTGGTGCGTACGGACCATAACAAGACGCGCGGCACACGTACAACTGACTTAAGGCGCTCTTCTTCTAAACTATTAGAAAAATACATATATGTTGGTTATTATTTTTTTAAGTAATTGAATAAAAAAAGGTAAGGATTAACAGGTACAATTTCCGATAAGGGGCTCCAGTTCCCCCCCCCCCCCCTCTTGGCGGCCCTGCATACATATACACGTCGGACGACCGAACCAGTACTACTGAACACAAAACATGCCAAAAATTTTACGAAGGTTATTTATTTTTTATATATATACCAGGAAAGCTTTACAGGTAACCACAATGCGCCTTCCTGGCCAATGACAAATATTGCAGATTTTTTTTTATTATATAAGTCGCTGAATTACGAGACACTGAAAAACTCGAAAATTAACGAGACATCTATGAATTGTACATAAATTTTATTGTATATTAATAAATCTCAAATAGTTTTTACCGGGAACCGTTTCAACAATGAAATCAGAGAAAATTGGCAAAATCTGATAAGAAACGATCGACCTGGAGTCACAAATATCCAGGTCTGATAAGCAGCACTACAGATATACTCAGAAAAAATCTTTTCAATCGAGGTCTGGTCATGGGATCGAGCCCGGCGCCTCTTGACGCTAAGCATAAAATACAAGGGGACCAAAATTACCTGTTTTGACGTAAAACTATTTACTATTTTTGTGACTTTAGCCCAGTATAAATACCAATTTTTGTAACTTTACCCCAGCATGAATACCAATATGTTCACTAAGACTTTGTTTCATAGTCAATGTTTTTGAACAAATGTCACATTTGTGTGGCATTACCCCCGAAATGAATACCCATATGTTCAATGAGAGTTTGTTGCCTAGTAAATGTTTTTGAACAAATTTCACATTTGTGTGACTTAATCACTTAACCCCAGTATGAATACCAATATGTTTACTAAGACTTTGTTTCCTAGTAAATGTTTTTGAACAAATGTCACACTTGTGTGGCTTTATCCCTGTATGAATAATCAAATGTGCACTTAGACTTTGTTTCGTAATAAACGATTTTGAACAAATGTCACACTTGTGTGGCTTTATCCCTGTATGAATAATCAAATGTGCACTTAGACTTTGTTTCGTAATAAACGATTTTGAACAAATGTCACACTTGTGTGGCTTTATCCCTGTATGAATAATCAAATGTGCACTTAGACTTTGTTTCGTAATAAACGATTTTGAACAAATGTCACATTTGTGTGGCTTTACCCCAGTATGAACACCCATATGTGTACTAACTTGTTGTTTCGTAGTAAATGTTTTTGAACAAATGTCACACTCGTGTGACTTCATCCCTGTATGAATAATCAAATGTGCACTTAGACTTTGTTTTGTGGCGGCTCGCTTATACGACATGGTCGAGTTTGGTTGCCTTCCTACGAGTGGGGACCAACCCGGCTGGGTTCGGAGAGCCGCTACTCACTCTGTCTTCAGCTGTCATATAATAAACACGTGCATTAACATGCCAGTCGTCTCATTCGTTCATCCTCCATAATGGTGACCCCCGACATCGAGCCACGCAGCCTCGATCAATTTCAACATTCCGCTCATCCCTGCCTCGCCGAGCCAGGCGGGGAAGCTACCCGCCGCGCCCCCATCGCCATCAACACAGCACGCCGCGGCCCGCGGGTGACAATAAACGAGCAGACACGGCTACCTACCTACCTACCTACCTACCGACGTCCAGCCACAACGTCGACGACAGGTGCTTTTAAAAAATGGGGGAGCGAATGAGACGACGATCTTGACAGCTGGATGTGGAGTCATGCGCGATCCACTTCACATAGAACGGTCATCCAGCACCACAAGACATACACCTCCTCAGCACCATCATCATCATCATCATCAAGGCCCCGTCCGTCCCCACGAGCGTCGTCACGCCGAGACGGGCGGTAGCGCTACAACACCTCCACGAGCCACAACGACTCACAGTCCAGCTCGGAGTATCATCAACCACATCGATGCCCCTGCCGCCCCCGCCGCCCCACCAACCGACATCAGCCTCGGAAGAGCGGCGCCGCCGCAGCATCGCATCGGCGCGACCATCGGACCACCCACCGTCCTGCTCGCGACGTCACCGCCCTCGAATCTACCGACCATTCAGGGCGGTACACCTATGTACACAGCGGATGACCCACGTCAACAATTTTTTTCTCCCCACGTAATAATTTTTTTTCTCTTTGTGTAACAATAATTTTTTTCTTTTGTAAAATTTGTTTCTTTGTAATTTTGGTATCGCTGATGCTGGGGGGGAGTGATGTGGCGGCTCGCTTATACGACATGGTCGAGTTTGGTTGCCTTCCTGCGAGTGGGGACCAACCCGGCTGGGTTCGGAGAGCCGCTACTCACTCTGTCTTCAGCTGTCATATAATAAACACGTGCATTAACATGCCAGTCGTCTCATTCGTTCATCCTCCATAGTTTCATAGTAAATGTTTTTGAACAAATGTCACATTTGTGTGGCTTTACCCCAGTATGAATAATCAAATGTGCACTTAGACTTTGTTTCGTAATAAACGATTTTGAACAAATGTCACACTTGTTTGGCTTTATCCCTGTATGAATAATCAAATGTGCACTTAGACTTTGTTTCGTAATTAACGATTTTGAACAAATGTCACATTTGTGTGGCTTTACCCCAGTATGAACACCCATATCTGTACTAACTTGTTGTTTCGTAGTAAATGTTTTTGAACAAATGTCACACTCGTGTGACTTTATCCCTGTATGAATAATCAAATGTGCACTTAGACTTTGTTTCATAGTAAATGTTTTTGAACAAATGTCACATTTGTGTGGCTTTACCCCAGTATGAATAACCATATGTGCACTTAGACTTTGTTTCATATTAAATGTTTTTGAACAAATGTCACATTTGTGTGGTTTTACCCCAGTATGAATACCCATATGTGCACTTAGATTTTTCTTTGCAGTAAATGTTTGTAGACAAATGTCACATTTGTGTGGCTTTAACCCAGCATGAATGCCCATATGTTCATTTAGACTTTGTTTCCTAGTAAATGTTTTTGAACAAATGTCACATTTGTGTGGCTTTACCCCTGTATGAATAATCAAATGTGCACTTAGACTTTGTTTCGTAGTAAATGTTTTTGAACAAATGTCACATTTGTGTGGCTTTACCTCAGTATGAATAACCATATGTGCGCTAAGATTTTGTTTCGCAGAAAAAGTTTTTGAGCAAATGTCACATTTGTGTGGCTTTACCCCAGTATGAATTCTCATGTGTATACGGAGTCTAGATTTTAAAAGGAATGATTTGAAACAAACGTCACATCTGTGTGACTTTACCCCACTATGAACCCTCGTGTGTACACTTAGATTATGTTTACTGTTACAAGATTTTGAACAAATATGAATGTCACAATCATGCAGCTTTCTTCGAGAATCCGAGTTTTTCTGTGTCACAAGATTAGTTAACAATTTGTCTTGGATATCTATTTCACGGTCCAATTCAGAATGTGTAGAGCACATCTTATTTAATGCTTTTGGAGATGGTAATTCTTCCGCTAGAATTTCTCTATTGGTATCATTTATTGCTGCCATATATTCCCTGGAATTAATTTTTCTTCCGGGGGTCTAAAAATTAAACCGAATGATATTCAATTTAACATGTGTAACTTTTTTAAAGTGTGATTAGATGTTATTTTACATGTGAATTTATATTTTTGATCAACAGCATGTTTCGCTAAGAATACATCTAAAGAACTTGAATCCTATTTACTTACCTCGCTGGAGTCTGGTGAACTACAATTGTTGGATGACCATTCAGCACCCAACTCATCTTCCCAAAGACCCGGTACAATACGATAGTCAAACGTCAAAATAATATGGTTATATGTGTGAGTGTGTAGTGCTGCAAACTTAAACTGGTCCCAACAATTGAGGTCGCTACATATCTGCCAATAGGGTAGTACCGCGACTAAAATGTACCTGGTTTATTGCCGGGAATAAACCGGGATTTTTCCCTGGGATCTTTGGGTGACGGAAATTGTTGGAAAATTGTGAAAATGTATATCAATCAGATTTTCAAATCGACACATCTTTAGATTCTCGCATTTCATCAATGGCGCCGTCCACACACACGATATCTACCCACGATATTTACGATATTTTCCATATCCAGTTCCCATATTGCAACCTGTGTGTAGATATCGTGTCTGTGTGGACGGCGACAATTCCATTGACACATGAAACACTGGAATGAATCTGAATGTTTTCATGTAGTGGCAGTACTGTAAATGTCCAGTTCGGATGCGTTGCGTTAATTACTTATTAGTTATATGGAGGATGAACGAATGAGACGACTGGCATGTTGATGCACGTGTTTATTATATGACAGCTGAAGGCAGAGTGAGTAGTAGAACCTAGCCGAGTTGGTCCCCACTCGCAGGAAGGCAACCAAACTCGACCATGTCGTATAAGCGAGCCGCCACAGTTATTATCACTTGTTCGAAATACGCGGTTTGCAAGTGGCAACTACGGCGGTCTCTGATTTCGGAATTTCGAATATAAAGAGTTTTAATCCAATGTAATAAATTCTTTTCAATATCATTTGGTTTCATTCATTCAAAAATATAATTAACCAGCAGCGTGGTCTAGTGGTAAGTGTTGTATTCTCTCGTGCTAGAGGTCACGAGTTCGCTTCTCACTGGAGTCTCGTTGCTGGCCAGACCTTGGTTTGTCGAGGTTGGTCGTTTCATATCAGGATTTGTCAATTTTTCTGATTTGAAACGATTCCTGTAAAATTGGCTTTCTTATCCAATTTTCTATTGCGAAAAACCTTGAGTTATTATTATATCTTTGGTTTCGCCAGATTTTCTCCATAGATGTCTCTATGGATGATTATTGAAATATAAATATTTCGTATTGATACATAATAAATAATGTTATTATTCGTATTGTTTACGATGTTTATATTAATGTCGATATAAAAGTGACCAGTTGACAGCCCTAACTGAAGTATATCTTTTAATTTTATTGGTGGTTCAATTATCACTCTGCAATGTGGAAGTTCTTTAATACCATATATTTCTTTGAAGTCTTCTTTTGATATCAGGGCTACTAAAAATAGTTGGTAATATTTAATTATTCTTTCGCCATCGGCTGTATATTTCTTAATAACATTTGCCACATTGGACACTTCATATCCTTTATCTTTGAAAGAATCCTTTAATTTCATCAACGTCTGTTGATGACGGTGAACCTCTAACAACCACTCTATAGCACCTTTCTTTCTTGAGCTGATAGATGTGGTACTCTAGATCGTGGAGGGGGTTTTGGGTGTCTTTACATTGGGGACGCGACAATTGGTGCAAGTCCAAAAGGTTCAACGACAAAATGTACCCGAAAATTAGTGCACTGACAAAATGTACCCGCGACAAAATGTAAACGGAAAAAATGTTCAAGCGACAAAATGTTCAAAAATCCTAAATTATCCTATTTTAATGGCAAAAGTAACTTTTTATTGTATTATATTTATCGACGTATATGGTACTTTTTATCGTATAGATCGCGGATGTTATTAAATTATTATAAATTAAAGGTGTTCTCAACCGTACCAACATATTCTTATTTAAATTGAACAATTACATTTTAAGCGAATGTCATTGTGACTCATTGAATATCATTTTAAGATGTCATTGAACTAGTATAAATGTCAGGGGTTTTCAACCGTATCCAATATTTTTTTTATTTAAATTGAAAAAAAAAAACTTTCTAAGCGTATGAACTGCAGATTACATTGCAATAGTTTATATGGCAGGGCTTCTCAACCGTCTCCAAAATTTACTTTATTTCAAATAAATAATTTACTTTTTATCGTACACATCGCGGGCGTTATTAAATTAGTATGAATGACAGGGGTTCTCAACCGTATCCAATTTTTTCTTATTTAAATTGAAAAAAAAAAAGTTTTTATGCGTATTGCAGATGTCAATGAATTAGTTTAAATGTCAGGGGTTCTAAACCGTATCCAATGTTTACTTATTTAAATTGAAAAAATTACTTTTTAAGCGTATGTCATTGAATTAGTTTAACACCCTCACAGAGGTGCGAAGACCTCTGTGAGGGACAGTACATATAAGATAATTATAAATTTTAGAGTTAAGTAATTAAGATGTATTTTTAAAATTAGCTTTATAGCTAAGATAATATATAAATAAATAAACGTTGAACGCCACGTTTTATTTTGATAAAACAGTTCCCAGCCAGCGGTCACGTGTACTTCGAGTTTTAACATTGAATGTGACCTTTACGGCGTCTCTAAATCAAATTCACATCATTTTTTTCCAAAACTTTGTTTAAAAATGCAATTATTTTATTTCTTCTGCAAATAAGTCTTCTAGTGTACATTCGCAAGCTATATGTATAATGAAAGTTTTTTTTAAACTTAATATTTCATTATACAATTATAAGGCAAGAATATCAAATATTAATTTAGATAAATTTAATGTATTATTTTACAGTCAAGTCTCGAATTACGACTATTCGGATTTACGATGGAGAGATTTTACTTAGTGTTTAGCAAAAAACAAATGTATGAATCGGACATTGTATTGTAGAAAAAAGGAGGTATGTAAAAAAGGCAGACATTAGAAATTTACAGCTAAAATTATTTTTACATACCTCCTTTATGTTTCACATTAATATTGCATCATTTACAACTAACTATTATGCGTAAGGGTTGCATACAAAATTTAATTTTGACATGTAAAAGACAATTAAAATGTAAATGTAAAAAAAATCACGCGCGTTGAATAGAGATGGCAAAACAATAATATATTTTGAAATTAGTTCTATGATTGACAGATGAATTGTCTACACAAATGGACGAAAATATGTAAAAAGACAAATGGGTTATAAAATTTTACTACCCTCATGTTAGAGGCCATTGAATGCATTTTTTTCTTTGAAATCTCTTCAATGTCCTCTTCAACGTCGGTTTGCAGCAATGGAATAATAATTTTTAGCTATTCACAGCTGACAAGCTCGATCACATTTATTATAGAAAAATATACATATATGTATGTAATTAATTTATAATTACTCTGGTATTATAAAGTTCTAATAAGGTTATCAAGTTAACAATACTTGTTCACCATCCCACCGCAAAATGCCTATGTTGAAAGTGTGTTCTCATTAATTACATAAAGCTCAGTGGACAGATGAGCGCAATTCGCATTCTATTGACACAGTGAAAAGCGTGTTATAAAAAAGTGTATGTATTATAAAATGTCGTGCATTGAACTATATATGAGTCAAGTTTTATTGTTATTGTTAAGAAATATTTTGTTGTTATTGTTTTATTGTTATGGATAGAAAGTTAAATAATATAACTTTTAAATCAAATCGCCACCCTGGCACTTGATACCTGGCACACGATTGATATAAACATTGTTTTTCCAGTACAATTAAAAAATATTTTGACTAAAATTTCACATTAAATTTTGTATTCCAAATATTGTGAGCAGAATCTCGTTCTAACACTCGAATAGTAATCTGATCACATTCAAAACTTAAAAGACGTTTAGTGAAATTTATTGGCTTTTTTATCTAAAATCACCCAAAACTTCGAAAGAAAACATTCTTTAAACTATTGACCATACACACTTGAGGATACATAAAATGAGGGAACTCAGCTTAAATGAATAGTGATCTCTAAATTCACATGTTAAAATTTGATCTGATTTTTAGCATCAGTCATATTTGATGCTTGGTACTCGATGTAGACCTTGAGAATTTCAACATCGGATGAAATAGTTTACTTTGTATAAATTATCATATCTGTCCAAAGGTACAGCATACACTGTCCATAGGTTCAACATTCAACAATTTTTTTGTTTCTATTATTTTTGCAAAATATTACTCACAAGATGGGCAAGCATCGGTAAAAATTGCACAATACATTCAAAAACTCCATGGGATACATTTATCCGTTAAAGTAAATTGATCCGATTGTATTCCGTTCGTTGTAGCGTATTTATAGAGACATACTGCGTAAAATTGGACAAAAATTATTTATTCGTAAAGGCCCTTCTATTATTATTACATTTCTATGGATAAAGTCAATTTGGCAGAGGTTAGTTAAAAGAAATGAGAAGAGATCTTTGGCTTTTAAGGGATATTTGTACATATTAAGGAAACGTTCTTTTACAAAAATCGTAATTTTTTCATGTTTCCCTCATTATTTTGGAAATAAAAGGCCTTAATTGCTTCCCCGTGTACATACCTTTGATCTGAATACAAAATATGACAAAAATTTTACGAATGTTATAAAATACAACGGGATCAAAATGTTATTTTGATCCCCTTATATTTCATCTGATACCCTGTTTTGACGTAAAATTATTTTCTATTTTTGTAACTTTACCCGAGTATGAATACGCATATGTGTAATAAGATTTGGTTTCGTAGTAAATGTTTTTGAACAAATTTCACATTTGTGTGGCTTTACCCCAGTATGAGTAACCATATGTGTATTAAGATTATGTTTCACAGTAAATGTTTTTGAACAAATGTCACACTTGTGTGGCTTTATCCCAGTATGAATAATCATATGTGTACTAACTTGTTGTTTCGTAGTAAATGTTTTTGAACAAATGTCACACTCGTGTGACTTTATCCCTGTATGAATTATCAAATGTGCACTTAGACTTTTTTTCATAGTAAATGTTTTTGAACAAATGTCACATTTGTGTGGCTTTACCCCAGTATGAATAACCATATGTGTATTAAGATTATGTTTCGTAGTAAATTTTTTTGAACAAATTTCACACTTGTGAGGCTTTATCCCAGTATGAATAATCATATGTGTACTAAGTTTTTGTTTTGTAGTAAATGTTTTTGAACAAATGTCACACTTGTGTGGCTTTACCCCAGTATGAATAACCATATGTGTATTAAGATTATGTTTCGTAGTAAATGTTTTTGAACAAATTTCACACTTGTGAGGCTTTATCCCAGTATGAATAATCATATGTGTACTAAGTTTTTGTTTTGTAGTAAATGTTTCTGAACAAATGTCACACTTGTGTGGCTTTATCCCAGTATGAATAATCAAATGTGCACTTAGACTTTGTTTTGTAGTAAATGTTTTTGAACAAATGTCACATTTGTGTGGCTTTGCCCCAGTATGAATAATCATATGTGCACTAAGAGTTTTTTTCTTACTAAATGTTTTTGAACAAATGTCACATCTGTGTGGCTTTACTCCAGTATGCATAACCATATGTGCACTAAGATTTTGTTTCGTAGTATATGCTTTTGAACAAATGTCACATTTGTGTGGCTTTACCGCAGTATGAATACTCATGTGTATACGGAGTCTAGATTTTAAAAGGAATGATTTGAAACAAACGTCACATCTGTGAGACTTAACCCCACTATGAACCCTCATGTGTACACTTAGATTATGTTTAATGTTAAAAGATTTTGAACAAATGTCACAATCATGCAACTTTCTTTGAGTATCCGAGTTTTTCTGTGTCACAAGAGTTTTTTGATCAGTTAACAATTTGTCTTGGATATCTATTTCACGGTCCAATTCAGAATGTGTTGAGCACATCTTATTTAATGCTTTTGGAGATGGTAATTCTTCCGCTAGAATTTCTCTATTGGTATCATTTATTGCTGCCATATGATCCCTCGAATTAATTTTTCTTCCGGGGATCTAAAAATTAAACCGAATGTTATTCATTTTAACATGTGTAACTTTTTTAAAGTGTGATTAGATGTTATTTTACATGTGAATTTATATTTTCGATCAACAGCATGTTTCTCTAAGAATACATCTAAAGAATTTGAAACCTATTTACTTACCTCGCCGGCGTCTGGAGAACTACAATTGTTGGATGGCCATTCAGCACCCAACTCATCTTCCCATATTAAATCTTCCAGCAAAACTTCCTCCGGCTTGATTTTCAAATACTCGTCTAATTCCACCCTCGACTTTGTGTCATTCTGAAAACAAGCGTTTCGAAAGCTTTCGAATAATTCCAGATTGTTGACACAAGAAAGGCATATCAAATCTGGCAGATGGTCTCCTTTCCTGACCTGCAAATAGGAGGGGTATTGGCGATTACGAGCAGTAGTGAATTATCAATAGCAGTGGTTCAAATGTAACGTGACTGACCCGCAGCTGACAGCAGGTCCAAATGCGTTGCACCAAACGCGGTGGATGAGGGTCGTCATGGATGGAGACGAAGGACTCTGCTGGAGCAGAGCAGAGACAAAGTCTGCACTCCATCGCTACTTGGGAGGGAGAAGCACAAACTCCTGGAGAGTGGATAGACGCTTCCAACCTTTGCTTCTGACTTCTGCTTTTCCTTTTGCTTCTCTAATTGAACCAACCATCAAAGACCCGGTACAATACGATAGTCAAACGTCAAAATAATATGGTTATATGCAGTGGCGGACTGGCCATACAAGCGAACATGCCCGATGGCATGTGGGCCCCTTTATCTGTTAGAAAATATGGGCCCTCAGTAAAATTAAATAACTTTTTAACTATTTATAGGATATTGCAACTTTGGGACCTAAAGTTTGGGTATTTCAACAAAACAAATTTCTTACGATATACACAAACAACTAATACCTGCTTTAACAGCCCAAGGATCGGTTAACTTTTTTTATTAGGCTCAAAAGTAAGTTTCAACAATTGCGTGGGCCCTTTTGCCGGGCTCATTTCCAACGTCAGTATTATGTATATACCAATATCTATGTAACAACTACCTACTGAAATAAAAATGGTAATAAACAAATTTCCGTGAATAATATAAACTGAATTGCTTAAAACAATTTTGATAGGACGATTCATCATCAACCAGCGATGTAAATTTACTTCATACTTTCAAAATAACATTTGATTATACTTCGATGATATAGTAAGATTTTAAATACACAATTTTAAACAGTTTCCGTATATAAAATCTATTCCTAATCTAGACAAATCCATGTAAATAGAAATATAGGAAAGGGGCCCCCTCCCCAAAATCCCGATTTTCGATTAACATTAATTGAAAATATTATGCATTTTTTTCAGGGACGTAATTTGGGGGTCCATATGAAAGCTGCGTTTATTTCTTATGTACATATGTTACTTTTGGGTAACTAATAAAATAATCGCTGCTATGTGCTTTGAAGAAAAACAAAACAAAACTTTATCTATTGTTATTACGTACATGTACATAGATAAAGTGAAAAGACAGTTGGTAGAAATTAAGTTAATTGATAGTTTTTTGATGACTTAGTTTGATGGTCGATTAATGTTGACCATGTGAAGATTTGTAGAAAAAAATCGGCGCTTTTTTCTCTTTACATAATATTTTTTTATAATTACTTTCAAAAATAAGCTTATTTTTTTCATATTTTATAACTCAATAAGGTGTATGCAAAGATTATTTTCCATTTTTATTCCAATATAAAAAAGATTTTTTGAAAAAAAATTCAATTTGACCAATCTTTGCCTGCCCCCCCCCCCCCCCCCCCCAAGAAAAAGCTGAAATGACGTCCCTGATTGTTTTCTACCGAAAGTAAAAGCCGCTTTTATGCCGCATTCTTTTATGATGCATTCTATTTACCCAGGACAAGGGTTAAAACGAAATATACAATGAAATTTATGGATCTATTTTGCTTTTGCCATTTTTCTTGTACCTAAATTTGTTTATTTCCATTTTTGAAAATTTCATTTATTTTTTTTCCTTGATTTTTAGCGTGGTGGAAAGAAGAAAATTTTGTTATATGGGTGGGCGGACCAATTTCTTTAACCCTGGGGGGGCCCCCTTTGACTCCTGGCATGTACTGATTTCAGTCCCAGTCCGCCACTGGTTATATGTGTAAGTGGTCCCAACAATTGAGGTCGCTACATATCTGCCGGGACACGGTCAATTGGGCGCCCAGGACGATCGGTCGACCAGTGTTACTCGCCACTGCGACAACTGGACGACGAGACTGGCGGGCACTGCGTCAATTGGGCGCCCGTCGCACTGGGCGATCGTCGACTGGGCGACGGCGACTGGGCGACCGCCGACTCGGCCCGCTGGTGAAGTGGTCGCCAAGCTTACGTAAACTCTGCGTTTTGCAAGGAACGACCGCGACCGTCTCCGTTATAGGAATTTCCGATGCACTGACAAATATTCTACCTACATACATATGCTTTATACCGCTTTATTTTTCGTTTCAGTTTTACCAATTTTTCGTAACAACACGAATCATACTATTAATTTTTTTCGCTATATTATATTACATTTGCTGGAATTTTATATTAAACGTACTTTTATAAATACATGTGTAGCACCTTTTCACAAAAAATAATTGTAAGATGACAAATCATATGTACCTACATATTCTCCAAAATAATATAAAAGAAAAATGATCGATTGAATCTTTCGCGCAGTGGTTTTAGTTTGTTTTCAAATGGACACACTTTTTTTTCTTTTAAATGTTATATTTCAGTTTTATCAATTGGATAAATTCACACTCTATTCTCAATTTTCTCAACACTGTATTAGTTAAACATAATTACAAAATATTTTCTAGTAGCGATTCTCAAAGTTTTCAAGATTATATTTTTTTTCAATGATGAAATACGTTTACGAAAAAAAAGCGCATACTTAAATTCGTTCGCGGAGCTCGAATAATTTTTTTCGGCTTTTCCCATAATTAAATTATTACATCGTTTACGATTCACAGAGGCAATTCTCGAAAAAAATAGCTTTTTAAAGCAATTTTTAACATCTCCCGTTCTATAGTTATTGTTGAAAATTACATTGAGCCACAAAAAATCACGTTTTTTAGTTACCAGAGCGGAGACTAACCAATCTTTACTAACTTTGACCCACTGAATTCGAATATGATATTGATTTTTGCTGGTTGGTGATCGTTTACGAGATATGAGCGTTTAAAAAAATGCGCGATTTTTACAGTTTTTTGGCTTTTGCGGTCTTTAACTCAAAACCTAGTATTGCTGTGCTCAAAGTGAGTATTGGAATCAATAGTCAGATGTTTTTCCTATTGATTGTGATATTGCATTGCTTTAAAATACTTATAATTAATTGTCTAGCGAATTTTAAAAGTCAAAAATATATTTTTTTTACGGATTTTTTCTCCGTGCTATTTTGCATTTATTTGGCAATTATTTTATTTCACCTCGTTTATAAGGATTGGTTTTCTATTTCAATATTTTTTATTTTTATCTAAACGTACTAACTCTAGCGGTAATTGCAATTTAAATGCTTTCGTTTTTGTTGCTCAGTGTTATTATAGTCACATTAAAATCTATATGATAGTTTATAGTAATTAAGGCTCATTTCGTTTATCAATAATTTAATAAGGTATATTTTTACTAATTAATATCTTTCGCTTTTGTAAATTCGAAACATACATACATATGTATAACGAATTATGTTTACATCTATAACTGTCATCCAGCGCTCATCTGTTCATCTAATGTATAATTTCTTTAATAATATTTTATACGTATAAAATATTACAAAGACCTTACAAGAAATTATATATTTTCAAATATTTGGACCGAATGAACGAACTCATTCAAAACGTTTTTTTTTTACCATGAGTGGCAGTTTTATTGCCTAAAGATAAATAATACCGCGCCTCGTAGGCTAGGCTACAGATGCTCTGCAAGTCGTTTTGATAAAAGAGTTCTCAAAACGACTTTTGACAACTGTTTCTCGAACTATTTTTTTTCTTGATTGTTTTACATGACATGTTATACATACATATGTATGTAAGGTTTTTCAACGGGTTTTTGCGGTATCATAAATTCATGGCCCTCAAATTTGGTTTAAAATAATGCAATGACGTAAATGATTTTATACCCTTTATCCTTTTATTAAATTCAAATTATTCTGAAATGGTTTTCATCGTTTTTTCAAAACCTCTCCGATAAAATAAACGTTTTTTATTCCAAAAAAAATGGCAAAGTTTCAAAGCGATCGGAAAAGTTTTAGGAGGTTTGTCCAAAACTTAGATAAACCTTGTAATTTTCAAATGTTATAATTAGCATGGAAATATTTTTTTCAATGTATGTGTTGTATGAATGCATGTACATACATACATATGTACATATGTTATTTTGAAAATTTTCAATTTAATATTTATTTTCATTATTCATCAATAAAAAGTAAACCAAAAAACTTTATTAATACTATGATTTGATGAATATACTAAATACTGGCGATTCTAGAATTGATTTAATGTTGAGAGTTACAAATTTTACACGTTTTGGATTTTCGTAAGATTAAAAATAAGCACCAATCACACGGTTGATCCCATATTTTTTAAGATCATCGAAAGCCGATGCAATTCGCGCTATTATATAAGTATTTATATTTTTATTTTTGAACATTTAATTTGTACGAATATTTTTTACGTAAATTTGTACGAATATCGATTTTTATATTTTCGGGGCAATGAGAGAATTTGTTCGCAGAAGGGCCAAAGAGGCATTGTATTGCATTAAGACCATTGTATCGTAAAAATATCAAACATTATGTTCTTCCCCTTTTTTTTGTCGAAGGCATCGGTCCAAAATATCATCTAATGTTGAATGAATCACTGCTAGAAAATATTTTGTAATTATGTATAACTATTACAGTGCAGTACAAAATTGAGAATAGGATGTGAATTTATCCAATTGATAAAACTGAAATATAACATTTAAAAGAGAAAAAAGTGTGTCCATTTGAAAAATGTTTGCAATTTTGGGACCGACCATTTATTTCATTGTTTTGGTAGGTAAGGACAAGAAAAAAAATACTGAATGAAAATCGACAGATTGATTGCAAAATTATTTAAGGCTCATTTCGTATTTACTTACCTATTATACAGTTCACATGGTTTTTAATATCTATTGCTTTTGTAAAGTAGCAACATACATACATGCATATGTACATATGTACGTGTATAACGAATCATGTTTACATTTACATACATATGTACATATGTATAACGGTCATCCAGCACTCATCTGTTTATCTAATACAGCGGTTCAGATTTCAAATTTCCAGCAAGAAATTGTAAAAGTAAATCACTTGATCAGTGATATATTAATAATATTAATAATAATTTGAATACGATATTGAAAAAATAATATTGGAATAAATTAAAAAAGGTCGAATAAAACGGGTCGATTTATGAGTTTCTAGAATTGACTACATACCAGCAATTCTAAAATTAATTTAATGTAAATAAATAAATGTCTTTGAATACAAATTTTACATATTTTGGAATTTCGTAAGATTAGGAATAAGCATTTATTACGGTTGATCCACATTTTTTAACAAACAAACCGATGAAAGTCGCTCTATTAATCGACTAAATAATAATTAAAAACATTCGAGAGTTTACGATGTTTATATTAATGTCGGTATAAAACATATAAACATTTTTTGCACTTCTTCAGAGAACACACACCTTCGTTTACTCCGTACTTAAATAGTACGGACTGCGTAATAATATTGTCAACATTGAAAAAAGAGGACATTCTGGGTATATTACAAAAAAATAGAGTGAACAAAAAGTTGGTTTAAAAAAAGAGAACATGTTCTCTTTTAAAAGTGACCAGTTGACAACTCTAACTGAAGGATATCTTTTACTTTTATTGGTGGTTCAATTGTCACTCTGCAATATAGAATTTCTTTAATACCATATATTTCTTTGCAGTCTTCCTTTTGGTACCAGGTCTACAAAAAATAGTTGGAAATATTTAATTATTCTTTCGCCATCGGCTGTAAATTTCTTAATAACATTTGCCACATTGGCCACTTCATATCCTTTATCTTTGAAAGAATCCTTTAATTTCATCAATGTCTGTTGATGACGGTGAACCTCTAACAATCACTCTATAGCACCTTTCTTTCTTGAGCAGATAGATGTGGCACTATAGATTGTGGAGGGGGTTTTGGGTGTCTTTAGATTCACGTTGTTTTAAATCATGTAGTGTTTTTTAGATTTTACGATAATCTTCTTCGGTTTGTGTAGTGATTTTGATATTATTATTAGAGATTACTTTAAATTGACATCGAATGGGTGGTGTTTCTGTTGTTGATAAAATATGAGCTCTAAACTTATTGAAGTTATGGAGGATGAACGAATGAGACGACTGGCATGTTAATGCACGTGTTTATTATATGACAGCTGAAGACAGAGTGAGTAGTAGCTCTCCGAACCCAGCCGAGTTGGTTCCCACTCGCAGGAAGGCAACCAAACTCGACCATGTCGTATAAGCGAGCCGCCACATCACTCCCCCCCCAGCATCAGCGATACCAAAATTACAAAGAAACAAATTTTACAAAAGAAAAAAATTATTGTTACACAAAGAGAAAAAAAATTATTACGTGGGGAGAAAAAAATTGTTGACGTGGGTCATCCGCTGTGTACATAGGTGTACCGCCCTGAATGGTCGGTAGATTCGAGGGCGGTGACGTCGCGAGCAGGACGGTGGGTGGTCCGATGGTCGCGCCGATGCGATGCGATGCGATGCTGCGGCGGCGCCGCTCTTCCGAGGCTGATGTCGGTTGGTGGGGCGGCGGGGGCGGCAGGGGCATCGATGTGGTTGATGATACTCCGAGCTGGACTGTGAGTCGTTGTGGCTCGTGGAGTTGTTGTAGCGCTACCGCCCGTCTCGGCGTGACGACGCTCGTGGGGACGGACGGGGCCTTGATGATGATGATGATGATGATGGTGCTGAGGTGGTGTATGTCTTGTGGTGCTGGATGACCGTTCTATGTGTAGTGGATCGCGCATGACTCCACATCCAGCTGTCAAGATCGTCGTCTCATTCGCTCCCCCATTTTTTAAAAGCACCTGTCGTCGACGTTGTGGCTGGACGTCGGTAGGTAGGTAGGTAGGTAGGTAGCCGTGTCTGCTCGTTTATTGTCACCCGCGGGCCGCGACGCGCTCTGTTGATGGCGATGGGGGCGCGGCGGGTAGCTTCTCCCGCCTGACTCGGCGAGGCAGGGATGAGCGGCATGTTGAAATTGATCGAGGCTGCGTGGCTCGATGTCGGGGGTCACCAGTATGGAGGATGAACGAATGAGACGACTGGCATGTTAATGCACGTGTTTATTATATGACAGCTGAAGACAGAGTGAGTAGTAGCTCTCCGAACCCAGCCGAGTTGGTTCCCACTCGCAGGAAGGCAACCAAACTCGACCATGTCGTATAAGCGAGCCGCCACAAAGTCAAAAACATTGCTCACATAAATAGGAGTTGGTAGTGGTTCTTTTTTAGTTTTATTTATTGGTTGTTTTGATGTTTCATTCAGATTGTTTTGGGGGGAATATTACACTTTATCTAATTTTATTTTTTTACTATTTTTCTCTGCATTATAGCTAAGTTCATTTTCGAGTTATTCTTCATTTGTGTAGTAATGTTCGGTTATATTGTCAAGACTCTTGCTCTCATTTAGAATAGATGTAGAAGGCCTGGATTGTTTTTGCATTATTTCAATTCTTTTCTTAAAATCGGTTATAGTTTTCTCGTATTGTTTGCATCTGGTATAAGTGATCCATGGTTTAATAGATCATGATGTAAGTTATCCAGGTTTTAAACGCATGGATGATGCAGATATAGTTTCTTTTGTTTCTCAAGAAGAAGAAAATGAGAGTGACAACTACAAGTGAAGAAGATACTAGTGGTTACATTAGTCATAAAACGGTAAAACACCAGTACTAACTACTAGAGACCACTTCTCTGCTTAACTATGAACGTTTTGCTTAATAAATAAGGAGTATAAAAATTATGAAACAAAAATTTGTGTTTTTAATATGATATTATATTCAATTCGGATTATGTGTGTTTTTCAATTATCCGTACCCTTCCACCCCAGCATTACCCCAGATAATCGAGAGTGTACTGTATATTTATTTATTTCAAATTAAATTTAGACCATGATAACTTAACAGGTTGCCCTAAAACACCACTATGGCCGGAAACAAGTAAACAAGATTAATCTAAAAATAATATGAAAAAAATGTAAAAAAAAAATAAAATAATAAAGAAACAATAATACAACATTAAATTTGAAAATATAGATTTTAATGTAGGATATCTAGTGAACATACATATGTTATTGGGTTTTGACATAAATACTAATTCATATTTAGATATTTTTCACATTCAATGAAACACTTCTTGATAATGTAAATCATTTTGGACCGCAACTGGTGTTACTTCAGACTGCGGGTTGTATGTCGTTGATGTACAAGCCTACATACAATATTTAAAGAAATAAGATAATAATAGTATAATACAACTATGTATGATTTATTTATTGTAAATTATGATTGGAATTGTTATAAATACAAAATAAAAGTTTTGTGAAATCGACTATTTTAGCATATCATCAAAAAATGGGTATTGTTTTTCTTCGACACGTTTAAACATACAGGACCGCCGAGAGTAATTCCGAGCCATGGGAAAAATAATTCCAGGCCCCATAACAAACTTCAAAATATACATATCTTGTAAAAATCTATCAGAACTATTAGAAAAATACATATATGTGGTAAAGGATTCTGGCAGATGACGCTGTTCAGGACCACGGTTAGGATGTGGCGGTTGAGGTGGAGACCAAACACGTGCGTTTTCAGTCATGTTGTTTATTAAGATGATACGTGCGGAGGATTAGTAAACAACCGCGCGGAGCACAGGTCCAACTGCGACTAACCGTTACATCTCTGCCACTTTTCATCCCTTTCTCACAATCAGTCGTAATATACTCTTTCTCAGCTATAGCCCATACACCAGCCTTTCGATCAATTTCAACCCTACATATATGTATGTTGGTAATTATTTTTTAAAATAATTGAATACGAAAGGTAAGGATTAACAGGAACGATTTCGACCACGGGACCCCGGTTCCCCCCCCTCTATTGGCGGCCCAGTATATGAACATAAACACGTAGGACGAACGAACCAGTACTACTGCCGCATTTACAAATGGATATGTAGCATTTGGAAAGAACTTTTGGGCGCTAGTAAATAATGTTCATGGAGATAAAGTAAATTTGGCAGAGGTAAGGTAAATGAGAAGTTAACTTTCGCTTAGAAGAGATATTTGTATTAAGGTAACGTTCTTTTACAAAAATAGTAATTTTTTAATTTTTCCCTTATTATTTTGGAAATAAAAGGTCTTAAATGCTTCCCCGTCTACATACCTTTAATCTGAACACAAAACATGCCAAAAATTTTACGAATGTTATGAAAAACAATGGGACCAAAATGACCTGTTTTGACGTAAAATTATTTTCTATTTTTGTAACTTTACCCCAGTATGAATACCCATATGTTCAATGAGAGCTTGTTTCCTAGTAAATGTTTTTGAACAAATTTCACATTCGTATGACTTAACCCCAGTATGAATACCCATATGTGTACTAAGACTTGGTTTCGTAGTAAAAGTTTTTGAACAAATGTGACACTTGTGTGGCCGCACCCTAGTATGAATACCCATATGTTCACTAAGACTTTGTTTCTTAGTAAATGTTTTTGGACAAATGCCACATTTGTGTGGCTTTACCGCAGTATGAATACGCATATGTGTACGAAGACTATATTTCTGAATAAATGATTGTGTACAAATGTCACATTTGTGTGGCTTTACCCCAGAATGAATAGCCATATGTGCACTTAGATTTTGTTTTGCAGTAAATGTTTGTAAACAAATGTCACATTTGTGTGACTTTATCCCAGCGTGAATAAGCATATGCCCATTAAGATTGTCTTTCCTAGTAAATGTTTTTGAACAAATGTCACACTTGTGTGGCCGCACCCCAGTATGAATATACATATGTTCATTAAGACTTTGTTTCGTAGTAAATGTTTTTGAACAAATGCCACATTTGTATGGCTTCACCGTAGTATGAATAACCATATGTGTACTAAGATTATTTTTCTGAATAAATGTTTTTGAACAAATTTCACATTTGTGTGGCTTTACCCCAGTATGAATAGCCATATGTGCACTTAGACTTTGTTTTACAGTAAATGTTTGTAAACAAATATCACATTTGTGTGGCTTTATCCGAGTGTGAGTAACCATATGCACACTAAGATTGTCTTTCCTAATAAATGTTTTTGAACAAATGTCACATTTGTGTGGCTTTACCCCAGTATGAATACCCATATGTGTTTTAAGATTTTGTTTCGTAGTAAATGTGTTTGAACAAATGTCACATTTGTGTGACTTTACCCTAGTATGAATACCCATGTGTAAACGGAGTCTAGATTTGAAAAAAAAAGATTTGGAACAAACGTCACATCTGTGTGACTTTACCCCACTATGAACCCTCGTGTGTACACTTAGATTATGTTTACTGTTACAAGATTTTGAACAATCATGCAGCTTTCTTCGAGAATTCGAGTTTTTCTGTGTCACAAGATTTTTTTGATTAGTTAACAATTTGTCGTGGATATCTATTTCACCGTCCAATTCAGAATGTGTAGAGCACATCTTATTTAATGCTTTTGGAGATGGTAATTCTTCCGCTAGAATTTCTCTATTGGTATCATTTATTGCTGCCATATGATCCCTCCGATATGATCCGGGGATCTAAAAATTAAACCGAATGTTATTCAATTTAACACGTGTAACTTTTTTATTTTGTGATTAGATGTTATTTTACATGTGAATTTATGTTTTCGATCAACAGCATGTTTCGCTAAGAATACATCTAAAGAACTTGAATCCTATTTACTTACCTCGCCGGCGTCTGGAGAACTACAATTGTTGGATGGACATTCAGCACCCAACTCATCTTCCCATATTAAATCTTCCAGCAAAACTTCCTCCGGCTTGATTTTCAAATACTCGTCTAATTCCACTCTCGACTTTGTGTCATTCTGAAAACAAGTGTTTCGAAAGCTTTCGAATAATTCCAGATTGTTGACACAAGAAAGGCATATCAAATCTGGCAGATGGTCTCCTTTCCTGACCTGCAAATAGGAGGGGTATTGGCGATTACGAGCAGTAGTGAATTATCAATAGCAGTGGTTCAAATGTAACGTGACTGACCCGCAGCTGACAGCAGGTCCAAATGCGTTGCACCAAACGCGGTGGATGAGGGTCGTCATGGATGGAGACGAAGGACTCTGCTGGAGCAGAGCAGAGACAAAGTCTGCACTCCATCGCTACTTGGGAGGGAGAAGCACAAACTCCTGGAGAGTGGATAGACGCTTCCAACCTTTGCTTCTGACTTCTGCTTTTCCTTTTGCTTCTCTAATTGACCCAACCATCAATGACCCAGTACAATAAGATAGTCAAACGTCACAATAATATGGTTATATGTGTGAGTGTATAGTGCTGCAAACTTAAACTGGTCCCAACTAAAAGAACCCGGTCGCGACTAAAAAGAGCCCGGTTTATTCCCTAGTAACTTTGGGAAACGGAAAAATAAAAAAAATATATATCAATCAGATTTTCAGATCGACACATTTTTAGATTCTCATTGAGTCAATGCCCTTCGCAGCGTTAACACTAGAAGTTTCCACCACCAGTGGCGGACTGGGCCTGAAATCAGTGCATGCCAGGAGTCAAAGGGGGCCCACCCAGGGTTAAAAAATTCTCCCCCACCCCCTCCCATATAACAAAATTTTCTTATTTCCATCACGCTAAAAATCGAGGGTAAAAAATAAATAGAATTTTTAAAAATGGGAATATACAAATTTAGGTACAAGAAAAATGGCAAAAGCAAAATCGATTGTATATTTCGTTTTAACTCTTGTCCCAGGTATATAGAATGTGTCATAAAAGAATGCGGCATAAAAGCGGCTTTTACTTTCGGTAGAAAACAATCAGGGACCTCATTTCAGCTTTTTCTTGCGGGGCAGGCAAAGATTGGTCAAATTGATTTTTTTTTCAAAAAATCTTTTTTATATCGGAATAAAAATGGAAAATATTCTTTGCATACACCTTATTGAGTTATAAAATATGAAAAAAAGCTTATTTTTGAAAAACTAATCATAAAAAAATATTATGTAAAAAATGAAAAAAACGCCGCAGACGAAAATTTTTTCCATAAATCAACAAAAATCGACCATCAAACTGAGTCACTAAAAAACTATGAATTAACTTAATTTCTACTGACTGTATCTATGTACATATGTACGTGATAACAACAGATAAAGTTTTGTGATCATGCGAAAATTCGAACTCAGAATCGATCACTGATCACGTTTACATAATATAGAAAAATGTGTGTGACTCTGTGTGTAAAATTTCGTGAACACCCGTTAACCGAAAGTGACAGTTTACCGGATTTTTCTTCCGCTATTTTAATCGACCCTTTAAATATGTCTGCTCTTCACGATTTTATGTATAATTCCTTGTATCAATGTGATGAAAATATAATAAATCATCAAATTTAATTAACCAGAAGTGGGATTTTTTCCTCTTAAAAAAATCAAAAAAATTTTTTACCACACCCCTGAACGTATCAAGCTGAAAATTCATATTTGTATTCTTTATGTACTAAATTTGATAAGGTTTTGGGCAGAAAGCAATTTTATTAAATAACTAAAACTTTTTTTGGACCGAATTCGTTACACATGAAGTTTAAATCGATCTCATTCGTTGTTTTGTGAGATAATGCACGTCTGGAATATAATAAAAATACGAGGAATAAAACCATTTGTGATTGAACCGATTCAGGAAAATATTAATTTAAAACTTTTCTTGAAAACAAAAAATATACGAACTTTCGGAAAAATAAACGTTACAAATTTGTTTTTGAGACAAAATAAAGTAAAGGGGACCTTTCCCCCTAACCCCCCTATGCCCCCCCCCAAATTACGTCCCTGAAAAAAATGCATAATATTTTCAATTAATGTTACTCGAAAAACGGGATTTTGGGGAGGGGGCCCCTATCCCATATTTCTATTTACATGGATGTGTCTAGATTAGGAATAGATTTTATATTCGGAAACTGTTTAAAATTATGTATTTAAATCTTACTATATCGTCGAAGTATAATCAAATGTTATTTTGAAAGTATGAAGTAAATTTAAATCGCTGGTTGATGATGAATCGTCCTATCAAAATTGTTTTATGCAATTCAGTTTATATTATTCACGGAAATTTGTTTATTACCATTTTTATTTCAGTAGGTAGTTGTTACATAGGTATTGGTATATACATAAAATTGCGTGGGCCCGGCAAAAGGGCCCACGCAATTGTTGAAACTTACTTTTGAGCGTAATAAAAAAGCCTTGAGCTGTTAAAGCAGGTATTAGTTGTTTTTGTATATCGTAAGAAATTTGTTGTGTTGAAATATCCAAACTTTAGTTCCCAAAGTTCAATATCCTATAAATTTTTACACACGTGAAATAGTTAAAAAGTTATTTAATTTTACTGAGGGCCCATATTTTCTAACAGATAGTGGGTTCGCTTGTATGGCCAGTCCGCCACTGGATAGATCTATCCGTTAACACTAGCGGTATATACCTCGCCTTAGCGCCTTGGTTTACGGCCAGTACCAGGGGGGCTGCCAAATATATTATATGTATAAATTCGCTAACCAGTTCAATAAAAACAAATTAAACTTAAAATTAACAAAGTTCAGCTTAACAAAAATGAGGTTATGGACACAAACCTCAATTGAAACCAACAAAAACCTAAATTATTTTTATGTACAAAGTATTTGTTTTAAGAGTTCAAATAAATTAATACAACTTTGTAATAGTTTTAATCGATCTGAAATTGCTGCGTAAGCTGTTTATTTTATTTTTTATATCTTCTTTCGTCGCGTTCGGCTTGATTTTCTTGCAGCTTCGTAATATGTAGAACATCTAAGTAATCTTTTTTTTTTACTTATTTAAATAATTTGTATTGTTGTATTGTTGGTTCGTAAATCCACGACGTCAGCGAACAAATTAATATATAAATAAATTTAAATTTTCATCTTCGAAAAATGATTGGAAAACAATGGGAGAGTTGTCGATAGATAGAAAATATCATTTTAAAGCAGGAAAACCTTCTAACACTCTCTTCACAGCAGGATAAAGTGATAGCCAGCGCGTTTTTGAATGTATCAATAATGCTTTATACTGAATGTCCACAAATTCGCAAACATTTTTTAAGATTCTGTTCTGATTGTGTAAATGGAACAATTATTGATCTATTGTCATGGAATCAAATCCATGCCATGCAGTTATGAACAATATGAGCAGGACAACCAATGCCTAGCAAATCTTTTCCAAATTTTGTTTTTGAATGGCTGTAAACATTGTTTATTCCATTTCTATTCAATCCTCCAAAATTAGTATTACAATTATCTGCAGAAAAAACAACACATTTTTCTACAATAGTGTATTTATTTAAACATGTATTCAAATGTTCACTTATTGTCTCTGCTGTTTCGTTTGGCAAAGAAAATAAATCAATCACTTTTGTCAATTATGCCATTATTGATGTTAAAAAACTGAATGAGGACTGGAAAAATTTTATTTGCACCATGATTACTTCCATCGGTCTAAACTGATAAAAATCGCTATTAGGGACAACGATTGCATTATATTTTCAATACAATATGGAGCGATAACGTTATTCGCGACACACCTTGTTTTTGTCTTTCCAGATGAAATCTGCTTTGCTATTTCCGAATCATCAAACATTTTTGCCAACAGTTAGTTTGTGCAAACAGTAGAGTTATAACTATAATGATGTTTTAAAGTCGCGTTCTTATCGTGGTCCTATACAGACGTTGATTGCGTGTGTGGCGATTTGTGCAACGAACTTGTGATAATAAAAATAAAACTTTAAAACTATATAATTATGTTTATGTTTTAATTAAGTGTATAATAATGGCTTCATATCGTGTAAATAAATCAATAGCCATGGAAAAAAAAATTATGGATATTTTGACATTAAAAAGCAACAGTATATCGAATGATAATAAGGCATTTAAAATTAATTCAGTAAAACAATTAGTTAAATATATATATGTGAAAAAGAAAATAGTGATAAGGAACAATTTATGGATGTTATAAGAGACTTAAGAAGTGAATTGAAAAATTTGAAAAACAATATAGAAAAATATATCAATCTATTAAAAAGCAACGACAATAAAAAAGTACATAGATAAAGTAAAGAGGCAGCGAAAAAATAAGTTACATTAATAATAACAAAAGTTCAACAAACAAATAAAACTGAAGAAGAATGTAAAAAATTAATTAAACCAGATACACTAAAAATGGGAATACAGGATGTTAAAAAAATTAGTAACGGTGGAATTGCAATAACAATAATAAAGCGGATAAAGTAAAAATAATGGAAGATATATACATAGGAAAAAATGGGAGGTAAATATGAAATTAAAGGAGATAAAAATGCAAGAGTGAGAATTATAGGGATGTCAGAAAAATTGATTAAATTCATATCTACACAAAACCAGATAATAGAAATAAACAAAAATTTTGAGGTTAAAAATATTTTGAAAAAGAAATTTGACAAATATAACGCGATTATGGAGGTGGATAGTGACAATTTCAAAAAGTTTATGGAAATGGGTAAAATTAATATAAATTGGAATAGGTGCAAAGTTATTGAAGATTAGAAAATTTTCAGATGCTATACATGCTATGGTTACAACCACAAAGCAGAAGTATGCAACAATAATAAAAGTTGCTTTAACTGTGGGTCGGAGGAACATATGAGCAATGAATGCAACAGTAAGGTAGTAAAGTGTCTTAACTGCATTAAGGCTAATAAAAGACTTACTTTAAAGCTAAATGTAGACATTAGCCCGATGGGCATACATTGTGATACAATATATAAAAGACAAGTGCAGATATATAAAAATAAGATTAACTATAAGTAGCAATTAAAAAAAGTATTTCGAAAACATAAAAATCAAAGTGATCTATACAATAATAATGATAATAATCAATGCAACACTTCTTGATAATGTAAATAATTTTGGACCGCAACTGATGTTACTTCAGGCTGCAGGTTGTACGTCGCTGATGTACAAGCATACATACAATGTTTAAAGAAAGAAGATAATAATAATAATATAATACAACTATGCATAATTTTTTATTACAAATTATGCTTGGAATTGTTTTAAATATAAATTAAAAGTTTTGTGATATCGACTTGCATAATTTTTCGTGGATTATTTTAGCATATTATCAAAAAATGCGTATTGTTTTTCTTCGACACGTTTTAATTGCTTACTTATCTTCTAGTAACAGTATGAGAAAAATAATTCCGGGCCCTATAGCAAATTTCAAAATATATCTTGTAAAAATATAAAACATTAGAAAAATACATATATGTGGTAAAGAAAGGATCATGGCAGATGAGGCTGGTCAGGACCACGGTTAGGATGAGGCGGTTGAGGTGAAGACCAAACACGTGCGTTTTCAGTCATGTTGTTTAAGATGATACATGCGGAGGCTTAGCGACCAACCGCGCGGAGCACAGGTCCAACTGCGACTAACCGTTACATCTCTGCCCCTTTTCATCCCTTTCTCACAATCAGTCGTAATATACTCTTTCTCAGCCATAGCCCATACATTAGCCTTTCGATCAATTTCAACCCTACATATATGTTGGTAGTTATTTTTTAAAATACATAATTGAATAAGAAAGGTAGGTACGATTTCCGACACGGGGCCCAGTTCCCCCCCCCTCTATTGGCGGCCTTACATACATATACACGTCGGACAAACGACAGTACAACTGCTGCATTTACAAATGAATATGTAGCATTTTACGAATGTTATGAAATTATTTTCTATTTTTGTAACTTTACCCCAGTATGAATACCCATATGTTCACTGAGATTTCGTTTCCTAGTAAATGTCTTTGAACAAATTTCACATTCGTGTGACTTAACCCCAGTATGAATACCCATATGTGTACTAAGATTTTGTTTCGTAGTAAATGTTTTTGAACAAATGTCACATTTGTATGGTTTTCCCCCAGTATGAATACCCATATGTGCACTTAGATTTTTCTTTGCAGTAAATGTTTGTAGACAAATGTCACATTTGTGTGGCTTTAACCCAGCATGAATACCCATATGTTTACTAAGACTTTGTTTCTTAGTAAATGTTCGTGAACAAATTTGACATTTGTGTGGCTTTACCCCAGTATGAATACCCATATGTGTATTAAGATTTTGTTTCGTAGTAAATGTTTTTGAACAAATGTCACATTTGTGTGGCTTTACCCCAGTATGAATACCCATATGTGTATTAAGATTTTGTTTCGTAGTAAATGTTTTTGAACAAATGTCACATTTGTGTGGCTTTATCCCAGTATGAATAACCATATGCAGACTAAGCTTAGGTTTCCTAGTGAATGTTTTTGAACAAATGTCACACTTGTAAGGCTTTATCCCAGTATGAATAGCAATATGTATACTAAGATTTGGTTTCGTAATAAATGTTTGTGAAGAAATGTCACATTTGTGTGGCTTTAACCCAGTATGAATACACATATGTGCACTAAGATTTGGTTTTGTAGTAAAAGTTTTTGAACAAATTTGACATTTGTGTGCCTTTACCCCAGTATGAATACCCATATGGTAAGTAATAGTTTGTTTCTTATTAAATGCTTTTGAACAAATGTCACATTTATATGGCTTTAACCCATTATGAATACTCGTATGTACACCAAGACTTTGTTTCGTAGTAAATGTTTTTGAACAAATGTCACATTTGTGTGACTTAACCCCAGTATGAATACCCATATGTGTCCTAAGATTTTGTTTCGTAGTAAATGTTTGTAAACAAATGTCACACTTGTGTGGCTTTATCCCAGTGTGAAGAACCATATGCACACTAAGATTGTCTTTCCTAGTAAATGATTTGAAACAAATGTCACATCTGTGTGACTTTAACCCAAAATGAATCCTCGTGTGTACATTTAGATTATGTTTACTGTTGAAAGATTTTGAACAAATGTTACAATCATGCAGCTTTTTTCGAGAATCCGAGTTTTTCTGTGTCACAAGATTTTTTTGATCAGTTAACAATTTGTCTTGGATATCTATTTTACGGTCCAATTCAGAATGTGTAGAGCACATCTTGTTTAATGCTTTTGGAGATGGTAATTCTTCCGGTAGAATTTGTCTATTGGTATCATTTATTGCTGCCATATGATCCCTCGAATTAATTTTTCTTCCGGGGATCTAAAAATTAAACCGAATGTTATTCAATTTAACACGTGTAACTTTTTTAAAGTGTGATTAGATGTTATTTTACATGTGAATTTATGTTTTCGATCAACAGCATGTTTCGCTAAGAATACATCTAAAGAACTTGAATCCTATTTACTTACCTCGCCGGCGTCTGGAGAACTACAATTGTTGGATGGACATTCAGCACCCAACTCATCTTCCCATATTAAATCTTCCAGCAAAACTTCCTCCGGCTTGATTTTCAAGAAATTGTCTAATTCCACCCTCGACGTTGTTTCATTCCGAAAACAAGCGTTTCGAAAGCTTTCGAATAATTCCAGATTGTTGACACAAGAAAGGCATATCAAATCTGGCAGATGGTCTCCTTTCCTGACCTGCAAATAGGAGAGGTATTGGCGATTACGAGCAGTAGTGAATTATCAATAGCAGTGGTTCAAATGTAACGTGACTGACCCGCAGCTGACAGCAGGTCCAAATGCGTTGCACCAAACGCGGTGGATGAGGGTCGTCATGGATGGAGACGAAGGACTCTGCTGGAGCAGAGCAGAGACAAAGTCTGCACTCCATCGCTACTTGGGAGGGAGAAGCACAAACTCCTGGAGAGTGGATAGACGCTTCCAACCTTTGCTTCTGACTTCTGCTTTTTCTTTTGCTTCTCTAATTGAACCAACCATCAAAGACCCGGTACAATACGATAGTCAAACGTCAAAATAATATGGTTATATGTGCGAGTGTGTAGTGCTTGCTGCAAACTTAAACCGGTCCCAACAATTGAGGTCGCTAAAGGTATTTTATTTATTTATTTATTTATATACTAGCTTTATTACCCGGCTTTGCCCGGGGTGTAGAAAAAATAAATAAAAAATTTAAATAAAATCAAAAAAAATAAAAAATAAATAAAAATTGATAAAATGCCCTCCTGAACCTTTGCCGTCTAGGGCTACGCCACCTGCGCCCCCCTGGCATTTTCCGTCTAGGGCTACGCCACCCGCGCCCCCCTCAGCATTTGCCGTCTAGTGCTATGCCCCCTGCGCCCCCCTGAACCTTTGCCGACTTGGGCTACGTCACCTGCGCCCCCCTGAGCATTTACCGTCTAGGTCTACGCCCCCTGCGCCCCCCTGAACCTTCGGCTTCTAGGGCTTCGCCCCCTGCGCTTCCCTGAACTAAGGCGAATCAACGCCTAATCGAATCAGCGCCAAAATCGAATCGGCGCCTATGAATCGAAAAAAAAAATTATTTGTTCGATGACGTCACGGATCTACGAACGAACGAACCAAGGATTCCAGCCAACGATGCACACAACCAACGATCGATGGTTGATGGACGTAACTACGACCACACAAATAAAGACGCTACACAAACAAAGACGACCAACCATGACGACACAAACATTAGTGTTTTATATAGTAGATAATTTTAGCTATTAGTTAATTTACAAAAAAAAATACATTTCAATAACTTATATCTAAAATTCTATATTTAACTTATATGTACTGTCCCTCACAGAGGCGTCTCTTTGCTCCTCGCAAGAATGCATCCATGGTCTTAGAAGACCTGATGCACTCAGAAAGGGCGTTATACATTAGTACACCCCTGTGAAAGACACTCCCAGCTGTCTCTGATTTTCTTACTCTACCTACAACTAAATTATTCTTATTTCTAGTGTAATGATTATGAATATCTCCATTTCTTATTCTATACGTTCAGACTACGTGTCTGATGATCGCCTTTCGTGGCCTTACGACCCACGATTTGGCCGATACATTTTTGTGCTGGCCACCCTGACAGACAGCGGCTAGCACACACTGACAGTTGTTGTATATCTGTTGGCGCGTAAACACTTGGGTCTTTACGTGGCCCTTCGCTTCTTGCCACCGACCACCAGCTCGAGACTGGTGGGGTTGTAACGATACTTGGAGACCAGCTCCAGTATCCGTCCGGTGTGCACCAGAGGAAGCCTGGTCTGTCTTCGTTCAGAAGGCAGACAACTCAGCTACGCGTGGCTAACCTCAAAAAGCACGCGTGGTTTCTTTGTTGACCCCCCCCCCTCTCTTTCCCCCTGTTTGCTCTATGTACATTCAACGTGGAAATATAATCATTGTGATCAGATTTACGACATGTTTTCATTGTTATATAATCTCCCGTCCTTTTTTCACATCACGCATCCCACGCACACTGTACAAAAGAGAAAGGGACAGAGCAGAGCAGCCATCATCAGCAGAGACCAGACCGCAGACGACGATCTGCAGATCCCGTGGAGGAGATCACGCACCGCGCTTTGCCACTGAGCAACTTCACAAAACCGACGCAGGTGTTTCTCGATTGAGGACCCCTTGGCGTCCGTACACTATAATCTTTAAAATAATCGGGTAATAACTTATAGGGGGTTGAAGGTTTTGGACCGCTTCCCAGCCAATGTAAATTCAGTTGAATTTTGAAGAGGATCTTTATTACTCGATTAATACAGGTGTATTTGTATGTACAGCGAAGTAGGTAAAGGATTCACTGGAACGAGCTAGGTCGAGTTCCTGAAGCTCACTGGCATCTGGGGACGATGCACTGGTTTATAAAGGTGTTGCTTGAGCAACGCGTAGCTGGGCTGGTGAGATCACGTTCTGGAAGATTCCGACGGGGTCGAGGTCTTCCTTTGTGTTCGATGTTTGATGCGTAGTTACGAACCGGAAGTAGTACTTTTACTCTAGAGAATCGAGGTTTTTTATGTTTTTCTCAAAAACTTTTTGGTTTATTGAACTGAAGTTTCATGTCTAGAAGTTTAAGCTTAATACCAAGTTATTTATAAAATTTAGTAGGCATCTGTCAACCGGAAGTGGCAGTTTACTCTTGTTAGATTTTTCTTCCACAATTTTTTTCGACCCCTTAAACATGTGTGTTCGTCACGAAAAAATTCAAGTATAATTCTTGTAGCAATATAATGAAAAGAAAAAAAATTATTAAATTTTATAAACCGGAAGTGGGATTTTTTTCTCTTAGAAAGGTTAAAAATGTTGTGCCCACTACTCTGTCCACATCCCTGAACGTATTGAGCTGAAAATTTATATTTCTATCCTTTATGTAATAACTTAGAGCTGGTAGGGTTTTGGTCAGAATTCGTAAACCGGAAGTAGTATTTTTTTTAAAAACAATATTTCATTATTTTTTCATTATTTTATTTTGACCTTTTAAATTGTTTTAAGCTTCTTGATATTTAATGTGTATAATAAAAATAGTGATTTTAAGTATAAATAAAAAAAAATTACTTAATTTAATGAACCGGAAGTGGAATTTTTTTCCTCGTAGAAAGGTCAAAAATGTTGTGCCCACTACTCTGTCCGTACGTATTAAGCTGAAAATATATATTTCTATCCTTTATGTCCTAACTTAGAGCTGGTAGGGTTTTGGTCAGAATTTGTAAACCGGAAGTAGTATTTTTTTTTAAAACAATATTTCATTATTTTATTTTGACCTTTAAAATTATTTTTATTTTCTTGATATTTAATGAATATAATACTGATAGTGATTTTTAGTAATAAAAAAAAATTGATCAAAATCTGACAACCGGAAGTAGAACTTTTGTTTTGTGCAAGTTTCCATACATTTGCGCTCAATTTGTATCGCTATCATAGTCATCAGTTCAATATCGAATTTTGTTTTGTAACCTTCTTATATTCCTCAAATACATAGATAAAGTCATGGGTTGGTCACACCCGAATTTTTCTGCTTTACGTAATACATTTACACAATTATTCCTCGCTATTTTATACTCTAACCAAGCCTTTTCTAATTGGATTCCATCCATAGCCTTAATAATCTTATATCTTTTATAACTAACATTCTTATCAACTAAGCTTTCCTTTACTTCCTTGGTAAACCAAGGTTTCAGCTTATGCTTATGCATGATCAGCTTATGCTTATGCTTAGGTATGACCACACTAAGCGACTAAAAAGAAGGTAAACGGACTTCTAGTCATATGTAAACCGGTTACAAGATAACCGCTCGCTCTAGATCGGTCACACGTCGTCACCCGTCACACTAAAACCTGGAAGGAAAATGGCGGGAGATTATATAAAATGACAACAGGTCGTAAATCTGTTTTGTAAGCAACTGTATTTCAAGTTTAGATGTACAGAGAGCAAGCAGGGGGGGAAGGAGTTTGTATAAAAAGAAGCACGCGTGATTGAGGGTTTGAGGTTGTGTCAAACCCAACACATGGCTGGTCTCACTTCGACGAAGAGAGACAGAGACCAGGGTTCCTCACTTCACACGTATACTGGAGCTTATCTCCCAGTATCGTCTGCATTCGGTGACTCGGTGTTTGGTGGTGGGAACGAAGCCGGGACTCCGGGAGTGAACAAAGGTGTTCACTCAACGAATAGAAAAAGAAACCGCGCGCAAAGCGTGGCGTCTCCTAAACAACAATAACCGTCTTTCGTGGGTCGTAAGGCCAAGAAAGCCAATTGGTCTTGTGGCGGCTCGCTTTACGAAATTCTGTTTCTTCTTATTTCCAACCATCCATCTCTGTTGATATCCATATTCAGACATTAGATAATATTCTGTGTCATCTGCGCCCTACTTCTAAAAAGATCATCATTGGTGGCGATTTTAATTCTTACTCCCCACTCTGGGATCCTTGCCCCACAAATGACAGGAGGAGATGCGTTTGGGGTAGCGCTCTTGAAGACTTTATTTGTCAAAACGATCTATATATCCACAACAAAGGAGATGATATCCCGACGCTTGAAAGTCCTGCTGGCTCTTCTTATATTGATGTCACTTTGTCTTTGGGCTTAGATGCAGGTGATATGAAAAATTGGAGGGTTCATTTGGGAGAAACTCTGAGTGACCATAACTTAATTACTTTCGATGTAAATTTTGAGTGTCCTATTAATTCTGTGTCTGGTTTGCCCTTACCTTTTCGTAACGGCACAAATCTATCTTGGATAAATTTCAAATCTCGTCTCTGTAATTTCTTTGACGGTCATTCTGCTGCAAACAGTTGCCCTGATCTGTGTGCTCCCGATTTGTGTGCTTCTTTAATTAACCTTGCTACTATTAATATAGCACAAGATGTCTTTGGTAGAGTTGGTGCTGTAGGTAGGCGCTCTACTCCTTGGTGGAATGACTACCTTGCATCCCTTAAATCCTTAGTCAAAAGGGCTATACCCAAATTACGCTCGGCTAAGCGTCGTGGTTTTGGTCCAGATTTGTTAATGCCCCTTGTTATCGAGGTTAGAAGAGCTTCTGCACTTTTTAAGCGTCAAATTTTGCTGTCCAAAAAAAAGTCTTGGGAGAATTTTGTTAACTCGCAAGCAGGGTCGGGACCTTGGGGTCCAGCGTATAAGGCCATCGCTAGGGACCCCGCTTTTATTATGTGTGGAGTTCGTAGTCCTCTTGATGGTCACCTTGCTTTATCTAGTAGTGAAGCGGTTAATAACCTTGTGAATGCACTTATCCCTGTTGATGGATTTGACAATGATCTACCTGCTCACGTTCGTATCCGTAATTTTGCTTCTCATGTTACTGAACTTAGTTGCTATGAAGACCTTCCGACTTCGGAGGAATTTAGTGCGATTTTTAATAGCCTAGGTCGGGGTAAGGCTCCTGGAGTTGATATGATAGGCGGAGATATTGTCAGAGCTGTTTGGTTGGTGGGTAATTTTGAACTTCTTAATGTTTATAGGAATTGTTTTAAATTTGGAACCTTCCCTAGTTGCTGGAAGGTTGGTAAATTGATTGTCATTAAGAAGCATAATACTGAAAGACTAGCTAGTGACCCTAAGGCTTATCGCCCAATCTGTTTGCTACCTATTTTTGGGAAGGTCCTAGAGAGGCTAATATCGAGTCGGCTCAGTAGATTCCTTGACGATAACTCTGTTTTATCCGATGGTCAATTTGGACTTAGATCGGACAAGTCTACTGTTAATGCAATTCGATGTGTCTTGAGGGAGTCTTCGGACTCTCCATCCAAGTATGTAGTTGTTGTTTTGTTGGGAGTTGCTGGAGCGTTTGATAATGCCTGGTGGCCCATGCTATTGATCAAGTTGCGTCTGCTGGGATTGCATCCGAATTTACTATGCTTACTGCTGAGTTATTTGTCGGATAGGAAATTGGTTTTCGAACTCGGTGGACAGGTTGGTTTCAGGGATCTCTCTATCGGATGTCCACAGGGCTCCGTTTTGGGACCTATCCTTTGGAACATTCTTGTCAATGACCTTTTTACAATCAATTTGCCGGAGGGTTGCAGGTTGGTTGCGTACGCTGATGACATAATGTTATTAACGCACGCAAAGTCCCGTGCTGATCTGGAATTTAAAGCTACTGTGGCACTTCACCTTCTAGACGATTGGGCCATAATTAACAAACTTTCTTTATCGCCCTCCAAGTCCAAGTGCTTATTAATAAAGGGTTCTCTTGTTAGAGCCCCTACTATTAAACTTAGAGACTGTAAGATCAAATTTGTTAATGAGTCCACTTATTTGGGTGTTGTTCTCGATGTCAGGCTTTCATTCAATGGTCATATTGGGAGAGCATTAGATAAAGCTAAGGTTTCCTTTGGTCGTATTGGTCGCCTCTGTGGTCACTCATGGGGTTTAGGTTTCCATGACAAACGCTTGGTGTACGATGCTGTATTTGTGAACTCTTTGACGTATGCATCTAGCATTTGGGGTCATCGTGTCGAATTAAAGACAGTCCGTCGTACATTAAATATTGGTCAGCGTTTTCCTCTGATCGCTCTTACCCAGGCCTATCGCACTGCGTCTACAGACTCGCTACAGATTCTTGCGGGTACATTGCCACTTGATTTGATCGTCCAAATGAGAGCTGCTCGGAAAAAACTTCGTGGTGGGTTAGATGCTACCGTCTCGGGCGTCCTTTTCCGTGCGCCTAATCAGTCACAGTGCGACGATCCTCGATTCTGGCGAAGCTTAAAGTCTGTTATTTTAAATTGTGCTATTTCGGCTTGGCAACT
This sequence comes from Arctopsyche grandis, assembly GCF_051622035.1. Classification (NCBI taxonomy): domain Eukaryota; kingdom Metazoa; phylum Arthropoda; class Insecta; order Trichoptera; family Hydropsychidae; genus Arctopsyche; species Arctopsyche grandis. The sequence goes on from NC_135357.1 coordinate 956,770, forward strand.
TAGATGGGATTGTTCCTCCAAAGGTAGACACACCTATTTGTTTTTTCCGAGGGTCACTTCGCGCCTTGAGCGTTATTGGCTATCGTCCTGTTTTTGGGCCAGTCAATTTTTGACTGGTCATGGCCACTTTAACGGCAAGCTCGCATCTATGGGCTTGGTATCTGAGTCCTTTTGTCCGTGTTCTTTTCCGGTGCAGGATGCAGATCACATTCTGTGGTCCTATCCTGGGATGGAGACTGAGAAGAGGGTTCTGTTAAACAGCGTCAGGGGTTCTCTCATTGGCCCCCTGTATCATGGGGATCTAATAATGAATAAAGCATCGTTTAGAGCTTTCGAAAAGTTCGCGGAATGCTTTGGGAAGCTGTGTTCCCTTGAATGCTACTACTCCACTTGATTGCATAAGCATTTATGAGTTCATTTTTATTTATTTATTATTATTTTTTTTTATTCTGTGAATGTGTGTGTGTGAGTGTGCGTTTGCTATTTAGGTGTGTGTATGTTTTTGTGGTTTGTGTATGTGTGTGTGTGTGCGTGTTTATGCACGTATAAACATACATACATGTACGTTTACTTGAAGTGTGCGTGCATTCGCACGGCACATTTCAGGTATTGTTTCCTAACGCATGCGCGCTTTATGTGATCATGCGTTGTTTATTTTGTACTTGGTTATGTATAGTGTGGTTTTTTTTATTAGAACAGTGATGTGCGGTTGTTCTTGTGCGATATTCATGAACAACCGTCTCGTTCTCCGACGAAAGGGTCTCTTAGACTGTATTCGTTGGGGGGGTGGTGGTCTCATGTTGAGGGCTTTAAGGGTTAAATTCCTTGACCTTTAAAGCGGGCTTAGAATACGACATGGTCACCTTCCTGCGAGTGAGGACCAACTCGACGTGTGTTCAGAGTAGCTACTTCACTCTGTCTTCAGCTGTCATAAATAAAGCACGTGCATCAACATGCCAGTCGTCTCATTCGTTCATCCCCCATAGTCTGTGATTATACATTATATAGGTGTTCGCGCCAAAAGCCCTCGTGGCCGTTGGTTGTGGGAGCTCAGGAGTTCGCGGGAATCTCATCAGACGCTGTCTAGCCATCTGAGGCAATCTGTTGGCAACCGCTTTTGCGTTTATTTCACTTTGACAGTTCGAATGTCAAATCACAGTTTAATCTTAATTCATCGCGGGAAGGTGTCTATCAAAGTTTCTCGGGCTATGAAAACACTTACACTGATTGTGTTTACATACACTAACATACCTAATGTGACCATTTATTTTTGTCCTCAAAACGGGACATCTACCAATTTTTACGTAATAGTACATATGTATCATTTTTGATCCTCAACTCACCTTTCACAACCATATCAAGAAAGTCGCTGACGTTTCCTTTCGTCGACTTGGATTTGTTTTGAGATATGCAAGATTATTCTCCAATCCTTTGTCTTCTCGCTTGCTTTTCAATTCGCTTGTGAGAAGTAAGCTAGAGTATAATGCGATTGTGTGGAATCCGCATGAAGCAAATTACTCTCTGATGATCGAGAAAGTGCAAAAAGCATTTCTTCGTTTCCTATATAGGAAAGAATATGGGTATTACCCATATCTCTACCCCACTCCTTTCCTTTTGGGCATGCTTGGGTATAATTCCCTTGAACTTCGGAGAAACTTCTCATTAATTCGTTTCGTTCTCCTGCTCTTAGGTGGTAATACGTCATGCCTGTTGTTGCTGGAGCAGTTGGGACTTTATGTCCCTAATCACTATGTGCGTGGTAGACATCATCATTTGCTGGCTGTACCTCGTGCCCGCACAGTCCTTTTTCGAATGGCTCCTATTCCAAGAGTTATTCGACTTCTTAATGAAATCGTTGCTGCCGAGACTGAATGTGATATTGTCCACCTTAGTGAGCGTAAATTGTCGGAAATTACTCTAACCCATTTATCTGGTTGTCTGCGCTCATCATTGTTTTCATGATTGATTGTGATTTATGAGTGAAATTTTGATTAACTCTCTTCCATTTGGGCCTTACAGGGATGTTTTGTATTTGTAGTTGTTTCTTACATATTTATTGAAACTGGCTGTTGGTGCAAGGCATTCCTTATGCTATATTTTATTTGATATTTTTACTTTATCTGTTATTATTAAATGCTATTTTTTATGTTTATGTATGGATGTATTTATGTTTTTGTTCAAATGTATTTTTTTTATGTATAATTGATGAGTATATTATTTTCGTTATGTATTAATTTATGTTTAATTGTTATTTTGTTTTTTTTTGTGTTATATTTTTTGACCATTGTGGCGCTTTAGGAATTCCTGTTATGCCACAATGGTCTGTTTAGAATAAAATAAAAATAAAATAAATAAATAAATATGTGTATTCAAGAAAACGCGTATTTTTTCATTGTTTTTATTTATTAATAAAATAAATAGGAATGTTGATGAAGAAAAGAAAAGAAAAGGAATGAATAATATAAATATAAAAAAATTATGTTGTTTTATATTCTTCTGATGAACAAATTTACTGGGTTTGCATTTAAATAAGAACGAAATTCTTGGCAGGATTTCTTAAAATTGATTTTAATTAACAACATCGCTTTAAGAACTGCGACTCTCAATTGCGTTTTTTCGGTCGTCCACATCTGTGAAAAGACTCTTTCTACGGGTGCATTAGTTCCAGGCAGGCATAAAATGTATTCAATAACACTGTTCGACACGAAAAATGGTTCAGAGACGAGATATGACTTTGCCTATAGATCTATGCCCAGTAAACACGAATCTGGTAATAAAAAATGTTGATTGGCTCGAGATTCGGAGATACATATATCTGTTTTTTAAATCGCGCGATTTTTCTATGTCTTGGTGTTGTTCGGTCGATGTCTCAAAATCTGTCAATTTCCTGTTCAAAATGAATATTGGAATCTATAATCGGTTATGTTATCTTTCATTTGTAGTACTTTTCAGCTTTCATTTGTCTCTAAGTAGTCGTCCAGTTCAAATCAAAAGTCAAAAGTAAGCTGAAAGAGATTATTTATTATTAAAATTATTTATTTTATTATTAAAATACAAATTAGATAAAATCAACGCTTTAAAAATCAGACGAACGAACCAGTACTACTGCTGCATTTACAATTGGATATGTATCATTTGGAAAGAACTTTTGGGCGCTAGATTCGATGACTTAATTAATAATGCTCATGGAGATAAAGTCAATTTGGCAGAGGTAAGGTAAAGGAGAAGAGAACTTTCTCTTACAAGAGGTATATGTATTAAGGTAACGTTCTTTTACAAAAATAGTAATTTTTTAATGTTTGCCTTATTATTTTGGAAAAAAAAGGCCTTAAGTGCTTCCCCGTGTACATACCTTTAATCTGAACACAAAACATGCCAAAAATTTTACGAATACTATGAAATACAAGGGGACCAAAATGACATGTTTTAACATAAAATTATTTTGTAACTACCCCAGTATGAATACCCACATGTGCACTAAGATTTGATTTTATAGTAAATATTTTTGATCAAATGTCACATTTGTGTGGCTTTAACACAGTATGAATACTCATGTGAAAACAGAGTTGAGATTTGAAAAGGAATGATTTGAAACAAACGTCACATCTGTGTGGCTTTACCCCAGTATGAATACCCATATGTGTACTAAGATTTGATTTCGTAGTAAAAGTTTTTGAACAAATGTCACATCTGTGTGGCTTTACTCCAGTATGAATACCCATATGTGCACTAAGATTTTGTTTCGTAGTAAGAGTTTTTGAACAAATATCACATTTGTGTGACTTTACCCCAGTATGAATATCCATATGTTCAGTAAGAGTTCGTTTCCTAGTAAATGCTTTTGAACAAATGTTACACTTGTGTGGCTTTACCCCAGTATGAATACCCACATGTTCACTAAGACTTTGTTTCGTAGTAAATGTTTTTGAACAAATGTCACATTTGTGTGGCTTAACCCCAGTATGAATACCCATATGGTGAGTAATAGTTTGTTTCGTATTAAATGTTTTTGAACAAATGTCACATTTGTGTGGCTTTACCCCAGTATGAATAACCATATGTGTTCTAATACTTGCTTTCGTAGAAAAAGTTTTTGAACAAATGTCACATTTGTGTGGCTTTACCCCAGTATGAATACCCATGTGTATGCGGAGTCTAGATTTGAAAAGGAATGATTTGAAACAAACGTCACATCTGTGTGACATTACCCCAATATGAATCCTCGTGTGTACACTTAGATTATGTTTACTGTTGAAAGATTTAGAACAAATGTCACAATCATGCAGCTTTCTTCGAGAATCCGAGTTTTTCTGTGTCACAAGATTTTTTTGATCAGTTAACAATTTGTCTTGGATATCTATTTCACGGTACAATTCAGAATGTGTAGAGCACATCTTGTTTAATGCTTTTGGAGATGGTAATTCTTCCGGTAGAATTTGTCTATTAGTATCATTTATTGCTGCCATATGATCCCTTGAATTAATTTTTCTTCCAGGGGTCTAAAAATTAAACCGAATGTTATTCAATTTAACATGTGTAACTTTTTTATAGTGTGATTAGATGTTATTTTACATGTGAATTTATATTTTCGATCAATAGCATGTTTCGCTAAGAATACATCTAATGAACTTGAATCCTATTTACTTACCTCGCTGGCGTCTGGAGAACTACAATTGTTGGATGGCCATTCAGCACCCAACTCATCTTCCCATATTAAATCTTCCAGCAAAACTTCCTCCGGCTTGATTTTCAAGAAATTGTCTAATTCCACCCTCGACGTTGTGTCATTCCGAAAACAAGCGTTTCGAAAGCTTTCGAATAATTCCAGATTGTTGACACAAGAAAGGCATATCAAATCTGGCAGATGGTCTCCTTTCCTGACCTGCAAATAGGAGAGGTATTGGCGATTACGAGCAGTAGTGAGTTATCAATAGCAGTGGTTCAAGTGTAACGTGACTGACCCGCAGCTGACAGCAGGTCCAAATGCGTTGCACCAAACGCGGTGGATGAGGGTCGTCATGGATGGAGACGAAGGACTCTGCTGGAGCAGAGCAGAGACAAAGTCTGCACTCCATCGCTACTTGGGAGGGAGAAGCACAAACTCCTGGAGAGTGGATAGACGCTTCCAACCTTTGCTTCTGACTTCTGCTTTTCCTTTTGCTTCTCTAATTGACCCAACCATCAATGACCCAGTACAATAAGATAGTCAAACGTCAAAATAATATGGTTATAGTATGAGTGTGTAGTGCTGCAAACTTAAAGGTTGTTGTGAAGTGTCGGATCGTTCGGTTGTCATATAGTGCGGTCAGACCTTAACTAGTCCCAACGATTGAGGTTTGCTAAAGGGTAATTGGATTATTAGTCACATTGCGATGGTCACAAAGACAATTTTTGCTATGAAAACCGCGAATGCGGAATATTTGGCACTCGAGTTTTCGTTAGTATTATGGAGGATGAACGAATGAGACGACTGGCATGTTAATGCACGTGTTTATTATATGACAGCTGAAGACAGAGTGAGTAGCGGCTCTCCGAACCCAGCCGAGTTGGTTCCCACTCGCAGGAAGGCAACCAAACTCGACCATGTCGTATAAGCGAGCCGCCACATCATGATAGTATGTTGTTCCGTTATAGAGATATTAGTGACTTTTGGGGAGCGCTTTGTGACCAATGATCACCGAACCCATTTAGCTACCATCTCAATTGCCCAAAATCTATAGTAATCTATAATCCAAATTTGGGATAGTTAAAGTCACTTGATGGTAAACCAATAAACATATGCTCTCAATTAGTAATGAGCAAGAACATCATCTAGAACACAAAAGCTTAAAGGTGATCAGATTGGCTAATACAACTAAAATTATTGGCCACAATAAAAAAATATTGGCCACAATGATAAGCACATATTTAAATTGACATATAGGCTAATATCATGTATACCTTAAGTGACCATACGTCCCGTTTTTAGGTAGCCTGTCCCGCTGTCCCCAAGCACAGCTTCGGGACGTCGAAATGTCCCGTTTTCAAAAAGAGAGTCTATTTATTGAATTATTATATATATAAACAATTTGTGGACGACCGAAAAAATGCAATTGCAAGTCGCAGTTCTTAAAGCGATGTTTGGATAAAGGAGGTTTGTAAAAAAAAGCGTTTTCTTGAAAACACTTATTACGTAAAAATTGGTAGATGTATACCTACAAGTAAATTTTAACACCTACACTAAATCCATCTTCCACGATGCTCTCCAAGAGGTGGAGGGCATCAAGGTGGGCGGCGAGACGATCACCAATATAAGATATGCTGATGACACGGCACTAGTCGCTGAAAATTTAGCAGACCTGCAAAGATCTCTAGACCGTGTACATCAAGAAAGCAATCGAAGAGGTCTGCGCATAAATCTAAAGAAGACAAAATTTATGATAGTAGATAGAATGCACACAGACACCGCGAATCTAACCTTGGATAGAGAGGTGATAGAAAGAGTAAAAAGATTCAAATACCTGGGTACCTGGCTGAATGAAGAGATGGACCCAGATGAAGATCTAAGAATCCGCATCGAGATGGCTAGAACAGCATTTGTAAAAATGAAGGCGGTGCTTACAAACAAGCATCTCAATCTTCATACGCGGTTGAGATTCGCGAAGAGCTACGTCTGGACAGTATTACTACACGGATGTGAGACGTGGACTCTGAAAACCAAGATGATCAGCCGCATTGAGGCTTTTGAGATGTGGGTCTATAGGCGTATGCTGAAGTTTCCTACGCGCATGTGGACCGATATGAGCGCCGAAGAGCTATTCCGAGCCGCTGAAGACCGATGCGGATATCTTCAAATAATCGACGAGGTGTTCGCCAACGTCCGGATGGGCATTAACAAGAAGAAGAAGAAATATTAATGTAATAATATACAAATAATACACATATACAATTTTATATATAGTAAGGTGGACATTTTTTCCAAATTTAAAATAGCTCAACCAGCATAAGTAATAGTCACTGTCGTAGAAAAAATATTGAGGAGTATGCTTTTTCTTTTTTTTCATTAAATTAAATTTGGCAATGCTCGAAAATTGTCATTTATTAGTGTCACAACAAGTAGAATGACAGTTGTATAACCTATTTATGCTTGACGTGACAGTTCGTTGTTTCCTTCAATGTTTTAATTACGAACCGTCAATAGAATAATTCCATTCGTCATGGATCAACTGGATAAAGACGAAGAGAAACCGGAAGTCGAATCCGCCCCAGCTTTAGAATTCAAAAAGCCGGTTTTGATCGGTCGAGTCGGAAAATTGCCGCGAAAAATAGTCATAACCTCAAACAATCCAGACGAACCCGAACCCTCAAAAACATCGGAACCGATTGAAACCCCATTAGAAGTCAAAGAAGAAATCAAACCTCACAAGAAATCATTGGATCATCTATCCCCTGCTGAGCTGCTAAAAAATCAATTGCCACTGCCGTACAAAGAACCAAAATGGTCTGGCTTGCCACCAAAAGGTATATTTAGTTATGGTTATTTTTTAAATGTACTAGGATTTTATCATTGTTTGAATTAATATGCGTCGCTTTCAGAAAGCGGATACAAGTTTGAAGTCTTAAAATCTGGTTTAATCTTGGAAAGTATCGATTTATCAGAGAGGCCATTTCATGTGTTCGGTCGTCTTGCCGGTTGCGATATAATCATGGCTCATCCTACAATATCAAGGTATAATTCTAAGTGTTTTCATTGCTGAATATGTACATATATTATCTTTTTTTTCAATTTATCACGCTTTAATTTAAGGTATCACGCCGTGATTCAATACAAGGCTCGCGATTCTGAAGATTCCCAACCGAAAGGTTTCTATGTTTACGATCTGGGAAGTTCGCACGGCACCATCGTTAATAAAAAACCGATCAAGGCGAAGCATTACGTTAGGCTGCACGTCGGGCATATGATCAAACTCGGATGCAGCAGCCGGCTGTATATATTGCAGGGACCGGATGAAGATGCGGAAGAAGAGTCGCCGCTGGGCCTGACCGAAATGAAGGAGCTTCGGAAGGCGAAAAAGGAACAGATGGAAAAGAATATGCTGCTGGCGAAAATTCAACGAGAGAAAGAAGCCGAGGAAAAAGAGCGAAAGATCGAACAAGAAGGCGTTTCGTGGGGAATGGGTATTTATATTTGCTATCTGCTAAAAAAAATTAGGTTAACAGGGATGCTTAGTTGCTATTATATTAATCTATAACTTTCAATCTAATATTATGTCTTTGTATACTTGTCTTTAGTACCGGAATTATTGGAATATAATTAAAACATAATAATATAATATCTTTTCTGAAACGGATTGACGAAATTCGTACTGTAATAATTGATTGCATATTTATATATAGGTATATAATATATATATCATCATCATCATCATTTACAGCCATTCGCCATCCACTGCTGGATGAAGGCCTCTCCAACACGCTTCCACTCGTCTCTGTTTTGCGCAACACTCATCCATCTCATTCCGCACATTTTCCTAATTTCGTTCACCCATCTTCCTTGCGGTCTTCCTTTTACTCTTTTGCCTTCTCTCGGGTACCATTCAAGCACTTCTTTTGTCCACCTTTCGTCCATCCTCCTAGCTACGTGACCCGCCCATTGCCATTTCAATCTCTTCACTCTATCCACTATGTCCACTACCCTTGTCATATTTCTCACCCACGTGTTCCGCTTCCTGTCTTTCCTCGTTATGCCAAGCATACAGCGTTCCATACTTCTTTGAGTGCATTGGATTTTATTTTGCATCTTGGCGTTCAGTGTCCAAGTTTCACATCCATACGTCATCACTGGCAAAACGCATTGATCAAAGATCCTTTTCTTCAGGCAGAGTGGCATTTTTGATTTAAAAACAGCATTCATCCGTCCAAATGCACTCCACCCTAATTTCATACGTCTCTTTATCTCTTCATTTTTACTACCAGACATGTCAATTATTTGACCTAAATATAAATAATTATTTACTACTTCTACTGGTTTATCATCTAAGGGGATGCTATCAGGCATGCAATAACTATTGAACATTAGTTTAGTCTTATCTACGTTAATTTTTAATCCTACTTTTCTACTTTCCCTGTCCAGCTGTGTTAGTCTGATAAGTAGGTCAGCTGAATCACGAGCTACTAAAACTATATCGTCTGCGAACCGAAGGTGACTCAAAAAGCGACCATTGATGCTTACTCCGGCTGTATCCCAATCCAATTTCCTGAAAACTCCCTCAAGCACCGCATTGAATAACTTGGGCGAGATTGTATCTCCTTGTCTTACTCCTTTTCCTATGCTAAATCTATCTGTACCTGAAAAAATTTTAACCGAAGCTGTGGCATTCTTATATATTGCAGCTAACAGTCCCACATAGGGTTCCGGCACTCCCTGTGTTTTTAGAGCGTTAAGTACTGCATTATGACTAACTGTATCGAAGGCTTTCTCATAATCGACGAAACCTAGGCACAATGGCCGTTGATATTCGTTGGCGCGCTCGATTAGTTCGCCAACTACTTGGAGGTGGTCCATTGTGCTGAAATTTGCCCTAAACCCTGCCTGCTCTATAGGTTGGTTCTCGTCGAGGATATTTTTCAGCCTTTCTGTAATAACCTTCGTGAAGAGCTTGTAGACCGCTGAAAGTAGACTAATGGGTCGGTAGTTCTTGATATCGCTTTTGTCGCCTTTTTTGTGTATTAAAATGATAGTTGCGTTATTCCATCCTTCTGGTATAGCTTGGTTCTGGATGCATTTGCTGAAAAGCCTAGCTAAGATATTAATTAGGGGGGGGCCGCCACATTTTAGTAAGTCAATGGGAATATTATCTTCCCCTGGGGTTTTACCGTTCTTTGCAGTTTTTAGCGCGGCCTCTACTTCGCTAGGCAATACTGCAGGAACCCTTTGGCCGTGTGTCGATTCCAGAGCGGGGAATTGGCCGTTGTCGTTCTCGTATAGTTTTGCATAGAACGTGTAAACTCTGTCTATGATTTCTTCTCTATTCCTAATTATTACTCCGCTCTCTGATCTGATTGCGATCATTTGGTTTTTGCCTAAGAAAAGATCCTGTTTGCACTTTTTCAGGCTACGGTTATTCTTAATGGTATTTTCTATTAGCTTGCTGTTAAAATCCCTGACATCCCTGACTATTCTCTTTTTAATTTCCTTATTTACTAGATTGTATTCTTGCTTATTATTATCCCTATCTAAATTCCTTTTATGCTTAATTAGGTTTTTTGTTTCCGCTGAAATTTTGCTTAATTTAATCTGTTTCCTGAATCCACCTAATTTCTTACCTGTTGAGGTTAGAACCGAACTAATTACAGTGTTCAATTCCTCGATGTCTGCTTCTGGGTTTAATTTCCCGTATCGATTTCCAAGTTCGAGTTCGAATTCCTTTTTCCTAGACCTTAGTTGAGCGAAATCTGGAGAGTTACTGCATCCTTTTATTAATTTCCTTCGTTCGCAATTTATATTAATGGCCATCTTGGCACGGACTAATCTGTGATCGCTACCTATATCTACTTTACTTAAAACACTAACGTCTTTAACGGAGTGCAGGGCATTTGTTAGGATGAAATCGATCTCGTTTCTGTCTCCTTTAGGACTCTCCCAAGTCCACTTATTGTTGGTGTTTTTCCTGAAAAATGAATTAGTGATAAAGAGCCTGTTGTGTTCTGCGAATTCTATGAGGCGATCGCCTCTGTCGTTTCTTTGGCCGGTACCAAAATTGCCTACTGCTCTTTCTGTATTTGCCTTTTGTCCTATTTTTGCGTTAAAGTCGCCCATGATTATTTTAAAGTGGTGACGGCTATTATCGTATGCGTCCTGTATTTTTTCGTAGAAGTCTTCTATTTCCTCGTCTGGGTGGCTAGATGTGGGGGCGTACACTTGGAAGATTTGACAAGTGTACCTGCTCGAGATTCTTAATACTATATAGCATATACGTTCCGATATGTCGCTTATTTCTATAATATTTCTTTCTATTCTCTTATTGATAAGAAACCCTACTCCTCCTATTCTACCATTTGGTAGCCCTCTCCAGTAGAGACAGTTACCACTTTTTAGGATTATTTGGTTTTGCTGTTTTCGTCTTACTTCACTAAGTCCTACTATATCCCATTTGATATTTTCTAATTCATTCTCTAATGCAAGCACACTTCCTTCACTCGATAACGTTCTTACATTGTACGTGGCTAAATACAGGTTTCTATTAGCTAAGCTATCATCCATCGTCACTCTTACCTTGTTGGAGGTTTGGATATTATTTTTCTCGCATTTATCCAAGATGTGTTGAGAAAAAGGCGGTACCTGAGAGAGATTTCCATTCAAGGAGTGAGTTCTTACCGCCATAGACTCTTCTCTGTGGTCAGCTTTGACAGATAGTCATCCTAGGTATCACTTGGATCACTTCGATCACTTATATATATATATATATATATATATATATATATATATATATATATATATATATATATATATATATATATATATATATATACACTAGCTGTTTGATTGGCAAAATGCTTTTTGTTACTATAGTATGTATTTTTCATTGAAAACTTATCGTTACCGAAGTTGAATGACATCACTGTTGTTCAGTTAACTTAACATATAAAGGTTTAAATCTCAACTTAAATTGATGGCTTGTACAGGTGATGATGCTGAAGAGGAGACCGATCTTTCTGAGAATCCATACGCACAGCCTGCAAATGAAGAATTGTACTTGGACGATCCGAAGAAGACTTTGCGAGGTTTTTTCGAAAGACAGGGTTGCACTTTAGAATACGACTGTCAAGAACGCGGAATTGGTCAGTTCGTTTGCAGGTATTTATAAGTTTGCTTTTTGATTGCTTCGACATTTCATAGGCCGCTGCGATTAAATGAGTGCTATTATTTCAGGGTTGAATTGCCGATCGAGGATGTCAGGGGTAATCCCGTCACAGCAGAAGTGCTACACAAAGGCAAAAAGAAAGATGCGGTCATACAATGCGCTTTGGAAGCGTGCAGGATAATCGACAGGCACGGACTTCTCCGTCAGGCAAAACATGGTAAATTAAAGTTTATAGTGTAGTATGCATAGATATAGAATACTATAGATACGCCCTTACGCTCTAAGCCGATCATCCTGTTGGACCATGCACACACAAAAAAAAGTACAGATCGTGCACACTCTCTCTCAGTAGCTAGTTAGCTTCTAAGTAGGAAGGCCGATTGACATTTTTCGAAAATGCCAACGTGTTCAGTGAAATTGTGTTACAATTACTCAAGAAAACATAAAAAGGCGGATGGCATCACATATCATATGTAAGAATTAATATATACTGTCTTCAATAATAGTAGTATTTTAACATTAACAACATGGAACCTCTGCCACAGGTATCTTGTTGGCACTGAAGGAAATTCAGAAATCGACATTAAGTTTAAAATTACAAACAATGAACTAAATATTAAAGTGTCAGCTTTAAAATCGATCCTTGTAGAAGTTACTAATGTTTAAATATTGTAATAGTTAATGATGATTTTATTATAGTAACATACATTTGTAGTTTAATATAGTGTGTATAACTAAATATTTTTTTTGTTAATATGGCTTTATTAGTTTGGTTTACTGTCACGCGGAGTGTCCAATAAAATAAAGTTATAAATAAAATAAAACTTCAGTACATGTACGTATGTACATAAACTGGTTGCTGACCACTGCGTTCTTTCCTTTTTTTCACCACTTCCCCGCTAGTTAAACCCCCCGCACCCCTCAGTTAGTGGCGACAAGATCTCCAACGAAATTTGTATGTAATGGCATATCTAGGTTATTCTACATCTATGGTAGTATGTAATTTTTTTTTTTTTGTTTATCTTATCTATATTTTAGAGTCCCGTAAACGGAAGTCGAAAAATTGGAAAGATGACGACTTTTACGATTCCGATGAAGATACGTTCTTGGATAGAACTGGTGTGATTGAAAAGAAACGGGAGCGGCGTATGAAAGAATTCGACGGAGAGTCAGTCAGTTCGAATACTTCGAACCCATCTGGAAAAGCGCTCACCTACAATGAATTAGTAAGATATTTAATCAGCTTATGTACACGTTAGATATCGGGAAGACCGAGTGTTGCTTGGTTTGAAGATTATACGTTAAGAAGAGGACGATTTATTTGTCTCTTTAGAACTACATATATGCACATACATAAATGTAGGGTTGGAAATGAACGAAAGGCTGATGTATGGGCTATGGCTGAGATCTAAGAGTATGTTATTACTGATTGTGGGGTGAGGGATGAAAGGGACAGAGATGTAACCGTGAGTAGCAGTTAGACCTGTACTCCGAGCGGCCGGCCGTTAAACCACCGCACGTATCATTGTAACAAACAACATGACTGAAAACACACGTGTTCGGTCTTCACCTCAACCGACACATCCTAACCGTGGTCCTGAACAGCGTCATCTGTCAGGATCTATACCACATAGATATATCGTTCTTTATGTATTTATATAACTGATGATGAAATTGATGTTTATATTTCACTAGTGTTGTACCCGATATCATCGCATGAGTTATGGCATATAAACGAATTTATTAAATGAAATGTGTCGGTCCTGTGTTTGATCCGCAGGTGGTCGTATTTTTTTTTAAATACCTATAAATTATTAAATACTAGTGGTTTTACCCGGCTTCGCTCGGTATTTGTAATATAAACCGCTTTAACATGGCTGGTATAATAGTAAACATTTGATTAAATTTTTTTGAATAGTTTTATTTTATTTAAATTTATTTGAATATTCATTTGTTTTTTTTTTATTAAATTAAACGTTACGGATTCTACGAACCAAACAAACAAACAAACATACATACAGTCTATTTCGAAATTATATATTAGATGCTATTAAATTAAATATATTAAATTTAATATTTATATTTAATTGTTTAATTGGAAAAAAAAATGGTAAAAACTATCTACCTACCTGTATATATAAACAATATTAAAAAAACACCAATAGAAAAATTAATTAAATAAATAACACTGTTCGACAAATGACGACTTTTTTTTTGGTTCAGAGACGAGATATGACTTTTATTATAGAATTTATGCCCAGTGAACACGAATCTGGTAATAAAAAATTTTGATTGGCTCGAGATTCGGAGATATGTGTTTTTTAAATCGGGTGATTTTTCTATATCTTGGTGTTGTTCGGTCGATATCTCAAAATCTGTCAATTTTATGTTCAAAATGAATATTGGAATCTATAGTCGGGTATTTTATCTTTCATTTGTAGTACTTTTCAGCTTTCAAATCTCTCTAAGTAGTCGTCCAGCTAAAAAAAAGTCAAAAGTACGTATTTTCACTTGGGATTTTTTCCCACTGTTAATACTATTTTATATTGAGTTTTTTCTATTGAAACATGTTTATTGGGATAGTGTTCTGGCCACACTATTTTTTGTTTTCGTTTAAAAAGGTTAATTTTAAGTGTGCCGAATTTTAAATCGGTAAAATTGCGAGCTAAAAGCTCGTACTAGTATTTACTCGTATTTACACGAATCTGAATAGAATTAATAGGGATAATATATTTAATTGTCTTTATATGAAAATGAAATAAAATACCACTTAAAAAAAATCATATTTCGACTATTCTTGTGGATTAATAACAACAATTCGTTTATTTTATCGAGGTAAGATAGTTATCAATTATTGTTTTTTTGTACATTTTCTTGGCAGTGTTTTAGCTGTTTATTTTTTTATTGAAAAATTAACAGACAACAGACAACGAATGCATAAAAATAAAGAATAAATGTAACAAAATAACATCTGAACCCAATTATAGATGTTTACAAACTACATAAAATGATACATAGAGACAAACAAATGAAAAAAAGAAAATAATTAAAACTAAAATATGAAACATAAAGTGATATAATATTGGATAAAGATTATATAATAGAAATAGAAATGTCGAATCAAAATGACTATTATAGTACGGCGAGCGTTTACTTACACAGAATAGCGTTATTATACATATATATTTCATTCAATTAATGTATACGTTATATCTTTTACAGTTGGATAAATGTCGGGATTTACGCACAAAATTGGAAAATAGTAATAAAAAGTTGTCGAATCTTAGAGAAGAAGCAAAAAATAAAATGTCTGTGGACGACAACGATGACGGTGACGCTCTTGATAAATTCATGTCGAATTTGGGAAAGCAGGGCCAGAGTATATCAAATAAAACGGAGATTTCTAAAACAAAGGTATGTTTATTAAGGAAAAGTACATGTTTATGAAAAAGTGAGTCGTGTTATCAATAAAATAATTTTATCGCCACAGATGGAGATTCAGAGATTGAAGATGGAACTTGAAAAAACTGAAAAACTGTCAGACATCGCAAAACCGACAAGTTTACCGGCGCTGATAGTCGAGCCAGAAAAATCCCCCAAGACCACCATAGTGAAAAAAGTTGCCAATTCGATTTTTATTGGCAAAAAAATCAACAAGTCGACCAAACGTGAAATGAAGCGACCGGAAACCAATCCAAACGTTGAAGAGCTTAAAGAAGATTTCGTCGAAGAGGTTGACTCCGATGAAGACTCCCGAGAAGACGCTTCAAAAGCTTCCGAAACCAGTCAAGACGACGTTGAACACAGTCCGAAGAAGGCTTCGGCGAATAAACGCAACGAAAGTAAGAAAGTGTTCGGACCCATGAGACCTCCGTCCAATTACACGGCGCCCGAAGGATACTACGAGCAGGAGAACGACAGGGATTTGCCGGAGATAATGGATGAGGAGCAATTTTAAAAAAATAATTGTATATAATCTTTGAATTTCTATTTTAAGTCTACGTAAATTTAATATAAAACTTAAGTATTAACGTTTGTATTTTATTGTGTAACACCTCGTGTGTATCATATTTAGCATATGTTGAAAACGCGGGTAATAAGCGTGTAATTGACGATTGACTATAATGCGCTCGGGAGAAGAAGAAGAAGACACGATGAGAAATTGAGACCAATTTGCAATTTTCTGCCTCTTTACGGATAAATTGCGCTAAGGAGTGAAAGACTCGGGTAGATGTATGTAATTATTTGACTGTTATTATTTCGATATTGTGTCATATTGTAATATGAAGAATGAATATGCAACTGCTAACTAAAACTAATTTATTGTACGATTTAGTTTTCAAACCCACGTATAAATGATTAAGTTGGCGTACTCGTTTGAGTGCATATGTTGCGACAAGCGTATAGACAAATAAATACGGTTTAAAGCGCCAAATGAGTCTTATTAACCCTTTAAATGCTGACCAACGTCGAACGGCGTTTTGCCAACAAGTCCATGGAAGTCCATGAAAAACGATAGGCTTTGTATTTTGAGCATGTGCAAAAGTAAACAATAATACTACCCGCTGAGCCTTTCCAGGTAGCATTGAACATGGATCGTGTCATTCATTTGTCAACGTTTATAAAGATTCGTTTACACTGGAATTTCTAAAGTTATAACCATAGCAGAATTACCTGATAGAAATACCTAACTGCTGAGTATTTTACAACGTGGCTTGGAATTTAGATTGTGAGCATTACATTTTAACAACAATGAAGAAGATGGAAGTAATTTTGGAAAAATACATTCATTGATAGACTTCTTTTGTTTATTTTATATTATTTCAAGGTATATTAGAGAGTCTAAACACACAAAACTCGAAATGCTCGGCGGTAGTGATTGTAAAGTTTAGACGTAAATTGTGTTCTGAATTGTAAATTTTAGACGGAATGTAGTGGGTCAATAAATGTTGATTTAAAACCATGTTTAGCTCACGAGCCTGAAATTGAAGGAAAGAAAATTCTTGTGAAAGTGAAGGAAAATTCTTTTAAATGGGGGAAATTTCAGTGTCGGAGTCGGAGACTTTTACTCTACAGGTCTGATTTTTGGGTCTACCTCACGGGCCGGAATGTGAAATTACCGAAAACGCAAATATCGGAAGGCAAAGATCGAAAATCGAAAGATCAAAAAAAAGGGTGCATGGTAAACGGTTCGGTGATTACTGGTCACAAATTACTCGTCACAAAGTCACTAAAATC
This sequence comes from Arctopsyche grandis, assembly GCF_051622035.1. Lineage (NCBI taxonomy): Eukaryota > Metazoa > Arthropoda > Insecta > Trichoptera > Hydropsychidae > Arctopsyche > Arctopsyche grandis. The sequence goes on from NC_135357.1 coordinate 973,851, forward strand.
TCTATAACGGAACATCTGGCAGCCGAAAAGTCCATCATACTAACGATAACTATCATAGTAACGAGAACTTGAGTGCCAAATATTGTGTATTCGCGATTTTCATGACAAAAATTGTCTTTGTGACCACCCCAATGTGACGAATAGTCCAATTACCATGGTAAACGGTACATACTCACTTATTTGCGCGAGCAGGATACAACAGGAACAAGAGGAACAGGCTTTTCCTCCCGTATTAATGTGCGCGCGCAGAATATCATTTACAGGTACAAAAATACAGTCGAAATTTCACCAACCCATGTGACAAATGGACTTATTTTTTTATTACTAACCTCTTCTTATTTTAAATATTTCTAGCCTTCTAATATATGTTTATATATGTACATAGTGAGCTATACGCGTTTTCTACGTCATTTATCCGATGGTTAGTTTTGTAAGATTTTTGCCAACATATGAAGACTGACTCTTTCATTTTAAGATCATAAGTTTGTCTCATCGCAAAAAAGTTTCTGATCTATTTATTTCTCTTATATAAGGTAGTTAATGGTGTCTTTGATACATCTGTTTTGGGAGACATTAATATCAATTTTCGATTCACCAGATGTACAAATCTTTTTTATTCACCAAATTTTTATAATAATGCCGTCTTTACGATTGTACAGATGATATGTACAAGTGTGTGCAACGCAGACAGGCGGCCGAAATAAAAAGGCAGCCGAAATAAATGAGAGGGAAATAACGGGAAAGCAGGTATAGCTTCGATCTGCATAGAGTGCAGCGGTCGGCAAACTACTTAATTCAACCCGCGAGTAGTTGAATTAAGTCGTGTGTACGACTCAACTTCTTATGTACCAAATATTGAAAAACTCAAAAACAAATAAGCCATTGATCAAATTAATTAGATTGCATATTTATATTTTACTTTATACTGTAACGTAGGGATTAGGTGGGTGGCGCTCGTGGACCGATGCTTTACGAGCGCTAATCACCTGATCTGTTGTTCCCGCCAAAATGGCCTCTACGTATGAATGAGCCGTATGTATCGGCCAATGGTATCGTCCGACTCATCGACCAATAGTTGTTGAGCCTAAATGTGTATAAATATGGGGCGCTCTCGAATTGGAAACCATTCCGACCTGGAGCGCCGACGAGAACAGACGAATAAACTACTTTACAACCCTCCTGCGTCTTTCTCTCCGATCCTGGAAGCCCCCTCTTCACGTCCACGCAACAATACGAATAAAAATTTCCTTAATAAATTCGTAAAATTTTAATTTATGCTTTTACTCACTAACCATATAACATTTTCGGTTCAAAAGGTTGTCGGCCATTGGCATAGAGCTAGGTATTTTATGTTCTATTATCTTTGCGACTGTCACATGTATTTCTTCAAGGATGTTGAGTATTGGTTGGTCATCGAAAGAACAATGTCCTACATGTGGGATTGAGGGGTAAAAACACTATACTAAGATGAATGAACTTGAAAACGTTCAGTCTCTCTTGTCGTCTAGTCCTGTTCAGAATTAAAAATTTTGGTTTTCTGGTTAATTTTATTGTGATTCAAATTTTCAACAGTATACCCCTAATTAATATGATTTATATAAATGCTAAAAATTAAAGAGCGGCCGATTTAAGTTTGGACACAGGCGGCCGAACTCTTAGGCGCGGCCCTGCCAAGGTGAAAAAGCAAATCTGTCATTGATTCATTGTTTTATTTATATTTAATATTTTTTTGTTTTTATTATATTTCCATGCGATGCTCATTTTAATAGGAATTTAAATATTTTTTTTTACATTAGCATCTTTTTTATTTCACTTTTATTGGGGCTTGTTACAAATCCCTGCAAAAGCGCGGCTGCATTTCAGTCTCGACGAAATTCACGACTGTTTCAATTACGCATGTACGAAAGACGAGATATTCATTGATGACATTTTGATGTGCATTGATGATTGGCAATTATTAAAATTGAGTTGGATCTTTCTGGCAAGTTTAAAAAGGCAAATATCGAAACAAAAGTTTGAAATGAGCATGCAGCTGCGTCGTTTGCAGCGATTTGTAGCGGAGTTTTATTGTATTTTTCAAGCCTCATATCAAGTTGATTTCGCTTTTTTTATTTTGTACTAGCTGAACCCGGCATGCGTTGCAATGCCACAATAACCCGTTATATATATAACCACGAATGACCCGTTCCCGTTCCCATTTGTCGGAAAAACGCAGGCAGCGAACACATTTGAAATTATTGCGTTGCAATGACACTCATTCCCGTTTCCGTTCCCGTTTTTGTGCGATTTTTTTTCACAGTAATCTTCCCGGACATGCATACAACAAATCCTTAAAGTTCCATCGTAATCGGTTAAGTGGTTTAGGAGCCTATTCGCGACACACACACACACAGACATTCAATTTTATACATATATCCCTATCCCGTTCCCGTTCTCGTTCCCGTTCCTGTTCCCATTTATCGGAAAAACGCAGGCAACGAACACGTTGGTCGCGATGCGAAAACATTTGAACTTATTGCGTTGCAATCACACTCATTCCCGTTTTTCCCGTTTTTGGGCAATTTTTTTTTCACAGTGATCTTCCCGGACATGCTTACAACAAATCATTAAATTTTACACGGACAGGCAGACATTCAATTTTATATACATATATAGATAAAAGTATTCAAATAAATTTAATAAAAAATGTTTATTATTAGATTAGTCATGTTTAAGGTCTGTTCATACTTAACAGCACTGCACGGCTTCAGCACTGCACGACTCCGTTTCAAATATGTCATTTTATTACATTTCTATTCATATCTACCTACACGTCACGGCCACGTCACGTTCACAGCACTTTGGCCGAGTGCAAGCCAAAATCGGCTTACTTATACATTGCAGGTCATAACGATACGGCGCAATATTGCTTACGTCGTATTGTCGAGTACTTACAATATGAAAGCATACACGTGCATTAATAGCTACGCGTCAGAATACAAGTCAGCAAAAATGTTTCGGCGTTTATCGAATGAAAAATGATGTATAATCGCGTTGTTGTTGGAAGAAGAAGCTCAAGAAGGCAATCAAAAAGCACGGAGGCGTTTTGATGTGCATCCCATGTTAAAAAATAGAAAAACCGAAGGAGAGTTTTGGACACTGTATAAGGAGCTTGTGGATGATGGAGAAATTATTTTTAAAAATTTTCGTATGAACCGATACCAATTTGAAACAATACTGGATAAAATAAAAACACAAATCACCAAAAAATCTACAAAATTTAAGGAAGCATTGTCAAAAAGTCATTGTCAGCGCCAAAACCATGTCGAAAGATTGAACAGCTGTCAACTGTATCGATAATTGGTCCAAAACAGCAAAGCAGCGCACACTCATGGCACGTAATTCGCGTGTATATCTCCACGATGGCCAAAAAGACAGATACGATACGTTGACGGATGTTGCTGTAAGGTATGAACAGGAAATGACGGGTACTGCTGTAAGCCTGCCGTGGCGTAAACGTGACGGTTGATATGAACATACTTTTCGTACGGCCGGATACATGCTGAAGTCGGTACGTGCCGACTAGGTATGAACAGACCTGTAGGAATCTCGTCATCGTCATCGTCATCGAAACATTCGAGAATATTCCGCAACAACAAGCCACATTCCTTGCAGAACTCACACACGTAAACAAGCGGAACGAAACCCAGACGACGCACACCTGCAGTCATTATATTAAACTCAAGCGGAACGCCCCTACCAGTCGAGTGGAACCAAAACGGTCGAAACACGCCGCCACCATTAAACTACATCGAGCGGAACGGCGCCAATCGTTCCAGAAAATTCTACCCCTCGACAAAAGCAAATTCCTCGCTTACGCATCAACAAACCACCACCATCGGTCAGGTGACTCCAGAAACACTATAAAAGGAGGTACAACCCAAACAACGCCAGTCGACCCACAGCAGCAAGCGTCAACACACTGCAGCAGACCAGTCGACATCCAGCTCCTGACCAGCCACCACTACACTACGCGGACTTGGAAGATCAACCAGCCGGACGAGCCAGCAACACACTGCCGTATCCAGAGACCTTCCGAACATAGCCGAACAACGAGCCAGCAACACACTGCCGCATCCAGAGACCTTCTGAACATAGCTGAATGCCGAGCCAGCGACACTCTACCATATCCAGAGACCGCTGAACGACATACTTTTGCCAACAATTAATCATACTTGTGTATACGTGTTACTACCAAATAAATACCAAATCCAACATATACATAGCTGTATTTAATACCGAACACAGACGAACCCGTCTATAATACATGGCGGACTGGTGGTGAAGAAGACCTTCACAACTAGACTAGTCCCCATAGACCTTTTAGCGGTTTATATTAAAAATACCGAGCGAAGCCGGGTAAAATCACTATTATGTTATATTAGACAGTGATTGCACGCAGCATTGTTTATGGGCAAACGTCAAATATGAAACGTCAAAATAGAGCGGGGTGGCGAAAAGGCAGAGAGAAGAGCGGTTGCGGGCGCGGTCACATTCGCGTGGTGGAAACGAGAAACAAGAAACGAGAAACGAGAAACGAGAGACCAGCGCAGCGCGGATGGTGGAAACAGTCGCGCGATGATCGCGTCGCGAGTTGGTTCTCCTCACCCCTTCGTTCGTATCTTTCTCGTTCGTTTGTATTTATTTCCGCAAATCTGCCATTCGTTCGCCAATCGCCAAACGCCAATCGCCTCTCATTAGCTGTCAGCTGTCAGTTGTCACTTTTGTTGGTCGATTGCTACCGCAGTACGTCTCGAGCGCGCCAAATCCGAACGTTTCAAATATTATATCTCGTTAGTGGTTGGTCGTTAGTCGTTAGTAGTTAGTAGCTAGTAGCTAGTCGCTTCACTTTGAAAGTGATTCGTGATTGTTGCTGTTTGCCATTCGCCAATCGCCACTTGCCACTTGCCTTTGACACTCAGCTGACATCGTGCTCCTCAAAGTTTGTACGATCGGCGCCTCTTGCATTACAAGCGCTGCTCAAACTTCTCGCCGCTCTGCCTCTTATCTATTTTTTATTGTGTCTGTGTGTATGTGTTGTGTAACAAAAAATTGGGACAGATCGTTTGCTCCATATGAAAGATCTAGGGATTTCTGTTGCGATAAAAAAATGTCTTCCATAAAACATGTTTATTATTTCCATTATTTACTAATATGTTGTTATGACGTAGACGCGAATAGCATGAAAATAAATTTTATGCGTGAAAATAAATCATCATGTAAATTTGTTATGAAATTACTTCAGTGGAAATTTCACACTAACATAACAGAACGATCTAATTTTGATTTTAATTTTTTACATATAACTAGTAACCAGGCGTACGCATTTGTGCACTTATAAAACTGTCGGTTGACAGTTCCTGTTTCAGGCAACTGTCAATTGACAGACGCGCTTGACGTCTGTATGAATAAATAGTGTGACAAAATAACCATATTACATATATATTAATATAATTTTTTTTTATCAATTTTGTCCTATTGACAAATTTATTTTGTATGGTGACCAGTACATCTTCTTGGCAGAATCTTTGGGTTGGGCCTTTTTATAAGTAGAGATCGGACCGGAAGTGTGCCGTTCATTGTTAATTGTTCGCTGTGCTTTGTCCAATTTTATGTAGAACCTTTTTTTTGCACTCTAGCTTTATAAATACGCCCTGATACCTGAAAAAAGGACGCTTCCTATCCGTCCTTTATAAGTATCGACATCGATCTTTTTATTTTCATAAAATGTACATCGATGATTTTCTATTGCTCCTTAATGTTTTTAATAATTCAAGTAAACATTCAATAGGAACATTAAAAAAATATGTCCTGGTTTTGTCACATTTTATTTTATTTTTACATACATATTTACTAGAAAGGCATAACATGTCAACCCCAATACGCCTTCTTGGCCAATTACAAGCATCGATATACAATTTTTTCTTTTTTAGAATAATTTTAAGAGCATCATATATGGAGACATCTATGGATACATTTTTTTGACAAATTTTTGATAAACTTACATTTTTTTTATATAAATCGTCAAATTTCAAGATGCTTAGAAACTTGCAGCATTTTTAAACGAATCAGCCAAATTTGAGATTCTGAAATCTCGAAAATTGCCAGAAATGGGTAAAGGTTGCCAATTTTTTGAAACCGTTTCAGTGAAATTCAGATAAATCGACAAACTCTGATGGGAAACGATCGACCTGGAGTCACATACCAAGGTCTGGCCAGCAGCAACCAGTGGGACTCGAACCCGTGACCACTATAATTGAAAGCATATATGCTGACCACAAGTTTACTCTTCTGGATAAACATATGTAAAATGGTCACCTTATTATAATCGGTGGCTTCATTTTAATATATAAAATATTTCGTCACATATATTGATTGTTCGTATAGACGTCATAACGACAAGGCGCATTTGCAGTCCGTTAACCGCTTAGCTGCCCAAAGCGCCTTAAGGCGCAAACAGCCGTATTATACGCTCAGCGCGTCGGCTGGGCGTCTAAGCGGTTAAGTTAAGTTATTGTTTTATTACAAGGATTTTATATGTTTCACTAGTTATTCAGTCGAAATTCCTACATTCTTCCGATCGGTTTGAAACTTTGCCATTTTGCGCGGTTCGGTCACCGATAGAAATTTAAATCGCTTCTGATAGTTCGATGGTGAAAAATAATCGTAATAAAGACATGTAAGGATGAAGAAAATTTGAAGACGTTGACGAGTAGCCTTATATATTTGACTTTCCGCCACGCACTCGGATTTTGTCAGATTTTAATTGTTTAAACGCCTATAACTTTATCTTTTTGACACCTATATCTTATTATCAAATGCACCTGTTTACTAATATTCTGTATTGAAATATTTTATTTGATACATACATACGTTTACTATCTTGAGATTGATAGTCAGAACAGTATTGTCAACAAAAGTTCTGTATTCTTTGTTGACAACAGAACTGTATTGTCAACGAAGAACAAAAGTTAAATTGTCGAAAGGTTGGCCAGTTAATTGGTTCCTAGTCTGCTTTTAACAAGAATAACTACAACCGCTTTAAATCGCAGATATGTATAATTGGTCCTATTGGAATTTCAATGATATACATTTAACGAATTAAATACAAACGTTTAAAAGTATCCAATAGTCTGTGATACACATTAGGTATAAAATATACGAGGAAAACGTTCTAAAATTGCACGCTTAATACCTAAACTGGTCAATTTAACTATTCGCGGCAATTAAAAGCCCGAGACCGCAAATTGCACTGGCTTTTGTATGCATTGCGTTGAGTTATTACGTTTTAAAATGGAGCATGAACTTCGGGATTGCACGTTAAGCTGCTAAAACGGTCGTAGAGCTGCGGTCGTTTTTATCTACATACATATATTGTAATGCCTCGTTTACAATTTAATATTTCGAAATTCCCACTTTGATAACTGCTGTACAGGTACTGGAGTAACCTTCACATTAACTCAAATATTGTTAGCGCTCAAACGTCAAACTCTTGTCCTTTTATGTTGTTGTTATCTGTCATTAAATATTTATTGCTGACATAACGTTGAATATTATTCATGAATACAATTCGTATCGTATCTTCCCCCTGTGATATAAATCAAAAACTAATTAAAATAGGTTTTTTTAGGTGCAAACTTCCTAGGGCGCGATTCGCCAGAAATCGTTACGGAAGTGGCGTAACGAAGATGAGCGACTTCTTTCAGTTTCGCACTCGTTGTGCACGGTCTGAGCAGCCCAAAAATAAACAGATAATTTTCTTAAATTGTGTCTTTTTTTAAATGTTGTATTTTTGGCTCGCTTTAATATCTTTAAAATGGTAAATACTATTAAAACAATTTATACCCTTTTTATGTGCTACTTTTACTAGCCGTATCCTCATTGCTTACAAATTGCTGTTGATCTTCTTCACCTATACTCTTTAGGGTCTTGGGTAATGACGAAGTCATCTTCCCAATCTATATTAATAGCAGTATGTCAAAACAAAACTTTCACCTGTCGTTCTTGGTATTTCGATTATGTAGATATCTTCCCTCGGATAGATATATCAAGGATGTAAGCCTTGATACATCTTAGTAAGGGTATCTATCTACCCTTGATACATTTCACCTTCTAGATATGTTCAATGGATTTCTCAGCTAGTTCAACTCAACTAAACTTTTTCAATATGTAGAGTTAAGGCGAAAACAAACCGAGTGGTATTGGACGTTACATCCTTGGCTTCCCGCTGTGTCCCCGAATCCAATTCGGGTGTAGTTGCACGTGCAGAATGCTTAAGTTTGGGAGGTCGCACGTGTTTGCATATCCATATGAAACCGACAAGTTCACCGTTATCGATCACTGCCAAGCAAGGATAAACATAAGGATAAAATATCACCGAAAACTCTCCAGGGGGTGATTTTTGGGAATGTGTACCATATATGTATATGGGCTATGGGTGCTGGGTTTTTTTGCATGTTTTTAAAGTAACCAAAAAAAACCACGTAGCACGTACCACTCAGTGTGTTTTCGCCCTTAAGGGCTCAACACCTACTTCCTTGTGTATATCCTTTTTAATAGTCCGGGGAGATATCACGTTTCAGTCAATATCCAATGGTCTTACTCACTTGTCAGAGCTGTTACATTATTATAGTGGTTCTAAATCTTCTTTATGACCCATTGCAGATAGGCAGTTTTTTTTAGATAGTTTCGCATGCTAGCATGCACAATCTATGCTATGGTACTTAAGCTGAAATACTTGCATTGACATGGGTTGGACAGTGATCGATAACGGTGATTCCCATATTTGAAGAAATGTAGAAGAAACTTGTTGAAAAAAAAACTTTGCGGATTTTTCACAACAGGAGACCAAAAACGTGCCCGTGCCGTTTGATTTGAGTATATTTTCCCTAAGACTTGCAGTTGTTGCCAGCCACTTCACGATAGCAAAATTTCGCCTAACACCCTTGCTAAATGATTAATTGCTAAACAGTGTTCTAAAACCTGTCGCAAGATTTGAATAGTATTTGATATTGTAAATTGTAGTAAGGCTTTGTAAATAATTCCAATTTAGAGTATGTAACCGAATAATAATTGGCTGTTATCAATATTTGCTGTAATCAAGTTTTGGAAGAAGAAATCCACTTCAAACTGGAAAGGTTGCGAAATTTTAACTTGATCATTTAAGAAAAGTTGTTCACATCTCCACATATGATGATGATGATGAAGATTTGGACATCATAAACCAACCTGCCCTTCTTTTTTCCTCATGTGTACATAATATGTAACGCCTTGACCCAGAATCAGCTTGAACTTCTACGGCCCATTAGAACGCACAGAACATATCAAGCAGTATAAAGTTCTTGATTGGATTGCCTATGCAAAGTGCTCCTATGTACTATCACAAACAGTTGCTTCCCAAAGTTCTTCGATGTACTTAATGCTGCTTAACCGATTCGTGATAGAATCCCACACAATTCCTCCTGTGTAGAAACTGTGACAGTGTGATCTGCTGCGTGCCAAGCAAGCACAATTTCGCTTAATTGCAATTTCTTTCCTTCAAATTTCACTTTCAACTATTTGTGACATATGTGTACATTCGTATGCGTGTGACAATCGAGCTCGTGCTGTCAATTTTTGTACCATCCAATCCAATCAGTACTCTTCCTAGACTTTTTTAACGAGCCGAAAGATTAACGGTACCATTTTAGACTTCTTTCCAGCTGTCTCTCGATGTGGAGTTGGGTTTTTGTGTATAGTCTGCAATTAGCCGTCGGCCATTGTGTCCGCGTCACTCAAAGTCGCCTTTTGAGGGTCTCGAAAGGTCCAAAAGCTACTTGTGCTCACACTCTTTTAAAGTGTGCACTTCTTAGTCACGACCGTTGGTTACATTGGATTGATTCATTTTAAAAATAGTCTTATCGACTAAAAAGTTTTGAATCGAAAGACAAAATGAAAAAAACGAATAAAAAATTTTGGCATTATGAAGTGTCCATTAAAAAATATGAAACGATCATTCGAAAAAATAGATTTTAGCATTAGAATAGATACAAAAAGTGACAACGTTGCAGTCTTCTGCTATTGACAACTGTCAACTATCAAAAGGTTTACGTATTACGTATGAATATGAATGATGATGTCAGGTCGTAGAGTCGAAGCCAAGGTCGAAGGTCTCAAGCCGAAGAGTAAAAAGAAAGAATCCAGTAGAGAGAAGCGTTGGTGGTTGCCGGTTCGTATTTTGGTACTCGTGACGTTGCCGATACAGTTCATTTGTCATTTTAATGCACATTTCATCCGCTTTTTAAGTAGCATATATTTTTTTCAATGATCAAAGCAAAGTTTCTAATGCAATCTGTATCCGTCATTTAGAAATGCCCACAATTTTTTTGTAATGTACAGAAACTTTTTTTATTGAGCAAATTTTTTTTTTAAATGGACATTTAAATTGTTCCCATATGTATCTTATATAAAAAAATGAATGTTTCTATTTTTGTTTAGATATATCTATCTATTGTTAATCTACAGTTTCTAACTTGGTTACACCAAATTCGATGTAAGATCGCACGGTGCCCCAATAAGTAAATCAGTTGACAAGTTTTGGAGATGCTCAAAGCCCTGTCCTGGGTTCAATATTTGAAAATTGCACACAAACACATGAATTTTGTGCAATTAAATTTGCAATTTTATTTGGCAGGGGCGAGTTTTTTAAGTACCTTCCATCGTTTGCAGTCTTACCAACATGGCTAGCTATTAAAATTTTACTGACCATCCGTTCGCGATGTGTGGTCTTTCCACTCTTCAGGATTGGTGCAATAAAAGAGCGCGTTAAAAAATAATTAGATACACTTGAACGACTATGCTGCGTTCACAGTAACAATCCTTACAAAATACCCGAAAAATTCAGCTTGTTGTTATTTTTGAATGTAAGAACGAAATAGGATAAATATATGAAAGATGTAAGCCACGTAGCTCTCTGGTTAAACAATTGTCGTAGTAGAGGTAGCAGAGGTTGTGGGTTCAAATCCTTGTCGGAATCAAAAAAATATTCAATTTACTCGATGGCCGCTGACAAGATCCGGCAAGGTTATTAAGTCTCTTGCTTTTTTGAGTTTTTGAGTTTTCCAATTTATCTAACTTAATTGTTGAGAAGGATCCAACAAAATCGGTATCCCCTCCCTCGCAAATTCGGCATGGCCAAATTTTTTGATTGTTACAAGCATACATATGACTGCGGTTTGTAATTAATTAAAGCATACATATGTATATACATACATTGTATACTGAAAAAGCTTATGATGTTAATAAGAGTAATGAAGGATGTTCTAATGGCAACGTAGGGTGTACCAAGGGTGACGAATGATGTAGTAAGAGTAGAGTTTATAATATATGTATATAAAAACGGACGCGATGTATGTGTGTTTGTGGGTATGTGGCGGACGCGTGGACAAGTATGGAGATTTCAAAAAAACAAATTGTAGAATGCCAGGAGTATACGTTATGCATAGGGATAGGGCGTGACGACCGATCGTGTCGAGGAGACACGGGGAAGTGGTGACCTGAGCGTGTGACATGTGCTCTTGATATTGAGCACTTGCGTTCTAACGTGAAGTCAGGGTCAGATGCGCGGGAGCGCACGAAGACACACACACACACACACATTAATTCATCATGTCGAATGGGTGAACGGATCGAATCGGCGAGCATGTAATTTTGTTTATTAAGACGCGCGCGCGCCTATATACTACCTTACAATTTATTTATAACTTTATTTTAATTCGTGTATTAATTCCTTTCGTTGAAACCACCTGTTGAAATCAACGGACACATCACTAGTATACTATATTTAGGGTAATGCGTAAGATGTACTGATGATGAATGTACTAAGCGTTACGTAGGATGTATCAAGGGTAGAGTAGGATGTGTTAAGGGCAGAGTAGGATGTGCTAAGGGTAGCGTAGGTTGTTGTTCTGACTTACTAAAGAGAGTAAGGGCGAAATCAAACAGGAAGGAACGCGGCACATGGATTTTTTTAGATACTTTTAAACATGCGAATAATAAGAGGTTAGTAAAAATGTGGCATATTCATGGCACGCCCAGCACACACCGTCCCAAAATCACCCCTGGAGTGTTTTCGGTAAAATTTTATCCTTGTATTTATCCTTGCTTGACTGTGATCGATAACAGTGTATCCCATATTTGAAGAAATGTAGGAGGACCCCCACAGCGGGGAGCCAAGCACACGCCGTGCCGTCTTTCTCTGTGTGATTTCGCCCTAAGTTTTCATTGCCCGTTAAATATTTCACTATATCGAAAGTCTGTGCTTGTGATAGCAATGTGAAAGTAATGGTACACACGCACGTTGCGATTTAAACCTCGTCTACACGTTTTTTTCATTATTTTAATCGATTTTCAGTGATTTTCACGAGCCGTCCATAGCAAATGTGATACGAATATGTTCCTCACGAGCCGGCACTATCTTAGCGCTGCTGCCGTGTCGTTGTGCAGTTGTAAAACTCGTATTATAGTGTTCTATCTGGACTTGCACGACCAATAATAAAAATACAAGAACATGAACAGTTAGCCAGATCCAGAGTGAAAGCTGTAAAATAATAATGTAAAATAATAATAAAAATAATTTATATATACAAATAAATAATATATATATAAATTGAGTGCAAGATGTGATCTTCAACCATAAATTCATCAATTTATGGCCAGTACTAGTTTTAATAAGAGTAAATAATATTTTTATAATAAATTTATATTAATAATAATAATAATTGAGTGTATATATATATATATATATATATATATATATATATATATATATATATATATATATATATAATATAATGTAAAGTGTATTTTTTTTAAATATATAAATATTGTGAGTTTATTCATTATTGTATACATTGGCCAGTATTTTTGATGTGTGTAATGAATAAATAATAACAAGGAGTCGGATTATTCCGCTGTGAAATCACTGGGCGATCTTGTTACGGTAAGTGGGTTTTATTTTGTTTTAACCTTTTCGTGTCTCGGCCTTTTTTGTGTGTTGCGATAATTTACAAACATTTTGACATTTTGTCCGTTGCATAAACTGGAACGAAGAGTCGTCGCAATCAAAAGGCAATTATCTACAACTAGAAAGTGATGAAAATTGAGTGAAAGGTCCGCTTTTTATTATTCGCTCACTTAGTATTCACTCCAGGACAGTGATCTAATAAGGGCAAGAAAAGTCAACCTAACATTTTTCAACTCTTTGATAAAATATGATCCACTTGGAGCTTATAAAGCTCTGCTTCTGGTGCAATGTGAGAAAAAAAGGACCATATTTTGAGACTAGGACCCAAATTGCCTAAAATATATGCATTCACAATGATATGAAAATTATGATTATCAACATTAACCACTTAATCGCCAAGCGTTTGTAGAAACCGATTCGATTATTTTATTATGTGTGTTTAGTGCCAACCCTTGAATATATCACAAACTAACGAAAAATATTGGCTTTTTTGATCGCTTATGGTGATGAAGTGGTTAATCTGAGAATTTGGATTTAAACCATCCTAAGGGCGAAATCACAGCGTGCGATGTGGGACGTGGTTTTTTTTTTTGGATATTTTTAAACAGAAAAACTGTGGCATACGTGGTACCATACCCGGTACAAACGAAACATTTGAGCTGTTTCGTTGAAATGTGTAGTAGTGTTAATCCTTGCTTGACAGTGATATATACCAAAACGACCCTATGAACCATTTTCAGTAAAATTTTACCCTTGCTTGAGAGTGATCGATAATGGTGTATCGACAAGTTCTTCAAATATGGGATATACCGTTATCGATCAAGGATAAAATTTTACCAAAAATGGTTCATAGGGTCGTTTTGGTATATATTGTCAAGAAAGGATAAACACTACTACACATTTCAATGAAACAGCTCAAATGTTTCGTTTGTACCAGGTATGGTACCACGTATGCCACAGTTTTTCTATATGTTTAAAACTATCTAAAATAAACCACGTCCCACGCTGTGTGATTGGTCATGAGTCAGAAAACGTTGATCAAACTCAGTGTTGATAAAAGTACCACTCCCAAGTACAATAACTTTGAAAGATTTGAAGTACAAAAGTCAGATTTCCAGTGCTCTCCTATCTCTGCCTACAGATTGATTGATAACAATATCAGCTATCGATTGTTGTGTCATTAATGTAATTTTGTTTTTGTTTTACAGGGGACAAAGTCCCAGCAAATAAACCAGCTACACCCACCAGAGCAACTCTACAAAGAACACTTCATGGTTTATATGGTAAATATACAAAATATGTAATTACGGCCTGGTGGTGGAATCGATAAGTCCTAAAATAATGGAACGTGTGAAATGCGTGCTCCGTCTCCTTCTCTCTATCCCGAGATAAGATCTCGAGTCACGGAGTTTTGCGTCACACGGCCATTTTCCGCGACTTTTAAAAACGCACGTTTTTGAACCCTATAGGGCTCAATTTCAAAAGTTGTGCAAGGTAGCCGAGATACGATCGCGTTTCGACAAGTGCTCGTTTTATGGTTTTAAGCCACCTTAAGCTGATTTGGACCCTCAATGACATACATAAATGCTACAAACACATATTAGTATTATGTTTTAGTCTACGCATATTTTACGATTGTCTGAATTAGAACTATTTTTATGATTACAAGCCTCTTCTTGCTTCGCTTTCGATTTTGTGGTGTGACGAAATTTGGGTTCTATCCTATCGTTTTCAAACTTTGCCATTTTGCTCGGTTTGGTCATCAATATATGTATGTGGAAATGACGTCCGCCATTACCATGGTGAAAAATAATCGTAATAGACACGTTTGAAAATACTCCATCATATTTCTCGGTGACGTCTATCGTCCACAATGTTCGTCCACAATGTTCGTCCACATTGATCGTTTTTACTAACCTCTCCTTACTTTATATCCCTTTTCGCCACCAACTCGCTATGTCAGATTTTAATTGTTTAATTACTAGGCTCTTCTACATATGTTTGGCTTCGCTCGTTCGTTTGACAACATTTCGATTTGTTTTCCTACATTCTTCCGTTCGTTTTGAAACTTTGCCATTATGCGCGGTTTGGTCAACAATATGTATTCAAATCAAATCCGCCAGTACGATGGTGGAAGATAATCGTAATAGACAAGTTTAAAAAAAGCTACAATTTTGACTATCTTGACGTCTAATGGTAAGTTGCCATATCTCTCTCGCTTTGTCAGATTTTAAATGTATAAACGCTTATAATTTTTTTCTTTTTCACACTACATATATCTTATATAATTTGCATTGTAGGTTCTCATTATCTCTCATATATATTTTTACCTCACTCATAGATAACGTAATGAATGTTAAATTGTTTATATTATAATGGTGATTCGATATGCTTGTTATGGCCAAATACGTCAGGCTCAACTGTCATTCTGACTATGTGATATTGAAATCTCGCTGTACGAATCGGTCGATCTTTTTGTTTTGTTTTCAACTCGTTGACATGGGAAGTTTTTGGTTATTCTAGTCTGAAGGTTTCATTGGTGGACGAATCGATTTACATACATCGATGTTTTGATTCAATAAGAATAATACGTGTTTCTAGATTCCGCGACTGTAACTAGCGATAGTGACTGTGATCATTTTTTATTACAAGGTTTTAATTAGTTTCACTTCATCAATTGGTCTGACAAACTTACACTCTTCTGATCACTTTTAAACTTTGCCATTTTGCGAGGTTTGGCTGCCGATAGAGATTTCAATTGTATCCGTTAAATTGATGGTGAAATATAATCGTAATTAACACGTCGAAGGATCCAAAAATTTTGGAGAAGGTGACAGCTCATCCACTGCCAATAACTGGTGACCTTGTTTGTTTGACTTTTCGCCCCCCACTTAATTTGTCGGATTTTAATTTTATAAACGCCTATAACTTTATCAGTTTCACACTATTATAAATCTTATAAAATTTGCATTATAGATTCTCATTATCTCTCATATATTTTTTTTTTCACTAGTAGGTAATATAAGTTTTCCATTGTAGAACTTTTTGATAATCTGTTTTCCTACTTTCTTATAACGCACAAGGCTGCCGATTTTAAGGGGCTGCCCTGCTTGTACTTTGGATCTGTCACTCTCCGTTAGAATCCAAAATAACATTCTGTGTATGTATATTTATTTTTATTTTCTGGCTTATCTCCTCTTTTCTGATAACGGAGCTCTATTCACATTGAAATTAGAAATTAACATTTTATTGATTTTCGGCTCGTTCTTTATAAACCATAATTCCCAAACCGTAATAATGATTTTTTCAATTGATTGCAGACAGTCTATAGGTATAATAGTCACAAGCAATGTTTGATATACATATCATAAAATCTAAAAATTTTCAATTTCTAGATGGTTTTTTCGTTTGAAATAGTCTTTGCATACTATCATAATCTACATACATATACATATGTATAGCTTGTAAATGTTAGAGACTTATTTTTTTTTTTAACTAAAGATCCTAAATATTCATACGTAAAATATTAAAGAGAACAAAAACGAAGCAATTTATCGAGCAATAATTCGCTCGGCTAATTGTATGCTACGAAAATTATCCTAGCAGGCAATGCTACGAGCAACTGATTTGGGTTTCGTTTCTGAGAATATTTCGTCGTCCTTCTGTTAAATGTACAAAAAAAGATGCTTTGTCGTTTCACATTATATATGTACATGTGTATTTAAATACACACACGTATAAAATGTCAAGCTACAGGCAAGGTTTTTGCTCGAATTCTGTGACCTATTGTACTGTATAAACCAAAGCCTTAAGGCGCAGACACACATAATCGTACGGCACGGCATGCCTAGGTAGACTCCAGCTGTGAATGGGCGTGTCTAATGCCATTGTTAATTCGTATTATTTCAACTTTCTCCCACATTTCTTCAAATATGGGCATCGACTGTCAAACCTATGTCAATATAAGTAAAATACCAGCAGCATAGCTTGCTCGTTAAGCTTCTGCCTAGCACCGAGAGGCGCCGAGTTCGATTATATCTGTAGTGCCGCTGGTCAGACTTGGATATTTTATTTTTATTTTACATATATACCAGGAAGGCCTTACAGTTAAATCCCAATGCGCCTTCCTGGTCAATTACAAATACAAATGCAGCAATTTTTTTATTATAAGTCGTTGAATTGCGAGACACTGAAAAAACTCGCAAATTAACGAGACATCTATGAATTGTACATACATTTTTATTGTACATCCATCAAATTTCAAATAGTGGTGACATAGTAGGTAGGAAGGATTTTTAGCCAATTTTTTTTTCCGGGAACCGTTTCAACAATGAAATCAGAGAAAATTGGCAAACTGATAGGAAACGATCAACCTGGAGTCACAAATCCAGGTCTGACCAACAGCATACTCTGAAAAATTCATTTTCATTCAGGGATAGAACCCGGCACCTTCTTGACGGTAAGCAGAAGCTTAACGTCCGAGCTATGCTGCTGGCTAATTTGTGACTCCAGGTCGATCGTTTCCTATCAGAGTTTGCCAATTTTTCTGATTTCATTGTTGAAACGACTCCCGATTAAAATTGGCTAAAAACCTTCCTACCTACTATGTCACTACTATTTGAGTATGATTAATGTACAATAAAATTTATGTATAATTCATAGATGTCTCGTTAATTTTGAGTCTTGACTTGTGTAATAAAAATGCTGCATTGTTTGTAATTGGCCAAGAGAGCGCATTGGGATTTACCTGTAAGGCCTTCCTGGTATATCAAGCTCGTCGCCTAGCAGATTGCTCAGCAATCAAGCAATCTGCTGGACGATGGATTGCCGGATTGCCGGCGATAAATTGCCTCGTTAGGTATAACTGATGACTTCAGTCATCAGCTATTGAAACTATCCCCGGATATCATTATTAAAACGTGGTTCACCCAAATCCATGTGATCCTTGATCGCCATATTTTTATTCCGCAGTGAGGTCGCCATTTTTGGCGTGTCGTTTCGCGACGTCCGCGCCCCTCTCCGACGCCAAACGCTAAATTGTTTCCCACAGTTAAAAGTCGATTAGGGACGCCGAAAGGTTAAACTGACATTTGGCCGACACAACAACGAGATGTGTCCGCGAGCACGAAACGTCATAAAACATCAATCTCGAGAGCGAGAGGGAAATTCGCGCCGAGAGCAACAACAGGTGACAAACACATGACCTCACCAGATCACGCATGTGCAATTTCAATGATAGGACCGACTCATCTCGATTTAGCCGTCTTGTGTCTTGACGCAGCGTAGCTTTCACTACCATGAACTAAAATATTATTAATATGGTCTTTTTCAAATGATCTAATCTAATCTAATCTTTTTTTGTGCGCCTTTGAAAATCAGGACTCCGAGAAACTGCGCGACTATTCAGTGCAATTTAGCGCATCTTTCCGGGAACCGAAATTTACTAAGGAAACCTTTTTTGTATGTACCGTACATAATTACATAGTAAAAATTTAATTTAATTTAATTTTATTTTATTTATAGAAAAATCAACAGACAACGGGATGTACATAGATATGTATAAAAAAACAAATAGTAAATATATAATATATGTAACATCCGAGTCCAATTACAGATTTTTACAAAAATTATAAAAAAAAAATGAAAAAGATAAATGTAAGGAAAACAAATGAAAAAGAAAAGAATAAAGGCTATAACATGACAAAATATGTAGAACATTGCATAATTAAACTATAGTATTAAAATACTCTAGACGCGTTGCACTCTTTTCACTTGATCCTTTCAATACTAATTCCCAAAAATATTTTTATCTGCAGCGCGTTTATCGTATGTTTAACGGAGAGCTGAATGAGGTTGATCTGTTTGGTATTTCCCTACATCAATTCAGGTCTAACATCAAGAGAATCTTGACCGATTGATTCATTTTTTCTCCTATTCTATTTTTCCAATATTTCCATTATTTTTATACTTTAGTTTAGTTATGTAATGTGCTATTTAATCATATTATAGCTTTCATTCTTTTCCTTTTCATTTGTTTATTTTGTATTTACTTTTTTCATTTGTTTTATATTTGTAAATTTCAATTTCTTCTTATATTCTATCTTATAACCTTTTCCAAATATTTTAATACTATAGTTTAATTATGCAATGTAATACATATTTTGTCATGCCTTTATTCTTTACTTTTTAATTTGTTTTCCTTATATTTATCTTTTTCATTTTTGTAAAAATCTATTATTGGACTCGGATGTTACATATATTATTTATTTACTTTTTGTTTTTTTATACCTATCTCTGTACATCCTGTCTGTTGATTTTTCAATTAATAAAATAAAAAGAAAAAATAAAATAAAATATTGGAAAAAGGTTATAAAATAGAATATAAGAAGAAATTGAAATTTACAAATATAAAACAAATGAAAAGGAAAATAATGAAAGCTATAATATGATTAAATAGCACATTACATAACTAAACTAAAGTATAAAAATATTGTAAAAAAAATATAAAGTATAAATATGTATTATATGTAAATACCAGGGCTGTGGAGTCGGATTCGGAGTCGTGGAGTCAAAGCATTTCAAGAAGAGTTGGAGTCGTAATAAATAGAGGTAGGACCGGAAGCGTTCAGAATTCACTACCATGAACTAAAATATTATTAATATGGTCCTTTTCAAATGATTTTTCAATGTAAATTTTCAATGTAAAACATTAGATTTTCTATTCATTGGGTTAAGTAGACATTCCCATCACTAATAGCACTGTATTCGTTGACCTAATGGACGGGTATTTTATTTATTTATTTATTTATTTTTTTACTTATTTAGATAAAAACAGTCGCATACAATTATTTAATAAACACATATAAACAAGCAGACCTAAATTACCATAAATTTTAACAATCTTATAAATATAGTCTCAAAAAATATAAATGGCAGTCGAAATTAAACTATGTATGTATGTTCATACTTAATAACTAATTAAACTATGAAACTAATGCAACAACAAATCACCTTATCAAGGTCATTCAAAACTTTATTATAATGTAAACAGGACCGCCTAAAAAAGGTATTTTTCGCGTAGTTCGTATGAAAAGAGGGGATATAGAAAGTATCTTTTGAACGTGAGGAGGAAGACCGAGGAATTTAAAAATAATTTTGGCCCAAAAGGGATGCAGAGTTGATATGGTTATTTAGAATTTTGTAAAGGAAGATACTGTCTAAGAATTTCTACATGTCTACATGTTTAAACAGGCAAACTAGTGTTGAGTGGCAAGCTACTAGTCAATCCTTCTGGAATATAACTGAATATTGGTGTCCGACTGATTAGTAAAAGGAATTGCTCGGCCGATTGCTCTTTAGGTGATTTGGTGATTCTGGTGAGATTTCGATGATCGTGAAATTCAAAGTGGTCGTCGTTTTTTTATTATTACAAGGCTTTTTTTATATGTTTCATATATATTTTATATGTTTCACTTCGCTAATGTTTCAGAAAATATTCCTACATTATTCCCATTGGTTTGAAACTTTGCCATATTGCGCGGCTTGGTCACCGATAGAAATTTAAATCGCTTCTAATAGTTCGATGGTGAAAAATAATCGTAATAAACACATTTAAGAATGCATTGCACATTCAAGAATTTGTCAATATAATCACATTTATGGATTATGATCTATAAATGGTGATACAAGTCCATCAGAATGAATTTGCAATGTATGTCTATTTCAATAATAACACATTATATTTAGTCATGAAAAAAAACTGTTACAAATCAACGTTACGTTTATACCTATATATGTATGTATGTATATGCATATTTATCTAGAAGATTGGACACGGATGAAAAAACCAGAATGGTGCCCAAGAGATTAGATGCAAGGTAGACCATGAGTGCACTGGACTGAAGAAGTGCGAAAAATGTATATATGGATGGATGAGTATAGGAAAGAATGGAAACGTACTGGAGAGGATTTCCAGTGATTGGCTGATGACCTGATAATATTCAAATACTGTAATAGGAATAACGGGAAACCATCGAGAATATCGATTTTTTTTAACTTTCACCAAGATTTGAACCATGGACTTTTTACAAGCCACGCTCTACTGACCGAGCCGTCGCTGTAGCGATGTGTTTAAAACATTAGGCAAAGCAAAACGATTACCAGGGCTAAGATCGTATGCTAATATATGTATTCGCATGGACCACTATCGACTTTCTCGCATACAATCGATTCCCGATTCAGCGTGATCTCAAACCTGCAATCTGCAGGGAACTTTAACATATTATTTTGGTATCCTTAAACACGTGTGTGTGTGTTTGTTTGGCTTTTGTATGTTTTAGATTTAGGTGTGTCCGTTTGTTGCTAAAACACCATATCCGGCTTCGGCGTCTGAGAACGCTGTATAGTCGAACAGGGTATACCTGTAGAGATTTTTTGTCGTGATTCTGTCGATGGCGGATTTTCGGCACACAGGTGCCGATCAATCACAACGTCGCCGATGATTGACAGTCTTATTCAAGCCCGTTTTTCTGCAGCCTCTCTCTAAGCTTGGCCTTCTTCGACTAGGAAGCCGGACGGTGAAGTGTTAAGCGCGTGTGCAAAAACAGCCAGCCTTGAACGCGTTGCGTTGAGCCTGGGCAGCTCCTGGCGTTCGCGTGAATCGCGAAATTCTTATCATACATTCTATATTGCCGCTATAGATGAACAGTTGATGGTCCAATCGATTTGCAGCTATTTTCTGATAACAGAAAGTCAAGAATTGATAGCCGTCGCCATCAGACACGTTCAACTGCAATTACTAAGTGAGCACTGGACATCTGGGCGACGAAATAATAGTTCGAACGTATAATATGCAACAAATAGTTTTTTTGTATTGCTGTATACAAAATTTAAAATATGTTCTTAAAGTTTCCATTTTTATTTTCATTGTTTGATGTTCTAATTTTGTTGTGCCATTAACTATCAAAAGTTTTTGAGTTTTTGTCGCCCAGATGACCGTCACCCACATGTCCGTCGCCCAACTGTTGTGTATCGCCAGAGTGAATGTAGATCGATGATCCCTGATATTCCTCCAGGGATACGCGAAAAATAATAATGGAAAAATAGTAATAAATCACAATCAATCATGAAAGCAATGATGAGCGCAGACTACCAGACAAATAGGTTAGAATAATATCCGACAATTTACGCTCACTAAGGTGGAAAATGTCACATTCAGACTTGGCAGCAATGATTTCATTAAGAAGTCGAATAGCTCTTGGAATAGGAGCCATTCGAAAAATAACTGTACGAGCAGGAGGAACAACCACCGAATGATGATGTCTACCACGCACATATGTAATTATTAGGGATATAAAGTCCCAACTGTTCCAGCAACAACGGGCATGACGTATTACCACGTAGTAGCTGGAGAAAAAACGAAAAGTTTCTCCGAAGTTCAAGGGAATTATATTCAAGCATGCCCAAAAGGAAAGGAGTAGGGTAGATATTTGGGTAATACCCATATTATTTCCTATATAGGAAGCGAAGAAATGCTGTTTGCACTGTCTGAATCATCAGAGAGTAATTTGCTTCATGCGGATTCCACACAATCGCATTATACTCTAGCTTACTTCTCACAAGTGAGTTGAAAAGCAAGCGAGAAGACAAAGGGTTGGAGAATAACCTAGCATATCTCAAGAAAAATCCAAGTCGACGAAAGGAAACGTCAGCGACTGTCTTGATGTGGTTGTGAAAGGTGAGTTGAGGATCAAAAGTTTCAACAAGACGGATCCAATGGAATATCCGTGACAATAGAGCGAATGTGCACGTCCATAGCTCATAATTGCACATTTATTTATTTATATATATACATATAGATGGTAATTGGATTATTAGTCACAATTGCGGTCGCCCAAAAGACAAATTTTGCCATGAAAATGGAATATTTGGCACTCGTTAGTATGATAGTTATCGATATGAGAGTTCTAGTTAGTATGATGGACTTTTCGGCTGCCAGATGTTCCGTTATAGAGATTTTGGACGAGCGCTTTGTGACCAATAATCACTGAACCCATATATGTATGTAGATATGTAGTGTCTGAAGCAAATTTGCAATTTGAAATAGTTTTACAATTATGTTCTAATTGTTAACTTAAATAAAAAGCACTTGTTTTTATGTTTCAAAGAAAAACTTCCAACAAGTAGTCTTGGTTTTTATTGTTGTTGAGACCGCCATTGTTCAAGCAAATAAATTTGCAAGAAGTGTTTCGGCGCTGTTCCGTGAACTTTTCTAGTAATATTTAACTACGAATCAACGGTAGACCGCATACGACAAGAATACTGGTTGAAGATGAAGAAGAGCCTCAATTTGACGTTGTAAGTGTACCGTTTTTTCACGGGCGCCGGCGCCGCAACGGGTTTCGCTAATGACCGTTCTCCATCTAATACCGCGTGCCAAATGTAAATATTTTGGATGTGTATGTGCACGCAGTAGTCAATAATCTGAATATTAGACCCGTGAAGAGATAAATAAGAAAGTCCAAAAATTTATTCGGTTTTTGAGATTTTGTAGACAGCTGGAGACTTGGAAGAACAGGAAGGAGGAAAAACGAATCTCTAACTTAAAACTCAATCCAAAATCAAAGATACAGTTATGCTTAATTCCAGTCAACTTGGCAGCAGGAAAATTCTAGATCTCGATTCCTATTGGTCGACAACCTTTGTTATGGAGTCAAAATATACCTCTAACGTAACCTTAAAATGCGCGATTCCTATCGGTCAGAATATCTTAGTTTTGCTTTGCAACACTCGCAAGCATATCGTCAAAAAATAATGTGGTGATTAGATTAAAAAAAATCAGTCGTGTATCTTTCAAATAAGAATCACGTATTTCATTTCCTAACGTTAAGTCGACTATGATGACGCATAGACTAGGTCAAATTAGATGGAGGATACGATCGGTTTTGGCCACAATACATCAAAATACCTGCAACTCAACAATTTTATTCATAATGTCATTTAAAATCTTGGTGTTATTTAATAACTTAAAAATATGATTTCGTAAAGAAAATTGACGCTTTTGTGTGGAATTTAGTTGCACCCTTGACGCTTTTATGTGGAATTTTATTGTGTTAGTTTTCTTTGAGCATCTTTGGATGTCTCGAGAGTGCAACTATCTCGAGTGAATTTTTCCGGTCACCGTAAATTTCATATCATCATGCCCAATTTAAATCAGATCAAAGCCTTTTATAGGACCTAGTAGAAAAGCGGGTCTATATATGTATGTATATGTACAATGTGTGCAACTCACACGGGCGGTCGAATTCTAGGGGCAGCCTTCAGCGAACCCAATATTAGCTTTCCCCAAAGAAAGACTATCATTTGTACTCATTCATACAATATGCATACTACATATGTCAGGTTCCAAGCATTTTATAGTAATCGTAATTATTATTCGTGCTGACCACCAGGCAATGTGTGCAATTCACACGGGCAGGCAAACTCTAATTATAAAATTTATAATATACATATGTATTATGGACAGCCTTCACCGAACCTAGGACTAGCCTTCCCCAAGAAGAAAACTATCACTCGTGTTATCATTTTATCAGATGAGAAATAACGCATATCATTATTGATCCACGGCCGTCCTTATATTTTGACTTGTTGAGTGCTTCACTCCATATTACTTCAAGATAATTTTTGAATGCAGTCACATCATCATCTTCACCATCCGCTGTTGGATGAATGCTTCTCCAACACACTTCAACTCGTCTCTGTTTTGCGCAACTCCATCCATCATCCATCTCACCTCACACATTTTCCTTATTTCTTCTACCCATCTTCCCTGCAGTCTTCTTTTCACTCTTCTGCATTTTCTTGCGTACCATTCTGGCACTTCTTTTGTCCATCTTTCGATCCTGTTGAAAGCTACCAAGGTTTTTTTTACGTCAGTTTGATCTTGCCTCGAAAGTTGTTGAAAGATCATTTAGGAAGAGAACTCCTAATCAACATTATTAAATTATATTCTGTACGGCAATTGATAATACATTTTAAAAATCTAACCTAACTATGGCCTAGTGCTTTTAAAATTGTGATGTGTGATGTATTTAAACGATTGTAGTCTGCGAAACTGCGAGGGAGGCAAGTAGGACTTTCCCGCACTTTCGAACTTTCGAACCTTTTCTTGGCCGAATTTTGACATTAGACCTCATCCATATTGACAGAAAAACCCTCAACTCCTTTTTCAAAAAAAAAAGTAAGTTGTTTGAATCAAGGGGTGTTAATAGCAGTTTTTTTTAGGTAGGTAGATAAATAGATAAAAGTAAGTAGGCAGGTAAGTCGTTAGATAAAAAAAATGCATATGATTAATGACTCAATATGCTGTCGTTTCTTTTTGTGCTTAATCATTTTATATCGAGAATACCGAGCTTTGATCGGTATAGAGGTGATGATTTATTTGCAACTTAGCTATGTAGATAGGTATAAGAAAATAAATTAATAAAAAAATAAGCGAAAATGTAAAAAAAGGCGATATATCGTGTAAATTTTCTTACGGTGTCATTATTTTTCTTTTGCTTTCTTGATTTTTTCCCCATTTTCTTGTGGAACAGATCTACATAGCACGCTATAGCAGGTTTGACTGTACACAGTTTGCAAACTGCTCGCACACACTCAAGTACGGCTGCAAATCTTCACTGAACAAACACTTCACTCATTTCGAAGATAATTTTACCCTTTAACTGGGTGAATACTTTGAGTGCTAACGTCTTTTCTGTTGAAAGCCCGCAACGCTGAAAATGTCGCCAATATTTCCAACTAGAATTATTTAGAAATTCAATAGAAAGCCGGTATAAAAATGGTAGCTAATCCAAACAAACCCTAGATCACTACCTACCCTAGATAACTACCGCCGAGGATTTCAAAGTTTGTAAAGGTAGACTTGAGAGTCTACCTTATATATTGTTGCACGATATATTAGGTAGACTCTCTAATATATCGTGCAACAATATAAAATAAAAAAGAAGTCTATTAATGAATGTATTTTTCCAAAACCAGTTCCATCTTCTTCACTGTTGTTGAAATGTAATGCTCACAATCTAAATACCGAGCCACAGTCTGAAATTCTCAGCAGTTAGGGATTTCCATCGGGTAATTCTGCTATGGTTATAAATTCAAAAATTCCGGTGTAAACCAGTCTTTATAAACATTGAAACGGATTACACGACCCATGTTCAATGGATTTATTTTTCAATGCTACTTGGAAAGGCTTAGCGGGTAGTATTCTTGTTTACTTTGTACATTCTCAAAATACAACGCCTATCGGCGTATTTCAAGCTCATGGACTTGTAGGCATAACGCCGATCGGCATTGGTCAGCATTCAAAGGATGAAATAATCAAAACTTGTTTAAGATCTTCAATGGCTCGTGATTTTAATTTTACCATTGTCCCGGTCGACATCTCGACAATTATGGCAGTCCTAGTCTACGAGCAACTAACCAACTAATCAAGCAATTTGGCAAAAAATTGACAAACCACTTCGTCAATGGCCTGTATTACTTCACTATGCGATAAAAACTACCGATCGGCGTTTGTCAGCATTCAAATTGTCCCGGTCGGCATCTCGACAATTATGGCAGCTCTAATCTACGAGCAACTAACCAACTAATCAAGCAATTTGGCAACAAATTGATAAACCACTTCGTCAATGGCCTGTATTACTACACTATGCGACAAAAGCGGGTAGTATTTTTTTTTACTTTGAACATGCTCAAAATACAACGCCTATCGGTGTTTTTCAGGCCCATGGACTTGTTGGCAAAACGCCGATCGGCGTTGGTCAGCATTCAAATACACGATTAGCTCGATAGTGTCGGATTTACAACCGTGCAAAATAGACAATACATGCGAGATAAGACCGGAAAAATCAAACAATGCAAAAACGATCGCCGAACCCCTTATCTAGAACAAAAGGTTACAAGATCGTTCCCTTCTAAACAAAAACAATAGCCTTTAAAAATCATGAACGTTTACTTATCTACCCAGGTATATCTCATTCACGCAGCATATTTTATAATTCAACGAAACGCACCTCGTTTGTTTGGCAATATCGAAATCGATCGTGGCGATTGTGCACATATACCTGTGTATACAATAAAATCCATCATGATCGGCAGTTGCCCAATGGTTGGTTGCCCATAACGTGAACGCCATAAATCCATGGCGGGCTCTACGAGTCTAAATCATTTTAAGCGATCGTGAGAAATCGATTACGATATATACATATATTCAAGATCTATGTTGAGGTGCCTTTTTTGCAGGGCGCCTCGCGTAAATTAATCGGTCAGTTAATGAGGCGATCCGGTCCGTTAAACGTCACCACGCCTCGTGCAGTTTCGCCAAATCCGGTCAGACTGGTCTCAATCGGAATCATTTGCTTAATTAAAATTTTGAGGACAAAATTGTATGTATGTACTCCCACTGCTTTGAATACAAGTGCATGCATATATGTACATGTGTACATGTGCGAAACTTGAGACATAAGTACTGTTACGAATTAGCGTCGCATTATCCTACTCTCTGGGTGATGTTGTCGAGAAGATGTTTTTGATGAAACACGGCTTTTGAAGCAGAAATAGTCCCAATTATAATTTATTACCCCGAGATCTCTCTTGCTACTCTCACTTGGGATGCATATTGTCTTGCCTCCCACACCGAAACTCCATAACACTACTTTCTGGCAGGGGTCCTTAAACATAACCCTGAGTGCTGACGTCTTTTCTGTTGGAAGCCCGTCACGCTTGAAAATTTCGCCAACATTTCTAACTAGAATTATTTAGAAATCTAATAGAAAGCAGGTAGCTAATCCAAACAAACCCTAGATCACCACCCTAGTCCGTTTGCCAATTTGTTGGAACCGTTTCAGTGAAATTCAGATAAATCGACAAACTCTGATAGGAAACGATCGACCTGGAATTACAAACCAAGGTCTGGCCAGCAGCAACCAGTGGGACTCTAAACCGTGCCCACTATAATTAAAAGCATATATGCTGACCACAAGTCTACTCTTCTGGTTAAACATATGTAAAATGGTCACCTTAGTATTATATAATCAGTGGCTTAATTTTAATATATAAAATATTTCGTTCGTATAGACGTCATAACGACAAGGCGCATTCGCAGTCCGTTAAGTTATCTTCTTACAAGGATTTTATATGTTTCACTTCGCTAGTTATTCAGTCGAAATTCCTACATTCTTCTGATCGGTTTGGAACTTTGCCATTTTGCGCGGTTAGGTCACCGATAGAAATTTAAATCACTTCTGTTAGTTTGATGGTGAAAAATAATCGTAATATATATGTCTGAGATTGCGAAAATTTTGGAGATCTTGACGTTAAGTGGTCAATAGCCTTATATGTTTGACTTTCCGCCATCCACTCATTTTGTCAGATTTCAATTGTTAAGCCCTTTGAGTGCTGACGTCTTTTCTGCTGAAAGCCCAACGCGCTAAAAATTTCGCCAACATTTCCAACTAGAATTATTTAGAAATCCAATATAAAGCAGGTATAACAATTGTAGCTAATCCAACTAATTACACTGAGCAACAAAAAAAAAAAATACCAGAGCGGAGACTAGCCAATCTTTACTAAGTTTGACCCACTGAATTCGAATATTATATTGATTTTTGTTGGTGGGTGATCGTTTCTGAAATGTTTCTGTTATACGCATACGGGAACTGAACAAAAATCATTCCTACGCAAAAACCGGTCGAGTTAGTAAGTTTAGATAAAAAAAAAAAAATATTGAGATAGAAAACCAATCCTTATAAACGTGGTGAAATCAAAAAATTTCCAAATAAATGAAAAATAGCACGGGGAAAAAATCCGTAAAAAAAAATATATTTTTGACTTTTAAAATTTGCTAGAGAATTAATTTGAAGTATTTTAAAGCAATGAAATATAACACTTAATAGGAAAAATATCTGACTATTGATTTCAATACTCACTTTGAGCGTAACAATCCTAAATTTTGAGTTAAAGACCGCAAAAGCCAAAAAACTGTCAAAATCGCGCATTTTTTTAAACGCTCATATCTCGTAAACGATCACCCACCAACAAAAATCAATATCATATTCGAATTCAGTGGGTCAAACTTAGTAAAGATTGGCTAGTCTCCGCTCTGGTATTTTTTTTTGTTGCTCAGTGTTATCAGTGGTGATGAAAAAAAATTATCCAGGAACTAAAAATATATGCGGAAAGAAAGAAGTATAAAATTTTTAACTCCTAAGGGTTGACTAATTTAAAAAAAATTAACCTAGTAATAAATAGGTAGCGTGAATGTGAGCTGTCATCAAGTCGATTTCACAGGTGGTTCTGAAAAAATTTAAATCATTAAATTCCTCTAGCGTCATATCAGAGACATTTGCTTCACACCATTCCTCATTTTATCACTTTTGCATAAGTACAAGACACGTATTGATAAACATAGGACTCAATTCGCAAGGGACACGCGGAGGGTGGTTAACCCTTTGAGTGCTGAGAGGGCAAAATTAAAATTGCCGGAAACTACAATATCGCAAATTAAGTACATATTCACGCCTATAGCCAGCAGCATAGCTCGGTCGATAAGCTTCTGCCTATCACCGAGAGGCGCGGGGTTCGATCACATGAGCTGAACTCGATTGAAAAGAAAAGTATATCTGTAGTGCTGCTGGTCCGACTTGGATATTTGTGACTCCAGGTCAATCGTTTCCTATCAGAGTTTGCCAATTTTTCTGATTTCATTGTTGAAACGGTTCCCAGCTAAAATTGGCTAAAAAACCTTCCTACCTACTATGTCACCACTATTTGAGTATTGATTTGATTTTTAAATGCTTTTTATTATTACGAAATTATGTTCACAATACATCTTATATCTATTTTAATAGCTACTGATCTACTGATCATTTTCTATTTTACAATTTAATTTAATTTGGTTATTAATCACAGTATTATATTATTCAAATGTTAATCTAAAGCATAATAGGAAAAAGAGCTCAAAAACCTATTTACAATCCTTATAAATGTTCATAATACATCTAATACATAATATTAATTAAAGACTCTTTAAAGTGGATGACCTAAAGCAGATTGTGTTTAGGTAATCTGTGTTTATACCTGAAGGGTATAGACATTTTGTTGTAATCACCGAGACTCTTCACAAGTGTGTTAGTATGGTTATTAGTAGAGGTCGGAATCTGAAGGGGCCGGAAACGCGCCGCCTATTGTTCCATTGTTGTAAATCCTTTGTAAAAAAGATTCGGCAAACCTTTAACAATGCATTTACAATCTTTGAACAATAAACAGCCCCTTCAGATTCCGGTCTCTAGTTATTAGTGATTCTGTCATAGAATCTACTGGTTAGTTTGTTAGTAATGTCTGTACTATTTGAGTATGATTAATGTACAATTCATATATTATTTTTTATTTTTTTTATTTATATTTTTTTTAAATCAATATACACTCGCCATTACAGATTTGCTCCAATGCGACGGGTGTACGTTAACGAAATACAGAATACATAAACAATCAGAAATCAGAAATACAGCAATACATACATATACAATCAGAATATATAGCATATAACAATTAATCAGAAATAATAATCATAGGGACATCTATGGATTATTTTTAGATTTTTTTTGTATACAATTTTTATACATATAATAAATACGATATTATAGAGATATCTATAGATTTCAGATTACTGTGTATAATTATTACAAATTATACACAGGCAGATTTTGTGACAACAGGATTAGATCTAATACCAATTTTCAGGAACCGTTTCAGCAATGATCAGATAAAATTGGCAAACTCTGATAGAGAAACGATCGATTTGGAGTCACAAAACCCCCAAATCTAACCAGCAGTGGCGAGGACTCGAACCTTTGACCTCAGTGGTGCTAAATATATACGCTACCACTAAGCCAAACTGCTGGCTAATATATATGTCTCGTTACTTTGCGAGTTAAATGGTAAATGAAAGAAACGAGTAGGAGGAGGGGATAAGAGTACGCGATCCCCCCCCCCCCTCTAACTAAATAAGTTAACACGAAAAGAAAAAGCAACAAAAGGTTATAATCGAGTGAATGCGAGGTGTTTGACAGAATTTCACGAGCCGTTGGACAAACACGGTTATCTATGGCCGTTTCGCGGTCTACAATCGACCGCAGATCAGATAAGAGCCGTTGCACTGTCAAACAATAGCCGGTGATGGGTGGGTGCTGCTGGTTGTATTATGATGATGATCTCACGCGGATTTCTCGTTTCGGATCCATTTTTTTGTCGACCGCTCTTTTGATTACAGTATCTAATCGTCGGGCAGATAATCTGCTGTGACATTGCGAGCGTAAAAGTTAGTTTCGTAACGTAACAGTGAATCGGTTGAGACCTTCGACGAAACTGGTCCGCTACAAGTGCGTTTTTATAACGCGCCCCGAGCTATATACTAATTTTCGCTCGAGTATTACATATACAACCTGCACTGTAAAATATATGAGAATTTATTACACACACTTATTGTAATCAATTATTGTCTTGCGATCACATAAAGCTTAGCAGGGCAAGGCATTGGATTATGAGCGCTACAGTTTACGGTTTCATTTCTGACGAATTACACTTTAGCGTTGTCGTGGCTTTATCAATGATGACTGATTAGGGATAGCAATACTGGTAAATTTCCATCGATAAATACCGGTTAATTTAAAAATTAAGGGGGTATTCTAGTCTAGAGGCATGAATTGTAGTTGTTTTTTTTTGCAATAAAAAAACAAAAAATATTTTTAGTAGCCATTATTTTACCAAATATTTATTAATGTTTGAAGAATACTAAAAATCAAAGGAAAAAATTCAAAAAGTTACAGGCTGATGAAGTGAGGGGTCTCAAAAAAATGGCGCGCCCTGGTTGACACGATTGCAATCCTCCTAGTAATCTGATATAAAAAAAAAAAACAAATTAATTCTTAATCCAAATAAATGCTTCTAACGCCCGAACTACGAAAAAGTCAAAATATATTTTTTTTCGCAAAATAGCGGCTGTCTGAAATAAAAAGACCATTTTTTACCAGTTTTTTTGACTTTTCTGATTTTTTTAAAAATAGTAAAATGTGAAATTTTTACTATTTTTATTATAGTTTAGTTTTAGTTCGTGCGATAGAGTAATAAAAGTATAGAAAAGGTTCACACCAAATTTCAAGTAAATTGGTTAAGTAGAAGTTGAGATATCATGTCAACCGTCTCGAAAAAAGTAGTTTCGAGAATAACGCTTTTAAAGTTTTTTGAAAAATCCTCTTAAGGACATATTCTTAAAGGTTTAAGCTTTGAAAATATGAAAGAAAAAAATCGTTTTTTTTTTTAATTTCTACACTAGAATTTATCACTACCCTAGATAACTATCGCCGAGGATTTCGTGTTTTGTATAGGTGTGTTTGGACTCTCTAATATATCTTGCAACAATATAAAATAAAGAAAAGAAGTCTATTAATGAATGTATTTTTCCAAAACTAGTTCCATCTTCTTCATTGTTGTTAAAATGTAATGCTCACAATCTACATAAATGCCAAGACACAATCTAAAATAGCCAGCAGATCGCAAGAACTTTTCCAGGGGCTCGTCAAGCACTAAATTGGATATTGCAGATTTACGGTATCCATACATTCATACCTCAGGAATCTTTCCAATTAATATTTTATTATTTTATAATTCAACATGGTGTAAATTAGGACTTGGATCTCGATTTCTGTTAGTTAGAATACCTTAAATATCTGACCAATAAGAATTGGGTTTTTTTTTCTAAATGAAATTATGTAGAGCCATTTATGACAAGTTATCTTGAAAAAAATAGATTATGATTCTCCAGATATTTAACGCCCATATTTGTACTTATGTATAAGAAAATAACTCGTGGCTAATTTTTGATGATATCTATTGATATAACGCAATCTATTGTTAATACAATATATCTCGATTAGAGATCCTACATATCTACCTATCGACCGTATATCACGAAAGTAGCATTTTTTTCAAGACCAGATTGACAATAAAACAAACATATTTTACAACGCGGAGTAAATGTTGACAAAAATCTGAGGATAGTTGAAACATCATACAAATAAATTCAGAACAGTCTTGTGAGTAGGAGTGAGATTTGATTATGCCCTTCTGACCATAAATCATGAAAATTCACATTTACTATTTATAACAATTTCAGTGGTCTTCGAATTAGGCAAACTTTAAATATTGATCTTCAATGGTCGAAAAGCTCTGATATGAACCTCTTATATGTACATTCGAACTTCAAAATACGTGAATCCTATTGGTCAGAACATGTTATCTGACCCATAGGTATTATGGTTTTTGTTCTGTAGCCGTAAAATGAAACATACATGATAAATATGTGACATGTATCTTTGGAAGGGTATTCACCCAATGAATACCTCGCGTCTACTGAAAGCGATGCAATTGAATTAATCAATAAATTCCAACTGGAAGTGGCTGGTTTGATTTGTATCTGGGAAGTGGCTGATCATCCGAGTCATTCCAGGATATGTATATTCCTAATAAACTTTACCACAGTTCAACTTGTATGAGCAAAATTCTCAACATGATTCGAACTTCTATCTGGGTTTGAAATCATGACGATTATCCTAGTACAGAGTAATGATGATCAAAATCAGGACTCAGGGATTTGATGCCACGCTATCCGTGCTTGATGTCACGATCACAATAAATCAGACTTTCTTCAACTTGGCGTTGTGGAAGTCAATAACTCCTTAAATAGCCGGTCGATTATCGACTCGTACACCCAGTCGAGTTGGAGCCCTAATGAAGATTGACAAACCTCGCCGCGTTGTTGTTGGATACAAATCTAGTTCACCACAATCGAATTCAAAATTCTTGCCGGTTGTGCGTGATGTTAGCATTAACATTTCTCCGTTGTGGCAACAATTGCCCGTAATTAGCAACAATGTATATTTTGTGCCATCTTGAGCTCGAAACGCTATGCGATTAGTGCATTGCGTGTCAAGGCGTTGTTGTTGTATATATCTATAATAATAGCTGCTCTATGGCTAATTTTAGAAAAGTTCAATTCGTGCCTTATCCAATTTATAGTGTAAATATAATATTTTATAAGTACTATCATGGATAGGTATTTTTAGTATTGACAGAAGACAGGGTCATCTGTTTATAGGACCATTTTATGATAATTACATATCAACAGCTAAAATAAATGTGAAAGCAGCAGCATGGGATAGTGGTTAGCATACCTTGCTATGGTCAGTGTGGTTATGAGTTCGAGTCACACTGTTTTCTGCTGGCCAGACCTTGGGTTTGTGACCGTTTCCTATCAGAGTTTGCCAATTTTTCTGATTTTCATTGAAACGATTCCTGCAAAATTGGCTTTCCCTCCCCATTTCTCCCTCAAAATCTTGAGTTATTGTGATATATCTCAAGGTTCGCCGGGTTTATCTTCATAGATGTCTCTATGGATGATTGTTGTATAAAAAAAATTGGTATTGTTGTATAAATGTTTGTTGCTCGTATTGTATATGATGTTTGCAATGCACTTTGCTATGTTTGACCATATATGTCATGTATAATTTCGAATTGTGTAATAGTTTGTATTAATATATAATTTGGTGTGTTACTTGATCGGTATAATACACTCGTCGTATTGGAGCGATCTGTAATGACGAGTGTATTTAGATTGATTGATTGATTGAGTGTGACTAAGGGTGCATACACAAACATTTGTTTTCTTTAGATAGTTTTGCACATGTAAAAAAAAATGCTAGAAAGTACATTCTCTGCTATAGCACAGAGGCTTATATGCAAGTTTGGCAGTGATCGATAACGGAGATTCCCATATTTGAAGAAACGTAAGAGAAACTTGTCGGAAAAAATAAACCCCACGGATTTTTCACCACGGGAAGCCAAGGACGTGCCCGAGTCGTTCGATTCAGTGTGTTTTCGCCTTAAGAAAGTAGGGTTTTTTTTCAGGAGATTCATTGATAGAATGAAATTTACGAGCAAAATAATCTTTTCTGTTGGCAATGTGTTGGTCGTTTGGTTTTTATCTGAAACAATCAACGACGCACACTAAAGATAAGAAAGACTTGCACCCAACTACGTAATTCTTTTATCGTTTTGACTATGACAGAATTTATCGAGAACTGGGATTCATCTTGTCATTGCTCCCATGGGTGAGTGGCTACAGAACTAACTCCTGAGTGATGGTGGTTCATTTAAAATGATTTCGTTTTGAATTAATTTGATTCTTATGATTTATGTGAGCTTCCATATACGCAGCAGAATTAGATTGTCTTTAGTCTAAAGTTAAATATTGCTTAACCATGGTCGTTTTTAAGAAGTGTGTATTTTTCATCTACTTAATTAAAGTTTATGACATTATAAAATATATTGCTTTTTTTTATACCAAACTTTTAATTACCTTTTGCAATCTTTCCGTAGCCAGTTTAATTAAGTAAAATATTGTAACGTAAGGTTGGGTTCAGGGATCTAAATGATAGACCAAAGTCAGTTCACAGTATTTATTCTTCGACTCGCTCGAGAATGTTCAGTCCACCGTGTGCACCTACTTTTAAAGGCAGGTAGCCGAGTGTTCGGATATGCAGTAGTCCGAACAGCCCCGATATTCCCCATAAACGTCATTTCTCACAAACTAGGAATTCTCCACAAACACATTCCTACCAACTCGCTATTCTCTTTACATGTTACAATATGTTGGATTAATTTGAAGTGTGAACTTATAGTTTCGGCAAAGAAAATTCATAAAGGAAGTACACCATGACAAGTAACGTGAGGTAGAGTAAACGCTCATGACACTGCCTTGCATTGTTTTGAAAAGTTCGATCACTTAGCATATCAGAATATGCTAAAGTAATTGTTTTGTCTCTTTTGCTCTCGGGTACGAACTCCGCGAAAAGGAGGGGAGAAATTTTAGGAATTAATCTCATGTCTACATATTATATCACAATACGTATTCGACATATACATAAACTTAACTCACACTTCACATCTTACACTGAGATGTCTCAGACGCAAAAATAAATCGAGTGCTTAGTTTTTGAGTCAAGAGCATTTGGCTCCAAAAGTCAAGGACTTTTATAAGAGCCTATATTGACAGGTTCACGTCTTACCTAACTAATGGAGAGATACAACGACAGGCAAGTCTTTCGTAGGGCTACGAAATTTTCCGTAGCTAGAGACACTACAACATATTTATGTATATATTTCCAATTTGGTTTCTGTGAAAATATTCTTTTGTCAAAGGCATTTTTGGAATGATTGAAGCTGAAATTCCTGGTTGCATTTTATTTTTTTGTTTTTAATTTATACCAGAAAGGCCTTACAGGTAACTGTTCCTGGCCAGAAACATTATATGTTTGATACAAATATTATAAGTTTAATACAAGTACAAAAATACATATCAATTAACATCCACAGAGACATCTATGGTCAAATTTGGAAATTTGTAATTTAGCGAAATTCAGTTAATATGTACATATCAATTAACATCCACAATTTCATTGCTTAGTATTTCCAGCCCAAGAAAGATAACAACCATTACAAATAGGATCACCCGACCGATTTTATTTAATTGTGAAAAAAATCCTTAGAAGTTGCTCGTTGCTAAGTATTTTTAGTTTTTGGTTTATCTTTAATTTATACCAGGAAGGCTTAACAGGTAACCCCAATGCGCCTTCCTGGCCAGAAACATTGTATATTTGATACAGATATTATTAGTATTATAAAAAGAACATAAATAAATATCAATTAATATCCACAGAGACATCTATGGTCAAATTTGTATATTTGCAGCATTTTATACAATTCGGCGAAATTCGAGATTGCTGAAAACTCGAGATTTTGCGAGAAAATTGGTAAGGTTGCCAATTTTTTGGAACCGTTTCGATGAAAATCAGATAAATTGGCAAATTCTGATAGGAAACGATCGACCTGGGGTCACAAATCCAAGGTCTGGCCAGCAGAAACCAGTGGGATTTTAACGGGATTCAAATGGGATTCAAAGCATTATATGCGACTCACTAATCTATTCTGCTGATTATGTATTATGTATCGCTAAGTTCATTGTTAAAAATGACATTTTGAGTCCTTGTTGTTGATCACACATGTTGTTTGACTCTGAGCACCAGATAAATGTTATAATGATAGAAGTGGCTTTAGGGCCGGGCCGCACCGTGTGACTTGCGAGCGACTTGGTTGAGGGCGACCAGACCAATGCATTCAGGTAGATGGGACATGCCACACCCGTCAACTTGTTTGTCGCACACATTTCCATAAATTTTTTCGTGTCACGCAACTAGTCGGCCGACAAAGTTGCACGGTGCGGCCCGGCCCTTAGGCGTTATATTGTTGTCAAGTGAGGATTGTCCACAGACATTCATAAATAATTTTAGCATCAGTCGTATTTGATGCTTGGTGGTCGACGTATGTCCGATAAAAACTTCTCTGGGCAAGGGCAATGGGCAAGTGCATCGTTAAAAATTGCACAATGCATTCAAAAACACACAATAAACAACATGGGATACATTTTTATAAGTAAATTGACCATTTAAGTAACATATTATTCAATTAACATCGTAGTTTGACAGTTTTTAAAAGTGTCATGGCGATCGCCCGCATTCTACATAACATTTCAGGGGTGGCACCAGACAAATGTAAAAATAATTTTTAAATAAATGTAAAAACATTTCCAAGGTGGCGCCGAATACTCAATTATATTAATAACCAATTATTTAAGTTTAATTAATATAAACATCGTTCATTTTATAGAAACGGATTGGCCACCAACGCCCAACACCACCATATACTCAAATTGTAAATAAATCTACATATCTATATATCAAATGGCTCCTATTCCAAGAGCTATCCGACTTCTTAATGAAATCGTTGCTGCCGAGACTGAATGTGATATTTTCCACCTTAGTGAGCGTAAATTGTCGGAAATTACTCTAACCCATTTATCTGGTAGTCTGCGCTCATCATTGTTTTCATGATTGATTGTGATTTATGAGTGAAATTTTGATTAACTCTCTTCCATTTGGGCCTTACAGGGATGTTTTGTATTTGTAGTTGTTTCTTACATATTTATTGAAACTGGCTGTAGGTGCAAGGCATTCCTTATGCTATATTTTATTTGATATTTTTACTTTATCTGTTATTATTAAATGCTATTTTTTATGTTTATGTATGGATGTATTTATGTTTATGTTTAATTGTTTTTTTTTTTTTTTTTTTGTTATATTTTTTGACCATTGTGGCGCTTTAGGAATTCCTGTTATGCCACAATGGTCTGTTTAGAATAAATAAATAAATAAATAAATAAAATATATAAAAATGAATGTCTGTGTGTGTGTCTCGAATAGCCTCCTAAACCATTTAATTGATTACGATGGAACTTTCAGGATTTGTTGTATGCATGTCCGGGAAGATAACTGTGAAAAAAAAACGCGAACAGAAACGGGAAAAACGGGAATGGGTGTCATTGCAACGCTATAATTTCAAATGTTTTCGCGTCGCGACCAACGTGTTCGCTGCCTGCGTTTTCCCGACAAATTGGAACGGGAACGGGAATTGCATGCAATGTTGTGGCGTTGCAACGCATGCCGGGTTAAGCTAGTATCAAAATAAAACTTTAATTTCTGTAGTGAATATGTGATGACCCTGATTGTATTTCGTGCGTTTTAGCGTAGTTATGAAGATGTACCGCATAATATTGAAACAATTTATTGATTCGTAAAGGCGCTTCTATTATTATAAAATTTCTCAGACAAGATTGACATATTTCTGGAGACAAGAGAATTTTTTAGTTATTTAAGTTTCCTTATCTTTTTCGGTTTGTTTTAAGGGCCGGATTGGGTTCCGCCTAAAATTTCGGTGGCTCGGATTTGGAAAGTGGTCGATTTACTGTTATTTCCTTTTGCTCGATTCCCGCTCATTTTACCGTACGGTCATCTTCATCATTGTGTGGGTCATCCGCATCATCACGCCACTTTTCTCCAAAAGTGCTTCCACCAGCTGTCGTCTTATCGCGCACGTTTCTCCTCACGAACTACCGTCATCACCTTTTTCAGTTTTCTAAAGGTGTAATTAGGTTTTTTTTAGTCTGCGCCATAAATTATTCTACTCCGTCCCACGATGAATCGACGGCCGAGGTGATTAATCGCTCTCGTACGATTTTTTAAATACATTTTTTGTATTTAGCAGTCTCTAAATAACTACCGGTGATAGTTGAAAAAATCGTGTGGTGTCTGCGCATGCGCAAGATGGACGTTCGTAATTGAAATAGCATTATTAATTGTGTTGAGGTGAAAATTGTTAAGAAAAAAATTGATCGAATGCGCCATAAGTTTGTGGCAAGGTGTAGTTGTTTTTTTTTTTGTAGTATACGGTCTACCATTGTATGCATCTGAATATTATGGCGCACGTACTTATTGAGTTGATTAAAAAGAGGGAACATTTTCCTAAAATTTTATAGTCTACAATTTGTAGGTTCTAAATTGAGAACTGTATATTTGCATAGCGGACAAATAAACGGACGTTACTCTTTATATAGTAAAAAATGCATGTGCTAATCACTACATGATGATAAATGTAATGTTTATTCGATGTATCAATTTGCAATAAAATTATAATCATTACATATTAAACGTGTATGACGAATTGAAATTCTTCGCCAAAGTAATGGCATGCAGTCGTTGAATAAATGATTAAATTATTGTAATTAGATTGTTAACTACATATATATTTTATTAATATTAATAAGTCGTTGCTGTATTTTCCGGTTTAGTATCTGTAGTGATGAAAAAACAATTCTCCAGGTACTAATAAGTGAAATGTAAAAGAGTAATAAAATGTAATAAAAATATATGGTGCGGCGTTGCGAAAATCGGAAATGCATCAAAGAAAGAAATATAAAATTTGGTTTGAAAAAAAGAAGGTTTGACTAATTTTTGAAAAACTTAGTAATGAGTAGGTGGCGTGAATGTCAGCTGTCATCACGCCGATTTGACAGGCGGTTCTGAATAAATTTAAATCATTAAATTCCTCTAGCATCATATCAGAGACATTTGTTTATTTTAACCCTTTGAGTGCTGGCGTATTTTCTGTTGAAAGCCACGCTGAAAATTTCGCCAACATTTCCAACTAGAATTATTTAGAAATCAAATATAAAGCAGGTATAAAAATTGTGGCCAATCCAAAGAAACCCTAGATCACTACCCTATATAACTACCCCCACGGGGGTTTCGAGTTTTGTAAAGGTGTGTTTAGACTCTCTAATATATCTTGCAACAATATAAAATAATAAAAAGAAGTTTATTAAATAATGTATTTTTCCAAAACTAGTCTAGAAGTTTATTAAATAATGTATTTTTCCAAAACATCTTCTTTTTTGTTTAAATGTAATGCTCACAATCTAAATTCCAAGCCACAATCTAAAA
Organism: Arctopsyche grandis; assembly: GCF_051622035.1. Classification (NCBI taxonomy): domain Eukaryota; kingdom Metazoa; phylum Arthropoda; class Insecta; order Trichoptera; family Hydropsychidae; genus Arctopsyche; species Arctopsyche grandis. The sequence goes on from NC_135357.1 coordinate 1,014,399, forward strand.
TACACAATCTGAAATTCTGCTATGGTTATAAATTCAGAAATTCCGTTGTAAACCAGTCTTATCAATATCGACACGAATTACAAGACCCATGTTCAATGAATTTTTTTCAATGCTATCTGGAAAGGCTTAGCGGGTAGTATTCTTATTGATTTTTAACATACTCAAAATATAACGCCTATCGGTGTATTTTAGGCTCATGGACTTGTCAGCAAAACGCCGAACGGCGTTGGTCAACATTCAAAGGGTTAAGCTTCAATCTTTCTCTTCCCAATACATATAAATGTAGGTACAACTTTCATCGAATTTTTACATTCGGAGTATGACCAAAACCCGTGACCCAAAACGGTTTTATTTGTACATGCAAAATTTACAACGCCTGTCGTCGTTTTACAGGCCCACGGACTTGTCAGCAAAATGCCAAAAAGTCGGGTTGCTCGACGGCTAAAAATGGTTCACTATTGTCAATTTCTATTCCATTTTTTTGCTCTTCTGCTTTATCGGACAATAGAGAGGTCTATTGTTATTTAATGGCGGCAACTCGACCGCCGATCTCTACTGATCACTGATCAGACGTGTTATATATGTTTGGATCGTGACATTGACTATTTGAATTATGGCGATCTTGTCGATGATTAGTTGGAAGGCATTGGAACTTTTAGACCAAAGTCATGTGTGTGTTTCGGTTGCGAAACTCGGTAATCAAGGTGTTGCAATTTTTCACGCATTGGAAAATGAATCCCTTTTGTTGCGTGAGTCGGATGAAAAGTTGCGACAGCCAATCAAAAAATATGGATCTTGAGCGTTTTCATCAAGAGATTGATTGCTACGGTGATTATAATCCACTTTCGATTCTGACAAGATGACCTCCATGCTAATTACTCGCACAGATAAAGGATCCCAATATTACATACAATATTCGATTGGAAAAAAGTCAACGATGCTTTTAACCACCAAATTTGATATACCATTTCATGGCACTCTAAATAAAATCTACATAACTACCTATACATACAAGAATTTTAACCCGAACAGAGCCATGTACATATGTTCGCTATACAAAAAAATTCGGATGTGACCAAACCACGACTTTGTCTATGTATTTGAGGAATATAAGAAGGTCACAAAACAAAATTTGATAATTAAACATACACATGCCGGTTATGAGAGCATTTTCGATACAAAATTGAACGCAAATGTAGGGTAACTTACACAACACAAAAATTTTATTATAATTCCGGTTGTCGAATTTTTTTATTACTTAAAATCACCATAATTATTATACACATTATTATACACAGGTCAAATTAAAATAATGAAATATACAAGAATTATACTTTAAATATACATGTTTAAAAGGGGTCGAAAAAAATAGTGGAAGAAAAATCGAAGAGTAAACTGCCACTTTCGGTAGACGGACGCTTACCAAATTTTATACACAACTTGGTGATGTGAAATTCCAGTTCAACAAATCAAAAGGTTTCCGAGAAAAACATAAAAAACCTCGATTCTCTAGAGTAAAAGTACTACTTTCGGTTCAGGTAAAAATATTTAAAAAATATTAGGATATAAAATTTATCATTTATATTACATGTGAAAAAATTTCAATCCGATTCAGTTAGCAGCTTGGGAGATAATTGTATTAAAAAAATTAAAAAAAAGAGGACACCTATAAGGGGAGGTACCATTTCCGGTCAACTTAAAAATTTGAAAAAAAATTACGTCGTATCGATAAAATCTTCAGTAACCGATACTAAGTTTCAGTTCGATAGGACTAACGGTGTTCAAAAAATCCCCAAAATACACAGACACATTTTTTTCTAGATCATGAAAACGTGATCAGTGATGGATTCTGAGTTCAAATTAGTCAAAATCTCGAGTTAGAATTTTCGCATGATCACAAAACTTCATCTATTGATACTACGTACATACATACATAGATAAAGTAAAAAGTCGCAATATATATATTTTCGAGGGTCAATTAAATGGCCGCTAATAGCAGTTGTGCGTTAGGTTTTGATAAACGCCGTTTTCGCAACGATGTGGCATCTCGACGATACATTCTACAGCACATAGAGCCTCATTATTTTGCTAAAAAGCGACCGGCTCGTTAAATCCGTTAAATATACAATCCAATACGTTATGTCAGCCAGTTAAAAGTTGAACCAGGGAGTTTAAGTAACCGCCGTGGGTACTATCTCTCCATACACATAACGAGACACGATTCAATTTAGAATTTATTAAATGGTACAATTGCTGCTTTGTATAGTATTATATATGTGTACGTAGTATGTATGGGTAAGTATGCAGCTCTAATCTAAAACTAAAACTCTAATCTTCGGCTTAATTATTTCAATATATCAAAATAGGCTACACTTTGTATTAATTTGTGTTAGTTATATAATCCGTTTATATGCAGTGTGTTGTAACATCCTAAGGACGTAAAACAATTTATTTTATTGTTTTTAATTATTTCTTATTTAACTACATCTAATATATAAATTCAAAAGAGACTTTGTAAGTTTGTATGTACATATGTAAGTATATTTCTTTGGTTGGGAACTTCGTAAACAAAACAAAGTTTCTATGAGACGGCAATTCAATTTTACAAAAAAAAAAAACAAATCAATATTTACTATTAGATTCGCCATGTTTACGCTGTTTATATTACAAATACTGAGCGAAGCCGTGTAAAACAACTAGTATATAATATTATTAAAATATAATTCAATGAAAGGTCTTTAATAATATTACTGTAAGTTTTTTTGTAAATGACATGACGTTGACAATTACTTTTATCGTCTAATAAAAAATATAAATTTCCGTTAGTATAAAATACTAGTGTTGTACCCGATGAAATATCATCGCTTGAGTGGTGGCATATTAAGTTATTCAATAAAAAAAAAAAATCAAAAGAAATGTGTCGGTCCTGTGTTCGATCCGCAAGCGGTCGAATTTTTTTCAAATGTCTTTTAAATATATTTAATTTAATATTTATATTGAATTGATTAATATGAAAAAAAAAATGGTAAAAGCTACCTACCTACCTACATATGAAGAATATAAAACACCAATAGAAAAATTAATTAAATAAATTTTCAATAGATAGCGCTAAAAGCCCAGATACTTAGCGCCGTATATTAGCCTATAGAAAACATTGGTAGCAAACAGTATACATATATTTAAGTTTTTTTTTTTTTACATACCTCTTATGTTTTTATTATATTCGTACGTTTTGTTGGCAGTGTTTTAGCTGTGACGTACATATGTATGTCGAATCGAAACGACTATTATAGAACGGCTAGCGTTATCTTAGACAGACACACAGAATAGCGATATTATACGTATACATATATGATGATATAGGTCTTCCAGAAAATAAATTAATAATATTCAATCAACAACTTACGTATCTTATATTAAAATTTTATAAATGAAAATATTTCAAAATACGAAACACGAACTCAAAACTAGCAAAAAATAAAAGTTAAATTCTACCAACCGCTTTACGCACCAACAATGTTGTATTATACTTGACATAAAATGCAATGCGAAACTGAAACGAAATGTAATTGGCCATCACGGGTCGAGTGGGGGATGAATGCGATAACATGTACATTTTACGTCTCACGTTCTGGCTTGTGACCGGAAAAATGCACTCGAGATAGTTGCACTCTCGAGACATCCAAACTTTCAAAGATGCTCAAGGATAGGGTTGCCAGATGATAATTTGATAATGGAAGGAGGATTTTCTGTAAAAAAGGAGGACATTCAGAAATTAAACGAATTTTTTTTATTTTTATATTATTTTACATTATTTTATATTATTTTACTTTATTTTAATCATATTTAGCTGAGCTGCCAATTTTAGAAAGAAGTTCTTGGTTTTTTAACAAATAATTATAAAAATCTTCACATGTCATGTTTTTGAAGTTGTATTGAGTAAGAATTAAAGATTTAACTGACTGCACACTTAGTATATTCCTCTCTTTGCTCCACTGAGTATTAATCAGTGAAAAAACTCTTTCCACATTTGCGTTATATGCGCTTATACAAAAATAAAACTCGCAGATCTTGAGCAGTTCTGAGAAACATTCAATGTTTTTAACACTTGAAGTAGATTGTCCACTGCTCGTGCAACTTCAAATCATAATATGCTTCATCTTCATCTGATTTTGATTTAAGAAATGAAATCAAGTTACAAAATTGATCGTGTATCTTAACATCGTCAATCTCTACACCTCTGATGCTCAAAAACTCAATACATTAAACTAAATCATCATAAATAAGTTCCGCCCGATGTTTAGCAAAAAGGAGGACTTACAGTAGGTAAGGGAGGACGGGAGGACAAGACATAGAAAAGGAGGACATCTCCTCCTTTTGGATACCATCTGGCAACCCTACTCAAGGAGAACTAACGCAATAGAATTCCACAAAACAGTGTCAAGGGGTAGTTGTATGTTATCCGAGGGTGATAACTTTTTAGTGTGGAATTCTATTGCGTAAGATGTTTCCGAGCGCCTTTGAAAATTAGGATTTCTCGAAACTGCGCTAATATTCAGTGCAATTTAGTGCATCTTTCCGGGAACCGTTTTGCTATTATTCGAATGATTTTGGGAAAGAATTGTGTGATGTTGCGTTGTGCGTGCATTTATGGTTTTGTCTTTCTCTGAGCTGGACTGGCCAAAAGAGCCCATGTGGACAGTGAGCCATATCGGGTCAAATTGCAATAAAACAAATAAACAAATTAATGCCTCCGATATATCACAAACAAGCATACGGATTAACTTGTATCCATAAAGCTCAATTTTACAGAGGCTCGGTTGCGTTATGCGAACAAACCGATCGATCAGACTCGTTGCGAAACGTCGGCTCGCATTATATGCTATATATATATATATATATATATATATATATATATATATATATATATATATATATATATATATATATATATATATATATATATATATATATATATATATATATATATATATATATATATATATATATATATATATATATATATATATATATATATATATATATATATATATATATATATATATATATATATATATATATATATATATATATATATATATATATATATATATATATATATATATATATATATATATATATATATATATATATATATATATATATATATATATATATATATATATATATATATATATATATATATATATATATATATATATATATATATATATATATATATATATATATATATATATATATATATATATATATATATATATATATATATATATATATATATATATATATATATATATATATATATATATATATATATATATATATATATATATATATATATATATATATATATATATATATATATATATATATATATATATATATATATATATATATATATATATATATATATATATATATATATATATATATATATATATATATATATATATGTATATATACATTTTGACCACCCCTGGCTCGGATGAGTAGGTAGGGTCACGAGTGGCGACTTGACCAACTCTGGCTAGCTGGTGAACGTGATCTAGTTTCGCGTATCTGTGGAGCGTGTGAACGGGCGTGCGGCCCAATAAATTAACCGATCCGACGGTGATCTGTCGGCGTTCGAATCCCGAGAGGACTATCGGAGTTGCGCAAGATGGGTATATGTTATACACGTACACAAACTTGTGTACGATGGTCGAGATGTGCCTGCGAAGCCTCTCTTCATTTGCACTTCGCCGTTGCGAAACGGTCACACTCACACGTTCGTCCGAGGAGACCGAGCGGTGAACGTTGTGCGGACATAAGTTGTGATTTTAGAAAGGACACAAGAGTCCGTGCGATATCTTATCGGAGATCTGACAAATTTGAATGCTGGGATGTGAAACGCTCCAAGTTAGATGGTGATTTTGGGTAGCGGGGCCGCTGTGTAATGGTGCTTACGGACTAAACCAACGACGATTTTGGGCCAACTTTTTAACCAGCAGTAGCGTACAAAATATCGAAATAAAAATTAAATTTTAAAATTGAAATTAAATATCAAAATCAAGCTAAAGAGCGAGATTGAGCTAAAATTAGATCATCGTTGATGTTTTGAATTACGACGATACGCATTTAAAACCAGATAAATATTATAATTTCTCTGCTTACGAGCGAAAAAAAATATTGTTAAAGTCGTCACGAGATGTTACTGTATTTCTACCGTCGACGATCAATAAAAAAAAACAATTCATAAAAAAACGTGGTGTCGGATGTCGGTGGTTTGTCAAACGGTTTTTTTTCTTTCGTCGAAATAAAATTAATAATCACACATTATCCGATAAAATTTACCTCTGAAATGATTTAATTAATTGATTTAGTTCGACGAGAGAAACAATTGAAGACTATAAAAATTTCGTTGGATAAACCGACAACGTACCGGGTTGGGACCATCGCTCGGTCACCCATACTAACACATGATATATTCTCAGTAACTGCGCATTACGGGGAAGTAAAAATAATAATTCTTTGATTTTTTTTTCGATCTTAGTGCGTATCTTCGTAAGTCAAAACATCTTCGATAAACAAAAGTCTAGGATTACCTGTATGTGATTGTTGTTGATCTAATTTTAGGTCAATCTCGAAAATTTATTTAAATTGGGCATGTTCTGTTTTAACTTTCAATATTTTATTTTAATTTTAATATATTGATTATAATTTTATTTTGATATTTTAATTTAATTTTAATATAATAATAATATTTTTAATTTTGATATTTAATTTCAATTTTTAAATTTAATTTTTATTTCGATATTTTGTACGCTACTGGTTTTATCCTGCTGGTTAAAACGTTGGACCAAAATCGTCGTTGGTTTTGTCCGTACGCAGCATGAAGGGCGCTACAGACGCTCTGTAATATCGGAGCGGTATGCCTTGCGGCGACCGATGTTGACGCAGACCGTAGCGTGTGTAGGAACATTCATCGTCAGGTCGAAGCGCATTCAGTACGCCGCACGTCGAACCAAATTCTGTTCGTTCGCCGCACGGTCTACCAAAAGACATACCGCTCCGATATTCCAGAGCGTCTGTAGCGCCCTTAACGTTCCCCAAGTGGGGACGGAGACTCTCCGGAGTACAATGTTGGGATAAAGAATGAATAATGACTAGAGACACGTATTTTGGGCATTTTGATATCAATGCTTAATTGATGCTAAAATTCGGAATAGATGCTAAATTCATAATATATGCTAAAATAACAAACAAAAGTGAAATTTGCATAAAATTTATAAAATAAATAGACAATTTAGAAGGGTCTTCCTATCCCTTTATCCATTTATTATGTGAAGAAATTGAGGGGATAAAACAGAGCTTGCAGTTTACCATAAACGGTGTTTTTCCTGTCGAAACCAAGCAACTGCTTTTGTCTACTACTGTAAACAGTTGGAGCTGTGTATCCAAAAGGTTGCTCAAAAAAGCGTCTTAAAACTAGACTTGCACTGAGACAAATCTATTCCTCCAAACATTAAGTAAACTCTTCAATCTGTATGTGGCATGTACAAAATCTAATATTAATGTTAAAGAAACAGTTTTGATTTTTAGAAACCCGCCATTGTTTAATGTATTAACAGAGGCCCAATGTTTGGAAGGATATCAGCACTTTTTTAGACAATTAATAGAGAATATAAAAAGTGAATCCACACCGGATATATGTATTGCTATTATTGATGACTAGAGCCCGGAATCTGAAGGGGTTTTTTATTGTTCAAATATTGTAAATGATTGTTCAAGGTTTGCTGAACCTTTTTTACAAAGCATTTACAACAATTGAACAATAGGCGGCACGTTTCCGGCCCCTTCAGATTCCGACCTCTATTGATGACAACAAAAATTAAATAGGGAAAAAGGAAAAGCCTGTTCCTCTTGTTCCTGTTGTATCCTGCTCGCGCAAATTAAGTGAGTATGTACCGTTTACCATGCACCCTTTTTTTATCTTTCGATTTAAGATCTTTCGATTTTCGATCTTTGCCTTCCGATATTTGCGTTTTCCGGTGTTTCACTTTCGGGCCCGTGAGGGAGACCGGATTATATCATATCAATGCAATAGGAAAAATATTATATTATGTAAATATACTTTCTGCTAAATTTTCATCATAATTTTAGTACTGAAATAATCAAAAAGATATACATATTTGCTATACATACATTATAAATAGGGTTTAAAGATGAGTAAAGACACTAATGTAAACCAAGAGAGTAAATATGACAAAGATACAAATTATTTTTCAACTGAACCTTTCAACCACTTAAAGACTTTATATTTTAAGACTTCTCAGTCAAACATAATATTAAAAGGAACCTAATCTATAAATACTAGAAACATGCCAATTTTAAAATGCTTAACCCTTTGCCCGCGTCACCAAATTTAGCGAACATGCCCTGTACGCGGCTGCTTTTTTGCGGATTTTGCTATCGCGTTTTCGACTATAAATATAGGTTGTAATATTTTTTTGAATTTTACAACCTATATTTATTTTTTTGACTACTGCCATCTATTGAATTTGGTAAAGTATACATTTAGTAATATTTTCAACCTAGTTATAAAATTTTAACACAATAGACGGCTCTTATACAGGTTGGAACTTCCAAGACATCTATGCGTGTCTCGCGCGCTGAGGACTTGTTCGCTAGGACATGTATAGTAGTCGTACGCGGTGGAAAGGTTAAGGAATGCTTGTCTGGAGAAAATTTAATATCATATTATTCCTCAATTTAAAGCTCACTATACTCTATCAAAGAAATATTTTTAAACATAAACTGGCTAATTTATAATTGGCGTCATATACATACATATTTAATTGTACACATGTAAATAATATGTATATGATTTTGCCTTCAAGTATATCTGCTAGTGTCTTATACTATATGTAGAAATGTATATTATTTATTGCAATATCAATCAATGTTTGCAAAAGCCCATCAAAGCATGAACCAGTTTTACTAACGAATGCGAATCATTGAAATTTTGATTTATACTTAAATGCAATGATAAAAACATAATTTAAATTTTTTGCCAAATCAAAGTCATTTAAAAAGTCTACTTTCATTTAAGTCTTAGCACTCATTTTAGCGTTCATCTTTAATGTAGAATTTACTATGATGAAAACATAATTCACACATTGTGGAATTTCAAGTTTCTAACTGACTACGACTCCTCGCTGTCGGATTATTTTCACACCCATATGCTCTGGATGATGATGGGCACATAAATGCATGTAATGTTTACTGCAAAGTCGTTCCGATATTAAATCGCTAATAGACTGGGTCAGATGTCGACTCAGAACCGGTTTCATTATGCAAATTGCACACATAATATTCGGTATTGTCTGATCTGTGACGTGTAATTATGTTGTATCTACTTATGTCATTAAACTTTTTCGGTTTGCGGCTTATTTTTTATCACTATGTATTCAAATTAAAGAGACTTGAGTGCAATGAAGTTGCAACGTTCGATTGCGTCGTCGCAACGTTGCATAATGGACTCATCTCGGTCGCAAAAGTCGTCTTGCAATCTTTCTCTCTCTCCCTCTCTGTGTTGATTGCACTTTTTCCAACAACACATGGGTTGTTTTGGTATCAAATTTCACTGTAGGTAAAAATTGTAAAACGAACAACGTTTGTTTGAATAATATTTATCAATTTTATATTGAAAAAATACGAGTTTAAGGATTTTGATGAAATTAGATGAAACCACCCTTTTCGGGCCCAAGTGAATATTTTTTGTTTATAGTGACGCCATGAATGGTTAGGGCGAGAACACACAGCGATGCACGTGGCACGTGGTATTTTTTATATACTTTTAAACATGCGAATAAGAAGAGGTTAGTAAAAAAATAGGCCGTGCCTTGTACATATTCATGGAACGCCTAGCACGCTCCGCCCCAGAATGACCCTCTCGAGTGTTTTCGGTAAAATTGTATCCTTGTATTTATCCTTGCTTGATAGTGATCGATAACGGTTTATCCCATATTTGAAGAAATGTAGTAGACCACACACAGCGGGGAGCCATACACACGACGTGCTGTTCTTCCCTGTGTTTTCGCCCTTAGTTTGTGACTTATACACGCTAGAGGCAAATGTTACAAGTGGGTCGCTAACTATACAGACATTCCGTTTTTGAAATGTAAACTTCTTTGTGGGCAGTTAAATGGATTATTCCGCAAAAGGCTATCTCGGAACATCTGGAACTCGAGTTCTCGATACTACAATATTTCGCGTATGAAGCTTTCGATTGATGGAGTTTTTGGGTGCCAGATATTCCGTTAAGTAAGTCATCGCGAACTATTAAAACTATATCGTCTGCGAATCAAAGAAGCGACCGTTGATTTTTATGTACAAGGCTTATATTAGTTTTACTTCGCCTTTTGGTCTGACATTATTTCCTACATTCTTCCGATTGGTTTGAAACTTTGCCATTTTGTGCGGTTTGGTCACCGATAGAAATATAAATCGCTTCTGCCAGTTCGATGGTGAAAATAATCGTAATAAACGCGTTTACGAATCCAAAAAATGTGGAGCTGATGACGGCTCAGCTCCACCAGTGGCCAGTAGCCTTATATGTTTGACTTTCTGCCACCTACTCGTTTTGTCAGATTTTAATTGTTTAACCCTTAAAATGCTGACAAAAGCCGATTGGCGTTTTGCCAACAAGTCCATGAGCCTGAAATACGCCGATAGGCTTTGTTTTTTGAGTATGTAAAAAATAAACAAGAATACTACCCGCTAAGCCTTTCCAGGTAGCGTTGAAAAAAATGCATTGTAAATGGATAATGTAATTCGTATCAATGTTTATAAAGACTGGTTTATACCGGAATTTCTGAATTTATAACCATATCAGAATTTCTCGATGGAAATCCCTAACTGCTGAGTATTTTAGATTCTGGCTTGGCATTTAGACTGTGTGCATTACATTTTAACAACAAAGACGAAGGTGGAACTAGTTTTGGAAAAATACATTAATTAATAGACTTCTTTTGATTATTTTATATTGTTGCAAGATATATTATATAGTCTAAACACACCTTTACAAAACTCGAAACCCCCGGGGGGGTAGTTATCTAGGGTAGTGATCTAGGGTTTGTTTGGATTGGCTACAATTTTTATACTGGCTTTCTATTGAATTTCTAAATAATTCTAGTTGGAAATGTTTAGTGGCTTTCAACAGAAAATACGCCAGCACTTTAAGGGTTAAACGCCTATAACTTTATCTTTTTCACACTATAACCTTATAAAATATGCATTATAGGCTCTCGATATCTCTTAATATATTTTTACTTCACTAATTACTCCTGCTGTGTCTCTCAAGTACCGCATTGAATAACTTGGCTGAGATGGTGTCTCCTTGCTCTAATTCCTTTTCCTATGCTAAATCTATCTGTATCTGAAAATAACCGAAGCTGTGGCGTTCTGGTATATTGCAGGGCAAATCTTCTTCTAATTGCGAATCCGTATTCGAACGTAGGCGACTACCATAGGTAGACATCGTTTATGGCCCGTGCGAATTCTTCCCTATCATGAGCAAGCCGAAATAACTTAAAATGTTTATAAATTGGTATGCCATCTTAGGGCGCTTCACCGTGTCAAGAAGCTCTCTTTTTTTATGAAGAAGCTGGAGGACTGTTTCGTTTCTTACATGCTCCTTCCACGAGATCTTTAGCATCCTCCGATAACACCACATTTCAAAGGACTCTATCCTGTTCATGGATGCCACTAACAGCGTCCACGTTTCGCATCCGTACAACAACACCGACCAAACATAGAGTGCAGGACCTGCGACAACACAAAACATTTTTCATGCTGCCGAATTGCAGGGCAAATACATATACGTATATTGGAAACTATGCACTCATATCAGCACGACAACAAACGCTTCAAGGACACGTGTCACGGTGAAATTGATCAGGTCTTCAAATCAACTGTAGTCGAATCGGTCGATCACTTGATGTCCGAGCGACTGGTCGAGTTCCCCTTGAACTCAAAATGCATATATACACATCTGTGCACACAGGGCTACAGATCGGAGATAGGGAGTAGCAGTTCCGATTAGAGCAGATAAAGCCGCACGTTCACCGGCTCCGGCAATTGCTCGACCGTAATCGGTGGACGGGACACTGGGACATCTGGGACCGTGGAACTGGTTAAAGTATGACCGGTGTGCAAATACTGCTACTGTTGCAGCGACTTTAGAATGTATCACTGCTATTATCTATCGATTCAAACTACAAACTGTGTACAGGTGTTTTCTACGCGGCCCGGATTCATGTTACATATGTATGCGAACCGACATACATATGTAAAGGTGCGTTTCCTCTACGTGCAACGACACGTCGCCTAGTCACCTCTCAAATCTTCTTTCACTAGGATATTCAGTGATTATTTTTATTACAGTTCAATATTCTTGCCAAAGGTTGTGATTAAAAGGCGTAGATTCAAATCCCGGTCGACGTTTTTTTAATCATTTTTACCATAGACAAGTTGCCCCAATTCGAAAGTACCTAGTCTGTATTATACGGGTCTACGTGACTTGACAGAATGTTAAATTACAGAAAACGCAAATATCGGAAGGCCAAGATCGAAAATCGAAAGATCTTAAGTCGAAAGATCAAAAAAAAATGGTACATGGTAAACGGTACATACTCACTTAATTTGCGCGAGCAGGATACAACAGGAACAAGAGGAACATGCTTTTCCTCCCGTATTCTGCGCGCGCACATTAACACGGGAGGAAAAGCATGTTCCTCTTGTTCCTGTTGTATCCTGCTCGCGCAAATTAAGTGAGTATGTACCGTTTACCATGCACCATTATTTTTTGATCTTTCGACTTAAGATCTTTCGATTTTCGATCTTTGCGTTCTGATATTTGCGTTTTCTGTTATTTAACATTCTGTCAAATCACGGAGACCGGTATTATACATATGTATATATGTACATATGTTGTCTTTTAAAAATCAATGTTGTATTATCCATGGATCGCTCCCCTTCATTAGTCCGGATAAACGAGAGTATACATATACATACATGGTTAACGGAAAAATGCACTCGAGATAGTTGCACTCTCGAGACATCCAAACATTCAAAGATGCTCAGGTAGAACTAACGCAATAGAATTCCACAAAAGAGCGACAAGGGTTATTTGTATGTTACTCGAGGGTGGTAACCTTTTTTTGTGGAATGCTATTGCGTAAGTTATTTTTGAGCGCCTTTGAAAATTAGGACTTCTCGAAACTGCGCCACTATTCAGTGCATTTTTCCGGGAACCCATATACATATACTCCATTTGAGAATATATATTTTTTTAAATCAATACCCCAGAGACATGACAGGTAGCCCCAAAGCGTCACTGAGGTTATAATACAAATATAAGTATACATAAGAATAACAAAAATCTTAAAAATATAATAAAAAGTAAGTAATATGATAGTATAAAACAAATAAATAAGATTGAAAATTATATCGTGTTATGTAGGAGGTGTTCGACCAACTCAACATAACTGGCATTGAAGAGGAATGTGACAGTAAGTTAAAGAGTCGAACAGTTCTCGAGATGGGGGAGTTCATGAGCACGTTTGTTTTAGCCCTAATTGGCAACAAGATATCATGCTTTCGCAAAACCCTATGATTTTCCGGGTCCCAAAATTTTAGCTTCTCCAGGATAGCGGGATTATGAATCTCTCCTCTAAGTAATTTTACGAAATGTTGCCCAAGAAATATGTACCCAAGTGTTTGCGAAATGTTTCCCAAGAAATATGTACAAATGGAGTTTACATATATGTATGTATGTTATAGTTGATGTGTATTTTAAGTTGTAATATATTTTGACTATTTGGAATATATTCCATGTAACCAGGTACCAACCAAAGTTATAGTTGAAGTGTATTTTCAGTAGTAACATAATATGACTAGTTGGAATATGTATATTCCATCTAACCTGGTACCAACTACGGTTATAGTTGAAGTGTATTTTCAGCTGTAATATAATTTAAATAGTTATATATTCCGTCTATCCCATGTAGTTGGTAAAATATATAATATATATTACAACTAAAAATACAGTTCAACAATAAGTTGGTAGCGGTTAAGATGGAAAGGTTAAGTTTTCGTGAAAACACCTCTCAACTGGTAAATTTAATTTAAGTCACATTTTTGTTTTGAACAAATTTTTAGAGTTATCATTAATATGGTATGTACTTATTACCATAATTCGTAATACGAACCAAATATGAACGCATTATTGAATTTTAAAGCATTCGAACTGTCAAATACATTATATTACAACTGGTGCACATTATTGAAAGTGTATTTGCTCTTGTAGAGCTATAATTTACTAGATGATTTGTATTCCATTATGAATAACCTAAAACGCCAGTCGGAATATGTATGTATATTACAACTGAAAATTCATATGTATGCATATGTATGTATACAGAGCTGATGGGTAGTTCTAGTTCTGATTTACAGGTACTATTATACTTACTCATCGCATTGGAATATGTTTGCTTTGTGCCGTGTGAACAAAGGAAAATGCAAACACTTGTTGGATCACATCTGATCTGAGTCACACGTGCATATCATACATATGTATAATCATCAACTTTTATAGTGTGGATTGCATTTATAACGTACATATGTATGTATGTACATCCCATTACGTAGTTGGAAATTAAAAAATATAAATAATTAAATAAGAGTTTCATCGCCCTAAAACCTTGACATGTAAAAATTAGCGCAACAAAACGAGCGAAATGGCACCAAAAGATAGACCCTTAGTTGAAACGTGTTACGCTTAGTTAGAAATCTATTATTGTCTCTGCACTCTCATCACTTAAGTATTTTCATCTAAACTTCACATTTATGTCATTATTTATAATGGAATTTTGTAATTGATGTATTTTTTTTTGTTTTTGCAGGATGGTTGCGAATTCGGGCGAGGGAAGGGTGGCAGAGCGATGCTCCCTTCCACCAGAGAGGTAAGTTTCCATTAATTTATATATGTTACAGTGAAAGTATATTTCAAGTGAAAATATATTTTCACTAGTGAAAATATATTTTCACCAATTCAAGCAGTGAAAATGTATCAAACAATGAATTTACCACGTTTAACTCTATAAATTTAACCCTAACAACCCAATCTAAAAATGAATAGGGCCAACCCTTGCTTAACCTAACCTATCCTAACCTTTAAATAATACCAACCTTAACAATCTAATCTTAAATGAATAAAACCCGCCCTGAAAATGTAACTGGTTATGATTTCACTGAAACTTCAGTGAAAATAATTTTTAACTTGAAATATAATTTCACTGTGACATATACATACATATATTATTGTTACGTATACTAAACAGAGCCGCCGAGTAATTGCGTTCGGATTAGGCCGGGTAGCGTCCTGAGAGACCGTGTGACCGGGGTAAGTGGTTTTAAGGATTAGCGACAAGCTAAGTGCATGAAAGCTAAACAATGTTTGCACTTCTCATACCGTGGGAATACATATCCGAATACGTGACTATACAGTAGGTAAACAGATTAGACGTCCTGAGAGATCTATCCCTTATAAGGCGATACTTAGGCGATATCAGGTCATTCTGGACTGAGCAGTGACAGTGCGCGTATCTCCTTAATCATCAATAAATGCTGTGATACGACTGTTGGCCTTTTACTTGGATCCTCCACCCACCCCTACGCAACATTATTATATTCCAAAACTTTGGATTTGCCTGGTTGTACACTGTACGTACTATGTACTATTATAATTTAATTTTTAAATTTCTAAAAATCCTAATTCCTACATTTTCCGTATTAAATTCAAGGACGCAAGCAACGAAGTAAAACTTCTTCACGGACGGTATAGCGTTTTTTTATACAATGGCACGCGTCAGTAAAATTTTCATCGCTGAAACATTACACGAAACTAAGGGGGCAGACACACAGAGATGCACGCGGCACGTGCTTTTTTTTAGATTTTTATTACGCATTATCTATTCTATGTCACCCAGTACGAAAATCCTTGTACTGACATAGATTTGACAGTGAACGATAACGGTGATTCCCATATTTGAATACATAGAGCAGAAACTTGTCGTAAAAAAAACCCATGCGGATTTTTCACAATGGGAGGACGAGAACGCGCCCGTGCCGTTCGATTCAGTGTGTTTGCGCCTTAATGTGGTACGATATCTTTGAATTGTATCATACTCAAATAGTGGTGACATAGTAGATAGGAAGGTTTCTAGCCAATTTTTAATCGGGAACCGTTTCAACAGTGAAATCAAATAAAATTGGCAAACTCTGATAGGAAACGATCAACCAATATATACACTGCAGGTCATGAAAAAGTTGCTAATCACCCTTGTCACATTTCAGGCTAGCGGGCCCCCGGAACAACAGGAGCCCGTGGACCTGAGCGTCCGCCCCAAGGCTAGGAGACGCCTCTTACACCACAACCATGGTGAGTATTGCGCAATAACCCAATCTCTCTCGTACACTCTCTTTGGGTGTCGTCCTCTGTGGCCGTTCGCTCGTTGACCAACATCGCCTTGACCAAATGCAAATCGGTGTTAACCAAACGCATTTTTACATCACTTTCAAAATGCACGCGTATTCACCTCATCCTTTATCGACCCATATTGCACAATCTGCAATCGTTGCTCTGCATAAGGAGCGCTATGAATAACACGACAATGAAACGGCTTTGCATTGTGCCGTGAGGAATTAATTTCCTTTTTCAGAATATTACTATATTATTCAATCACCGTATCGATCTCGAATCCCCTTTACGCTGCACCGTGAGATTTATGGGTTTTGATATGTAAACACATTGCCTTTGATGTGTAATCGATTTCGCATTGAATAATGGCGATGCGAATCCGATCGGTTGTTGGGTTTAATTTCTGGATTTAGTCGATCAAAGAAGAATAAATTTACAGTTCCTCTTTAAGTAAAATTAAATTTAAGTTCTTATGACACGTTTATCATCCGCTTTGACTAGGGATTGCAATTTACCGTCAAATTTTATAAACTGGCAAACGGTAAATTATATTTCTTACTGCCGGTATACCGGAATTTACCGGTAAATGAAAAAAAATCGTGGACTGGATAGCGGTAATTGGATTATTAGTCACACCTCGATCGCCCAAAATACAATTTTTGCCATGAAAATTGCGAATACGGAATATTTGGCACTCGAGTTCTCGGCTGATGATGGACTTTTCGGCTGCCAGATGTTCCGTTATAGAGATTTTAGTGACTTTTGGGGAGGGCTTTGTGACCAATAATCACCGAACCTATGTAGAAAACTGTATGTGGTTACTTTTCCTAAAAACGTTAACTTATGTATTATAGATTGAATCGTAAATTATGAAAAATAAATCTTAGGTTAATAATGTCATATACATAAATACATTCAAGTAAATTCGTAATAATAAATGACTTTTTATTTATTTTATCTTAAATTTATAGTCCTAACAGATAACCCCAATGCGCCTTCCCGACCAGAAACATTGTATATTTGATATAAATATTATTAGTATTATACAAAGTACATAAATCAATTTATATCCACATAGAAATATATGTTCAAATTTGTAAATTTGCAGCATTTTAAACGATTCAGTGAAATTCGAGATTGCTGAAAAGTCGAGGTTTTGCCAGAAAAGGTTACCAATTTGTTGGAACCAATAACTAGATTGAACCGATAAATGGAACCGATTTTAACCAATCATATTTATTTATTTAAAGTGTGGACCATTTGAAAATTTCGATCATAATTAAACAACCGTCTGATCTCATTTATAACGATTGGTTGGTCTGATTTGATTGATTTGTCTGGTCTTTTTTTGCCAGTGAATTTAGCAATTTGAAATTTCCACATTTAATATTGAAAATAAACAAACTCCAGACAACCTTATCCACAATACGCCATTTTTAATGTTATACTATGCAATAATATGCCTGCATGTGTACTTAATTTGCCATAAAATAGTTTACCCTAAATTTTAAAATTCAACTGAGATTTACCGGCACTTACCGATAACGAATTACCGGTATACCGGTATACAGGTATTGCAATCCCTACCTTTGACGTATTCTTTACCAAAAAAAAAAGATACACTGAAATGATTTGTTCCAAATACTTTCAAGATCCGTAGATGTCACAATAATAAGCTTAATTTTTTTTTCAAGTTGATTTAAATAAAGATTTGTATTAAAAATAGCTTTGCAAAGGTTTTATTTTATATTGCAGAAAAACATTCAAATTAAATTAGAACCAGATCATAAATGTCTGACAGCATAAAATATTAAACATTGTTTACACGGAGGAATCTCGAGTGTGCGTAAAAAAATTACAAGTAATAATTTTTTATGGCTGTCATAAATTTTGTAATTGTGTCTATGCGTGCACCATCATAATATAATTCATACATGTATTCATATATCGTAATTGAATAAAATACCTACATAAACGAGTGTGCTGAGATTTTTTTTTTATTCATTGATAACGGCTCGTTAAGAAAACGTACTAAAAGTTAACGATCCCGCGAATGGAACATAATTTGTACGAACTCTGATGTGAGATTTTAACCGATTGGGTCGTTGGCGAGAATCCTCGAGAATATTTAATTCGAAAACTGATCGTATGTACGAAAATATGTATTGTTTATTAAATTCAGTACTCCATGAAATTCAAACAGTCAAAATTCAATCGAAATGAGCATGCAGCCGCGTGGTTTGCAACCATTTGTAGCAAACCCCATTTTATTTTATTGTTTTCATTTCATTTATTTATTCACTTCGGGTATCTTCATTGTTTAAAACTCCCATTTTTCTATTCCTATATTAATACTTGCGGCCGTATATGTATAAATAAATAAATTAGTCCACGCTGCTGGTATGTACATGTTGGGCCATAGGGCCGGGCCGCACCGTGCGACTTGCGAGCGACTTGGTTGAGGGTGACCAGACCAATACATGCAGGTAGATGGGACATGCCACACCCGTCAACTTGTTTGTCGCACACATTACCACACATTTTTTCGTGTCGTGCAACTAGTCGCCCGACAAAGTTTCACGGTGCGGCCCGGCCCACAGAGTCGACTTGGAAAAACCTGTCGAAAACATAAAAATGAAATAAATAAATAATAAGAATGATACATGTCAAGCACAGCACACGTTCTTCCAAACCAAAGGCAATGACAAAGTGAAGGTCCAGCCGAGCGAACAAGAGTGTGTCCCACCCACTCGAGAGTGCCTTATTGTGAGGACTTGACAAGTTTCAAAATCACCAAAAATGGTCAAGACTTGCGACCCATCCCAAAACCGAGTGATACATACATAGTACTAGTAGGTAGACGAATCCAAGTTCGCCGACATTGAATGTCCGAATTGTGGTCTTCTCGAGTCCTCGTCGACGGTGCATCTCAACGTGACCTACATTTGAATAATTATCCATGGCTTCTAATTCATTACATCGATGAGGTAACGCCATTTTTTTTGCCCACCTACCTACCGTTCGCTTCGATCTCGACTGGGTAATTAGAGAGAACACTCGAGAAGAGCTCGCATCGATGAAGGACCATGGTACTATTAATCTTCAGCTATGGCTCTCAAACTTTTGCCGCCTGACACCTCATTGACACTCACAAATAGATGGTTTTTAGTGGTGTGCGGTGACTTTTCAACCAGAGGATGCTGTTCAAAACACGATCAGTTTATTTTTTTAAAATTTTATTTTATTCTTCCAAACATTGTCATATTTATATTTATTAAAATGTCTTTGATATGTTTTCGTTTTTGAATGAATATTCAATTTTGTTGTGGGTTTTGGGCTCTTAACAATAATTAACTCTTTTTCATTATATAGTAGAGTAGCAAATGTCCTTTTTAGTAGATTTTTAATTAAACAATAGCAATTATTATTAACAACGGCGATAAATCCACTTGAATTGTTACTTTGGTTATTTATATTTAGGGCCATAATAAATAATAATTTAGCACGTTATAAATTACAATAAAATAATAAAAGTAAATAGCTTAAGACGTAACGTACGAAATATCAATCAACGAATCAAGCGAAAGTCCATACATACGCAAAAGGAGATTTTGCTTCCAGAGCAAGTGTCGCGCGAGCGAGACGACTGTAGAGTTGTCTCACTTATGCGCATACGCAAGAGTGACAGCTCACTTGTGCGCATGCGCAAAAGATTTGTAGAGAACTTCAGCATCCATGTTAATATAAGCTTGATTGGAAACAAGCACCGGTAGCGCAGACGGCTACGACCTTTCAACGGGGATGCTCGTTTATGTCAATTTTGGATCAGACAAAATATCGTATATATCATAATCACGTAATCAAAAATAAATGAAAGAGAAATAAAACTAAGAAATTCAGAAAATAAACCGTATGAAAATATTTTTAACGTAATTTTTAAGGGATGCGCAGCATCCACAGCATCCATGTACGGCACGCCTTCATTCTTTTTATTCAGACTAATACCGATCAACATTTAAATTGCCATAAGATTCATTGAAAAAATTAATAAGGTCTCGGATTTTTCAGTCATAAGCAAGCCCTCTACTTCTACATACATATATACATATATAGCTTATGAACTTCCAGAATAGATAGTTGTTTAGATCTTAGAAGTGTTAACTTTTGTAGTGAGAAACTGTATTCATATAAACGGATGTGACGTCATACAACGAAACACTCTCGCCTACTGAAGCAGTGAGCGATATCTGTCGGTAGTTTTGGATAAAATGGATTTTTAGGTTAAAAATGATATTTTTGGGATCCGTTCCCGGTTTTCTTACATTTCTGCCCACTTCCCCGCCGATCTATAATACCGCTCGTCGTTAGATTCGTTATTCTACATCTGTAAATGAGTTTACACTTACATTTAGTTGGAAAACCATTTCATTCTCCGACAGAAAGATCTTTCAGACTATAATCGTTGGAGAGAAAGTGGATTCATATTGAGAGTTTCATGGATTAACTTCATTGCCTTTTGAAATTACTTGAATAACTTCCATTGTGCTGAGCTCATACACACTCCGTTTTTTTTTTTTTGGATTATACAAATTAATTTGGATCACATGTGTAAGAAAACAATTTACCGTCAATAGACTCTTAATTCGGTGAATATTGAAATAAAATGTTACACCCATTTAATTACCATGATAAAAAGTGGTCATAGTGATCACTAGGGCTGAGTGCTCCGTCAGTATGCAAAATGGAGACGGCTCCATCAGTATACAAAACAAGCGAAATAAAAGCTCTTAAAAAGCCTTGTTGACTAAAGTGAACTATTTTTTGTACCAAAATCATCGTCCCAACGCCGATCTGTGGTGATCACCAGACTTAGGCGGCCGGGATGCTTTAACACACACAAAAATGGTTCACTATTGTCAATTACTATTGTCCTACAAAGTAAGTAAGCAAAAAATAGGTTAATAATGGTGATCACTAAAGGACGGCGGTCGGTTTTTATTTGGACAAAAAATTGGGTTCACCATTGTCAATTTCTATTTTTTTGCTCTATAGCTTTGTAGGAAAATAGAAATTGACAATAGTCAACACATTGTTTTGTCCAAATAGAAACAAACCGCCGATCTCTAGAGATGATCAGTCTAAAGCCCGGACCCAGAGGGTGCCGCGTATTGTTCAAATGTTGTAAATGCATTGTTAAAGGTTTGCCGAACCTTTTTTACAAAGGATTTACAACAATGAAACAATGAGCGGCACCTTGGCTGTCCTACCTCTAATGATCACACTAAGATTTAGGGACCATTTCTACATAATTCCCAGCGACGTCAGGTCGTGTCACGTTGAACATATGTATGTATTGTTAAAAGATTTATTTAGTTTGTTATAATTGTAGATTTAGGGTGTGGCATTTTAGGTTAATTTTATGATATAGTACTAGTGTTTTTACCCGGCTTCGCTCAGTATTTGCAATATAAACAGCTTAAACATGGCGAATCTAATAATAAATATTCATTGGTTTTTTTATTAAATTTATTTAGATCGAAAAAAAAAACACATCGAATCGTCGTTATAGAAACTTTGTTTTGTTTTTGATGTTCCCAACTAAACATACATACATAAGTCTCTTTCGAAATTCTATATTAGATTAACCAAAAAGAAAAATTTCTTGAACTCTTTGAACCAAATAACCAAAACGCGCCTTTGTGTCCGGTTACAGTCGCTATCACTTGCCGCGGTCTTTTTGAAACAAGTCTCATGAATTATCATCATCATTATGGAAGTATGATTAGACATGTAATTCAGACAATTTTTCTCAATAAACGAAAAACGGTTCTATGATAGAACCGTTGACGAAAATCCACGCATTGAAAAAAGCGGACGTATAAAACAACATATTTTCGGTTTTAAATTTTTTTCGTGGCCGGTTTCGAATACACCAGAATACCGGTTTTGCATTGTGCTGATAGTGACCCGCAGTCCCACGGTTTGAGCATCGGTGCAGTGTCGTGCAATAAAATGGAGAGGCGCGGCGCCATTAAAAGGTAGACATCGCCACGCGGATACGAGCGTCCGATAAGCGTGATTAGCGCCAATGATGTTGCACAAAACACACACACATACACAGATGAACATGAACATGGACATGGACATTTATACGTTTGTATTGCGCACAGATTTATATATGAGAGTGCGTGTGTTTGACCCTGTGTGACTAGTGAACGGTCCGCGCTCCGTTTAGGTGCGTTATCGCTACTAACATCTGACCACAAGTGGACATGGACTGTATAGATATGTATGTAATATGGCCATGGACCTTCACAGTGTCCAGTGTTTGTTGATCACATAAGATTTGTATGTATACATGTGTTTGAAATTTAAAGTGTGTGTTAGGAGTTTATACCGGGTTGACACGAAGCGAGTAGCTTGGGTCCAGTAAATTAGTCATCAATAAATTGACCATGATACCGGAAGGTCGCAACTTTTATATATTTTATTTTTATTTTATTTTATTTTATTTTATTAATTGAAAAATCAACAGACAGGATGTACATAGATATGTATAAAAAAACAAATAGTAAATAAATAATATATGTAACATCCGAGTCCAATAATAGATTTTTACAAAAATGAAAAAGATAAATATAAGGAAAACAAATTAAAAAGTAAAGAATAAAGGCATGACAAAATATGTAGAACATTGCATAATTAAACTATAGTATTAAAATATTTGAAAAAGGTTATAAAATAGAATATAAGAAGAAATTGAAATTTACAAATATAAAACAAATGAAAAAGGTAAATACAAAATAAACAAATGAAAAGGAAAAGAATGAAAGCTATAATATGATTAAATAGCACATTACATTACTAAACTAAAGTATAAAAATATTGGAAAAATAGAATAGGAGAAGAAATGAATCAATCGGTCAAGATTCTCTTGATGTTAGACCTGAATTGATGCAGGGAAATACCAAATAGATCAACCTCATTCAGCTCTCCGTTAAACATACGATAAACGCGCTGCAGATAAAAATATTTTTGGGAATTAGTATTGAAAGGATCAAGTGAAAAGAGTGCAACTGGGATTCTGAAATTAACCTTATTCAGTAAATCAGAACAATCAAGGAAACCATCATGAAACCAATATATGAATTCAGTTCATCGTTGCTCGCAAATTTTGAATGATTATGAAATTCAGACTGATCGTCTCTTGCTAGCTAATTATCCCTTTTAAACGAAAACACAAAATAGTGTGGCCAGAACACTATCCCAATAAACATGTTTCAATAGAAAAAACTCAATATTAAATACTATTAACAGTAGGAAAAATCCCAAGTGAAAATACGTACTTTTGATTAGAACTGGACGACTACTTAGAGAGATTTGAAAGCTGAAAAGTACTACAAATGAAAGATAAAATACCCGAATATAGATTCCAATATTCATTTTGAAATGGAAATAGACAGATTTTGAGACATCGACCGAACAACACCAAAATATAGAAAAATCGCGTGATGTAAGAAACACAATCACATTTTTTTATTACCAGATTCGTGTTTACTGGGCATAGATCTATAAGAAAAGTCATATCTCGTCTCTGAACCATTTTTCGTGTCGAACAGTGTTATTACATACAAAATCATTAAAATTGAACCCACTGAAATCGTAATCCATTTCCATTTTTTTTTACCCCCCAAAAGGCAACGGAAAATCAATGGGATCTTACATAGCTAGCTGTAGATGTAACAGGCGTCCTCCAAAATAAAATTAATTATCAACGTTATTACTATTTAATCCAATATTATTAACCCTTTGAATGCTGATCAACGCCGATCGGCGTTTTGTAAGTAAGTCCATGCGCCTGAAATACGCCGAAAGGCGTTGTTTTTTGAGTAT
Organism: Arctopsyche grandis; assembly: GCF_051622035.1. Classification (NCBI taxonomy): domain Eukaryota; kingdom Metazoa; phylum Arthropoda; class Insecta; order Trichoptera; family Hydropsychidae; genus Arctopsyche; species Arctopsyche grandis. The sequence goes on from NC_135357.1 coordinate 1,038,835, forward strand.
ATAAAAAATAAACAAGTTTACTACCCGCTAAGCCTTTCCAGGTACATAGCATTGAAAAAAAATACATTGAACATGGGTCGTGTAATCCGTGTCAATGTTTATAAAGATTGGTTTACATCGGAATTTCTAAATTTATAACCATAGCAGAAGTTCTCGATGGAAATCCCTAACTGCTGAGTATTTTAGATTGTGGCTTGGCATTTAGACTGTGAGTGTTACATTTTAACAACAATGAAGAAGATGGAACTGGTTTTGGAAAAATACATTAATTAATAGACTTCTTTTGTTTATTTTATATTGTGGCAAGATATATTAGAGAATCTAAACACACCTTTATAAAACTCGAAATTATCGGCAGTAGTTATCTAGGGTTTCCAAATAATTATAGTTGGAAATGTTGGCGAAATTTTCAGCGTGGCGAGCTTTCAACCGAAAATACGTCAACATTCAAAGGTTAAAACCCATTTCCCTTGACAACTTTCGCGGTACTTTTTATAGCGTATTTGTAAATCGAGTTTTCGACCATAAATTTATTTATTTTTAAAAAATCAACACCACGGTAAGTTGAGAGGCAGTCCCAATGCGTTACTGTGGTTAATATACAAAGTAAATATATATAGAAATAACATTTATGTATATTGATAGATTTATTTAAGTGACCAAATATGTCAATTGACACCTCAAGTACATATTTTGTTTAAAAAGTGAATCTTTTTTTTTTAAATAGTGAACTGAAGAATTTTGTTTACTTGCATGATAGTATTTTATATATTGGAATTTTACGCATGACTTATATAGCGGTCATTTGCGACAAAGAGCTCATTTGTTCCATCTGAACAAACGGTAAAGGCTGAATGGTTCTCGATATGTTTTTTTGTAGATAATTTTGCACATGTAAAACACATTACCACGCGAGATCTATGCTATGGCAATCCAGGACAAAACTCACCCCTGGAGTGTTTTCGGTGATATTTTATCTTTGTATTGATATATGTATCAATAACGGTGATTCCCATATTTGATGAAATGTGGGAGAAATAATAAGATCGTACGAATAAACAATGACATGAGGATACGCCCATCACAGCTGTAGTAATATGCATGTTTTGCGCATGCGATCTGTGATTTTCGCCGATTCTCCACCGACTTTGACAGTTGCAAATGACCGATTGTGCAATATTGAATCTTTGAGATAGAATGTCGATAGTATAACTTAATTTTATTCTGAAATATTTTTTCCAGTAGTATTTTAAATAAAGACGCAGGTTTTTGTGCATACATACTTATGTAATGACCAAATTTTTTTATGTGTACATAAAAAAATCAAAAAGGTTTTGATCCAAACAAGTTCAGGATTTCCTCGATGTCGTAAAAAAGCATACGCTGATTAGAAAGAGCTGACCGGTTGAGACTGGGTTTAGGGTCAGCTTTTCTCGACGCACCTCTGTTCCGCTCGCGATAAGGTCGCGTTCGTTATTATTTATAAATAAATATGTATAGTCTATTAAGTCGTCAATTTAAATTACCGCAAAACCTGATTTGACTTATGAATGATATCTAAATCTAAAATCAACGGTAGCGGTAGCTCTCGCTTACGATCATATTAATAGTAGCGTTCAAGGATAATGACGTTTTTATTCAAATTTAAATAAACAATAGTTAAAAATTCGGCGTGGCCATCAAACGACTTTTTTGCGCATACCTAATTTATATCAATCGATATTATTTATCAGTTGAATCGCCCGTCAAAAGTGGCAGAACGAATTATGCCTGATTCTACATATCCATATGATATGCATATTCTACATTTTAAATATATATTATTATATTTTCTATTTATGAATATTTTTCTAAAAAAAAGAGGCGAGTTTATAAACTGGAAACTTTTATGTGCGCGATTCAGTGCATGGCCATTTCAGAGGAAATAACGAAAAGTGTGTATTGTTAAGTGTTAAGATATCCGGTTGAAAGAGTCTGAGGTAAATAGTAATACATTTTTAAACTCAAAAAAGTATGGAATGCTGTATGGTCGACATAACGAGGAGATTTTTACATAGATATATACCAGGAAGGCTTGACAGGAAGACCCCAATGCGCCTTCCTGGACAATTAATTACAAACAATGCATCATTTTATTATTACATAAATCACTGTATTTCCAGAAGCTGAAGAAATAACAATTAATTACAGAATTAATCCATTGAGACATCTATGGATTTTAGATTTGTACATATATTTTACAAATTGTACATACAATAAATACAGAAGATTTGTGACAACAGGAAATATGTTTTTTTGCCAATTTTGAGGAATCGTTTCAACAATGATCAGATAAAATTGGCAAACTCTGATAAGAAACGATCGATTTGGAGTCACAAATTCCCCCAAATCTAACCAGCAGTATAGTGGATCGAACCCACTGATCACTTGGTGCTAAACATACACGCTACCATTAAGCCATACTGCTGGCCATATAAGACACACAATACGTGAGTGATAACTGATAAGTATGAATAGTTGAAATGATAAGTTAAAACCGCTCGGTACATAAGCGCCCCGACAAAACTGCGAGAGACATAACCGCGCGGCGACAAAAGCGCCCCAGCAAAAAGCTCCCGATTTGTATAATATAACTGAAGCATAATCAATTAGTGAACGTTAACTTAAGAAACACATCGAGACGCATGCACCTGTATCCTACAAGCTGTGCTACAGAAAAAAAATTACACCGCACGCCACTGATACATATGTATGTAAATACACACACGTACATTTACCAAAATTTGTTTTTGTTTATTTTACATTAAAATTGTATTGTAGAAATATAATACATATGTATGTATATACATACACGTAATCCTATGGTATGAATAGTTCTATATATTTTAAAATGTGTAATACAAAAATATTATCAGTTTTAATTTCACCAAAAATAAATCACGTAAAATGTATGGAATCAATGCACATGCATATGTACATATGTATGTACATTAAGGTCGACCTATTTCTTCGAAGAAAGATTTTATTTTGATCATTCCCACGCAACTCAAATTCGAAATTGATATTTTAATTTAATAAATTTTTTTAAATTAAAATATCAATTTCGAATAGACGGAAGAATGGTTGAAAAGTGGACAAAAGAAGTGTTGGAATGTTACCCGAGAGAATGTAAACCGGTGAACGGAAGGCTACAAGGAAGATGGGTGGATGAAATTAGACAAATATTTGGGGTGAGATGGATAAAAGTTGCGGAAAAAAGAGACGTGTGGAATGAAGACGCGTGCGCATGCGCTGACATATTATTATTTTGACGTATCTTTAATAGCACGAATGAAATCTACACGCCCGGGAGGGTTTTGGATTCTTTCCGATTTTTAAATGTTCACAAAGAAATACTCACTTCCGAGCGTTTATAAATACGCCAACTGAATGTCGATAAAGTTCTGTAAAGTTTCACCGCTGATAACGCAAACATATATAACAAGAATTAGTATGACAAGACACGTGTGTGACGCGGCGATCCGGTTTAACGAGCCACGTGAGATTTATTTATTTACGATTTTTTTGTCAACAACTTCAAAGACATCGAACGGATCGCGCCGACGCGATTCAGCGAATGTTTAAAACATGATCTGTGCGAAGATCGATGGTTTCGTTTGAGAACCACCGCTCGAGTACCGCACGAATGATAAATAAAAAAATGGAGGATCTCCGGGAAGTGCGCGGAAGTGAGAAAAAGTGGTGAAGCGAGGATATCCAGTTGTGCGGACGTTAATGGGTAGAGTCTCACGCGTCGTATGAGAATTTATCGTCTTTGTTTCTTCAGACCGAAGGCTCTCAAACGGTAGCTGCCGTATTCCGTTTTAATTGCGAGTTTATATTTATAAGACACTAGCGGTTTTACCCGGCTTCGCTCGGTATTAAACATGACTAATCTAATAGTTAACATTTTATTAAATTTGTTTTTATTAAATTGACTGTCACGAACAAACATATAAAAATATATGTATACCAGAATCCGGCGCCTGCGCCCCCGCGGCTGTTCCCCCTCGGTGCCTTTGCCCCTGGGGAATCCTTTGAATCGAAAAAAATCTTATTATTAGTTCGATGACGTCACGGATTTATGTACGACCCAACGAACGAAGGTTACATACATACAAATTCTCTTTACAAATAATATATTAGATTAAGTCCAGAACCCTACAATATATTTTGATTTTATTTTATTTATTTATTCAAATAGCAAAACTGCTAATACATAAAATACAAAATAACAACAAAAAATTATAAATCATCTTCCACAAAGGTATCCATTAACACCCTTCAAGAAAGCAGCAATGTTATTAGAACTTCTAATGCCTTCAGGAAGGGCATTATACATTTGAACACCTCTGTGAAAAACACCTCCTGCAGTTTTAGCTTTCTTAACTCTACCTATAATTAATTTATTCCTATTTCTCGTTTTATAATTATTTATATCTCTATTCCTAACTATGTGATTATTAAAATATTTGGGTAATAGATTATTATCTAGCTTATATATAAACTTTAAAGTGCTTATTTTAAGACTATTTCTAATGTCCAACCATTTCAATTCATCTAACATACTTACATATAACATTCTTACGTTTCCTCACATTCAAAATTGCACGCATTGCTCTATTCTGCACTTTCTGCAGTTTATCAATACACAAACCACTAAATAGATTGAGGACTGTAGCGCAGTATACAGTATGAGGCCGTACAATACAATTATATATCAATATTTTACTTTTTATACTTAATAAATTTCTTAACCTACAAATTTCTTAAACTCCCATTTTTTTAATAATATAATCTGCGTGCACCTTAAAACTTAATTTACAATCCAAACAAATGCCCAAATACTTAATATTATCTACTACTTCTACCACTCTCCCATCCATAATCACATCACTCACAACTTTTTTATTATTCATCCACATCATCTTAGTCTTACTTAAGTTCACTTTCAGTTTATTCTCACATAACTAATCACTTAAATACCGTAATTCCCTAGATAAAATATCACTCATAACTTGCACATCATCACCTACAATATATATTTACATATTAGCAACAGTGGCATTACAGAATACTCTAACGCGTCACTGTGACCAGACATACATACGAGCATAATACACATACAAGAAAATTAGCGAGACATCTATGTATGTTATAGATAATTCATTTTTGAAATCACATATTCAAATAGTGGTGACTTTGTTGATAGGATGGTTTTTGCCGTTTTGGTGGAGGAACCGCTTCAACAATCAAATTAGATAAATTGGCATACTCTGATGGGAAACTATCGAGTTGGTGTCACAAATATCCATTAAAGATTATACTCGGAATAAATTCTTTACAACCGCGGTCAGCTCACGGGATTGAACCTGGTGACCTCTCGGTGCTTAGTATCAACGCAACCGCCGAGCCATGCTGCTAGCTATGTAAACCGCGTTCCCCCTTAATATGTGAATATTATACATAATATGGCTAGGGGTTCCAAAAAAACCGCCCGATAGAAAAGCTGGTTGATCGGCTTTCACCGGTTTGAGAAAATTAAGATTTTTTTGAAGTTTTAAATTTTTATATAAAAAAAAAAATTGTATTTTATTATACAAAAAAATAATTGCTTATAAATTAAATTGAGTTATAAAAATTATGAACTTTCATAAGATCATTATTACATATGTCTGTATTAGTATTACAAATATCACAGCTGTAAAGTGGCAGATCCTGAATACGCACAAATAATTAAATGATTTAAATACGCTACTGTCAAGAAAACTAACGCGCAAAAACTACATATTATGGAAAATCCAATTTTCCGAAATTCTTTTTCTGAAAACAATTTTCTGAAAACAACGCTTGCCCCATACGAACACCCATTGCAAGCGCGTTTTGTTTGGGGGGTTTCTAGCGAAACAGCGACTTTTTATTCATGTTAATCCATCAAAACTTATGAAAATTGATCCGAATAAACTTCAATAGGTGAGTATTGAGTGTATTTTTTAATACATAGTAAAAAAATCAAAACTCTTCTCGAGAAAGAGAAAAAAACCTGCTTTTTTGAAAATTTTGTCGAGATAAATCGATTGGTTGTGACGCAGGACATTGTTTAAAATTAATGAAATTTTTATTTTACGTTCCTTTGATATGATGGAAGTTTTCCACTAGTTCCATTGATGAAAATCCAAAATTCGCGCTATTCGCTCCTGTCTATTATATGTACGTATGTACATATGACCATACATACATATGTATGTATGTACATACAGCCCCCGACCATAATGTTACGCGATAGTGCAGTGTTTGCAGATATGCCTAGACATTCTTGAATTTTTGAAAAACTTTCTGTATATATTATCATTTTGCGTTATCAGATAACTGAGCTTTTGTATACTATTAATAAATTTTGATTTAGTCGCGTCCTACTAAGTCCTTCACACGTGAACAAAGCTGTGACTTGTGCCATGCAACACATTTTGTACTACGCGTTTATAACTTCTGTAATATAGATGCGTACGGGTGGGGTTCAGGATCCAAATGAAAAGTCAAAGTCGCTTCACAGCAACTCGCTTTATTCAACGATTCAAGAGGTCCACCCAGAACCACCGCTCACTCAATAATAATCTGATCTACCGTATGTACCTCCTTATAAAGGACAAGTTGCACATCACAGCTTCCCCGATCCATTAATGTGTCTATTGTCTGGCGAGTCTACTGTTTACGCACACACTCGCTCAGGTCTGTGAGAACTCCAGCGTATCCTTTTTTCGGGCACTTGCCGAGTCCCGTTAGCATAATCTGGGGTCTCTGTTGTTCACTCACGAATGCACTTAGACAGTGGATACTCTCTCTCATGTTCCCACGTTGCAATATATAGGTAACTAGTGGTTTTACCCGGCTTCGCTCGGTATTTGTAATATAAACTGCATAAAGATGACTAATCTATGTAATACTAAACATTTTATTAAATTTATTTTAATAGTTTTATTTTATATGAATTTATTCGAATATTAATTTTTTTTTATCAAATTGACTGTCACGAACAAACGTACACATATACCAAGTCTTTTTCGAAATTATATGTATACCAGAATCCGGCGGCCCCCCTGGTACCCTCTGGGGCCTTCGCCCTCGGCGCTTTCGCCCACTGGGCAGTCGCCTCTGGGGCCTTTGCCCCCCGGGGACTTCGCCCCCTAGGCCTTCGCCCCCTGGACTTTCGCCCCCGGAGCCTTCGAATCCTTTGAATCGAAAAAAAATCGAATCTGCGCCTATGAATCGAAAAATAAATAAATCGAATGTATTGTTTCCAACCAACCAACCAATGTTACATATATGTACATATACATATATGTATATACAAAGTCGATTTCGAAATTATATATTAGATTGAAGTCATTTTGTAAAAACCATTCCTATATACATACATAGGATGTAATTTACATTAAAATTGCGTGATTGCGACAAAGCAGAACTATTATCAAAATCCTTCCAAAAACATCACACACTCACACAACATTACAATCACATACCAACGCATAATAAAGTCAACCGGTCCATTAAAATCATCACAAAAACTCCCACTAACAGTACTAAAAATATAAAATTGGTGCATCCGTGTGAAATCCAAAATATAATACGTAATTTAAAAAATAAAAAGGCACCTGGGCGAGATTCAATAGATAACATCATAATCAAACAACTTCCATTTAAAGCTTTAGTCTCACTATCTAAAATATTCAACGCATGTTTACTCACCGGGTATTTCCCAGAATACTGGAAAACAGCCAACGTAATTCCCATACTTAAGCCCGATAAAAGCTCAAAAAACCCGGCCAATTATCGACCCATTAGCTTACTTTGCACGCTTTCAAAAATTCTGGAAAAAATAATCTACACACGTTTACTTAAAGTCGTAAATAAGAAATTAATAAATGAACAATTTGGATTTCGCACTGGACATTCCACGACCCAACAACTAACAAGACTAACTGAACACGTGACGAAGAACTTTAATATGAAGAGAAGTACCGGAATGGTATGTCTCGACATAGAAAAGGCCTTCGACACGGTTTGGCACGATGGACTCATTCATAAGCTCCTTATTAACAAAATACCAAACTACCTAATTCTCATCATCAAATCGTACTTAACTCGTAGAAAGCTAGTGGTTAGCGTAAATAATGAATTATCGTCTCCAAAAATAATCGCAGCTGGCGTTCCGCAGGGGAGCTTGCTTGGCCCACTCTTGTTCTCCATATATATAAATGACATACCTATTCCAAAAAACTGTCACATAGCCCTATATGCAGATGATACAGCTTGCTTCACAAGTAGCAAAAAACCAGACACTATTCTTAAAAATCTTGAATTTGCAATTAAAACAATGACTGAACACTTCACTAAGTGGAAAATTCAAATTAATCAAACCAAAACAGACGCCATATTCTTTAGTGTTAGAAAACATAAGCCAAGTTCAGATCTGAAAATCCCCTCTGGAGAAAGTCTGAAATGGCAGTCAGTAATAAAATATTTAGGAGTAACGTTTGATAAAAGAATGAGATGGGCACCTCACATTGAGGCAGCGAAATGCAAGGCGATGCGGGGTATATCCTCAATATATCCAATATTTAATCGCCATAGTTCTTTATCAACGCTAAATAAAATAAAATTATATCGCGCGCTCATATTACCATTATTAACCTATGCTTCACCTGTATGGAATAACGCCTCGAATACTAACCTTTCCAAGCTCCAAGTAATACAAAATAAATCCCTTAAAATAATTTATAATACACCCATATATACTAACCTGAAAAAACTGCATGCTATGTATAATATTCCGTTTGTTACAGACATTACTAACAAACTAACCAGTAGATTCTATGAAAGAATCACTAATAACCATACTAACACACTTGTGAAGAGTCTCGGTGATTACAACAAAATGTCTATACCCTTCAGGTATAAACACAGATTACCTAAACACAATCTGCTTTAGGTCATCGACTTTAGATAGTCTTTAATTAATATTATGTATTAGATGTATTATGAACATTTATAAGGATTGTAAATAGGTTTTTGAGCTCTTTTTCCTATTATGCTTTAGATTAACATTAGAATAATATAATACTGTAATTACTAACCAAATTAAATTAAAATTGTAAAATAGAAAATGATCAGTAGATCAGTAGCTATTAAAATAGATATAAGATGTATTGTGAACATAATTTCGTAATAATAAAAAGCATTTAAAAATCAAAAAAAAAAACATTAAAATTAAATGAAAACTTAAACAAAATTTTAAGCAGAGGTAAACTACCACTTAAGGTTCATGGCGTTGAATCAAAATATCAGGAAATTTGAAATCTCATATCAATGCATCGAATATATATTTTCAGCCAAACGTGTGTTACAACTTTTGACAAATGATGTTTTTAGAAAGAAATAAACGTCCATTTACCTAGATTGGCAAATGAGAGCACTGCAGCTTATTGCTATCCATAAACTTTGGAGTCTTGCCAACTTGTCAGATGGCTGCCAAACCCTTACAGATGCTATAATCTGAATTTTTATTTATCTTGATTTATAGCCATATGTTATGCAAGTATATACGTTGACAGCTTTGTATGTAATAGCGGAAAAAATGTCAATTAACTGACATCGCGAAAAAAAATTGCAAAATATCCATAAATTACTTTGTACATTTATGGCAATTAATAAATAAAGTCTTTGACGACAAGCGGTTAACGTCTTTGTGGCCTTAACTGCACACAATGTATGGCGATTTAACTCATTAGATTAAAAAAAAGTAACTTAACCGGTGTTGGCAATTAACCCAACATTAAATTGAACTAAAAAGTACATAAATGTAAAACCTGTAAAAAATGGTAGATGTTTATAATGTGCGTTCATTTCGCAATGCGAAAGATGGTCAAAATTGTTGTATTTTTTAAACGTGTGTATTACGATTATTTTTCACCATCGTATTGGCGGAATTTATTTGAATATTTATTGTTGAGCAAACCGCGCAAAATGGCAAAGTTTTAAAACTATCGGAAGAATGTAGAATAGGATAAGAATGTAGAATGTACAATGTGTTTACATATGTTGTCAGACCAATGAGCTAAGTAAAATATAGAAGAGGCTTGTAACAATAACCAATCGCCGATTGCTACGGTTGTTTGTAGTACTTCGTAACGATTGTAACGAAAAAAAAGTATTAATCATGTAGGATCTGAATGTCAAGAGACATGGCGGTAGTGTAATATGAGATGCATCGGGTGGTTTAAAACATTTATTTTATATTTATTACTCGGAGAGCCACAAAACTGTTCCGGCACATTACATGTTACCAACCTCATCATTCATTCTACTCGTACATGCCAACATAGTCATTCATATATTATAAAACCAAATCCTACACTCATAAATGTAGGATTTAGTTTTATAACCAGCAGTATGGCTCAGTGGTTGCGTTTATGTTTAGCACCAAGAGATTATTGGGTTCGATCTTGGGCTAATCTTTAATATTGGTGGTTAGACTTGGATATTTGTGACTCCAAGTCGATCGTTTCTTCTCAGAGTTTGCTAATTTTATCTGATCATTGTTGAAACGGTTCCTCAAAATTGGCAAAAAATCACCCTACCTGCTGTCACCAATCTTCTGTACTTATTGTATGTATGTATAATTTGTAAAAAATTATGTACAAGTCCAAATCCATATATGTCTCAATGGATTAATTAATTCTTAAGTTCGTGTTCTTTAGCTTGTCGACTGTGATTTATGTAATAAAAATGCTGCATTGTTTATAATCAATTGTCTACGATTGGGGTCTTCCTGTCAAGCCTTCCTGGTGTATATCTATGCAAAATAAAATAATGAATATAGTCGACTGTACATTTTATACGAAGCTTCCTTACATACAGTTAAGTTTGGTTAAGTGAGGGTTGGCCCTATTCATTTCAGATTAGGTTGTTAGGGTCGGTTTTTATTAAAAAAAAAACATATCTTAGCAGCCAACGGTTATTTATTTAAGGTTCAGGTTAGGTTAAGTTAGGGTTAGCCCTATTCATTTAATATTAGGTTGTTAGGGTCGGTATAAATTTATAGAAATGAACCTGGAGCGAAGGGGTTCAAAACGGAGAGGAGGTCAATATTTGTTTATGAACGATGTTCAAGTTATTAAAGCCGGGTCAAACACATCCGATAAAGTCAGTCCAAGGGAAAAAAACAAAAATCAGGAAGTCAGTAGCGTCGGCAAGTGAAAGAAAGCCAGTTGAAAAACGAAGTTCAGGAGAAAAGCGAGAAATCAAAACACCAGTGAATGTCAGATTTTATCAACGCGTGGTCCGGCGTAAACAAAGAAACGCACGCGGCTAGAGAGTACACTACCGAAAACGATCCGAATATTCTGGATATTCGCGGCACACATTGTTTACGACTCGTAGAGTTTGTCAGATACGTACATACATATGTACTTCATCGGCAGTCGCTAGTTATTCCGTATATGCATACGGACAAAACACTAATTAACATCGGTTTTCTCCCTCACGCGCGATCTCACTCGCACGCATTAGGCCGAAGTGTTGTTCGGAGAACACATATTACCGCGGTGCACAGGTTACGATGCTCTGCCGTATATGCATAGGTGACAAAATCATCGGTTTTCTCCCTCACCGCGATCTCACTCGCACGCGTTAGATCAAAGTGCTGCTCGCGGCACAAATACTGCCGAGGCACTCAGGTTAAGATGCGCTGCGATCTGGCAACATTGGCTCTACTTCATCTGTCAGAATGCGTAAAACCGATCGTTTCATTTAATAATTGAACATTTATTTTAAAATTCATCATTTCGTTTTGTATACTGATCATTTTGATTTAATTACTGGTCATATTATTTAAATACCATTCTATTTAATAACTGATCATGTATTATATTCACCGATCAATCCATTATTTTTACCTAGCAAATGTTTTTTTTTTTTAAGAGGGCTGTACACCCGAAACCTTAATTTTGTTACCGTTCCTTTCTTCTATATATATATATATATATATATATATATATATATATATATATATATATATATATATATATATATATATATATATATATATATATATATATATATATATATATATATATATATATATATATATATATATATATATATATATATATATATATATATATATATATATATATATATATATATATATATATATATATATATATATATATATATATATATCGAGTGTATGTATATATTGAGTGAATGCGACAATATATATCAATATATATATTGAGTGAATGCGACAGTTGCGCTTCGACCAGATAAAACGTATTTTAAATTGACAAAATCGAGGTTTCGTATTCTCCTATTTTCTCCTCCAAAACTGGACCAATTTTTAAAAAAATTCACCATCGGTATGAGAAAGATATTTTCTGTGCATCTATTGGCGTATTTTTTTTTAAATCGACCGTTTAATAAGCACGCTGGACTCGTTTCGTGGGTGTAAAAAATAGGCGATTTTATAGATGTTTGGCGGCTCCTGGCTCCTATAAAAAATAATTAATCAAAAAAATAAAACGATAGATGCACCCCAATGGTGGATATCCATAGCATATTAAAAAATAATTTCTCTAGTGCCATAATTGAGGAAGGGAGAAGTATAGTACGTTTGTATGGACAAGGCGCTGCTGTCCAGCCCTCTTAATAGAGGCCTATATTATGTATGTTTATGCCGACTTCTGGCGGTGCACAGTGTGAACACGCATTTATGTATATTGCGCAGTGTGCTGTGGTTGCAGATACGCGCGTACTATTGCGTCAGACAATGAACCGAAGAATTGAGATCCACATTTCGCCTACTGCCTAGCATATGGCATGCACCACATATCTTGGATGCAATTAATGACGACTGTTGCGAAGATCCATCCGGTCCGTGGAGGTGGACTGTCGCGATTTATTCGCGAAATCGTCGACCCCAAAAGAGAGACCCGAACAAGTCTCAAGACCTTCGCGGGTCGACCCCGAAGATAAATAAAGATGCGCCGTGACTTGCGACCTTGCTGTGCACGCTTATCGCAAACTATGTACACGCTGCGTCGTAACGTATAATATAATTTAATTGCCACCAGTGCATTCGTTTGCTGTCACCTTTAAATAATAATAAAAAAATAAATAAAAAAAAACCACTTTCCACCGAGTGGTAGCCAAATCGATAGTTTTTGTCGCATAGTGTAGTACGGTCTCCGTGACGAGCCAGAATGTTAAATTACAGAAAACGCAAATATCGGAAGGCAAAGATCGAAAATCGAAAGATCTTAAGGCGAAAGATAAAAAAAAGGGTGCATGGTAAACGGTACATATTCACTTAATGTGCGCGAGCAGGATACAACAGGAACAAGAGGAACATTGGAACAGAGCTTCAGGAACAGGAATATCAGAGCTTTTCGACCATTGAAGATCAAAATTTAAAGTTTGTCTAATGGTGCGTACGCACCAAGCCAACGAATGGCCCACAGGCCAACTTTTAAAACCAGTAGCGTACAAAATATCGAAATAAAAATGAAATTTAAAAATTGAAATTAAATATCAAAATTAAAACTATTATTATTATATTAAAATTAAATTCAAGTATCAAAATAAAATTATAATCAATATATTAAAATTAAAATAAAATATTGAAAGTTAAAACAGAACATGCACAATTTAAATAAATTTTCGAGATTGACCTAAAATTAGATCATCAACAATCACATACAGGTAATCCTCGACTTTTGTTTGTCGAAGATGTTTTGACTTACGAAGATACGCACTAAGATCGAAAAAAAATCAAAGAATTATTATTTTTACTTCCCCGTAATGCGCAGTTACTGAGAATATATCACGTATTAGTATGGGTGATCTAACGATTTTTGCTAACCCGGGGTGTTGTCGGTCACATCAAACGGATTTTTTTATTCTTTAATTGTTTCTCTCGTCGAAATAAATCAAGTAATTAAATCATTTCAGCGGTAAAATTTATCGGATAATGTGTGATTATTAATTTTATTTCGACGAAAGAAAAAAAACCCTTTGACAAATCACCGACATCCGACACCGCGTTTTTTTATGAATTGTTTTTTTTTTATCGATCATCCACGTGGAAATACAGTAACAACTTTAACAATATTTTTTTTCGCTCGTATGCAGAGAAATTATAATATTTTTCTGGTTTTAAATGCGGTATCGTCGTAATTCAAAACATTGTTGTAATTCAAAACATCAACGATGATCTAATTTTAGCTCAATCTCGCTCTTTAGCTTGATTTTGATATTTAATTTCAATTTTAAAATTTAATTTTTATTTCGATATTTTGTACGCTACTGCTGGTTAAAAAGTTGGCCCAAAATCGTCGTTGGTTTAGTCCGTAAGCACCATAATTCGAAGACCACTGATTTCAAATATAGTAAAATTATAACATATAGTAAATGTGAATTTTCATGATTTATGGTCAAAATAGCATAATCAAATCTTACTCCTACTCATAAGACTGTTCTGAATTTATTTGTATGATGTTTAAACTATCCTCAGATTTTTGTCAACATTTACTCCGTGTTGTAAAATATGTTTATTGTATTGTCAATCCGGTCTTGAAAAAAATGCTACTTTCGTGATATACGGTCGATAGGTAGATATGTAGGATCTCTAATCGAGATATATTGTATTAACAATAGATTGCGTTATATCAATAGATATCATCAAAAATTAGCCACGAGTTATTTTCTTATACATACGTACAAATATGGGCGTTAAATATCTGGAGAATCATAATCTATTTTTTTCAAGATAACTTGTCATAAATGGCTCCACATAATTTCATTTAGAAAAAAAAACCAATTCTTATTGGTCAGATATGTAACGTATTCTAACTAATAGAAATCGAGATCCAAGTCCTACTTTACACCAAGCTGAATTATAAAATAATAAAATATTCATTGGAAAGATTCCTGATGTATGAATGTATGGATACCGTAAATCTGCAATATCCAATTTTTAGTACTTGACGAGCCCCTGGAAAAGTTATTGCGATCTGCTGGGTATTTTACCCGCTAAGCCTTTCCAGGTAGAATTAAAAAAAATGCATTGAACATGGGTTGTGTAATCCGTGTAAATGTTTATAAAGACTGGTTTACACCGGAATTTTTGAATTTATAACCATAGCAGGCGTTTTGCTTGGCTTGAGTAGCTTGGGTCAAGTAACTTAGTCATCAATAAATTGGGTGACCGTGAAAAAGTCGAAAATGTTCGTTTACCATGCATACATATGAAAAACGGTTAGCATATATGAATATCAGTGGCGTGCGGTAAAACTCTCTCTCCCCCCCGTCGTACATCCTCGCTTACTTTACGCGAGCAGGATACAACAGGAACAAGAGGAACAGGCTTTTCCTTCCGTATCCTGCGCGCGCACATTAAACAAGGCCGTATGACAAAAAGAGAGAATTTCAACGCATGCCACTAATATATATTATATGTATATACATAGTACCGTTTACCATGCACCCTTTTTTTTGATTTTTCGATATTTGCTTTTTCGACCTTTTCACTTTCGGTCCCGTGAGGTAGACCCCAATAAATTGACCACAATACCGGAAGGTCGCAAATTTTTTATATGAATTCAGTTCATTGTTGCTCGTAAGTTTTGAATGATTATGAAATTCAGACTGACCACGTCTTGCTAGTTTTGTCTTGCGATAATTATTCCATACAAAATCATTAAAATTGAACCCACTGAAATCGTAATCCATTTCCATTTTTTTTTTCACCCCCCCCCAAAAGGCAACGGAAAATCAATGGGATCTTTTATAGCTGTAGATGTAACAGGCGTCCTTCAAGATTAAATTAATTATCAACGTTATTACTATTTAATCCAATATTATTAACGCTTTGAATGCTGACCAACGCCGATCGGCGTTTTGCCTACAAGTCCATGAGCTTGAAATACGCCGATAGGCGTTGTATTTTGAGTATGTAAAAAATTAACAAGAATACTACGCGCTAAGCCTTTCCAGGTAGCATTGAACATGGCTCATGTAATCCGTGTCAACGTTTATAAAGACTGGTTTACACCGGAATTTCTAAAATTATAACCATAGCAGAATTACTCGATGGAGATACCTAACTGCTCAGTATTTCAGATTGCCAAATCTTCCCCTATTAAGAGGGCTGTACACCCGAAACCTTAATTTTGTTACCGTTCCTTTCTTCGATATATATATTGAGTGTATGTATATATTGAGTGAATGCGACAATATATATCAATATATATATATTGAGTGAATGCGACAATATATATCAATATATATATTGAGTGAATGCGACAGTTGCGCTTCGACCAGATAAAACGTATTTTAAATTGACAAAATCGAGGTTTCGTATTCTCCTATTTTCTCCTCCAAAACTGGACCAATTTTTAAAAAAAATTCATCATCGGTATGAGAAAGATATTTTCTGTGCATCTATCGGCGTATTTTTTTTTAAATCGAACGTTAAATAAGCACGCTGGACTCGTTTCGTGGGTGTAAAAAAGAGGCGATTTTATAGATGTTTGGCGGCTCCTGGCTCCTATAAAAAATAATTAATCAAAAAAATAAAACGATAGATGCACCCCAATGGTGGATATCCATAGCATATTAAAAAATAATTTCTCTAGTGCCATAATTGAGGAAGGGAGAAGTATAGTACGTTTGTATGGACAAGGGCAGATGTCTGACCTACATGTGCTATATGAATAGGTAGTATATATAAGAAAAATCAACAGCACTTGCAGGACTTATTCATGATAAATTGTTGTTTACTCTCGCTTACGCACCGTTATTCTCGTTTAAAGCAGGTGACCGATAAATTATCGCAACGAAACTTGTCTTTAGCGGTCTACGCTATATTTGTTCTCGTTAGCATTATGTCGATTTGAGAGCGCGGTTCAAAAGAAAAAAAGAATAGGTAAAAATGATCGCCAGCTACCGGTTACCGATTGGATAGTGATTTTCTAACGATCCTGTACTCACCGTTAGTTCCCAAGCGGCATTTCCAACACGACCTCGCCCACTATCTACCTATATTATACTTCTTGCTTACTGCCACAAATATACTATACATATGTACATACATATGTATATACTTAATATATCCATTTTTTTATTCAATCAATCTATGTACACTCGTCATTACAGATCGCTCCAATGTGACGAGTGTACTATACAGATCGACAAACACACCAAATTATATATATATATATATATATATTAATACAAATTATACATGACATATATGGTCAAACATAGCAAAGTGCATTGCAAACATCGTATACAATACGATCAACAAACATTACAATATTTTATACAACAATCATCCACAGAGACATCTATGGAGAGAAACCCAGCGAATATTGAGATATAACATAATAACTCAAGATTTTGCGAGAGAGAGAGTGGTGGGGAGGGAAAGCCAATTTTGCAGGAACCGTTTCAATTAAAATCAGAAAAATTGGCAAACTCTGATAGGAAACGACCGACCAGGTCACAAACCATGGTCTGGCCAGCAGCAACCAGTGTGACTCGAACTCATAACTAGAGGTAGGATAGCCAAGTCATTGTTCCATTGTTGTAAATCCTTTGTAAAAAAGGTTCGGCAAACTTTTAACAATGCATTTACAATATTTGAACAATACACGGCCCCCTCAGGCTCCGGTGACTACTCATAACCACACTGACCATGGCAAGATATGCTAACCACTAGTGCATGCTGCTTGTTATATCCCGAATCCCAAAAGAGTAGGGGCTAAAAAACTAGTGATGGGATTATACTTTAAGTGTAATCATGGTAATGTTCGACAGGTCAAAACCAACTGGCAAATACCATTTCCTGTTAGAGTTTGTCAATTTATCTAATCCAATAAAATCAGCATTTCCCTCCCAACTCACTCAGTCAAAGCGCAATATATGTTTGCGGTTTGTAATGAATGTATATGTAAGTGGCGGCTCGTCTATATGGGCTGTAGGGCTACAGCCCTCCCAATATAGTACAAATGCATGCTATTTTTGCCGTCCATGTGGGCTGCAGGCTGCAGCCTCCCAGTATAGTACAAATGGGTCTACCTCACGGGCCGGAATGTGAAATTACCGAAAACGCAAATATCGGAAGGCAAAGATCTTAAGTCGAAAGATCAAAAAAAGGGTGCATGGTAATAGGTACATACTCACTTAATTTGCGCGAGCAGGATACAACAGGAACAAGAGGAACACTCTTTTCCTCCCGTATTCTGAGCTTTTGTTGGACCTTTGGCGCTCTAATTTTAATTTTGAAGCGCTTTTGGCGCATCGAGCGGCGCCCTAAATTATTTGGCGCCCTTGAGCACCACCCGACCCAGCCCCCCTCTAAAACCTGTACTGTCTGTCAAGTAATTATGGTGTATATTATACATTACATCATTTAATTCCACGTTGTTTTCCAACTACATATTTACTAGGAATTGATTTGAACAAAAGTTTTCACCATATAATTTATTTATATTATATTTGCCTTCACTACATTTCACTTGAATTGTATACATATTTTGAGGTTATGCTAAATTTTGCTGCATTTCAAACAAGTTTCCCAATATGCTTATGTGTGTGTTAAGAAGAAGATGGCACAAGCTGAGAGGTCACAACGAGATCTCGTTATCGTCGCAGCATCCAGCTGGAATATCTAGTTTTCTTCTCACGACCATTTTCTAAAGCAGCGATTCTCTAAATGTATATTTCAGAATTTAATTTCCTCTTTCACTGTCATCATTAGAGGTAGGATAGTCACAGTTCTATCCATTGTTCGGCAAACCTTTAACGATGCATTTACAACCTTACACGGCCCCCTCAGGCTCCGGTGACTAGTCATCATACTTTTACTGCTGAGGGTCGTAGTCTACGCGGATTATAACTTCTTCCTTACAGACAAATTACTTCCTCTTTTTTCGATTCTCTGCTTTTTTGCAAGATTGCGTACATACTGCCGGCAGTATGACTCGGTGGTTGCTTTTACGTTTAGCACCGAGAGGTTACCGGGTTCGATCCCGTGCTAATCCTTAATACTGCTGGTCAGACTTGAATATTTACGATTGTTTCTTATCAGAGTTTACCAATTTATCCTATTTCATTGTTGAAACGGTTCCTCCATCAAATTGGAATTATCCATCCTACCCGCTATGTCACAAATATCTGTATTTGATTTATTTACAATATGTGAAAATGTCTGTACAAGTCGAAATCCGTTGATGTATCTATGGATTAATTAATTAATTATTTAATTGCCAGCAGCATGGCTCGATGGTTGGGCTTTTGCCTAGAACCGAGAGGCGCCGGGTTCGATCCCGTGAGTTAGTCTCTATCGAAAATAATTTATTCCGAGTATATCTGTAATGTTGCTGGTCAGATTTGGATATTTGTGACTCCAGGTCAATCGTCTCCTATCAGAGTTTGCCAATTTTTCTGATTTCATTGTTGAAATGGTTCTTCGATTAAATTTCCTAAAAACTACTGTATTACCGCTACTTGATTAATGTACAATAAAATTTATGTACAAGTTAAAATTCATAGATGTCTCGTTAATTTCGAGCTTTCAGTGTCTTGTAATTCAGCGACATATATAATAAAAATGCTGCATTGTTTGTAGTTGATATTTATGACTCCGAGTCGATTGTTTCTTATCAGAGTTTGCCAATTTATCCGATTTCATTGTTGAAACGGTTCCTCCACCAAATTGGAATTATCCATCCTACCCGCTATGTCACAAATATATGTATTTGATTTATTTACAATATGTGAAAATGTCTGTACAAGTCTAAATC
The DNA here is from genome assembly GCF_051622035.1 of Arctopsyche grandis. NCBI lineage: Eukaryota > Metazoa > Arthropoda > Insecta > Trichoptera > Hydropsychidae > Arctopsyche > Arctopsyche grandis. Next base: position 1,058,736 of record NC_135357.1, read on the forward strand.
CGTTGATGTCTCTATGGATTAATTAATTAATTATTTAATTGCCAGCAGCATGGCTCGATGGTTGGGCTTTTGCCTAGAACCGAGAGGCGCCGGGTTCGATCCCGTGAGTTAGTCTCTATCGAAAATAATTTATTCCGAGTATATCTGTAATGTTGCTGGTCAGATTTGGATATTTGTGACTCCAGGTCAATCGTCTCCTATCAGAGTTTGCCAATTTTTCTGATTTCATTGTTGAAACGGTTCTTCGATTAAATTTCCTAAAACCTACTGTGTTACCACTACTTGATTAATGTACAATAAAATTTATGTACAAGTTAAAATTTATAGATGTCTCGTTAATTTCGAGCTTTCAGTGTCTTGTAATTCAGCGACATATATAATAAAAATGCTGCATTGTTTGTAGTTGATATTTATGACTCCGAGTCGATTGTTTCTTATCAGAGTTTGCCAATTTATCCGATTTCATTGTTGAAACGGTTCCTTGAAATTGGAATTATCCATCCTACCCGCTATGTCACAAATATCTGTATTTGATTTATTTACAATATGTGAAAATGTCTGTACAAGTCTAAATCCGTTGATGTCTCTATGGATTAATTAATTAATTATTTAATTGCCAGCAGCATGGCTCGATGGTTGGGCTTTTGCCTAGAACCGAGAGGCGCCGGGTTCGATCCCGTGAGTTGTCCTCTATTGAAAACAATTTATTCCGAGTATATCTGTAATGTTGCTGGTCAGATTTGGATATTTGTGACTCCAGGTCAATCGTCTCCTATCAGAGTTTGTCAATTTTTCTGATTTCATTGTTGAAACGGTTCTTCGATTAAATTTCCTAAAACCTACTGTGTTACCACTACTTGATTAATGTACAATAAAATTTATGTACAAGCTAAAATTCATAGATGTCTCGTTAATTTCGAGCTTTCAGTGTCTTGTAATTCAGCGACATATATAATAAAAATGCTGCATTGTTTGTAGTTGGTCAGGAAGGCGCATTGGGGTTTACCTGTTAGGCCTTCCTGGTATATATTTTTATTTATTTTTTATTTTTATTTTTATTTCATACCAGGAAGGCATTACAGGTAAACCCCAATGCGCCTTCCTGGCCAAATTACAAACAATACAGCATTTTTTATTATATACATAAGTCGCTAAATTACGAGACACTGACTTAAACTCGACAATTAACGAGACATCTATGAATTGTACATACATTTTTATTGTAATATTTACATTAATCATACTCAAATAGTGGTGACATAGTGGGTAGGAAGGATTTTTAGCCAATTTTTAATCGGGAATCGTTTCAACAATGAAATCAGAGAAAATTGGCAAACTCTGATAGGAAACGATCAACCAGGAGTCACAAATCCTGGTCTGACCAGCAGCATTACAGATATACTCAGAAAAATTCTTTTCAATCGAGGTCAGCTCAAGGGATCGAACTCGGCGCCTCTCAGTGTTAAGCAGAAGCTTAACGACCGAGCCACGCTGCTGGCAATTAAATAATTAATTAATTAATCGATAGATACATCAATATGTATGTATATACTAAAAATAATTTATTTCGTGTTCTCTAGCCTCTCGAAATACTGCGATTTATGTAATAAAAATGTTCTGTCCGTTAGGCCTTCCTATATACAATATGTGAAATAAAAATAAAATTTTAAAAATACTGATGCCTGTCAACTGCTTCATTTAGCCACTCCAACTTACTAACTGATCGATGATACTAAGCAGTGGTGTTTTACTTTTAGATGTACCAAGAAGAAGCTCCGCCTTGGCAACATTTGCTGGTCTGCCTTCTACTATCTTGCCTTCTGCACTGCAGCAGCACGCAGCATTGCTCACGCTGCATAGGATAAAAGAAGCACAACTGTAAGTACTCTGATATAAAATTTATTTATACCCACTTTTTCCTTTTCTGTCGTTTCCTCACTGCCATGACAAACTCCAACACTGTTGGCAAAGTGCTTAAAGTATTGATAAATGAAGTTTTATTTTAACCCTTTGAATGCTGACCAACGCTAGTCGGCATAGTCCATAGACCTGCAAAACGCCGACAGGCGTTGTAAATTTTGCATGTACAAAGTAAACAAGAATACTACTTGCTAAGCCTTTAAAGGTAGCATTGAAAATGGGTCGTGTGATCCGTGTCATTCATTTGTCATCGTTTATAAAGACTCGATTACACCGGAATTTCTGAATTTATAACCATAGAGGAATAACTGTATTGGAGATTGTGACTTGGAATTTAGATTGTGAGCATTACATTTTAACAACAACGAAGAAGTTGGAACTACATAGTTTTGGAAAAATATATTTATTGGTTGATTTATTTTATACTAGCTGAACCCGGCATGCGTTGCAATACCAGAATAATGCATGCAATTACCGTTCCCGTTTCAAGTGATCGGTGGAGCTCAAATAACGTCTCTTCAACGCCGTGTCGTCATAAACCAACCGGTAACGTGGTTACTAACGAACACATTTCCTTGACTACACAATGGCGCTTCAAACTTCCGCGTCGGTAAAATCATAATTACGAATATTATTATTAAGAGGTTTTTTTTTCACAGTAAGCTTCCCGGACATGCATACAACAAATCCTGAAAGTTCCATCGTAATCGGTTGAAATGGTTTAGGAGCCTATACGAGACAGACAGACAAACAAACAGACATTTAATTTTATATATGTATATAGATCAGTGGTTCTCAAGTGCGGCCACCAGCGATTTAATAGTAAATAATATTAATATTTAAAAAAAATTAAATTTATTTTAAAAACTACAAAAAAGTAACTTAACACTTATATTATAGAAACCATTCTCATCATTGACAAACTAAAATTATAGCGAAAAGCCTTGTGGCAGAAGTTGAAAATGTCAATTTTCCAATTTTATCTTCTGTTAGTGATTTCATAGATAAGATGACAGAAACAACTTCAAAATTAAAATTAAAACTTAAAATAATAGAGTGTCTTAAATCTCTGAAGCTGGAATTTGATAAAAGGTTCGAAGAATTGAATATTTTTAAAACTGTTTCTTTTGTATCTTCCCCTTTTATTATGATGACAAATGAAAATTTCATAGTACTACAAAATAGATTAAAATCATTTTCAATATTGAGATTAATTAACTGGGCTTACGTAAAATATGCATTATTAGAAATTAGTCATGATCAAGTACTTAATAACCATTTTAATTATATTTCGGTTCAAAAATTTTGGTCGGAAATATACGTTGACAATGAAACAAACCAATATAAAGATTTGGCAACAATAAATTGCTTTATTAATATTGTCTATTTTTCCCACTACCGTATATTGCGAAAGATCATTCAGTGTAATGCACTTTATTAAAAACAAATTTAGAAACCAGCTGACAGACGCAAACTTAGAAGCAGCAATGCGGCTTGCATTGCAAGAAAGGAGTATTGAGCAATTTTCATTTGCATTATTATTAAATAAATAGATACCAAAATGTTAAAATTTCTTTTATTTTATGTATAAATTGATCCACTTTTTTTGTAACTTTAATTTATTTGATTAAATTTGGTGCGGCCACCATACATTTCCATGGGACCACTACTATCACCTGTGCGGCCACGGTAAAATTTCGCCCGAGAACCATTGATATAGATTGTTGCAAGATATATTAGACAGTCTTTTACAAAACTCTGAACCCCCGGCGGTAGTTATCTAGGGTTTGTTTGGATTAGCTACAATTTTCACCTGCTTTCTATTGGATTTTCTATTAAATTTTCAGCGTGGTGGGCTTTCAACACAAAATATATCAGCACTCAAAGGGTTAAGTCACACTCTGCACCCAAACAAACTTCCATATAATGAAATTCTAATTGTATCTTTTTTAGGATGCTACACGCTCGCGAGCAACAGCAGCAGCAGCAAAGGCGCCATGCTACCAGAGGGCGGCCTCACATCCCGCCCGCCCTTAGCATCCCGGCCAACCCCAATATGGTGAATCTCTACCCAAGGGGGTCTCTGTCGCCGGTCTCTCCTCTTCTGGCCACTTCCACCGTCTCTGCCCCTCTGAACAGAAGGGAACAGGTCACCGAAAAGGAGTCTGGCGACCGGACGAGGCACCATCAAGACACCACCATCGCGCCTGCCGCCCTCAAAAGACCCGCCCAACGCTTGATCAAGACGGAGGACGTTTCCCAGCAGCAGAAAGACGTCCCAGAAGAAGCGTCTCAGACTCTTACCAACATCCCAACCGACCCACATCCAACCATCCGGCCAACATCACCCACTATTAAACGGTAAGAACTGCAATTGTGAACACTCAACAGTTGGGCTGAAAAGTTCGTAGGCTAGCATAGAAAAAATCTTTTTTTTGTTTGATTTTATTATTCAACATAGTTGCCTTCGAGGGCGATACAACGATTATAGCGATCATACAATTTTTCGATACCATTTTTATAGTACGATTTGTCTTTAGCCTCAAAATAGGCTTCAGTTTCGGCGATTACCTCTTCATCGGCGCAAAATTTCTGCCCAGCGAGCATCCTCTTGAGGTCTGAGAACAGGAAAAAGTCGCTGGGGGCCAGATCTGGAGAATACGGTGGATGCAGAAGCAATTCGAAGCCCAATTCATGCAATTTTGACATCGTTTTCATTGATTTGTGACACGGTGCATTGTCTTGATGAAACAGCACTTTCTTCTTCTTCAAATGGGGCCGTTTTTCCGCGATTTCGTCCTTCAAACGCTCCAATAACGCTACGTAATAGTCGCTGTTTATGGTTTTTCCCTTTTTAAGATAGTCGATGAATATTATATACCATGCGCATCCCAAAATACTGATGCCATAACCTTGCCAGCCGACTTGGAGTCACTTCATCACGTGCAGTCCACTCGGCTGACTGTCGATTGGACTCCGGTGTGAAATGATGGAGCCATGTTTCATCCATTGTCACATATCGACGCAAAAATTCGGGTTTATTACAATTGAACAGCTCCAAACACTGCTCAGAATCATCAATTCGTTGTTGTTTTTGGTCGATTGTGAGCTCGCGCGGCACCCACTCTGAACAGAGCTTTCGCATACCTAAATATTCATTCACGATATGTCCAACACGTTCCTTTGATATCTTTAGGGTCTCAGCTATCTCAATCAATTTCACTTTACGGTTATCCAAAATTATTTTGTGGACTTTTTTGATGTTTTCGTCGGTAACAGCCTCTTTGGGGCGTCCACTGCGTGCATCGTCCTCGGTTCTCATTTCGCCTTGTTTAAACTTAGCAAACCACTTCTCAACGGTTGATTTTCCTGGTGCAAGGTCCGAATAATGTTTATCAAGCCAAACCTTGGCTTCAATAGTATTTTTTTTCGCCGAAAAACAATGCTTTATTAACACACGAAATTCCTTTTTGTCCATTTTTTCAAACTAATAAAAGTTGCTTCACTCAAAATGCTATAACTCACAAACTAATAGTACGACAGCTGTCAAATTTATACACGTGTCTTTTTAAGGTTAGGGCTAACTAAAAATCATATGGATTTAATACTAGTAGCGCTATCTATTTGTCAGCCTACGAACTTTTCAGCCCACCTAATATGTAGCGACTGTAGCGAAATCGTACAGGAACTGGAGAAATGTATAAGTGGCAAAGATTAATAATATTCCTTTCCTTTATTACGGCTTAAAGTGGAAGAGGGACTGCCGGTCGTGTGGTGCAACTGAACTATGTAGTAATGAGCTGATAACAGCTATACAGTGGCGTACCTACCGCACCCGCAGACCCCGCAATGCGGGGGGGGGGCGCCACAAAGCGGCGCGCCTTTTTTACAGATTTTTTAATTTGTTCTGTAATTTATTTGTAATATTTTTTTAAAAACCTCTTACTTTTTTACCAATTGCATCTCTTTTTATTGTATGTACTATATGTACATACATTATTATATTTTGAATTCATCCTCATTGTGTAATTGATCTATGCCAATAGGGCTAGAAGACTGCCGTCTTTTTCCATTTTTTGAACGTCAGTGCCATTTTTCAAACTATTTTCTGAGAATTCTCTCTTATTCTTGTATATTTACTTTATCGATTTACGTAGTAACAATAGATGAAGTTTTGTAATCATGCGAAAGTTCCCCTGCTTTAAACAAATTGTGCACTTCGATATATAGGTATATGTACGTAAAAAGGTTTGAATTATTAATTTGGAAATTTATTTTACGGGACCGAAAGTGAAAAGGTCGAAAAAGCAAATATCGGAAGGCAAAGTTCGAAAATCGAAAGATCTTAAGTCGAAAGATCGAAAAAAAGGGTGCATGGTAAACGGTACTATGTACATACATACATATATATATATATATATATATATATATATATATATATATATATATATATATATATATATATATATATATATATATATATATATATATATATATATATATATATATATATATATATATATATATATATATATATATATATATATATATATATATATATATATATAATATATATCAGTGGCATGCGGTGAAATTATCTAGTCATACAGCCTTGTTTAATGTGCGCGCGTAGGATACGGGAGGAAAAGCCTGTTCCTCTTGTTCCTGTTGTATCCTGCTCACGCAAATTAAGCGAGGATGTACGAGGGGGGGGGGGGGAGAGAGAGTTTTACCGCACGCCATTGATATATATACTAACCGTTTTTTATATGTATGCATGATAAACGAATATTTTCGACTTTTTCACGGCCACCCAAACATATGGAGGGGGGGGGGGGGGGCGCCTGGAATTCACGCTACGCCACTGCAGCTATACAAAGCTAAAGCTAACTGCCCGTAGCCGGAGAAATGTTATAATAATAGAAGTGCCTTGTGTGTGTGTGTGAGTGTGCGTTTGCTGTTTAGGTGTGTGTATGTATTTGTGGTTTATGTGTGTTTGTGTGTGTGCGTAATCATGCGTACATGTATGTTTACTTGAGGTGTGCGTGCATTCGCACGGCACATTTCAGGTATTGTTTCCTAACGCATGCGCGCTTTATGTGCTCATGCGTTGTGGTTTTTTTATTTGAACAGTGATGTGCGGTTGTTCTTGTGCGATATTCATGAACAACCGTCTCGTTCTCCGACGAAAGGGTCTCTTGGACTGTATTCGTTGGGGGAGGGGGGGGGGTGGCCTCATGTTGAGGGCTTTAAGTGTCAAATTCCGTGACCTTTAAAGCGGGCTTAGAATTGGAATTAAATAGAAGTGCCTTTACGAGTAAATAAATTGTTTCAATATTACACGGTACGTCTCCATAACTACGCTACAACGCACGGAATACAATCAGGATCATCACATATTTACTACAGAAATAAAAAAGTTATATTTTGATATACATAGATTTATTTACAATTTGAGTATATGGTAGTGTTGGGCTTTGGTGGCCAATCCGTTTCTTTTCTCGGTTGGCGGATTATTTTATCCACTTTTTTGTATTTGTCTGTCCTTGGGAACTCTTAAATTAACGTGTAATGTACAGTTTCCACAAAAATATGTATAATATAAAATGAACGATGTATATATTAATTAAACTTAAATAATTGGTTATTAATATAATTGAGTATTCGGCGCCACCAAGAGAAATGTTTTTACATTTATTTAAAAATAATTTTTACATTTCTCTGGTACCACCCCTGAAATTTTATGTAGAATGCGGGGGATCGCCATGACACTTTTAAAAACTGTCAAACTACGATGTTAATTGAATAATATGTTACTTGATTTTGATTTTTAAATGCTTTTTATTATCACGAAATTATGTTCACAATAGATCTTATATCTATTTTATAATAGCTACTGATCTACTGATCATTTTCTATTTTACAATTTAATATAATTTGGTTAGTAATCATAGCATTATATTATTCTAATGTTAATCTACAGCATAATAGGAAAACGAGCTCAAAAACCTATTTACAATCCTTATAAATGCTCATAATACATCTAATACATAATATTAATTGAAGACTCACTAAAGTCAATGACCTAAAGCAGATTGTGTTTAGGTAATCTGTGTATATGTTACTTAAATGATCAATTTACTTATAAAAATGTATCCCATGTTGTTTATTGTGTGTTTTTGAATGCATTGTGCAATTTTTAACGATGCACTTGCCCATTTTGCTAGTAATATAAACAAAGAGAGAAGTTTTAATCGGACATACATCGAGCACCAAGTATCAAATACGACTGATATTTTATTTATTTATTTATATATATATTTAGCTATCAAGCTAATTTAAAAAATACATCTTAATTATTATACTTAACTCTAAAATTTATAATTAACTTATATGTACTGTCCCTCACAGAGGTGTCTCTTCGCACCTCGCAGGAATGCATCCATGTTTTTAGCAGACCTGACGCACTCAGGGAGGGCATTATACATGAGCACACCCCTGTGAAAAACACCCCCAGCCGTCTTATTCTTTCTTACTCTACTTACAACTAGTTTGTCCTTATTTCTAGTATAAAAACTATGTTTATCTCTATTCCTTTTTATATAATCATCAAAATACTTAGGTAATAACTTATGATCTAACTTATAAACAAAAGACAATGTACTAATATTTAGACTAATTCTAATACTCATCCATCCTAATTCATCTAACATACTTCCAATACTCTTAAATCTACTCACATTCAAAATAGCTCTCATAGCTTTATTCTGTATTTTTTGCATTTTTTCTAAATCTTGGCCACTAAACAAATTAAGCACAGTGGCACAATAAACCACATGTGGCAAGACAATTGAATTAAACACTAAAATTTTACTTTTTTTACTTAAAATATTTCTTAATCTACATAATACACCAACTTTTCTAGCCATTTTTTTTATTATATAGTCAGCGTGCATTTTAAAATTTAGTCCTGAATCTATGTATACACCTAAGTATTTTATATTTTCAACTTTTTCAATTAACTTATCATCAATTCTAATTTCATTCAATATATTTTTATTTTTACCATTCAACCACATCATTTTTGTTTTATTCACATTCAACTTTAATTTATTTTCACACAACCAGATGCTAAAATTATTTATTAATGTTTGTCGACAATCCTCACTAAAACCACTTTTATTATTATAACATTTCTCTGCCCGTAGCCCTCTATTTATTATTATACATATAATATGATACATTAAAGTTGGGAGTGGGTATAACAAGATGAAGATTGTCCGGGAACCATAATTCCACAATTGTCCTTATGGTGTATGTTTACACTTTTCAGATGTAAAGAGGAGCAGTGTGCCAGCAAGTCGACCATCATCATCGCCGCCAACAACAACAACCGAGGAGAAGAAGACGATGGTGGTGTCAGTATCGTCGGAAGCAATGCCAAGCGAAAGTTGCATACGTGCGATGTGGACGGTTGCCGGAAGGTGTATACTAAAAGTTCACACCTGAAAGCTCATAAGCGGACCCACACCGGTGAGGAAACATGCCATTCTTAGATGCTCGTCTTCAACTTTTAGAATTTGAAAACTTGAGTACCCTTCTCGGGTCCAAAAATACTCGAAATATGATTTTTCTAAGTGGAATTTTATTTAATTCTCATATAAAGACAATTTAATATATTATCCCTATTAATTCAATTCAGATTCGTGTAAATACGAATAAATACTAGTACGAGCTTTTAGCTCGCAATTTTACCGATTTAAAATTCAGCACACATCCAATTAGCCCTTTTAAATGAAAAAAAAAAAATAGTATGGCCAGAACACTATCCCAATAAACATGTTTCAATAGAAAATACTCAATATAAAATAGTATTAACAGTGGGAAAACATCCCAAGTGAAAATACGTACTTTTGACTTTTGATTTGAACTGGACGACTACTTGGAGAGATATGAAAGCTGAAAAGTACTACAAATGAAAGATAAAATAACCGATTATAGATTTCAATATTCATTTTGAACAGGAAATTGACAGATTTTGAGACATCGATCGAAAAACACCAAGATATAGAAAAATCGCCCGATTTAAATAACACATATCTCCGAATCTCGAGCCAATCCACATTTTTTATTACCAGATTCGTATTCACTAGGCATAGATATATAAGAAAAGTCATATCTCGTCTCTGAACCAAAAAAAAGTCGTCATTTATCGAACAGTGTTATTATTACGTATTTTATTATTACAAATTTTATTATTTGTAATAATAATATATAATAATGATCTTATGAAAGTTCATAACGTTTATAACTCAATTACAATTTATAAGCAATTATTTTTTTTGCTTAATATAATATATTTACATTTATTTTTTTGATATAAAAATTTAAAACTTAAAAAAATCTTAATTTTCTTAACAAGAAAGTACACAAAGAGAGAGTATAAACGATCTTGATATACACACAATAGTGTTTACTACCCCGACAATTGTCTATGAGTATATTGTTGGGACCTGGTCAGTGTTCCGCATGAAAGGCTTTCAAATCTCTAGTGTGTTGAAATCAATTATAAAAAAGGGGACACATTCAAGCTGTCGTTCTCGTTTGCGAGTTGAAACTCGATTGGTTATGCAACAAATGAAGATGTGTTGAAAGCATTGGGCGCGGCAGATGGTGAAGGTAACCGCGAGAGGGTCACCTCGACCGTTACATCAGGAGCATCCTTGAGGTGCTCCTCTCACCGACATCCTAATTACATGATTTTCGCTTCTTTTTCCAGGTGAGAAGCCTTACGAGTGCCTGTGGGAGGGCTGTGCGTGGAGGTTTGCTCGGTCTGACGAGCTCACCCGTCACACCCGGAAGCACACAGGCCACCGTCCCTTCTCGTGCCGACTCTGCCAGAGGAGCTTCTCTCGCAGCGATCACTTGGGACTCCACATGAAAAGACATTGACGGCTATCTTGACTCTTCCAGTCATCGAAAGTCGTTGTAAAAAAAAACCTTGAATGTTATCTTTTTGTTATATGATATAATATAGGTTGTGGCTATTTGCAGGTACTAAATCTGAAAATTATTGGCTATCTGCAGGTACTATATCTGCGAATTATTGGCTATTTGCAGGTACTATATCTGCGACATGCGCAAAGACTTCTGCGCATGCGCGTGAACTGTCACTGTCATCGTGTTTACTGTTAAAATTTTGTTTTAAACCTCTTAAAATTTTGTTCGAACTCGTAAAGTGACGTAGAGCAAAAAATATAATCCAAATTAACTAATATTATTAATTGTTAGAGAATTATTATCATATACAGCGTATAATACCTACATACAAGTACAAGCCGCGAACCAGCTAAATGATATAAATCTATTATAATAACGTGCGAAATTTATTTGCCTCATGTATAATGAACGATTGATTAAACAAGTCTAGCATACATTAAATGTAAGAAATTATAATCGGATTATAAGTTCACGCGCATGCGCAGAAGGCTTTGTCGCAGCTATAGTACCTGCAAATAGCCACAACCTATAATATATCGACGGCATACAACGTATTTTCATTACCCATATAAACTACTATTTTGAGTCAATTATTTATGTTTAAATATATTGATAGTAAATATCAACCATTTTTTACAAGGCTTTTTATTATATATGTATGTTTTTTGACTAAAGAAATTATTGGAAAGGAAAATATATTAAATCATGTTTTATTTTTAAATTATAATAATTATAATTAAAGATGTCATTCACAATTAAACTATAACTTTGATAATTAGTAAAAACACGACCAGTAATAGAATTTTAATACAATTGTTCATGATTTAAATTTGAAAATCATGTCAGTTGATGGATTTTCGTTCGATGCGGTGCAAACGATCGACAAGCGCCAGACAGACTGAAGCACGGATTAACGACACGTGTACCTTATGCGTGCGCACTGCTCGCACTTACACTAAGCGAAATCTACCCGAAGTCCCAACATTCACCTACCCTGTATACGTTTTGTGCTCCTGATACTTTAGTTCCGAATTTTGCCTTATTAAACTCGTCAGAAAGATCCAACTCAATTTTAATAATTGCATCTGTGCACATCGAAAGGTTACTCGTCATCTGATGTGCAATCTATCATTCGTGTAGTCAAGAAAAGTTCAGTCTGTCTGGCGCTTGTCGATCGTTTGCATCAAACCCATTTTCGTTGTGTGCCGATGACTAACTATATTATTGTTTCTTTCATCTGCAAAACGATTCATTGTTCTCACCTTTTCTTATTTGTTATATGTATATACATTATAACTAGAGCTCGGCATCTTTTAAGCTGCAACAGAACCGAATTGACATTGATTTATTTATTACATTTAAAAAATACTAATTGCCAAGGCATAATAAGCGAAATATATGTAGCCTAAAAGTGTCCATATATATATATAATATAATATGTTAAGTTATAATATTATATATTGAGCCCTGATTGGATCCGTGAAACATGATATTACTACAGCTTGACTTTTGCCTAGCTCTATGTGTGTACAATGTACATTTAGATGAAGACGACCATTTTAAAGTTAAGTTAATTTATTAATATGTATTACACATGTCTCAAAATCACACCATGTACATATTATATGTAATTTACATTGGATAAGATTTGCCTTTATGTAAAAAAAAGAAAATTATTTATATATATGTATTTCTTCGGAACATAGCGTTCGTCCTATATTTACCCATCGTTTATATATTTTTCTTCCTATTAGATATTTTAAACGTATTGTTTTAATTTGATTTATGTACATGTTGTGAGTCAGAGGTTGACGTATTATTATTGTATTTTTCAAAGCCCGTTTGTTTGTATTTTATTACACTTTTCATTGAAGCTTTGTCGACCTCTGCCATTGTGTTTCGTTATAATTTAAAAATAATGTTAATTTATTTGGAATCTATAATGTAATAGTTAAGATCGTGACAAATGCCAGTAATACAAAAAAAGGTCAAGTATTTTAGCTAAATTATATAGAGAAATTTTACAAAAACCATTAGGTATTAATCGTAAGCATTCAACCATGTTATTTTAATATTATGTTTAAAAAAAAAAAAAAACAGATTGTAATATAATATTATATTGTATTTAAAGTATTGTCTTCCATTCTAATTTCATAAGTACTTTGTGAGGATTTTGGCTTTCAAGAATACATATTTGTAGTATAAAAAAACCTAAGAAAGGTACGGATGAGACTGATCATTGTTGTTTGTTGTTGTTAATGAAAAATCTGTATTTATTGATTGAAAAGCAAGTGAAAGTTTGAACGTATTTTTAAAGAAATGTATGGGTGTCTCCAGAAGGCAGTACGTCAAACGACGCAATGAGGTATATTTTGATTGTTTTCTTTTTATTACACATTATAATATTAAATCGGATTCAAACCATCAACTGATTTCAACTATGAATGATTTCACCTGCTAATGTTTGTATTTAGTGCATTCTAGGGCCACTATAGTTGTCCTACAAAAGTCATAGCGTTTGATCAGTTTGAGTTTGAGTCCGATTTAGTAAACTGACATTAATAAGAGCAGCCCTGCCCTAGCTGTCAATGTCATTGGACTTTAAGAACTATATAATGCAATTAAAACGTCAGCAAGAACAATGCTAGATTTAGTAAATATTTCGATTTTTCTGGTTCAAATCTTGTAATCAATTTTTGACTCACTTGTATGTATTTTTTTTAATGCAATACTCTTTTCATACTTCAGCATGGGTTAATAGAAATCTTGTTATATAAATGGTATCTTGGTTACCATATCATTTACAATAATCAACAATAACAATCAAATTACTTGTTTAAAAATAAAGATTTTTAAATAACGAGGGCAAAATGAAACTTTATAAAAGTATTTAGTGTTTCATAGATAATTTGATGTTGAATTTTTTTAGATCTTACAATGTTGTTCTAGCCGAAGACTTAATTACTGCAATCTTGAGACACTCTGTAAGTATAAATAAATAGTTTCCTTCACAAAATGCCAGTATACTCGTACACTCTATAATTTAAGAAAACATGTACATTATTATAAACAAGTTACTATGTAAATACACATAGATTGTAAGTTGGGATTCCATATGGTGCATTATCTAGTATTTATAACTTTATCTTAATTAGAATATATTATAAATTATTTATTGTTAAAAAAAAATCAGGGCCGACCTTTAAATTAACAATTTTTTTTAATTTTAAGGGTCGGCTCTGTTGCATCACTCGACCCATTGAATAAATAACTATGAGTGGTTTTTATTTTAAATCAACGCTAAAATGTTCCTAAAAAAGGAGTTATATTATATACGTAGTCAAATGAGCAATACAATTTTTGAAGAAATAAAATGTTTCGCAACAATAGTATAATAATAATAAAAAGATTTTGTTGTTGATTTTCCTAATAGACAAATAAGCCGTGCACGTTGATTGTGCATTGTCGGATTACATTCGAGATTCAGGGTTGTAAAGGTGGATCAAAAAGCTCCGAAATAAGCCGTCTGCGCTCAGTCCAAATTTAGATGCAATATTAGTATTAAGGATTGTATTTTTAAAATTAAATTTAATATATACATAATATAAACATTCCTTTTAAGCCAGTTGAAACGTAAATAGGCCAGTATTTTACTTGTGTGTGCATACATTTATATATAGTGCTATGTATTTCTTTACAAACTTTTTCTCTCTTACTTATTTTTTACTAACATAATGTGATAAAGTACGAAATTCTAACGAACGTTTATATTTGTATTTTAAAATCTGACCAATTGTTGTTTTGAACGTTGTTGTGCCTTTTGTGAAACAATGTTATTTAAGAGGATTCCTAAAACAAGAGATAATAATGAAGCCTTCATATATAATATTTGAACAAATTATTAATATATATTAATTATTGTAAAAAAAAATTACGAGCAGGGTGTAAACAAAACGATGCAACGTACCCCAATAATATTAATTATAAAAATAAAGAATATTTTTGGAAATTGCACTGTAATCTTGTTATTGTTGTTAGTTGCGTGAAAAGTTTGAAGCCGCCATCTTGAAAATTATAACCTAACTGTTCAGTGTGAAATTAAACTTTGATTCTTTTTCATTTTGTTTCGACAAAATCAATCATATTTTGCTAATGGTATATCTAAATGTCGTTTTGAAAAGGTTCTGATTGCAAATGTACATTTGTATATCGAATATTATAATATTATAACCTAAAAACGAACATCTTGATTTTGGTTCCAACAAAAATGGTCAAAATATTTATATTTGGTTTGTTTTCCTTGTTTTTTTTTTATACTACCTATATAATCTCATTGTTGGACTTGTTGCACAATCGATTCTAAGTTTACTCTAGTGCGTAGTGTTGTAAATTGAAGTGTGTATGTGGGTGTTTTATGAAAAACAGATCTCTTTTGCAATATTAGCCTGTATAATTGAAACCACAAATGAATGTATACTATTGAAAAGAATAAATAGTTTCAGTATTTTTACTAATTTTTTTTTATATTGTTATTCTTAATCCTTCCTATTTAATTTCCTATTCTTTTGTCATTGGAATAGACGATGGTATACAAGCCTAGTCTTGTGTCAAAAATGTTAAATCGGACTCAAACACTAGCTGCAAACCACCAAGTGTGGAATACATTTTTATTTATTTATTTATTTCAGTTAAGCTATAGTGACATTAAATATATACTCCAGGGCGTCACTATAGCTAATTTATGTTTTATAACCATAGAAGTAGAATGCATAGAATGGTCATTGTTAACAAAAGTATCGTCTAAAAGCGAGACATCTAAGAGAGAGACGGAAAGTCAGAAGAGAGACAAGTAAGAGAGAGACCAAGTTTAGCAAACAATGAACAAACTGCCGCGCAGAGTTTTTGGAGGCTGAGAGCGATTCTATGCATTCTACTTCTATGTTTATAACAGTCCCATTCAAACAGTTGGTAAATGGAAAAAGTTCTTTCATTAACATTTAGAAGACAATTTTCGTCAAATAAAGCAAATCGGGCAGCTGTGTAATATTAAAATTGATAAAATGTAATTAAAATCAACCATGCTGATTTATCATTTTCAATAAAAAAAAAAACCAGATAAAATATGCATCATTTATTTATGTTCTTATAGAAATATTTACAAGTAAAAAAAATCTGTTGCAAAATGCAGTTTTTTGAGATTCAATTCTTCTGTAAGATCATTCCGTTGGCAACTTTATCAGCGGTTTCTTGTCCGACTAAAATCTTAGACAACTCCAAAGCGAAATCAAAAGCGGTACCCGGGCCCTGAAAAATCATTCATAAAATACATAGTTAGCATATCAGGTATTAAATATGTACATCAATTGCTAGCATACTTACTCTACTCGTGACAATATTGCCGTCTACGACAACCTTTTGATCTTCGACATAAGTATATTGACCACCATCCACCATCACATCTTTTGTAGTCGGGTATGAAGTGACTCGCTTCGATAAACCGATGCCATGTGCTTTCAAGGCGGTTGGAGCTGAAAAACCACAAAGAACTACATTAACCTTTGTCACCCAGTAATAGTCAGTTTATATTTATTTATGATTTAGTAATTGATTTAGTTTAGAGAAGTACTAAATGTTGTAGGGTGAACCAGTTAGTAATAAAATATGTTAGCTATTATACCGGCACATATGGCGGCTACGATGCGTCCTGAACTTTCTTGCTCCTTAAGGAGTTTACCAACTTTAGCACTTTTAGAGAGTAATTCAGAGCCACCGAGACCTCCAGGTAGGATCACCTGCGTATTATTATTTAAGTATTACATATTGAAGTAATTTAATAGATTTTGCATGAGACGTACGGCGTCGTATGAAGAGTTCTTTGCGAGGGCGTCTTGGAGGGACATGTCGGGTACGATGACGACTTGACGGGAGCATAGGACTTTATCTGGACCGTCCAATCCGGCGATTGTGACTTGAACCTGTTGAATTTAATGAATGATTCATTACTAAAACGAAAACAAAACAAAAAAAGAATAGTGCAAAATGTGATGAACGCTTGTGTATAGGGTCAAAATAGTACAAAATGTATGTAATGGGAAAAACAAATTGTGATGGAAAAAGCTAGTGTCCAAAGTACGAGTGGAGTTGAAAATTGAAGTAATTTAGCACTTAAGTTCAAGTATAATAAGGGTTAAAATTGCATATTAGACAAATGTATGTAAATTTGGCTAGTTGTTCATTATCAAAGTTATAATATCAATATGCATGTGTATAGAAGGGAAGAACAAATTGAGTGCTTTGGTACATGTACCGTTGGGTCAAAATCGCATAGCAAGTATAGTAAAAAAACAATGCCGATTTTGTGACGCGAATCTAGCGCTTAAGTACTAGTGTTTTAGGCTGAAAATCGCATGGCGGGCACAAATGGCCGGTGCGAGGTTATGCAACGTACCCCGGCTCTGCGAAGAACGTCCGCGCTGATGATGGCCTCCATCTCCTCGGCGCCAGCAGCCAAAATCACCAGAGCTGTTCGAGACATGTTTCTTGACAAGAAGCTCGAGCGCGCGATTTCACGTTTCAAAATTGACAGTGACACTTGGCCTAAGAGCGACATCTGTTGTGCAACAAAGTATTCAAACCCTCCAATTTTATCAGAAGTATTCAACCGATCTCTTTCTGGATATAATTCAAGTTAAATCTCATTTAGTAAAGTGAGGCCTTTTAAAACTCATTTAGTTAGAATTGGTATTTATTTATAAACAGATAACACTTCTCTTTATGCCACTTCACTCTTTGTGTCAATATTTGTAACTTCAAATTGTAAGGATGGAAACTTCAAAATAACGCTTCTCCACGCGACATTGAGGGGGGGCAGCCGTCCTCCCCCTAGATTTGAATGGAATTATCCGCATTGTTTAATGTACTATTATGAATTTGAATTAAAATACTTAACCAACAAAAATAGAATATTGAAATTCTTTATTTATTTATTTATATAGCAAAATTGCTAATATATATAACACAAAATAACAACAAAAAATTATAAATCATATTCCACAAAGGTATCCATTAACACCCTTCAAGAAAGCAGCAATGTTATTAGAACTTCTAATGCCTTCAGGAAGGGCATTATACATTTGAACACCTCTGTGAAAAACACCTCCTGCAGTTTTAGCTTTTTTAACTCTACCTATAATTAATTTATTCCTATTTCTCGTTTTATAATTATGTATATCTCTATTCCTAACTACATATATGATTATTAAAATATTTGGGTAATAGATTATTATCTAGCTTACATATAAACTTTAAAGTGCTTACTTTAAGACTATTTCTAATGTCCAACCATTTCAATTCATCTAACATACTTCTTACATTCTTACATTTCCTCACATTCAAAATTGCACGCTTTGCTCTATTCTGCACTTTCTGCAGTTTATCAATACACAAACCACTAAATAGATTGAGCACTATAGCGCAGTATACAGTATGAGGCCGTACAATACAATTATATATCAATATTTTACTTTTTATTCTTAATAAATTTCTTTACTGAAAGGTATAAAAATACGTCGATTTTTCCAAAAAAAAAATGTTAGCTTCTAAATATTTTGTTTTGTGGTTTGTCTTGCTTTGTAAGATATTTGTAAGGCTCGCTTATCCTACGAAAAAAATTGTTGAATAGGATTGCCTTTCTATTACTGTTCTCGCTTATTTCAGAAACAGGTGTAAATTGCAAATTCTTTGTTTAAAAAAACGTTCAATGTATTTTCAGGAGATTATTAAGAGGGCTGTACACCCGAAACCTTAATTTTGTTGCCGTTCATTTCTTCGATATATTTATTGAGTGAATGTATATATTCAGTGAATACGACAATATATATTCAGTGAATGCGACAGTTGCGCTTCGACCAGATAAAATGTATTTTAAATCGACCAAATGGAGGTTTCGTATTCTCCTATTTTCTCCTCCGACACTGGACCAATTTTTAAAAAAAATTCATCATCGGTATGAGAAAGATATTTTCTTTGCAACTATGTGTGTATTTTTTTTTTAAATCGACCGTTAAATAAGCACGCTGGACTCTTTTCGTGGGTGTAAAAAAGAGGCAATTTTATAGATGTTTGGCGGCTCCTAGTTCCTATAAAAAGTAACTAATCAAAAATTAAAACGATAGATGCATCCCAATGGTGGATATCCATAGCATATTAAAAAATAATTTCTCTAGTGCCATAATTGAGGAAGGGAGAAGTGTAATACGTTTGTATGGACAAGGCGCTGGTGTCCGTTATTGTTAAAAATATATAAATAAAAATGAATAAAAGAAATATTTAAAATTCATATACACTATTTTTTTAATATAACACCCCCCCCCCCTAGAAAGTCATTCCTTACTGGTCAAAAATTTTGCCCCCCCCCCCCCATGGGAAAAGCTGAAATAACACCCCTGCGATATTGCATTTTTATTTTCTAGATAGCCTATCGAATCGATAAAGAATCGTTTTCAGTCATAAGATAGTACTCGCAGATAGTGGACGGCGGCGAACATTTTGAGCCAAAACCTATATTTGGAGGTTAGTCAATTTAAAAATTGCTTTTCATATGCTGAAGAAAATATTTTAATTCTTTTTATTTGGCATTTTTAATAATAGAACATTGTAAAAAAAAACGGCTTTCAACAAATTAATTTTTTCATATATGTATGTAGGTATTGCACCATAAGATGCAATAACTATTGAGGAAAGATAAATGGCTTATATGGCTAAGTTTGAAAGTTCTTCTTTTAACTTCAGGCTTACATTAAAATTTAAACGGTATTCAATTTACGGACCGCGGCTCAGGCCGCTCTAAGGGTAGTTGGCGCCCGGGTGCAAAACCAAAATTTGCGCCCCCCTCCCCCCCCCCCAAAATAATAATAATAAAATAAAAAATCAGACATTGTTGTTCACCTCGCTTATTATCAGAATATATATATTTTTTATGGGGGTATTTTTATGCACCTCCTATACGATTGATAACATCTATAGTCTACGATCTACAATCTATCTTTATTGAGTTATCTCTACTGAGGTAACTCAATAAAGACTTAAGTTGTTGAATATTTTATTTTAATTTCGATCTAATTGTTATTTAAAATTAGTTGTTGAACGTGTATACATGCATGTCAATGTGCATTACATTTCTGCCATCGCTGCTTTTTTTCCACAGTTTTGCACACGAAACGTATACTTTGGCGACGTTACAAATTTATTTCAACTTTTTTTTAAGGGAAGCTGTCGATATATATATTTTTTTTTCTTGGAGTTTGCGCCCTTTGAGGCTTTGGCGCCCGGGTGTTTTGCACCCTAAAATCACCCCTTAGAGCGGCCCTGCCGCGGTTAACTAGCTTACATTTATTAAAACTAAAACTTTAAATATATAGAAAACACCTATTGACTTAAAATAAAACAATTTTGTGCTAAAACCGTCTTGTTTACAATATAATTGAAACTTATATTGAATGTCAAAAAAATAAATTGATTTCGTATTATACACATATTAATCTATTCTCACATATTGGCAATTACTTAAATTTATGAATCAACTAGAAGCATGTGTATATGTATGTATATGCATTTTCCAATATAAGTATATATTCATTTGAGATTTTCTTGATTCTTGACCTTAAATATATCGAAAGTTTTTATATGTACATATTTGACTCTTATCCTTATCTTGAATATCCTTATCTATTTACAGATTGCGTATAAATTATGGCTGCTCAGTGATATCGATAACCCATAGTTACACCAATTGAAAATTCACGGTGTTTTTGATAGTCATAACAATCAATTGCAATGTCGTCAAATCAAGACGTATCCCCGTCTAAGATCAAAAAGTCTAACAGCTTGGTATATGACATTGAGACTAAACTACATACGTTCGTCAGTACTTTCGTAATTGAGGTAGCAGCTTTGGTAGAAACGTACAGAAAAATTTTATCCGGTGATAAAATAGATAGTGCAGATATTCCAAAAGGAACACAAGCTGTCCTATTTTATGCGCCGAAGTGGTTAAGTAACATTTACAACAAAGCGATAATAGAAAGATTTGGCAAAAAATATGCTGCGAAAGAAGAGCCTGCAGACATCGACTCGATATTTAATTCTGAGATCTTGAAATCTTTAGAAAGAGAAAATTTGGTTAAAATCGCCACCGAGGTTTTTCAAAGTTATGAGTTTCAATTTTTGGGATTGACATGGGATTCGAAACCAATAGAAGCGATCAAAACCGTCGCCAGAGATGCAGCTCACAGGTTGTTGAATTCCTCAGAAAGTCATAAGATAAGTGCCCAACGAATAGTTGATGGAAAATCCATTTTGCATCTACACACTGGATATGCAAGGAATTTAAATACGCGTGGTTTTAAAATCAAATTCGAACACGAGGAAGGTTTGATAGATTGGAATACGGACGAGATGTTCGACAATTCTGGACTAGTGGAGATAGTTGACGGATATTCTCATTTGTATACTAATGGTAAATCCAACATTAACACTTATGGCTATCGAAAAAAATTGCCAGAAGATGATTTGACTGCATATCAAGTGGGAAAGATACCTAAAGATACATTTTTATATCCGAAATACGATGAATGTAAAGACTTCTATGAGAAACAACGTACAATTTTATTAGATAAAAGAGAAAAAGGTGAAGGAGATGAAATTGAAAAGCGGACTGTTCAAATTATCAGAAAGGTTTTGACAGAAGTCAATAAACGTTTCACGAATACAGCTACTGAGAGTGAAATGTCCAAAGAAAGCATAAATAAGATGATTCAACATTTGAATCACCTGCTGAACTCGAGTAGGATAATAGATGAGGCTTTTATTGCCGCTCAAAAAGAGCGCGATGCCAAAGCAGTCGAACGAAAAAAGCAATCAGAACTTATAAGAGAATTTAAGTTCCAGCTTGAGAATTGGAGGATAAATTTTGAACCCGACAAAAAACCCATAAAACTGGGCACGGTTCATTCTTTCGCGACTTTCGTCGGAAGAGACAAGGAGTTGGCCACAATGAAGTCGATGTTTAATAGTACACCGAAAAGAAAAATGTGCATAACTGGACCCGAAGCAATCGGAAAGACGACCTTGGCCAAGAAGTTTGCTGAAATTCATGCGAAAAAATTTTACAATATAATATTCGTCAGGGCGGAGACGATCGAAAATATGAAGAACACTTTCAAGTTTTTGGCAAATCGCTTGGGTATTTCTTTATATGAAACAAAATGTGATTTATATGAAACGATGATCGAACGCAATATTAAAAAGGTTGTCGATGAAGTTTATACGTTTTTAAATTATAATAATGAAGGGACTCTTTTCATAGTAGACAATGCTATAGATTATTATCATATTAAAGATTATTTCTTCTTTGATACTGACTCATATGGTAATGTTTATACTATAATAACTTCGCAAAGTGAAGAGTGGAAAATTGAATGGAATCAGGGAGAACGAATCAAATTGAAGGAATTCTCACAAAAAGAAGCTGTTGATTTCGTGTACGACACTTTAAGTGACGAAAACGATGATGATGTTAAATTGTTTGCAGAAGAGTTTAAAAATTTTCCGCTGGCTCACAAACTGGCAGTTGCTTTTATAGAGCAAGAGAATGAATCTAAAAAGAGGAAAGAAAAGTGTACCGTCAAAGAATATTTGACTTTGTATGAAAATTTTAAGGATAAACTTTCCATACAAAGTGACGATATCTACCAAAAAGTGGTCCAAACCACCTCGACTATATCCCTCGAAAAGGTAGCTGAGGATGAACAATGTGGAGGGCTAGCTTTGCAGATATTCCGAATTCTAGCTTACATATCTCCCGACAACGTTGAAGTTGTTGATTTTTTTTCACACTTAGAAGAAGACACTGACAAGTTATGGAACGCTGTGGAGCTTTTGGAGAAGTATTCTTTGGTAAATTTGGAAACGGGAGTGATCAGTGTCCATCGAATGGTACAAAAGGCAACGAGATTAAATCTAGCACAAATAAATATGGAAGAATCAGTGCTGAAGGAGACGCTGAAACTTTTGAAGCCATTGAATTACGATGAACATGCTACTTACCTTTGGGAACATTGTAGTGAGCATTCTCAATTGGTTAAGGACTACTATCCAGGATTGTTCTACGGTCCACATAAGAACACTCCGTTGCAGCTACTCGCTGCCCATCGTAATGATAGCAAAAGTATTAAAAACATACTGGAACACTTAAACGACGACAGCTCTATGAATTATCGTAGGCCTGGCATTGAGGAGTCTGCTTTGTACAAAGCTGCCCAAAACGGCAAT
This sequence comes from Arctopsyche grandis, assembly GCF_051622035.1. Taxonomy (NCBI): domain Eukaryota; kingdom Metazoa; phylum Arthropoda; class Insecta; order Trichoptera; family Hydropsychidae; genus Arctopsyche; species Arctopsyche grandis. Next base: position 1,081,986 of record NC_135357.1, read on the forward strand.
GTGAATGTTGTTAAGTATCTTCTGGAGAGAGGAGCAAAGATACACACAGATTTGAAAAGCCCACTACACATAGCTGCAGCTAACGGACATCTAGAAGTAGTCAAATGCATGTACGAAAAGGACCAAACTTTGGCAAACGTCGAAATTGCGCGAGAATTCAAAGGAACACCGATTGACGAGGCTGCTTTGAATGGTCATGTGGAAGTCGTGAAAGTTCTAAAACCCAACGATAACGATGTCCATATGTTTCATGCAAGTTTCCGAAAATCCATAGTCAATGATGCAATAAGGACTGATCGAAATTTTGAGGACGTTTTGAAAAAGTATGACAGTATAGATAATAAGGTGATTCAATCTAAGATTGGATACTTCAAGGAGAGTATTTTGGATTTTGTTGTAAAAAGGCGTAATAAATACGTAATGGGCCGTATGTTAAAGTATGAATTGGATTTGAACGCTTCGGATATATATCAGAAAACCCCTTTGCACTTTGCTGCAAGTATTGGAAACATCGACGCTATGCAAATTCTAATCAACAACGGTGCTATTGTTGATATGCCTGATTATTTGGGAGAGACTCCGTTGTTTTCAGCTTGTGTATGCGGAATCCAATCAGCGTATTTTTTGCTGCAAAATGGTGCCAAATTCGACGCCATTAACAAAGACGGCACTCCAGTATTACACAAAGCAGCAAAAAGAAGCACCTCTTCAGTACTAGAAATGCTCATTCAAAAAGGAGCCAATCCCAATGCCTTGGACAGATGTGGACGTTCTCCTTTGCATTACGCAGCGATGGGCAGAAACGTGGATGCCATGAAATTTTTAACCGCTCAAGGAATGGATTTCAATCTCAAAGATTCCGTGCACAATCGCACTCCACTTGGTTACATTTGTTACAACTACTTCAAAGTGGAAGCAATCCAACGGATGATCCAATTCCACAAGGATCCTTATGCGGAGAGTAACTATTCCCTTTTTACGGAGTACGAAGCGAAGTTGTTGATTAGATATTATCCCGATTTCAACATAAGAATAGATAATGGTAATTCTGCACTGCATCTTGCTGTCCACGTGAATTGTATGGATGTAGTCGAAGCTCTCCTGAAAAAAGGTGCCGATCCTAACGTGGCAGACTTACGATTGCAAACTCCTCTACATGTGGCTGCAGAGAATGGAAGGATTGAGGCTTTAAAGGTACTCATCGCTCATGGGGGTAATGTTAAAGCTGTTGATTCTAATGGTAGAACTTGTTTGGATTTTGCTCGAGAATTTCATCAGGCGGAAATCATACACTTTTTAACGGGGATAAATGAAAATAAAGAGTAATCATATGTATTACTTTTTTTTTTTATTATTATTATTTGTAATGTATTTGTATGACTTTGACATATTAAATATTTTCTAAATATAACAGAATTTCATTATGAATATTCATTAACAATTTACACTGTAGGAATATATCACAACTTGTACTATTACGAAATTTGGTAGATGTTATCAGTGATAACATCTACCAAATTTCGTAGTTTTTTTTCAGTGGCGGCTCGTCCTAATGGGCTGCCGGGCTGCAGCCCCTCCTATAAAATTCTATGTCCTCCTATAAAATATAAGCCCCTCCTCTAAAATATATGTTTAATAATACATTTAATATTTTATTTATTAATGATATTTTTTTATTAGTTGGATGGACGAACTATTGGGGCCTTCGACAGAGTTAATATTACTTACAATATCACCCATATCCAAAAGGGTGATATTTTAAATAATGTTGACCGTTTCGAAGACCCCACTAACTTGTATGGTGACAGATGAATTAAAATGTTGCTGTACTGGCTGTAAAGTTTTACAGCGCCGCCCTGAACGCCACGCAGCCCGGAGTTTCGGAACGAGAAAGAGAAAGAGCTATTTGCAACTGCAGATAGCTCTTTCTCTTTCACTCACTCTGCCGTTTTGGGCTGGATAGTCGGCAGCCTTCGCCTGTTAAACAACATTCATCTGTCAGTTTGTGTAAGATTTCGCGCGCTTGATCTTACATTTGATTAGTTGAATCGCACGATCACAGCTTTATTCGTTTTCGTTACTCTTAATTGGTTGTGTACGAGCCCTCATCTAGTTTTTTAGTTATTTTTAAAACTGCTAGTTTTTTTTTCAATAATACTTAAATCCACATGTAAGTGGTCGTACGCCAAAAATTGTGCTTATTTTGTCCTGTTATGACATGATAGAACAATTATGGTGACATTTTTTAGACATGTTTTCAGTGCAGCCCCGCCACTAAAAATTATCACGAGCCGCCACTGGTTATCACCTATTTCCCCCCCATCAAACTAGAGCTTTACAAATGACATAATTGCGTCCTGTTCGAACATATTATGGGGGATGAACGAATGAGACGACTGGCATGTTGAATGCACGTGTTTATTATATGACAGCTGAAGGCAGAGTGAGTAGCGGCTCTCCGAACCCAGCCGAGTTGGTCCCCACTCGCAGGAAGCCAACCAAACTCGACCATGTCGTATAAGCGAGCCGCCACAATATGTATAAAATCAACCTTGGCCGAAGTACCTCCGTTCGAGGTAAACGGACTACTAGTCATATGTGAACCAGTCACAGGACAACCGATCGCTCTAGATCGGTCACACGTGATCACCCGTCACACTAAAACTGGTCACGAGAAAACTGGTCACACCCTAAAATCGGTCACGAGAAAACTGGTTGACCGATTTTAGGGTGTGACGGGTGATCACGTGTGACCGATCTAGAGCGACCGGTTGTCCTGTGACCGGTTCACATTTGACTAGTAATCACCGAACCCCGTTCGAACTAGGACACCATACCAAAAGACACCATAAATTCACGAGTACATGGAGCCAACTAACTACGCACCAAACACAACACAAAAAGGAAGACGCGTTGCACAATCAACGACTATATAAACCAGTGCATCATCCCCAGATGCCAGTGAGCTTCAGGAACTCAACCTGCTCATTCCTCCGAAGCAACTACCTACTTCGCCGACACATTATACAATAACATCTGTATTAATCTAGTAATAAAGATCCTATTCAAAACTAGGGTTGCCAAGTGTCATTGACAAAAGAATCAGATGAAAAAATCGAAAACGAAGCAAGAAGAGGCAAGTATAAAAAGAGAATATTTAATAAAAAAAAGTTTTTTTTTTACAATTTTCTTTATAATTGTGCGGTTTATTATTAGAGTGAAATAAGTCATTATTTTACAAGGTTGTTACACCGAATCCATGAAATTGTCTATTACAAGCATTCGGCAAGAGAATTGCCGAATGCGTGAAAAATGCAAGCACGTTGCCCAGTTCACGGATTCCGTAAATTCTTTGCCGAATGCGTGAACTGGACAGCGTGTTATATTATAACCAAGTGTCAAAGTGACAGCCGAATAAGGATGTTTAATTTACATATTATTATGTATAATATGACTACATACATATGTTTCACTGTTAAAATATTGATCAAAATGTATAAAAATGGCATTAATTTATGTATAAGTCATATGAGATGATCGAAACATATTATACATAATAATATGTAAATTAAACATCCTCATTCAGCTGTCACTTTGACACTTGTCCACGCTGTCCAGTTCTAAAGAAAAACAACACCGGAGCGCTGCTGTCTATTTGCCGACTCCACGCTTTGAGCAGACAAATTCTTGCCGAATACACGCATTCGCCAAAGAATTTACGGAATCCGTGAACTAGGCAACATGCTTGCATTTTTCACGCATTCGGCAATTCTCTTGCCGAATGTGTGTAATAGACAATTTCACGGATTCGGTGTAACATATACATATATGACTTATTATTATGATAATAGGAACATACATATGTATGTAAAAATTAATTGTTGAATTTAATCACCTTCTTGTCACTCTCACTGTTGCTATATTTTTTTAAACTGCTAATTTGGTGCAAAAGTTTCTTATTATCTTTACAAAATTCTAAACATGATAAAGTAGTGTTGTGCCCGTTGATTTTTCTCAATTTCATCCAATAAATAAAAATTATTACATTTAACACATTCAGCCCGGCGCATGATTTCATACATTAGCCCGTGTGGTGGCACTGTCACGCGTATCAGCACCCAATTATGCATGACGGCATTATATCACTTTATATAATGAGTTGTCCCTAAATCTTTAGAGCTTTATAGGAATTTTAGTGTTGGGGTGCTCAATGAAGTGGAATCGTAAAATTATAGTCTGCTATAGCACTAGCCGCATGGACACCGGGTTGAAAGTGTTAAAATAAATAAAACAAGTAAGCCAAATAATAGATCTGTGTATTTCATTTTCATTTATTATTTCTCTTAAAATTATTTAAATACACTGCAATGAGGAGAAATGTCATGTAAAAATTTATATTCATCCCAGTATGCAATTTATTATGTGACCAGAGAAAAGATTTTTGGGTAATGATTTATCCAGCATGCAATTTTTATGTTTATTGAGGTGAGATTTTTGAGTGAATGATTTCAGACAAATTTAACAATTGTAAGGCTTTTCACCCGTGTGAGATCTCAAATGTGACACAAGTCTTTTTTTGTGAGTAAATGATTTTATACAAATGTCACACTTGTATGACTTTACACCCGTGTGAGTTTTTAAATGTATCACAAGTCCATTTTTATGAACGTATGATTTTAAACAAATGTTACATTTGTGTAGTTTTATCCCAGTATGCAATTTTTTATGTATATCGAGGTCAGATTTTCGAGTAAATGATTTTAAACAAACGTCACACTTGTAAGGCTTTTCACCCGTGTGAGTTCTTAAATGTCTCACGAGTGTACTTTTTCGAATAAATGATTTCGGACAAATTTCACATTTGTATGGCTTTTCCCCGGTGTGAGATGTCAAATGTGCCATAAGGTAATCTCTTCGAATAAATGATTTTAAACAAATGTCACATTTGTGTAGTTTTATCCCAGCTTGCATTGTTTCACGTTTCTCAGGGAATGATTTTAGACAAATTTCACACTTGCATGGCTTGTTCCCCGTGTGAGCTCTCAAATGTGTCACAAGTCCATTTTTATAAATAAATGATTTTGAACAAATGTCACATTTATATGATTTTATCCCAGCATGCGATTTTTTATGTTTCTCGAGACTAGATTTTTCAGAAAATGATCTCAGACAAATTTCACACTTGTATGGTTTTTCCCCCGTGTGAGATCTCAAATGTGACATCAATCCATTTTTATGAGTAAATGATTTTAAACAAATGTCACATTTGTGTAGTTTTATCCCAGGATGCAATTTTTTATGTTTCTCGAGGTAAGATTTTTTAGTAAATGATTTTAGACAAATTCCACACTTGTAAGTATTATCCCCCTCGTGAGATCTCAAATGTGACACAAGTCCATTTTTTCGACTAAATGGTTTTAAACAAATGTCACATTTGAACGGCTTTTCTCCAGGATGTGATCTTTTGTGTGAAATAAGTTCAGATTCACTGGGAAATGACATTTCGCTATTCTTTCGATGAATTGTCGATTGCGAAGGCTCATCGTCCCATATTACATCTTCCAATAAAACTTCTTCAGTCTTGATCTTCAAGCAATCGTCTAACCTGAGTTGAGACGATTCGTTGTTTCGAAAACAAGCCTTTCGAAAGCTGATCAACAATTCCAGACTGGTCTTACACGAAAGACACACCCTGTCTGGCAATCCATCGCCTCTTTTGACCTGCAGATGGAAAAAAAGTAGGATCAAGAGGTGAGAAGAGTTAACCACAATATGTAATTGTAACCAGCACCGACCTGAATTTGACAGCAGGTCCGAATGCGTTGCTCCAGACGCTCTGGATGAGGATCTGGTCTCCGGAAGATGGAGACAGAAGATGCGGCCGGAGCTGGTCCAAGACAAAGCCTGCACTCCATCGTCCCTGCACTCCACCAACTCTGACAGCAACCAGATCGCCTTGCTATTTTTTACACACCACGTTCACAGTAAGTTTTAGTGACATCTTTGGTCTAAATGCGGTACTATATGTATATGGGTTCGGTGATTACTGGTCACAAATTACTCGTCACAAAGTCACTAAAATCTCTATAACGGAACATCTGGCAGCCGAAAAGTCCATCATACTAACGATAACTATCATAGTAACGAGAACTTGAGTGCCAAATATTGTGTATTCGCGATTTTCATGGCAAAAATTGTCTTTGTGACCACCCCAATGTGACGAATAGTCCAATTACCATGTATATGTTATTATACCATAGAAATGGGTAAACGGACTACTAGTCATGGTTCGGTGAGTAGGTACTAGTCAAATGTGAACTGGTCACATGACAACCGGTTACACGTGATCACCCGTCACTCTAAAACTGGTCACACCCAAAATTTGTACCAGAGAAATGTTGAGCAACAAATTATTTCGTTAGTTTATATGTAATTCCAAAAGTGGTCAGTAAAAAAATGAAAATTTATCGGTAATTATTTATATATTTGACCAGAAACTTATTCTAAATGATTTGTAGAATAAACTAAATAGAATAATAAAAGACCAGTAATTTCAACAGTACAACGAATAAGAGTCAAATTTCAATAGTACAACGATTGAGATATCCTTTTAGAGCCAATTTTTTTTAACTTATATAAACTATATACATAGGTAGGTACACTTTTTATTAAAATTGAAGTTTTAAGTCTTAATTAAACTATCTTCTTCTTGTTAATGCCTTGTCCGCATCCGGACGTTGGCGACCACCTCGTCGATTATTTGAATATATCCGCATCGGTCTTCAGCGGCTCGGAACAGCTCTTCGGCGCTCATATCGGTCCACATGCGCATGTTTCGAAGCCAAGATAACTTTTTCCTGCCAATCCATTTTTTTCCTTCTATTTTCCCCATGGTTATCAAACGGAGAAATTCGTATTTTGGACCCCGTATCATGTGTCCGAGGTACTCCATCTTTCTCCGCTTGATGACAGAAACAAGTTCCCTGCCTCTCCCCATCATGCCGAGGACAGCTTCGTTTGATATCTTTTTGGTCCACGGAATCTTCAGCATACGCCTATAGACCCACATCTCAAAAGCTTCAATGCGGCTGATCATCTTGGTTTTCAGAGTCCACGTCTCACATCCGTGTAGTAATACTGTCCAGACGTAGCTCTTCGCGAATCTCAACCGCGTATGAAGATTGAGATGCTTGTTTGTAAGGGCCGCCTTCATTTTTACAAATGCTGTTCTAGCCATCTCGATGCGGATTTTTAGATCTTCATCTGGGTCCATCTCTTCATTCAGCCAGGTACCCAGGTATTTGAATCTTTTTACTCTTTCTATCACCTCTCCATCCAAAGTTAGATTCCCGGTGTCTGTTTGCATTCTATCTACTATCATAAATTTTGTTTTCTTTAGATTTATGCGCAGACCTCTTCGATTGCTTTCTTGATGTACACGGTCTAGAGATCTTTGCAGGTCTGCTAAATTTTCAGCGACTAGTGCCGTGTCATCAGCATATCTTATATTGGTGATCGTCTCGCCGCCCACCTTGATGCCCTCCGCCTCTTGGAGAGCATCGTGGAAGATGGATTCGGTGTAGGTGTTAAAAAGAGTAGGTGATAGGATGCATCCTTGCCTGACGCCCCGTTCTATAGGAATCTCATCAGTGAATTGATCATCGACACGTACTACTGCAGTCTGATTCCAATAAATATTTCGTAGCAATCTGACATCTCTGTCATCCAGGCCAATATTTTTTAATGTTTCCATCAGGCGAGCGTGTTGGACACGGTCAAAGGCCTTTTCAAAGTCTATAAAGCAGATGTACACAGGTTTACGGACTTCTCTGCATCTTTGGAGTAGTGTTTTCATACAGAAAAGGGCCTCTCGGGTACCCAAGCCTTGTCTGAACCCAAACTGCTCTCTGCTAATCGCCTCTTCACACCGTGAGTAAATTCTGCCCTGTATTATCTTTAGTAGGATCTTCAATGTGTGACTCATTAGGCTAATTATTCTGAAGTCGCTACACGTCCTCGCGTTACTCTTTTTGGGCAACGGGATAAATATGGATTGTAACCAATCGCTAGGTACTTCGCCTGATAAATATATTTTATTATAGAGTTTTGTTAGATTTTCTATGTTATCGTCGTCCAATAACTTGAGAAATTCGGCAGGAATCAGATCCGGTCCAGTAGCTTTCCGACTCTTTGCTAGTTTTATAGCATGTTCCACTTCGGATTTCAATATATATGGTCCCGTTTCTGGATCTTCAATATGCCCTCCGGTTTCTCTATTGTCTTTAAAGAGCAATTTTGTGTACTCGGTCCATTCTGATTTCTTCTCATCCATATTTAAAATGATTTTTCCATCTTTATTCCTAAGGAGTATGAAATCTTTTTTTCTGAATGATCCTGTTGCTTCTTTTAGTTTTTTATGTACGTTAAATTCGTCGTGTTTTTCTTGTAATTTTTCAATTTCGTTACATTTATTTTCCATCCATTTTTCTTTGATTTCTTTAATTTTCCTTTGAATTTGGCGGTGAATATTTTTATATTGTGTTGGATTATTATGTTTGTGTTTTCTACGTTCTTCCATTAAATGTATAATTTCATCCGTCATCCAAGGTTGTTTTTTATTAATTATTTGATTTGTTTCAAGAAACTTTTTCCCAGATTGGGTCATTGCTGATTTCATACCTTCCCACTTTAAGTTTACATTACTATTTTCTTCAATACATTTTTGTTTAAAATTTTTATTGAGATCTTTTGTAAATTGTTCGTGGATCGTAAGATTTTTAAGCAGCTCTAAATCCAATCTTGGTTTAGGTTTTGATGCTCTTAAAATCTTTTTCAGTCTTATCTTCAATTTCCCACAAAGTAGATTATGATCGGATGCCACGTCTGCACCAGGGTAGGTTTTCACCGATTTTATACTATTTTTAAATCTACTGTTTATCAAAATAAAGTCAATTTGGTTTCGCACAATATTATCAGGACAGTCCATTGGGGATTTCCATGTGTATAATCTTCTTTTAGGTAGCTTAAAGAAAGTATTCAAGATAACATACTGCTCTTCCTGGCAAAACTGAACTAGTCTGTCTCCTCTCTCATTTCTTTCTCCAAGTCCGAAGCGACCAGTTATACCCATTGTTTCTTCGTCTCCAACTTTGGCGTTGAAATCTCCCATTATAATGTTAACATCATGTTTTTTCGTATATGTCATCAATTCTTTGATTTGTTGATAAAATTCTTCAATCTCATTTTCTTCTTTATCAAAAGTGGGGGCATACACTTGTATTATGTTAACATTTATAGGTTTTCCTGCTAATTGTATCATCATGACTCGTTCAGATAACGGAATAAAGTTTCTCACACTTTTACTGATGTCGTCTTCCAGAATCACAGCAACACCATTCTTATGAGTGCCGTCAAGCGATCCCGAGTAGTAAGTCGTATATCCATTGCAATGCATCGTTTTTCCTGCTCCAGGCCATCTAGCTTCGCTTATGCCGAGCATCTGTATTTGGTTTTTTTTCATTTCTATTTGCAGATTTTCAATTTTACCTGCTTGATACATGGTCCTAACGTTCCATGTACCAATTTTTCGTATGTTCACCACTTTGAGTCCGGGGATTCTTAGCACCCCTGTCCCATTGAAGGGACGCCGGAGACTCGGGGCCGTGGTTTTAGGTTTTCTCTTCATGGTGGTTATACTAGGGATATGAGAGCACAGTAGTTTTCCCCAAACCTTCTGCTCCGCAGAATTCAAACCGATTGAGTGGCTGCCACGTCGCTTTGAATCTTCCATCTTTTGCCGTTTTAGTATATTGCATATACTTCCGCCGTGGATGGTACTGACAGAGCTGCTGCCCACTGCCAGGGAATTTTTTTATGGAGTTTCCTTCTCTATGAAAGGTGTTACGGTACCTTTCAAAACCGGGTTGTGCTTTTGTTAAGCGGCGGCACTTACTCGCCGCTGACCTGAGACCGTCATAGTGTTGTGTGACATTTTATAGAGTGAAACTTACCACGGATTCACTCATCACCACTCTTATCTCAGCGCTCCTTGTCCAGGACCACCATGTCGCCATGGTAGTTGACTACAAGAGTCGTTCCCCTATTTGCAACTTGGGGACCTGAGCGGTTGCATGGAGCTCTGCTCTGAGCTTAGTAATTACTCCGTGCGGACGGACGTGTGTTTCCATTTATGATATATTTACATATATTGACATTTTATTCACAATCATAATATTTATGAAATTAGTACCAAACAATGACGTTAACGTTGAGTACAAGTATCCAATATATTAAATTATCAACATTAAATAAAATTCACACTCAATATTAAATAATCAATTATGAAATAATTCAACATTGAAATATAATCCATTCAACACTCAATATTAAATATAAAATAATTCAACGTTAAACATTATCAATACTATCATTAATAAATCAATTGACGTTAATAATAAATTATTATCAAAAGAAATGTGATCGAAATTATGTGGGTAATTATGTAAATATGAAAATATTATAAATTTAAATTCCACTTAAAAAAAAATATGAAATCAAGCATAGGTAATGATTCTGAATATGTACTAACTTGCGAGGCGCCAGAAGAGCTAAATACTCATCCCAGCACCTCCTCTTTAGCTCCAATTTAACACAAAATTCTACATACTTATCGGGACAACACACAAACACACGTCCGCACCGAGCTCGCTCAACCCACAAATTAAACTATAGGAACACTAAATAAAACTAGATGTCATTATTATTATATAATATATAAAGACGCTAATCTGTGTGTGTGTGTTTCCTGGTAAACAGAATATTCTAGTCAAATGTGAACCGGTCGATCTAGATTGGTCACACGTCGTCACTGGTCGCACGAAAACTCGTCACAAAGTCACTAAAATCTCTATAACGGAACATCTGGCAGCCGAAAAGTCCATCATATTAACGATAACTATCATATTAACGAGAACTTGAGTGCCAAATATTGTGTATTCGCGATTTTCATGGCAAAAATTGTTTTTGTGACCACCCCAATGTGACGAATAGTCCAATTACCGGTGATTACTAGTCAAATGTGAACCGGTCACAGGACAACCGGTCGCTCTAGATCGGTCACACGTGATCACCCGTCACACTAAAACTGGCCACGAGAAAACTGGTCACACCCGAAAATTGGTCACAAAAAAACTGGTAGGTACACTCTTTATTAAAATAAAGTTTTAAGTCTTAATTAAACTATAGGAACACTAAATAAAACTCGATATCATTGTTATATTGTGGCGGCTCGCTTTATGACATGGTCGAGTTCAGTCACCTTCCTGCGAGTTGGGACCAACTCGGCTGTGTTCAGAGTTGCTACCTCACTCCGTTTTCGGCTGCCATAATACGTAGAAACACGTGCATCAACATGTCAGTCGTCTCATTCGTTCCATCTCCTATAATATATATAAAGACGCTAATCTCTGTGTGCTAATCTCTGTAATCTGTGTGTCCTGGTAAACGGAATGTTCTAGTCAAATGTGAACCGGTCGCTCTAGATCTGTCACATGTCGTCACCGGTCGCTGGTAAAAATAAAAACTGGTCACGAGAAAATTGTTCACCCCAAAAATATAAAAATTGTTCGCATTTTTGGGTGTGACCAGTTTTCTTGCGATTAGTTTAAGTGTGACGGGCGACAACGTGTGACCGATCTAGAGCGACCGGTTATCCTGTTTACCGGTTCATATTTGACTAGTAATCACTAGAGGTAGTATAGCCAAGGTGCCGCTCATTGTTCCATTGGTGTAAATCCTTTGTAAAAAAGGTTTGGCAAACCTTTAACAATGCATTTACAACATTTGAACAATACGCGGCACCCTCTGGGTCCGGGCTCTAGTAATCACCGAACCGATTCAATGACGATAAAATGCATTTTAATCATTATATGTAGAGCGTGATAATAATAAATAATTTATTTGTTTTCATTTATTACATTAGCTTCTACTCCGTTTTAAATGTATTTTGCTCAATTTTCAGTGGGGTTACTTTTTTACCCCATAAAGGTATGTTTATACCTATCCAACACGACCCGTATCCTGCAGGTGTCATGCAAGTGCGGATAGTATTCTTTGGTACATTATATGCACGTATTCATACTCCATTCGCGCATGCGCATTTACGCATTTATGCCCGTCCATATAGAATGTACTAAAGAATACTGTCCGTACTTGCAGGATTCGGGTCGTGCTGGATAGGTATGAACAGACCGGGTCTACGTGATGAGCCTGAATGTTAAATTACAGAAAACACAAATATCGGAAGGCAAAGATCGAAAATCGAAAGATCTTATGTCGAAATATCAAAAAAATAGGGTGCATGGTAAACGGTACATACTCACTTAATTTGCGCGAGCAGGGTACAACAAGAACAAGAGGAACAGGCTTTTCCTCCCGTATTCTGCGCGCGCACATTTATACGGGAGGAAAAGCCTGTTCCTCTTGTTCCTGTTGTATCCTGCTCGCGCAAATTAAGTGAGTATGTACTGTTTACCATGCACCCTTTTTTTTTGATCTTTCGACTTAAGATCTTTCGATTTTCTATATTTGCCTTCCGATATTTGCGTTTTCTGTAATTTAACATTCTGGCTCGTCACGGAGACCGGAACAGACCTTATCGCGTCTAGTATAGGACAGGAGGTTATGTTGTGACCGTAACCCGGCCTATGGAAACTTGTTGTAGATGACAGAGGAAATTTATTTTCTTCAGTATACAAGTTTATTGTCAGTACAGAAAATTCACAGGGAAGTGGGCTAGTTGCCTGCTTCAGGGGAATGCCTGACTGGACTGCTGTCTGTGGCTGCTGTACTGGTTTATATATGGGCACGGTGATGTCATCTTGTTCTCGGGGATTCCTCCGGGCTCAAGGGTTTCCTTTGTGTGGGCGTGCCACAAGGTTGCTTGATGGGTATTCATTTGGAGCGAGTCGAATCGCCTTTATCGGTGGTCTGGATATGGGTGAGGTGATGTCATCTCGTTCTTGAAGATTCTTCCAGACTCAAGGGTATCCTTTGTGTGGCTGTGCTTCAAGGTTGCTTGATGATTGTGTAGGCATATAGTACAACTGAAATGATCTCATCAGGTCACTGCGACACATATCCAGCAAAGTAATTAACGCATGGCACACGCTCGCCTCGTCAAAAGGTCGACACGTGTTTCTATACACGTGTCTGGGAAACAAAGGAAGAACACACTGAACCCAAAAAAACCACGAACTACGTCCAGGCGTATGAACCCATAAAACCACGCTCGCAGCATAACTAGGGCAGCGCGAGTACCAAGAACAAAATATGTGCACACGACACACTTCAACCCAAAATGTTTATAAAGCAACGCAGCAACCTCCACCGGCAGAGTGAGCCTCTAGAGTTCAACTAGATCACATCTCCGAAGAAACCTCTTCGTACATACAATAACCATTGTACCAATTGAACAAAAATAAACGATCCTCTTTCAAACTACACAACACGTGTTTCGTTAGACCGGGATACGGTCAACATACCTTCCCTGTCTTACACTGATGACCGCCGACTACTAAATTGGCGATCTTACAATTGTTTATCTGGAGCGAGTCGAATCGCCTTTATGGGTAAGCTGGACGAAGTATTTCGGTTGTTCCCTTGAACTTAAGGTTTGTTTATCTGGAGCGAACCGAATCGCCTTTATGGGTAAGCTGGACGAAGTATTTCGGTTGTTTCCTTGAACTCAAGGAGCGAATAGATGATTGCTTTGGCTTTGCTGAAAGCTCGTACAAGCTGTATTGTATTCCTACACTAGTGTATTTTTTTTTTTTGGTATCGGTTAATAGTGAAAAATGGCACTATTGAGGGCACAAGACGCTCTCATAAATTTTACGAGGCTCTTACTTTTTAGCTTTTATAAATAACCAAAAACCCACGTGAGAACAAACTATGCATATCGAAAAAAGAGTGGAGTATTCTAGATCGGACATGGCCGTGTTCGAGGACGCTAGGGCGCTGACTTGACTGAACTGTTTGACAGCAAGTACAGAGCTCTGGGCTTTGCCATCGGAGTCGCAGTTTCCGTTTCCGTTTCCGTTTCGCAGCGAATTGATAAGCGAACTGAATGGCGGACAAAGCCAAGTTGGATTTGGGTCTGCTGGAGGAGGACGACGAGTTCGAAGAATTCCCCGCCGAAAGTAACAACCGTTTACCATTTCATTGACATAACCTCAACTTTGCAATTCTTGGTGGTGAAGTGGTGACTTTTGATTTCTTGTATCATCACTCTAAACTTACCTTCAGGCCTGACAACTCAAATAAAAATGGTGCCGATTCCATACAAGGCTTTTATTTATATCGAATTCTGATATTGCAGATTGGGGCAATGAGGATGCGGACGACGAAGACGTGTCCGTATGGGAAGATAACTGGGAAGACGATAACATCCAGGACGATTTCAATCAACAGCTGCGGTAATAACATATATACATCAACTCGTATATAAGTGATTAGTCATCGCAATTTTTGGAACAACGGGTTTCTGACAGATATATAAAGGGTTGGGTTTGGTGCAAACGATCGAATGGTTCATATCATTTAGAACATTTTGAGCCACACACATGTGTAGTCTTATGGTTTTAAAAACACCGAAATCTCACAGTGAGTCGATTTTTCATCTTCCTTTTTGGGTATTTCCAGTTCTAGGCGTTAAAGTTTATGACTTTTTATTCAAGAAGTTCACATTGAATGGCTTACAGTCAATTTTGCTAGTGCATAACGGAAAAAAAAAGTCTTTCCTTATATCTTCTATGTATTCGACTACGAATAGGACAATATTTTCGAATTTGTATAGTTTTTAACAAAAATGACATGAATTTTTGATTTCAAACGACGGGTTTCCGTCAACTTTTGATTTTGAACAACGGGAAACCTACGAAATGACACCACTGATTATTATTTGGCCACATTTATGCGAATATTTTATATTCTTTGCTGTTAAGGATGAGAGGCAAGCCTCTCTCCTTCAAGCACATATTAACGTTGTTTTAGAGTTCAGTTCCAGTTTAGGGCTTGAACTGAATACTAGTAAATGTGCCATTATGAGTTATGGACGTGCGAATCCGCTCTATTGTCACGGATACTCCATTGGATCCGTATTGTTGAAGCGTGTGGAATCTATGGTCGACTTGGGTATCACTTTTGATCCTCAATTCACCTTTCACAACCACATCAAGACAGTCGCTGACGTTTCCTTTCGTCGACTTGGATTTGTCTTGAGATATGCTAAATCATCCTCCAACCCCTTGTCTTCTCGCTTGCTTTTCAACTCGCTTGTTAGAAGTAAGCTAGAGTATAATGCGATTGTGTGGAATCCGCATGAAGCAAACTACTCTCTTATTATCGAAAAAGTGCAAAAAGCATTTCTTCGTTTTCTTTATAAGAAAGAGTATGGGTACTAACCATATCTCTATCCTACTCCATTCCTTTCGGGCATGCTCGGGTATAATTCCCTTGAACTTCGGAGAAACTTCTCGTTAATTCGTTTCGTTCTCCAGCTATTGCGTGGTAATACGTGATGCCCGTTGTTGCTGGAACTTAATGTCCCTAATAATTATGTGCGTGGTAGACATCATCATTTGATGGTTGTGCCTGCTGCTCGTACAGTTCTTTTTCGAATGGCTCCTATTCCAAGAGCTATTCGACTTCTCAATGAAATCGTTGCTGCCGTCCCTGAATGTGATATTTTCCACCTTGGGGAGCGTAGATTATCGGATGTTATTTCAACATATTTATCTGGTAACCTGCGCTCATCATTACTTTCTTAATTTGAATGTGATGTATGAGTGGAATCTTAATCTACTCTCTTCCATTTGGGCTTCGCTGTGATTTTATTTTACTTTTTCTTTCTCCTTTGTACATTTTTATGAACTATTTTATTTGTATTATTATTTTACCATGTTTTCTGCTTATTAATTTTTATGTTTTTCACTAGTTTTTCTTTTGTTTTTATATCTTTGTTAAATGTAGGCCATTGTGGCGCAATAGTTTCTTCCTGTAATGCCACAATGGTCCAAAACTATTAATAATAAATATTGTTGGAAGTATATGCCAGGCGTCGCCCGGCTCAGATTGTTTTAAAATTTCAATATTATATTCTTTTGTTTTTGTTTGCAGAGCACAACTGGAACAGCAAAAAATGACAACCGATTGAAGATGTCAAGAATCCATATATATATATTTATACATATATTTTTGAATAAATCTGTCAAACATTTTCATTGAATAAATCTGGAATAATCTTATTTGTGTGAAATAAATTTATTTTAAGTTTAAAAGTTGTTTATTTTATATAATAATAATAGTAATTTTCAATGAAATAATAATAACCAAAATTGTCAGACAATCGAAAAGTCATTTATTGTTCTATATATATAATAATATATATCATATATATATATAGTAAATATTGAATCAGTAAATACATTTCTTTTGCAAATATTTTTGGACAGCATCTTAAGTATTAGTATACTGAATTGTTTCACCTTATACATATCAGTTAGAAACTCGGGCGCCCTCGTAAACGTGTCTCCCGATGAACTTCACGACACTCTCCGTCACCAAGTCCACCGGGCGAGCTGTTACGAAGCGCAAGAATGCACTCGTCGTCATTATCGTCATCCGTATATAAATCACTTACGACATTCACTATTATTGCTTCATATATAAAACCCGCAGAGGTACGGGGATTCCCTAACGATGCTTCCTCCTCCTCCTACTCCTCGTCTTCCTCTTTAATAACGTAACCTAATTTATTTACAACTGGTATACGAGTAGTGTTCGCGTTGCCCCATTTACACGCGACGCGTCTCCGAAGCATCATCAGCTCTCGACTCTCAACTGCAAACTTTGCACGACCTCAAATTGATACACAATCAACATCTACAACTTCTTACGGTCAAATAAGTTACTACAGGCGAAGTAAGAACATTTCACAATTATAATTATACACCTGATTACAGTCACAGAATTAACTTTGCATTTGATACGGGTTTGGTGCAAACGATCGAAAAGCGCCAGATAGATTGAACCACAGATTTAAACGCAATTCTCGACTTTACGAATGACAGATTGCACATCAGATGACGGGGAGCCTTTCGATGTGCACAGATGCAATTATTAAAATTGAGTTAGATCTTTCTGACGAGTTTAATAAGGCAAAATTCGGAACTAAAGTATCAGAAGCACAGAACGTATACAGGGTAGATTTTGCTTAGTGTAAGTGCAAGCAGTGTGCACGCATAAGGTTCAGTCTATCTGGCGCTTGTCGATCGTTTGCACCGCATCGATTTGATACACAATCTAGTCTTTGACAAGTATACATACTTTTAGAACTGTCGGTTTGATAGTGTGTTAAATCAGACTCAAACTATCAATCACTTGTCTGATTTATAGCTAGCGATCTACGTTTGAGTATGATTTAGCACACTTGAGAGATTGAAATTTGATATAAAACATATACAAGATCGAATTGAATGCTTTTAACGATGCGATTATTAATAAATTGATCAATTTGTTGGTGGTTTTTAAATTGGAATCGTGCAAAATTGACACAACGAGGCATACGAGAGCTGTGGATCGAACGATACAAGACTTATCGTAAAAATGTGGGACGCAATTAATTTACAATTCACAGACGAAACAAACGATAATAATAATAAAAAATATTTTTTAATACAAAGAACCTTACAAACTAAATACATCTTAAAATGGTAGAGTTCGTAATTATTAACTTAGCACCTAGTAATATAATACCATTTTGTATAAAAAATTAAATTGGATAACCTCGCAAAAAGCTGCATATTTCATAGACTGCTGCGCCGGCCTTTTTGCACGCGGCGGCGTTTGCAAATTCTAAACATCTTACGAAACTAACAACAATGTAGAAGTTAGGAGAGTGCGATCAGATGTGATGGATAAGCACTGACGGGGGGGGATTCTTCAAAAGAGTCGGCCAACGGCCATCGAAGACTCTAGTTTTCAAATTGATTTGAGCCGTCGAAAATGTCAAAAACACTTTATATTATTCAAAGATTTTAATGGAAGTAGGTGATGTAGCTATTAAATATGGTTGTGGCTATTTGCAGGTACTATATTTGCAAATTATTGGCTATTTGCAGGTACTATATCTGAGACATGCGCAAAGCCTTCTGCGCATGCGCGTGAACTGTCACTGTAAGCGTGTTTACTGTTAAAAATTTGTTTTAAGCCTCTTAAAATTTAGTTCGAACTCGTAAAGTGACGTAGAGCAAAAAATATAATCCAAATTAGTTAATATTATTGATTGTTAGAAAATTATTATCATATACAACGTATAATACCTACATACAAGTGCAAGCCGCGAACTAGATAAATGATATAAACCTATTATAATAACGTGCGAAATTTATTTGCCTCATGTATAATGAACGATTGATTAAACAAGTCTAGCATACATTAAATTTAAGAAATTATAATCGGATTGTAAGTTCACGCGCATGCGCAGAAGGCTTTGAGCCTGTCGCAGACGTAGTACCTGCAAATAGCCAATAATTCGCAAAAATAGTACGTGCCACAACCATTTAATATTGTAATTTAATCATTCGCACAGTATTAAGATGCGAAATACGTCACTGGGATTTCAAACAGGAGTCCTTGCTATACTAAGGGCCGGGCCGGGCCGCACCGTGCAACTTTGTCGGCCGACTTGTTGCGCGACACGAAAAAATGTATGGATATGTGTGCGACAAAACAAGTTGACGAGTGTGGCATGTCCCATCTACGTGAATGCATTGGTCTGGTCGCCCTCAACCAAGTTGTTCGCGAGTTGAGCGGTGCGGCCCGACCCTTAGTGTTACATATCAACTGAAACTACACACATTGTAAGTGAAAAAAATCAATAATAATTAATCTGCCACGTTCAGTACTTATCAATCATATCTAACGATGGATATAAATACATAATATATATATACACATTATCTTAAATACGTACATATACAATATAAAACACATAGGCCTAGACACAAGCGTAGAGTGCCCGTTCCGTTGGACGTCGTGCCGATGATGATCACGGCACAGTCCGGGAAATGGTAACAGACGTCCAACGGATAGGGTCAGCTTACAATTAAGCAGGCTTATCATCAATTTCCCTTGCACAATAAATATAATATGTATAATCAACATTAGCTTACGTAATGAATATATGTATGCGTGTGTGTGTGTGTATTAATAAATATATATACGTACGTCCGGAACCAATTGATGATCGATTTTTATACAACATGATGCCTTATCACAGATGTAGCAATATTATCAAAAACAAAATTTAAACAATACAAATCGTTTAATAGCAACAATAAATAATACGTTATTTACTAGTTGTGATCGATAAGCTTGCTGTATAAATTAATATTATGCAAATTTCACACTTAAAAATTATTTATGACACATTATGACAGTTGACTCGATATTGAGATCCGAGTTATATAAAAAAAATGATGTTTTAAAAATACACCAAAACAAAAGAGTAGACTAGTAATGTTGATTTTAATATGGTGAATAAAATTATTTTAAGGCATAATATAATGAAATATTGATAATTGACTATTTTGGTGAAATTCTATCGAAAAACAACTCACCGGATTTATCAACAGTATTCCATTCATCACACATGAAGAAAACAAGAAAGAAAATGCTTAGACGAGTGACTGAAACGTTTTCGTATACACTTTAGTTACTTACAAAAGTCAATGGACGCCATTGTATGAGATTAGTTTGGGAACAATTTAAAAGTCAGTTTGATAAAATAAATGTGCATTTAAAAAAATTTTTGTGCATTAAAAAAAGTTTTTGTACATTACAAAAAAATTTGTGTGCATTTCTAAATGTCGGACACAGATTGCTTTAGTAACTTTGGTTTGATCGTTGAAAAAAATATATGCTACTTAAATGTGTATTAACACATTCAGCCCGGCGCATGATTTCATACATTTGCCCGTATGGCGGCACTGTCACGCGTATCAGCACCCAATTACGCGTGACGGCATTAAATCACTTTATATAATGAGTTGTCCCTAAATCTTTAGAGCTTTATAGGAATTTTAGTGTCGGGGTGCTCAATGAAGTGGAACCGTAAAATTATAGTCTGCTATAGCACTAGCCGCGTGGCCACCGGTGGTACACGCCGGGTTGAACGTGTTAAAATGACATATGAACTGTATCGGCAACGTCGCGGATACCAAGATACGAACCGACAACGACCAACGCTTCTCTCTGCTGGATTCCTTCTTTTTTACTCTTCGGCTTGCGACCCAGGCTTCGACTCTACGACCTGACATCGTCATTCATATTCATACCCAAACAAAAGCAATTTTGACAGTTGACAGTTGTCAATAGTGGAAGACTGCAACGTTGCCACTTTTAGTATTTATTCTAAATGCTAAATTCAATTTTTTCGAATGATCGTTTCACTTTATAATGCCGAAATATTTTATTCGATGCACAATACGAGATTGTTCAATGCACCGAAAATAATGCAAATTTTTAATGCACAAACATTTTTTTAAAGATACAAAGTATTTTAAATCGCACCCGATTAGTTTTAATATTACCTTTCGTAGGCTTTCTATATTCAATTAGACTTATGAAACGAATATGGAGCTGAACGTTATTGGCCAATGTTTAAATGGCGACTTTCCAGTGTCGTACAACAATGAAAGTTATTAATAATTAATTTAATAGTTTCGATAATTATTTATTTATCCAGTGAGACTAAAAGCAATACAATTTCATAATGCGTTCGTAAATGAAATGAAATGCAACAGTATGTATGTTTGATGCTTTACGCGAGTAACTAGCACGTGTATGCAGTATTAAACTGCATATACACATTTCAGCTATACTAAAAATCATGTGTGTTAGTCATAGTCTAGCCAGGAATCATTTGTTGTATCCAGAGGAATATATTAATAATAGAAGTGGCTTTAGGCGTCATAGTGTTATAAAATTACGGTATGGCTATTGCCATACTTAATTATTTTCAGCCACAGTCGTGTTTGGTGTTCGAAATACATGTCTGATAAATATTTATTCATAAGGGCGAAATCACACAGAATAGAACGCGGCACATGCGAAAAAAATGCGGCACGCCTAGCACATATTCGAGGCACAACGTCCCAAAATCACCCCTGAAGTGTTTTCGGTGAAATTTTGTGAAAAAGCTTGACAAAGATTGATAACCAGCAGAATAGACTGGTGGTTAGTATATAATGCTTTGAACAGAGTGGTCACAGGTTTAAATCCCACTGGTTTCTGCTGGCCGGACCATGGATTTGTGACTCCAGGTTAATCGTTTCCTATCAGAGTTTACCAATTTATCTGATTTTCATTGAAACGGTTCCAACAAATTGGCAACCTTATCCATTTTCTTGCAAAAATCTCAAATTTTCGCTGAATTGTTTAAAAATGCCGCAAATTTACAAATTTGACCATATATGTCTGTGTGGATGTTAATTGATTTGTATTTATTTTGTATAATAATAATAGTATTTGTATCAAATGTACAATGTTTCTGGCCAGGAAGGCGCATTGGGGTTACCTGTTAGGTTTTCCTGGTATAAATAAAAAAAATAGCGACAAGTCCCATATTTGAAGAAATGTAGTCGAAATAATAAGATCGTACGAAATAACAATGAACTGGGAACGCCTTTTCTTAACCAAGTCCAAGACCGCGTGCCGTTCCGTTCATCTCTGTGTTTTCACCCTAATACTCACAAGATGGGGAAGTGCATCGTTAAAAGTTGCACAATGCATATCAAACACGACTGTGGCGGAAACTAATCAAGTATGGCGATAGCCATACTGCAATCTTACAACACTATGACGCCCAAGCCAATTGTATTAGGTTGTGGCTATTTGCAGGTACTATATCTGCGACAGGCGCAAAGCCTTCTGTCAGCGTGTTTACTGTTAAAATTGTTTTTAACTTCTTAAAATTTAGTTCGAACTCGTAAAGTGACGTAGAGTAAAAAATATAATCCAAATTAGTTAATATTATTGATTGTTAGAAAATTATTATCATATACAACGTATAATACCTACATACAAGTACAAGCCGCGAACTAGCTAAATGATATAAATCTATTATAATAACGTGCGAAATTTATTTGCCTCATGTATAATGAACGATTGATTAAGCGAGTCTGGCATACATTAAATGTAAGAAATTATAATCGGATTGTAAGTTCACGCGCATGCGCAGAAGGCTTTGCGCCTGTCGCAGATGTAGTACCTGCAAATAGCCAATAATTCGCGGATATAGTACGTGCAAATAGCCACAACCATTGTATTATTATTATTAAATTTCTCTGTTTGAATCAGTCAATCGTGATATCCGGTGAATGTTGTTTATGTTAAAATTTTCATCCATTGTGCAAAACAGGGTTGAAGTATTTTTTACTCAACGGCATATCGAGGCTGTCATTATAGTCAGTACCAACCTCTGACCGTTAAGTAAAGTAGTACTGAATTCGGTTCGGTGATTACTGGTCACAAAGTCACTAAAATATCTATAACGGAACATCTGGCAGCCGAAAAGTCCATCATACTAACGATAACTATCATAGTAACGAGAACTTGAGTGCCAAATATTGTGTATTCGCGATTTTCATGGCAAAAATTGTCTTTGTGACCACCCCAATGTGACGAATAGTCCAATTACCACTGAATTCACGTTTCAAAGACAACAGCTTTGCTCCGTTCGCGCAGCGACTTGTCTATGGTAATTTGCGCTAATTAGTTATATCATAGTTAAATAAAAAAATTTGACAGAATCGAGATGAAGTTTACACTCACAAAAATGTCCAACGACACGGTCGGCGTAAAAATTCGACTAATATCTAAAAACTAAATGGCGAGCCTTCGAGCTGGATGTTCAATTAGCATCATCATCATCATCATCTTTGTACACGAATACTAAACTTGAAAAGTATGGAAGATTCAGCGGAAGAAATCAAATGTACACTTACATACAATGAGGATATACATATTATAATAACACATATGTACAATGCCAATAGAGCGCCAGCCTGACTACATATAATAAGAAAAAAAAAGTATTTCAAAAGAAAAATACATACAAAATGGCTACCGCTCCACCAACAGCCATTCATTTGAAATGTCAAGACTCTTATACACGATGCAAGTAGAGCGGCATGCAAGGAGGCCTCCACTTGCACTATGTATTGTATATATGTATATAAACATCTCAAGTTTTGCGTAAGCCAAAAAAACAAGAAAAATAAATTATGCATTTGCGAATATTTCGCAACGTTGTTTTTATAAATATATATATATATGTATATTAATACAATAGTACGTTCTATATGAAAAAAGATTTATCAAAAAACAACTATACAATACAAATATACATATTTATATAAAAAAATTACTATGTAGTATGATGTCTCACAATTACGTATATCGGTTCACTTAACATTATATGAAATATATTTTAAATACACGTTAGTATTATTATATTTTTCGTTCTGGATTTGAAAATGATGCAACGAGCGTTCAAATGTAATGTTGATTGACACTCGCAGTTAAATTACAATTAAAAGATGTGTACGAATACTGAATGCATCAAATCAAATGAATAAGCCGCTGTAATTCTACTGATTCACATAAAAATATGGTACCGCTTTGCATGACGGCCAGGATATGTCACCGGCCGGAATGACAACTGCAACATACGTATTACACCGTTAAATTCAGTTTTTGTACAATTTTTTGACTGTTAAAACCCTCAAAATGAGGGCATCAACCCCCAATGAATATATGTAGTGACATATCAAAACGCAATAAGTGCCTGAAATGTAACTGAAAACTAAAATAAAGATTTAAATATATGGAATTTAGATTATAAGACATTGGTTACGATATAATCAAGAATATTGTTACGTACACCGCCGAGTAAGTGCAATTGGATTAGGCCGAGTACCATCCGTGTGTGACCGTTATAATTGGTTTCGAGGATTATCTCCAGGCTTAAGTACAAGTCGGTTAACAATGAGATACCCCCGAATGCACTTAACTCGGTCGCATTCCGGTAGAGTTCTCAGAACCCACAGCGATAGCGTGGGACTGACTTCCGTGGCACATCTAGTACGTGACCATAACAATAGGTAAACAAACCGGACGTCATGTTTAAGCGATTTATATTACAAATACCGAGCGAAGCCGGGTAAAACCACTAGTTAATTAATGAAAAAGGGGGCCCCAAACCTACAACAAAATAAATAACAAGTTCGTCAGTCGGTTGGTCACCGATGGCTCATTGTAGAGCTGATATAATGTTTAATACACAGCGGGTAGTCATTCAAGCCGGTGCGTTCCCGGGCCGTAAAGTGAAGTACATAGTACCAAAAAATATACATAAAATACTGTTTCAACTGTTGCATATTTATTCTACCGTATACGTTACACTTGTATAATATAATATATCGTAATAATAAAAATTGAAAGCAGTATATACGAGTTGAAATGAAAACAACAGGTGTCCATCGAGACGTTAATCAAATAGTATACGCATTGACAAAATAGTCAGGATTATAGATATATATGAATGTATATATATTTTTTTTAATTAAATTTGTAAATTTATTAAGTAATTCCGTATACATGTAAGTCGTCGTGTGGAAAACGATGATTTAATTTTGTTTTTTACTTAATAATGATACGATAAGTATAAGAAAACAAAATGGCCGCCGTCTCTCTCAGATATGAACGTAATATTCGAAATAAGGTAGTGCCGTTACAAGAATATAATGATATTATTATTATTTTTAAATACAATAATATTGTAACAATAGTATTCAATTTAAATATTGAGGTATAATTTACGTATACAGGTTTTCTTCATTTCGTATATATATATATATATATTATATTTTTAGATGACTTTCATCGATGCGTCGAAACGTACGTACGTCGGGAACGCGTCACACGAAAGGTACGTGTTGTTTATTTATAATAACTATATATCAATCATTCCTTATACGTTAATAGTATACAAGTTTATTGGAAATAAGTAAGTAAGCACATAATATTATCAATCAATCCCTACTACTTAGAAAGAGAAAATAAATGATTGTTTATTTTTATGTTTTTTCCTTTTATTTATTAAATCGAGCGAGTGACTAGTTTCGATTCGCCGTACGATCGGACGAATCTACGGAAAGTAAGAGTTGAAATATAAGTAAGTTTAAAAATGAGTATTGGTTATTAACTCGGCATAGAGAAACATTTCCGTGCTTCTTAGATACATACATATAACAACCTCGATTGTTCGTTTCAGTATACATTTATATATATATATAATTTTTTTTTATAATAATATAATGTACAAATCTTAACGAGCGCAGTTGACAATTAAAACAATTTTAACTCCGTCGACGCGTAACACATTATTGAAACATCGACGAATCCAATTTTTTTTTATTTTGAATCGGTTACCGATTGTACACGTAGTAATTTCAATCTAAAAAATAGTGATCGAAAAATGAAAACATGCATTATATATTTACATACAGAATAGTTCGAACGAAACAATAGCAAGTTATGAATTTAAGACTATTATTCTTTTTTTTTTTTTAATCTTGAAAATATCACCCCTTATTTCTATTTCCTTTTTTTTTTTCATCGTTATCACGCAACGTTATTTTGGCATCTTTTTAATTCTACGTCGAGGACTTCAGTGGTCGCCTCCCGAGTGGTATTGAACACTGTCCTGGTCTCCGGCTGCAGATCTCGCGTTCGAATCTACCTGTTGATCTATCACCAACTCTTGCTCCGAATCTGATTCTTCGGCTTCTTCGTCTTCTTCGTCCGAAGACGACAGCAAACCTTAAAAAATATTAAGCATAATTTATATTTGGATCGTTTCTAAAATGCCGCGAAAATATTATACATATGTATAATATTATATATAGTATTATACATATGTATAATATTATATATATTATATATAGCCAGCAGCATAGCTCGGACGTTAAGCTTCTGCTTACCGTCAAGAAGGTGCCGGGTTCTATTCCTGAATGAAAATGAATTTTTCAGAGTATGCTGTTGGTCAGACCTGGATTTGTGACTCCAGGTTGATCGTTTCCTATCAGAGTTTGCCAATTTTCTCTGATTTCATTGTTGAAACGGTTCCCGGAAAAAAAAAATTGGCTAAAAATCCTTCCTACCTACTATGTCACCACTATTTGAAAAATTTGATTGATGTACAATAAAAAATTATGTACAATTCATAGATGTCTCGTTAATTTGCGAGTTTTTTCAGTGTCTCGCAATTCAACGACTTATAATAAAAATGCTGTATTTGTATTTGTAATTGGCCAGGAAGGCGCATTGGGATTTACCTGTAAGGCCTTCCTGGTATATATGTAAAAAATAAAATAAAAATAAAAAATAAAATAAAAACGGACGCAATGAATGTATGTATGTGGGTATGTGGCGACGCGTCGACAAGTATGGAGATGTAAAAAAAAAACCAATTTTAGAATACCAGGAGTATACATTATGCGGTTCAGTGATTATTGCCCACAAAGCGCTCGTCCAAAAGTCACTAAAATCTCTATAACGGAATATCTGGTAGCCGTAAAGTCCATCATACTAACGAGAAATCGAGTGCCAAATATTCCGTATCCGTGATTTTCATGACAAAAAAATTGTCTTTTGGGCGATCGCAATGTGCGTAATAATCCAAATACCACGTTATGCATAGGGATGTGACGTGAAGACCGATCGTGTCGAGGAGATGCGGGTTAGCGGGCAAGTGGGGGTGTGTGGAGCGTCTGAGATGTGCTCCTGATATTGAGCACCTGACTTGGAACGGGTGACGTCAGCGTCAGATGCGCTGCGTGGGAGTGTAGACACACACACACACACACATTCATTCATCATTTTGAACGGGTTGGATCGGTGAGCGTGTAATGCGCGCACTCAACTTTTTATTACTAAGACGTACGCTTGCATATAAATTACCTTATGTACATTATATTTATATATAACATATAATTTTATTTTAATTCGTGTATCAATTCCTTTCCGAAACCATCCGTTGAAATTAACGGGCACAACAGAGACTTAAGTAAAACGCACACGCTGTCCCATTCATCCCATTTCAACCAATAGCATTTCGTACGTACAATGTTCTATTGTCTATACGAAATGCTATTGGTCGAAAAGCTTAACCCTTTGAATGCTGATCGGCGTTTTGCCAACAAGTCCCTGAGCCTGAAAAACGTCGATAGGCGTTGTATTGAAAAAAAAATGCATTGAACGTGTAATCCGTGTCATTCATTTGTCAACGTTTATAAAGACTAGTTTACACTGGAATTTCTGAATTTATAACGATAGCAGAATTACTCAAATGGAAATCCCTAACTGCTGAATTTTTTGGATTGTGGCTTGGCATTCAGATTGTGAGCATTACATTTTAACAACTATGAAGAAGATGTTTTGGAAAAATACATTCATTAATATACTTCTTTGTTTGTTTTATATTTTTGCAAGATATATTAGATAGTCTAAACACACCTTTACAAAACTCGAATTCCTCGCCGGTAGTTATCTAGGGTTTGTTTGGATTAGCTCCAATTTTTATACCTGCTTTCTATTGGATTTCTAAATAATTCTAGTTGGAAATGTTGGCGAAATTTTCAGCACAATACGTCACCACTCAAAGCACTTAAGACATTTAAGCATAGTAAGAGGAACGCAACAAGGGCGGTCCTATAGCCTCCCACGCAAGCACGTCATCATGTAAAATGGTAAATCGGACGCTTGAAGTAGACTCAATTACACTGATATGTGTGTATGTGTTGCGAATTAAGCGCTACTATGACGGTTATATGTAAGTCACACATTGGTTTGATCAGTCCAATTTCCAACTGTGATCAGGTATATTATACATACCGGTTGACAGTTGCGGCTGCAACGACGACAACGAATCCGGCCAGAACCTCTTACTCGCCTGTCCCCCGCTCTGTTTCCGTTTCGTCTGTCCAACACCTGAAATAGGCACAAAAGTGAAGCGTGAAATTAACGACCAGCACTCGGAAACACTTCAAGAGCAAACGTTCAAATTACTGGTATCTTTCCCGTCGAGCATTGGCTGTAAGATGCGACGTCGCGCATTGATGAACCAATTATTGACTTGGAGTAGAGTGAGACGGGTCTGAGCTGCCAAGCAACGCTTTTCTTCTTCAGTAGGATATGGGTGCTGAAACATACGGCATTTATCAGAAACACTGTTGGTGAAAATGATAGGCAAACGTGGAGATTCTAATTTGCATCACATGCACTAAATGTGATCCGTTAAACATCACCAGCGATATTATGCATACATTTGAAATGTATTCTATATTTAGTACCTTATTGGTAAGTTTGGAATACAATTGCATTTGAAATGCCAGTGGAACTGAGCATGATTTTTGAAGAATTGTGACGATGCTTACGACTAGATGTTGAAAAAGCCAGGCACGCATCGCTTGAGTGGCGTGCCTCGGAAGCACTCCTCTTTTGCTCCGACTACCTCCTCCGCCTGATCCGTCGTCTTCTCCGTCGGCGGATTCGTCACCGCCGCCACCGACACCTTCTAATTCTTCACCGATACCAGGCGATGCCGAACCACACGATCCATTACCTACACAATAGAACGAAAAAGTTTAATAAAATCAATATTGCCTCTCATTCATATAAAAAATAACTTTGCTCCTTAGAACGAATCATTTGCGCGTTAGAATAGAAGAGATTGGGCATTAAATAAATATATTTTTGCTGAATAAAAAATGTTACGTTTACCAATATTTTGTTTGTAGTATGAAATAAAATATTGGTAAATGTTTCGATAATTTAACAATTGAATAATATGCAGTCAAAGATTTTTAATGCTCGGCGTTAATGCGCATTTCATTCGTTTTAGGTTACTTTATATTTTTTCTGATGTGAAAGTAACTTATCAAATGCCCACATTTAATATTAAAATGTATTTGTATTTTTAAAACGATCAAGTATGTTTTTATTTATTTATTAAAGGTTTTTAGTCTTATTGCTTATTTTATTTTTTTAAGTGTACAAATATTATAATAAAGGAAAATAAGACTTTTTATGTGTTATTTTGTTTTATCATCTAAGTATAATTTATTTCTATTGTTGTTTTTTTTTTTAAATATATTAGAAATTATTTTTAAATTGTACATTTATATTTTAAATGATATAATATATTATTTAATTCACACATATTTTATAAAATGCGCATTTGAGTTGTCCCCATAAACAAATACTGTTATTGCTAGAGCAGGCCTGTTTCAAGAAATCATATGGTAGCATTTTCGAACACATGTTCAGTTTTCAGCCAATGAAACTACACATATTAAGACGGGCCTGCTCCTCAAACTGTCAGTTTAGATTTCATGTCTACTTTGGTCAACTTGAGAGTTGTGTAGTGTATGTTATCATACATTACATTTATTTTAATTTAAAATAACTTTTTACCATAGTGGCTTTACAGTTTCCCAATACTTCACTATGGCCAGACATATATATTTATGGTATTAAACTTGTAAATATATATATTTTGAAATCATATTCAAATAGTGGTGACATAGGGGGGTAGGATGGTTTTGCCAATTTGATGAGGGACCGTTTCAACAATAAAATCAAATAAATTGACCAACTCTTATAGGAAATGATCGACTTGGAGTCACAAATATCCAAGTCTGACCAGCAGCACTACAGGTAATACTCGGAATAAATTACTTTCAATCAAGGTCAACCCACGGGATCGAGCCTGGCAACCTCTCGGTTGTTAGCATTAACCACCAAGCTATGCTACTGGCTATAAATTTGTAAATGTAAAAGTGTAAAAAATCAAAACAGGCATAATTTTAACCGTTTGCCCGCGGCCATCTTCTATGGAAGCTTTGGGCGACAAGTCTGTAGCGCGGCTGTTTCCATAGAATTTCTGAACTTTGCACGGGATTTTGAGGCTTATATGCGCCTATTTCAACTGTTTTAAGGTTCAAAATTGGTTGAATATATCACTGAGAGTTGAATGCCATCTATTCAATTTGCTTAAAATGAATATATACCAGTCAAAAATTAGTTTTTTGTGGAACCATACTGAAACCTCGTTTATGTGACGTCACGTCTTCATACAATTATGAAGAATGATTATTTGACAATTAATCCAAAACTACGAGATATATTATGTATTTTATTGTTTAAAATAATACTTTATGTGTTAATTAACATATCTGGTTACTTGAGTAAATATTAAAATCTGTATTTAAGGTCGAAAACTCGATTGCCAAAAAGGTGCTGCGTACGGGGCTTGTTCGCTATATTTATTGCCGCGGGCAAAGGGTTAATAGGAAAGTAAAAAATATGCATGTATATTTTAGAATAATGTAATAATATGACTAACCGGTGTAGCTGTTATCGCTGGAGTGATGACTGGATAGACCGGCTCCAATCTGACTGATCGGCGTCGATCCTAAAACGACTAACCCTGTATTGCAAGCATCTAACAATGGAATAAATAATCAGATACGAATGTTTGAATACGATGCTTTGATATCGGATTGATATATGTACTAACTTTGGTGGTATTGATGGGCGACTGCCGGTTTGTGGTCGTAGCTCTGCGGACACAGTTGCTCGGCCAGGTAGGGTACGGGGGCGGTATTGGGGGCGCCGGTGGTCGACGGCAGCGAGAGCGAAGGAGGCGGAGGCAGCTGGGTCGTCTGCTCGACGGGTATGTTGCCCTGCTGGACGTAGAGTCCGCCCGTCTGCGGCTGCGGTATCGACTGGTACTGCGGAGAGTTCGACGTGCTCGAATGGTCTTCCGATATGGACCCGCTGAGCGGTTGGTTGTTGTTGCTTTCGCCACCGCCGGGGAACGAGTCTCCTGAAACCATGAGCAGTTCTATTATCGGTCTTTTGATTGAAAGCTACTTTTGTCTCGTTGAATCAGGTCGGGTTATGGATTAATTATAACAATCCATACAATGTAAAAAGAAACAAACCTGTGGCATAATCAGTCCTTAAAAGATTTTCACTTTGCATTTTAGACTTCAAACAAGCTATATATCGACTGCAAAAGTCCCGACATAATTCTTGCACCTTCTCCAACTCCAACAGATGTATCCTCAAAACTTGAATGGACTTGATCATCTAAAAAAAAAAGGAAATGATTAAAAATTAAATAGCTACAGAAGTGAAGCGATTCGTCTCAATCGGATCAAATCTCACCAGTCCGTCTATCTCGGGATCGTCGACGAGGAACGGTTTACGGTCACGTTGCTGATGTTGCACGAAGGCTCGGAGGTCGGCGGCGAAAGCCTCGCAGCCAGGGGCTTCGCATCCTCCCGTAGCTGCCTCGCATCTCTCTAGCAAAAGGGCCAACAGGGGAAAGAGCGGATGCCTGAAATCAACATTTAAACATTTAGAAATTGGAATAAACATTTGATATCTGACATATAATGGGTCACATACGCCATATACGCAAGTTTTTATATATATATTTATTATTTCTACTTCAGCGAGCGTCGATTATCAGATATTATTTAATCTGTTTGTCTGGTAGCCTGCGCTCATTATTATTTTCATAATTGAATGTGATGTATAAGTGAATTTTAATCTTCTCTATTCCATTCAGGCCTCACGAGGATGTTTAGTATTCACGACTGGTTCTTGTACATATGTACATATCGATGGCTTGGTGCACAGATATTGTATGTCCATTATTGAATTTGTATCAAATTTTAAGTTTGTATCGAATTTTAAGTTGGTAGATGCTGGAATAATTCAAGTTTTCTAACTTAAAATACTGTTGCGTAGGGGTGGGTGGAGGATCCAAGTAAAAGGCCAACAGTCGTTTCACAGCATTTATTGATGATTAAGGAGATACACGCACTGGTAGTGCTCAGTCCAGAATGACCTGATATCGCCGCCTTATAAAGGGTAGATCTCTCAGGACGTCTAATCTGTTTACCTGTTGTATAGTCACGTATTCGGATATGTATTTCCACGACATTGGGTCCCCCCCCGTACCGATTCCGAGAAAGGCCTAATAACGGTCATTGTTTAGTCTAAATGCACTTAAGAGTCCAGATATAATCCTGGAAGTAAGTGCAAGCACTTAGTTAATCCATTAACAGACATCCGTTGGTCCCAAGTGCAAGCACTTAGTTAATCCGTAAACAGATAACCCTTGAACGGTCACATTGTCTCTGGGATTCTATTCGCTTAATCCGCGGCGTACGTAACAATACGATATAAAATTTGATACAATATCTGTGCACCAAACCATCGATATATTGGTGCTGACTGTTGATGCAAGATATTCCAAATTTTTCTCCTTGTATTTTTTAACTATTTTTGTATGTATTATATACAGTGGCGGCTCGTGGGAATTCACAGTAGAGGGGCTGCAGAAATCAATCGGACTGTAGTAGCTTGTTGACAATACCGGTAACCAAAATAATAAACAAAAATAGCATGCAAATGTGCTATACTGGGAGGGCTGCAGCCCCACAGCAAATATGGACGAGCCGCCACTGATTATATACTAGTGGTTTTACCCGGTTTCGCTCGGTATTTGTAATATAGACCGCTTTAACATGGCTAATCTAATAGTAAACATTTTATTAAATTTATTTGAAGTCTTATTTTATTTAAATTTATTTGAATATTATTTTTTTTATTAAATTTAACATCACGGATTCTACCACCCAAACCTTACTTATATATTAGATAAATATGTATTTTTGATTTTAAATAATTTATATATTTTTTTATTTAAAAAAAATTAGATACAATTTCTATTTAAAAAAATTATATTTACTATTATGCCATTACAGGTAACCCCAAGGCGACACCTATGGCCAAATTTGTACATATGTACTATGCATATATAAATTTACATTATTATAAATTTGAAATGACATAAATTCAAATATCGGCGACAAATAAGGTGGCTGATTTGGTAGGAACCGTTTCAGCAATGAAATCAGATAAATTGACTAACTCCGATAGGAAACAATCGACCTGAAGTCACATATATCCAAAGTCTGGCCAGCAGCATCGGGTCAGGGCTTGAACCCGTGACTCCTCAGTTGTTGGCATTATACGCTAACCGTTGAGCTACATTGCTGATTGATATAAATATATATATATATATATATATATATAAGCCCACTTCAAAGGTCAATGAAGTCGACCTCTACTCTGTATCCCAACGAATAGTCTGAGAGACCCTTTCGTCGGAGAAAGAGACGGTTGTCCAGCAATATAGCATTAGAAAAACCGCACATCACTGTAGTCTAGAATTGTATGAAATTAATAGGCGGGCGCACTGGTCAATATGCACAGATACATATATATATATCGCATAATGCATTATACAATGTCTTTGACTGCTGTTAAAATCATTCCATCGCCGTAGATTGAACCCAAGTTATGATGGATTCAGGATCCGCATTTTATGTACTGCCGAGTAGTGTGGAATAGTGTACGGTTGTGGTGTGAATCAATGTTGGATATTTACTTGTATACGGCCCTCTTGTCGGCTTCGAATTGAGCTTGATCCAAAGCGGCAGCCGTCGCTGGTAACTGTTCCGGGGGCGCGCCGGGCGGCAGCTCGCCCCCCGGGCACCCGCCCTGCATGCCCTCACCACACCTGAAACAACGAAGAGTATACACATGAACAATGATTTCATTTCATACAAGTTTGAGGCTCAGGCCTGTGGGATACATTTTCATTTATGATGCCCAATCCTCGGAAAGCATGTGCACGTTAGGATTATGTACTCAGTACGTTGCTTGAGAGCACCTTTTCTGAAGAATGGAGGTGAGCCATCTTGTAATGTAATTATTTTCATAATTATAAACATTTATTTTTTATAAACTTTGTCATTTATTTTTGATTTATTAATAAAATAAAATTGTATTATTATTATAAGTATTTTTTGTTTATTAATGAAAGCTTGTAAATAGCCATTTGTTTAATATATTCATCGTCATTCAATCATACGAGCATATTTTATTTAAATTGAGTTATGAATGCATACAGTAGAATCTATTTTAGTTTATTCAAATTCAATAAAAATTAGTTTATTATAAAAAAAGTAATATTATAATATTCATACATGTACACACATACATACGTATATATATATATATATATATATATATATATATATATATATATATATATATATATACGTATATATATATATATATATATATATATATATATATATATATATATATATATATATATATATATTTTAAATAGATTTTTGAGCTCTTTTTCCTATTATGCTGTACATTAACATTATAATACTATAATACTATGATTGCAAACAAAATTGTAAAATAGAAAATGATCAGTAGATCAGTAGCTAATATAAAATAGATATAAGTTGTATTGTGAACATAATTTAGTAATAATAAAAAGCATTGAAAAATCAAACAATACGTATATATTGTAATAATGCGGAATACAATCTCATTTCTCATAGAGCAAATGAACATAGAACACCGGTTTAGGCATTTAATGGATTTTTGTTGTATAATAACAGAAAATAATATATCAACTTGAACGGATCCTCCTTGGAAATTTTCACAAATCAAATACAAAGCATATATAAAAAATAAATATATAAATTCATAACGAAGCGATCAGTTTTATTATAAATTATGGGCAATATTAAATGAGAGTAGTCACGGGCAATAAAAGTAAAGATACAATCGTGACGAGGTCACTTCCAAACAGGACGTATGTACATAATTGGAATAGTCATACAGGATTTGTGAAACATAACCTAAAATAATGAAAACCACACCCGCAGAATGATCAGAGAATTGAGTCGAAGTTTCAATTGAATGGGTTTGGCTCACTTTTGCGTGTGGAGCGTAAAAAGTCGAGAGTGGTATTGTTTCGAATGTGGCGAAAAATAGATATGTCAAAAGCGCTCTGTCAAATGCGTTGCGTTCGCAAGCGCCGCTGTGATCTGCGCGCGCGGAATCGCGAACGCGTCTTTTTCGCACGTCAAAATCAACATCGCTCGTTCAAAATTGCACGTTTCATTCACCAATACTGTCGAATGACGTCCTAAAATATTATTATGTCATTAAATGAGCGTCAAGTTTGTAATAAATGCAATTTTTTAAGAGGGGGAAATTTTTCCATACATCGAACATACGCTCTCTTTTAAAACAGTGCCATTGAACAATGGTTGTGTAGTCGGAGTCGTTGAAAATTCGAGCGACTTTGCGTTTAAATTGCATTTATTTTTTTACTTAATAATGTACGTGCATATATGTATAATGAATTACTAACCAAGAGTGACTCAACAATACCCACTGTAAGCAGAACAGAGATGGAGTGTTTCTGCCTTTGACTTTTTCTCATGTTTAAGTCATATTGAGGACAGGTCTGATATTTGTCAAATTTGTTACGCCAAATGCGTAGATTTTATTAGTTTCATATTTACAAATAAAATATATTAAAAGAAAACGTTTAATAAAAGTTAATGATTTATATAAATTAGTTTCTCTCACTCACTATGTACATACATATATATGTACCAGTGGCGTGCGGTGAAATTCTCTCTCTTTTTGTCGTACAGCCTTGCTTAATGTGCGCGAGCTGGATACAAGGGGAACAGCCTGTTCCTTTTGTATCCTCTCGCTCACATTAAGTAAGGCTGTTCGACAAAAAGAGAGAGAATTTCACCGCACGCCAGTGATATGTACGGTTACCTGACAACTCGTTCACAGATTTTCCGTCTGTTCACCAAGATCTTGTTTACTATGCCATTAAGTATGCAGCGATCTCTTTCACAGACCGTCTGTTATCGGTGAATAGACGGTCTGTGAAAGAGATGGCTGCATACGTAATGGCAGAGTAAACGAGATCATGGTGAACAGACGGGGTGAGAAAGAGATGGCCGTATACGTAATGCCTGTAGCGCATCCTCGGTTTACGGAAAATCTGTGAACGAGTTGTCGTGTCACCGATATGTACATATGTATATGTATTAGTTTGCCAGAG
This sequence comes from Arctopsyche grandis, assembly GCF_051622035.1. Classification (NCBI taxonomy): domain Eukaryota; kingdom Metazoa; phylum Arthropoda; class Insecta; order Trichoptera; family Hydropsychidae; genus Arctopsyche; species Arctopsyche grandis. Next base: position 1,118,149 of record NC_135357.1, read on the forward strand.
ATTGGTCGCATTGAAATTGTCTTACACATACATAAGTACATACATACATGCATTTAATAATAAAACTGGGGGAAAAAATAGCTTGACATTTTTAAATGGTAATAAAAAGGAGTTCTATCGAAAGCCAGAATAAATTCTCAATAATGGTATAGGTTTTGTATTTTTAAAATCAGAAATCCAGGTGGCCAACGACTGAAGTTTCTCCTTTAGAAAACTCAACAACGTTAAAAGTAATGGTAAATGTCTAAAAGCGACGTCGTGTTGAGGTATTTGGTGGTTTTATAACTGATACTGAGCAATGGACAGCATGAAGCTTATAAATAATATTAATTAAGAATCTCTCTACATATCCGACTAGTAAAAGCTCCACTAAAATAACGTTTTCAGATCCTTTTATATGAAAGAACAACATGGATTTGTTAAACTACCCAAGAATAAAATTATTAATTAAATAAATAAATTATAATAAAATTAACGAAATAATTTGTGAAAGTATGTCGGATGATAAAAAATGTCGCACTTTTCCTAAAAGTTTTTATAATTATGTACATCATTAAATTCAAATTAATTAATAAAAAATCGTAAAATGTCGCTTGTCCAAATGCAACGATGATTACATTCTAATATGTAGTCAATTTCATTCTTTTAGCTTTTGATTTTGGTATATATTAATATTTTCTATTAAATGGGAAAGATTTTTTAAATCGTATCAAAATTAAAATTTCATAGTCAAACTAAATATGTATAATATATAGCTATAGTATATTAAGCGGTTTTATAATCAATAATTTTCAAAATTTTTGATTTAGCGGATTATTTGAAGTAACCGAAGACGGTCAGAAAGCCCCACTGGCACTTCAAAAAGCAGTACACTTTGATCACAAATACTGAACGTATCCGCCAAATGTTTTGAACTGACAATTTTGTAGAATATCATTGTATTTGGGACACATTGGTATGTACATACATATATTATATTCAACAAAGGGAATGTTCGGAATACGTCTCACCGATTAGCACTGGTTGAGTTTGCTTTTATCATTGTTGCAGTGTGCAAAGTTGCACATGATAATTGGTGTCAACGATGGAATCAAACAGAACGCGTCTATTTCCGCCGCAGAGACGTCGTAAACTGTCACACGGTTACTTCAATTCATTTCTCGTGATTGTATCTAAGATTTTATTGGAATCTTTCTTTTTCAACCCTCCCAACCACCCCCTATTTCCACTCGAGCACGGTCTGAGGCTTCAGATACGTCTCGAGATCAAACTCCCTGCTCGTTACTTGCGACGAAGACAACTCTCCTATTAGACAAATGAGCGAATTGACGTTTTTTTTCATCTCATTTAAAATGTGACAATTGCGTTTTAGGTCCTATCTGCCCCTCTTTCGGAAGATAAATCAACCACTCTTTTAAAAAATATTCTTCACAACCCCCTCAATGATAATGTGATGGGGGAAGAGTTCGCGAAAGATTTCCCTCAATACTTTCTTGTTACGACCGAAATTGCATTAGGATCGGGGATGAAGCGTAAAAAGCGGAAATTGAAAGATGAATCTTATGTTGATTCTTCTTGCGGGTCACTGGCGACCAGCATTGCAACATACATATTTTGGCCAAAACAAAACGAATTATTTAGCAATAAATAAGATCGTGATTATTTAGCAATAAATAAGAATAAATCATAGATATCGATGATCTATGTGTGGATCCGGCATAATGCTTAAATAAAACTGATTGGTGAACACCATACGCTACCCGTCGATAACCCCCTGCTGTGCCTTTTTTTATTATTACAAGGCTCTTTTATGGTTTACTTCGCAAACGATTGAGCTAAATTTCCTACAGTCTTCCAAATGTTTTGAAACTTTGCCATTTTGCGCGGTTTGGTCAACGATGGAAATTTTAATCGATTTTTATAGTTCGATGGTGAAAAATACACTTCTAAATTTACGAAATTTTTGAAGACGGTGACGTTTAATAGGTAGTAACCTTATAGCAGTATATTTTAATTGACTTCTAGCTACATACATATTTACACATGTTGTTTTCATTTTGTAATTTTATTATTTAGCATAATGTGTATGTATGTTGGTTTTATCTTTATTTATATATGTATGCTATTTTTTATTTTTTTTTATATATATATATATATATATATATATATATATATATATATATATATAAATATATATATATATATATATATATATATATATATATATATATATATATATATATATATATATATATATATATATATATGAGTAATTTATCTTTATTTATGTGTTTATGTGTATATGCATGTATAATGTTTGTATGTTTATGGATGTATGTAATGTATGTGTATGTGTATATGTATATGTGTATGTATGTATATGTGAATATATATATATATATATATATATATATATATATATATATATATATATATATATATATATATGTGTAGGTGTGTATGTATGTATATGTATATATGTGTATTTTTATATTTATGTATGTATGTATGTGTATTTGTGTATACGTGTAAGTATTTGTGTATATATGGATGGTGTACATATATGTTTATATAATTGTCTTTGGCCAGGAAGGCGCATTGGGTTTACCTGTTAGGCCTTCTTGGTGTAAATTAAATAAAAAAAATAAAAAAATAAAAAAAATATGTTTGACATTCCGCCACCCACTCGTATTGTCAGATTTTAATGGTTTAAACGCATATAACTTGCATTATAGGCTTTCATTATCATTATAGGTTATTTAACGTTAAAACGCATATTGCCGCCTGCTTATAAATGAGCGGCACGATATAAATTCACTGAATTGTTTTCCGACTATTTCCGACCCAAAATGGTGGAGGCGGTAGTCTTGCATTTTTAAAAAATCTCAAAATTGATTCAACCGACAATGAGTCCTAGCGGATTAATAAAAAAAAAAAAAACCAAAAAAAGCACATCTCTTTGAATCACAAACGAAATGGAAAGCTCGTTAATTAATTGCAGCCGGACAAATTTAAAAACTCAAAAAATAATAATAATAATCGGCACGGTGACGGTCTCCCTTTTTGGAAAAAAATAAAAGCGTGGGAGAGGGGGAATAAAGCGGTCATGCACATCAAAAATGCAGGCTACGACCGCACCGAGCGAGCGCGGCCAAAAAATCATATTTAAAATAAGGCGGGAAGATTTGGCCTGTGCACATCCGGTGCACAATAAATAAATAAATAAATAAACGCGTTACGTATGCCGAGCGCCTGGGGTGCGCTTGGGGTTGAATTGCGGGAATGAGGAGGTTAGGGGTGGTCGGGTGAGGTGGGAGGGGAGGGGGGGAGTATGGATGAAAGGACGTGCGAACCGATGATACCGAAACGAAATTCAAAAATAACCAACAATCACACGTGCAAAGATAAAATGTGCTCGGCTCTAAAAGAACCCAAGTCGATATTTTAAAAAAAAAGTACATTACATATATATTGGGCATATTCGGAAGAACAAACTAAATTAACAAACTACATAAGTTAAGCGTAACGCATGAGAGTGGTCACACTAAGCGAGCAAAAATCAAGTCAGATAAAGTTTCAACAAAATATTTCGGAAGGGTTCGGAATCCGGGTCAAAGGCCCCATACAAATATGATATACATATGTACATACATACGTACATAGGTAAATTTAGGTATTTAGGTATCCAGCTATGTTTGGGTTTAATTCAATTAACCAGCGGAATAGACTAGTTGTCAGTATATAATGCTTTCAACAAAGTGGTCACGGGTTCAAATCCCACTTGTTTCTGCCGGCCAGACCTGGGATTTGTGACTCGTTTCCTATCAGAGTTTGCCAAATTATCTGATTTTCATTGAAACGGTTCCAACAAATTGACAATCTTACTCATTTTGAACAAATCTCGAGTTTTCGGCAATCTCGAATCTCGCTGATTTGTATAAAATGCTGCAAATTTACAAATTTGACCATAAATGTCTCTGTGGGTGTTAATTCATATGTATTTACTTTGTGTGGTACTAATAATACTTGTATCAAATGTACAATGCTTCTGGCCAGGAAGGTGCATTGGGGTTACCTGTTAGGTCTTCCTGGTATAAAATTAAAAATAAATTCGAATATGATAAATTCGACAGTTCCTTAATATGTAGCGATTCATTGAGCGAATAACTGAAGGCGATTTGCCGAATGATTTTTTTTACCTATGTCAAATAATATATATGTACATCAGAAGAATGGTGGTCATTAAGAGGGCTGTACACCCGAAACCTTAATTTTGTTACCGTTCCTTTCTTCGATATATATATTGAGTGTATGTATATATTGAGTGAATGCGACAATATATATATATTGAGTGAATGCGACAGTTGCGCTTCGATCAGATAAAACGTGTTTTAAATTGACAATCGAGGTTTCGTATTCTACTATTTTCTCCTCCAAAACTGGACCAATTTTTAAAAAAATTTCATCATCGGTATGAGAAAGATATTTTCTGTGCATCTATCGGCGTATTTTTTTTAAAATCGACCGTTAAATAACCACGCTAGACTCTTTTCGTGGGTGTAAAAAAGAGGCGATTTTATAGATGTTTGGCGGCTCCTAGCTCCTATAAAAAATAATTAATCAAAAAAATAAAACGATAGATGCACCCCAATGGTGGATATCCATAGCATATTAAAAAATAATTTCTCTAGTGCCATAATTGAGGTAGGGAGAGGTATAGTACGTTTGTATGGACAATGCGCTGCTGTCCAGCCCTCTTAACAAATAATAACTTAGTCTTCAGCAAGCCATGGCTCCCATGTTAAAAAAATAGTGTAAGAAAAATCGAAAAAGAGTAAACTGCCACTTCAGATTGACGGATGCTTACCAAATTTTATACATATGTACTTTGGTATTAAGCTTAAACTTCTAGATATGAATTTTCAGTTCGATTCTCTAGAGTAAAAGTACTACTTCCGGTTCAGATAAAAATACTCAAAAAATATTAGGTTATAAAATTTATAATTTCTATTATATGTAAAAAAAAATCAGTCTGATTCGGTTAGCGGTTTGGGAGATAATTGAATTCAAAAAGTTGAAAAAAAATAGGACATCTCTAAAGGGGAGGTACCATTTTCGGTTAACTTAAACATTTGAAAAAAATTTACGTTGTATAGTTAAGAATTTCAGTAACCGATACTAAGTTTCAGTTCGATAGGACTAACGGTGTTCAAAAAATCCCCAAAATACACAGACACACATTTTTTCTAGATCATGAAAACGTGATCAGTGATTGATTCTGAGTTCGAATCATTCAAAATCTCGAGTTCGAAAACTTCAGCAATTGTTACTACGTACATTAATATCGCTATATATATTATTCTAATAATTTTGGACTACTGGTTGCTAAGGACATGAAGCATATTATAAAGTAATGAAACTATCCTACCCCTCCAGTTTCTCGCAAATTCATCGTATATCAAATTTGTTTATTGTTGATTGTACTAGTTTGTCCCAGTATGAAACTATTGTATTGTATTTTAATGTTTAGTATGTACGAAAATTTATGTAAACGTTCTTGGTTATATCTGTAACAACTTTTCAGGTCATTGTTTGTACAAGATGTTGGGCTTAAAATGATGTATGATAGATAAAACCCCGGAGAAACACACAAACACACTTTCAATTATGACACAAGTGGGCATTATTATGCGATAAAATGTCAGCACTGCGCTTTCGTCGCGGATTGGCTGCACCGAGCAGTGCTACCAATCGACATCAACGTCAATGATACCACACCACGAAACCTCGCTCCGTTTGTACACGTCCCCCCTTTATGTATAGTCGGGAATTACAAAAGTTGGTCGCGCCGCGCTAATACTTCATATTTGTAAATAAATGTATGTGCGGTACGTCTGCACGATATATAGAAGGGGAGGCGAGGGGTGAGAGCAGCAACAGAAGCAGTCGAGGATGGGGGAGGGTAAGGAGATAGGAATGGGGAGGTCGCTCGCTTACCCCGTCGGGCGTGACGGGCAAAGAAATAGCAACATTAAAATATTCAGGGGGCCGCGTCGGGGCCCAAGACGTGCCCCGGAGGCCCCCCCGTCCTCTGTCTCTCATCCTTCCCCCTCCTTCACCCCTCTATCCCCCCCCCTTAATCGGTGACTGCGCCAGATCCGCGGCTCCTCAATCAACAGTCCCGCCGATACTTTAATTAGCGCAGCGAGCCTCGCTTAATGTCCGTCTGTTTTACAGAGCTAAATTGTATTCTGTACAATTTAAATATGTACCTACAGAGTGTACATTCATACATTCTACAACCAAAGCTATGTATTTCATTATATTACAAATATTGGGAAGGCCGAGATTTTCTCGATAAAGCGGTAATTAAAAGGTTGATTAATTTGCAACAAAGTGTACAATGGTCGAGTTTCATGGTCTTAAATCCGACAGGACTCTTTCGTTTTGCATCCTACTCAAACACACGCAATTAAGCTACACAACAAATGCGTGCGAGTAGAAAGCAATGCTGCGGGCACGTGATATCGAAATATCACCAGTTTCAAACGTAATTTAGCCGCCTAACTGAATTTTCCTAGTTCTAGACATCAACAAGCATTCGAAATCTTGAAATTAGATTTAAAATTATAGATTTTTAATAAAATAATATTAAAACAAAATAAAATGTCTATAGTAAAAGTTGTAGCTAGCAGCATGGTTCGGTGGTTGGGCTTTTGCCTAGCGCCAAGAAGTCACCGAGTTCCATCCCGTGAGTCGACCTCGATTGAAAAGAATTTATTCCGAGTATATTATCTGTAATGCTGCTGGTCAGACTTGGATATTTGAACCTAATATGTCACCACTATTTGAGTATGACTTATGTACAATAAAATGTATGTAAAAAATTAATTGATGTCTAATTAATTTCGAGCTTTTCAGTGTCTCGTAATTCAGCGACTTAATAAAAATGCTGTATTGTTTGTAATTGGCAAAGAAAGCGCATTGGCATCTATGTACATATGTAAAAAATATGTATCACTAAGTGATATAGCGTAAAAATTCAAGATTCAAATCGCCTTTGCTTTATTTTGCTTTAATTTCAATTTGAATTTATTTTCTGAAATTCTAAGCGCATTCCTCGTGAGTGAAACTTTATTTATGACGATATTTAACAACAGATTTCCAGAAATTTTGTGCTTTGAACAAAGGGTATCTGAAATCTGACGAATGACAGCACTGCAGGTTTCTTCATTGCGTCAATGCGTCAATACACAATTTCGGATTCAGTTGACCTTCATTATGTCAGTGATGGAGTGGTTTTGAATTGAGTTAGATGTAGTTAATTATGGTATGTATATTCGCATAGGACTTTTGAACTGCTACCATTTTTTATTATGAATAAATAAATCGTAGCATGTAAATCGGTATTCGAGATATATATATTCGAGACATATATCAGTGGTGGGGGGCGCGACTTAAGCGAGTAATTAGCGTTACGACAGAATAACTCTCACGAACATCCACTCGATGGATCTACTTGCGCCGTGTATACATTCTACTTTGCACATATGTACGTACACAAGTACTAACAAACGCAAATCAAACAAATTGAGCAAACGAAAATGTAGCCTCAAGCACATGTACACGACGAAAATAAAAAAAAATAATGCAAGGGGTGCGAACCGGCAAATACAGCATTCTAATCCAATTTTCGAATGCTGCGCTCTTTGAACATCCCCTATGCTAATTTTCGCCTGGTAGGGGGCAGACACGACAAGAGCACTTTTGCTTTGTGAGCGAAAAAATACCTTTTACGGAGATTCACACCCACACCTGACATTTTTTAAACCATCCTTACAAGGATGTATAAACTGAGTTCTTCAGAAAACATTTTAAAGTTGATTCTCTTCTTCAAAAAAGTGGTTCACTTGAAGAGCTGTTGCTTCAAATTTTGGCAATTCTTTCAATCAATTATCACAGTGAAGTAGATTTATCGCGTTCTTTGAGCTCAATTGTGATATGTCCACATGATGCAACTTCATTGGATTCCAGTTAACCTTCTTCAGAAAGATAGTTCAACGGGTGGTTTTGGGAAGGACTTGATACATGATTTGAAATTAAATTTAAAACATTATATTGCCAGAAATAAATAAAAGAAATTACTTATGTCAGTAGTAGAAGAATGGGGAGTTTAGTTGAGAATCAATATGGTGACGTGTGCATATACATACATAGTATTGCGAAAGCACAGATAAGACAGTGATCTTTGAAAGGATGTAAAAGAAAGTAAGAAAATTGGTTAAACGTTGGGCAGAAGAATGTGCAGAATGCTGTGAATGAAGGTTAGACTTCAATGCAAAAGTTGATATTGAAAACTTTGATGATGTTTTAAGCAAAGGTAGGCGTTGACCGAGTGCTTTTCAACTAACCATAGACCATTCCATTAATGTTCAAAAAAAGAGAGAAAAAATAAATTTACCTAAGAAGCTAGAGAGCAAAAAAAGGTTAACAATAGAAATTGACAATGGTGAACCATTATTTCGAGGAAAATAGAACCCGAGCGCCTATTCTTAGTTATAAGTAGAGGTAGGACCGTAAGCGTGCCGTTAATTGTTCAATTGTTGTAAATGCTTTGTAAAAAAGGTTCGGCAAACCTCTAACAATGCATTTACAACATTTGAACAATACACGGCTCCCTCAGGGTCCGGTGACTAGTTATAAGCAATGATCACCGTTGCCTGTTGTTGAGAAAAAAATGGTTCACTATTGCCAACCATGCTTTTTTGACATCTTGCTTTGTATACTGATGGAGCGGTCTACTGTTATTTGACGAAAATCCAACCAACGTTGATGACTAGCTATAAGCAGAGATCGGCAGCCAAGTTTCATTTACCCACAAAAATGGTTCACTATTGGCCTACAAATCAAGAGAGAGAAAAAAAAGGTTGACAATAGTTTTTTGTGAGGTGAAAGCAACTTGGCCGCCGATCCCTGGTTATAAATAGTTTTCGGCGGTCGATAGATGGTTTTAAAATAACAATAGACTGGTTCATTAGCAGAGATAGGCGCGAAAATGCGCTGAAACGGGATCCTATCGTTAATTTCTTCTCCTTTTTTTCTCTCTCGGGATCTTTTTTTTTGCTCTCTAGAGAGCAAAAAAAAAAGGTTGACAATAGAAATTGACAAAATAAATTCATTTATTTCGAGCTAGCGCATCCTAGGGCCGCTCACTGTTCATTAGTGTCCAAAGTAAGAGAGAAAAAACATGATTTTTCAAAGAAATAGTCCATAGTGAACTATTTTTTGTGTGAAAAGCATCCATTGAATGCCGATCTTTGGTTATAAGTAGTCACCGGACCCAGAAGGTGCCGCGTATTGTTCAAAGGTTATAAATAGAGGTAGGACCGGAAGCGTGCCGTTCTTTGTTTATTGTTCGTTGTGCATTGTTCATTTTCATGGTGAACCTTTGTTAAAGGTTCACCGAACCTTTTTTTTTGCACTCTAGCTTTGTGAATAGACCCAAAACGCCGTGATTCCTGGAAACAGCACGCTCTCTATCCGCCCTTTAGTTATAAATGCATTGTTAAAGGTTTGCCGAACCTTTTTTACAAAGGATTTACAACAATGGATAGCACTGTGACTATCCGACCTCTAGTTATAAGCAGACTTAGGAGGCCAGGATGCTTTAATCCACATAAAATGATTCACTATAGCAAGAGAGCAAAAAAAAAGGTAGACAATAGTGAACCATTTTTAGTGGGTTAATGCATACTGCTCGCCTAAGTCTGGTTATAAGCAAAGATCGGCGTTGGGAAGATGCTTTTGGTACAAAAAATGGTTCTCTATCGTCAACCATGCTTTTTTGCTCTCTTGATTTGTGGCGGTCTATTGCTATTTGACGAGCACCAAGCCAACGCCGAAGACTAGTTATAAGAAGTGAAAGTGACAGAGGGATTGGTATACAAAAAGCAAGTACTGTGGATAGAAATAGATTGCGCAAATAATGGAAAAGGATTAAAAAGACTCCGCTCCAGTGGATGGCGAAAGGTAGAAAAATGACGTACTATGAAAGATACTTCCAAATAACTACTAAGGGGATTATACAGAACGAAAATAATTGTCCATATCAAATTTGTCATAGCTTTAGCATGATTAATATATTTTTTAGATAAAAAAATGTTGAGATGCCCTGTCATGGAGACATGTTAAACGCGGACAGAGAGAGAGAGAGAAAGAGAGATTAAAACCGAGCAAACTTTAGCTCAAATCTTCACCGTCAAACTATAATAACTGCCCGAAAAGTTTTAATGCTGTATTGAATAAAACAATAGTTTTACAAAAGTTCACCGCTAGACTGCGTGATATAAACGTTTCGTTACAATATACATACATACATACACCACACAAGATTAGACACCGAGACAATTCTTTGTTTTTTTCGTCATCATTTTGATGTATTATATCTATCAATTATTCAAACGAGCCGCAGGGGAATTTTTCCGAATAAATTACGATAATGTTTACAACGGTTATTGGATATTAAAAGTAAATATTTTAATATCTATAATATACAATACATACATACATATATTCGATTTCAAGTTAGATTACTTTAGACTAGGCTTGTTGAACCTTTTCGAATCATTGACCACATTATGACTCTTGGGCATTCGGGGGGTGCAAAATATATTTTTAAGATGATTTACTTACATACCAAGTGAATATACTAAATAAGTCACTTAAACGAATGAGTGAGTACGTACATATACTAAAATATGGCGGTTCTACATACGTATGTACATAAATTGAAAACTGTGGATTTACATATCGGACAAACAAACATCCATTTAAATATGTATATATGTGTTATGTATGCATATACTTAAATTATCCCGAATGTTTACGTTAAGGATTTGATTAATCTAAAAAAATGCTACGTGAATGCTATAAGATTTGTGACGCGATGTCGAATAACTTTAGGAATTGCGCATGTAATCATAAAAGGATCTAGTTAACTATAAAGAATATTAGTAGATTGGGACTAGTGGCTCAAAATAAAAACAGTTAAAATTCAAAAACTTTTCTACAGCTTGAGTTGGTGACCGGCCTTCAACTGCGCTAAACGAATCACAATTTCCGGCATAGGAACAAAAAAAAAATGAGAACACTCCGCGAACTTCGACAGCGGCAAACAATAGTTATTTAAGATCAGATAAGTCTCGAATAGGAGAAGAGAAGAGCGTTTGGAGGAGAAGGGAAAAAAGCGAGACGGGGGCGGACGAGAAAATCCATACGAACAAATTCGTCCCACATCAAAAACAACAGTCGAAAAAGATTCGAGACCACACCAAAGGGTAAAACGAGTGTCGCCATTTTGTTCCATTTCAAATGCCTACATATGAATCCACATATATGTATGTGTGTGACGGTCGTAAAACGCATGAAGCAGCATTCAGGAAGACCCGAGGACCAAAACACTCACCCAGAGGGAACCCAGCTGAAAAAGCTACGGCTTTATACAGCTAATACTAAGGTTAACAATATATGTATAGTGGAGGTTAACTAAGATTATTAATACAATATATAACTAGTCACAAAATTGATCACCAATTTTCAAATTTTCAACCCTTTTATATATATACTTTATATTACGATAACTTAAAGGGATGTGTAGTTGATATTAGTTGGAGAGTTTATAGCGACGATTTTTCCTAGAAACAAAAAGAACCAGACGTTATATGATACATTAGAACATATAGAAATTTATGTCTCGAAATATAGTAATCAAATCGTTAGCTGCGATACAAATATTGTAGGTAGTAATCTCTAAGACCAATGAATCGGTTGAAGAACTTTTAGATTTATTTATTTTTTACATATATGTATACCAGGAAAACCTTACAGGTAAACCCCAATGCGCCTTCCTGGCCAATTACAAATTACAATTACAATGCAGCATTTTTATTACAAGTGTTGAATTACGAGACACTGAAAAACTCTCAAATTAACAAGACAATTGTACATAAATTTTATTGTACATTAATCAAATAGTGGTGACAAAGTAGGTAGGAAGGATTTTTTAGCCAATTGAAATCAGAGAAAATTGAGAAATCAGAGAAAGTCTCATGAATGAAATCAGAGAAAATTGACAAATTTTGATAGGAAACGATCGACCTGGAGTCACAAATATCCAAGTCTAACAGGCAGGACTACAGATGTACTAGAAAAATACTTTTCAATCGAGGTCAGCTCATGGGATCGAACCCGGCGCCTCTCAACGCTAAGCAGAAGCTTAACAACCGAGCTATGCTGCTGGCTAAAATATTAAACTCAAACATGCAATAATAATATACGGAGATCGACACGTTTCAGATTTTATTTTAAAGGGAAATTTAAGGAAACGTCACAATCCCATGCACGTGATATCGACTAAACGAACTTACATTGTGGTTACCAATTTTTTAAAATGTTTTTTAACGTAGCCTTTAAGGAGAGTTTTTAATAATTCAAAAAACAAGTAGCTATTAGTAAACGGAACGTGCAAAGTTTGGCAAAATAGACAATGACCGGTGCACGGAAAAGACGTAAATGTTTATTTTTCCGCTATTATTAACCCTAAATCAGAGGTTTCTACACTTTTTACGACAAGAGTCGTAAAAAAATACTAGAAGGACTGGGTCGAGATAGATTTTTCGTTTTTCGGAAATTTTAGAAATATACCGGAGTTCATAGTCCTTAGTAAGGATAAGACAAAAAAATTTTAAATTGGGAATTAGAGACGTATAAGTTCGACTATATTCGCATATGTGCTTTCGAACATAGTGATCACGGGTTCGAGTTCCACTAGTTGCTGCTGTCCAGACCTTGTTGTGTGACTCCAGGTCGATCGTTATCTATCAAAGATTGCCTATTTGTCTGATTTTCATTGAAACGGTTCTAACAAATCGACAACCTTTACCGATTTCTCGCAATTTTCGAGTTTTCAGCATCTCGAATTTCACTGATTCATATAAAAATGCTGCAAATTTGTCCATAAATGTCTTGCAAATTTCGAGTTTTGTCAGCATATTTGACGATTTATATTGCTCCGAAAATGCAAGTTTATCAAATTTTTTTCAGAATTTATTCGTATGTCTCTATGTTAAATTGTTAAAATTATATCTAAAAATTGAATGTCGATGTTTATAATTGGCCAGGAAGGCACATTAGGGTTTACTTGTTCGGCTTTCCTGGTACATATGTATATTAATAAAATAAAAAAAGAATATGTAATATATTTCTCGAAATATTAACCAAGTTTGCAAGTTGAACAACCGGCATGCGCGTCGAACACTGGTATATAATCACTGAACACTGGTACATAATACGCACCAGGAGCACTTTTATAGAAACAAATTCAATACTCCTCGGTTCGCGTGCGGATCGTACTGTCGCTCCAGTAGATGGCGAAGCTGTCGAGCACTGGTACACACTCTAAGTATACGCACCGGGAGCACTTTTTTCGAAATAAATTCGATACTCATAGGTTCGTGTGTATGTACTACGTACGTACATATAGTGAACAAGAATTTCGCGTTATGATTCAGCCGGTCCAGGGTTGCCTCTTATGGGTCCGCTGGGTTCAGGTGATCCACCCCTAATGCGGCTGTTTAAATGCAACAAGCTGCAGGGAGAGAGAGGATCGAACCCGAACGCGAAAACACACACACACACGTCTCTAATATAAACACATGAATTTTGCAACGCGACTCTTGTTTACCCCATGGTGGGTTTTCCGGCCGCAAGGTCGAACCTGGGGGAAAAATGAACGCGTTAGTCCACAGAATCGCCAAAATGGCCGACGCCTAGATAGTGTTAAAACAAAAGTTTGAATAGGTCAGGGTGACCTTCTCGTGTTTTCTTTGTGCCCTTAGCCCCCCCCCCACCTTCCCCTCCCCCCATTTGAGTGGAAAATGTCCGCAGCCTGGGTCGCAGTTTTGTTCTTTGTAAAAATTAGGCCGTGTTATATTATGACGCCGATCAACCGCCACTGAGCTACATATAATACTTGCGTGTGTGACCACTCTCCTGAGAATACGGGTAGTTGGATGTTTGTGTTTGTGAACTGGAGCTGTTTGAAGTGAAACTTCTTTGCAGAGGGGAGTATGTTGGATTCATGAGACTGGCATCACCAAAAATGTAATAAATGCTCTATGTATAATACTTCTTTTGCGATCACTGAGGTGGACGAATTATCTGTTAACGAATCGACTGTCGACGAAATGTCTGTAAACCAACAGTCGTAAACGAGCCGAGCCGTCTGTAAACGAAGCGTCTGTGAGCGAATTGTCGGTGAACGGAAAGTCTGTGAACCACTTGTCGTGTAATCAGATTTGCTGGGCGCGTGTGCCTCTTTTATTTACTTTTTAAATTGTGATACAAATGAAATTTATATTTAAGGATAAATCTAATATATAATTTCGAAAGAGACTTTGTAAGGTTTAATGTATGTATGTATTTAAGGTTTGGGTGGTAGAACCCGTGACGATAAATTTATTAAAAAAAACAAATGATTATATTCAAATAAATTTAATAAAATGTTTACTATTAGATTAGCCACGTGTATATTACTGGTCTCCGTGACGAGACAGAATGTTAAATGAAAGAAAACGCAAATATCGGAAGGCAAAGATCGAGAATCGAAAGATCTTAAGTCGAAAGATTATTCTAAACAATTTTTAATACATATGTACATATATAGAATATAATTAGTTGCTTTATAGGAACTAGCGAATAACTGTTTCGTACATAAGAGCTTATCTGTCTACATATGTACATACGGGTCTACGTGACGAGACAGAATGTTAAATTACAGACAACACAAATATCGGAAGGCAAAGATCGAAAATTGAAAGATCTTAAGTCGAAAGCTCAAAAAAAAAAAGGTGCATGGTAAACGGTATATACTCACGTACATACTCAGAACAGGCTTTTCCTCCCGTATTAATGTGCGCGCGCAGAATACGGGAGGAAAAAAATCATGTTCCTCTTGTTCCTGTTAAATCCTGCTCGCGCAAATTAAGTGAGTGTGTACGTGAGTATGTACCGTTTACCATGCACCATTTTTTTTATCTTTCGACTTAAGATCTTTCGATTTTCGATCTTTGCCTTCCGATATTTTCGTTTTCTGTCATTTAACATTCTGTCTCGTCACGCAGACCCGTATATTATAAATACCGAGCGAAAAAAACGACTAGTATATCATAAAAATAATAAATAATATAAAACGACAGATCTCAAAACACTAAGCCACTACATCAGGAAGTATATTTTAGATAAATGCAATCAAAATCACACATCTCATACTTTATGGTAATTAATGTAATTTTATTTTTTTAATGATATTGTAACAATTGGTCGACCATTGGTTTAGGTGCCTCGACGTATAAAATAGCCAATAAGGTCTCGCGACTCATCGACCAATGATCTCTCTCTGTGGTGAGAGTACCCACTGGGTATAAAAATAAAGGGGTTTTTCTATGCTTCATACGGAGCTGGCAGGCCGACGGATCAAGAACAATAATTCCGATCTCGGAAACCCCTGTACAATATTTATATTGATAAATCAAAATTCGCAAGTATTCATTGAAAATTATCTCACATATCATCGTAGTGTGTAATGAAATACACGTGGTGGATTTTAAAATGTAAAACTTCTTTATGGGCGGTAGTGGCCGAACGCGTCACGAAAATTTGTAACGCTGAAACATTGCACGGAATTTAAATGTTTCTCGATGATGGACGTTCATTTCAAAGCTGTTTGCAATCGGTAGAAAAATAAGCGATTCGTATTGGTCAGCTAATTTTTATTCTTCGGCTTCCATTGGACAATTATCTCAGCAAAAAAATAATTAATTCGGGATCTTAGAATTAATATTTATGTTTTTAATTATGATTTCAAACATTTCTCAATTGAATATTGAATATTTTATGAGAAAATACACGCGATGTTTTTGTTTTCTGAGTGTTTTGAATGACACTATGACTTTTACTTTTTTTATTTCATTTTTCTGTGAATTTGAAGCTGACGAACGACAAACAGTCAGTTGATTTACAGCCTGCATTATCATAATAGGAATTGAATTATGAACCTTCAATGCAAAATTCATATTATGTTACTATGATATTAGTTAGAAATCGGAAGAGAAGAGATGTGATTAGGGCTGTCCAATTTCTTGAATGTTGAGAATTTTTCGCAAGAAACGTCTATCTTAAGCAACTACATAGATACCAGTATATTAGTGTGTTATCTTAACTGGAATATAAACGACGTCAATGCGAGCAGGATAAACCCGTTATGAGGTAGTTTATTTTTGCATCACAAATTAAGAATGAAATATGTATTCTTATTTATCTATGTATTGGGGTTTGATTCATAGTATAACGTACATACATATGTATATATGTTGGCAAATAAAAAAAAATAACAAATAAACGCAAGTTTAAAATTTAAAAGAAGATGCTTCATCGAAAAAAATATTTCATCAAAAACAGAAGAGTAGAAGGATAAAAATATCTCTTCTCTATGTACGTATTCATTTTTTTGTCTTGATAATTAAGTTGTATAAATATGTCTAAATTTATGTATATTAATGTAAAAAAAAATCGTATCAAAAGTAATTCATTAATTTCTGAGAATGTAAGAATATGCACTTTTTTTAAATACGCATTTTTTATTTTCCAGTGTTTAACTGCCCAGGATCTCCAGAAAACGAGTAGTTTGAGACTTACGAAAAATATACATACATACTATCGCATTCACCCCCCCCCCCCCCCCCACTCGACCCGCGATTGCCAATTACATTTCGTTTCAGTTTCGCATTGCATTTTGGTCAAGAAATACAACATTGTTCGTGCGTATAGCGGTCAGTAGAATTTGTATTTTTTAGTTAGTTTTGGGCTTGTGTTTCGTATTTTAACCCTCCCTCACCGAGGGTGTATGCAAGTGCCCCAATTTTAACTATGTATATGATTTCAAAGCTATACACCCTATATTTATTTTATTCCTAGAATGAACTACAAGAAATTTATTTTAATAGATTTTGTATGATTTAGAAAAGGGGTACATCGTAAAAAAATATATTTATACATTTCTACTTTCCAAAGTATGATTTAAAGGGCGGTAACGATAATTCATGTTTTTGACTGTTCGCTTGCATATTCTTGTTGATCGATGAATCAATGCAAGAGAAAGAGACAGCTATTTTTACGTAAGCTATTGTTTTCGTCGCTTTTGGCGCGTGGCTATTGAGTCATGCAGTCGCCTGTTGGCCTTACCTATATGCGTTTGAATGTTGATGCTTGTCGTTATTTTTTAATACGAAAATAGTCAAAAACATGCTATAGGACTAAAACTTTTTTATGCTGATGTATAAAATGATTAATAAGATATAATATTGAACCCATTGGTATTGAGAAAAGCTGTATCTTGATTAAAAAATACTGGGGTCTTACTCGACCCCGGTTCGGGATACTCTTCAAAGGTTATTAAAATTTTAATATAGAATACGTAAGTTGTTGATATTATTAATTTATTTATGGAATACATATATCTAATATAAAATTTCGAAAGAGACTTTGTATGTAAGGTTTGTTGGGAATCGAAAACAAATTAAAGTTTGTTATGACGACATCGATATCCTCAAATATTATTTTTTTTCGATTAAAACAAATTAATATTTACCATTAGATTGTTATGCCATGTTTAAGCTGTTTATATTACAAATACCGAGCGAAGCCGGGTAAAAACACTAGTATTTTATATTAATGGAAATTGTAAGTAATTGTCAATGTCATTTTATGGACAGATGGACTGACAGTAATATTATTAATGACTTTGCATTGAATTATATTGTAATAATATAACACAGTTGAATACGAATTGTAGTAATAAATAAATCGACTATAGTTATAATTAAAAATGAAATTTCAATTTGGCTGTTTTTATTATTGGAATTAAGCTTTTTATTATTAAGTAAATATACCATGCATAAATTGTCTCACGTGAGGAATTTAAAAATTGTAATAAATCAACACAAAAAAGAAAACATGCACATTTAATATTGAACAAGTAACCTTGTCGCATAAGACCATTTCGTTTTAGCACGCAAACTAGTGAATGTCGAATGTAGGTTCTTTTTTTTTTATTTGCTTTATATAAGAGTGTTTTTTTTTAGTTCTAAAAGTGAAACGATAAAAATCGAACTGGTTCAAAATAAAATTATCATTCGATTATATTGCAATTCTGGGTGCAAAAACCCGGATACTAATGTTTGTATGAATTAAAATTATCGCGCGCGTAAAGCTGCGTGCATAGTGAGGCAACGTGGCGCGACGCAACCGACATTAAAGGTCTGACCGCACTATACGGCCGTCGACTGCTGCAGCACGACACGACACGGCAAAGTTGATACAAAGAGCAACTCTGTCGCGTGACGCGTAGTGCGTTATATCTCATACAATTTCATACAAACAATATTTGGCCGCACGCTGCCGTGTCGTGTCGCAGGCGCATAGTGCGGTCAGTCCTTTATTGGCACCTACGAATGTGACACGTGAAAAATTGTCATCAACTACCAATTTTACCTCGTTGACAGATCTTCGCTTGAAAATATTCTAGTCGCTTCAATATGCACGCATCCGAAGCATAATTTCCATGCGAACGTGTCTAAAAGATGGAATAATATGAATATTTAAGGAAATATACTTGATGTTTATTATATGCATCAAAACAGGATCCTAAACATATATTGTAGAAAGCGTACCATATTATATTATAAATTCAAATCAATAATATAAATAGCATGAAAGTAGTAATAATTTAATACATATTTCTCGAAAAGGATACAATGCAGATACGTTGACCCGCTTTCGTTTTATTTTAAATTAATATACTATCATGGTAGATATACCAGGCGTCGCCCGAGCATATCTGGGTATGTACATATATCTATATATGTCAATTAAAAAAAATGTTTTGTAAAAACTAGCCTCTTCTATATTTTGTTTATAAAATTAAGACAATATATAAAAAAATAAATGTACATAAAAAACCTAATTGAGTAAACTTTGATCACGAGTATGGCAAAGTGCTCAATTTGCCATAGCGAGAGGGGGCAAAAAGGGAAAAAACAGTGTGGACAAATGCGACAGTGTGGACGATAGACGTTACCGTGAACGAAGATTCAGTATTTTCAAACGTGTCTATTGCGATTATTTTTCACCATCGTAATGGCGGACATCATTTCCACTTATATTGATGACCAAACCGAGCAAAATGGCAAAGTTTGAAAACGATCGGATAAGAACGCAAACTTTGTCACACGACAAAATCGTTTCCGAACTGAGAATAGGTTAGTAAAAATGGAAATTCGAAAGCGGCTAACTAATTCTAAATGTACATATGTACGTATAGGCGAAAAATCCGCATAGTGAATGTATTGCGTACGCACTTTCAAGCACACTATAATGATTTTAGCGTACAGTTTATACAAAAACGGAATTTTGAAAAAATAACCAAAAAAATCGGTCAAACCCGATTTTTGAATATAGCAATATGACAAACGTGTGACATAATTTGACGAATATAACAAACTTAACAAAACCCAAAGAAATTAAACATTCAGTTCAATAATTACACTGTTCGACAAATGACAACTTTTTTTTTGGTTCAGAGACGAGATATGACTTTTCTTATAGATCTATGCCGATTGTTATTAATCCACAAGGATAGTCGAAATATGATTTTTCTAAGTGGAATTTTATTTCATTCTCATATAAAGACAATTTAATATATTATCCCTATTAATTCAATTCAGATTCGTGTAAATACGAGTAAATAATACTAAGAGTTTTTAGCTCGCAATTTTACCGATTTAAATTACAGCACACTTTTAATTAACCCTTTGAAACGAAAACAAAAAATAGTGTGGCCAGAACACTATACCAATAAACATGTTTTAAAAGAAAATACTCAATATAAAATAGTTTTAACGGTGGGAAAAAATCCCAAGTGAAAATACGTACTTTTGACTTTTGATTTGAACTGGACGACTGTTTTAGAGAGATTTGAAAGCTGAAAAGTACTACAAATGAAAGATAAAATATCCGACTAAAGATTCTAATATTCATTTTGAACAGGAAATTGACAGATTTTGAGACATCGACTGAACAACACCAAGATATAGAAAAATCGCGCAATTTAAAAAACAAATATATCTCCGAATCTCGAGCCAATCAACATTTTTTTATTACCAGATTCGTATTTACTGTACATATATCTATAAGAAAAGTCATATCTCGTCTCTGAACCATTTTTCGTGTCGAACAGTGTTATTGTTTAATAAAGGTATTCAATGACATTGTTTAAAAAATATAGAAAAAATACTTTTAAAACCACCGGTTTTGAATTATTTTAAAATTTTCATGACAATAAAAAAAACTGGTTTAGTTTAGAAAAATAAAGATAGGAAGATATGTAAATCGCACATACGAGGACCTCATTATGCTTTCTAATCATTCATATTCATTAAGTAAATAATTTTTTAAAAATATTAATAATTTTTTTTCTATAAATAATTCAAAACTGTGATATTTGAGCTAAGCCCCATTTTTGAATATTACAATTTTTTTCGAAAACAATCGACAAGTCTTATTTATGTACATATGTATGTATTATATATATATATATATATATATATATATATATATATATATATATATATATATATATATATATATATATATATATATATATATATATATATATATATATATATATATATATATATATATATATATATATATATATATATATATATATATATATATATATATATATATATATATATATATATATATATATATATATATATATATATATATATATATTATAAAGCCTAATATTTTTGAAAAAGCTAAATAGCTACATATTACATATGCAGTTGTTTAGAACATCTGCATATGTAATATGTATTTTAAGATAATATTTATACAACTAACTGGAACCAAACATTCATGACCTTCTACATCTTGGGTGGAGCCTGGCACTAATACCTAGTATATTACAAAAGATACAGTATACTACATGTATACAAGTATATACATACGTATAATATAATATTATAGAAGGTCTCGTATGCGATACAATATCATTCTTGAGTCGCATTGCTTTCCCTGAAAATATCGGGTGTTCATAATAGGCATTTGGGACGAGTATTGCGGTTAACCAGCTGAAACAATACCAAAATAAATTATCTATAAACCCTCCCCCCCCTCTTCCTCCACTGTATCTTCATTAAAATGTATGGTACATACGTGTGATAATAATAGGAGAACGAAGCAACAAATGCCAAGAATCACAATTAGCCATTTTATTGACATTAAATTACAAGTGTTGTTCGCAATGGCCGAATTTAGCTCAAGTTGTATATATTTTGGGTCGGACATCATTTATGTACATAAAAAATATATACAAGTAGGAGCAATCGCAACATTTTTCAGTAAGAACAACGGAACTAAATGATAGCACTGATTATAAAAATAGCGAAGAGAGATTGTCTCTATTTAAGGTTTAAAATAGTTGAGGTATATGTGTGTAGATCAAATATTAAACTTTTTGAATCGCTTTTAACTTCAAATTCCTATTAATACCTATTGTAATTTAGCTATTTTAGAAATGATATCCAAATGCTTTGTTATATGAAATAATAACTTTAAATAAAAGTGGCGTAGGCTTAATTAAAATTTTAATGAAACAAAAAAAAATGAAGAGGATTCGGTATTTGACGACATCCGTTATATGTACGTATATGTCACAGTGAAATTATATTTCAAGTGAAAATATACATATTTTCACTGACGTTTCAGTGAAATCATAACCAGTTACATTTTCACGGTTGGTTTTATTCATTTATAAGATTAGATTTTTAGGGTTGGTATTATTTAAGGGTTAGGATAGGTTACGTTAAGTAAGGGTTGGCCCTGTTCATTTAAGATTGGGTTATTAGGGTTAAATTTATAGAGTTAAATGTTGTAAATGCATTGTTTGATACATTTTCACTGCATGAATTGGTTAAAATATGTTTTCACTTTAAATATGCTTTCACTGTAACATATACATAATTATTATGATAATGCCATTACTCAATATCGCGCTATAGGCATATAGTTGTAAATCATTTGGATACAACAGCCGGCGAATATAGCGAGAATCATTCAAGCGACAATGCAATTATAATATTAGCATCGAATTATAGAAGTATATTTGTTTATTTCAGTTTGAACCCTAGTTTATTTATTTTGTACACTTGGTTTGTACTACATTTACTATACTGTTTTATATTAGATGATTTTAAGAATAAATCGGAGTCCGGTATCAATACAAAATAATCTGAAACCGGACAATTTTGCTATTATAATATTTGGAGTTGCGGAGTCAGGGTAGTGAATTGATTATACTTTTAAGTCAGATTTATGTCAATATTGAACTACATATCAATATATCGCACTATATATCAATGGATTTGTGGGCAGATCTTGGGCAGATTTTAAACATGTGCCAGGCAATGACTGGACCAAAAATATTATTCATTGTTTAATTACTTATATTATATATACGTTATTATCTGTGGACTTGCATAGTGCGCGAAACTATTGGATACTGGAACGATATATGTGCATAATATATTTTACGTGTAAGCTCTTGAAATGTAGAAAACGGGCATACTCGTGAGGATATTTGATTTTGTCTGCACGGATTTACACGGACTCGGCTTATACACAAGTTTCCGTCCAGTGGCGGCCGTGCTCTAAATATATTTCTTAATTAAAAAAAAAGAAGAAGAGGAAAAATCCAAAGATGAGATAAGTTGAGAAAGTAAGTAAGCCGTTCGCGCAAAAGGGGCCACATAAAAAATATATACTTACAAAAAAAAGTTAGCTTGGCGGGAATTTATAATGCCTTATTAACTCGATCGACCTATACCGGGCCGAAATTTACTTTCGTGTAAATCATTGGTTGGCTCCGTTTTGCGAAAAAACAATCTATTGCAAGGTATTGTTTTATTATTTTTAAATTTATCATCACAAGTTGAGATTTTGGCTTGAGAATCATAAGTTTGAGCTTCAATTCCTGGTTATTGTCAAAAATTGTGAAATGTATTTAGACTTGAGACAGTTTTGAACGACACGAGCAGCGTGGAGGAAATAAGAGGAAGGGGTTGATATATGCTAGTCCAATCAAAATTGAAAAGGAATCCGTCACGAGTAAGGAAAACTCTCCAATTCTTATTTGATTTAATTATTAACACATGCACTTCTGACTTTCGTTTATGTCTAACTACTCCAGAAGCGATAAGATATTGATATAACTAAGCTTTCACTACTGCATGTTCCCTTTATTAGGCAACGAAACAATTTATTACCGAAGTGAGTAGACGATGGTTCTGATAGTAAAATGATTGAATGCAATATACATAAGTTTTTTTTTATCTTGATACAGGGTGTGAGGGATTCATGGTCAAAAGCAAAGCCAAAATGGTCCAAGCAATGGATGGTACAAAATAAAGCCAGTCATTCAATCGTAAAGGAAAAAAATCAAAACATACAATAGATATTCATTGTATTCTTACAAACCTGATGAAAGTAGCGAAAATGTAAATTAATTCACTTTGAAAACGTCGATACAAAAACAATGAATAGCGGTCAGATGTTGATTTAATCAAGCTGGGAAATTATCATTATTGGTGACAACGAAAATTTAACGGAAGATAGCTTTCTGGAAAGTAAATATTGATATAATAAACTCGTCACAGAAAAGTTTCTCAAATCCCACAAAAACCACAGTTTTTTAATAAGCGTATAAACCTGTTGTCTGCATGTGTTACCGTACATTAAAGCGAAATGAAATGAATAGTTCGGATCATCCGTGTTGTTCAGTTATCCGTGCCATCATAAGCTACAGCGTTGCTCACTGCTTAAACAGTATTGTTTACCAGGTCGTGGGTTCAAATCCTGGACGGAAACTTATCCAAGAATGTACGTCTATCGCTGCTGGCAAGATCTGTATGGATATTGAATCCAGATCGACTATTATTAGAGACAGATATAATAAAACCGACATCCCCCACTCTCGCGAATTCGTTGATTGCTACAAGCAAACATATGCTTGCAGTTTGTAATTAATATATAGTAGTGTGTTTGGATATGTATGTATTTATTTTGTATTATTTCATAGAACATGAACACTCGCCTTTACAGATCGCTCCAAAGCGACCAGTGCACGTATACAAATACAATACAATTAATATACATAAGCATTTTATACAATGCGAATTCATACAAACATCCACTATGGAGATATTTTTGCAGCATTTCATAATCAAATTGGCGAACCTTAAGATAATGGCAAAACTCGAGATTAGCAAGAGAGATAGGAAAGGAGATGCCAATTTTACAGGAACCGTTTCAATGAAAATCAGAAAAATTGGTAAACTCTGATAAGAAACGATCGACTTGGAGTCACAAACCAAGATCTGGCCAGCAGCGGGACTCTAGTGGGATTCGAACCCGTGACAACTCTGGTCGAAAGCGTAATATGCTAACCAATACTCCACGCTGCTGGTCATGTAGCAGTATGGCTCGGTAGTTGCGATTATGTTTAGCACCGAGAGGTTACTGGGTTCGATCTTTAATGCTGCTGGTCAGAATTGGAAATTTGTGACTCCAGGTCGATTGTTTCTTATCAGAGTTTGCCAATTTATCTGATTTCATTGTTGAAACAGTTTCCGGTAAAATTGGCTAAATATCCTTCCTACCTACTATGTCACCACTATTTGAGATTGATTAATGTACAATAAAATGTATGTACAATTCATAGATGTCTCGTTAATTTGCGAGTTTTTCAGTGTCTCGTAATTCAGCGACTTGTATAATAAAAATAAAAAATGCTGCAATGTTTGTAATTGGCCGGGAAGGCGCATTGGGATAACCTGTAAGGCCTTCCTGGTATATTATGTAAAAAATAAATACAGATACACTCAGAAAAATTCTTTACAATTGAGGTCAGCTCATGGGATCAAACCCGGCGAAAATAAAAAATCGAAAGAGACTTTCGAATGTATTTTTGGTCGGGAACATCGAAAACAAATCAAAGTTTCTATGACGACGATTCGATTGGTTGAATATTATTATTTTTCGATTCAAATAAATTTAATAAAAAAGCAAACGATTATTTACTATTAGACTTGCCATGTTTCCGCCGTTTATATTACAAATACTGAGCGAAGCCGGGTAAAACAACTAGTATTAAATATATGTAAAGATAAAATGAATGAATGCAGTTAGCCGCAGGGTCGGTTTAGGGTGTCCTGTCACGGATTTAAAATAAATAAAAATAGGCCGGATAATCGAGAAATTCGAGTAAATTTGTCGATCGAGGAGTGTGCCGAGAGCTAAAATATGCACACCTAAATCCACGTTCAGTTTATTGGCACGAGAGTAGTAGATAAGCGCGTGATACTGTTCGAGCCGGTTTTAATTCGCGCGTGGGCCTGGCTTCCCCCATCCCCCGAGCATCCCCCTGACCTCCCACGCTGCCTTCTCTTGCTATTCAGCCGGCGTGGCGCTACGCCCCTGGCCGGGATGGAGGGGTCGTGAGGGGAAGGGGGGGCACGAGGGGGACAGCCATTACGGGCAAGTGGCGCGCGGCAGCCGCCCGGAAAAACGACAATAATTGCTGCGGGCCCCCGAGTTATGTCCTAGGCTCCCCCTAGCTGCCACCAGGCCCCAAAACCCTCCCCAACCTCTCCTTAAGCCGAGCTTTTCGACTCCTACGAAGAAGAGACGGCGGCCAGACCTCGCCGCCAAGCCCACCCACCCCACCCCCGAAGCCCACCCCCTAGCTGAGAATGAAAACGGGGAGGGGTGTGGAGAGGACCCCCGTCGTCGTCGGGTAGACTGACTCCTCTCGAAACAATACCGAGAATTTCATAAGATTTTTTCGGTAAAGGCGAAGTTGCGAGAGCCCAATTACAAGGGCGCGCGCCTGGGAGCGGATCAAGATTAACCGATTAACTGGCCGAGGTCGGGTTGTGGGGTGCACGTGCTCCCTTCCTACCCCTAGCTCTCGCTCTCTAAAATCCACAACGCCTATTTTTAAACAAATGAGACACAGCGTGGCGATTGTTTACCAGTAGAGAGGTTGTGAGGGTCGTTAAAAACCGAGCCACTACGATTTCCAAATTTATTATTACTATATCTATGTATGTATGTAAGTATTCGAGGGTCACTTCGCGCCTTGAGCGTGATGATTGGCTGTCGCCCAGTTTTTGACTGGTCATGGCCACTTTAACGGAAAGCTTGCATCTATGGGGTTAGTATTTGAATCCTTTTGTCCGTTTTCTTTTCCGGAGCAGGACGCAGATCACATTTTGTGGTCCTGTCCTGGGATGGAGGCTGAGAGGAGGGTTCTGCTGGACAGCGTCAGGGGTTCTCTCATTGGCCCCCTGATCTTATAATGAATATAGCATCTTTTAGAGCTTTCGAAAGTTCGCGGAATGCTTTGGGAAGCTGTGTTCTCCTGGATGCTACTACTCCACTTAATTGCAAAAGCATTAATGAGTTTATTTTTATATATATGTATGTATATATATATTTTTTATAATCTGTGAATGTGTGAATGTGCGTTTGCTGTTTAGGTGTGTGCATGTATTTGTGGTTTGTGTGTGTGTGTGTGTGTGTGTGTGTGTGTGTGTGTGTGTGTGTGTGTGTGTGTGTGTGTGCTTATGTACGCATATACATACATGTATGTTTACTTGAGGTGTGCGTGCATTGCACGGCACATTTCAGGTATCAATTCCTAACGCATGTGCGCTTTATGTGTTCATGCGTTGTTGTTTATTTTGTACTTGGTTATGTACAGTGTGGTTTTTTTCATTAGAGCAGTGATGTGCGATATTCATGAACAACCGTCTCGTTCTCCGACTAAAGGATCTCTTAGACTGTATTCGTTGGGGGGGTGGTGGCCTCATGTTGAGGGCTTTGAGGGTCGAATTCCTTGACCTTTAAAGCGGGATTAGTATGTACGTAGTAACAATACATGAAGTTTTGTGATCATGCGAAAATTCGAACTCGAGATTTTGACTGATTCCAACTCAGAATCGATAACTGATCACGTTGTCATGATCTAAAAAAAATGTGTGTGTGTGTCTGTGTATTTTGGGCATTCTTTGAACACCAGCCAGCTTTTTGAACATCTTTTAAAAAACCGAAAACCGACTGTCGCGCAGTGCGTTATGTCTCGTACAATTTCATACAAACAATATTTGGTCGCGTACTGTTGTGAAGTGTCGGATTGTTCGGTTGTCGCATAGTGCTGTCAGACCTTTAGTGAGCGGATTCTTGGTCGCTTCTGGTTGCCGGGGTTGGGTGACCAAGATTGACTACGAGCGACTACGCTTGGGCAACGAAGTCACTCGCAAGTCACCCGGTGTGGTCCGGCTCTTAGGGAATTGCTCAAGTTTTAAATGAGTCTTGTAACTGTATATATATGTATGTATGCATATCTGAACACAGGATTTTATAGAACCAAGAAAAATAGCAACAACAATCGATCAAGTGAATAATTTCGACGATTTAAAATCAAATCGCGCATATACGAGTCCAACAACGCTTGAGAGGGTATAATAATATTTGTTCAAAAATGTTGTTATCAAATAGAAGAATCTTTCGTCGCCATAATAAAACGGCCGTAAGCGGCGATAAAGCGAGCATTACAATGCGAACGTTAACTATGAGAAAATCACAACATTCACAATATATTATATTATAATGGGCGTGTGTGTCTATTGAAAATATTCTAAAAAATATGTATGTATATATACGATGAATATTCAAACGCGGTTTTGACATTTAAAATTAATCGTCGTTCGCATTGATACGTTTGTAATGGAGTCCGAGTTTTAATCGATTGATTATGACTTTTTTAAATGGCGCCATTCGGCGAAATGGCCGCCGATCGGCGGCAGTCATAATATTACCAATTAATAAAACGATAATCGTTGCAAATGTCCGATTACATTATTAATTAACGACAAATTAATATTAATTTTATATTACCGCGCGGTTCCGAGGACACTTCAATTACTTCATGCAAACGTTTACTAAAAAAAAATTAAAAAATCATTAGGAATACAAAAAAAGCAATTACAAAATAAAAAAATTACGTTTTTCTACATACATACATATGTATCCAGGGCTCGAAATGGACGGGAGCGCATGGGAACGCCGTTCCTTTTCGTGAAATCCAGAAACGTAGCGCTCCCTCTCGTGAAAATCCAATATTTCCGTGCCCTTTCGTAAATTAAAATAAATGTTCAGTCTTGCATGTCTCTCTGGTCAGAAACCCTGACACATCACACACAAATATGTCAATCTATTTGTATACATAGCTTTTGTAGATACTCTTCTTCGAACAATGGCCCGTTGAGCTTATATTCTTCCCCGGGGCTTTCTCAAATATTCGTTAAAAAATTTTGGCGCATGCTTTTATTAGATTGTATATATATATTGAATAAGGATAATATATTATTTCTGATTAAGAAATAAAATTGCAATGAGGGTAGATATTTTTCTTTTACCTCTGGTTTTCTTTTAACATAATATATGTATAAGAGGTACAATAAAAAAATCAAAATCTGTGAAAATTTCCATATCGAGCCCTGTATGAATCTACATATGTACATGTAATTAATTTTATACCATGTAATTAATTTTGTACAGTACATGTAATTAATTTTAGCCAGCAGCATAGCTCGGACGTTAAGCTTCTGCTTACCGTCAAGAAGGTGCCGGGTTCTATCCCTGAATGAAAATGAATTTTTCAGAGTATGCTGTTGGTCAGACCTGGATTTGTGACTCCAGGTTGATCGTTTCCTATCAGAGTTTGCCAATTTTCTCTGATTTCATTGTTGAAACGGTTCCCGGAAAAAAAAATTGGCTAAAAATCCTTCCTACCTACTATGTCACCACTATTTGAAATTTGATGGATGTACAATAAAAATTTATGTACAATTCATAGATGTCTCGTTAATTTGCGAGTTTTTTCAGTGTCTCGCAATTCAACGACTTATAATAAAAAAAAATGCTGCATTTGTATTTGTAATTGGCCAGGAAGGCGCATTGGGATTTACCTGTAAGGCCTTCCTGGTATATATGTAAAATAAAATAAAATAAAATAAAATGTAGTAGTTACAAAAAATATATATACTTATGTAAAAAACAACTAGCTGAATTTCCCGGCGTTGCTCGGGCAGATGAAAATTAGAAAAAAGCCCCTTGCCCCTTCCATAAGCCATTTACAATGATATGGTACATTGTGTATGTATGTATGTATAACAAATTGTATGTATGTATAACAAAATTGGTGGTTTTCAAACTGTAGATTTGCATAGCAATAATCCAATTTAAGGGTTCCGAATTCTACTGAAATCCGTCTGAGGTACAAGTCCGCCTATCCCTCGATTTAAGCGGTAGACACATGCATTCCACGAAAAATCACATTTTTCTTTTGTATTATAAACCATAATTTTCTGTTATTTTATTATTAATTAATCATTAGCTGACTTAACGGGAAGACATTCAAAATTTATTTAGCCCTTTGTAAGCCAGCGACTAGCCTTGTACGTCAGCGTCTCACGGGTGAGTCGCGTCTAATTCTCTCCCAAAACTAACGATATTTAACGTTTAAAAATAGGTTTATAAGCACTATTATGGACGAACTTCATTACAAAAATAAAAAAAATCAATGATTTGAGTTTTTCGCGATTCTTTTAACAAAAATGCAACAGATCTCATCAGGGCTGCTACATCTAGTGTATCACACCAAACCTCTAGGAGCCTCGAATTAGCATTCAAATCATTTCTACGCATGTTCAACTGATTTAAAAATTGCTGGCGTACAGGTAAAGATCGAATATTTAGCGAGTTATAATTAACTGGTTAAATAAACTGTCCAATTTGCAAATCAGCGTTAAATCAAAACTGCATAAATCGGGGGACGCATTAACTATTATCTAGTAGATAAAATTGAGGGTCTTTAATTGAATAATGTAGATTTACATATATGTATAGCAAATAAATAAACATTATTTTGTATATACATATGTATATTATAGTGAATTAAAAGATTTCTCAGACGAATTTAGGAGGCTTGACGTAAAAGTATACATAAATATCACAAAAATTCGTATATATTTCCGTGTTGGTAATTTTTCGGCTTGCAAATTTTCTTGGGTATCGTTTTTTCGTGTCCACAGCGTTCAGTGTGATTTACTTTCGGATTTGCATTTTTTCAGCGAAATCATTTAAATAGCCTTCAAAATGAATATTTCAATAGTATCAAGAATCGAGCCTTTACTAAAGCGTTACGACGTGTGAATATCGTTTAATTTTCCTCAAGATCGAGATAATATATAATTGCGAACGCGTAAAAGCGACACGAAAGAGCGTACACTTGCGTTAAATTCATCATAAAATAGTGAAGACGAAGGTAAACCAGTTTATATGGTCAAAAACGAGCAATAAGAACTCAAAAAAACGAAAAAAACGGACATAAACGCATTATATTGAAATAAATTATTCCGCCGCCTCTTTGCAAACCTGGACCGGTTTCTCGATAAATACCACTGAAATTAATCGCGAAAAGCTTCTAATTCTCGACGAAAAGAACAATAAACGAATGAGACAGCGAAAAAAAATCATATACCTATTGATGAGTGCAAAATTTAAAACAATCTCGTTCGAAACAATAAACCGCAGCGGTTTAGATAAAATAAACGCACTCACAAAAATAATACGCGCGATCTGAATTTTTTTCAACAATCTCACGCGACTGGCAGACATTGTTTATAAAATAAAAATGGTGAAATCTATCATACAAAAATTTACGAAAAAACGTCTCAGCATTTCATACATCCACACACGAATGTGTGTATTTAATATGACGTGGATGCATACATATCTATGAAACCGATCACTAAAAATCCGAACACAAAAAAACCGCACATTGAGGAAAAAATCAGTAATTAGGATAAAGTTACGGCTGAAATAACCTATCAGTGAAGTATAAATATATATATATATATATATATATATATATATATATATATATATATATATATATATATATATATATATATATATATATATATATATATATATATGAGAGATAGTGAGAGCCTATAATGCAAAATTGTATAAGATATAGTGTGAAAAAGATATATTAAGTTATAGGCGTTAAATTCTGACCATGAGCCTGAAATAAGCAGATAGGCGTTGTATTTTGAGTATGTAAAAAATAAACAAGAATACTACCCGCTAAGCCTTTCCAGGTAGCATTGAACATGGGTCGTGTAATTCGTGTCAATGTTTATAAAGACTGGTTTACACCGGAATTTCTGAATTTATAACCATAGCAGAATTTCTCGATGGAAATCCCTAACTGCTGAGTATTTTAGATTATGGCTTGGCATTTAGATTGTGAGCATTGCATTTTAATAACAATGAAGAAGATGGAACTAGTTTTGGAAAAATACATTAATTAATAGACTTATTTTGTTTATTTTATATTGTTGCAAGATATATTAGAGTCTAAACACACCCTTACAAAGCTCGAAATCCTCGGCGGTAGTTTGGATTTAGGGTTTGTTTGGATTAGCTACAATTTATATACCTGCTTTCTATTGGATTTCTAAATAATTCTATTTGACGAAATAAATATAAATGTATAAATAATAAATAAATAAATTTTCAGCATGGCGGGCTTTCAACAGAAAAGACGTCAGCACTAAAAGGGTTAAACAATTGAAATCTGACAAAACGAGTGGGTGGCGGAAAGTCAAAAATACAACGCTACTAACCACTTCAAAATCTCCAAAATGTTCGCAATCTCAGACTGTATTTTTCACCATCGAACTACATATCATAATCGATTTAAATTGCTATCGGTGATCATACCGCGCAAAATGGCAAAGTTTCAAACCGATCGGAAGAATGTAGGAACTTTGCCTGAATCATTAGAGAAGTGCAAAAATATAGAATAGCCTTGTAATAATACGACATTTTATATGTATGTCCGCTTTTTTCATATGCGGTTTTTAATCTGTATTTTATCCCCCATATCAATTTGCAACTGGCACTTTATAAAAATATGAATAATAACCTACTACGAAAGTTGTAAAGCAGTGGCCAAGTTGTAAAACGGTCGTAAAGTTCGCATTGGCAAAAAAAAACAGTGTGTTTGTACCCTTTGTTTACCGGCTGTCACGGCCAGTTCACCGGAAGATTTATTGTCCCCCTACAGTGGGTCACAGGCCGTCGAGGAAAAACGACCCTTATTGCACGCGGACATACAGCTGCTTTCCGAGTGGCAAAATTTACTACGGACAATACCTACTCTCGTTCGCACGTGTTGATTTGATAAATTATCTTCTGGAGCGCGAGCACACGACCATATGATTCTTCTGAGTGAATAAAAAGCATTTTATTACCTTGTATCTTTGTTTTGGCCGAAAAAAGTCATTATTTCGATCGAAATTTAACGCTTACTTTGGTTAGACGATTTTCGGTTACGATCTAAACGTTGATTATTTCAGGCATGAACAAAGCATTTTGTATTATTTGCCGCTTAAGCATTTTTGTTACATCTGAAGAGATCGTTAATTCATCCAATATATGTAAGTATATTCGAGCACTTTTTTATTCCATCCAATCATATTTCGTACTTTTCAGTGTGCACTTAATTTTCAGCGCATCACAAAGTAAAGCATTCCGGTCTAATTTCATCCTTCGTTTTATTTCGTCATCCTTGAAACTGCCTATACATACAATTTGCCCTAGATACAAATAGCCATCAACTATTTTTGATTATCTACGACTACAAATGTTGGCCAGTATACATACATTGGGTTTTTAACCTTTTCATTCTTTGTACGTTCATAACTGATATATGTATTATTTTAAGACTATCGCACTTCCTCTACTCGTTAAAGATGATTTTGTCTAGTATTACAAGCTTTTTATAAGCTTCATTCTGTTGGTTCAATGAAAAAATTGTGATTTGATTTTGAAACACATGTCGTTTTGATATCTTACCGACATACTAAGGTAACATACAAAGCTAAGATTGAAGTAAGTTATGTCTTTGACATGAAACTGGAGGAGTTTAATCGTTAATGAACTCATTAAAATTTACATCGGAATCTTGGTTCAGATCGGAGCGATGACAGATAGCTATCTAAACGCGGCTTTCTACCGCCTATTCACATTTAACTTAAGCAGTGCTAAAATTTAAATTTTTCACTCATACTTGACCATTTACGTTTTTAATTCGCTAATAAATTATTTAATTCTATGGCCTCACTAGTGGGGGGACGTATATAGCCACTGTAGCATACATATATTTGTATATAAAGATACATTAAAACGGAAAAATAGGTTTTTTAAAATTTCCATGCGGTGAAGTTTTTAATTTTTATAATATCCTATATTAAATATACATTTTTTTTTAAATAATGGTAGGTAGGTAGAGGGGCCGCCAAAAATCGTGGCCTGGGGCTCGCTTTAGAATTTGGGGGCCATGTTTAGTCCTACTATGCTCAATTGGGTAATGCGGGAATAATACCATCCGGTTTGCGATAAATTTATGCATTTAATACACACATCCCTCTATTTACGCGGTTTCGTAAAATTGACAATTTATTTAAATTGTATGTATGTAAACTTGTCACGTAGGCCGCATGATGAATAGAGGTCAGATGATGATCAATTCGGGATGAGATAACAAAAAACGATAGATGGGGAACGCATCTATGGTCGCGTATTACAGGGGGGCCAATCGCGAAATCGGAACTAAATATGTCAATTATTAATAAAAATTGATGAAATCGTTCACTCTGTGACAGATCGTATGATGTGATTTCCGCATTAGTCGAATCTATGGACGGTTGGTAAGTTGAAACCAATAAATAAGCAGGAAAATAAATGAAAATTACAACTATTTTTTCGAGTTCGCATTTTAAAAGAATCGTACGAAAGTAGTAGTATAGTACGTGTCATTGTTTAACCCGAGCACATTTTGCCTTCAACTTTGAGCGTTTCGAATATCGGTTCAATAAGCCCGTAGAACATGAATGTTCACCTTTTTTTGTTCTCTTGCTTTGTAGGACAATAGTAATTGACAATAGTGAACCATTTTTGGTGGTTTCAAGCATCTTGGCCACCTAAGTCTGTGAATGAATGTGAAAAAAAGAGCCAGCCCTAATTCCGATTGCGTGCGTTATTGTTTCGTAGGTTTTTTTTAATATTAAAATGAGGGAGTACACAGTTTCATTCATTAATCTTTTGAATGCTGACCAACGCCGATCGGCGTTTTGCTGACAAGTCCATAGGCCTGCAAAACGCCGATAGGTATTGTAAATTTTGCATGTAAAAAGTAAACAAGAATACTACCTGCTAAGCCATTAGAGGTAGCATTGAATGGTGTCGTGTAATCCGTGTCAATGTTTACAAAGACTCTGAATTTATAAGCACAGAAGAATTACCCGATGGAAATCCCTAACTGCTGCTTATTTTAGATTGTGGCTGGGCATTTAGATTGTGAGCATTACATTTTAACAACAACGAAGAAGATGGAACTAGTTTTGGAAAAATACATCCATTAACTTCTTTTGTCTATTTTATATTGTTGCAAGATATTTCAGAGAGTCTAAATACACCTTTACAAAGCTCGAAATCCTCGGCGGTAGTTATCTAGGGTTTGTTTAGATTAGCTACAATTTTTATACTTTCTAAATAATTTTAGTTGGATATGTTGGCGAAATTTTCAGCGTGCCGGGCTGTCAACAGAAAAGACGTCAGCACTTAAAGGGTGAAGTACTTAAGCATAGTAAGAGGAATGCACCAAGGGCGGTCCTATAACGTGTTTATTACTAGTCACCGGACCCAGAAGGTGCCGCGTATTGTTCAAAGGTTGTAAATGCATTGTTAAAGGTTTGCCGAACCTTTTTTACAAAGGATTTACAACAATGGAACAATGGATAGCACTGTGACTATCCTACCTCTATTTATTACGATTAGTTTTCATCATCGAACTATCGGAAGAGATCGGTGAGCAAACCGCGCAAAATGGCAAAGTTTCAAACCGATCGCACGAATGTAGGAATGTTGCCTGAACCATTAGCGAATGTGAAACATACAAAAGCCTTGTAATAAAATTGTGGATTAGGCAAATTAGGCAAATAATAAAGAAATATTAGTAATAAAAATTGAAGGAATCGAAGTGACTCCCGAATATGTCGAATCGCAAAACAATGGGGGAGGGGAATCGCAGTGAGAGAATTGTCAGATAAAAAGTGGGCAGACAGGTCGGCGTTGTTTACAAATTGTCAGAGCACACATGGCGGCGGTAGAGTGGGCGAGTCGGCACGCGAAATTGATCCTATGCGCGTCGGCCGCAAGGCACACTTTGCAATGGCCGGGCGGGACGCATCAATCTCCCGGCGAGCGAGCAGCCGTGACAGTTTGTAAACACGCGAACGAGTACGCAAGCGCGTCGATATCAAACGCATCGCACGCGTTTTCATTTTCTGCAATAAAAATCCGCCATCTTCCGAGTGGGGAAAATTGGCGCGAGGCGAGACCACCGATTGGCCGATTGGCACCACTGACCGTCAACGGCGACACTTGTTTTGACGTTGTCGTTGTCGTTGACGTTGTCGTTGACGTTGGCGTAGACGTTTGACGTTAGGCGATGTACTCGGGGTACTCACGTCGAAGCAGCGGGCCGGGAGCATGTCAGCGACAGGAGGGCGATGATGATGACTCTGGGTGCAGTCGGGGTGGGTGTAGTGGTGGTGGTGGTGGTGTCGGAGTCGGAGTCGGGGCCGGAGTCGGAGTCGGAGTCGTGGAAGAGTCAGATGAAGCGCCAGCCCTCGCATGGGCGGCGACAGCGTTGGCGTCCGCCAGACGTCTGTCAATATCCGTCAGCGGCAAATGGCGACCGACGCGACGCGCGCAACTTCTCCTTCTCACTTCTCTTCTCTTCTCTTCTCTTCTCTTCGCTTCTCCTCTCTTCTCTTCGCTCCTACCTCTCCTTCTCCTTCTCTCGCTCACACCTCCGCATCCACATCCACATCCACATCCACATCCTCTCACCCACCTCGTCACACATCGACGTGTGCAGGGGTCATCAATGCCCGGAACGCTTTTAGTCCTACAACTATGGATTGCAATTTACTGTCAAATTTCATAAGCCGGTGGTAAACGGTAAATTATGTCCCCTACTACTGGCATACTGGTGGTAATTGGATTGTTAATTGTAAAAAATTCAATTGGATTGAAAGCAAATCAAATCAAATCATAAAAAAAAATTGTATTCAAATTGATAAAATGTAATTAAAATCAATCATGCTGATTTATCATTTTCGATAGAAAAAAAAACCAGATTAAATATTTATTTATTTTATTTTATTAGGAAAACCAACATTCTTAAATCAAAACAGAATAAATAATAAAATTATGTAACGTTACATAGAGAGACGCCCCGTAGACCGGTGACGTCATGGTGACGCCGACCAATGGTGGAGTCGGGCGTTGCGGCCAATGGCTACACCCGACTCCTTGACCAATGACTATACGGGTCATAACGTGCATGCGCTGAGCGCTGAATATTTATAAGTATGGTGCGCTCTCGAACGGTGGCATTCGGATCCTGACCTCCACCGGACGAGCAGCAATAAAGAGTTGGAACCTGCCTGCGTGTTTTCTTGTACCTCGACCTGACTCCACTTACCTTTGAATACTCTTCAATATATTATAGGTTTCAAAAGGTCATTACAAAATACCAATTGTAGTAATAAACTAAAGGGCAAAACATACACGTAGTCATACATAAAACTTGGAAATCAACATAAGAAAGAACAGAGAAATTAAATAATTAAATGTGAGTATTAAGAGGGCTGTACACCCGAAACCTTAATTTTGTTGCCGTTCCTTTCTTCGATATATATTTTTATTTTTATTTTTTATTTAATTTACACCAATAAGGCCTAACAGGTAAGCCCAATGCGCCTTCCTGGCCAAAGACAATTATATAAACATATATGTACACCATCCATATATACACAAATACTTCCACATATACACAAATACACATACATACATAAATAAATATAAAAATACACATATATACATATACATACATACACACCTACACATATATATATTCACATATACATACATAAACATATACACATACAATACATACATCCATATACATACAAACATTATGCATGCATATACACATAAACACATAAATCATTACAATTAGTTATTGAGTTCAATTGACTCATATTAAATAGTTCTGACATAAAAATTAATTCATTAGGAACAAAATTCAAACTCCTAGGATTAAAATCACCCAAGATCATGACTTTTCTGCCAGCCAAAACATTAAAATTATTTTGCAAATTTGAAAAAAAAAAATTATAATAAGAGGAGATTCATTCGGAGGAAAATACAGTACACATATTAAAATAGAAAAATTCTTTAAGCGAAGTTCAACCCAAATATGTTCACCGATGGTATTGAGCTGATCAAAAAGGCAAACAGATTGAAAACTAGCAGTTCGTACAGCGAGAAGAACTCCCCCGCCTCTGCTGCAACGATCCCTCCGAAAAACTAAATAGCGGTTATCGAAAAGTTCGCCATTTAAGACAGAATCGCAAATCCAAGTTTCAGAAAGAGCAATTAAGTCAGAAAAAACAATTAATATTGAGTGAATGTATATATTAAGTGAATGGGACAATATATATCAATATATACATATATTGAGTGAATGCGACAGTTGCGATTCGACCAGATAAAACCTATTTTAAATTGACAAAATCGAGGTTTCGTATTCTCCCATTTTCTCCTCCGAAACTGGACCAATTTTTAAAAAAATTTCATCATCGGTATGAGAAAGATATTTTCTGTGCAAATATGCGCGTATTTTTTTTTAAATCGACCATTAAATAAGCAAGCTGGACTCTTTTCGTGTGTGTGTAAAAATTTTATTGATGTTTGGTGGCTCCTAGCTCCTATAAAAAATAGCTAATCAAAATAATAAAACGATAGATGCACCGCAATGGTGGATATCCATAGCATATTAAAAAAAAATTCTCTGGTGCCATAATTGAGGAAGGGAGAAGTATAGTACGTTTGTATGGACAAGGCGCTGGTGTCCAGCCCTCTTAACGACCGAGCTATGCTGCTGGCAACACTCATTATAATAAGATTACATATACATTCCGATAATCTGCGCTCACTGAGGTGGAAATTGTTTGAAATTCAATATGAATATGATGCATACATATCTATATAAAAATATGTACATATATATATATATATATATATATATATATATGTAGGATATTAAAATAAAATGATTATAATTATGTATAATGATGTGGCCCATGCCGAACAGTTGGTATTATACACATGTGTATTAATGTTAAGGTTGGTACTCCCAAACCTGGTCCGGGCGACAGTAGCGACATGTTTCGAATAGGCTCCTAAACCACTGAACCGATTACGATGGAACTTTCAGGATTTGTTGTATGCATGTCCGGGAAGATTACTGTAAAAATAACGGGAAAAACGGGAATGGGTGTCATTGCAATGGGTATAATTTCAAATGTTTTCGCGTCGCGACCAACGTGTTTGCTGCCTGCGTTTTCCCGACAAACGGAATGGGAACGAGAACAGGAACGGGAATTGCTTGTAATATTGTGGCGTTGCAACGCATGCCGGGTTCAGCTAGTGTGTGTATATTATTAAATAAAATAAAAATACAATTTGTTCGCGAAATTGGAGTCGGAGTCACTCGTTTTTACTTATTTAACGACTACGGCTCCACATGTGTGTTAAAAAGCAATCGTTAAAAAGTAGCGTCGATTTTTATTATAAACTGGTTTGATCAAATCCGCATGATGCTATTACCACGGTTTTGCAGTTGAGAGTCCCTGACGCGCATTCAATGAAAACGGACATTTCGACGCGGATGAAAAATGAAAAAAAATCGCAAGACAGAGATTCCACTCGCAAGGGGGTGGGGGCGGCTGGCGTTACGCCCCCACAAGCCTCTTTTTCCACTATTGTGTCGCCACCATTCCGTGATCAAATCAAAAATATTCTAAATTATTTTTTGAATAATTTTCATTTCATAAAATACATAACATTTTTACAACAAAATAACCCTTTTTTTGTAAAAGAAATATTTTAATTTAATAAATTAATTAAAAATCGTTACAAACTACAAGTGTAGTGGCCAAATGTTATACTTGTTTGATTTACTGTTTGCTGTCTGTTCTTCTATCATAGCGGTGGCAAACCTTTTGAGTGGTCAGTAATCTAAATATGTAAAAGGTTCGTGCATAGGCACTGACGTACTGTAGCACCAAAAACAAACTAGTTTTTTTTAAGTAGCTAGTTAGGGCGAAATCACACAGCGGTGAATATGGCACGTGGTTTTTTTTAGATTCTTTTAACCCTTTGACTGCTATAACAACGATAAATCGTTGTTTTGAAATCGGCGAAGATTGCTACGACGATCGTTGTTGATCGTTGTTGTCGTCATTAATTGTCGTATTTCAATACTTTCTTTGCCAGCGCATCAGTGGCACGAAACATTTTTTTTATATACGTATATATATTTATTTTTCAATTAAGCTTTATAAATATTTATCAATTTTTTAAAAGCTCTTCAATTTCGGGTTCATCATCAAAGTAAATTTCGGGTTCGTTGTCAAAGTCATATAAGGAGTTATTACTTGGGAATTGATTATTGTCGATAAATTCATTTTCAGAATCAGTAGAGCTGCTGATTTGTCGAGTTCCTCGGCGAGGAGCTATTATTTCGCTTTCGTCACTTTCACTGTCCGATATCATTTTGCAGAGTTAAAATAAATGGCAAAAAACAATAGAAATCCGCTTTCAATTATATAGGTCACGAATTCGTGCAATCAATCAAATGCAACTGAAATGCATACAAAATGTTTATGATACATGTTGAAAAATTATTTGATTATTAGAAACTTCGCATCCTTGTGTGTCTCGCTCACACATACACAATTAAAACCAAGAAAGAAAGAGAGAAAGACCGCTACCTGTTTCAAATGTATCGCATGTTTTAACAACGACAAATACATCGATGTCTAAAAATAGATTATTGAAAAAAATAATGCGTCGGAAACAATCGTCAAAACTTATTTAGTGTATATATGTAGGTATCTCTTTCGCACGCACGCATGTAAAAGCAAGACAGAAAGAGAGAGCGCGAGTCCACAACTGCTTCTTAAAAATGTATATAAAGTATTAAAAAAATTACGCGAGTTCGGCGAAGCAAGTATGTAAAAAAATATATTATATTTAATTTTTTATAAAGTAATTACAAATGTTAGCATTTTTCGCTTGGACATTGAAATACCTCGTAGCAGCCAAAGGGTTAAACATGCAAAAAAAATGAGGCGTGCCATGCACAGATCCATGGGATGGGCAGCACGCGCCGTCCCAAAATGACCCCCTGGACTAGTGGCCGGATCCACAGCGCGCCGTTTATTGTTCAATTGTTGTAAAAGGTTCACTCAACCTTTTTTTTGTACTCTAGCTTTGTAAATGGAGCCAAACCACCCCGATTCTTGGAAAAAGCACGGTCTCTATCCGCAGTCTACTCTGGACCTTTTCCGGTCAAATTGTATGTTTGTAGTTAACCTTGCTTGACAGTGATCGATAACCAGTGCTGTAGTGCTAAATAAAAAAGTACCAGGGCGGTGTTTAATTTTTACGACCCCCCCCCCCACCCGCTATTTTCGTTACTTAAAAAATATGTATCCTAATATTGGTAGTACAAAT
The DNA here is from genome assembly GCF_051622035.1 of Arctopsyche grandis. NCBI lineage: Eukaryota > Metazoa > Arthropoda > Insecta > Trichoptera > Hydropsychidae > Arctopsyche > Arctopsyche grandis. Next base: position 1,159,117 of record NC_135357.1, read on the forward strand.
ATTTATAAAAAAATCAAATGTTAATTAGTTTGAAAAGTCAATCAAAATGTTCTGAAAATGCAATATAACATACAGTTCTGAAAATTTTGTTAGATGATTCGATTTCGGCACCATTCTAAGTGTCTATAACTTTTTCAATGGGTTGTTTTTGGGCTGTATTTAATTTTTTTTGCACTCAAATGGGCATTTGAGTGAGGATACGGTTGTAGTCATCAAATGTTAAAACGAGAGTCTGCTCATAATATTTGGTATACAAAATTTTATATGAAATATAAGCAAAAATATTTTTTAATTGTACTCGAAAAACAATTTTAATATCAAAGTACCAAGGCAGTGACCTGGCTCAAATATAAGTACCAGGGCGGCGAGCTGGCCCGACTACATGACTGTTGATAACGGTGTATCCCATATTTGAAGAATTGTAGGAGACCATCAATGGCGAGGAGCCATGCACACGATGTGCCGTTCATCGCTGTGTTTTTTTGCCTTTATAATTTTTAATTAAGGTAAACTGAACCCATGCTTATATACTACGCCAAATTTACTCAGTCGTATCATAAACTGATTTTGGTAGCGATATTAAAGTACATTTTTATTTAGAATAATGTTAACAAATCATCATATACAAATTTTTGATAAACTTACATTTTCTGCGCATTTTTTATATTTATAAATCGTCAAATTTCCAGATGCTTAGAAACTCGAAATTTGCGAGATATTTATGGACAAATTTGCAGCATTTTTTAAACGAATCAGCGAAATTCGAGATGCTGAAAACTCGAAAATTGCGAGAGATGGGTAAAGGTAAAGATAAATTGACAAACTATGATAGGAAACGATCGATCCGGAGTCATAAACCAAGGTCTGGCCAGCAGCAACCAGTGGGACTCGAACCTGTGACCACTATATTTGAAAGCAAATATGCTTACTACTATGTACACTCCCGGTTTGTATATAATGTGTATTTTAATCGAATTATTATATTCATTTCAGTTATGTATAGGAAAATATTTATGAAATTGTAGAAAATTCTCCGCGTGCCATATGTTCGCCTTTTCTACTAGGAGATTTATGTTATATGCTGCTCATGAGCTGCTATTCTATTGATAATACAAATTGAAACTTTTATAAATAAGCACTTCATTGCCATATTGATGTTTATTTTTGAATTAGTTAGCGTGTATAATGAACCAACTCAAAAATATACATTTGCAACTATTCTATAATTTTATTTTAAACTGTTTTTATCCACGCCCTGGTTACGCCACTGGTCACTGGTATAATGGTGCTTACGGACTAAACCAACGACGATTTTGGGCCAACTTTTTAACAAGCAGTAGCGTACAAAATATCGAAATAAAAATTAAATTTTAAAATTGAAATTAAATATCAAAATCAAGCTAAAGAGCGAGATTAAGCTAAAATTAGACCATCGTTGATGTTTTGAATTACAACAATGTTTTGAATTACAACGATGCGCATTTAAAACCAGAGAAATATAATTTCTCTGATCGATAAAAAAAACAATTCATAAAAAAACGCGGTGTCGGATGTCGGTGATTTGTCAAAGGGTTTTTTTTCTTTCGTCGAAATAAAATTAATAATCACACATTATCCGATAAAATTTACCTCTGAAATGATTTAATTAATTGATTTATTTCGACGAGAGAAACAATTGAAGACTAAAAAAATTTCGTTTGATAAACCGACAACATACCGGGTTGGGACCATCGCTCGGTCACCCATACTTATACATGAGATATTCTCAGTAACTGCGCATTACGGGGAAGTAAAAATAATAATTCTTTGATTTTTTTTTCGATCTTAGTGCGTATCTTCGTAAGTCAAAACACCTTCGACAAACAAAAGTCGAGGATTACCTGTATGTGATTGTTGATGATCTAATTTTAGGTCAATCTCGAAAATTTATTTAAATTGGGCATGTTCTGTTTTAACTTTCAATATTTTATTTTAATTTTAATATATTGATTATAATTTTATTTTGATATTTGAATTTAATTTTAATACAATAATAATATTTTTAATTTTGATATTTAATTTCAATTTTTAAATTTAATTTTTATTTCGATATTTTGTACGCTACTGGTTTTATCCTGCTGGTTAAAACGTTGGACCAAAATCGTCGTTGGTTTGGTCCGTACGCATCATAAGAAAATCAATAAATTTTGACCTTAAATAAGATAGCACCTGCTTGTCACTCCGCATAATACCAGATGTTGATTCGTATGACGTTCTCGTATCCCAATGATTTATTATTAAAAATTGAAGAATTATCGTTAGAAATATTTACGATTTAAACGAAAATTAGGTTTTGAATAACTCGTACATATATATGTATATATGTCCATATGTATGTTCAAATGTTCATAGTTTACTTGTGAAGTTTCAGGTTCATAAAACTTCGAAGAAGCGGTGCGGCGCTGTCATGTTTACTTTCGGAGCTTTATTGAAATTGATTGCTTTCATCGCTAGTATGAAAAGGGGAGGAGAGGGGGAGTATAAAGTATTTTGAGAAGGGGTAAAATAATCTGTGATGAAGTGAATTTTATGTATTATTCCTTATAACAGTTATAACTAAAAAGCGGCTACAAGCGGATGCTTTTACAAATAACAATTGACGGCTCCATTAGTGTTCAAAGCAAGAGAGCTAAAAAAAACTTTATTTTAAGAAATTAACAATAGTGAACAAATTTTATTTGAGATCGATTGAAACAGCTGATCTTCAATTCCTGAAAATACTCCATTCATCGGAAGCTGGATTTAAAAGTTAAAGTATAAGAACCCTGAGACTATTTTACAGTAAAATAATCGGCTTTAATATACGGTTTCTCTTCAAGTGATGAACGACTATTCGGCATTTACAATATGTACTAATAGCTCGAAACATAACAGATTTTGTTTGAAATCGATTGGAACTATGAAAATAAAAAAATGCGCCGTAGGCGAAAATGTTTTTCGACGATGCTTTGTTGCCGCGTCTTCTTATTTCCACTGTTCTCTGTATGTTCGGTAGATAAAGTTACTTCACCGACTGCCATAGATTAACTTTCTTATTATTATTATTATTTATTATTAATATTATGGGGGATGAACGAATGAGACGACTGGCATGTTAATGCACGTGTTTTATTTATGACAGCTGAAGGCAGAGTGAGTAGCCGCTCTCCGAACCCAGCCGAGTTGGTCCCCACTCGCAGGAAGGTGGCCAAAATCGACCATGTCGTATAGCGAGCCGCCACAATATTATTACTATTTATCATTATTATTATATGTAACATACATACATGTATTATTATTATATTTATTTGTTTTATCATTAATTTGTATTATCTGTATACTATTTATATGGACAGTGGGGATTGCATTATTCTCCCTATCGTATGGAATAAAATTTTTTTTTTTGTTACTCTTATTAATGTTTTCTTTTATTTTATAATTGTATCGTGTATATTTAGAATTGTAAATTTGATTATTATTGAAAATCAAAAGAAACAATAAAAAGCTGGATTTTAAGTTTAAACAGCAACGAAACTAATCAAAAACTGTGATGAATTTTGCTAACGGATTATTGCGTAAATTGCGATAGCGCGCACGACAATCGTTGCCAAAAAAACGCGAATAAGGAATGTCTGGCACTCGAGTTCTCCTTAATATTTCGCGTGTATAGCTTTCGATTGATGGAGTTTTTGGGTGCCAGATGTTCCGTCATCGAGATTTTAGTGACGTGCGCAAGATCGCTTTATGCGGAGTTATCACCGAACTGATGAATTTGTGTATTTTTTCTAGCAAGATTATTTGAATTTGAAATTTAAAATTATTAATTATGTAATACGTATATTTATTTTAAAATAGCCCCTCTGGGCACCACCCCCGTCCATATGAACTTCTGCAACCCCCCTAAACTTCGTTAAAATGAAATATCTTTTGGAGATCGAGCTGTTAATTGCAAACGTGCTTACTATTTCTTTAGCATTTAGATTTGTGTAAGGCAATTGAATATTTTTTAATCGTATATAAACGTAAAAAAAATCACAAAACTCAATAATGGGTCTACCTCACGGCACCGAAAGTGAAAAGGTCAAAAAAGCAAATATCGGAAGGCAAAGATCGAAAATCGAAAGATCAAAAATAAAAGGGTGCATGGTAAACGGTACTATGTACATATATATATCACTGGCATATGGTGGCACTGGAGTATAATATATATCACTGGCATGCGGTGAAGTTATCTCTATTTTTGTCATACAGCCTTGTTTAATATGCGCGCGCAGGATACGGAAAGAAAAGCCTGTTCCTCTTGTTCCTGTTGTATCCTGATCGCGCAAATTAGGTGAGGATGTACGACGGGGGGAGAGAGAGTTTTATCGCACGCAACTGATATATATATACATATATACTAACCGTTTTTCATATGTATGCATAGTAAACGAACATTTTCGACTTTTTTACGGTCACCCATGACTAAAGTGACCATACGTCCCGTTTTGAACGGGACCGTCCCGTTTTTAGGTAGCCTGTCCCGTTGTCCCCAAGCACAGCTTCGGGACGTGAAAATTTCCCGTTTTCAAAAAGAGAGTATATGTATATCGTATAATTATTGAATACATTTTATGCCTGCCCGGAACTAATGCACCCGTACAAAGAGTCTTTTCACAGATGAACAAGTTGTGGACGACCGAAAAAACGCAATTGCAAGTCTCAGTTCTTAAAGCGATGTTGTTAATTAAAATCAATAATTTTAAGAAATCCTGCCAAGAATTTTATTCTTATTTAAAAGCAAACCCAGTAATACTTGAGAACATTTGTTCATCATAAAAATATAAAACAATATAAATTTTTTATATTTATATTATTCATTCCCGTTCTTTTCTTTTCTCCATCAACATTCCTGTTCTTTTTATTAATAAATAAAAACTATGAAAATATACGCGTGTTCTTGAATACACACTATTACGTAAAAATTGGTAGATGTCCCATTTTGAGGACAAAAATAAATGGTCACCAGTGGCGTAGCTTGAATTCCTGGTGCCCCCCCCCCCCCGTGATGGTGAATTTTCCTTAAAAATTTCCGACTTGTAATGGTGACAGCGAAAAATTTATAAATTTTATTGGTTTTAATCATATAATTTTGTTTTAGTATTTACACATTAAAAAAATATATACAAGAATAAGAGAATTCTCAGCAAATAGGTTAAAGTGGCACTGACATTCAAAAGATGGAAAAAGACGGCAGTCTTCTAGCCCTATTGGCATAAATCAATTACACAATGAGGATGAATTCAAAATATGTATAATAATGTATGTACATACATATAGTACAAATAGGTTGAAAAATAGGAGAAGTTTTTAAAAAAGTTATTTAAAAAAAATTACGGAACAAATTAAAAAATCAGTGAAAAAGGCGCGTTTCGTGGCGCTCCCCAGTTCTCGGCGCCCCTCCGCATTGCGGGGTCTGCGGGCGTGGTAGCTACGCCACTGATGGTCACATTACCCATGGGCCATGATGTATATATTTTTATGTTTCTCATTTCTCTATATTTTTTCGACAATTGTAGCACATTAGGGACTTCTGTAATGCCACAATGATCCAAACTTAAACTCAAATAAATAATATGTAGACACAGTTTAAGGTTTGTTCATACTTAACAGCACTGCACGGCTTCAGCACTGCACGACTCCGTTTCAAATATGTCATTTTATTACATTTCTATTCATATCTAGCTACACGTCGCGGTCACGTCACGTTTACAGCAATTTGGCCGAGTGCAAGGCAAAATCAGCTTACTTATAAATTACAGGCCATGACGATACGGCGCAATATTGCTTACGTCGTATTGTCGAGTACTTACAATATGAATGCATACATGTGCATTCGTAGCTACGCGTCAGAATACAAGTCAACAAAAATGTTTCGGCGTTTTTCGAACGAAAAATTATGTATAATCGCGTTGTTGTTGGAAGAAGAAGTTCAAGAAGGCAATAAAAAAGCACGGAGGCGTTTTGATGTGCATCTCATGTTAAAAAATAGAAAAACCGAAGGAGAGTTTTGGACACTGTATATGGAGCTTGTGGATGATGGACAAAATTTTTTAAAATATTTTTTAAATATTCGCGCCAAAACCATGTCGAATGATTGAACAGCTGTCAACTGTCACTATCGATAATTGGTCCAAAATAGCAAAGCGGCAGACTCATGGCACGTAATTCGCGTGTATATTTCCACGATGGCCAAAAAAACGGATATGATACTGTTACGTACGCCGCGGATTAAGCGAATAGAATCCCAGAGACTATGTGACCGTTCAAGGGTTATCTGTTAACGGATTAACTAAGTGCTTGCACTTACTTCCAGGATTATATCTGGACTCTAAGTGCATTTAGGCTAAACAATGACCGTTATCAGTCCTTTCTCAGAATCGGTACGGGGAGACCTAATGTCGTGGGAATACATATCCGAATACGTGACTATACAACAGGTAAACAGATTAGACGTCCTGAGAGATCTACCCTTTATAAGGTGGTATGTAGGCGATATCAGGTCATTCTGGACTGAGCACTGCCAATGCGTGTATCTCCTTCTTCTTCTTGTTAATGCCTTGTCCGCATCCGGACGTTGGCGACCACCTCGTTGATTATTTGAATATATCCGCATCGGTCTTCAGCGGTTCGGAACAGCTCTTCGGCGCTCATATTGGTCGACATGCGCATGTTTCGAAGCCAAGATAACTTTTTCCTGCCAATCCATTTTTTTCCTTCTATTTTCCCCATGGTTATCAAACGGAGAAATTCGTATTTTGGACCCCGTATCATGTGTCCGAGGTACTCCATCTTTCTCCGCTTGATGACAGAAACAAGTTCCCTGCCTCTCCCCATCATGCCGAGGACAGCTTCGTTTGATATCTTTTTGGTCCACGGAATCTTCAGCATACGCCTATAGACCCACATCTCAAAAGCTTTAATGCGGCTGATCATCTTGGTTTTCAGAGTCCACGTCTCACATCCGTGTAGTAATACTGTTCAGACGTAGCTCTTCGCGAATCTCAACCGCGTATGAAGATTGAGATGCTTGTTTGTAAGCGCCGCCTTCATTTTTACAAATGCTGTTCTAGCCATCTCGATGCGGATTCTTAGATCTTCATCTGGGTCCATCTCTTCATTCAGCCAGGTACCCAGGTATTTGAATCTTTTTACTCTTTCTATCACCTCTCCATCCAAGGTTAGATTCCCGGTGTCTGTTTGCATTCTATCTACTATCATAAATTTTGTCTTCTTTAGATTTATGCGCAGACATCTTCGATTGCTTTCTTGATGTACACGGTCTAGAGATCTTTGCAGGTCTGCTAAATTTTCAGCGACTAGTGCCGTGTCATCAGCATATCTTATATTGGTGATCTCCTTAATCATCAATAAATGCTGTGAAACGACTGTTGGCCTTTTACTTGGATCCTCCACCCACCCCTACGCAACAATACGTTGACGGATGTTGCTGTAAGGTATGAACAGGAAATGTCGGGCACTGCTGTAAGCCTGCCGTGGCGTGAACGTGACGGTTGGTATGAATATACCCATACAAAATGTACCAAAGAATACTTTTCGTACGGCCGGATACCTGCTGAAGTCGGTAGTTGCTGACTAGGTGAACGATAGCTGCAGCAGCTGTAATGTGTGTATATGTATGGATGACCAGTGGCTGTGTGTGTGTGTGTCGTCGTCTCGATCAGCTTGCTCTGGAACGGTGCGGGGTGGGGGAATTATACAAAGAGTAACGGTTATGATCTCGTTTTTATTGATGAATAGATGGCGCGCCGGGGAGTTTCTCGGCGCCTGTGCCCCTTTATGGCGGAGGCTGTGGATCGAGTAGGCTGTGGCTGGTCAGGAAGGGTAGACCAGCCACGCCAAGACCTTCTCGGTCGGAGTCTCACGAGCGTCTGAGAGCTCGCCGTGTTCGAGGCTTGGGTCGAGCTGGCCATAGTCCTCGGTCATAGGCACGACTATGGAAGAAGCCATACTCCTTCTATTATGGAGGGCTTCTATGATGCCAATGAGCGCTCGCCGTGATCAGACTCAGACTCGCGGATCACGGGGCCAGAGTTCGGGGCTTAGTTCGAGGCCGGCTTTTACGAGAAACGCTACATCTGGCGGTCCGCGCCGGGATCACCGGGCGCCGGACCCACGGGAGACTGACAGATGATCAGAGTAAAAGAGAGAAAACAAAAGCCGAAGCTGTAAGAGGACAACCAACGGCCATGAGGGTTTTTGGCTCGGACACTAGGTATGAACAGACCTTTACCTGCGTCGAAATCAGACAAGTGCGAAAAATTCGAAAGAGTATCATGAAAATTTTTTTTAAATCATCGGACTTTATTGAAAATAAGAACGCTACAAGGCGCCACATTCCTTTACACTGAAAGATATCGTTTCTTGAAAGGGAGTGAATCGAATGCAGGTATCGTGACATGGGCGTGTTTGTCGCCGCTAGGAGCGGATGCCACCGGTCGGAGTTTGAATGTGACCGTTGAGCGGACGAGTCACTCGTGGTCTGCCACTGCCACTGCCACTGCCACTGCCACTTCTCGATCGTCGCTCGCGCTCTGCACTCCTCACTCCTCACTCCTCACTCCACACTCCACACTCCACAGCATCCGACTCTGAGGGAACATGTCCGACCTGGCCAGATCTCGTCTCGCGAACTTCAAAGGAGGCCCCAAGGCTGCTCAGGTACCCAATTGCCAATTGCCAAAAGCCACATTTAAATCTAAACGCTCTGCACGTGGATGGATATTCACCACTCGCTTTATCTTCACACTGCTCTGAAGTGGCGACCTTGACTCGTGTGATCGTCTCATGTCTGATCATTCATATTCGATTCTTTTTTTCACTCGTGGTTATGTCTTTGTTCATTGTCTTTGTTGTACGCCAGGTGCTTGTCATATGGTTTCTATATACATATGTATATAAAAAAATATAATTATGTCATTTTGTCAAAGCTGTGCTGATGAAAAGTCTATTGTCAATTTGTATTATTTTCTATTAAAAAAAAAAAAAAGATTTTTACCTACAGTATATTCCAATCAAAATGAATGTGAATTTAATTTAATTTTTAAAAAATTGTACAATTGTATGATAATCAGGGCCGTGTATAATTCCGATTTTGCGTTTAAATTGCATTTACTTTTTTTTACTTAATGTATATACTAGCTGAGAATTATTCATCAATACCCGATTTACATATGTAGATCTGAGGTAAGGTATTTTATTTTATTTTATTTTTATTTTATTAATTGAAAAATCAACAGACAGGATGTACATAGATATGTATAAAAAAACAAATAGTAAATAAATAATATATGTAACATCCGAGTCCAATAATAGATTTTTACAAAAATGAAAATGAGAAATATGAGGAAAACAAATTAAAAAGTAAAGAATAAAGGCATGACAAAATATGTAGAACATTGCATAATTAAACTATAGTATTAAAATATTTGGAAAAGGTTATAAAATAGAATATAAGAAGAAATTGAAATTTACAAATATAAAACAAATGAAAAAGGTAAATACAAAATAAACAAATGAAAAGGAAAAGAATGAAAGCTATAATATGATTAAATAGCACATTACATAACTAAACTAAAGTATAAAAATATTGGAAATATTGGAAAAATAGAATAGGATATATTTCTATTTCTATAATATTTCTGCATATATTCATGTTTAGATCATTTGAATTTTGATTACGAGTACTCCGGAGATATCCAAAAATAGCCCAATGAGAAAAATAAGCTGTAATGATGATGAAGATGGTTCGGTTTTTCATGTTTTGAAATAATTTCAATGACAAAAAGTACTAACAAAAGTACAAAATTTTAATTAAAATTAACACTACATATGTATATTTATTTTGTAGTTTCATTCATAATGTATTATAGTTTAAACAGCAATATTATTCTTGTAGGTAGTCTCTGAATGTTGAAGCTACGAGTGTATTATGATATTCAATTGTAATGTTTTTGTTCCAATCAGGACCTGAGAAGAAAGCGTGCCGAGCAGAGCATCGAGTTGAGGAAAGCCGCCCGTGACAGTCAATTGCAGAAGAGACGGAACCTGAGAGCCAACGATGACGAGCCCCTCTCACCGACGAGCGCTTCCGACACCGAGAACCAGATCGAAACCACCAACAATGTATTGCCGTCGATCGAAGACATTGTCAAAGGTATACGAAAAAAAGTAACTGAAAATTTGAGTCGTAGCAGGACACAGTTCTTGAACATGCTTATCGCTTTGTTGTTTTCCAGCTTTGAATAGCTACAATCGCCAAGATCAGTTGTTCGGAGCAAGAGCGGCGCGCAAGACGCTGTCCAGAGAACTGAACCCGCCTATCGATTCCATGATCAACGCAGGATGTGTGCCCAAACTTGTCGAAATGTTGAACTATGACGACTGGTAGGTTTTGACTTGACTCAAGTATATACTGGTTTGTCTAATCTAGGCGAAAATCTATTATAACTCATTTTGAACTCGACAACTCTCGTCTATCTACTAAGACAATTTAAATGCGCATTTTTTGTAAGCACTTCAAATCAAATTTGGTGTATTAAAAAATATATTTCATCATATAAAAATATAAATGTAATTAAAAAATAATTTCTAATATATTAAACAATAAAAAAAACAACAATAGAAAAAAATATAATTAGATTATAAAAAAATAACACATACAAAGTTTTATGTTTATTTATTTATTTAATATATTTGGGGGTGGCGGCAAAGCCGATAGGCCCAAGGGGTTTGAACAAACATATGTTACAAATTATACATAAATATATATAATAAAAAAATGAGAAAAATTAAAATACAGAAAAAAAATATATAATAAAAAAAACAGAAATACGATTATCGGAAAGAAGAATCACAAAAATTCGTTGGTTTAAAAAAAAAGTATCTTTTTTATTCTTAAAAATATTAATATTAACAGAGGTTACTAAATCATTGGAAAGACTATTCCGAACTGAAACCACTCTGTTAGAAAATAATGAATCTTATGAAACAATTTATTAGATTTATCTTTTTGGAGTCTAAGCGAGTGACCTCTGAGGTGAGTGTTTATGTTGAATGAAATAAGATTAGACATATGACAATTATAGTGATTATCAAGAATTTTATAGACTTCGTTTAAGTCACCTCTAGTTCTTCTCGTCTCCATGTGGTGAGATTCATTCAAATATTTGTATAATAAATTCATTCATTTTAATATAATATTTGTACAATTAAAAAATAAAATAAAGATATATACTAAAATCCTAATAAATAAATAATAATAATAAAAAAAAAAACACTTGATCATTTGAAAGATTACAAATCCATTGTTTTAATTAGGTCAGCACTTTAATATCAAACATTTGATAAGTTACTTTCATAATAGAAAAAAATATAAAGCAACTTAAAATTTTAGGCCCTTTATTATTTACTATAGTTATTAATAACCTTCCTAAAGTACTACGCAATGCTTCATGTCTCTTGTTTGCAGACGACGTTAAATTATTATTTGCTGTTAAGGATGAGAGGCAAGCCTCTCTCCTTCAAGCGGATATTAACGCAGTTTTAGAGTTCAGTTCCAGTTTAGGGCTTGAACTGAATACTAGTAAATGTGCCATTATGAGTTATGGACGTGCGAATTCGCTCTATTGTCACGGATATTCCATTGGATCCGTATTGTTGAAGCGTGTGGAATCTATGGTCGACTTGGGTATCACTTTTGATCCTCAATTCACCTTTCACAACCACATCAAGACAGTCGCTGACGTTTCCTTTCGTCGACTTGGATTTGTCTTGAGATATGCTAGATTATTCTCCAACCCCTTGTCTTCTCGCTTGCTTTTCAACTCGCTTGTTAGAAGTAAGCTAGAGTATAATGCCATTGTGTGGAATCCGCATGAAGCAAACTACTCTCTTATTATAGAAAAAGTGCAAAAAGCATTTCTTCGTTTTCTTTATAAGAAAGAGTATGGGTACTACCCATATCTCTATCCTACTCCTTTCCTTTTGGGCATGCTCGGGTATAATTCCCTTGAACTTCGGAGAAACTTCTCGTTAATTCGTTTCGTTCTCCAGCTATTGCGTGGTAATACGTCATGCCCGTTGTTGCTGGAACAGTTGGGACTTTATGTCCCTAATAATTATGTGCGTGGTAGACATCATCATTTGATGGTTGTACCGGCTGCTCGCACAGTTCTTTTTCGAATGGCTCCTATTCCAAGAGCTATTCGACTTCTCAATGAAATCGTTGCTGCTGTCCCTGAATGTCATATTTTCCACCTTGGGGAGCGTAGATTATCGGATATTATTTTAACATATTTATCTGGTAACCTGCGCTCATCATTACTTTCTTAATTCGAATGTGATGAATGAGTGGAATCTTAATCTACTCTCTTCCATTTGGGCCTCGCTGTGATTTTATTTTTTATTCATATTTTTTTTATTTTATTTTACTTTTTCTTTCTCCTTTGTACATTTTTATATACTATTTTAATTTTGTTCAGTGTAAACAAAGAATGGGATTTATGGATTTTATTTTTGATTTTTACACTTTTGTTATTTTTTTCTCTCTGAATGATGTATTATTTTCCTTTTGTTACTTTTTTTTTTATTATTTTATTTTACCATGTTTTCTGCTTTTGCTTTTTTCCTTTATTTACAGTTTACTTGTTTTTATATCATGTTTTTATATCTTTTTCAAATGTAAGCCATTGTGGCGCATTAGGTTATTCCTGTAATGCCACAATGGTCCAAAACTATTAAATAAATAAAATAAAATGAATGAAATGCGCATTAACACTGAACATTAAAGATTTCGCATAATGGAACCGTCCAAGTTGGTCCACTCTGTATAATAGCTGTTTAATCTTAACAATTTGTTTTAGTTAAAATCATGGGGTGTTTTTGAAATTCTACCTTTAACTGCGCACTTTTTAATCGTTAAATGATTGAAACATTTTTTTTATTTCATACTACAAATAAAATATGCTCAACATTTTAATTTAACAGAAATATAAATATTTAATGCCCAATTTCTTTTATTCTAATGCGCAAATGATTCTTTCTAAGAAGCAGTTATTTTTATTTAGTGTACTGTTAAATCGTACCCTATCATAACCAAAACTATGTATATGTAGACTTGATTCTAGTTGGAAATGTGATGGATTTATGTATCTCATCGTACAATCACAACTATAAGACAGGAGCTCTACAAATAGACTCGGAATAAATCAAAAAATTATATAAAATCTTATTTTATTTTCAGCGGCGATCTGCAATTCGAAGCTGCGTGGGCTTTGACTAACATAGCGTCCGGAAACTCTCAACAGACGAGCATAGTCATAGAGGTGCAGTTCTCATCCGACATATTCAAGTAGTTATAGTGTGCTTTTGTATTGACTTTATTGGTATGCTTTAGTACAACGCTATCGAGCCTCTCATCAGACTGGTCAGCTCGCCGAACCCGGCCATATGTGAGCAGTCACTTTGGGCTCTGGGTAACATCGCCGGAGAGGGAGCTCAGGAGCGCGACTTCGTCATCAAGAAGGGACTCATCAGACCGCTCGTGCGGAAGCTGGAAGCTGAAGGAGATCCGACGACGGTCCCGCCGCAGCCGACCAGTTCCTTCGTCAGAACCGCCGTGTGGGCGATGAGCAACCTGTGCCGGAACAAAAACCCTCTAGTCGATTTCAGAGACGTTCGAGAGTGTCTACCCGTAATAGTCAAATTGCTTCACAGTCAAGACAAAGATGTCTTAGGTATGTATATATATACATAGAAATTCTACAATCATGTTTTTATTGAATCGTTATTAATGATATATATTTTTGTTATTAGCCGACACATGCTGGGCGTTGTCATATTTGACCGACGGACCCGATGATAGGATCGAAGCTGTGCAACAGTTCGACATACTCCCGCCGCTGATTCCTCTTTTAGGACATCCGAATTATTCCGTTCAGACGCCGGCTCTTCGCGCCGTCGGAAACATGCTCACTGGAAGCAACGATCAAGTGAGTATATTTGAAGATAATGTATTGGGAATTGGTTTTCCTAAGAACGGAGGAGCCCATATTTTTTATACTCCGGTCCATTTATGGACTCATCGTGATCCCGGCTAGATATAAAAAGGTTGTGGCTATTTGCAGGTACTATATCCGCAAATTATTGGCTATTTGCAGGTACCATATATCTGTGAATTATTGGCTATTTGCAGGTACTATATCTGCGATAGGCGCAAAGCCTTCTGCGCATGCGCGTGAACTGTCACTGTCAGCGTGTTTACTGTTAAAATTTTGTTTTAAACCTCTTAAAATTTAGTTAGAACTCGTAAAGTGACATATATATAAAAAATTTAATCCAAATCAGTTAATATTATCAATTGTTGGAAAATTATTATCATATACAACGTATAATACCTACTTACAAGTACAAGCCGCGAACTAGCTAAACGATATAAATCTATTATAATAACGTGCGAAATTTATTTGCCTTATGTATAATGAACGATTGATTAAACAAGTCTAGCATACATTAAAAGTAAGAAATTATAATCGGATTGTAAGTTCACGCGCATGCGCAGAAGGCTTTGCGCCTGTCGCAGATACAGTACCTGCAAATAGCCAATAATTCGCAAATATAGTACGTGTAAAATAGCCAATAATTCGCAGATATACATAGTACCTGCAAATAGCCACAGCCATTTAAAAATGTACCAGGCGTCATTCAGACGATGATTTCATCATTTTCAGACTCAATTGGTGCTAGAAGCTGGTCCTCTGCCGCTGCTGCGAAACCTTCTATCGTCTCCGAGGGCGGCCATTGTTAAGGAAGCTGCGTGGGCCGCTTGCAATATTCTAGCCGGCACTGAAAAACAGCGAGATATGTTCATAGCTGCCGAATTGATGATTCCATTGGTGAAAGTTCTCAATCACTCTGAGCTCAAGTAAGCGGAATTAATATCCACTGTTTTGTGAGGGTATGGTATTGAATTGCGACGGTGTAGGGTTGCTATTGTATGTTTCGATTGTTCGCTTGTAGGTGTCAACGAGAGGCTGCTTACGCCATTTCGAACTTGGCTTTGGAAGGTTCGCTGCCGCAGTTGGGTTCGTTGCTCCACGCCGGTGCTCTGAAGCCGTACATCGCGCTCCTGGCCGGCCCCGATGTAAAGACCACCATGGTCGTCTTGGACGGCCTTTCCAGCCTGTTGAAAGTGCGTATTTGTCAAATGTTTCGTTAACCGTTTGCCCGCGGCCGTTTTCTATGGAAGCTTTGGGCGACAAGTCTGTAGCGCGGCTGTCTTCCATAGAATTTCTGAACTTGCACGGGATTTTGAGCCTTATATGCGCCTATTTCAACTGTTTTAAGGTTCAAAATTGGTTGAATATATTACTGAGAGTTGAATGCCATCTATTCAATTCGCTTAAAATGAATATATACCAGTCAAAATTAGTTTGTGGAACCATACTGAAACCTCGTTTATGTGACGTCACGTCTTCATACAATTATGAAGAATGATTATTTGACAATTAAGCCAAAACTACGAGATATATTATGTATTTTATTGTTTAAAATAATACTTTATGTGTTAATTATCATATCTGGTTACTTGAGTAAATATTAAAATCTGTATTTAAGGTCGAAAACTCGATTGCCAAATTTGCGAAAAAGGTGTCGTGTACAAGGCTTGTTCGCTATATTTATTACCGCAGGCAAAGGGTTAATTATGTTTTTTTCTAACGTTAACGATGTGTGAATTATTTCAGCAAGCCGAAGCGCATGGAGAATTGGACGCTTTGTGTCTCAGCATTGAAGAAGATGGCGGTTTGGATAAATTGGAAGCTTTACAACAACACGAAAACGAAGAGGTTGATTTTTTATACAGAACTTTTGCTCTAAATTATCGCCGTCACTTTTACCGACTGTTTTGCTTTGCAGATATACAAAAAGACGTTACACATTTTGGACACGTACTTCTCCGAGGACGAGCCTAAAGATGAGGCGATCGTTCCTCAAGAAGTCAACGGAGAATTCCAATTCGGCACCGGCGCAGGACACATTGGCGGCTTTTAAATGTGTTTCAAACCATTCCTTTTTCCCCGATTATATTATTATTAATGTTTAACTATTATTGTTATTATTATTTTATTGCCATCTTATCTATAATTAATGATTAATGATTTATATATATATATATACTATTTTTTTACATTTTGTTTTTATATAATAATATCAATTGAAATTATCGCAGGAAATACATAAGACTGTTTGAATTTTACGATAAATATATTTGTATCTAAAATTAATAATGTATCAAAAATTATTTTACAATGTAACCTTAAACGTTAACCCTTTCCACTCGCGAGTTATAAATCATCTTTGAACCGGTGGAAGAGGCTAGCGATGAAGCTTTTCCAATATGGAAAATACAACAGAGTTCATAAAATGCTAGATATTATACGGCGTTTTATAAACAGTGTCGAAATAAGCAAATGAACATAATTAATACTTTATTGCAAAGGATTTATAATATAAAATGAACGTATAAAAACAAATCATTATCAATTAATCTTATTTAGCACTGTTTACATCAGATTTTTCTTGATACGTGATGACTCCTTTCTCGAGCATACTTGGTACTTCTACTGCTAGCCACGGTCCTAACTGTAAATAATGAATATAATAACATTTGGACACTATTACAATATACAATTGAAAGGACAACATACTCCTAACGCCATAGCGTGCGCAATTCCAAATTTAGGCACATTCCTCGCCCACAGCGGTTTAAAGTGGTCTGTCAGGCAGATTTTGCCGCCTCTGTACATCTTCGCCGTTTTGCCGTCAAGACTCGGTAAGGCTATCTCGGGTGCAGTCGTTGGATACGTGACGGGAATCTGCAAGTCACATTCGTATTGAAATGTATATACGTAGATAATCGAAACGAATGAATCTGGAGACTCACCTCGAACTCCACTTCGAATTCGTACTTGAGCAGATCGTGAATATACCAGCATTTGCCGAACCATTTTGTCCCCGTCTTGTCTGACTCTAGTCGGAACCAGTCGTTATCGGCTTCTTTATTGTTCTGAACGTACTGTGAATGAATAATACACCGACTATGTAAGGATAAGTTTTGATTTGATGAATTCGATGTTTCATACATTGTGTGAACGTGTTTGTTATATAAATATGATGGAACATATGAGGACTTTGAATACTCGCTGATGAGTCAAAACAATTGTAATAGACTCATTTGATGCGCAATATGCGGCTGTTGGTCATTTATCAAAAAATGTAACCAAATCAAAAGAGAAAAATAAGCCTAATCTCCGTCTTTATCAAACTCAGCTATCGCTGACCTGCTTAAAGCTAGCATTTTTGCGTATGAAAATACATAGAGCCGATTTCAATAGTGAATAAATGGAGTCGTCATGGTTCTGGGTAAGGTCAGGAACGTATGTTTGGAGTTGCTCTCAAGAAAATATATCATGAGCTGTAAGTTATGTGAATGTTGAGGGAGTGCAGAATGTCATAGGTTATGTGTTGGTCAGAGACCTTGATGAGAGCTGTGTACTCCTCCTTGAGCCTTTCGACCCACAGTTCCTTCTCACGAGGACCAGCTCTAGTCTTCAGCAGTGGAATCCCGCTGAGGCTTTTACGCGTGCCCTCGTCTACCATGGTGATCGATACAGCTGTCAGTAGCAGCTGTCACTTTGACACTTGACGGCTACGTGTAAATAGTGCTTTGGCCGTAACACGATGATAACTCGCCAAAGAACTATAGAGTCACTAAAATCTGAAATTATAATTAAAAACGATTTTTTTCTGCAGAAAATGATAATTTTATTTCAAAACTCTTATGAAAAATGATTTGATGTTTTTTTATGGCATATCGAGGCCATCATGATAAAACGAGACTTATTCTTAATGGGGCCGCATTCTAGTCGGAGATGATCCGTTTCAATCAGAATAAAATGATTTCAGTAGGTAATTAGACGATTCGATGATTATTCCGCACAAAACGATCTCGCGCATGTCACTAAAATCTCGATCTGGTACCCGAAAATTCCATCCATCGTGAAATATTAAACTAGGTCGATGCTATCGCCTATTTCCCTCATCGAACTTAATCTGTACAAATGACATCATCACGTCCTCTTCTCGTACACGAAAGTTAGCCGTGGCTGAAATACTTCCAGCTTACCCATAAAGGCGATTCGACTCGCTCCAGATACGCAATCACGAGTACACGGGAAATCCCAAGGAGCTACGCAACTACGCATCAAACATAGAACATAAAGGAAGACCTCAACCCCGTTGGAATCCTCCAGAGCGAGATCTCACCAGCCCAGCTACACGTTTGCTCAAGCAATACCTTTATAAACCAGCGCATCGTCCCCAGATGCCAGTGAGCTTCAGGAACTCGACCTGGCTCGTTTCAGCGAATCCTTTACCTACTTCGCTGTACATACAAATACACCTGTATTAATCGAGTAATAAAGATCCTCTTCAAAATTCAACTGAATTTCCATAGGCCGGGAAACGGTCCAAGCCTTTAAGCCTTTTCGTGGCAAAGATTGTCGTTTGCGCGATCCCAATGTGAAATAATTCATTTATCAATTCAACATATTGAGCTACTGGAACTCTAGTTATGTTTATATACTATGGGGGACGTATGGAGTAAAACGACCGAATTGTTGAAGACATGGCTATTAAATATGACGGTTGGGAAGGAAGTAAAGCAGCGCACAAATTATTGCCCACAAGGCGCTCGCCCAAAAGTCACTAAAATCTATATAACTGGCAACAACTGGCAAACGAAAAGTCCATCATACTAACGAGAACTCGAGTGCTAAATATTCCGTATTCGCGATTTTCATGGCAAAAATTGTCTTTTGGGCGATCGCAATGTACGGAGTAATCCAATTACCGTATAATATAATAGTTGAGTAGCCAGAATTTCTTCGGAGTTTTACAAAACTTTTAATTTACAAGTTCAACACTTAAAATGTTAGCAATTATTTCTTAGATTTGAAAAGTAACAAGGAAGTTACTAAAAACAAATATTATTTTCTTTATATTATCTAACGTTTTATTTTAACGCTATATATCGATGAAAAATTGATGTAAATTATCATAATTTTTCATTAGAAATAGAAACAACAGTAATAAGCTACATAACCCATAATACTTGGTAACTTTTATTTTAAAATTATAAGTATGGCAGCTTTGGATATTAAAAGCTAAAGAGTAAATAAGTACATTATGGACATGCAAAAATTTTACTTCCATGTCCACGATTAATCAATCGTTTTGGTCTATTCTGTATAAATATATAAGAAAATAGTACGCTAAAGAAAAAAAAATAAAAACGTGTAAAAAAAGTAGAGGAATATTATGTAACAATAATGGTTTATATACACATAAGTGTTAACACCAAACAAATAATTAGGAATACCAGAAATAAAACACTATTCAAACAAAACAACTTGTATATTTATTTTGGATTTCAATCGTCTCATCCATATTGTCCTATAGAATAGTTTTCCCCAACAACTGAGTAATCTTTAACAAATGGAGAATCAACTATTCGAACGTTTCAATAACTTCACTTTTAGAGCATCGGTTATTTCCAGGCTTATTTCTAGTATCACCGAAAACAATCTTCGTGTCTACGGTCAAGATACCTAATTGAGCCATAAATATAGCTTCACCGATCAATTTTTCACAAATAATCTTCTGAAGATATGGCAAATCGCGCATTTTGGATACAATGCGATGTCCAAAAACATCGAACGGATCGACGTTTTTTACATTTTCAATCACTTTCGTCGATATTAGTTTTCTACTCCGCATTCTTTGAAGCTTCTCTCTTTTGGATATGCGAGCTGAAGAACCGGCTGGGTAACTAGTGTTCTGAAATGAGACCTGAAACAATTTTCATACTTTCAAATACAAATAGACAGTTTTAATCTATTAAATTTAAGTCAGTTAGAATTTGAAATGGAACAGTCACCTCTGAATGTTTTTCTTCACACTCGTCGATGCTAGGAATCTGTTGCCTTGGGCTAGAACTGTTTGATTGACTTGTATTCCCGTCATCGTCGTCGTTAAAACTATACGGTAAAATGAAATCATCGAGTAATATTTCTTCAATTTTTATATCAGAGCATTCTTTTGATCCCTGTCTTGCTTCACTTTGTAAACACGTCTTTTTAAAATTAGTTAATAATCTCAAGTTGGATTCACACGACAAGCATATCGTATCTGGCAGTCCATCTTGTCTTTTCACCTGAAATATTAATTTGAATATGATTTCTTTCCCTTTATTATGATATGTGAGACTTGTGAGATATACGACTTGCCTGTATGTGGCAGCAGCTCCAGATCCGTTCTGTCGCATCCACAGAATCTGAAGATTCGTAGATGGAGACGGAAGATTCAGGTGTGATATGACGAAGACAAAGTCGACATTCCATCACTGCATCTTTATTGACATATTATCTTTGACAGCAAGAGTTCTTGACAGCAACTGTCAAAAGTTGGTACACATTCTACCAACTTTCCATATTTTAATTTGACAGGGGAAACCCTACAGTAATTGGGGTAAATGGACTATTCGTCACATTGGGGTGGTCACAAAGACAATTTTTGCCATGAAAATCGCGAATACACAATATTTGGCACTCAAGTTCTCGTTACTATGATAGTTATCGTTAGTATGATGGACTTTTCAGCTGCCAGATGTTCCGTTATAGAGATATTAGTGACTTTGTGACGAGTAATTTGTGACCAGTAATCACCGAACCAGTAATTGGTCATTTGAAAATAATATAAAATAAAAAATGCTCTGTGAAATATGATATTATTGTAAACCGTTTATGCCCTCGATGGTGTTCCCGTTCAAAATAGTACATTGATAAAAATATACTTTTTTTTTTATAACATAAAATAGTATATTGATAACAATAATAGTGTTGCGTAGGGGTGGGTGGAGGATTCAAGTAAAAGGCCAAAGTCATTTCACAGCATTTATTGGTGATTAAGGAGATCCACGCACTTCCCTTGCTCCGTCCAGAATGCTTCGATATCGCCTAAGTACCCGTTTATAAAGGACAGGTCGCTCCCTGCATCTTCAACGTCCGGTTACTTCCCCATTGTTTAGTCACGTACCAGGATGTGCAGTCCCACGCTTTCGCGTCGTCAGTTCTAATAATTATAGTGGAAAGTGGCTAAGTCCATCCATTGTTTAGCCGACTTGCACTTAGTCTGGAGATAATCCTCGAAAACCAATTATAACGGTCGCAGGAACGAGACGTCTCACGCTCGTCCAGATTCTGGGAAATAGCGATGCCTAATCCGAGGGTCTCCTTTGTTGCCCTCGAAACCACCTGATAATGCTGATTGCGGCGTATGTTACAATAGTATATTGATGACAAATATATTTTGCCTAATGTGAATAATTATATACCGGCTATTATATACTATTTAAAAATCGTTTTGGGTTGTCCATGAATGATGTAAATCACTTTCATAAGTTGTACTAATATTTAACTGCAGCATGGATCGGTGATTGGGCTTTTGCCTAGCGCCGAGAGGTCACCGGGTTCGATACCGTGAGTTGACCTCGATTGAAAAGAATTTATTCTGAGTTATCCGTAATGCTGCTGGTCAGACTTGAATATTGGTCACTCCAAGTCGAACGTTATCTATCAGAGTTTGCCAATTTTTCTGATTTCATTGTTGAAACGGTTCCTCCATTAAATTGGCTAAAAACCTAGGGTAAAAGTGAGAACACTCGACAGGAAAAGCGGGGCAAGATGTTGGTTGCTATTATGCCGGTGCCAGACATGAGTTCAAAGAAGTGATCACTTCTTTGAAGACTTTGCTCACACATTTGGTCACATATTGTTGTACCTGCCAGATTTATGTTCAAAGATTTGATCAACTAGGCTCGCGCAACTGGGCTTCGCGCAGTGTGGCAGGCACACAAACATTTGGACTTTTATCCCTTTGATGTGCGCTAAAAAACCGACACGGAACGGCAAAGCGCACTTAAGTGATCAAATATGTGACAATAGTATCAAATGGCCGTGCCACACATGTGAACACTTATTTGATCACATCTTTGAACACATGTCTGGCGCCGGGATAACGGCAACCAACATCTAGCCCCACTTTTCCTGTCGAGCGTTCTCACTTTTACCCACCTATGTCACCACTATTTATGTACAAGTTTAAAATTCATAGATGTCTCGTTAATTCTCGGTCGTTAAACTTCTGCCTAGCACCGAGAGGCGCCGGGCTCGATCCCATGAGCTGACCAATTAAAAATAATTGTTTTGAGTATGTCTGTAGTGCTGCTGGTCAGACTTGGTTATTTGTGACTTCAGGTCGATCGTTTCCTATCAGAGTTTGCCAATTTTTCTGATTTCATTTTTGAAACGGTTCCCGATTAAATTGGCTAGAAAACCTTCCTACCTACTATGTCACCAATATTTCAGTACGATTAACGTACAATAAAATTAATATACAATTCATAGATGTTTTGTTAATTTGCTAGTTTTCAGTGTCTCGTAATTCTGCGACTTATGTAATAAAAATGCTGCATTGTTTGTAATTGGCTAGGAAGGCGCGTTTGGGTTTACCTGTTAGGCCTTCCTGGTATATATGTGTGTAAAATAAAACAATGATTACAATAATGATTTAAATGAAAGCAAATGCTATGTAAAATTGCTTCATAAAATCGAAACGCACACAGGATTCCATACTTTATGTATCAACAAAAAATAGTTTAACTTTTTTTCCATTGGTTTTGATGATCAGTGGTAATGTTGGTTGGTGACATCGAAAACAAATCAAAGTTTCTATGACGACGATTCGATATGGTTTCGTTTAAAATAAATTTAATAAAAAAAACAAATTATGTAATATTTACTATTAGATTCACTATGATTAAGCTGTTTATATTACAAACACTGAGAGAAGCCGGGTAAAACAACTAATAATATTATAAAACTATTGTTTTGATCGATTACAAATTTTGTGGAAAGGAATTTCGGTATATTTTTCCTGCTCTAAATATCGCAAATTTAAATTATGTATAACAGTTGCGGATATGATAATTCAATTGTGGAGCAGATCGTTTATTTATTATACAATTATAATTGCACTCGACGATTATTTACAATTATTGCCACGATTCTTGGTCATCGAACTATCAGGGAAAAATCAAGAAATTAAATCCATTTTTCACAATATATAATATATAATGTGTTATGTCAAATATATATGATATATGTATGTACATACATATAGACACACAATATCGTATTTGTACAAATCAGTGCCAATATTATTCATTACGACGTCTGCTTCATAGGAAAAAAATGATCGAAACAAACGTGTGAATTCCAAAGAGCGCTTTTTTTTGATCAATTTGTGAGTCTGTTTATTTTTTGAAATTGTATTGACATTTTGGATGCTGCAAGTTGAGGAAAATTTGCATTCAATGTTTGTTTCGCCGTTTAGCCGAAGAGGGTAACACGTTGGCGTGAAACAATATCATACATAGCTTTGTAAAAAATGTCACGGTTCTAAAGGGGTCAAAGTCAAAGTTTATAATTCTGAGAAGTCTGCCTGATATACCTATGATGCAAGTTGAAGCTCATGTGGACGTAACAAAGTGTAGATGTTAGTTTTTAAAAGACAAGGTGTGCAGTCTACTCAGTGCCAGCCTTACACCCAATGGAGCCCTCAAGCGATTTTTTCTAAACACCATTAGAAAAAAATTTCGCCTTTGGCGCTCTAATCTAAAATATTGTATGGCTTTTGGCGCTTTAATTTTAAATTTTAAAGCGCCTTTGGCGTATTGAGCGGCGCCCTAACTTATTTGGCGCCCTTGGGCGCCGCCCGACCCAGCCCCCCCCTGAAACCGGCACTGAGTATACTTGTTACAAGTCAGTCGCACGGACTTATTCTTTTCTAAACGTAGGTCTCCTTTTCCATATATATATATATATATATATATATATATTTTATTTTTATTTTATTTTATTTAAAAAAATCAATACCACAGAGACTTGACAGGTTGCCCCAAAGCGTCAATGTGATTAAAATATAAATAATAAAAATCATAAAAATTATAAAAAAAACTTCATAAAAAAATCATAAATAAAAAAAACAAAAAAATAATAAAAATCATAAATAAAAAAAATAATAAAAACCAAGTAAAAAATATGTACACAAAATAAAAACAAAGAAATAAGATTGAAAAATTTATATCGTGCTATTTTGGATGTGTTCCACCAACTCAACATAACTGGCATCGAAGAGGTCCAAGTAATGTGCCAGTAAGTTAAGGAGTCGAACAGCTCTCGAGAGGGGGGAGTTCATGAGCACGTTTGATTTAGCCCTAATTGGCAAAAATACATCATGTTTTCTTAAAACTCTATGATTTTCCGGGGCCCAGAATTTTAGTTTCTCCAGGATAGCGGGATTGTGAATCTCTCCTCTAAGTAATTTTACGAAATGTTTCCCAAGAAATAAATCTCTTCTCTTTGCCAGGGAGTTGAAACCCAAAGATCCCAAGACAAAGGCACTAGGGAACAGATATGGATAAAATCCAAATGTCTTCAGATATAAAAATCTAAGGAATTTCCTTTGGACTCGTTCCAACATTAGAGAGTAACGAAGTTGATAGGGAGACCATATAATGGAGCCAAACTCGAGCACACTGCGAACTAATGTACAATATAAAAGACGAATGGCAGTGAGCCCTAGTTCGGACGAATTACGGATTACGAATCCAAGGATTTTTGTTGCCCTATCACAGATATTCTCAATGTGAATGTTGAAACTCCAACTATTTTCGAAGACTATTCCCAGATCAGATATAAATAATTCTCTCTGAAGAAGAGAATCATGAAATTTATACGGATATTTAATAGGAGAACGAGAACGAGAGTAAGAAATGACCCGACACTTTAGGATATTGAAGGGAAGTTTATTAACACTTTACTGTCCGCTCACGCGTATATGCGTGAGTAAAAACTTTGAGTAAAAGTCCGCTCACGCGTATATGCGTGAATAAAAACTTTGCATAGACGTCCGCTCACGCGTATATACGTGAATAAAATTAGCTTGCGCTTTGTGTACATACACGCACACAAAAGCAAATTCCCATACATATGTGTATGCATACATATCTATATGTGTGTATGTATATCTATATGTATTTATTTTAACGCTGAGATGATCTCATCATCGGTTAAAGGTCATCTGAAAATCTTGATTTACTTTTTTTATATAATAAAATTTTTGAATTGACAAAAAAAATTTAAGATATTCTCATCATCTTAACGATATAATTAATTGCAAAATTTAAAATGCAATAATTTTTTGTACCAGGGTAACCATCCTTTTTTTATAGAAAAAAATTTTTGAAGTGGAAAAAAAAATCTAAAAATATAGTATCGTCTTTTAGCTATAAATAATTGTAAAAATTAAAATAAAATAATTTTTTGGACTGGGGTGACCAAACTTTTTTTATACAACAAAATCAGATGAAGTCAGAAAAAAAAGAAAAATATTAAAATTTATTTTTGGGCTATAAATGATTGCAAAATTTTAAATATAATAATATTTTGACTAGGGTAACCAGCCTTTTTTTATTCAAAAAATTTCTTCAAGTTGAAAATAAAATTTAAAAATATTCCTATAGTTTTAATGCCATAAATGATGACAAAATTTAAAATAAAATAGTTTTTTGGAGTAGGGTAACCAAACTTTTTATATAACATTTTTTTTAAAGCTAGAAAACATCTAAAAATATTACAATCATCTCTGTGATATAAATTATTGCAAAATTTCAAATATAAAAATATTTTGACTAGGGTAACCAGCCTTTTTTTATTCAAAAAATTTCTTCAAGTTGAAAATAAAATTTTTAAATATTCCTATAGTTTTTATACTATAAATGATGACAAAATTTAAAATAAAATAGTTTTTTGGAGTAGGGTAACCAATCTTTTTATATAACATTTTTTTTAAAGCTAGAAAACATCTAAAAATATTACCATCATCTCTGTGATATAAATTATTGCAAAATTAAAAATATGATAATTTTTTGACTAGGGTAACCAGGCTTTTTATACAAAAATTTTTTTCGAGTTGGAAATAAAATTTAAAAATCTTAATGCTATAAATATTGTAAGCTTAAAATATTATTTTTGAGACAGGGCTTACCAATCTTTTCATACAACAATTTTTAATGTGAAAAAACAATCAATATAATATGTAAGTAATGTTTAATGACAATTTATTATTATTTTAATTTAAAAAATAAATAAACTTAATTTAAATTTTAAAATTTGTATATCGTTGTTAAAAAATTATTTTTTAAAAAATTTGAATATTTAATAATTTTAAAATAAAATTAGATCAAATCAAGATACAGTTTATAATGTATGTATGTTTAACTTTAAGCGAGAAAAAGTCCAAAAATATTCCCATCGTTTAAATGCTTTGAATTATTCTAAAATTGAAAATAAAATACTATAATTTTTTGACTACAGTAACCAGCCTTTTTTATACAACAAAAAAAAAATATTAAAATATTCCCGCCGTTCTTTTACAAAATTTAAAATAAAATAGATTATTTTGTCAATTAAAAAAATTTATAGTATATTCAATTTTAATCATAAAGATGATGGGAATATTTTGAGATGTTTTCTGACTTGTTGAAAAATTGTTGTATAACAAGGTTGGTTGCCCTAGTCAAAAAATCTATTTTATTTTAAATTTTGTATAGGGACGATGGGAATATTTTTCGATTTTAATCTCACTACAAAAATTTTGGTGTATAAAAAGCCTGGTTACCCTAATCAAAATTTATAGTATTTTAAATTTTAATCATAAAGAAGATGGTAATATTTGTAGATGTTTTCTCGCTTAAAAAAAAATGTGTTATAAAAAGGATGGTTACCTTGGTCCAAAAAATTATTTTATTTTAAATTTTGTCATCATTCATAGGCCATAGCATAAAAACAATGAGAATATTTTTAGATTTTATTTACAACTTGAAAATATTGTTGCGTAGGGGTGGGTGGAGGATCCAAGTAAAAGGCCAAAGTCGTTTCACGACATTTATTGGTGATTAAGGAGATACACGCACTGGCAGTGCTCCGTCCAGAATGTCTTGATATTGCGTAAGTACCGCCTTATAACGGATAGGTCTCTCAGGGCATCTTCAACGTCCGATTTGCTTGCCTATTGTTATGGTCACGTACTAGATGTCCCACGCTACCGCTGTAGGTTCTGAGAACTCTACCGGAATGCGACCCCGAGTCACCGCTACTCCCGCTAAGTGCATTCGGGGGAGATAATCCTCGAAACCAATTATAATGGTCACACAGTCTCTGGGATGCTACTCGGCCTAATCCGATTGCACTTACTCGGCCTAATCCAAGTGTACGTAACAATATTTTTTGCATAAAAAAAGGCTGGTTACCCTAGTCAATATTTAATCATATTTTAAATATTGCAACTTCTTCAGTGGGATTCATCATTGGTGAGTATGAATGTAAGTAATTAAAAATATGGTTTGTACGTTCAACCAGCTCACTCACTTCTGGGGTATGCTGTTATCACTTCTGGGGTATGCTGTTATCACTTCTGGGGTATGGTGGATGCTGGTGTTGTCTAACACTTACCATACTTTTTCAAGATTAATACTTAATCTTTGAGAAACACCGAGTTTAACATTATTATTTTGACATCTTGGTCTTGAACTTACGCAATTTACAAAAAAAAAAAAATGTCGTCTCGTAATTATTAATGGCTAAAGAGTATTTTTTAAATAAAAAATTTGGAGAATCACCGAATCAAAATTGTTAATGTATTTACATAAAAAATACAGTTTGAAAATAATTCTTGGAAAATAAATTTTATGACCTCTTAAAAATAGTTGCCTTTTTTAAAACCAAAATATCGCTTTACAAAAATGCAAGTTAAAGAAACACTGGATCTCTAAAAAATTGAAAACACAGATGATACTGTTCTCAAGGATTCACTAGTTGATTTGGAATACTAAAAAAATATACTTATACTTTACAGTTAATTTAAATTAAACCCAAATATCCTATTTAAACATTATCCTAAGCAACTATTATTCCGAAGTTGTCACAAATTGTCTCATTTTCAAATGTGTGAAAAATGATTTTATTCTTCACATTTTTGAAATTTTGATTTACCATGGTCTGTCTATTACTGTCCACTACTACAAACTTCAGTTTTATGCTATTTTTATATTCAAAGGCTATTCGGATGACATTTACGTAATTTATTATTTTTCAACATTAATTCGCGTACTCCAGTTTAAAATCCCTGGTTTTAATTTTTAGATGTTTGCAGAGTGATATAATGAACACTGTTTCAAAATATCACTACAATACGATTATTATTCTAGAAGTAATCAAATGCACAAAAAAGGCTTTTTTTTCTATTGAAACTGAAATCGGCCCGGATTCTGGTGAAAATAGTCGCGCACATTTCCGGACATGGGTGAAAACAATCCACGCGTCAAAGCGGGCGGTAAGGTGTTAACATTAGCCCATTCATAAATAGAATTCAAATCCTCTTGCAAATAAAGAGCGTCAGGTAAATCAATTATTCTCTTATAGATTTTTAAGTCATCCGCATATAATAAAAATTTATAATGGTGAATAGAAGATTGAATATCGTTGATAAATATTAGGAATAATAAAGGGCCAAGATTTGATCCTTGGGGAATCCCAGTAGTGGCAACATACTCATAAGAAAAGCAACTCCCAAACTTAACGAATTGACGTCGATCCTGTAAATAAGAAATAAAAAGACTAACAAGATTATTAGTAAATCCAATAAAACTTAATTTACTAACTAAAATTTTATGATCAACTTTATCAAACGCCTTCTCAAAATCAGTATATATTACATCCATTATGTATGTACGTGTCAAAATTTCGTCGTTGTTTATATGCGTATTGAGTATGAAAATCGAACTGATTATAGCGCGCGTTGTCTACTTAACGCAAGTTGTAACTTTCAGCCACTTGCGATTATTTCAAACTAGTGTTGTGCCCGATGAAATATCATCGCATGGGTTATGGAATATTAAGCTATTAATTAAAATAAGGCCGTGTCATGGCGAACAGTTTACATTACAAGTGACAACGCTTGTTAAACGTCAGGAAGATTTACGGGCCCCGTTTTTAAAACGCGTTGTATACGATATTTTATCTCCAACGGCAGACGATACATTAACGTATATTGATGACCAAAATGAGCAATATGGCAAAGTATGAAAACGATCGGATAAGAGATAAAGATGACACGAAAGCCATGTGAAATGCAAAGGAGGTATGTAAAAAATTATAGATCATGTGTTCGATCTAAATACCCTTTAAATATATTTAATTTAATATTTATATTTAATTGTTTAATATGAAAAAAAATGATAAAAACTAACTACATACCTACCCACATATAAAAAAATATAAAACACTAATAGAAAAATTAATTAACTAAATAAATTTTCAATAGACGGCGCTCAATGCTCGCAGACATATTGACCTAGAGGAAATATTGTTAGCAAACAGTACATTCGTATTATATTCGTACAAAACATTCGTATTATATTCGTACGTTTTGTTGCCAGTGTTTTTACACATGTTGAATCGAAACGACTACATATTAGGGCGAAAACACACGGCGGTGCACATGGCACGTGTTTTTTTTTAGTTACTTTTAAACATGCGAAAAAAATGGGTCGTGCCTTGCACATATTGTTACATGAAAGTTATTCATCGTTATTTATCGTATTAATACGATGTTTTTAATATATGTATACTGACCATAGATGTCAGATATTGTTAGATTTACATGTATCTATGTAATAATTATGTGGACCAGGAAGGCGCATTTGGGGTTTACCTGTTAAGCCTTCCTGGTATATTTGTAAAATAAAATAAATAAATAAAATATTCACGGAACGCCCAGCACGCCCCGCCCCAAAATGTTTTCGATAAAATTGTATCCTTGTATTTATCCATGCTTGAGTGTGATCGATAACGGTGTATCCCATATTTGAAGAAATGTAGGAGACCCCCCCAGCGGGGAGCCAAGCACACGGTGTGCCGTCCATCGCTGTGTGTTTTCGCCCTTATAGTATGGCGAGCGTTATCTCGCACAGATGCATACACAGCCACACATAATAGCGCTATTATATATATATATATATATATATATATATATATATATATATATATATATATTTATATATATTTTATATATATATATATATATATATATATATATATATATATATATATATATATATATATATATATTAAATTGGGTAATTGGACTATTCGTCACATTGGGGTGGTCACAAAGACAATTTTTGCCATGAAAATCGCGAATATACAATATTTGGCACTCAAGTTCTCGTTAATATGATAGTTATCGTTAGTATGATGGACTTTTCGGCTGCCAGATGTTCCGTTATTGAGATTGACGAGTAAAGGTCTGTACAGCACTGCACGGCTTCAGCACTGCACGACTCCGTTTAAAATATGTCATTTTATTACATTTCTATTCATATCTACCCACACGTCGCGGTCACGTCACGGTTACAGCACTTTGGCCGAGGGCAAGGCAAACGTCACACCGCGACGCTACTGTCGCCCGGACAAGGTTCGGCAGTACCAACCTTAACATTAATACATACAGTGCATAGTACCAACTGTTCGGCATGAGCCACATCATTATAATCATTTTATATTAATATCCTACATATATATGATGTTATTATTAGTCACCGGACCCAGAAGGTGCCGCGTATTGTTCAAAGTCTGCAAATGCATTGTTAAACGTTGGCCGAACCTTTTCTACAAAGGATTTATAACAATGGAACAATGGATAGCACTGTGACTATCCTACCCCTAGTTATTATGTTCGTATTATATTCGTTTAATTGTCGAATCGAAACGACAATTATAGTACGGCGAGCGTTATCTCACACAGGCACATACAGAGACACAAAATAGAGCTACTATATATTATACTAGTGTTTTTACCCGGCTTCGCTTGGTATTTGTAATATAAACAGCATAAATTTGGCGAAACTAATAGTAAATATTAATTTGTTTTTTAATTAAATTTATTTGAATCAAAAAAAATAATATTCAACCCTATATCGATATTGTAGTCATAGAAACTTTGATTTCTTTTCGATGCTCCCAACCAAATATATTTACATACATACTTACATATATAATTACAATGTCTCTTTCGAAATTATATGTTAGATATGATGATACACGACTTTGAACTTCTTCACGACAAGAAGTCGCGACATGTCACTTCGTGCTGTGTCAATATGCACGTACATAGTCTAACAATAAGTTGGTATAACATTTCGATTTGCACAAACGAGTCATTGCGTTATTAAAAATGACCATAGCAATTAAAATTCGAGCACTTGATGCTCTCTTATGCTCATTATTTTAAGAAATGTTTACCGTCATAAAAAATAACAAATGCTGTGTAGAATAATTTGGAGTTTTTTAGGTTATGGCCTCAGGTTAAATTTTGCGGATGCCCCACATTGTATTGTACTTTCTACATGCTAAAATATATCAGAGCTGTCATAATTCAAACTTTATTATTTAATGGTGGAATTTGTATCGAACTTGTTTGTATATATTTTTCAGTCAAATATATTTTATGTACATACGTACATCATTGTTATTATCTTTGGCCTTACCTTGGAATATATTGTGTATTTATTAGCTTCTGCAACTAATTATTTGTTGTAAATTCTTTCCCCCCCTCCCGGTTTACAACACGTTGTTTATACGTAAGTATTTTAGTACTAGGTTTTATTGAGAAAACAAAATTTTTCTATAATTGTTTTCACGGCTATCTGCAGTAGGAAGAAAAATATACGATTACTATTGATTGGCTAGTATATATGTATTTTTACGGTAATTGGACTATTCGTCACATTGCGGTGGTCACAAAGGCAATTTTTGCCATGAAAATCGCGAATACACAATATTTAGCACTCAAGTTCTCGTTAGTATGATAGTTATTGTTAGTACGATGGGCTTTTCGGCTGCCAGATGTTCCGTTATAGAGATTTTAGTGACTTTGTGACGAGAACATGAGGGGTATTGCTACCCATCTTGGATCCCACTTCAGACGACCAGTGGGTGGAGGATCCAAGTAAAAGGCCAAAGTCGTGTCACAGCATTTATTGGTGATAAAGGAGATACACGCACTGCTATGGTCCAAGTACCTCCTTATAAAAAACAGGTCGCTCAGGGCATCTTCGACGTTTGGTTACTTTCGCATTGTTTAGTCACGTACTCGGATATGCAGTCCCACGCTTTGGCGTTGTCAGTTCTAAGAACTCCACGGGAATGCGACCGAGTTACCGCCGCTAAGTGCATTCGGGGGGTGTCTCATTGTTAGCCGACTTGCACTTAAGCCTGGAGATAATCTGGAGATAATTTACCAACTGCAAAGACTATCGAAATGAAACTCGTTGATAAATATACTGTCGTGAGATAAAAACACTAACTGAAAGTATACATTTACATACATATTTTCATCCCTATATTGATTCATTCCCATACACTGAAGGAGCTAAATAGTAAATACATGGCCAAATGTTTTCCTCCAGATTTTAGATTTTAATTATATTAAGTTTGATCCAGATTGTACATAATGGTGATATGTTATTGTTAAATATACAAAAATATACATATTTTATTTTATTGTTACAAATCAATATACACTCGCCATTACAGATTTGCTCCAATGCGACGGGTGTACGTTAACGAAATACAGAATACATAAACAATCAGAAATCAGAAATACAGTAATACATATGTTTGTATGTTGAACGATAGATATTAAATTAAATGTATATGTATAGTAGATTTACATATTTATATATGTATATATTGGGTATTTTCATTTCTCGGTAGTGAGCTATTATTTGGTCTAGACAAAAAGCAGTGCATTAATCAGACAATAAATATATGTACAATATGTATACTGGCAAAAAATTTTGACAAATTATCGCAATACTCTATTTCAGCGGCTCCCAACCTGTGGTACGCGAAAAAAAATCAGTAATGGCGGACATGCAGGAATGAATTATTTACAATCATAATAAAAACATACCTGTTCTATAATTTGTATATAAAATTATTATTTTGAATAAAAATACCAATAATTTTATTTTACTACCGCCATCTATGTTTAAAATTAAAAACTGGATAAACGTCAGGCACTTTTCAGAAATTCAAATTTCAAACGCGTCTTACACGATATTTTTGCACCATTGTAATGGCAGAGGATCCATTTACTTATATATATTGATGACCAAAATGAGCAATATGGCAAAGTATGAAAACGATCAGATAAGAGGCAAAATTTTTCCTGAATTGTAATCGGATATATGTACGTGAAAAAACAACACTGTTCGACAAATGACGACTTTTTTTTTGGTTTAGAGACGAGATATGACTTTTCTTATAGATCTATGTCTAGTGAACACGAATCTGGTAATAAAAAAATGTTGATTGGCTCGAGATTCGCAGATATATGTATTCGGAGTTTTTTATTGAGGTAAGCCAGTTATCAATAGAATTTTTGTTATTAATCCACAAGAATAGTCGAAATATGATTTTTCTAAGTGGAATTTTATTTAATTCTCATATAAAGACAATTTAATATATTATCCCTATGAGAAGTATGACAAAATAATAGATAAATATATTGAACTTTGAGCATATTATAATTGTGACTTCGAAAATAACATTTTTCCACAAAATTTCTTAGCAAAACAGATCTTTTGCATCTATCCTGTCTTCATATTCCTTGCAAATACTATATAATTACACGTGCAAAAACAAATTTCATTAAATACAATAATTTTTATATGGTGGTACAATTTGGCGTTATGTACTACCAAGTGGTACACGAGTCAAAAAAGGTTGGGAACCGCTGCTCTATTTAATTAAAAAAATTAAGTCTTGACACTCAAATTTATGACCTTAAATAATTTAAACTCTTCGCTCAAAATCACGGTCAATTCAATTCAAGTTTACGTTTACTTTTTTGTCGACGAATTCCAAAGGAGGTTTATCGCGCAATTTTGTATGTCGAACTACATATTTACATTTTTTGTACAATTTTCACACCAAACACTCGATATAACAACCATACACGCGTGTATAAAATATAACAAATAAATATTATGATTTTCAATTTTTAGAAATGCTATATTTGTATTATCACTGTTAACAGACAATACACGATTTTTATATTATTGTAAATTACGTACATATGTATATCCGGTATATCAGTACTAGTGCTTCCAATCCCGGAAGATTACTTCAGCACCGGGATTGCGATACTAGGAATATCCAATCCCGGGATCCCGGTGCTAGCACCGGGAATCAAATGTATAACAAAAAAGGAAAAAATTGTTCAATTGCATATTTTCCTATTTCAAAACCGTTCAATTGCATTTTGCAAACTCTCCCGATGTTTCACGCAAAAAATACTCCTCATATTGGCGTTCTTGTTTTGAGAGTTTGGCTACATTCTTTAAATTTTAGGTTCGCATCCATTTCTAGATCCTTTAATGTAATCAAATAAAGTAAAAAACATCACTTTGATTCATTGATTCGTTTTTTGCAAATAGTTTGTACCGTCTAGTAATTATTCATCGACACAAAAGAGGGTGGATAAGAACCCAAATATTGATGTTTAATCTAAAGCAAGCTGAAAAGAGGCTAGTAAAAAAGAGAGTTACTAAGTTTCAGTTCGATAGGACGAACGGTGTTCAAAAAATACCCAAAATACACTGACGTACAGACACACATACGGACATTCACACAGACACACAGCATACGTGAAAACGTGATCAGTGATCGATTCTGAGTTCGAATCAGTCAAAATATGCTACAAATATCATTGCAGTTGAGCACAAAATCTGCGACACAATACAGGCCGTTGATACCATTTCGTGGGAACGGCAAGCCGGCGTCAAAACGGGTCAAATAAAACAAATGGACTATGACTGTCATTGCTCATCCCACCATTTTTCATTATATAATGTTGTTTTATGTTTTTTCTTTATTATTTTTGTAAAAATAATATTTAAAAATAAATTTTGCCAGCACCGTAATCCCGGTATTCAGACTAGTTTCAGCATCGGGATTCACGGTACCAGAAAACACCGGGATCCCGGGATCCAGGTGCCCAGGATCCCGGGATTGGAAGCCTTAATCAGTACTAGTGTTGTGCCCGATGAAATATCATCGTATGAGTTATGGCATAATAAGCTATTAATTAAAAAAAAATAAATAAATGTGCTAGTCCTGTGTTCGATCCACACGCGATGGTATTTTTTTATTTCAAATACCTTTTAAATATATGTAATTTAATATTAATATGTAAAAAAATTGGTAAAAACTATCTATCTACTATATAAACACCAATAGAAAAATTAATGAATTAAATTAATTTTCAAAAGATGGCGCTAAATGCTCAGACACTTATTGCCCTAGAGGAAACTTTGGTAGCAAACAGTATACATATATAGAAGTTTTTTCTTGATCTGTTATTATGTCCGTATTATATTCGTACGGACGTACTTACATATGTCAAATCTAGCGACTATTATGATACGGCGAGCGTTATCACATACAGACACACACACACTCCCCCATTAGCCAGCAGCATAGCTCGGTCGTTAAGCTTCTGCCTAACACCGAGAGGCGCTGGGTTCGATCCCATGAGTTGAACTCGATTGAAAAGAATTTTTCTGAGTATATCTGTAGTGCTGCTGGTCAGACTTGGATATTTGTGACTCCAGGTCGATCTTTTCCTATCAGAGTTTGCCAATTTTTCTAATTTCATTGTTGAAACGGTTCCCGATTAAATTGGCTAAAAAACCTTCCTACCTACTATGTCACCACTATTTGAGTATGATTAACGTACAATAAATTTTATGTACAATTCATAGATGTCTCGTTAATTTGAGAGTTTTCAGTGTCTCGTAATTCAGCGGCTTGTGTAATAAAAATGCTGCATTGTTTGTAATTGCCCACGAAGGCGCATTGGGGTTTACCTGTTAGGCCTTCCTGGTATAAAATGTAATAAAAAAAATATAATATCAATTTTAACTTTCATAACAATTCCAATTATATAGGGGAGGATTTCTTATATTCAATACGTACTTTTTATTATTTTTCATTTCTAAGAGTGGACCTATTTGTATGTACGTATATTTAGATGTAAGTCTAATTGCCCAGCATTGCTCGAGTCGGTGAAAGTCTTTGAGATCATTGAGTAAGTCATTGAGATGCATATGTACATAGTTACTCTAAATTGATTGGATGAACAAACTCACCCAGCGTTTCTCGAGCATTTTTGTATGATAGCTCTTCGACCCCTAACTCCGACCCCTTCCAAAATGGTAAATTGTAGATTTGAACAAACATTCAACTTCATAAAAAGGATCAAAAAATATTATATTGTCAAAAAAAAATATATTTCGTCGGTAAAGGTAGAAGTTGGTGGGTAGTGTTTTGTTAACAGGGACTGTTGCCAAAAAACATTGAGAAACACTTAATATTTTTTTTCACAGATTTGCGTTTCTTTTTTTAGCATTTAAAAATACAACGGAATACTTCTTTTAATAATGACGAAAACGTTGAAAAAAATTTAAAATAAAGTAGAAACCTCTTGAAATCATATACGCTACTTTTAATTCACTTTTTAAAAAGAATAGATGACATCAACAAAAATTTTTTTCATTATTAAAAACAACATTAACACTTTTTTGTATCTTAAATATAAATTTAACCCTTTCGAAGTCAGTTATATTTATTTTTAATGATTTGTTTTACGTATTCTATTGTCAAGTCTAAGTAATTTTTTTGTCGTTACAGTTTGTTTGTTATATATGTACCCACTTTGCGAATACTCTTATTATATTTTTCTGATTAATTTATTCTTATACACAAAAAATACTATCCCGTTGGCAATATGTTTCCGAAATCGTTTGTATGGACGATGAATAAGCGAATAATTCCAATTAGAACTTTCATACGCGAAAGTTCATTGTGTGATTCGTTCGAAAGATTTGCAAAATATTATCGGGCACGTTTGAATTTGTACACTCAGTAGAACTTTCTGGACCATGTACTGTGATTGACGAACAAAATATATATTTATTAAATCCCCTTTTTACATTACATATGTATTTATGTACATAAATATAAGTAGCGTATTTTATAATATCTAAATGAATGTCTTTGTGTGTCTCGAATAGGCTCCTAAACCACTGAACCGATTACATTGGAACTTTCAGCATTTGTTGTATGAATTTCCGGGAAGATTACTGTGAAAAAAAAGGGAAAAAATGGGAATGGAAACGGGAAAAACGGGAATGGGTGTCATTGCAACGCTGTATTTTCAAATGTTTTCGCGTCGTGACCAACGTGTTCGCTGCCTGCGTTTTTCAGACAAATTGGAACTGTAACGGGAACGAGAACGGGAACGGGAACGGGATAGGGAACGGGAATGGGATGCGTTATTATGGCGTTGCAACGCATGCCGGCTTCAGCTAGTAAATATGTATGTAAATAAAAAAAATCGGATGTGACCAACCCATGATTTTTTCTATGTATTTGAGGAATATATGAAGGTCACAAAACAAAATTCGATAGTTAAAAATATGTATATACGTTCACACATACCGGGTATGAGAGCATATTCGATACAAATTGAGCGAAAATGTAGAGAAGCTTACACGAGACAAAAGTTCTACTTTGTAATGGTTGTCGGATTTTGTTCCAAATTATTTTCATACTTAAAATAACTATAAATATTATACACATTAAATATCAAGAAAATGATAATAATTTACAAGGTCAAAATAAAATAATGGTTTATTTTATTTTGGTTTACGAATTCTGACCAAAACCTTATCAGCTCTAAGTTAATACAAAAATATCCAAAGATTATAAAAAAAAAGTTTTTTAAAAACATACCTATTCTAAAATTTGTATATAAAATTATTATTTTGAATAAAAATACCAATAATTTTATTTTACTACCGCCATCTATGTTTAAAAATAATAAACAAACGGTGGATAAACGTCAACGACTATCTCGCCGGGCATATTTCAAACGCGTCTTACACGATATTTTTGCACCATCGTAATGGCGGAGAATCCGTTTACTTATATTGATGACCAAAATGAGCAATATGGTAAAGTATGAAAACGATTGGATATGAGGCAAACTTTTTCCTGAATTGTAATATTAAGTGAAACGTAAAGGAGGTATGTAATAAAAAATACAAATATACATTTTCAGCTTGATACGCTCAGGGGTGTGGAAAGAATCGTGGTTACAACATTTTTGACCTTTCTAAGAGGAAATAGTCCCACTTCCGGTATATTAGTTTCTGAGAAAAACACAAAAATGCTCGATTCTCTAGAGTAAAATTAGTACTTCCGATTTAGAAAAAACACAGACAGAAATACATGCACAATTTTTTTCTAAATCATGAAAACGTAATCAGTGATCGATTCTGAGATCGAATCAGTCAAAATCTCATCTATTGTTATTACTTATATACATATGTAGATAAAGTAAAAAGGTATATGATGTTTAGACTGTGTACTGTTAAATTATTAATTAAAATTTATATATATGTGTAATTTAATGGATTTCAGTCAAAAATTTAGTTGCTGACAATAGCATCCGTTTGGGTTAAAATTGGAATTATGTATGTATGTATGTACGAATTTACGTTAACATTTATCAAAGAATTCAAGGAAATGAAAAAAAAAACATTATTCTAACGATGGGCAATGATTTTGCAGCTAAATATATTGTTGAATTGTCGTATTGATTGATTTGTTTGATTAAAATATTTTATAAAAAGACGTAAAGGAGGTAAGTAAAAAATAAAAAGAGGAAAATGTTGCCTTTTGAATGGACGCAAGGTGAACGCATCGACGAAGATTATTTTACTTTTCCAGCGAAGGTAAACATTGTTTGTGTATTTTCATTGGAAGAGTTGCATATTTTGTAATCATTCGTTCTGAAATGATCAAGTGTTTACTTTAAACTTTTTTCCCACATATTTTACATATGTAATATGTCGTAATAGGATCAACTGTTTGACAGTTGACTTTTGTTTTAATTATATTAATAACACTATTCGACAAATGACGATTTTTTTTTGGTTCAGAGACGAGATATGACTTTTCTTATAGATCTATACCCTGTGAACACGATTCTGGTAATAAAAAATGTTGATTGGCTCGAGATTCGGAGATATATGTGTTTTTTAAATCGCGTGATTTTTATATATCTTGGTGTTGTTCAGTCGATGTCTTAAAACCTGTCAATTTCCTGTTCGAAATGAATATTGGAATCTATAGTCGGATATTTTATATTTCATTTGTAGTACTTTTCAGCTTTTAAATCTCTCTAAGTAGTCGTCCAGTTCAAATCAAAAATCAAAAGTACGTATTTTCACTTGGTATTTTTTTCCACTGTTAATACTATTTTATATTGAGTATTTTCTATTAAAACATATTTATTGGGATAGTGTTCTGGCCACACTATTTTTTTATTTCGTTTTAAAGGGTTAATTGGAAGTGTGCTGAAGATTGAATCGGTAAAATTGCGAGCTATGTAAAAGCTCGTACTTGTATTTACTCGTATTTACACGAATCTGAATTGAATTAATTGGTATAATGTATTAAATTGTCTTTATTTGAGAATTAAATAAAATTCCACTTATAAAAATCATATTTCGACTATTCTTGTGGATTAATAACAAAAATTCTATTGATAAATGGCTTACTTCGATAAAATAAACGAATTTTTGTATTAATCCACAAGAATAGTCGAAATATGATTTTTCTTAGTGGAATTTTATTTAGAGGATATAATTAAAAAAAAAAAAAAATATACACAGGCATCAAATAAAAGTCATCAATTTATATAAGAAGAATCCAAAATTTCAGAAATTAAAAAATATTCCAGAAATATTGGATTTGCTTGATATCATGTAAATTTCACCTGAGTGACGTCATCTACAAAAAAAAATGACTATTTTAATGAGCATAATATTATTCTGGTATATGGTTGGTTTTATTTAACTAGTGAATGTTTAATTTTCGACTAAAGTGCTAATTTTCGAGAAACCAATCGTCTGATTGTTTCCACTTTACCATATGTTTATGCAGTGGTATAGTGCTAAATAAAAAAGAACCAGAGCGGTGTTTAATTTTTAAGAACCCCCTCCTCTTTTTTCATCACTTAAAAAATATGTATCCTAATATCAATAGTTATTAACAAATATTCTTGTTGAAATTATGATGTTTTTTATATTTTCTAGAAACTTCCTTCCATACATCATCTTTAAAATCTTTGATTTTTCAAACCCGTGTTTGTGTGTCAGCAACAACATTTACTTTTAGCAAAGCCAAAATCATATGTACATACATATGTCAAAACACAATGAAATTTTAACATGTTAATTTAGTGATGACTATTCATTTAAGTTGGGTTCCCTTATTATATCTATCCTCAAGTGCGTATGGTTAATAGTTCAAATAATGTTTTCTTTCGAAGTTTTAGGTGTTTTTAGATACAAAAGCTAATAAATTTCATCAAAACGTATTTTGTCTTTTAAGTATTGAATATACTCAGATTACTTTTCGGTTGTGGTCACAAATGTTAGAACGACAGTCTGCTCACAATATTTGGTATACAAAAATGATATATTATTTATTTATTTAATAATACATGGGGAAGGCAGCAAAGCCGATAGCCCATGGGGTTTGACTTAATATAAATAATAAAATAAAAACAAAAATATTCATAACAATAATAAGATAAAAGAAAACGATGAAAATAAATACGAAATAAGAGAAAATACCAAAACACAAAAGAGAATAAAAATATCTGGAATGGTAACATAATAAATAAAAGAAAACAAAAACATAGAAAAGCTATTGGAAAAGAAGAATAACAAAAATCTTCAAGTTTAAGAAAGACTTCTAGCTTGTTTTTAAAAATATTAAGGTTTTCAGAATTTACTACATTGTTGGGAAGACTATTACAAACTATAACCACTTTGTTTAAAAAGAAGGAATCTTTGATCAATTTGTCTGGAATCTTTGAGTCTGAGAGTGTGACTTCTAAGATGAGTGTTTTCATTAAACGTAATGAGTTTGGACATTTGGATATTTATCATTTTAAAGACTTCGATTAAGTCGCTTGTTAT
This sequence comes from Arctopsyche grandis, assembly GCF_051622035.1. Taxonomy (NCBI): domain Eukaryota; kingdom Metazoa; phylum Arthropoda; class Insecta; order Trichoptera; family Hydropsychidae; genus Arctopsyche; species Arctopsyche grandis. The sequence continues at coordinate 1,200,554 of NC_135357.1, forward strand.
TCTTCTCGTCTCAAGTGTTTTTATTTTTAAATTTTACTCATAAAACAATTTTCATATCAAAGTGCCAGGATGGTGACCTGCCCTGACCCGGCCCGACTACACCACTGTATGTATGTGCCCGAAATTTACAGAATAAATGATAATTATTAATGAATTACTAAATGTTATTCTAAAGTTTTCATTTTGTGAATGGAATCGTCATACAAGCAAATTTTGGCCTATGCCATGCTTTTCAATGGTGCAAAGGACACATACGAGGGTCATTCTTTTAGTATGAATCGTAAACATTTTTTCTTACATACATACATACATATATGTACATATGAGTCGTTATATTTGAAAATGGCGGAAGTCTAAATTTCAGTTCCAAAAACACTATTCCAGATTTAATTCACAAATTGTCACTTACCTGTAATTCGATATGTCCAGAATCTTGGAAAGGCAAAATAAACTTATTATTATAGGCCATCAGTATTTTTAAATGTTATAAAACGCAAAACATTATATTAAATGTTTGCGAAATATTTTTCGAAATGAAGAAAAGTGGATTTACGCCAATTTTTAAATATATTGACGATTTCTCGTTGAAGAACTCTGTCACCAGTTTCTTGACAGTTTGAGTTTTCCTCTCAAAAGTTCCTTTGTTTTCAGGAATAAATAAATATAAGTTGGCAAAACGGCCGATATTATATTTATCAGAACTTCCCATAGAACCTTTTGCACATTATTTTTGAGCATATAATCAATTGGCAAATCGGTGAATTAAATGTTACTGAAAAACGGCTTCTAAGGCGCTCAATAATAGTCAAAACATGATCCCGACCAGGTTGCAATCCAAAGCGTAAAGTATTAATATCTATTCATGCTATCCAGCACTGCAAGGCAACAGCCCGACACTGCAATACACGGACATTACTAATTATATGCATAACCAGTGGCGTGGACTATTGATTAGCATATTATGCATGCTTTCGAACAGAGTGGTCACGGGTTCGAGTCCCACTAGAGTCCCGCTGCCAGTCAGACCTCGGTTTGTGACTCCAGACCGATCGTTTCTTGTCAGAGTTTTCTGATTTTCATTGAAACGGTTCCTTAGTAAAAATTGGCACCTCCTTTCCTATCTCTCTTGCTGATCTCAAGTTATTCAGCGTCTTGAGGTTCGCCAATTTGATTATAAAAAGCTGTAAAAATTTCTCCATAGATATCACTGTGTTAATAATTCGCTTTGTATAAAATGCTTATGTATAATATACATACTAGTCGTTTTACCCGGCTTCGCTCAGTATTTGTAATATAAACAGCTTAAACATGGCGAATCTAATAATAAATATTTGAATCGAAAAAAAATATTCAACCAATGGAATTGTCATAGAAACTGACTTGTTTTCGATTTACAACCAACTATAGTTATAAACTTACAAAGTCTCTTTCGAAATTATATATTAGATGTATTATATACATATTATACCAGAATCTGGCGGCTCCCTCGATGCCCTTCGCCCCCCCTCCCGAGGGCGTTCGTCCCCAGCGCCCCCCGGGCCATCGCCCCCGGCGCCCCCCGTCCCCCATCCCCAAGTCGTCATATAAATTTTGACTTGTTTTCGAAGTTCCCAACCATTTTCCAACCAACAATATTTACTTACATACAAAGTCTCTTTCTAAATTATATATTAGATTGATTGATTGATTGTATTGTATCTGTATATGTGCACTGTAAAGGCGAGTGATCATGTTCTATGAAATAAAAATAAAATTATATAAAATAATATACAGCAGCACACGTTGAGGTAAGTTTTGGACGAGTGCAAGGCAAAATCGGCTTACATATACATTGCAGAGCGCGACGATATGGTGCAATATTGATTGCGTCGTATCGTCGATACAATTTTACGTTTCCGAAAATGTTCACATGCGCATGCGCACTTTCGTTAGTACGCGTGCACTCACTACTATGACGTACGTCGTGACCCAAGAAAACTGAGTTTGCTTGATACCTTACTGTGACATGTACTGCTGTGTGATTTGAATAGATTTTGTCGGCTACTGCTAGATTTTGTCGGCTACGCACGTATACATTATGGAACTTATGAATGCGTCCACATATAATGTACCAAGGAATAGTTTTAGTATTGCTGTTGCCTGTCCGTGATCTGCCAGTATGAATATACCTTTACATGTAAATGATTCTGTGGCTGCTAAACGACGATATGTCGTTAATGACGTCTCATTTACGAAAATCATGATAAATAGAGGTAGGATAGCCAAGGTGCCGCTCATTCTTCCATTGTTGTAAATCCTCTGTAAAAAAGGTTCGCCAAACCTTTAACAATGCATTTACAACATTTGAACAATACGCGGCACCCTCTGGGTCCGGGCTTTAATGATAAATCACCGGGTTGGAGTCCTTTGCTATGGTGTCGAAACCATTTTTTGGATGATATATGTATGTATATAGTGGTTTTTGTTTCGTTATTATGTTTTAACGTTGTTTTTTTTTTAATATTTATTACTCGCTATTTCTCTGAAAATTGGAAAACATCAATTGTTAATTCAAGTCCGCTGATAAAACGGTTGTTTTATTTAGTAATAAAATGTTTTATAAATTTTAATCTTGTAAAATACAGCATTTAAGAATCTTAATTTTGTAAATGTTAACGGAATCATATAAAAAGTACTCTCTTTTGTACTCCGTATATATTTTAATACAAAAATAACACAATGGAACTGTATTTATATACGTGTCAAGATTCTTTTAGCCTTACTTAAATCAAAAAAATCTTAAGCCCTGTACTTTGTGAATAAATTGAGATTAAACTGGTTTTTAGATATTTTATTTATTTATCTATGATAGGATAGTGTGTTAATTCATCACGATTGGGGTTTCTGAAAGCCCGGGCTTTCAAAACCCGACGGATCCGGGTCCAATATTTTGAAAACCCGACGGGTCCGAATCCGGGTCCGGGTCCAAAATCAAAATCAAAAACTTCTAGATTTTAAATTATTTATTATGTAAAAGGCGATAAAAACATATAAAAAAGGTAATACAAATACAATACGGTATACAAACATATAATAAAAACAAATACAAATATATAATAAAGAAATACAAATATTTATCAAATAACTCCAACGAGTTTCGCAATCTAAAATTAACTCTTTAGTGTGATTGAGCTCTGCTTTGATTTTGTCTTGAAGGATTTTACTACCTTTCGAGCACCGGTGATTATTTGATCAATGCAAATTAGCTTCTACAAAGTTTTCTTCTGCACTTTCGACAATTTCAACATCTAATTCATTAAATATATCATCATCTTCGGCATCATATATTTTTGCTTCGTGTTGCTCTTCCATATCCACTATTGTAGTTTATTTTTTCTTATATAAAGTATCACACACTCCGAGGTGAATTCCATGATTGAGACAAAATTGGTAAAATATCGGACATTCTTTTCCGAATTTGAACATAACAGAAGCCTGTGGATCCAACGATATTTTATTTTATTTTTACAACATCAATTAATCAAGCACACTCGTCTAACAGATTGCTCCAAAGCGACGAGTGTGCTAAAAATATTAAGAAGTACAAAAGGAAAAAATACAAGTTAAATAAACAAATTATATATACAAATATACAAATTAAATAAAGAAAAGATAACTAAATAAAACATGAAATCATAATAAAATTATAATTAAATACTCTAACTCAACCTTTCTAAATGGTCGCGAGTTCCATAACTTAGGAAGTGGTGCAGAGAATGAAGAGATACGTGACAAATGTCAATGGCACCATCCAGTGAATTTAAGAAACGGAGGCCACGAGGAATGGGAGAATAACTAAAAGCCACAGTTCTAGCCAAAGGAGTGTGAAAAAGGGGACGATGCCGGGTCCATATCACACTCTCTGGAGCATGAAGGCCCAACTCAGCCAGGATAGACGGACAGGAGATATAGCCTCTAAATATGGAAAACAAGAACTTGATGAGGGCAACACTCCTCATGTGGTCAAGAGAAGTGTAGCCGACCATACCTATGACGAATTTTGAAGGAAATAAGTATGGGTAAATCCCATATTGCTCCTTATAAAGCAGTCTGAGAAATCGTCTTTGGATAAGTTCAAGTCTCATAGATAAAGATTTAGTGTAAGGATTCCAGATCATAGAGGCGTATTCCAAGATACTCTTAACTAGAGCATTGTACAGCAATCTCAAAACAGCGGGTTTATGGTAGTGTCGAGAATTACGAAAGACAAACCCAAGCATTCGTGAGGCAGAGCAACACACAGAGTCGATATGAACCGAGAAATTTAGGTCACTCTGGAATGCAACCCCAAGATCAACAGTGGAATCGATGCAGTTCAATAAAGAGTTACCAACAAGATATGGAAAGGTACGATCGGGGGTGGATCTGGATCTGGAGTAACACATAACCTTGCACTTGGAGACATTAAGAGGCAAACATTTGGTTAACGACCAATCATGAAGAGCATTAAGATCATCTTGTAAAAGCTCACAAGAACGTTCAGAATCGAGACTCAAATAGAGCTTTAAATCATCAGCGTATGTTGCTGGTAATCTTTTTCAAATGATTTTAAATGCGCTGTAACTATTTCGAGCAATTTTATTGCGGTACAAGATTCGTTCATCCGGACTAGCACCAAATTGTACGAATTTTCTGTTGCGGCACTGTGAAGATTTATATTTATATATTTTTTTGTTCTGATACTGGTCCATTCATCTAGAGTCAAACTAAAGCGTTGATTATTTGAGATTTTTTTCCAACAATTCGGAAATCACTTCCGATTTTACGACTTCATAATGTCTGTAAACCAGTTTCATGACATCACTTTCATTTTTGGGCAATTTATATCCTCGATATGTTATCGACTCCCTGATGATTTCGGATTTAGTTATAGCTCTTATGGATATTCCATCTAAAGCGGCCAATTTTCCAACAGATTCTTCTAGACTTTTTCGATGGATAAAATTAAAGAGTGTCTTCTGTTTTGTAGCGGGATTTTCAACCACATAATTAATTGACGTGTCACTCTCTCGTTTTTCATTTGGATATATATATACTACATATGTGTTTTAAGATGCTTTATTAGTGCTGATGTACTTGAATTATGAATAGCTATTTCTGATTTACAAACTTTGCAGCTTGCTTTATTTCGTGTTTTTGATGGAGATCCTGCTACTGGCAGCAGTGTGAAATTATCCCAAACTTTCGATGTTTTCTTTTGTAACATGCTTCACTAAAAATATTCAAAAAAATAAAAATAATTTAACGATCATATTCTAAATAAAATATATGTATACTATGTATATGTATATGTATACTGAATATAATAGTATGTTTTCTCAGAAGTCACAAGTCGTAAAATCAAGTTCTCGAACAAATAAAGTCATATATACATATGTATATGAATCATGCACACGCAGAATCACATACATATTTGGATATTTTCAACGTATCAACTGAAAATCATTTTGAATTTTTACGTTAATACTCGAAATTTGAAATACCCGGATCCGGCGGGTTTTTAAGGCCGGGTTCGGGTCCGGTTTTTAAGAAATTACCCGGCCGGAACCGGGTCCGGGTCGGGTCGAGTCCTGAAACCCTAGCCACGATACGTTTAGTTGAGTTTTTGAATAGTTCTTGTGTAAAAAATACGTTTTTGCACGTTATTTGAATAATTCCATGAGCGTAATGTCGCGTGAGTGATTTGTACCGTGAACGATTTGTCGCATGAGTGATTTGTCGCGTGAGTGATTTACCTGTGAGTGATTTATCTGTGAGTGAGTAATGTCCGTGAGCGAGTTGTCATGACACCGTTCGACAGGACATTTTGAAACATTTCTTTTAATTTTTTTTAAATTTAATAACTTATATGGATTGTATATTGATAAACTGCAGAAAGTGCAGAATAGAGCAATGCGTGCAATTTTGAATGTGAGGAAACGTAAGAATGTTAGAAGTACATATGTTAGATGAATTGAAATGGTTGGATATCAGAAACAGTCTTAAATAAAGCACTTTAAAATTTGTATATAAGCTAGACAAGAATCTATTACCCAAATATTTTAATAATTATATAGTTAGGAATAGAGATTATAAAACTAGAAAAAGGAATAAATTAATTATAGGCATAGTAAAAAAAGCAAGAACTGCAGGAGGTGTCTTTCACAGAGGTGTTAAAATCTATAATGCCCTTCCTGAGAGCATTAGAAGTGCTAATAACAGTGGTGCTTTCTTGAAGGGTGTTAATGGATACCTTTGTGGAAGATGATGTACATAATTATATAAGTTTATTATATCTATAATTATATCTACTCTCTTCCATTTGGGCCTCGCTGTGATTTCATTTTTATTTATGTTTTGTTTTATTTTATTTTACTTTTTCTTTCTCCTTTGTATATTTTTATATACTATTTAATTTTGTTCAGTGTAAACAAAGAATGGGATTTATGGATTTTATTTTTAATTTTTACACTTTTGTTATTTTTTTTCTCTCTGAATGATGTATTATTTTCCTTTTGTTACTTTTTTTTATTATTATTTTATTTTACCATGTTTTCTGCTTTTGCTTTTTTCCTTTATTTACAGTTTACTTGTTTTTATATCATTTTTTTATATCTTTTTCAAATGTAGGCTATTGTGGCGCATTAGGTTCTTCCTGTAATGCCACAATGGTCCAAAACTATTTAATAAATAAATAAAGTTTAATAAAATGCAATGTTCGGTATTATATCATATTATGGTTACTAATTAAAGTTTTGTTAATTATATTTGTTATTTTTAATTGTTTATTTTTAAATAAATAAATAAAGACCTATGTACATACTTATAACTTTTCAATAATATTGTTTTTCTTATCTATATATATATATATATATATATATATATATATATATATATATATATATATATATATATATATATATATATAATATATTATTTATATTTGATTTTGATTTATAAATTCTTTTTATTATTACGAAATTATGTTCACAATACATCTTATATATATATATATATATATATATATATATATATATATATATATATATATATATATATATATATATATATATATATATATATATATATATTTTAATAGCTACTGATCTACTGATCATTTTCTATTTTACAATTAAATCTAATTTGGTTAGTAATCATAGTATTATATTATTCTAATGTTAATCTACAGCATAATAGAAAAAAGAGCTATTTACAATCCTATATTATTTATCGGTCTTCGTGACGAGACAGAATGTTAAATGACAGATATTAAAAGATATTAATGTGCGCGCGCAGAATACGGGAGGAAAAGCATGTTCCTCTTGTTCCTGTTGTATCCTGCTCACGCAAATTAAGTGAGTATGTACGTGAGTATATACCGTTTACCATGCACCATTTTTTTATCTTTCGACTTAAGATCTTTCGATTTTCAATCTTTGCCTTCCGATATTTGCGTTTTCTGTCATTTAACATTCTGTCTCGTCACGTAGACCCATTATTTATATGGGTTTTTAGGGATTGCACTATCTTTTGGAATAAAAAGTTATTATTATTATATATGTATATAGATTGCACACTAGAAAAGTGAAACTTAAAAAAAATGTATAGGTTTTGATGTATCTCTGAAAAATTTCGTACAATGTTTCAGATCAGTTACGATCTACGGTGCGTAAAGGAATTTTCACTTTCATATACTACTTACTACGTACTACTATATACAGCGATCTTGGGCAGATAATTTAAAAATGAGTCGAAGGATTCTTCTGACATTCTCCGAATCGTCTTTGGCAATCCCCGGCTAATGAAGCCGGCAAAGTCCACCAGCAAGGATGTTCAAATGTTGTCGAAGGGAATGACGCAGCTCGCACGTCAACGGTTGTCCGTTAACCGTTCTAGTGACGCTCAAAAGTAGGTCTTGAATAAAAGAGGTGTCCGGAGCGATTCGGCAGTCATACGGTTGTCAGACACCGAAGTCGACGAAGCAGACCGGAATTGAAGTCTTCGTAAACGCACGTTTCCTCGATCGACGAAAATCGGTCGGTTATATTTTGTATTTAAAAAAAAAATTTGAAAAATTAACACACTCAATTCCGGAATGTAGTAAATGTAGTAAATTAACGGATCGCTTTTGTATTGGCCGATTTAAGTGGGTTAAATCGTCAACGTTTCCTTTCAGTGAAATAACGGAGGATTTTCGCGCGTCCTTTTCCTATATACGTAAAGTGCAGTTAAAATCGTATTGTGCTAATTTAAAATATGCAATAGACTGTTTTTAAATGAATGCTCGCTTTTTTGAAATTATGTAATTGAGTGTTTTTATTTTCATTTGATCAAAATTTTCCGACATATTAGATGATTGCTCAAGTTAATGCCCGTTTACTGTTAAAAAATGTATGAAAATCGGGCATGAACTTTTGCAATAATTCTATACATGTAAAAGGAAGTAGTAAATTTTATTGTTTAGTAATTGTTTTAATACTGATATAGATTTTTAAACGCTCTCTTACCTATTGTGATTATTATGCAGTTGTCGCTATTTATTTTCTTTATTAGATTTTAGAAATGGAAGTAGGAAATGTTTAAAAATACTGAAAAAAAGCCTTTTTTTTATTAAAAACATCTAATTTGAATTAAAGTCAATTTTTTAAGGATGAAAATTAAGAATGCTTTTGGTGAACGCTTGTATTTTGATTTTTGATATAAAAATTGTATGTAATTGAGTTTGCTTTCAATTTAATTTGGTTAGTATTTTTATTAATAAATATTCAGAGGATTGTAAATTTATACAAAGCAATTATTTAAACAATGATAATTACTCCATTAGGTCTTTAATGTAAATATCCATTGCTTGGTGCATAAATATTGTATGTCCATTATTGAATTTGTATCGATTTTTATGTTTGTAGATGCCGAAATAATTCAGGTTTTTCCTTTGAAGGTTACTTATATCAATCTAAATATCATCTGATATAAATCTGAATTATTCTAGCATCTACAAACTTAAAATTTGATACAAATTCAAAAATGGACATACAATATCTGTGCACCAAGACATCGATATGTTAATGTAACTAAGCTATTATTCGTTTTCGTAACATTTTCAATCATTGTTTTAATTATAAGATATAATATAAATTATTAATATGATAATTTATATTTTCCGATATTAATTGTCAAAAGAAAAACACAATATTAAATGTTATTTTTAATATTATTAAATAAAAAGCATAACAATTATGAACAGAATGAATCCAAAAATAGACTGAATACAATAGTGATTAATCAAATATAAATAATGCATCGAAATTCGACTTATTATACAATTAACTAGAATGGCATTTTGCAATGAAAAATAAGAAATATCCAATTTGAAATTCAGTGACATAATAATGCAGTTAAATTAATTTGAATAAATTAACCGAAACGCTGAGCGATAATTGAGGCACAATCAGTGCATGAGATCGTAATTTATCAGTCGTAAATATCATAAATGGTAAAATATCAAAACGAGAAGTGAATCGTATGTACATTCAACGAAATGTGACAAATTTTGATTGAATTGGTGAATTCGATTTTGCATACGTTTTACGTAACATAAAATCACAATTAAATTTTTGAATAATTACTACGTATTTGAATCGGTTTTTCTTACATAATCGATCGGATTATATAAATCTCTTTTTCCGTTTTAGTGTCTTTGAAAGAGTGAACGTAATATTATACCTGCGTATACAGGTTGTTTCAAACTAGATGTGTTTTCATTAATCGTTTTATTCTGTGGAAAATTAGCATACCTATCTTGGAAAAAAAAATCGAAAACTCTTTAATGGTTTATTTACAAATAATTAAACATAGCTAACGCTTGCTTTTCAAACAAGACAATTCAAAGAAAAATTACGAATTTTCCTTTAGAAGAATCACATGAATAATTATACTATGTATTACAAGAAAAACTATTTTTTCAAGCATTATTTTGAATCATAAAATAAGGACTAACAAAAAGCCACCAATTTCCAGTTGGGGCGATTGTCAAAATGTTTATTACCTTTGTTTTTTCGCTAAGAAAATCTACAATTAGGTATAGGCACTATTTCATGGTACTATAGGCTACAAAATGTCCTGAAAATTTTATTTTTTTTCCTTTCCTTTCATCTAAGCAACGCTGAGTAATCCGGAAAATTCCCGTCTTCCCTGAAGTCCGGTTTCTTTGATAGACCATTGATTTCATAACTTACCTGTTGCTTTGTTCTTTACAGACTGTGTTTGAAGTGCTTCATGTGACCACTTATATCTACTCATATCTAGCAAGTTTTAAAATATGCACGCTTGAAGATTTGATTGGAAGAAGAAGAAGAGGAAATAAAAGACTTAAGCACTCGGTCATAATCTGTGGTGAGTTGTACATATGTTACGCTTGCGTGACCTGAATTTCATGAGTTATTTTATGGCGCGCCTATTCGAAATTCGAATAAGTGTTAATTATAAACTCTCTTTCGCACGTCTCAAAAAAATAACACTTTTAATTTCGATTTAACTTATAATCGTACATTGAAAATTGACACTAAAGTGTTCAAGCTTTATTTTCATGGCTAAGCCATTGGATGTTTTCACGAATTTTAACAGTATCATAAAAAAAATTGTGGTTTTTTGTTGACGTACACAAACAATAGCTCTGACATGTTTATTTAGATATAATAGTTTAGACTTGTAGTGGTTGTTGATTAGAAATGTTACCCCGGATATGCACAAAATGCAGGCGAACTTGTGCTTATACAGAACATTCTAATAACGTTCGTTCAAAACTTTATAAATAATATGGTATAATCACAATTACATACAAGACGCGGACGCGGATCGGTGTAAACTCTCCTTTACAGTTATTCAATAATATTAAATTCAAGGTTATATTGCGACAATGTTATGTGTGAGCATTTCTCATTACAATTTCTCTTTTGTCTTTTTTTTATTTGATTGGTCATATGCCTGCTTGTGTATGTATTCAAAGCAGGTTTACAAAAAGGAATTTTGAGGTTGTGAAATACCCGCATATACGTAAATAAGTGAAATATGTCGAAATTTTTGTCATGTTCGGGTTTTTTTTTTGTTGGGTTTGTTTCTTGTCCACTCGTCGATGTCACCGATAGGAAAATTCGTATCGCTTTGAAAATATTGAAAGTCGAAATGAATCTTACATTATAAAGCTGATTTCAACTACTAAGCACATTTTTATATGATTCACATTGAATATAACCTATGATGTATTATATAATAGATAGAAGAATTTTACATGTCTTTTTTTCCCACAGAAGATGGTCTGAAATTCTAAAAAAAATATTTTTCTTTCAAATACTAATGTATGTAATAATCAATAAAAATATATAAACATTTAAATTTATTCACATTGCAATACTTCCAAATAATACGATTGCATTTCAGTCAAAAAATCTCAAGGTCGAAAATTTCTTAAGAAAGCAATCTATTGCCATTTCATATATCTATTGGAATATAAAAAAGTTTCATCGAAAAATTTAAAATACGATCATCATTTTTCATCATTCACCATCCATTGCTAGAAGAATGACCCCCCAGCGCTTTTCTCTGCTCTGAGCAATACTCATTAGTCGACATTTTATTACATTTTCCAAACCAATTACATCCAATTACATCCTTTACTTACATAATGTTACAACCTTTTAGTGACAACACATTATTTTTCTCATATCATATTATCACTCAACGATCCTGAGTATATTTGAGTATATTTTCCGATTTTTTTTTTGTCTCCATTTTCCACTTTTTTTTCAACTCGAACTCAAAACCCAAAAACGTTGGTGTGAACTAGCCATTATGATGTACGATGATCGGCATATACAAAAAGCTCATAATTATTTGTCGTGTATCAAGTGGAAAGCTCCGTAGAGCGTACATACATATGTGAGTGTTGTGGTTTGACAGGTGCATTATTACTTCGACAGCGTTAGTTGGACGCGTCTCCGACTTTGAACCGGTCTTTCCGGTTTAAAGTTTCACTTTCCGGTTGTTGTTGTCCGACCGCCCCTCTCCTCCACCTCCCCCACCCGAATCTCCAACTGTGAAAATGGAACCCCGCGGCGTGAAAATAAATGCCCGCGAACGGTACTCACATTTGCGGCCATTTTCTATGAAAATACACACTTTATACTATGCATATGCATACCGTGTTACGTCAAGCACCTTGTCATTTTAAAAACGCAACTTTTTGCGCAATCTGAAAAGTGCGTGGGTGTGTGTGGGGTTGTGCAATATCATTGCGCAATACATGACCGTGAAAATGGATTCCAATGTGATGTTACTTAACGCTAATTCGTTTGACGGGTTGGGATTTAACACGTTCATGGCGTTTGTCAACCGCTCTCGATGATGTAGGTCAGCGGTTGCCAAACTTTTTTGATTCAGACTGTCATTTTGCATTGAAATTTTGGGACTTGAACTTCTTGTGTAGATTTGGAGTAACCTAAAGCTTTAATGGGACCTACTGACTAAGCGATTAGATTTCTTATCAAACGTTTCATCCTTTGTTTAATCTTGTAGTTGGAAGTTTTACAGCTTCTTTACTCAAATATTCGACATTTATTTTATTGGGTTTCAATATTGACATATTGATATTTGAGCGCTTTCAACAAATTCTTTATTATACATACGTACATCAATATTTCGATCAATTAACTTTAAAATAGGATTATTTAAATCTATGTACATATATATATATATATATATGTTACACCGAATCCGTGAAATTGTCTATTACACGCATTCGGCAAGAGAATTGCCGAATGCGTGAAAAATGCAAGCATGTTGCCCAGTTCACGGATTCCGTAAATTCTTTGGCGAATGCGTGTATTCGGCAAGAATTTGTCTGCTCAAAGCATGGAGTCGGCAAATAGACAGCAGGGCTCCGGTGTTGTTTTTAGAACTGGACAGCGTGGACAAGTGTCAAAGTGACAGCTGAATGAAGATGTTTAATTTACATATTATTATGTATAATATGACTACATACATATTTTTCGATCATCTCATATGACTTATACATAAATTAATGCCATTTTTATACATTTTGATCAATATTTTAACAGTGAAACGTATGTATGTAGTCATATTATACATAATAATATGTAAATTAAACTAAATTAAACATCCTCATTCAGCAGTCACTTTGACGCTTGGTTATAATATAACACGCTGTCCAGTTCACGCATTCGGCAAAGAATTTACGGAATCCGTGAACTGGGCAACGTGCTTGCATTTTTCACGCATTCGGAAATTCTCTTGCCGAATGCTTGTAATAGACAATTTCATGGATTCGGTGTAACATATATAAAATTGTCTCTTATAGACTCTTAAACCATTCAACCGATTACGATAAATCTTTCAGGATTTGTTGTATGCATGTCCGGAAAGCTTACTTTGAAAAAAAAACGGGGAAAAAACTCTTAATAATAATATTCGTAATTGTGATTTTACCGACGCGCAAGTTTGAAGCGCCATTGTGTAGTCAAGGAAATGTGTTCGTTGGTAACCACGTTACCAGTTCGTTTATGACGACATGACGTTGAAGAAACGTTAGTTGAGCTCCAACAAGGAATTGTATGCCTTATTTTGGCATTGCAACGCATGCCGGGTTCAGCTACTTATTAATATTTAATATTTATTTATTTTAAAAGTCAATTAATAACGCCTTGTTTCATTTTCGAGATTTTTAAATAGGCGAAAAATAAAAATAAAAACCTTTTTTCGAAAGAAAGGATTCTTACTAAAACACCATTGATTTGTTTTACATTAATTTATATTCTTTTGGATACCATTTGAATATACATACATACATACATACATATGTTATTATATATTGTTATGTTATAAGCCATTATATATTGTTATTATATTATATATGTTATTGTCATTTCAACTTCTTCTTTCGGTTCACAAATTCACTTCCACCTAATTTTATTTTTATTTCTATCTCTCTTTTGTATTAAAATATACAGTCGATTGTACACTTTAAAAATCTACATTAATCAATTTACATATAGAATCATCGACTTTGGTATTCTATCTCAAGGTATATACTTAACATTCCAAATGTTGAATTAAAAGTTCCACTTTGAACTTTAAATCCCTAATATCAAATAAATCGAGCTTTTAGTTTATTTAATTAATGATTTACTTGATTAAAATCTAACAAAAGTCTATCTAAGTGTTGAAAAGAAAAATGTAAGTGTTAAAAAAAAACAATTTTTCATAATAAGGCTCTATACTTGCTTGTTATGTATACCTTTTACCTTTGATTCTATGATTCTATGATTCTATTATGTGGTTAATAAGGAGACAAAGAATAGGCAGTCTTCAATTTTTATAAAGAAGTTGACGTGATACCAACAATATCTTATGTATGTATTTTCAAAGTTACTGACCCATTGATCATTATTTATTTTGTACACTCGCCTTTACAGATCGCTCCAAAGCGACGAGTGTATTAATACAGACCAAGAAACATTACATTTTATATAAATACATAACAATATCAATACATACCTTTTGATTCTATGATTACTCCTCACAAGAGGATTCAACACACATAAATCGAATAGTAAAAATGACAATTAAAAATAAAAATAATAGAGGCAACATTCGTGTGGACAATCTTCTTGTAGGAAATAATACGTTCACCACATATTTATATATTCAGAATCATCATCAGACATCTTATCTAAAATTAGGGGAAGTTTTTGGTGTAGTTTTGGTGATGAATGGCATGCGCTAGATAGCGACAAATATCAGCAAACGACCACATGCTAATACTTTATAGTCTCATTTCTTCCTTTGTGCTACTGTTGTGATCCTTTTACGCCCGGTTTAGGATCAATAATCGCTCCAAATCGAACTATACTATCACTCGACCGGTTTTTTTTCTGTCTGTTAACCCCGGACGTGCGTAAGTCGACCGGTTTCCGGAAGCTGCGTGGCATCACGGCCGTGTGCTGTTGCGCAATCGCCCACATAATCTCACCACTAGTCATTATCATTTCACCAACTTTGTTGTGAACTTCGAAAATATCTTATAACGTCGATTTTCCATTACGTCAGTGCCGCTAGAATAGGTTTACCGTCTGTGCGTGCTGCTACAAACGCGTTTAGTACCCTGGCGGAAGTGTCCAGCTCTCTATATGAGCTCAAAATCGTACACACAAGTACCTAAGCTGATAACTGCAAAGAGGACAAACACGTCGTTAAACTATGTATTTTTCAAATATAGATGCAAAACAAAGGGATATTAATTTTTGCACGGCTGTAAAATAAATTACACGATATATGTACATCAAAACGAAATTGAATGTCAAAATAACATCTCCAAAATAGCAATCGGGGTTCGCCTGGCAAATCAAACGTCAAATTGGTTGCCAGCAGCAAAAATAAAATTTGAAGTTTCAGTGAAATCATAATCAGATACATTTTCACTGGCCCACTCTCCTCATGGTCCACTATATGTTTCGATTTGGCTTTTTTTTAAGCCGCATGTGTGAGACTGGATGCGGAAGCAAACGCATCGTAATATCTTAGCAGCCAACAACAAGGTTAGGTTAGGTTAGGTTAAGTTAGGGTTGGATTTATTTTTGTTACATTTAACGTTTGATCTGGCGGGCGTACCCCGATTGGGTCGTGCGAGCTATTTTATAGAGCGGCACTCTTTTTATTTGCAGGGCGAAATGTTTTAGAGATGGTCATTTGCATATTATGTCGTGATAAATACCTAATTTGTCACGGGGAAATAGGGCTATTTTTCCGGGCCGATGAATGGCAGCCCAAAAAAAATGCTATTTTCAACTTTTAAAGTGTGATTATATATCTAGCGTTATGTTTGTGATGAGTTTTACGCTATTTGGAATGCCAGCGAAGCTCACGCATACGATGAGTGATTTATTTATTTATTGAAAAATCAACAGGCCTCAGATGTAGGAATTCATAAAAAAACATCTGAACCTAATTATAGAAATTTACAAAATACATAATATATCTAGTACATATAGACAAACAAATGAAAAAGAAAATAATAAAAACTAAAATTTGACTAAATAGGACAATGTATAATCAAGGGTTTGCTACAAATTATTGCAAACCACCCAGCTGCATGCTCATTTCGATTGAATTTCAGCATGTACGAAAGACGAGATATTCATGGGGTTGCGCAGATGACATTTCGATGTACATTGATGATTGGCAATTCTTAAAATTAAGTTGGATCTTTCTGGCAAGTTTGAAATGGCAAAAGCTGAGACAAAAGTATGAAATAATCATGCACCCGCTTGGTTTGCAATCGTTTGTAGCGCAGGGCATAATCAAACATAAAGTGATATAATATAATTGGATATATAGAAATAGAAATATAAATGGATTAATCAATCAAGACTCTCCTGAAGGCAGTCCTGAATTGATGTAAGGAAATACAGAATAGATCAACCCCATTCAGCTCCCCGTTAAGCATACGATAAACACGCTGTAACATATATGTATGTAGGAATATTTTAGGTTTTGAATGGATTAAGTGAAAAGAGTGCAACTTGTCTAGAATACCTAATTGGGATCTTGAAACCAGCCTTAATCAGTAATTCGGAACAATCAAGGAAGCCATTAAGGGGGTATTCTAGTCTAGAGGCATGAATTTTAGGTATTTTTTCAGGTGCAATAAAAAAAAACAAAAAATATTTTTAGTAGCAATTATTTTACCAAATATTTATTAATGTTTGAAGAATACATAGAAAAAAAATTCAAAATTCAAAAAGTTACAGGCTGGGTCTCAAAAAAATGGTGCGCCCTGGTTGACACGATTCCAACCCTCCTAGTATTCCAAAATCAAAAAAGCAAATAAATTATTAATTCAAACAAATGCTGCTATGGCATGAACTACGGAAAAGTCAAACAAAGGCTGTTTGAAATAAAAAGTCTATTTTTTACCAGCTTTTTTTGACTTTTCCGAATTTTTTAAAAATAGTAAAAATTATAATTTTGTCATAGTTCTAATTCATGCGATAGAGGAATGTATAGAGAAGGCTCACACCAAATATCAAGTAAATTGGTCTGATAGAACTTGAGATATCATGTCAACCGTCTCGAAAAAGTTTCGGGTTAACTTACGCGCCGGTCAGATGCCACGTCACTAAAGCAACTATATCTCCGAAATTAATTTGAATTTTGAAAAATCCTCTTAAGAACATATTCTTAAAGGTTTAAGCTTTGAAAATATGAAAGAAAAAAATCGATTTCTTCAAATTTCGAGACTAGAATACCCCCTTAAGGAGCTTTAAAAATAATGTAGCATCAGTGAGTCGTCGCCTTACAGAAAGATTGGTTTTTAAAAATATCGGGAACAGTACATAGTAGGTATATACATAGTCTAGCATTTGAAATG
Organism: Arctopsyche grandis; assembly: GCF_051622035.1. Taxonomy (NCBI): domain Eukaryota; kingdom Metazoa; phylum Arthropoda; class Insecta; order Trichoptera; family Hydropsychidae; genus Arctopsyche; species Arctopsyche grandis. The sequence continues at coordinate 1,218,012 of NC_135357.1, forward strand.
TCAGTGTTGGATTAAATGCCAGACGTGTGAAAGCCGAGCTTTACGTCGTTCGGAATCGGTTTGATTGTGCGTTGGGACAGTTTTGAGTTTGAGAATGTTTTCGCGTTGCGTCAGTTGGCAAGCCCGAGTGGCGAAATTGGCATATGAGCGGTGCGTTGTCGAAATGTCAATAAGAGAGTACACAAACGGTAATGAGGACAATGTGCAGAAGAAAAGCGAGGAAGAGGAGCGAGAGAGGCTTTCGTCAAACCAGAAGTGCCGGAACTCGTCAAACACTAGCCACGATTGTGCAATCGTGCCACCCACATTACACGTAATGTTAACCCTCTCCACGCTAATTTGATTGATTGTCGAAAACTCGGTTCAACAGTTCACTACTCTTCGAAGCCACTGCTTGAGAATGGACGAGGTGCTGACTTCCTTTCCGGGTGATGCTTTCGTTCAAAATTGGAATCCATCCGGTCGTCGTTGGAAATTTTTTAACACAATAGATTCCCACTAGAGTTTCGTCGTTGGCCAGACCTTGGTCTATCGAGGTCGATCGTTTCGTATCACAATTTGGCAATTTTTCTGATTTTCATTGGCAATTTTTCTGATTTTCCTGTAAAATTGGCTTTTCCCATCCAATTTTCTATTGCAAACCTTGAGTTATTGTTATATCTCGGTTTTCGCCAGATTTCTCTCCATAGATTTCTCTATGGATGATTATTGAATGTAAAAATTCGTATTGTTACATGAAAAATGTTATTGATCGTATTGTTTACGATGTATTATGAGCATTTATAAGAATTGTAAATAGGTTTTTGAGCACTTTTTCCTAGTATGCTGTACAATAACATTAGAATTATAATACTATGATTACTAACACATTTAAATTAAAATTGTAAAATAGAAAATGATCAGTAGATCAGTATCTATTAAAATAGATATAAGATGTATTATGAACAGAATTTCGTAATAATAAAAAGCAGTTAAAAATCAAAATCAAATATAAATAATAAGTGTGGACTTCTTGAGTCGTTGAATAAATGCTGTGAAGCAACTTTGGCCTTTAATTTGGATCCTGAACCCACCCCTACGCAACAATAGTTTATTTATTTATTTTATTTCAATTGATCATGCACACTCGCCTAACAGATTGCTCCAAAGCGGCGAGTGTGCTGAACAGGTTAGGACTCGAGAAATTATATATTACATATATTAAATACATAATTATTACATATGCACATACGGGTTGGTGCATCCGCTCTAAAATCGCCAGATTAACAGAACGGCTGCTTTAAATGCAATTCTCATCTTCTCGAATGATAGATTGCACAACAGATGACGGGTAACAGATGCAAGTATTAAAATGGTAATTATTAAAATTGAGTTGGATCTTTCAGGCGAGTTAAGGCAAGATAAGATAAGGCAAGATTCGATAAGTTCCGAATCTTGCCTTATTAATAATCTGATCTGTGCACATTGAAAGGTCACTCGTCATCTGATGTGCAATCTATCATTCGAGAATACGTGAATTACGTTTAAAGCTGCCGTTCTGTTAATCTGGTGATTTTTGAGCGGATGCACCAAAACCCGTATGTGCATATGTAATAATTATGTATTTAATATATGTAATATATAATTTCTCGAGTCCTAACCTGTTTAGTACACTCGCCGCTTTGGAGCAATCTGTTAGGCGAGTGTGCATGATCAATTGAAATAAAATAAATAAATAAACTATTGTTGCGTGGGGGTGGGTTCAGGATCCAAATTAAAGGCCAAAGTCGCTTCACAGCATTTATTCAACGACTCAAGAAGTCCACACTTAACCACTGCTCACTCCAGAATAATCTGATCTACCGTGTGTATCTTCTTATAAAGGGGGATTTCTACGTTCCGCTGCAATATGCTCGGCGGCTGACTAATTTGGTTTTCGAGACGACTCGTGTCACCATTTGAGTATTTATATATTGTAATAGCAATATTGGAATTTAACAAGGATTGATAGATCTTTTGCTGTAAAAGTCTTGGGTCATTGCCTCGACAGTATTCTTTGAAACTGATGTCCTTCAATTTAAAATTTAACTACTACCTAAATCATGATTTTTAAATGCTTTTTATTATTACTAAATTATGTTCACATTACATCTTATATCTATTTTAATAGCTACTGATCTACTGATCATTTTCTATTTTACAATTTTAATTTAATTGTGTTAGTAATCATAGTATTATTATTCTAATGTTATTGTACAGCATAATAGGAAAAAGTGCTCAAAAACCTATTTACAATTCTTATAAATGCTCATAATACATATAATACATAATATTAATTAAAGACTCTTTAAAGTCGATGATCTAAAGCAGATTGTGTTTTGGTAATCTGTGTTTATACCTGAAGGGTATAGACATTTTGTTGTAATCACCAAGACTCTCACAAGTGTGTTAGTATGGTTATTAGTGATTTTATCATATAATCTAATGGTTAGTTTGTTAGTAATGTCTTTAACAAACGGAATATTATATATGGCATGCAGTTTTTTCAAGTTAGTATATATGGGTGTATTATAAATTATTTTTAGGGATTTATTTTGTATTACTTGGAGCTTGGAAAGGTTAGTATTCGAGGCGTTGTACCATACAGGTGAAGCATAGGTTAATAATGGTAATATGAGCGCGCGATATAATTTTATTTTATTTCGAGTTGATAAAGAACTATGGCGATTAAATATTAGGTATATTGAGGATATACCCCGTATCGCCTTGCATTTAGCTGCTTCAATGTAAGGTGCCTATTTCATTATTTAACCGTTTTGATTTGAAAGTGCGAGATCCTTCGAAAGTGATTGCTGACCTTCATAAGTTGACGGCAAAGGAAAAAAAGAAGACCGAATGGTTTAAGATATTGATTAATATAAAGAATAATTAATAGCTTTCAAGCTATACTAATACGTTAACGTTCAACAGTTCAACGTCCCTAACCTCTAAATTGCAACAATTTCTCAAGAATGAAAGCTGTTCCATGACTTGTTCAACCGATTGCTTCCGTATTAAAACATCTTCTGTGTCCTTCTGGGTCTTTTATATACATATGTACCTCTTTGTATTGTAGTCATTGTTTAGGCGTCCTGAAAAAGTGCCTCACCAGCTCATCGGAGATCACTCAATATACAAATGATCAGGATTCATCTAACGGAAATAACTACGCATGACTTTCATCAGTTGGATCGAATTGGAAAGAGTGAAAGTACACCACTACCACATCTATCACACAATGGGACGCTCTCGCTCACTTTCGTGTCGACGAAAATAACGGTTAATCAGTCATAGTAACGACAAAAAAAAAACCGATTCCGTTTCGATTCAGTCAACTTGGACTTGGGTTCAAGCAACGGCCTTGACTGAAAATGCCAAAAAATGCTAATTGCGATTTTCATTCAATATTTCCGAGGCGAGCGTATTAGAATGACTTATGTCAGTGTGTCACTGGGCTAATGGGTCATTCGAGTGCCATTGCATGTTTGCTATACATTATGAAAACTTTTTTTTTGTTGATTATATGCACTTATATCATCATAATGGCCGTATCTTTGGGAAATATTAAGATCGAAAAAAAGGTGTCCGATTTGTGATGTTTAGCCCGAGCAGAGCTGGCGACAATTAACCATAAATGCACACGCTCATGATAAAATAGTAGAAGTAGTAAATAATTATTTATGTTTAAGTCAATTCATTGACATGTCCGGTAGTAAAGAAGAAGAAATTAAGAGACGTATGAAATTAGCATGGAGTGCATTTGGACGAATGAATGCGGGTTTTAAATCAAAAATACTACTTTTTCTGAGGAAAAAGATCTTCGATCAATGTGTTTTGCCAGTGATGACATATGGATGTGAAACTTGGATGTTGAACGCCAAGTTCAATGCACTCAAAGAAGTATGGAACGTTGTATGCTTGACATAACAAGGAAATACAGTAAACGGAATACGTGGGTGAGAGGTATGACAAGAGTTGTGGATATAGTGGATAGAGTGAAGTGGCTAGAATAATGGACGAAAGGTGAACAAAAGAAGTGCTTGAATGGTATCCGAGAGAATGCAAAAGGGCAAAAAGAAGACCGCAGGGAAGATAAAGGTAGACGAAATTAGGAAAGTGTGTGGAGTGAGATGGATGATAGTTGCGCAAAACAGAGACGAGTGGAAGCGTCTTGGAGAGAGCGTCTTCATGATGTCACGACAAATCACTCACAGACTTTACACTCAACGGCGTTACGCGCACGAAATTTCACTCACGCGAGAACTGCCTCACGGTCATTATACTCACAGATAAATCACTCACGGAAAAAATCACTCATGCGACATTTCGCTCACTGAATTATTAATACAGCGTACAAAAACGTTATTTTTTGTACAATAATTATTCCGAAACTCAATTAAACGTATCGTGACTAATTAACACACTATTCTATCACAGATAAATAAATAAAATATACACAAACCAGTTTAATCTCAATTTATTCACAAAGTACAGATTATGAGAATTTTTTAATTCTTCATATTAATGTAATTTAATTCTTCATATTAATGTAATTTAATTCTTCATATTAATGTAATTTAATTCTTCATATAAGTGTAATGGCCGTGAGACAGTTGTCGCGTGAGTGATTTGTCGCTGAATTTCGTGCGTGTAACGCCGTTGAGTGTAAAATCCGTAAGTGATTTGTCGCGGAACCGGCCTTCATCCAACAGTGGATAGTGAATGGCTGTAGATAATGATGATGATGACACACGCCCAAGTACATACAAATACAAAAACACATATATTTCCGAATCTCGAGCCAATCACCACTTTTTATTACCAGATTCGTGTTCACTGGGCATATATCTATAAGAAAAGTCATATTTCGTCTCTGAAACATTTTAAAAGTTGTCATTTGTCGAACAGTGTATCAGAATTTTTCGATCGACAACTGTATTCACAATATTACATTATTATAGAAAGTGTTTGAAGATCGATTTATAGATTTTAAGAGTAATCTGTAAGTGTTTCAATTTTTCCAAAAACAAAGATATTGAAGAGTATTTTCAATTGGAATTAATCGATCTTCAAGCGAATGATGGTTTGAAGTCAATATTTAAAAATATTGTTAATTAAATTTTATTGCAACATATATTGGAGGAGTCTGATTAACCAAAAATAAATGCATTTTTCCTTTTGTAATTTTAATGACAAGTGTTCATTTTAATTTTGTGATAATTTCGAAACAAATTTTGCATTCTTCACTGTATGTTAATTAATGGATAGAACTACTCCACCGATCGCCTTAAATTTATTATTATTATTTATATACATATTTATTTATGTATTTTTTTTTATCTATATATTATTTATATATGGGCGTTGGATTGCAGCAGATTTCAATATTCTCCCTATCGTTTGCAATTCAAGTTATTACTATTATTATATCGATTTTGATTGCGATTTCGATGACGACTTTTGTTGTTTGTTATTATTATTATACATCCAACTCTTATTAAATGCATGTATCAATTCTTTTTACGAAAAAACCCGTTGATATATCAACGGGTACAACACTATACGTAGCTATTTACAATATGTTGCTCTTATACACATGTATGTACATGAAATTGGATGTAATACTGTCGCCATTGTAACCGGTTGTATGAATGTACTTATCGGGTACATATGCAATGGCTATATTGAGTATTTAGTGCGCTAGAAGCGTTTTAGGATGCTGCAACAAAATGTTGCTGCACATTCTACGTACGTATGTACATAGATGGTTGAATTTATCGACAAATAATAATGGGATTAACCCGGGGCGTTTCGAAACGGCGTTTTTGATCGAATATCCGAGTCGATGTTGTTATACTATATTATATAATAAAACATAACCGTTCGCGTTTGTTGCACCGCCGGATGTTGCGCAACAATCTCCGGATACAAATCTCAAATGTGCGACCAACACACAACTTCTAACGTTGTTTCATCCGTGGAACGTTCTGTGAAAACGATCGTATTCGTGACATTTTGCTATACACAGCAAATTGTTGTACAAAGTAGGCAACACTGGCAACGTAAAGGATTTTATTTATATACTAGCAACATTGCAATAAGTGCTGGTTAGTGAAAGTACTCCATCAAAAATTGATTTCATTCATTGAAGTCGGTTTAAAAGTGAAACATCAATTCCCGTTAAATGAACTCTCCATTTTTATTATTATTACTAACCTCTTCTTAGCTCGCAAACGATTTGGTCGTGTGACGAAGTTTTGGGTTCTTATCCGATCGTTTTCAAACTTTGCCATTTTGCTCGGTTTGGTCTTCAATATAAGCCGAAATGACGTCCGCCATTACCATGGTGAAAAATAATCGTAATAGACTCGTTTGAAAATACTGTATCTTCGTTCACGGTGACGTCTATCGTCTACACTGTCCCATTTGTCCACACTGTTCTGATCGTTTTTTCCCTTTTCGCCCCCCTCTCGCTATGGCAGATTGAGCACTACTCATGATCAAAGTTTGCCATACTCATGACAATTTGTGATTTCTTAATTGAGTTTTTTATATACTGTCTTTATTTTTCTAAAGAAAATATAGAAGAGGTTAGTTTTTAAAAAACATTTTTTTATATATATATTTTTTTTATGCTCGTCTCGTTGGCTTGGTACTACATATGTAGGATCATTATATTATAGTAATAATTTTCCAATATATCTTCTATGTTACGACTTATCTCAACTTTTAATTAAATATTTACTAAATGCACATTAATTACATTAAATAAAATTATTATCTTAGACGATTTTGGTTTTATTATATGTATACACATGCATGTAGCTGTAATAAAGATAAAATTATTGATCGTATTCAAAATTGATCACAAATTGTATTCAAGTATAGAAACGAAGAGTTCATTTAACGAGAATTGGTGAAACCAGACCCACCGAAAATTGGATATTTGAAACAACTTTAAAATAGAGTTGAAGACAAATATTTTTATTCGCATTTTATTATGGTGAATAGTATCGTTATCTTACATATTACATATGTATATTCAAATAAAATATTACTTGGGTGGATTTAGGTTGGATCTTATTTGCAAAACAGGTATAAGTTTTTTTTTTAATTATATATATGTATCTTCTATATAAAGATTGAGGATTATTATAACATTCAAGAACAACCTCTAAGTTTCTATGGACAAAACTCACAATACAAGAAATTTATAAATAGAAGTAGGACCGGAAGCGTGCCGTTCTTTGTTTCTTGTTCGCCGTTCATCGTTCATTTTTATGATGAACCTTTTTTTTTGCACTCTAGCTTCGTAGTTTGCTCTATTTTCTGGAAAATAGATCCAAAATGCCCTGTTTCCTGGAAAAAGCACGCTTCTGGTCCTACCTCTAATTATAAGAAGTCTTAGGCTGTCTATAGACGCTTTTCGCATAAAAAATGGTTCAGTATTGTCAATTTCTTAGAAAGTTTTTTTGTTCTCTTGCTTTGAACACTACATAATAGGGTGGTCTATTATTATATGAAAAGCATCCTTCCAATGCTTTCGTCATAAGTAAAGGACGAATAGTCATTAGAGCAATCCTGAATAACAATACACGTTCCAACAGTGCTGAATGCAAAATAAACGTCGCGGTGATCAAAATTTTGTCTAATTTGGACGTGGTTATTACGATTATTTTTCACTATCGAACTATTAAAATCGATTGTAATATCCATCGTTGGCCAAACCACGCAAAATGGCAAAGTTTCAAAAAGATTCGAAGACTGTGGGAATTTTAGATAAATTTTTTGCGAAAGAAAGCTAATAAGAATCTTGTAAAAAGGTTTTCTACGAAGTTAAAAATAGCCACAATGCAATAGCCACATTTGAACAATACGCGGCACCCTCTGGGTCCGGGCTTTAATGATAAATCACCGGGTTGGAGTCCTTTGCTATGGTGTCGAAACCATTTTTTGGATGATATATGTATGTATATAGTAGTTTTTGTTTCGTTATAAAGCGGCACCCTCTGGGTCCGGGCTTTAGTCATAAGATTTCTCAATTTTTTATGTGTGATCGTTTTGAAGCTTGGACATATACGGTTCTGGTCTTATTCTGAAATTCTAAGACCACTCGTGTCGTATTTGAAGCGTTGGACTTTGAGTGTTGCGTCTCGATTGTTCTGCCAACTGAGTTATGGCCGTAATTTGGAGGTTAAGGACATTGAACCGTTGAGCGTTGACCCCAGCGACAACTAGCGGTCGTATTTGTAAAGCTTGAAGGTTGCTCACTCGCGATCATAACACTTTTAAGCTTTCAGTCTTAGTTGAATGAGCTGTAGCTATAATACAATTTAGAGGTTAGGGACGTTGGACCGTTGAATCAATCAAATTGTGACCATGAATAAAAATAGTGGCCATGTTGATTTATGAGTCCATCTTGAGTATTCTTCTTCTTCTTGTGAAGGTCATCGAAGATTCACAGCAACATTATGCTACTATAAGTTTCTGTCATCGAAGTCTTTATACTGTTTTTTTTTTTTGGTTTTTAAATGCTTTTTATTATTACGAAATTATATTCACAATACATCTTATATCTATTTTAATAGCTACTGATCTACTGATCATTTTATATTTTATAATTTTAATTAAATTTGGTTAGCAATCATAGTATTATATTATTCTAATGTTAATGTACAGCATAATAGGAAAAAGAGCTCGAAAACCTATTTATATATCAAAATGTATAAGTTCAACAGTATAAAGACATAGGTTCCAATATATCTACTATGTTACGACCTATCTCAACTTATAATTAAATATTTACTAAATGCAAATTAATTAAATTAAATTAAATTATTATCCTAGAAGATTTTGGTTTCATTATATACATATATGTACATATATATGTAGCTGTAATAAACATAAAATTATTAATCTTATTCAAAATTGATGACAAATTGTAATCAAGTATAGAAACGAAGAGTTCATTTAACGGGAATTGGTGAAACCAGGCCCACCGAAAGTTTGATATTTGAAATGATTTTAAAATAGAGTTGAAGACAAATATTTTTATTCGCATTTTATTACTGTGAATAGTATCGTTATCTTACATATTACATATGTATATTCAAATAAAATATTACTTGGGTGGATTTCGGTTGGATCTTATTTGCAAAACAGACAACATTAGTTATATTTATCTTCTATATAAAGATTGAAACCTATGTCTTTATACTGTTGAACATATACTGATATATAAATATGTAGGTTTTTGAGCTCTTTTTCCTGTTATGTTGTACATTAACATTATAATAATATAATACTATGATTACTAACCAAATTAAATTAAAATTGTAAAAAGTGATCAGTAGATCAGTAGCTATTAAAATAGATATAAGATGTATTGTGCACATAATTTATTAATAATGAAAAGCATTTAAAAATCGAAATATTGATATATTATAGCTTAGTTTGTTGCTTTTTAACAATTTTTGGCGGAAATGCACTTTTTTTTTTTTTTTTTTTGTTTATTCATATACATATATTTACAGGATATAATGTTTATTACAAAGTTGGACATGTATTCCTTATCAGATAAGAGTAGCTCTTGTGCCTGATAAGGGAGCTACGATTCTATTATAAATTCTTAAAATCTATTATAATATTTTTTATATAAAAATTACATTAAAATTTTTTTATTATTTTAAAATAAAGTTTTTTTTGAAAAAGTGTTTAATTTTTTTTACTTGTTCTGTTTGGTTAACAATACAGCGCAATTCAGAAGGGAGATTATTATAGTTATTTATGGTTTGGAAAATATAATGGTTTTGCATTTGTGTTGTTTTAAAATTTGGTGTGATAAATTGGTTTCCATTTCTCATTAGTTTATAAAATTCTTGATATTCTTTGTTATTTTTTTCTTTACACATTTTTATAATGGAAGCTTGCTTAAATATGTCATCGATATTTGGTACTGGAAATAGTTTAAAAAGCGATTTTGTCGAGAAAGTAGAGTTTTTTTTAAGTATTACTTTTATAATAATTTTTTGCGAAACTTATTAACTTATTTTTCTTGTTCCTTCCACGAGGATTTGCTAAGGGTTTTATTTTATTTTATACCGAATATGAAAAAATAAACTCGACAAAAGTACATATTATACATATAATACATAATTTCCAAGCTATGTCATAATGCCTCGTTTTAAATGAATGCTTTGACGGCAACACTTGCAATATGATCATTATTTTTATGCTGGGTACCTATTATTTATTTATTAGGACATCGAATGGGTTAAATAATCACACATGAATACGTTATAATAACAATCAGTAATCGCATATAGGAAAGTGTCCGGTAGATTCGATCCGTTTGCGAAATACTAATAAAAACACACGTATTATATATATATAGAATGTGTGAGAAATTACAATCATGACTCGTCAAAACACTCAATACATAATTATGTCCATTTTATTTATTACATAATTATTATCATTTGATTTTTTGCGTCAATTTATGACTACCCATTGTGCATCGCGCATTGTATAATATAAGACTAATTACACGTATTGCGCAATGATTGTGATTGATTAACGGGATCGTTTAGTTTTAGCGACGATTTGAAATACTCGGCGTCGCCCAGGTCAAAATTAAAATTAGTCAACAGTGTAGGTATAATATATGCTTGTGTTATTTAGGTTTACGTATTATAATATGTCGTTTCAGAATAGTTGATTTTCAAAATGGCTTTCCGGTTTCGAGTCGATTATTTTGACATTCCGGCCGAAGCACAGGTGGTCAGTTTATCCGGCGCAATAATGCGGTCAAATAATTATTTTCGACCGGAGATCGGACGTCCGGAACAAAAGCGTAAACTTTCTCTAAACTTGTCGCGTCGATCGACGACGTCAAAATTCGAATCATGCACTTGATGGCATTTCGTATGTATTTATATCAAACATGATGAATTTTCATCTGGCAATCTTGTCAACTTTGAATGTGTTGGCAGCGAACTGCTGCCACCAGGCTGTCTAAATTTAAAGATTGGATTGCTTTTCAAGTTGGAGCAACTATTACTTCGAAATAAAAAAAGTACTTGTTAAATAAAAAGTTTGAGTATCACCGTCAAAGTTTGAGAAACAAATTATGTATGTATTTATTTTGGCGAATTGTTTCAAATTAACTTATGTGTATAAAAATTTGAAGGCACATGGCAAAATTTAATTGCATGAAAAATGAGGTTCGGTGCTGGTTTTAGAGGGGGGGGCTGGGTCGGGCGGCGCTCGATGCGTCAAAGGCGCTTAAAAATTTAAAATTAGAGCGCCAAAAGCCATACAAAATTTTAGATTAGAGCGCCAAAGGCGAAATTTTTTTAATTGGGTGTAAGGCCAGCACTAAGTAGACTGCACGTATCTCCATCGCCTTGACTTTTAAAAACAACAACTACACTTTGTTACGTCCACATGAGCTTCAATTTGCATCATAGGTATATCAGTCAGACTTCTCAGAATTATAAACTTTAACTTTGACCGCTTTAGAACCGAGAAAAATTGCCCGAGGGCGCCATTGGGTGTAAGGCCGGCACTGATCATTGGTCACAAAAGTCACTAAAATCTCTATAACGGAACATCTGGCAGCCGAAAATTTTATCATACTAACGATAACTATCATACTGTTGCGTAGGGGTGGGTGGAGGATCCAAGTAAAAGGCCAACAGTCGTCTCACAGCATTTATTGATGATTAAGGAGATACACACACTGGCAGTGCTCAGTCCAGAACGACCTGATATCGCCTACGTACCGCCTTATAAAGGGTAGATCTCTCAGGACGTCTAATCTGTTTACCTATTGTATAGTCACGTATTCGGATATGTATTCCCACGACATTGGGTCTCCCCGTACCGATTCTGAGAAAGGACTAATAACGGTCATTGTTTAGCCTAAATGCACTTCCAGTCCAGATATAATCCTGGAAGTAAGTGCAAGCACTTAGTTAATCCGTTAACAGATAACCCTTGAACGGTCACACAGTATCTGGGATTCTATTCGCTTAATCCGCGGCGTACGTAACAATACTAACGAAAACTAACAATACTAACGAGTGCAAAATATTCCGCATTCGCGGTTTTCATAGCAAAAATTGTCGTTGTCACCACCGCAATGTGAGTAATAATCCAATTACCGAAAAATGATCACGTAGCACCGAAACGAAAAATCTATCTCTCATTCGGTTCTCTGTTAATGTGAACTTTCAGACATGTTTGAATATACATATATGTATGTATATGTCACAGTGAAATTATATTTCAAGTGAAAATATATTTTCACTGACGTTTCAGTGAAATCATATCACCACTAAAATTTTCAGGGTTGGTTTTATTCATTTAAGATTAGATTGTTAGGGTTCGTATTATTTAAGGGTTAGGATGGGTTAGTTTATGTATGGGCTGGCCCTATTCATTTAAGATTAAATTTATAGAATTAAATTGATTTTTAAATGCTTTTTATTATTACGAAATTATGTTCACAGTACATCTTATATCTATGTAATAGCTCCTGATCTACTGATCATTTTCTATTTTTACAATTTAATCTAATTTGGTTAGTAATCATATTATTATATTATTCTAATGTTAATGTACAGCATAATAGGAAAAAGAGCTCAAAAACCTTTTTACAATTCTTATAAATGCTCATAATACATAATATTAATTAAAGACTCTTTAAAGTCGATGATCTAAAGCAGATTGGGTTTAGGTAATCTGTGTTTATACCTGAAGGGTATAGACATTTTGTTGTAATCACCGATTTGTTGTAAATTCATTGTTTGATACATTTTCAATGCTTGAATTGGTGAAAATATATTTTAGTATATAGGTAGTGTTGTACGGCATCTGTCAAATGCCTCAAGGTGTGTTATAAACCTTTTTACATTTTACATTTCGGTTTGATTTCAGGAGAAGACGCGACGCAATCAAAATGGCGACCGTTACACCAACTGTCAACAAAATGGCGGAGGTCTTGTGCGGTGTTGCGGCCAATGCAGAACACTACGACAAGATCGTGCAAAACAACAACAACAATAACAATAACAACAATATGAACATAAACAAAAATGTGATGGTCGAAGACGCGTTGAAGATTCCCGAACATTTCAAGTACGAGCCGCAAACAGAATATCCCGCTGTCAAAGGGACGGTCTTGCAAGAGTTCTACAGTGGTGCCAACATTTTGATAACCGGAGGAACAGGTGAGCCAATCGTTTAGTTTCGACGACGGCGTAAATGCCCCAATATTTTATAGTAGTGTTTATTGGTTTGCAGGATTTCTGGGAAAGATGCTCCTGTACAAATTGCTGCACTCGTGTCCAGGCATCGAGAACGTTTTCCTGCTCGTAAGACAAAAGAAGGGCAAAGATGTCCATTCAAGAGTAGAAGAAATATTCGACGATCCTGTGAGTATACTAATTTTTAGTATTTATATAGTGTATTAGGGGGGGAGGGGAGAGGGATTTTCAAGAAAGTTAATCTGATTTTTCATTTTTTCTTGATAAACAATGAAATTTGGACGACTTTCAGGTGGGAGGGGGGGGGGGAGAACAGAGCTGGAAACTTTCGGCAGTATTAAAATATTTTGATATTGAATTAATACGAATTTAGAGATGAATTTACATAATAGTGCCAAATTTCATATCTTAATAATAACATCTCGGACATTTTTACAAACCTCCTTTACGTTTCACTTACGATTACAATTAAGGAAAAAATTTGCCTCTTATCCGATTGTTTTCATACTTTGCCATATTGCTCATATTGGTCATCAATATAAGTTAATGGATTCTCCGCCATTACAATAGAGATAAAATATCGTTTAAGACGCGTTTGAAGTTTGCAAATTTGAAATCTGGGTGACGTCTATGTAGTCTTTAATTTTATACATAGATGGCGGTAGTAAAATAAAATTAGTTTAGTTTAGAAAATCTAAAATAATAACATCTCGGACATTTTTTTAAATTTTCTTAACTAAAACCAATCCGATGCACCCAAGGGGTTTGATAATAATATAGAAATACAAGATAATGAAAAAAAAATCAAAAACAACGAAAATATTAGCCACTCAAAATAGATGAAAACAAAAAAAAACAAGAAAAAATACAAAAAATAAACTTAACTTTAAATAAGATGTAGTGTGAAAAAGATAAAGTTCCAGGCGTTTAAACAATTAAAATCTGACAAAACGAGTGGGGGGCGGAAAGTATAACATATTGTGAATCCAAATCGATCGTTTCTTATCAGAGTTTGCCAATTGTATCTGATCATTGTTGAAACGGTTCCTCAAAATTGGCAAAAAATCATCTTTCCTGTCGTCACGAATCGTCTGTATTTATTGTATGTTCAAATTCGTAAAAAATTATGTACAATTTTTAAATCCATAGATGTCTCAATGAATTAATTCTGTAATTAATTAATTAATTAATTGTTGTTTCGTCTTCTTCAGCTTCTGGAAATACAGTGATTTATGTAATGATAAAATGCTCCATTGTTTGTAATTAATTGTCCAGGAAGGCGCATTGGGGTCTTCTTGTCAAGCCTTCCTGGTATATATCTATGTAAAAAATAAAATAAAAATAAAATAAGGCTACAGGCTAATGGAAAAAGGTTAGCTGTCACCGACTTAAAAATTTTTAAACATGTTTATTACGATTACATTTCACTATCGACTTTGCGGACACAATTTAAATCTCCATCGAGGTTCAAACCTCGCAAAATGGCAAAGTTTCAAAGCGATTGGAATAGTTTAGGAAGGAATTTCTTGCGACTGCACTCGGTGAAACTAATAAAAACCTCGTAATAAAAAAGGAAGAAGTACAAAAACCCATTTATTTTAAGGAAATCATCAAGTTTATTTTTAAAAAGGTTTATTAGTTATTAGCGATTATACGATTATGATTCGCCTCAAGGATAATATTCACATGAGAAATAATCCCTTCAAAATTTACATATTATATGTGTGTAATAAATTTTTATTATTGTTTAATAACATAAACTAGGTAGCCTTTTTTATTATATGATTGTTTATTTTTTAATTAACATCTAACTTTACAAGTATTTCTTTGAAAAATCAATGTCCACTGGTTGTTTGAAGGCAGTCGTGCGTACAAACTAAATTGCAATTATATTATATTACCCACACAATATACACAAACATAATTTCAATGTTTTCTTTTGAATAGTTCGAGGAAAATCAACTTCAATAGGTTTTTATTGTTGAACTTGCAAGTTTGTTAATATTTTTCATCGCTTCAAGGATTTTCCATTGATAGATTGCACATTTGCATCTTTCAAAGCGCTAAAAACGTGCATCGAAACGTGCTCATATTGTTCATATTTACTCATATCCATGTTTTAGTTTGTATGTAAGCTATCTTAAGCTACATCAAAACAAAGTCTACCGTATCCCTCATTGTTTTATAGAATGAAAATAGACAAATAAAGCCCGTTCATTGTGTGGCGAACAAAGTCAGACATTGAACGGACTATATAGGGTTATGTTTTTAAAACAAAACTTCGAGAATTGATTTTATGCGTTATAGCGCGTAACGAAACGTTGCAACTTTGGAAAGTTGGGAAGGGACCGGGTCAACTGGGCGACGGACGCCTGGATGACAGTTAACTGAGCGCCGGACATCTGGGCGACAAAATATTAGTGGATTGCGAAAGCTGAATTTAAAATTTGAATAGTATAAATTGAAGTGTTTATTTATTTATTTCTGTTTCAGATTTTCGACTTGTTAAAACAGGACGTGCCTAAATTCAGGCACAAAATTGTCGCCGTGCCTGGAGACGTGTCGTTTGCGGGACTTGGATTAGGACTTTGCGACAGGCAGATGCTCATTGAAAAGGTACATACATACATACATACTGAGCAAATATTTATCGTAAAATAAGTTTGTAACGTGTTTGTGTTAATTTATACAAAGTACTAAAACTCAATATACAAATAGTGAAATGTATTTGTTCCGTACTATTAAAGAAGTGGTCACATTTTATTATAATTCGTATTATAATACAATAGACTTTGCTATTCTTCTTAGCACTCGTCACCTTATATATGTACATACATATATACATATGCATATGTATTAATGTTGAAAATCATCATGCACTCTGAAACACGTTATATTGTATGACATTGACCGACGAATGATTTTTGTTAAATACGATTAAATGTATACAAGGCCGTAATATTTCATTACTTACTTTTTTTTTATTCTGCTTCTACATACAATGTCACTTTAACCTTTGAAGGACTCAGTGTCGAAATCGAACGAGTGTCCCGAACCGGGGTCGAGTAAAACCCCAGTATTTTTTAATCAAATACATCTTTCCGCAATACAAATAGGTTCAATATATATTTTATTAATCATTTTATACATCAACATAAAAAAGTTTTAGTTCTACACAATTACCCATTACTTAACCTAATATATCTTAACCCTTAAATAATACCAACCCTAACAGTCTAGTCTTAACCCTTGAAGGACGGAGCGTCGAGATCGAACGAGTGTCCCTAACCGGGTTCAAGTAAGACCCCAGTATTTTTTAATCAAAATACAGCTTTTCTCAATACAAATGGGTTCAATATGGGTCTACGTGACTTGACAGAATGTTAAATGACAGAAAAGGCAAAGATCGAAAATCGAAAGATCTTAAGTCGAAAGATAAAAAAAATGGTGCATGGTAAACGGTACATACTCACTTAATTTGCGCGAGCAGGATACAACAGGAACAAGAGGAACATGCTTTTCCTCCCGTATTCTGCGCGCGCACATTAATACGGGAGGAAAAGCCTGTTCCTCTTGTTCCTGTTGTATCCTGCTCGCGCAAATTAAGTGAGTATGTACCGTTTACCATGCACCATTTTTTTTTGATCTTTCGACTTAAGATCTTTCGATTTTCGATCTCTGCCTTCCGATATTTGCGTTTTCTGTCATTTAACATTCTGTCAAGTCACGGAGACCGGTTCAATATACATATATCTTATTAATCATTTTATATGTACATCAGCATAAAAAAGTTTTAGTCCTATAGCATGTTTTTGACTATTTTTGTATTAAAAAATAACGACAAGAATCGACATGCAAACGCACATAGGTAAGGCCAACAGGCGACTGCATGACTCAATAGCCACGCACCAAAAGTGACGAAAACAAAAGCTTACGTAAATATAGCTGTCTCTTTCTCTCGCATTGATTCATCGATCAATGCGAGAGAAAGAGAAAGAGCATAGCGATAAGTCAAAAACATGACTTATCGCTACCGCCTTTAAATTACACTTTGGAACGTTGAAATGAATACATGTATTTTACGAGTAAACCTTTTCTAAATCATACAAAATTTATTAAAATAAATTTCTTGTAGTTCTTTCTAGGAATACAAGAAATATAGAGCGTATAGCTTTGAAAACCACATACATAGTTATTACGAAAAACGTAAAAATTTGGGGCACTTGCATACTCCACTTCGGTGAGGCAGGTTTAACTAAGATACTTGTTAGAGCCAAATTTTTCAAGTTAAATAGGCAAATCTATACTATCTGCAAAATCGTTAGGGTTAAGAGTTTTGAACTTTTTTAATATGTAAATTGTAACAAAAATTTAACTTTTTTTTTAATTATAGACGAACATCGTCATACATGCAGCAGCTACCGTCAGATTTGACGAGAAGATAAAACTGGCCCTGGCGATAAACGTGGACGGTGTGAAATCAATGCTGGACCTCTGCAAATCCATGACGAAACTAAAGGTATAGTATTTTAAATTTCTTTTTTTTTTTGGGCATTATGAAAGCACACTTGGTTTTGTAACATCGTCAATATTTATTGTGTCGCCATCGTCAATATCGTTGACGGGGCCGACATTTTAGTTTTGTGCTTTTATTTTATGTTGTTGTCGTTCGACCCTTCACGAAATTTTCAAAATGCATACATTTGTGTAATCGTTATACACGAAAATTTTGTTTGAGTGTGACAACATCTTGGAATTAAATCTTTTGTCCATTACCGGCGCAGGGTCATCAAAAAATAACATTATCATGATTTTACATATCATATTTATTTTATTTTATTTTAAAAATCAATACCACAGAGACTTGACAGGTAGCCCCTAAGCGTCACTGTGGTTATAATACAAATATAAGTTAAAACAAATCAAGAATAATAAAAATCAAGTAAGAAATATGTACATATAATAAAAAACAAATAAATAGCATTGAAAAATTATATCGTGCTATTTAGGATGTGTTTCACCAATTCAACATAACTGGCATTAAATATGTCAAAGTAATGTGCCAGTAAGTTAAGGAGTCGAACAGCTCTCGAGAGGGGGGAGTTCATGAGCACGTTTGATTTAGCCCTAATTAGCGAAAATATATCATGCTCTCGCAAAACCCTATGATTATCCGGGGCCCAGAATTTTAGTCCCTCCAGGATGGCGGGATTGTGAATCTTTCCTCTAAGTAATTTTACTAAATGTTTCCCAATAAATAAATCTCTTCTCTTTGCCAGGAAGTTGAAACCAAAAGATCCCAAGACAAAGGCACTAGGGAACAGATATGAATAAAATCCAAATGTCTTGAGATATAAAATCTAAGGAATTTCCTTAGATTTTATATCTAAGGAGTCGTTCCAACATTAGAGAGTAACGAAGTTGATAAGAAGACCATATAATGGAGCGAGACTCATGTATGCCAGATATGTATGTACATACATAGATGTTTAAAAAAAATGAACCGTCTAAAATGTTTTGGTTTAAAAATGAACAATTTGCGTTTGTTTGATTTGTTTACAAATTCAAATTTACGTTTATCAAATGGTCGAGTTCTTTTTGACTGCGGGTTTTGTATATGTTTATAAGAAAATCATCACCTGTGGCTCATTCTATTGTTTTCTTAAGCCGTTTTTGAACCATTGAAGTTGAGTTTTAAAACTCTCAACATGAGGCCATCACCATTGCTATGAATTTAGCCCAAAACAATTTCCAATCGAATGCGATCATCAAGATATTGCATCAGACAGGGCCGTCGAAAGCGAACCCGGGCCCTAAAATAACAAAAAAATTATATCTTTTTATGACGGGGGGGGGGGGAGGGGTCTATTTTAAGAATTTTGAAAATAGAATATTCTTCCGTTAATCTACATATGTATTATTTAAATATCAGAATCAACACCATCTTATAAAGTTATAAGTTGCGTTGCAGGCAAATTTTTTTAACGTGGGAACATGATAGAGAGATAATGGGATTCGAGCGTGGACAATGGACACCCCGGATTATGTCAACGGGACACGCTGGAGTTCTCACAGACCTGGTTGAGTTCGGGCGTAAGCAATAGAAACGCTAGGGTAGACCGACTTAACCCTTTAAGTGCCTAAGTGACACACTAATGGATCGGAGGGGCTATGCTGTGCAACCTGTCCTTTAAAAGGAGGTACACGCGGTAGATCAGATATTCTGGAGTGAGCGGTGGTTCCGCGTGGACATCCTGAATCGTCAAATAAATGCTGTGAAGTGATTTTGACCTTACATTTAGCAGCAGCATAGCTCGGTCGTTATGCTTCTGCCTAACACCGAGAGGCGTTGGGTTCGATCCCATGAGCTGACCTCGATTGTATATCTGTAGTGCTGCTGGTCAGACCTGGATATTTGTGACTCCAGGTTGATCGTTTCCTATCAAAGTTTGCCAATTTTCTCTGATTTCATTGTTGAAACGGTTCCCGATTAAAAATTGGCTAAAAAGCTTCCTACCTACTATGTCACCACTATTTGAGTATGATTAATGTACAATAAAATTTATGTACAATTCATAGATGTCTCGTTAATTTGTGAGTTATCAGTGTCTCGTAATTCAGCGAATTGTATAATAAAAAATGCTGTATTGTTTGTAATTGGCCAGGGCTTACCTGTAAGGCCTTCCTGGTATAAAATGTAATTTGGATCCTGACCCCACCCCTACGCAATAGTTCACTTGTTGATAAAAAAGATTCATTATTTGCGGTTTGTTTTTATTATTTGTTTTAAATATAACCTTTAAATAGCACGGAAATCGGGGATTTGTGACCTCTCCCCCTCTCTTCAGCTATGATGAAAAATCAACTACGCATCATTGCTCTGATTTATCATGCTTATATGTGTAATTTTAGAGAAAAAAAATCACCTACGGCGCATTTTAAAAGAATGTAGCCTACAGTTACCGTGTAAATCTATCATTATATCTAGCTGATGATGGTTATAATTATTAAATAGAAAGAAGAAAGTTTCCTCCGAGTTTTCGCACCCAAAAGTATACTTTGACACATTTATTTATGATTTTTTTTACATCCGAAAAAAAAACGGTGTCGTTTTTTGATGACCCTGCGATATTTATAATGTTATTAGAAACGCTCTTGCACTTGCATGTGTGTCAACTGACTGGACAAGTGCGAGCACGTGCTCTCAACTATGTATAACCAGGTCAATTTCATATGCAAGTGTTTTCTTTTCGTACATTTTGAAACGGATGCTGCGCGTATGACATTCACCAAATCCGCAATGGAACGAGAAAGAGGAAAACGGCACTTGTTTCTCGTCGAAAATTGAATAAATGTTTCGAATATATTTGCAGTCGTTTGTCCACGTGTCGACGGCCTACTCCAACTGCTACAGGAAAGACATCGGAGAAATTTTCTACAAATACTCGGTAAAAAGCGACGAAATTGAAAAACTGGTGAACAAACTCGACGACAAGACGCTAGAAGATACGACTATCACGTAAGTAATCTATACACGCTTTTATTTCAATAAAAAAAGCATATTAGCAGATAGTTTATTAACTAAATCTATAAAGACCTACCCCCACTCATCAGAAAAGGTGCGCACAAGCAATTCTTAATATACAATACTGGCGTGCGCATCTTTTCCGCGAGGTGGGGGTGGGTCCTTGTAAATTAAGGGCGCACACACACAGAATCGTACACGGCACGTTTTTTTTTTAGATAGTTTTTCACATTTAAAAAAAAACGCCAAGTGATTAAAGCCAGGCCAAAATTACCCCCTGAAGTGTTTTCGGTGATATATTTTTCTTGTATTGACAATGAGTCAAAACGGTTAATCTCATATTTAAAGAAATGTAGAAGAAACTTGTCAAAATAATAAGATCGTACGAATTAAAAATGGAATGAGGAAACGCCTTTCCCAACTGGAAGCCACGAGGACGTGCGTGGCGTACGATTCAGTGTGATTGTGCCTTAAACATATGTATTATGAATAGAGATCGGATGGTTATTAGGGCAATTTGCTTTTGAAGCGTTACGAAAAACTTTTCTATTGCTCTCTTGCATTCAATATTGTTGGAACGTGTATTGTTATTTGCTGTTGCCCTATAATTATGAGTAAAGCGTGCTTTTTCCAGGAATCAGGGCGTTTTGGGTCTATTTACAAAGTGTAGATTTACAATGTGTCTAGAGTGCAAAAAAAAGGTTCTTCATAAAATTGGACAAAGCATAGCGAACAATTAATAATGAACGGCATGCTTCCGGTCCGATCTCTAATTATTTTATTTTTTTTTTTTTTTACATACATATTTTCACATACATATATACAAATATACCAGGAAGGCTTAACAGGTAAACCCCAAATGCGCCTTCCTGGTCCACATAATTATTACATAGATACATGTAAATCTAAATATCTGACATCTATGGTCAGTATACATATATTACAAACATCGTATTAATACGATAAATAACGATGAATAACTTTCATGTAACAATACGAATTTTATATTCGATAAACAACCACAGAGACATCTATGGTGAGCAATATGGCGAAACCTAAGATATAACAATAACTAAAGGTTCGCAACAGAAAATTGGGAAGGAAACGCCAATTTTACAGGAATCGCTTCAATGAAAATCAGAAAAATTGGCAAATTCTGATAAGAAACGATCGACCTAGACAAATCAAGGTCTGGCCAGCAACGAGACTTAGCGGGGAATCGAACTCGTAACATCAAGTACGAAATAATTCTACATTCACCACTAGACCACGCTGCTGGTTATGAGTCTACATAAGCGGTATTCAACCGTATGCTATAAAAGTGATCAATTAAACTAAAAATTGTATTTGAATCGATGCAAGTGACGATCAATCGTAATGGAAACGGACTTAAAAGGTCAAGTTTCAATACCAGCATTATTGCTATTTGAAATGCCAGTGGGGGTTGTTTTTAAACAAAACTGGTCAATTACTCATACATGCGAAATCACTGTTTGAAAATGAATATAATATTTTATTTTATTTTTTATTTTTATTTAATTTTTACATATATACCAGGAAGGCCTTACAGGTAAATCCCAATGCGCCTTCCTGGCCAATTAGAAATACAAATACAGCATTTTTATTATAAGTCGTTGAATTGCGAGACACTGAAAAAACTCGCAAATTAACGAGACATCTATGAATTGTACATAAATTTTTATTGTACATCAATCAAATTTTCAAATAGTGGTGACATAGTAGGTAGGAAGGATTTTTAGCCAATTTTTTCCGGGAACCGTTTCAACAATGAAATCAGAGAAAATTGGCAAACTCTGATAGGAAACGATCAACCTGGAGTCACAAATCCAGGTCTGACCAACAGCATACTCTGAAAAATTCATTTTCATTCAGGGATAGAACCCGGCACCTTCTTGACGGTAAGCAGAAGCTTAACGTCCGAGCTAAAAGTTGATTCATCGCGAGCATTTATCTAATATAAAGCAGAGTTCTTGGATTCATATTTGCAAATTTGACATTTACATATATGTATGAAGCGGCCTGCTTCAGATTTAACTGTGTGCATTTAAAACACTGGTTTATCACATTTTCCAGATTGTTGGGTTCTTGGCCTAACACTTATACGTTCACCAAAGCCCTGGCTGAGGACTACGTCAGAGAGAACAGCAAAGGCCTGCCCATGGGCATCTTCAGGCCGGGAATCGGTGAGTGAATCAATCGGCCATTTGACCCGGTTAACCGGTTGATATCATTGAGATTCCATCCTACAAACACTTTCACCCAAATGTCTCTCGTAGGCTTCGAATAAAAATAAGAGTAAAATCAAACGACAAAAGGCGCACCTTTGGCCGTGTAATTCGATTTTTTAGACCTACATAGGTGACCTTGTGCCGTTTCGGAAATGAAATGAAAGTGTTGTAGAGTCATGAAGATTTCTGTTATACATATTATGTTAATTTAATTTTCTGAAGCACTGTGAAGAATGGAGATACATCCACTTTCGATATTGGTAGAATTTGGCACTTTGGTAATTGTAGCTTAATTATTTTCAAAGCACTCAAAATGAAGTTGAAAATCTAATATATAATTTCGAAAGAGACTTTATATATGTATTATGTAACATTCGTTGGGAACTTTGTAAACGGGTAAGTTTCTATGACGACAATATCAATTCCGCTTTCGATTTCGATTCAAAGGATTCGAAGTCCCCGAGGGCTAAGCCTCCGGGGGCGTAGCCGCCGAGGGCGAAGCCTCTGGGCTAGGGATCCCAAATCCGAATATTCGAATACTTTTTATACCGACTTATTTTTTTATTTTCAATCTACAGCACATTTAGTTCTATCCGATGTTACAGATAATGATTGTCTTAAAATTTTAATAATATCTTGAACTTCTTAAAACACTACAAATAAACAATTTAAAGCTACTATTCGATATTCGATATTCGAATATTTGGGATCCCTACTCTGGGGGGGCGAAGACTCCGGGAGCGCAGGCGCCGGATTCTGGTATACATATAATTTCGAAAGATACAGTATATATGTTTGTTTATTCGTGACAGTCAATTTAATAAAAAACAAATGAGTATTCAAATAAATTTATATAAAATAAAACTATTCAAATAAATTTAATAAAATGTTTACTATTAGATTAGTCATGTTTAAGCGGTTTATATTATAAATACCGAGTGAAACCGGGTAAAACCACGGTTCCACGACATAAGGTCCAATGCTATAAGATCCAACGACAAGGGCACCACGAAAGAAGATCCACCCGTTAGAATGCCCACCTGCTAAGTGATCCCGACAATAAAAAGCCCAGATGATAAAATGTCCAACTGAAAATCGTCCACCCTGTTAAAGGTCCAGCCACAAAAAGTCCGAAAACAAAATATAAAACATAGATAAAGTAATAATGTTTAATAAAACGCTCCATATTTACATAAATCGGATATCGAGTCAATTTGACTCGATACTCTACATAGATTGAAAACTCGGCGGGTTTAAATTTTTTTAATTAATTTCCGAATGAAAAAATAATGTAAGATTAAATCATTGCAGCAGCTGACATCGAGTCAGGTGCTGCCAATCTATTCAGCGCAAAATCAATTTTTTCAATATGTTTTAAATGCGTTTTCGAAAATAATTACTGTATTGAAATTGTCGGCCATATCTACATGATAGTTTTATAAATGCGAATAAATTTATTTGATACTCTTTGTGCCTTGAAATATTACGCAAGCAGGGTTTCTCAACTAAGACAGCAAACATTTATTTTTAAGCAGGGTTTCTAAACCGGGCAGCAAGTAACCCTGCTTAACAATAAATGTTTGCGGTCTTAGTTGAGAAACCCTGCTTGCGTAATATTTCAAGCCACAAAGAGTATCAAATAAATGTATTCGCATTTATGTAAATATGGAGCGTTTTATTAAACATTATTACTTTATCTATGTTTTATATTTTGTTTTCGGACTTTTTGTGGCTGGACCTTTAACAGGGTGGACGATTTTCGGTTGGACGTTTTATCATCTGGGCTTTTTATTGTCTGGATCACTTAGCAGGTGGGCATTCTAACGGGTGGATCTTCTTTCGTGGTGCCCTTGTCGTTGGATCTTATAGCATTGGACCTTATGTCGTGACACGTAAAACCACTAGTATATTATAAATACATTATGAAACCTCTCTGCTGTGCTATAGGGGAGACGTTTGCACACGTATGTATAATTATATCTTGAGAATTACTAGTACTGATGCCGCTTACTTACCCCTTCCCCTTTCATAGAATTATGCAATATATATTTATAATAGTTTACTATAGTGACGCATTCAAGAAACCTGTCTTGTAACTATGGAAATAAATTGCAGTACAAATGGTCCTCAGTAATGTCACATGATTATATTTTAACTTTAAAATGCAAGTGGCCAACAACTGTAACGTTTCCCATATGAGTTTGAGTGTCAATGCTCGTTGTGTTAGCGAATCACGGCCAATATACGCGACCGTGCATAAACTCAAAACAAATTGACGAATCGCTAATGATCGACATGATCGATGACTTCAAGCACTTTTTATTCATTAATAGATATCTAATGGACGTGTGACATTCAATATATTATGATCGAAGACCTGTAACTGGTTTCGTAATATGAGAAAATGCAAATTTTTCGCTCGATTACCTATCGATTTTGTCAAATAGAAAACGCACGATTATCCTTGACCTAGAAAATGAGACATTTTTCCATTTTTAGGCGATCGCCTCTTCATATTATATTTGGTTTATGCAAATTGCCTATTCGAGTTTGGCAATGGTGGCGCTTTATTATTATTGCGATTGAGATTTTACAATCGACAATGACCACCGTGCAAAATTTGGGTCAAGTTGCGCCAAATTTGAAATGAATTATTGTTCTGTCTTTTGTTTTTCGCAATGGCGGTATTTTCGGCGCCGTGAAGTTCGTTCGAAATTAGACGTTAGCGCATCGTGCGCAAGTACGATAATCGCTTAGCTATTATTTGACAATTTGTATATTAACAACATATCTTTTTTGATTTTTAAATGCTTTTTATTATTACGAAATTATGTTCACAATACATCTTATATCTATTTTAATAGCTACTGATCTACTGATCATTTTCTATTTTACAATTTAATTTAATTTGGTTAGTAATCATAGTATTATATTATTCTAATGTTAATCTACAGCATAATAAGAAAAAGAGCTCGAAAATCTATTTACAATCCTTATAAATGCTCATAATACATCTAATACATAATATTAATTAAAGACTCTCTAAAGTCGATGACCTGGAGCAGATTGTGTTTAGTTAATCTGTGTTTATACCGGAAGGGTATAGAAATTTTGTTGTAATCACCGAGACTCTTCACAAGTGTGTTAGTATGGTTATTAGTGATTCTGTCATAGAATCTACTGGTTAGTTTGTTAGTAATGTCTGTAACAAACGGAATATTATATATGGCATGCAGTTTTTTCAAGTTAGTATATATGGGTGTATTATAAATTATTTTTAGGGATTTATTTTGTATTACTTGGAGCTTGGAAAGATTAGTATTTGAGGCGTTATTCCATACAGGTGAAGCATAGGTTAATAATGGTAATATGAGCGCGCGATATAATTTTATTTTATTTTGAGTTGATAAAGAACTATGGCGATTAAATATTGGATATATTGAGGATATACCCCGCATCGTCTTGCATTTCGCTGCCTCAATGTGAGGTGCCCATCTCATTCTTTTATCGAACGTTACTCCTAAATATTTTATTACTGACTGCCATTTCAGACTTTCTCCAGAGGGGATTTTCAGATCTGAACTTGGCTTATGCTTTCTAACACTAAAGAATATTGCGTCTGTTTTGGTTTGATTAATTTGAATTTTCCACTTAGTGAAGTCTTCAATCATTGTTTTAATTGCAAATTCAAGATTTTTAAGAATAGTGTCTGGTTTTTTGCTACTTGTGAAGCAAGCGGTATCATCTGCATATAAATATCATATTCAAAAATTATCTGTGCTTTAGCGCTTTTAAAGATATTGTATGCTTTTTACAGAGTTGAAAAACGAAAATAATTACAGTAAATACAAATGTACTTGTCTGATATTCTAACGCCATTACACACAAACGCTGTAATGATGAATTTTCAGTATTGTTACAGCGTTTTCATGGAATGAAAGTGTTTGTTTATTTCCAATATTAATTGTCCAAATGATTAAAATTTTGGGCGGAATAATAGTAGGGAAGGTATGCAAGGCTTACAGTAAACTCATCATTTCTCTTTTATTATATGTAGCTCATGAAATTTTGTACAGCGGTAATATAGTAAAAGTAACTCATTGTAATAAGTTGTAAAGAGTAGCGTGCTATTGTTATTTTGACAGTTTTCTTATAGCACCAATGAAGCATTCGTAAAAGTGGCTACACTGATATGTACATGCTTAAAAGTGGCAACACAGACCAACCAAGTCGTAATAAATGCGATCAGATGATTGTTTCAATTATGATTATTCATTATTATGAATGAAATTATTCACTTGATTTATTTTTAATTATTTGAGGTGTTCAATCTAGGTTAGAGTTTTTAGGAAATGTAACTACAAACAGTTATCAAATCCACGTTTTTTTTTTCATTTAGCGGTAAAAACTGGTGAAACAGTACTGGGAGAAATTATTTACCGTTTCGACGGTAATTTATAATCCGTATATATAAATGATATCGAGAAAGCTTAGGTCAAAATTACACAGAGCGAGACGTTGTTCACATTTTTTTTAGATACTTTTAAACATGCGAAAAAAATGCAGCATCTCTAGCACATGGTACATAGCATTCATGGCACAAAGTCCTACAAATCACCCCCTGGAGTATTTTCGGTGATATTTTGTCCTCGTATTTATATAAGCTTGACGGTGATAAATAACGGTGATTAATAATGTAGGAGAAACTTGTCAAATTAACAATGAACTGAAACGCCCTTTCTTGACTGGAAGCCACGAAGATATGCCGTGCCGTTCATCTCTTTGTGATTTCGCCCTAAAAGCATATATGCCCGGCGTCACCCCGTTTAAATTTAGCTGCATGAGTTAATTACATATTTGGCCTTGTAAAATATTTTACGATTTATCTTTTATTTGTTTGCATATAATGAAAAACTGCAAGATTTATTGCAAATAACTGAACTAAATATTTGACAAGGATACATTTACATATGTGATATGTATGTTCCATTAAAAAAAGCAGTGGGCTTTCGAGGGCATTAATTTTGATTATATTTTTAGTTTTTGCATTAGAAATTTGCTCTGAGCACGATAAATACATATGTACGTACTGTCAATTTTTCAGGGTTAAATTTTGTTAAAAATGTTTACACTATGCAGCGATAATTCTCAACAAGGAAAAGTTGGCGAAAAAAGATTATTGCATATCATTAATTGGCACGTTAGTCCATATACATAGTATACCTTGAGGATGCGAAAAACTCTTGTGAGATCAATATTTCTTTTTCCGTGTCACATTTTTCATTCATCTTTGTTGACTTTTCACACGTTTTCTCGAGTGAAGATATTATGGCGTCGTATTTTTAAATAAAATTGTTATTTTTTAACGTTGTTTGCAAATCGGTGTCAAGTTATTCGCCTCATATTTGCACTGCAGACGATTTGCGAACAACTTTCAAAGTATGTCTCGAGTGATGTTTACTCGGTGTAGATCAATTCGTGCACCAAGAAGTTTCAAAGTATTATACAAAAAGCCACATTGCATAAATAAAATCATATTAATCTCTTAATAAATATGTTTTCTATATGATTTCAGTGACGTCATCATACCAGGAACCAGTCATAGGATGGGTCGATAATCTTTATGGACCCACAGGAGTAGTAGCTGGAGCTGGTAATAAAAATAATATATATTATAAGTGGTGAAGACTTTAAAGGTGTGGTTTAGGTGGACATTCACGAATAGATTTGTTGGCAGATAAGTTTCTTATAATGACTGATATTTATCATAGATGAAGAGATCCATATGAAAGGAAGATCTTTCGATCTTGTTTCTGAGAATCTATTTCAAACAAAAATTTATTTGGGATCATATTGACTTGAATGAATAATTAACTTCATCAATACATATTATATTTGTGATTATAATGTTTGGTCTATTTTTTTTTACATACCTCCTTTACGTTTCACATGGCTTTCGTGTCAGTGGTCATTTTTATCTCTTATCCGATCGTTTTAATACTTTGCCATATTGCTCATTTTGGTCATCAATACACGTTAATGTATCGTCTGCCATTACGTTGGTGATAAAATATCGTATACAACGCGTTTTAAACACGCGGAAAGTTAATCTCCCTGACGTTTAATAAGCGTTCGTCCCGTATCTTCCAACCTGTTCGCCTTGATATGGCGATATAATTTAATAATATTTTGAGACAACGACCGTTCCAGCTAGGATATGTTATGAAGCAGACAAGTTGCTATTTACTGATAAACTTCTACGACAGCAAAATTGCTATACAAATCTTTACGTGAATGCTCACTTTTAGCCGGTAAAATTTAGCACTTTCTATACAAATATCAATAAATTACTCGTGGGATTTGGTTGAAAAGTTGTTTGAAAATGGTTTACCATGTCAAATGTTGACTTATTTGTTAAGCTCGACGCTTTTCCAAAAATCATGCAGCTTCACACACATTCACCTTATATATGTATGCATGATATTAACATTTAACCATATCAGTCTATTTTCCATTCAGGAACTGGAGTTTTAAGGACACTACACTGCAATGGAAAAATGAATGCCAATATAGTACCCGTCGACATGTGCGTGAACGCTCTGATTGCTTCTGCTTGGGATGTTGCAAACAATTGTAATGAAAGGTACCTGTTTAGAATAATATTAAATTACTATTATTAAGAAGGGCTATGCTACAAAATCAAAATTTTTAGTAAAACCTATACAAATTGTAAAAAAAACCTATATAATTCGGTACGACTATACTCCAGGGACCGTTTTGTTTCATTTACAGCAGATTAAAACAAAATTGTAATGCATAGTATGAAAAACATATGACATTATCATTTATTTAAATATCTAGAAAGGTTTGCCAGATCTTTCAACTTCTTGCTTTTGACGAGGAATCTTCCGATGGATATACAGCTTTATTTTCTGTCCATCACTTTATCCATATCTGTTCCCTAGTGCCTTTGTCTTGAGATCTTTGGGTTTCAACTCCCTGGCAAAGAGAAGAGATTTATTTATTGGGAAACATTTCGTAAAATTACTTAGAGGAGAGATTCACAATCCCGCTATCCTGGAGAAACTAAAATTCTGGGCCCCGGAAAATCATAGAGTTTTAAGAAAACGTGATATATTTTTGCCAATTAGGGCTAAATCAAACGTGCTCATGAACTCCCCCCTCTTGAGAGCTGTTCGACTCCTTAACTTACTGGCAAATTACTTGGACCTCTTCGATGCCAGTTATGTTGAGTTTTTATTTTGTGTACATATTTCTTACTTGATTTTTATTATTTTTTTATGATGTTTTTTTTATCTATGATTTTTATTATTTTTTTATGTTTTTTTTTTATTTATGATTTTTATTATTTGTATTATAATCACATTGACGCTTTGGGGCAACCTGTCAAGTCTCTGTGATATTGATTTTTTTTTTTAAATAAAATAAAATAAATCGAAAAGATACACTAATACAAACCATTCCTTAACGGTAATTGTTATATTCGAAATATCTAGCTGGAATATCTTGATCGGAGGCATCATAGATCTTAAACAACGACTTCTCAGTTCACATTTGTATTTATAGACCACCAATCTTTGAATGACATAATGCCTTGGTCTCTGGACTATTAAACAATTATTTTGCTTCAACTATATATCCAAAACGGGTCTACCTCACGGGCCCGAAAGTGAAATGCTCGAAAACGCAAATATCGGAAGGCAAAAATCGAAAATCGAAAGATCTTAAGTCGAAAGATAAAAAAATTGTCGTACATACTCACTTAATTTGCGAGACCACGATACAACAGGAACAAGAGGAACAGGCTTTTCCTCCCGTATTCTGCGCGCGCACATTAAACAAGGCTGTATGACAAAAAGAGAGATAATTTTATGCCACTCATATATATTGGGTTTGGTGCAAACGATCGAAAAGCGCCAGACAGATTGAACCACAGATTAACTGGATGGCTGATTTAAACGCAATTCTCGACTTCACGAATGAAAAATTGCACATCAGATGACGAGTAACCTTTCGATGTGCACAGATGCAATTATTAAAATTGAGTTGGATCTTTCTGGCGAGTTTAATAAGGCGAAATTCGGAACTAAAGTATCAGAAGCACAGAACGTATACAGGGTAGGTGTATGTCGGGACTTCGGGTAGATTTCGCTTAGTGTAAGTGCGAGCAGTGCGCACGCATAAGGTACACGTGTCGTTAATCTGTGGTTCGGTCTGTCTGGCGCTTTTCGATCGTTTGCATCGCATCGATATATATGTATTATATATACATAGTACCGTTTTTGATCTTTCGACTTAAGATGTATATAAATATGAAAATCGAAATTTTGATCAATATGAAACATTGTATTTAACCAAGTCAATTGTGTTTGAATTGAAATTAATATGTGTTACAGGAAGGAAGACAACATGCTGATATACAATTATGTATCATCAGTAGAAAATCCG
Source organism: Arctopsyche grandis (assembly GCF_051622035.1). Lineage (NCBI taxonomy): Eukaryota > Metazoa > Arthropoda > Insecta > Trichoptera > Hydropsychidae > Arctopsyche > Arctopsyche grandis. The sequence continues at coordinate 1,249,541 of NC_135357.1, forward strand.
CTGACATGGAATCAATTCCTTCAGCTGAACGAGAAGCATGGATTTGAATTTCCATTCGCCAGTGCAGTCTGGTATTATTGTTTCACACTGAACAAGTATGCGTTTGTCAACAAGTTGTATACAATTGTATTGCATATGGTGCCAGCTGTTTTGGTCGACGGTCTTGCCTTGTGTGTCGGACAAAAACCGAGGTGTGCAACTTTAGATTCAGTCGAACTTTAGATTCAGTTACTTCTCACTCTGTGTAGTTTTTCATATGTTTGTATATTCCAGGTTGTTGAAAGTGTATAGGAAAGTTCACAAGTTTGCCGAGGTCTTGTCATTCTTTTGCACGCATGAATGGGACTTCTCCAATGAAAATGTCCAACGGCTGTGGACTAAGTTGAACACTAAAGATCAGCAGGTTTGTTAAGTCTAAAATTCTAGCCTATTTCTCAGTAAGAATACTATAGCGATAGCTCATCATTTCTAACTTGAATTGTATAAAATGCTGCAAAGTTACAGATTTTACCATAGATGTTATAGGACGGGTTAAAGGTTTCGACCGTTTCCTGGCCTATGGGAACTTATGTAGTTGAGTTTGAAAGAGGATCGTTTATTTTTGTTCAATTGTTACAATGGTTATTGTATGTACGAAGAGGTTGAGCTTCGGAGAAGTGAGCTGGTTGAACTCCAGAGGTTCACTCTGGTGTTGAGAGCTGGTGCGTCGCTTTACATACGTTCTGGGTTGGAGCGTGCCGTGTGCATATGCTTTGTCTTTGTTTCCAGGGCACGTGTGTTAGAGACACGTGTTGACCTATTTTCGAGGCGCGTGCTCGGTACACGTGTGGTTTATAGGGGTCTACGTGACGAGACAGAATGTTAAACGATAGAAAACGCAAATATCGGAAGGCAAAGATCGAAAATCGAAAGATCTTAAGTTGAAAGATCAAAAAAAAAATGGTGCATGGTAAACGGTACATACTCACTTAATTTGCGCGAGCAGGATACAACAGGAACAAGAGGAACATGCTTTCCCTCCCGTATTCTGCGAGCGCACATTAATACGGGAGGAAAAGCTTATTCCTCTTGTTCCTGTTGTATCCTGCTCGCGCAAATTAAGTGAGTATGTACCGTTTACCATGCACCTTTTTTTTTTTATCTTTCGACTTAAGATCTTTCGATTTTCGATCTTTGGATTCTGTTATTTGCGTTTTCTGTCGTTTAACATTCTGTCTCGTCACGGAGACCGGGTTTATAGCTATGGGGTCAGCGCCAGGACGTCGTTCGTTTGAGAATGTGGGCATGTGCGACGCGTTAATGACTTTTCAGACACGTGTAGGGTATCCTGATGACATCACTGTTGGGTTTCGTTCGTTTTACGATCGAGCGATGAACTCTTTCTTATGGAATGGTCGAAGGGGTCGTTGCCCTTGAGTTATGCATGTTTGTACAGGATCGATGATGAGATCATTGGTTTTGATTCGTTATAGCACAAGTCGTGCTAGATTCCTACAATATCTCTGTGGATATTAATTGATATGTATTTTATATAAAACTAATAATATTTGTATCAAATGTACAATATTTCTGGCCAGGAAGGTGCATTGGGGTTACCTGTTAGGCCTTCCTGGTTTAAATTTAAAAAAATCAAATAAATGCAATTAAATTATACATTTACAGTTATATCCATTCGACATGAAGAGGGTGGATTGGGTAAGATACTTCACATACTATTTGAGAGGAATGGGAATTTATCTATTCAAAGAAGAATGTGACGTCAAGGAAGCGAGACGGAGATGGAACCGGTAACTGTATTTTATTACATACAAAATAATTGTATGATTTATTACTTACTTTCGATGTTACGTTTCAGATTCTACGTATTACATCTGTTGGTGAAAGGAATTTTAGCCGCGTCCTGTTCGTACGCATTATGGAGGTTAATATCGCACATATTCTTAAGTTAAATTTAAAACAGAGTAGTTTAACAAACACCAGTATTAATAAGTATAAAAAAATAAGAAGCATAATGTTAAGAGCAAATAAACTTGTATATGTGATAATTTAGGTGAAGAATATTATTAATATAAATTGTAGTGTTAAAATTCAGAGTCAAGTGGAAACAGAATTCATCTATTATTGTGTAATAATTGTAAATATTTTTAGTGTAAATAACAATAGCAATAATGTAATTTATGCATGTGTGTGTTTCAATGCATAATGTTTTCAATATTTCAATATATCTAATAAATATTTTTTATATCATATCTATTTATTTTATTTCTTAACTATTTCATTGGTAATTCATATCATATCATTTTATATATATATATATATAAAGACCCTATTCTGTGTGTCCTAAATCTAGCCGAACATAATAATGAATCGATCAAAAGCCTAAACTTTGTATTAATTCATTCGAAATCGAACCCGCGTACCCTCGCGCGAACAAAAATATCCTCTTAAAGGTATACCTGAGTTCAGAAAGTTAGTGACGATGCCAACGTCGAATTTTTGATTGGCCTTTTATTGTAAACATTAATTGAAATTGTTTCCTTCTCGCCATATAAAAATACGCAATTATAATTATTTTATTTAGCGAGGTTTTGAACCATTTTTTTTGTTTTCATTTTTAAACAATTAAATATATATTTTTTAATTAAAATTAATTATATTTTAACGATATTTGAAAAATAAAATTAATTCGAAATAGCGGGCACGAGGTATCGAACCCAGATCCCATAATTCTCGGCGCGAACGCGCTGCCAACTAGGAACTATCGTCTTCCCCGGGAAAAGTGTGCTAAATGCACATCAAGTATGTAATTTGTTATGTTTAATAATAATATTCAAGGTTGCAAGGTCAATGCCAAGTTTGTTTATAATGGGAAAGTATTAAATTTTGTAAAATAAACATAAGAGATTAACTTTTGAATGCCGGGTCCAGATTATTTTTTCAACTCCGGATCCGGAATTCTATTTCATTTCCGATTCTCAATTCATTTTTCAGTTCCGATTCTCAATTCCTGTTTCAGTTCCTATTTCTGATCCCGTTTCAGTTCCGATTCCCGATTTCTGTTTCAGTTCCGATTCCAATTAATTATTACTATTCGTATTGTAACTTTGTATTAAATCATATCAATTAAAACCTTTCCGAAACCAACCGTTGAATTTTCAACGGGCATAAAACTAGTTGCAATATATATTTTTTGAAATCTCACATCTCTTCCGTTTTTATATATGTATAATTACTATTTAATATAACCCATAATTTATATTAAAACGTAGAAATATGTACATATGCATATAATATATTGCGCTTAAAATGAAAAAGTAAGAAGAGGTTAGTAAAAAAATGATAAAAATACATAAAGTGAATACAATTTTATTTATTATCATATAAATATACAAAAAAAAATCAGAATAAAAGTTATAAACATATATTGTTTTAATATCAAATGCACAACTCATCTGTTAGTAATAAAAATTGTTAAATGTTAATAATTATTGTATAAATGTATATGTATAAAAGAATCAGTCTTAATAATAAGGACATGTCGCTAGAAAAAAATATATATATGTAGGTAAATCTAATAATGCAAGTTTACAATATAAATGTATAAAAATATAAATGCAAATCATCGAAGAAAAAAAAGTTTACGTATGATTTAATATGTATTATATGTAATATGTAAAAAAAAATATGACATTGAGAAATTTGTCAGTACAATCGATCGATAAGACATTATAATACTGATACAGATATTGCTTTGGATAATTAATTTAATATAAATAATTATCAATACGCGGACAAAAGTGCAGACAATCTCATTCGGCATAATACATATAAAATATATGAATATATAATTAATAAACAAATTTTATTTGGCGATATGTCATCTGTTAATCAATACAATCGACTAGTAATAATTAATACGTATAATACGAACGTTCACTTACGCAACCTTAACACTAAATTATCTTGAAATATGACTAACGCTAACAAAAAGACACGCTTCCACAAACGATGAATCATATTCGAGCCATTTGTGAATCCTCTAATTTTTTTTATATTTGCTTACGTGTCGCATCCTCGGAACAAAAACGTCGCATGTCCATAAGTATAGTCTTCCATACTTCCATTTTCGAGAAAAAATGGGGGGGGAGGTACAGAAAAATATTAAACGCAAAAGGAGGTTACGGTCCAAAAAGGTTGAGAAACGCTGTTCTATTTTGTAAATAAGTTTTTAACCAGCAGCGTGGACTAGTGGTAAGCATATTATGGTTTCGAGCAGAGTGATCACGGGTTCAAGTCCTGCTGCTAGCCAGACCTTGGTTTGTGACTCCAAGTCGATCGTTTCTTATCCGAGTTTGCCAATTTTTCTGATCTGAGCGGTTCCTGTTAAAATTGGCATCTCCTTCTTCATAATTTCAAGTTATTCAGCGTCTTGAGATTCACCGATTTGATTATAAAATTTCTCCATAGATGTCTTTATACGAATTCGCATCGTATAAAATGCTTATGAATATTGATTTATTGTATTGTATCTGTATAAGTAAGTGCACTCGTCATGTTCTATGAAATAAAATAAAATAAATTTAATAAAATTTCAACAGAGGTATTTTTGGCGAAATAATGAACCTTTGTATTCCGAGGATGTATCGGTTTCTCCGCAACGCACTGTACAAAATTTAAATATTGAGTATTGATAGACTTCGACGACGTTCAGCTCTCCGTTGCATCATTGCGAATTACCAATTGTCGAGGAAGTCGTAGCCGGTTTTCGGCACGGGAAACGAGGGGGACGACGGAGAGGCGACGCTCAGCGGAGTGTCTTCGCAAGACTGGAAGTCGGAGTCGATCGATGTGGCGAGACTGTCTTGAAGACTGCTGGCGGCCAGCAATGCTTTCGACTCGTCGAGACCTAAGAAAAACAAACATGTTGAATGTATATACGTATATTAGGTTCCACTTTAGAATGCGATCTACCTTTGAATCGACTATTTTTGTTTATTTGTATCGTAGCAACGACCTGTTTATTATAATTTTTGTTTTTTACAGGGCCAATTCTAACTTAACCTAACTTAACCTGACCCTTAAATACATAAATTGTCGGAAATTACTCTAACCCATTTATCTGGTAGTCTGCGCTCATCATTGTTTTCATGATTGATTGTGATTTATGAGTGAAATTTTGATTAACTCTCTTCCATTTGGGTCTACAGGGATGTTTTGTATTTGTAGTTGTTTCTTACATATTTATTGAAACTGCCTGTAGGTGCAAGGCATTCCTTATGCTATATATTTTTTTATTTGATATTTTTACTTTATGTGTTATTATTAAATGCTGTTTTTTATGTTTATGTATGGATGTATTTATGTTTATGTTCAAATGTATTTTTTTTATGTATAATTGATGGGTGTATTATTTTCGTTGTGTATTGATTTGTGTTTAATTGTTATTTTGTTTTTTTTTGTGTTATGTTTTTGACCATTGTGGCGCTTTAGGAATTCCTGTTATGCCACAATGGTCTGTTTAGAATAAAATAAATAAATAAATAACCAGCAGCGTGGTCTAGTGGTGAATGTTGAATTATTTCGTACTTGATGTTACGAGTTCGATTCCCCGCTAAGTCTCGCTGTTGGCCAGACCTTGATTTATCTAGGTCGATCGTTTCTTATCAGAATTTGCCAATTTTTCTGATTTTCATTGAAACGCATCCTGTAAAATTGGCGTGTCCTTCCCAATTTTCTGTTGCGAACCTTTAGTTATTGTTATATCTTAGGTTTCGCCATATTGCTCACCATAGATGTCTCTGTGGTTGTTTATCGAATATAAAATTCGTATTGTTACATGAAAGCTATTCATCGTTATTTATCGTATTAATACGATGTTTGTAATATATGTATATTGACCATAGATGTCAGATATTTAGATTTACATGTATCTATGTAATAATTATGTGGACCAGGCATTTGGGGTTTACCTGTAAAGCCTTCCTGGTATATTTGTATATATGTATGTGAAAATATGTATGTAAAAAATAAAAATAAAATAAAATAATTAGAGATCGGACTGGAAGCGTGCCGTTCATTATTAATTGTTCGCTATGCTTTGTCCAATTTTATAAAGAACTTTTTTTTTTGCACTCTAGACACATTGTAAATCTACACTTTGTAAATAGACCCAAATCGCCCTGATTCCTGGAAAAAGCACGCTTCCTATCCGCCCTTTACTCATAATTATAGGGCAACAGCAAATAACAATACACGTTCCAACAATATTGAATGCAAGAGAGCAATAGAAAAGTTTTTCGTTTCGGGTTTACCTGTTAAGCCTTCCTGGTATATTTGTAAAATAAAATAAAATATGTAGGAGTTGGCTGCTAACATATGTTTTTTTTTTAGTTTTATTCCATCAATATTTTCACAAGAAAAAACATATCTTAGCAGACAACACCTATTTAATTAAGGGTCAGGTTAGGTTAGGTTAGGTTAGGGTTGGCTCTATTCATTTAAGATTAGGTTGTTAGGGTCGGTATTATTCAGTCTCACTGACACACGCGAGAACTGAAACAGTGAGACTGCATATTAAAGTAAAAACGTGAAGGTAGACCGCATACTAAAGTAGCACCATATATATATTATATATTTGTGATCGGAGAGAATATGGATTGGGGGCTAACTTTGGTTCTGTTTGAAGGTTTGATTGGAGCCGCCGAAGTTGGTCTTGAAGTAGTTGTCGGAAGAGGCGACGATCTGGCAACGCTTCTCCGACGAGACGAGCTGTTCACGCTCGTCGCTGTTGCCGCTCTTGTTGCCGAACTTGTTATTGGCTAGGAGTTTGGATATGAAGCCAGGGGTGGAACTGGAATTGGAGGTGGAGACAGGGGTAGGAGTAGGGGTCGGGTTGGGGATAGAGACAGAGACGGAGTCACGAGCTGGTCGTTTGACGGTCGCCGGAGGCTCGAGTTCTGGTTCGTGCTTGGAGTTGCGGAGACGAGCGGCATCCGGGCCGCTCTTGAGCGCGTTCTTCAGCTCGGAGAGGAGTTTGGAGTGGGAGACGACCAGCTCGCGGTCCACCTGCAGGGCCTCGAGCTTGGCCAGAGCCGCCACGTCAGGGCCCGAGCCCGAGTCCAGAGCCGTCAGGTCGATTTGGCTGTTGGAGCGGAAGGCGAAGGGGGCGGAGTGTTCGTCGAGGAAGTGGCGGCCCGTCGTCTCGTCTCTGAGGGTCTTCTGCCCGCCGGGAGAGTCGAAGAACCACACCATGGAGTCGGACGATAGAGGCGACAGGTCCTGGCCGAGTCTGGCCGCGGTGGGGCTCATCGAGAGCAGATACTCCCGCGCGGCCGTCGACACCGACATCTTGACAACACACCGACGATCCGCTGATCCAACTGACACTTTTGGCCGAAGCTCCCCCACTTTAGATGCATACTCGTGTTTTTAAAAAAATACCGAAACGCAACATGAACAGATCCCCCTTCTCACCCGCCCTGTCAATATCTCTTAATATAATAAGATTAAAATAGCGTTTGATTTTATGCAGTTCAAAAGATTGTTGTGTGATGAGCAACATGGATTTTCAGCATGTCGTTCCACTACCACCAATCTTGCCTGCTTTTCAAATTATACCATGTCTAAAGTTGACGGTGGTCAGCAAGTTGATGGTAGCCTACATTGACTTTCGTAAAGCCTTTGATCTTGTTAATAATAACGCTTGCAGCCTTCGATTTGTGGATGTGATGAAGATTCTTGATCTGGAGGAATGGTATAGACAAGTGGTTCTCAGGTGCGGCCACGGTGGCCGCATGCAGCCACTAGTGGATTTTACTGCGGCCACCAGCGACTTAATAGTAAATAATACTAATATTTAAAAAAAATTAAATATATTTTAAAAACTACAAAAAAGTAACTTAACAATAATAGAAACCATGCTCATCATTGACAAACTAAAAAATATAGTGAAAAGCCTTGTGACAGAAGTTGAAAATGACAACTTTTCAATTTTATCTTCTGTTAGTGATTTGATAGATAACATGAGACACAACTTCAAAATTAAAATTAAAACTGTAGAGATATAGAACGACTTGTGATATCACCTATTTCCCTCATGGAACTTAATCTGTACAAATGACATCATCGTGTCCTCTTCTCGTACACGAAAGTTAGCCGTGGCCGAAATATTTCGTCCAGCTTACCCATAAAGGCGATTCGACTCGCTCCAGATACGCAATCACGAGTACATGGGAAATCCCAAGGAGCTACGCAACTACGCATCAAACATCGAACACAAAGGAAGACCTCGACCCCGTCGGAATCTTTCAGAACGTGATCTCACCAGCCCAGCTACGCGTTGCTCAAGCAACACCTTTATAAACCAGTGCATCGTCCCCAGATGCCAGTGAGCTTCAGGAACTCGACCTAGCTCGTTCCAGTGAATCCTTTACCTACTTCGCTGTACATACAAATACACCTGTATTAATCGAGTAATAAAGATCCTCTTCAAAATTCAACTGAATTTCCATAGGCTGGGAAACGGTCCAAAACCTTCAACCCCCCTATAAAACTTAAAATAATAGTATGGGGGATGGATGAATGAGACGACTGGCATGTTGATGCACGTGTTTTATTTATGACAGCTGAAGGCAGAGTGAGTAGCCGCTCTCCGAACCCAGCCGAGTTGGTCCCCACTCGCAGAAAGGTGACCAAACTCGACCATGTCGTATAGCGAGCCGCCACAATAGAGTGTCTTAAATCTCTGAATCTGGACTTGATAAAAGGTTCGAAGAATTGAATTTTTTTAAAACTGTTTCTTTTGTATCTTCCCCTTTTATTATGATGACAAACGAAAATTTCATAGTACTAAAAAATAGATTAAAATCATTTTCAGTAATGAGATTAATTAACCGGGCTAACGCAAAATATTTATTATTAGAAATTAGTCATGATCAAGTACTTAATAACCATTTTAATAATATTTCGGTTCAAAAATTTTGGTCGGAAGTATACGTTGACAATGAAACAAACCAATATAAAGATTTGGCAAAAATTGATTTATTAATATTGTCTATTTTTCCCACGACCGTATATTGCGAAAGATCTTTCAGTGTAATGCACTTTATTAAAAACAAATTTAGAAACCAGCTGACAGACCCAAACTTAGAAGCCCCAATGCGGCTTGCATTGGAAGAAAGGAGTATTGAGCAATTTCCATTTGCATTATTATTAAATAAATAGATACCAAAATGTTAAAATTTCTTTTATTTTATGAATAAATTGATCCACTTTTTTTGTAACTTTAATTTATTGGTCGTCTCTTATATTTGTTCAATCATCAATATATCCGTCGTTCGTGTAGGTGCGGGTTTAGGTAGATGTAAATGCGTATTATGGCGAGTACGAACATTTATTAAAAGTGAAATTTACACGTGGGGAATAGAGAAAACGCCATTCCAGTGTCCCAGCGCTCTCTGCAATGACGCATTCGTTCTTCCGGTGGCTCGATTCATCAGTGCTGCCACCTCATAAATGCGTTGACCCGATAGATCATTGCCATGCGTCAATACATGATTCGAATTAGTCAGAACAACGCTCGTATGATCAGTTTAGCTGAAGTGGGCTTTTCTCCACGTCTTCTTAAACTGTGCTTCTTATCTTAGTGATAGGAAGCAATTTGTTAGGGATGCGGTGCATCCGCTCTAAAATCGCCAGACAAATTGAACGACAGATTAACGGACGGCTGCTTTCAATGCAATTCTCGTCTTCTCGAATGGTAGATTGCACATCAGATGACGGGTAACCTTTCGATGTGCACAGATGCAATTATTAAAATTGATTTGTATCTTTCAGGCGAGTTTAATAAGGCAAGATTCGATAAGTTCCGAATCTTGCCTTATTAAACTATGGATATGGTATTTATGAGCATTTATTTAGCCAGCAGCATAGCTCGGTCATTAAGCTTCTGCTTAGCATCGTAAAGTTCCGGGTTCGATCCCATGAGTTGGCCTCGAGTGACAATGAATTTTTCAGAGTATGCTGCTGGTCAGACTTGGATTTGTGACTCTAGGTTGATCATTTCCTATCAGAGTTTGCCAATTTTCTCTGATTTTCATTGTTGAAATGGTTCCCGGTAAAAATTGGCTTAAAAGTCCTTTCTATACAATATCTCACCAATATTTGTTTGATTAATGTGCAATAAATAAGTTTGTGTACAATTTCATAGATGTCTCATTGATTTGCGAGTTTTTCAGTGTCTCGTGATTAAGTGACTTATATAATGAATAAAAAATGCTGCAATATTTGTAATTGGCGAGGAAGGCGCATTGGGGTTGCCTGTAAGACCTTCCTGGTATGTGTGTAGAAAAATAAATAAATAAATAAATGAACCTCCTTCATTTTTTACGAGATCTGGTGTAACTCAGGGATCCACTTTAAGCCCCTTACTATTTACAATACTTATTAATAACCTCCCCAAAGTGTTATGCAATGCTTCATGTCTCTTGTTTGCAGACGACGTTAAATTATTCTTTGCTGTTAAGGATGAGAGGCAAGCCTCTCTCCTTCAAGTGGATATTAAAGCTGTTTTAGAGTTCAGTTCCAGTTTAGGGCTTGAACTGAACACTAGTAAATGTGCCATTATGAGTTATAGACGTGCACATTCGCTCTATTGTCACGGATATTCCATTGGATCCGTGTGGAATCTATGGTGGACTTGGGTATTACTTTTGATCCTCAATTCACCTTTCACAACCACACCAAGACAGTCGCTGACGTTTCCTTTCGTCGACTTGGATTTGTCTTGAGATATGCTAAATTATTCTCCAACCCCTTGTCTTCTCGCTTGATTTTCAAGTCGCTTGTTAGAAGTAAGCTAGAGTATAGTGCGATTGTGTGGAATCCACATGAAGCAAATTACTCTCTTATGATCGAAAAAGTGCAAAAAGCATTTCTTTGTTTTCTCTATAAGAAATAGTTTGGGTACTACTCATATCTCTACCCTACTCCTTTCCTTTTGGGCATGCTTGGGTATAATTAATTTCGTTCTCCAACTACTGCGTGTAATACGTAATGCCCGTTGTTGCTGGAACAGTTGGGACTTTATGTCCCTAATAACTATGTGCGCGGTAGACATCATCATTTGATGGTTGTACCTCCTGCTCGCACAGTTCTTTTTCGAATGGCTCCTATTCCAAGAGCTATTCGACTTCTCAATGAAATCGTTGCTGCCGTGCTTGAATGCGATATTTTCCACCTAAGTGAGCGTAGATTATCGGATATTATTTTAACATATTTATCTGGTAACCTGCGCTAATCATTATTTTCTTAATTTGAATGTGATGTATGTGTGAAATCTTAATCTACGCAGGTAGTATTCTTGTTTACTTTACACATGGTCAAAATACAACGCCTATCGGCATTTTTCAGGCCTGTGGCGGCTCGCTATAAGACATGGTCCAGTTCGGTCACCTTCCTGCGAGTTGGGACCAACTCAGCCGTGCTTCAGAGTTGCTACCTCACTCCGCCTTCGGCTGCCATAATAAAAGCACGTGCATCAACATGCCAGTCGTCTCATTCGTTTCATCCCCTATAGGCCCATATATGTACTTGTTGGCAAAACGTCGATCGGCGTTGGTTAGCATTCAAAGGATTAATACAAACCAATACATTTTCTTTGTATGTACACGTAAATCTTTCGACTGTTATTTTTTTAAATGCTCATCAAGTGGCGTCTTTTTTATTCACCATCTTTGTCAAAGAGATATCGAGGAACAGGCTTGTAACATACATAGATAAGACAATTTACTTATGTAAGTTCGGGTGGTTTCGGCTCTTACGCAGGTTCAGAATCATCCAATTTTTAACATAGAATCATGAGTCTTTCTTATTTTTTTGTCAACATATCAGTATAAAATAATACTTACTTCAGATAATCGAAAAAAAAAACGATTTAAATTGAAATTAGAAATATACTAAATCTAATATATTAATTTTATAGACATGATACGCGTTAATTATCAAATTGTTGTCAATTTTCAAACGTAAAAAGACTGCAATCGTGCCCAGTTCCGTGACATTCACAAGCAAAAATTAAATACGTGTATAATGTTTGGCAGACCTTGTATCAAAAAAAGATTATTCTTATTATAAAAAATATTATAACTACTGTGGTAACCCTGAGGTACTAGCCGTAAAACCATCGGTTAGCCAGCGTTTCGCCGGTAAACAATCACTTCCTTCCCGGCTGTCGAAATAAATAGTTGTGCTCACTCGACCTACCCCCAAACTATCAATCAAAATTTATAGATTTAAGTTCAACTCGGGGTAAATGACGTGGACCTTCAGAAAATCGTCATTATGATGATGTAAAATTGCATTATGAAATTCGCTGTTTATTTTGTATTTAAATCATTACAGGATGAATGGAGAGGAAATATTCAGTAAAAAAATGTTTCTTTTAGCAAATATCTTTTTATGATACATGCACATCATATAAAAATTCAATAACCCAAATAATAAAAGTACTTCACTAGTAATATTGTGCCTTGGATATCAGCTGCTTCATTTATCGAAACCAAATTAAAAAATTAAAAACAATTAAATTAAAAGTTGAAACAATTAAATTTTTCAAAAATCTTTAACAAATCATTAACAACGGAATGATAATACTCCTTAGAATAAATTCAAAAAAATCCAAATCAATAATAAAAAACGAATATCGATAAATTAACAATTGAATATGTTTATATTATATATGATACAATATTTGGCAAAAATTAATAAATAAACGATAAGGAATCGTACAGAAGATATGACACTTATGCAAAAATTTTACATGGTATACCAAATTACCGAAACCGCCGATTAAAATTAACGATAAATTCGAACGAAAATTAAAATGACGATGAAATGATGCACGACATTCATAAAAATCGAAATGATGGTGAAATGTTCATTTTTTTTCTATCTATTTTTATATATTAATTTAACTAATTAAAAAAAAAAAAAACTAACATAGTAAAAAATATACTGTAAAATGGTAATAGAAATGCACTCGGACAGTGAACCAATGAAAAAAGAGAACAGAGAGAATCAATTCGGCAAGAACAAATGCTAATCAATGTATTCCGCAGTGGCTATCTTGCGTGTGTGATGTAGTCGGAGTGATTCTTCAAGTAGGGACACACGCGTGTGGAATTCTGGAACGATTACATATTAGAGACACGGACGACGGGCTGACTCCGTCCGGAGCGTCGGAGGGCATTTTCAACGCACCGATTTTTTAACAAGGACAGGTTCAAAGGCAAACCGAGGTGATTCGAGTCTACGGGGCGTCTCACATTGGGCGACACTGATTGGGATCGGCTGGGGCCAATCCGTCAGTCTTCAGGAAACTCTCGCCGAAGGACGCGTCTTCGGCCAACTCCGCTGGCGGCTGACCGAACTCTTGCATCTGCAACAATTTTTGCTCAAATGAGCGCTCAAAATTTCCAATCGGCCTATATGATTAAATAAAATTGGTTGTGGCTATTTGCAGGTACTATTCTAACTCGTAAAGTGACTTAGAGTAAAAAATATTATGCAAATTAGTTAATATTATTAATTGTTAGAAAATTATTATCATATACAACGTATAATACCTACATACAAGTACAAGCCGCCAACTAGCTAAATGATATAAATCTATTATAATAACGTGCGAAATTTATTTGCCTCATGTATAATGAACGATTTATTAAACAAGTCTAGCATACATTAAATGTAAGAAATTATAATCGGATTATACAAATTTAATTAATCGCAGTTTTAAATTCGACGCGCATGCGCAGAAGGCTTTGCGTCTGTCGCAGATATAGTACCTACAAATAGCCACAACCAATAAAATTTAATAACACGACATATGTATGTAAATATGGGGTTACCTTTTGCATCAACTCTAATAAGTGATCAAATCTTTTCTTTTTTATCTCTTCCGAGTCATTTTCGGTTTCCTTTTCTAGCTCTGTGCACACTTTTGACATTAAACTGTTTTGCTTTGAAAATCTGAAATTGAAAGGACATACAACGGTTGATTAGAATACGATTCGATCAATACATGTATTATTGTTTTATACATCGCTTTTCAATTTATTATACAGCTGGACAGGGAAAGTAGGATTAAAAATTAACGCAGATAAGACCAAACTAATGTTCAATAGTTATTGCATGCCTGATATCATCGCATTAGATGATAAACCAGTAGAAGTAGTAAATAACACTGTTCGACAAATGACGACTTTTAAAATGTTTCAGAGACGAGATATGACTTTTCTTATAGATCTATGCCCAGTGAACACGAATCTGGTAATAAAAAGTGTTGATTGGCTCGAGATTCGGAGATATATGTGTTTTTTAAATCGCGCGATTTTTCTATATCTTGGTGTTGTTCGGTCGATTTCTCAAAATCTGTTTATTTTCTGTTCAAAATGAATATTGGAATCTACAGTCAGGTATTTTATCTTTCATTTGTAGTACTTTTCAGCTTTCAAATCTCTCTAAGTAGTCGTCCAGTTAAAATCCAAAGTCAAAATTACATATTTTCACTTGGGATTTTTTCCCACTGTTAATACTATATTATATTGAGTATTTTCTATTGAAAAATGTTTATTAGGATAGTGTTCTGACCACACTATTTTTTGTTTTCGTTTAAAAGGGTTAACTGGAAGTGTGCTGAACTTTAAATCGGTAAAATTGCGAGCAAAAAGCTCGTACTAGTGTTTACTCGTATTTACACGAATCTGAATCGAATTAATAGGGATAATATATTAAATTATCTTTATATGAGAATTAAATAAAATTCCACTTAGAAAAATCATATTTCAACTATTCTTGTGGATTAATAATGTCTTTGCTCGGCATAACGAGGAAAGACAGGAAACGGAATACGTCGGTGAGAAGTATGACAAGGGTTGTGGATATAGTGGATAGAGTAAAGAGATTGAAATGCCCATGGGCAGGCCACGTGGGTAGAAGAATGTACAAAAGGTGGACAAAATAAGTGCTTGAATGGTACCCGAGAGAATCCAAAAGGTTAAAAGGAAGACCGCAGGGAAGATGGGTAGACGAAATTAGGAAAAAGTGTAGGGTCAAATGGATGAGAGTAGGGCAAAACAGAGACGAGTGGAAGTGTGTTGGAGAGGATGGTGAGTGGCGATGATATGGAAGATTATTTACCAATAGTTATTTAACTCCACAAATGAAAAAAAAAGTCAAGACTTGGCTAAATCGCTTTCTTCAAGCACATTTTCAAGATGAAATTTCGAAAAATAAAAAAAATTGCTCGTTTGATAGAATATTACGAAACTCAAAGAAGCGCTGTCACCAGTTTATCAATTGTTCAAGGGAATAGTCACCTTTCATAAATCGCTGAGGATACTTTTTGATCTCAATTTGTATATACATATGTCACAGTTAAATTATATTTCAAGTGAAAATATATTATCAGGGTTGGTTTTATTCATTTAACCCTCCCTCACCGAAGTGGGGTAAACAAGTGCCCCAATTTTTACGTTTTTCGTAATAACTATGTGGTTTTCAAAGCTATACACCCTATATTTCTTGTATTCCTAGAATGAACTACAAGAAATTTATTTTAATATATTTTGTATGATTTAGAAAAGGGGTACATCGTAAAAAAATACATTTCTACGTTCCAACGTATGATTTAATAAGTCATGTTTTTGACTGTTCGCTTGCATATTCTTGTCGATCGATGAATGAGAGAAAGAGACAGCTATATTTTCGTAAGCTATTGTTTTCGTCGCTTTTGGCGCGTGGCTATTGAGTCATGCAGTCGCCCGTTGGCCTTACCTATATGCGTTTGCATGTCGATTCTTGTCATTATTTTTTAATACAAAAATAGTCAAAAACGTGCTATAGGACTAAAACTTTTTTATGCTGATATAAAATTATTAATAAGATATATGCATATTGAACCCATTTGTATTGAGAAAAGCTGTATTTTGATTAAAAAACACTGGGGTCTTACTCGAACCCGGTTAGGGACACTCGTTCGATCTCGACGCTCCGTCCTTCAAATGTTAAGACTAGATTGTTAGGGTCGGTATTATTTAAGGGTTCAGCTAGGTTAGGTTAAGTTAGGGTTGGCCCTATTTATTTAAGATTGGATTGTTAAGGTTAAGTTTATAAGTAGAGTTAAACGTTGTCAATTCATTGTTTGATACATTTTCACTTGAAATATGCTTTCACTGTAACATATATACAAGGGTATAGATTTAATACAGATAATGCAATCAATATTAGATTTAAAATTTTAACGAATAATTGATTAATATACAGCATTTAATATTTAATTTTTACTACAACTGAATATATGTAGATATGCAAACCGGCTATTGAACCAAACCAAAGGAACCATTGAACAATTCAACTATATACGTATATGTAAATATAATTTAATATAATCAAATAGACTCGGAGAGGGTAACTTATAATACTAATATGTATATACAGGCCACATTAGGAGGTCCTGCATATATTATAAGTTATCCTCTTCGAGTATATGTGTGTATGTATATTATTGGTATATATTAGTACCTGTCGAATTCCTTTTTGTCTAAAGTTGCTTTGTTGCGTTCTAACCATTCGGGATACTTTTCAACGATGCCTTTAAGCGACGGATACAATACCTCTTTAGAGAGCAACGATTGCATCATATTTTGCATAAACGGAACAAACATATTAGAAGCACCTTCCTGAAAGATTAAAAAACAAATTAATACGCACACTAATACAAAACATGCAAGGGTCTAAAAATCGATTTGGATATAAATAAAAAATCGTTTGAAATAAAAACAAACAATTCATATATTTCATACCAAAATATGTATATCATTTTACAAATTTTCGTCACGTATAAAATATATGCATATGAAAATGAATGACGTTTGTAATGTTGATTTATATACTATGATATTTCATATGAACGAAATTTTTAAATAAGATCATATATTACATTTATAATATATATACAATATATAATTATTCATTGAAGGTTTCGTACCTGATTGTTGGCAAGTCCTAGACTCGATAGCATTTTGGCAAGATCCTCGTCGACGATGGGTTTTGCAAGGTCGCTTGAATCGGCATTTAAACTGTCTATCGTCTGAGCTATCGCAGCCGATACCTGCAAAACGACACAACTCAAAAACAGATAATTTCAACCGCTGTGTATTTATCTCAAGACGGCATATTTTATATATTATAACTCCAATACATAATGTAAGATTATTAGACTTATTAACAATTTGTTTCCCTTCCGTTTAAAATCTGCCTTATGGAATTTATAAAAGAGCCTTTGGGAGATAAAAACATTTTGGGGCTACTTTAGTATGCGGTCTACCTTCACATATATTTCATATATGTAGGGTTGGAATTGAACGAAAGGCTGATGTAAGGGCTATGGCTGAGAAAGAGTATGTTGCGACTGATTGAAAAGGGGCAGAGATATAACGGTTAGTCGTAGTTAGACCTGTGCTCCGCGCGGTTGGTCGCTAAGCCTCCGCCAGTATCATCTTAATAAATAACATGACTGAAAACGCACTTGTTTAGTCTTCAAATCAACCGCCTCATCCTAACCGTGGTCCTGAACAGCGTCGTCTGTCAGGATTCTCTACCACAAATATATATTAACCAGTAGCGTGGTCTGGTGGTGAATGTTGAATTATCTCGTACTTGATGTCACCTGTTCGATTCCCGCTAAGTCTCGCTATTGGCCAGACCTTCTTATCAGAATTTGCCAATTTTTCTGATTTTCATTGAAACGATTCCTGGCGTTTCCTTCCCAATTTTCTGTTGCGAACCTTTAGTTATTGTTATATCTTAGGTTTCGCCATATTGCTCACCATAGATGTCTCTGTGGTTGTTTATCGAATATAAAATTCGTATTGTTACATGAAAGTTATTCATCGTTATTTATCGTATTAATACGATGTTTGTAATATCTGACCATAGATGTCAGATATTGTTTAGATTTACATGTATCTATGTAATAATTATGTGGACCAGGAAGGCGCATTTGGGGTTTACCTGTTAAGCCTTCCTGGTATATTTTTTATATATGTATGTAAAATAAATAAATAAATAAATATATACTTTAGCATGCGATCTACCTTCACGTTTCTACTTTAGTATGCGGTCGCACTGTCTCAGTTCTCGCGTGTGACACTGAGATTGAATAATACCGACCCTAACAACCGAATTTTAAATTAATAGGGCCGACCTTAACTTAACCTAACCTATCCTGACCCTTAAATAAATAGGTGTTAGCTGCTACATAAGATATCTTTTGTTTTAAGTTTTATTTCATCAATATTTTCACAAAAAAGAACATATCTTAGCAGCCAACACCTATTTATTTAAGGGTCAGGATAGGTTAGGTTAAGTTAAGGTTGGCCCTATTCATTTCAGATTTGGTTAAGAGATAAGACGATATTTTGATAGAAATGCTTCGACAACATTATGGGGCGGCAAAAATTGTAATAAACATTTCGTTGCTACGATACAAATAAAAAAAATAGTCGACTGTGATTCAAAGGTAGATCGCATGCTAAGGTAGACCGCGTACTAAAGTAGCACCAACATTCTTATTCAATATGCAATATCTTTTAATACAAATAATACGTTCTGAGATATTGCCGGTATGTAAAATGAGTTCGACTTACGTCGTTTGAAACTTTTGGTTTCTCATTGGTCTCTTCATCGGTCGGTTTCATCACCTGAGCCGCCGCTTCTGCAAAGTAGAAAGTCGTTGACATTAAAAATAAAACAAAAATGATGGAATAGTCGTTTATAAAAAAGCATATGTATGCCAACCTGCCATCATTTGAAACGTGGCCGTGATTTGGTCTTGACTTATGGACTCCTCTGAAAATTAAAAATAAAATTCGTCATCATTAGCAGCGTTAAAACTTAGCACGTAGTATCGTTAAGCATGTCAAGGTTGATTGCGTTGGTCAAAGAGAAAATTTTCATTATCCATAAAACACACATTTATGGATAATGGATATTTTTCCTAACATATACATTAGGCCGGAGCGAAAAACGCGAACTTTGGATTTTTATTTGAAAGTCGATTCAATTTGGTAAACTAAGTTTTTAAATCAAAACTAGAGTAAAAGTACTACTTCCGGTTCAGGTAAAAATATTAGTGTATAAAATTTATGATTTCTATAACATGTAAAAAAAATTCTGATTGGTTTAGCGTTTTGGGAGATAATTGGATTCAAAACCTTTAAAAAAAAAGAGGTACCATATCTGTTCAACTTAAAATTTGAAAAAAAATTACATCATATGACGGGCTGAAAACCAGACTGGTACAAGTGACATTTTTAAAAAAAGTTGCTTCAAGTGCTAAAATAATAGCATTTCATATATGCTATTATTTTAGCACTTAGTCACGGATTATACCACCCATATTAAACAATTAAATATAAATATTAAATTAAATATATTTAAAAAGTATTTGAAAAAGATACGACCGCTTGCGGATCGAACACAGGACCGACACATTGCTTTTAATTTTTTTTTAATTAATAACTTAATATGCCATACCCGTGCGATGATATTTCATCGGGCACAATACTAGTTACATATATTTCCGGAAAAATGACGCATCCATTGTTACACATGTAATAAGTAGTCACCGGAGCCTGAGGGGGCCGTGTATTGTTCAAAGGTTGTAAATGCATTGTTAAAGGTTTGCCGAACAATGGATAGCACTGTGACTATCCTACCTCTAGTAATAAGTAGAGGTAGGACCGGAAGCGTTGTTTTTCCAGGAAACAGGGCGTTTTTGGTCTATTTTCCAGGAAATAAGAGCAAACTACAAAGCTAGAGTGCAAAAAAAGGTTCATCATAAAAATGAACAATGCACGGCGAACAATAAACAAAGAACTACACGCTTCCGGTCCTACCTCTAGCAATAAGTAGAGATCGGCAGCCAGGATTCTTTTCAGCTCAAAAAATGGTTCATTATTGTCAACCTTTTGTTTGCTCTCTTGCTTTGTAGGACAATAGTGAATCATTTTTTGTGCTGAAAAGAATCCTGGCCGTCGATCTCCGGTAGTAAGACGAGGTGTGACAGATTTTACCCTGGAAGTTTTCATACCAGACGTTCCCTTGAGGGAGCTGAGCAGCGCGGCCATGTTGCTCTCGAATGTGGCCGCCGCTTGCTGGAGGAACTCCTCGCTCCAAACATTCTCCGACGGGTTCCAGTCGACTCCGTCTGTCGCCGGCTTGATACTGCTGCCGCCGATGCTGTTTCCTCGCTTTTTAGTCTGCGCCCGGTTCATGTCTTCCAACGCACCTGGTCAAAAAACAACAATCAACTATACGACGGCGTGGTTTATGCACGACTGTTTATTGCGACGGCCGGGAAGGAAGTAAAGTGAGGCACACCGACATGGTCGAATCAGGACGGCGACCCCGGCTCGACCATATCGTAGGCCACATCTTCATTGTACGGATACTTTGATATGGACTGTGATACTGTGACGGAAATCAGTATGATTTGTGTGAAGTTTGGAAGACGTACGGCTCAACGGGGGAGAGACGATTACGTGAGTGGTGTTGTGATCGCCACCAGCTCGATCCGAACACTGATTGTTACATATCGGGGTGTCCGTGTGGGACGCAAATAAGTCATCCGACACGTAGCAATGTCGGTGCACCGTTCTATTGTCCCTTTCCAGTGTCCGCGGGCCAAATCGAAACCGTCGATCGTGATATGTATGTATGCACGGATCGGACACGCCAAGTGACATAGTTCCGTCGTCGACGGTTATATATGTAAATGTTTGGTTCGTATCTTGTTCCCGACTGACTATAATAACATGTCGCTAAGACTCAACAATATCTGTTTACAAACAATTAAACAGTGTATATGCATACGAATAATAAACAAATATATGTAATTAAAAATTTTCTTTTTGTCTATGCAATCGCCGGTTTATGCAATCTAAGCTTAGCTTTGAACAATTAGACAGGCGTGTTTGACCGTTTTGGGTCACGGGTTCACGATTGAAACTCCTCTAGCTTCATGTCGGAGACATTAACTTACTTCAATGTTAGCTAGCCTCCGTATGTCGGTAAGATATCAAAGTGGAAGTGGTTCAAAATCACATCATAATTTTTTGACGGGTAGGAATATCAGTGACTTGATAGAGGGAACCTATTAAAAAAGCTTGTAAAAATACTCATTACAAGATTTTTATCAGTTCCACTGTGTTGGTTAGTTTGTTTCAGGGGATCGGAGTATTTTTAAAACCACTTCCACTCTTCCGATTGCTTTGATACTGTTGCGTAGGGGTGGGTTCAGGATCCAAATGAAAGGTCAAAGTCGCTTCGCAGCATTAGTTTAACGATTCAAGAGGATCCACCACTTACTCTAGAATAATCTGATCTACTGTGTGTACCTCCCTATAAAGGACAAGTTGCACAGCATAGCTCCCCCGATCCATTAATGTGTCTGTTGTCTAGGCACTTAATGGTCTTAATGGCACTTAATGGTTTGTTCGGACACTTACTGAGTCCCGTTAGCCTAATCCGGGGTCTCTATTGTTCACCCACGAATGAACTTACACAGTGGATACTCTCTCTCTCATGTTTCTACATTACAATAATTTGAATACTATGTATTTTTGAATCTTTGTAATGCCAATATTAAACTAAAAATGAGTCGGTTAAGACAATTATCATAAAATTTTGATAAGTAACTGGAAATTTTACCAAAATACGGGAGTCAGCTATTGAAAATGTCTCTGACATGACGCTAGAGGAATTAAATCATTAAAAATTGTATAGGAATCATCTGTTAGATCGACGCGATGACAGTTGGCTGTTCAGAACGCATTTTCGCCACCCCTACGCAACTTCTCAGGTTAAATAGTTGAACAATTATAACAGTTAATTTTTTCATACTAACACTATAAACTTTATTTTCGTTTTTAAGCTGAGAAATAAGTAGAGATTTAAAATTAAAAACTCATCAAAGTGAGATTTATTTATTATTATTTTTTAATCTATACCAGGAACGCCCGACAGGTAACCACAATGCGCCTTCCTGGCCAGAAACATTAAGTATTATACAAAGTAAATACATATCAATTGACACCATTTCAAACAATTCAGCGAAATTCGAGATTGCTGAAAACTTGAGATTGGCGAGAAAATGGGTAAGGTTAATGAAAATCAGATAAAGTGGCAAACTCTGATAGGAAACGATCGACCTGGAGTCACAAATCCAATGTCTAACCAGCAGAAATTAGTGGGATTTGAACCCGTGACCACTCTGTTCAAAGCATTATATGCTAACCACTAGTCTATTCTGCTGGTTTTGAAAACTAAACAAAGAGTTATCAACGATCTGATAAGTGGTTAGAGGTAAACGAAATTTTATACACTGGTTAAGTCAACGGTCAATGGTTACAAGTTCTAAGACCTTTGTCTTAGATTCGGGCAGAGAATTATAATTAAACTAAACTTATTTCTAGTACTATAGCTAAGGGCATCACTCTCATTATGCAATCATAGTATATTAAGGTATGTAGAATTATTATCAAAGCAATATATATTGTTGAACAAAATGCAATAAGAGTGACCGTTTAAATTAGTGCACGCTAGAGACGAAAGGGGGGGGGGGGAGTGGGGTGGGGTTGATTTAGTGTATAGAGTTGCACGTTGAATTTAGCCACGAGTAAAGGTGAGCGTTAATGGCGTGCCGACGGTCTATTCCGGTCGGGGGAATGTTTGACATTTGGAGGTTATAAATACCGCAGTGGTGCGGATTGCGTAATTGGTGTGGTTCACTCGAGTACACGTAACTCGAGGTCGCACTTACTGTCCATCAGGTCGTCTAGCTCCGAGTCTGACACCACTTCCGGTCGGGAAGGGTCTGCTTCCGGTTCCGGCGCTGCGCCCCCTTCTGAACTCATCCTGGCTCTTTTGCTTTCTCTCTTTCTCGCACTTGACCTGCGGCTCTCGCCCTTTGACCAAAGTATCTGTCACTCTGACGTTTCTCACCCACTCTTGCCAACTTGCTTTGCTGTCATTTCGTTTTGCTTGTTTATAGGTGCTAAATTACAGCCATTAAAAAATCTATATATATATATATTAAATTGGGTAATTGGACTATTCGTCACATTGGGGTGGTCACAACGACAATTTTGCCAAGAAAATCGCGAATACACAATATTTGGCACTCAAGTTCTCGTTAATATGATAGTTATCGTTAGTATGATGGACTTTTCGGCTGCCAGATGTTCCGTTATTGAGATTGACGAGTAAAGGTCTGTTCATACTTAACAGCACTGCACGGCTTCAGCACTGCACGACTCCGTTTAAAATATGTCATTTTATTACATTTCTATTCATATCTACCTACACGTCGCGGTCACGTCACGGTTACAGCACATAGGCCGAGTGCAAGACAAAATCGGCTTACTTATACATTACAGGCCATGACGATACGACGCAATATTGCTTACGTCGTATTGTCGAGTACTTACAATATGAATGCATACACGTGCATTCGTAGCTACGCGTCAGAATACAAGTCAGCAAAAATGTTTCGGCGTTTATCGAACGAAAAAGTATGTATAATCACGTTGTTGTTGGAAGAAGAAGCTCAAGAAGGCAATAAAAAAGCACGGAGGCGTTTTGATGTGCATTCCATGTTAAAAAATAGAAAAACCGAAGGAGAGTTTTGGACACTGTATAAGGAGCTTGTGGATGATGAACAAAAAAATTTAAATATTTCCGTAAAAAATTTAAATTTTTTTTAAATATTTGCGCCAAAACCATGTCGAAAGATTGAACAGCTGTCAACTGTCACTATCGATAATTGGTCCAAAACAGCAAAGCGGCAGACTCATGGCACGTAATTCGCGTGTATATTTCCACGATGGCCAAAAAAACGGATACGATACGTTGACGGATGTTGCTGTAAGGTATGAACAGGAAATGTCGGGTGCTTCTGTGAGCCTGCCGTGGCGTAAACGTGACGGTTGGTATGAATATACCCATACAAAATGTACCAAAGAATACTTTCGTACGGCCGGATACCTGCTGAAGTCGGTACGTGCTGACTAGGTATATATTGCTGTCGGTTCCCTCATCACTGAGGATCGTGACTATGATGTGCGGTCAACCAGCTGCCTCCATTCAGTTCTAAATTCGGCCAGGCGAAGACTTGCTACCGTGGAAGCGCCCGTCGCTGCAGATACTTGGTCAGTCCAGCGTGCGGGGGATCTGCCTCTGGCTCTTCTGCCTTCGACGCTACCAACCACAACCAACCGCTCCAGGCTCTCCTCACCTCTTCGTGCAATGTGGCCGAAGAACTGCAATATACGTTTCAGGCATATTGTTGACAATCTATCCTTGATTTTCAATTCTTCAAGAATAGACACATTCGTGCGTTTGTCGGTCCAAGGCACGCGCAGTAGCCGTCTCCAGGACCACATCTCGAAGGCATCGATTCTCCGTCTATCCGCCGCCTTCATGGTCCACGTCTCGACACCATAAAGGCAGACAGAAAAAACGAGACTCTTCACGAGACGGATTTTGACAGCAGTTGTAATGGCTCTATTCTTCCAAATCTTCGTTAGTTGTGACATTGCCGATTTTGCTAATGTAATCCGGCGCCGTATTTCCAATTCGCTGCCGCCGTTGTTAGATATGAGTGACCCCAGATAGACAAAATTATCAACCACATCTATACCGTTTAAAGCTGAGTTGTTGTTTTGCAGCTGTTGGTGACGGTCAATTATCATAATTTTTGTTTTGGGGCGGTTTATCTGGAGGCCAAGCACATTACTCTCTGTCTCAACACGACGGATCAGTTCGGCCATTTCTTCATGATTATTAGCTATGAGCGTTGTGTCATCCGCATACCGAAGATTGGATAGTTTTTTTCCACCAATGGACACTCCACCCTTCCAACCATCCAGTGCTCTACGCATTATATACTCTCCATATATATTAAATAGGTCTGGAGATAATATACACCCTTGCCTTACTCCACGTTGTACTCGAAAAATTGTCGAATTTAGCGAATTGATTCGAACTACTGCATTGTTATCATTATACAAGTTATGTATTATCTTTACAAGATGCATGGGGACTCCCATGTCCAGTAGAACTTTCCACAGATAGTCCCAGTTCACAAAGTCAAAAGCTTTTTTATAGTCTATAAAACAAAGAACGGCTGGAGTTTGAAACTCCCGACATTTTTCAATGAGTTGACGTATATTCAGTATTTGTTCCCTCGTCCCTTTGCCTTTTACAAACCCTGCTTGTTCGTTCGGTATTTGCCATCCAAGGTAACTGCTCAAACGATCTTTAATTATATACAGCAATACTTTACTAGAGTGCGATATTAAGGCTAAGGTCCTGTAATTCTCGCATTTTTTTGTAGATCCTTTCTTGTGTAAGGGAATGAATATTGAATTGACCCAATCTTTCGGCCATACTCCGTTTACCCAGATCTTGTTGCACATATTACATAGCGCCTTTATCGCAGTTTCACCAAGCTCTTTCAGAAGTTCAGCTTGTATACCATCGCTGCCAGGAGACTTTTTACATTTCAGTTTCTTTATGGCATTTACAACTTCAGATGTCAAGATGTCAGGCTCCCTGACATCATCAATTAGGGAAACAATTGAGGTCGACGAACTACCACTGTACAATTCCGAACAGTATTCTTTCCATCGGTTGAGTATCACATCAATATCTGTAAGCGTGTTTCCAAATTGATCATCTATTGTCCAAGTTTTGGGTGAAAATTTTTGAGTGACGATTTTTACTTTGTGAAAAATATCCCTTGCCTGATTCTTTAATGCGTGTTTTTCTATCTCCTCACATATGTCATTTATATATTTAGCTTTATCCCGCCTACAACTCCTTTGAATATCTTTATGTAATATTGCATACCTTTCAAGATATTCTGTCGATGTTATGCCAGTTTGTTTAAGTCTTTTACGTTCTTTTATCTTAACCCAAGTTGAATCAGAGATAAAAGACTTACGATGTTCATTTTGCGGTGTTTGATGTTTTCTGGCATACCGAATTATGAGATCTTTAAAAATTTTCCAAGACTCTTCTACATCTACATTAGGATTTATTTGGAATTCTGCATCTTTTTCTCTGATTACATTGCCAAAATTAATTACATCATCATTGGTGAGTTTAATTGCTTTATTTTGATGTCTTTTAATCATTTTCAATTTCAGTCGAAATTTAGCAACAAGTAAGTTATGGTCCGATCCGCAATCTGCACCTGGATATGTTTTGACGTTATGTATCGATGATTTCCATCTAGAATTTATTAATACATAATCGATTTGGTTGCGGTGACGATCCCCAGGAGATATCCAAGTGTACAATCGCCTAGGATGATGTTGAAACCAAGTATTCATAATGGACATTTTATTTTCAATGCAGAAACTTATAAGTTTCTCTCCTCTCTCATTTTGAATACCCAATCCATATTTACCTACTATGTTATCAATGTTGCTATTATTACCGACTTTGGCATTAAAATCACCAAGAATGATGGTCATTTCTTTGTTTGAGATATTTGACAATGTATCGAGTAGTGAAGCATAGAACGCATTTATTTTAATATCTTCGGCATCTGCAGTAGGAGCATATATTTGAAGGATGTTTAGTTTATACGGATGCGTGTTGAGTTTTAAGTGTATAAGTCTGTCACTTATGGGGTTGTAGCCAATTAGTGCACTGGTTAATTTAGATGCTAAGATCACCGCGACACCGCTATGTGACGAATCTTGGTTACCAGAAAAATATATCGTATTTCCATTTGAAGTTTTATAATGGCCGTTGTTCTTCCAGTGCGTTTCCGAGATTCCGAGTATATCTAGCCCATGACTGTACATCTCTTTCTCAACAACCAGTGTTTTCCCAGGATTCAGGAGTCCTCTAACGTTCCAAGTACCTATTTTGGATTTGTTCCGTAAAGTTTCTCCAGTCGCATATTTTCCACATGATGCCTGGTGAGTCACATGCATGTGGCCAGTAGCCAATTTCACACCGTGAGACCTGGAACCTCGAAGGCGCCGGGTGTCAGCCGGAGAGTCAGACTTCTTCACACTTTTATTTTTGTACATCATAGTTATCTTGGGAGAATACTGCAGTGGATTCCCACTTCCTTCTACAGCGCAGTAAATGTTTTGACATCTTATACTGGCAGAGCTGCTGCCCACTACCAGGGATTTATTATAGAGTTTCCTTCTCTGTCAAAGATGATACGGTACCTTCGAAAACCGGGTTGTGCTTTTGTTAAGCGGCGGCACTTACTCGCCGCTGACCTGAGACCGTCATAGTGTTGTGTGACATTTTATAGAGTGAAACTTACCACGGATTCACTCATCACCACTCTTATCTCAGCGCTCCTTGTCCAGGACCACCATGTCGCCATGGCAGTTGACTGCAAGAGTCGTTCCCCTATTTGCAACTTGGGGACCTGAGCGGTTGCATGGAGCTCTGCTCTGAGCTTATTAATTACTCCGTGCGGACGGACGTGTGTTTCCATTTATGATATATTTACATATATAGACAGTTTATTCACAATCATAATATTTATGAAATTAGTACCAAACAATAACGTTAACGTTGAGTACAAGTATCCAATATCAAATATTAAATTATCAAAACTAAATATTAAATAATTCAACACTCAATATTAAATAATCAATTATGAAATAATTCAACACTCAACATTAAATAATCAATTATGAAATAATTCAACATTAAATATCAAACCATTCACTCAATATTAAATATGAAATAATTCAACGTTAAATATTATCAATACTATCATTAATAAATCAATCGACGTTAATAGTAAATTATTATCAAAAGAAATGTGATCGAAATTATGTGGGTAATTATGTAAATATGAAAATATTATAAATTTAAATTCCATTTAAAAAATATGAAATCAAGCATAGGTAATGATTCTGAATATGTACTAACTTGCGAGGCGCCAGAAGAGCTACATACTCATCCCAGCACCTCCTCTTTAGCTCCAATTTAACACAAAATTCTACATACTTATCGGGAACAACACACAAACACACGTCCGCACCGAGCTCGCTCAACCCGCGAATTGACTAGGTATAAACAGACCTTAATTTGTGACCAGTAATAACTGAACCATAAAATTGAATGCTGTATGTGTGTCTCGAATAGGCTGCTAAATCACTGAACCGATTACGATGAAACTTTCAGGATTTGTTGTGTGCATGTCCGGGAAGATTACTGTGAAAAAAAAACGGGAACGGAAACGGGAAAAACGGGAATGAGTGTCATTGCAACGCAATAATTTCAAATGTGTTCGCGACCTGCGTTTTTACGACTAATGGGAACGGGAACGGGAATTGCATGCGTTATTATGGCATTGCAACGCATGCTAGGGTTCAGCTAGTCAGCTAGAAATTTTCATTTGTATGATACTGTAACGTAGAGATTAGGTGGGTGGCGCTCGTGAACCGATGAATTACGAGTGCTAATCACCTGATCTCTCGTTCGCGCCAAAATGACCTCGCCGTATGATTGAGCCGTATGCAACGGCCAATGGGATCGCCCCACTCATCGACCAATAGTTTACATGTGTATGTATGTACGTATGTTGTGTCCAACGGGTATAAATATGGGACGATCTCGGTCTGGAAAGCATTCCAGCCTGGGGCGCCGCCGAGAGCACACGAATAAACACCTTCTACAACAGTCCTGCGTCTTTCTCCGATTCTGGAAGCTCCCTCTTCACGTACACGCAAAAATACTATTTTTGATAAAATAAAACCGAATATTCATCTTTACACTGTAGATGAAGAAAATAAATTATAATATATGCAGTATAGTCACACAATTTAGTTAAAAAATTGAAAGGCATTATAAGGCATTATTGCCCGAGTAATTTTGCAACCTTTTTTCTTTGACCCATTTTATAAACAAAATTACATACATATGTATATAGCACAACTTTAAATTGCTAAGCATGAGATGAAAACATTTTCAAAAAGAACAAATAGATTAAAAGATTATAGGAAAATATTAATTTATCGTCTAATTACGTTGGAAAATGAGATTGATATTAGCTTTTATTGTCAACGAGTTCTGTTAAAAATATAATATTAGGAGAAAAAATTTAGAAAAAAAAACCTGATATGAGGCTTGTAAAAATAAGAGAACACGTAACCAAACTAAGAAGTTAATAAATTTAGCTCCATATCTTTCGCTTAACTCATGAGGATTTTTCATCATTTTGGTAATTATGTGGAAATGTAATAAATTGTGTTTTTTCTTCCGACGTCGCGTTCATTAATATTTGGTATCATAAAAGTTGGGTAAACGGACTACTATTCATATGTAAACTAGTCACAGGACAACCGGTCGCTCTAGATTGGTCACACATGATCACTCATCACACTAAAACTGGTCACACCCTAAAATCGGTCACGAGAAAACTGGTTGACCGGTTTTTGGGGTGTGACCAGTTTTCTCGTGACCAATTTTAGGGTGTGACCAGTTGTAGTGTGACGGGTGATCGCGTGTGACCGATCTAGAGCGACCGGTTGTCCTGTGACCGGTTCACATTTGACTGGTAATCACCGAACCAAAAGTTGATGCATTCCATTTCAATTTTGGTATTTATGTATTTGAAAATATTTTCTTGTGCTACATTTGACTCGGTAATTGGTCACTATTGACATAAATATTACTGGCAGCATTATTTGTTTGATAATTCATAAAATTATAATTTTTGGAGTTCATAATTAACTGTAACTATTATATTAAAAAAAGGGCAATAATTTTTTATATATTCTCATTATTCACGTTCTCTCGTCACGTTAATTGAAATAATAAGTTGGCATTTGTGTTATTGTATTGTACAAGTGAGATGTTGTGGAGATGGAGATGGAATGCCGATTGTGTTTGTCTATTTCATTAGCCGAGTCGTTTGTCTCTATCCGTGAAGACTCTAGTTATCACGTCCAATACATTTTCAACTGCTGTCAAATACAAGTCATCGAATAATCTATTCTCTCATATTTTTACAGCCCCTATTTATGAATTTAATGTTTCCTTTACAGGTGGAGAAAAATGACAGACTATCGGATTAAATTTACTTGCATTTGAATCAAATCTACAATCATTGATCAATTGAAAAAAATTTGCATTAAGCATTAAAAATGACAAGACAAATGAATTGATAACAATTAAATAAAATTACAAATGAATTAATAACAATCAACAAATAATAAACAGTTTCTTTATATTTTTTATTTACATATGTAAAAAATAATAGCAAATACACCAAGGTAAGGTTTTTTCATGTAAATGTATGTATATAATATAACAAAAATAGAGAGATTTCATCAGACAATAAGATATTTTAGGGAGGGGGGGAAAACTTAATACACCTATATATTTATATTTTCATAAATATTTAAAAAAATGACATATAACTAATGTTACTGACATTTTATAAAAACTAAAACTTCTGTCCGCTGAAGCTATACTAACTGGTGAAGTGAAAATAATAGACAGTAATCTATAAATACATAGTTGGATAAATATCATCAGGTTTACTAAAAGTTTCTTCTTATTGTGAATTCTAGACTAGAATATGATTTCACTAACTTGAACCGAACAGTCTCATTCATTAAAACACTCAAGATTTAATGATTTATGTTTGAAATAATTTATTGGATGCGTTGAAAAATGATCTTTTTATTAAGGGCTACATTTAAACTTGAACGATTTCAGACAAATTTATACGGCCTGTCCGCATGTGATTATACTTGTGTTCGACCAAGGAAGTTTTGCGTTGAAAAGATTTAAAGCATATTTCACAAGAGTACGGGTTCTCCCTCATGTGAGTGTTGATGTGTTCTATTAGGGCGAATTCATAACTGAACATTTTGAAACATTTGTTGCATTTGTACAGATCTCCCTCGCAGTGGATTTGCTTGTGTTCGTCCAGGCTGTGTTGTGTCGTGAATAGTTTTAAGCATACGAGGCATTTGTATGGCTTCTGTTTGTGACGCGTCGATATGTGTGTGCTCAGATCAGACTTTTTAAGAAATGACTTTCCACAATGGCGACATACAAATTTTGGAGCTTCGGAACACTCTTTAGGAACATTGGTTATTGAAACACCTGTTGAATCAACCTGCAATGTAAAATTCATTGTATTTTTTAATTAAATCTCAAAAATTATTTCATATATATATATATATATATATATATATATATATATATATATATATATATATATATATATATATGTATGTAGATATTTTTCATAACTTTTTACTATTGACTAAGATACGAATAAAATTATAGTGAAATTCTACTGAAAATTATTTATTAAAATGGTACCATTACCTTATATTTTGTTGAATACTTAAAACTTTACCGTATTATTAAAACCATTTTTTTTAATCTTGTTATTATTATACCTAAGCTATATTTTATACCGAAACTATGTTTAAACATAAAAGTAATGCTAGGATAGCTGAATAAACATGGGCTTATTTTTGATCACTGTTTTTGTACTAATATTGTTTTTTTTAATGATAATGTGAAAAGCATTCACCAATGTGCAATGGAACTTTACAATCTTTTCACTATGAATTTGGTGTCAGGCACAACTTCTACATTTTCTTCTGAGACGTTTATTTGTAAGGCTTATTCTTACGATCTGATGGTTCCTGATAACCTTTGAAATGAAGTAGATGTAGATGTGCTTGAAGTTAGAGCTGCAGAAGAGGATGTAAATGGTACTGGCATAATTGTGGCTTAATCCGTTTCTACAGGTTCTTTGTCCTCAATCCAGAATATTGCAATACTTATCAAAAACTTACGAAATGTCAATTTACTGCTTGGATTCGCAGCTATGTGTGTTGTAAATGCATCAAAAAGCCCACAATGAAATAAATACAGAGCAAGCTTTTTTGTCCATTTCCTAGTTTTTCGGTATATTAGATAATAAGATAGATATTGATCCGCGCGATATACTCCCTTCATGTATTTATTACATATATATTATCCACAATAGTTGTATCTACTATTCCGGAGTTATGTACATATATATAGTAGAGATCATTTTCATGTCTCTTTTCTTAGCAGTTTTCCAAAGTTCCAACATAATTTCCCCTCTCCGCTTATATTTAGTCTCAAATATTCGCAACTTTGCCTTTTTCAAGCCCCTATTCGATCTTATCGTTCCACATACCCCGACTTGTCTCAAAAATAAATTTTTGCCAATTTCAACACTATAATTATAATTATCCATGAGGTGATGTCATTTATCTAATTCATAGGGCAGGTATTGTCACATATAATGGAGTTGAAACCGCTGAATAAATTATGAAACTAGATATGTATCCTGAAACGGATTCACATACCATTCTAATAAGTAGCCCATATTTTGTAATCTCACTAGGATTATAGCAGTTGAAGTTCAACCTTTCACGCCAAGGAATCATTCCCTCATCTAGGGAAAGATTTTTGACACATTATAAAAATTTTTGAGATAAATAGTCAATGATTTGTTGAACCTTGAATAGGTGGGCCCGCGTTGTCAGGGACATTTAGGTTATCAGAGAAGTGTATATTTCTATATTATATTTGAAGAAATCTGTTGCGTGCCATGGTTTTTGAAAATATCGGGGTTTCAAGAACTGGATTTGTTGACTAATAGTCGTACAGAGCACCCTTTTTTACTATTCCTATAATGATAAACAAGCCAAACCATTTTTTCAAATTAGCAATGGTTACATCCACCCATTTTTTTGATTTTTTATCAATTTTGTATTCATCATCCTCATCCTCGGTTTCCGTATCACTATCTAGTAGAATGACAAGCGGACGTCTTCTAAAAACTACACTACCACTAAGCTGCAGTGCAATATCACTAGGAGTATCTGAAATACTATCCGCATAACTTTCCTCTAAAAATGCCTCATCTCAGGTGTCCTCCATTATCGAATATTTAATAATATTTGGATCTACCTGTTTAAGTATTCTTGCATATTCGATTTCTATCGATTTACTTTGATCTACTGTGTTCATTTTCTGTTCGTTATCTTCACCATTAGCCTCCCATTCTAAATCCTCCAATATCACTTCTTCCGTTTTGATTTCTAGAAACCTTTGTATCTTATCATTTTCAATGCATATATATTTAAAACTAGTCAACGATAGCACATTGGATTCGCACGATGAGCATATTTTATCTGAAAGTCCGTCGCATTTTTCCACCTGTAAACAAAAATAAAGAGAATACATAGTTAAATTTACAATTACAGAAATGACATGAGAGATTATATGCATGTAACATATGTATATTGACTTGTATTTGACAGCAGTTGAAAATGCTTTGAACTAAAGAACTGGATTCTTCGTAGATGGGGACGTATGACTCGGCTGATGACGAAGACAAACACAATCGACACTCCATCTCTAACTCCTCGACGTTCACAGTTGTTTGACAAGACAATGTTAATATAACCTATAAAAACACCACGTCATAACATTGTAGATTCAAATAGAAATACAGATGGTTGTTGAAGTATACTACTCTTTGTAGTCGTTGGCCATTTAAATTTTTAATTTAAAATATAAGTACCCCGTAAATTTACCGAGTACCTTTTATATCCCCGCAAACAGAGGAAGCACTACAGTTGTTGGCCGCGCTAACTGGGACATTGGCCACTTGAATTTCAATTGAAAAATCAGAACCCTGTAAAATTTTTCGTGTCTTAGATAATGTTCATGTTCACGAATAGTATCGGTATTCGGAATACCGATAGCAATATATTAATTTTCCACCAATTTTCATTAAATGTACATATTATTTTAGGATGCGGTGCAAACGATCGAAAAGCGCCAGACAGACTGAACCACAGATTAACTGTACATGTACCTTATGCGTGCACACTGCTCGCACTTACACTAAGCGAAATCTACCCGAAGTCCCGACATACCTACCCTGTACACGTTCTGTGCTTCTGATACTTTAGTTCCGAATTTTTCCTTATTAAATTATTAAAAACTCGCCAGAAAGATCCAACTCAATTTTAATAATTACCACTTTAATAATTGCATCTGTGCACATCGAAAGGTTACTCGTCATCTGATGTGCAATTTTTCATTCGTGAAGTCGAGAATTGCATTTAAAGCAGCCATCCAGTTAATCTGTCTGGCGCTTTTCTATCGTTTGCACCAAACCCATTATTTTAATCCAAATGGTCAACGACTGTATTGTTTGCTCTTTTCCTACCCAGTAGAGGATCAAGTAAATGGGGGGCCCCAAGCGCATTTGAAATTTGTGGCCCCCACCCAGAGAAATGTAATATTAATAGAAGTGGCTTTAGGTGTTATATTGTTGTCAAGTAAAATTCTGTCCACGGACAGATCTAAATAATTTTAGCATCAGTCGTATTTGATGCTTGGTGATCGATGTATGTATGTCCGATAAAAACTTCTCTGTTTGTTTATATTACTCGCAAGATGGGCAAGCATCGGTAAAACTTGCACAATACATTAAAAAACACACAATAAACAACATGGGATACATTTTTATAAGTAAATTGATCCGATTGTATTCCGTGCGATGTAGCGTATTTATAGCTACGTTCCGCGTAAAATTGACAACAATTATTTATTCGTAAGGGCCCCTCTATTCTTATTACGAAAGCCCGGACCCTGAGGGGGCTGTATATTGTTCATGTTCAATGTTGTAACTGCATTGTTAAAGGTTTGCCGAACCGTTTTTACAAAGGATTTACAACAATTGAACAATAGACGGCACGCTTCCGGTCCTACGTCTACTTATTACATCTCTCTGCCCCCACCTCAGTAAAATGTTTTCATCGTTTTTTTTTATTTTACTATGCTTTTCAGTATATGATTTTTCATTGAGATTTTACAAAACCATATTTTTTTTATTTATTTACTATATGTACTTGGGTGAAATCAATAAGGGTGAAATCACACAGCGTGGGATGTGGGACGTGGTTTTTTTTAGATATGTAGTTTTAAACGTATAGAAAACATGTGGTGTACATTTGAGCTGTTTCGTTGAAATTGTATAGTAGTGTTTATCCTTGCTTGACAGTGATATATACCAAAACGACACTTTGGACCATTTTCGGTAAAATTTTATCCTTGCTTGACAGTGATCGATAACGGTGTATAGAGAAGTTCTTCAAATATGGGATACATCGTTATCGATCACTGTCAAGCAAGGATAAACACTACTATACAATTTCAACGAAACAGCTCAAATATTTCGTTTTGAAAAGACGGTACCAGGTACGGTACCATGTACACCACATTTTTTCTATATGTTTAAAACTATCTAAAAAAAAACCACGTCCCACATCCCACGCTGTGTGATTTTCCCTAACAACTTTTGAAATAAAATTAGTACTGTGACGATCACCTTTACGCGCGGAAATGGCTCCGTGGACTGACCTAGAATGTGTCGTTATCTTATGGTCTTATGCTCGTGAAATCGCAGCCAGCTGCACGAGCTGGCAGGAAAAAAGCTGGATACCAGGTCACGAGAGGCACTCTGGTCGATGCTGGGCTGTGGTGAGGTCACTCAGTGTAGACGGCTTCTGACTGTTCTTGTAACAGCTGCGTATGAAGAGGGCGAGAGCTCCCGGAACACGTACGAGGACTGCTCGGTTACTCTCGGGATGATGTTGGGTCAGGAGAGCGATCTCGATTGTACCCGCTGGAAGTCTGATGAGAAGAGAGAGAGTCACTGCTTGCGCACGCGGAGATCTGTGTCGGGGGTCGTTTGGTTAGCTGGATGACCTAACCATTGTCATGGCTGCCAACTGAAGGGACGACGAGGAAGACGTAGTGTTACAGTGCTATTTTAAAATACTATTAATTTCATTTATTCTTGGCTTACGAACGTATTGTGCCTTTTATTATCGACCCTCCCTCCCTTGACTTTTATTATCGTCTGATGCTGAAATTCTTGCTATGAATAAATACGATCTGGCCAATAAGTGCAAATATGGAATTTCTCGTAGATGTGATGCATTTAATAAAATAACGAACATTTTTCGGGGTCCCTGCCTAATCGGGGGTCCGAGGCGAGTGCCTCTCCCGCTTATGCGTAAATTTGCCACTGGGTCCCATCTTAAACCGATTAATAATACTGTTGCGTGGACGTGAAATGGGGGCTTCCAGAATCGGAGAGAAAGACGCAGGAAGTTGTAGTAGCGGTTTATTGGTCTGCTCTCGTCGGCGCTCCAGGTCGGAATGGTTTCCAAGCCGAGAGCGCCCCATATATATACCCGTTGGGCACAACACACAAACATACATACACATATAAACTATTGGTCGATGAGTGGTGCGATCCCATTGGCCGATGCATACGGCTCAATCATACGGCGAGGTCATTTTGGCGCGAACGAGAGATCAGGTGATTAGCGGTCGTAAGCCATCGGTCCACGAGCGCCACCCACCTAATCTCTACGTTACAATACATTAATCAATTCAAAATATTGGGAGAGGGGTGTTGATTCTGTACTGTGCGCACATGACCGGAAGAACAGGGATATCATAAGTGATGATTTATCGTAGATTGATAAGATGCCACCAGAGAAAAATAATTTATTTTTGAAATCCAAATGGCCAACCATTATTTTCTGAAAAACGTCAGCTGACGTTAGTGTATTGTTTTAATTGAAGTGGCCAAATAACTGAAACCTTTCCTGCATGTATAGAAAATCCTATATTTACATATATGTACATATACTTATATATGCAAATAAAGAGTTACACTAGCTGTATTTTTATTTTGTTATATTCTGAAGTTTAGATGACAGAAAGATTTTGAAATGGAAAGTTAATGTCAATATGATTTTTTTATAAATTTCTAATTTAAAAATTGTTTCCAACAGTGTGAACGTCTCATATGCCATATTTTTGTGTACAATACGTACATTGTAGTCGATGAAATTGTATGAATAAAATGTAAGAAATTGTTGAGAATCCCTAGCTCGGGGGAGGAAATCAAAGAATCGGTGGAAGGAAAAGAATTCAATTATCCTTTGCGTCCACAAAGGATACCCTATCTTGAATTGCAATCGTAATCATTTCCTTTTTCAGGAAATATTTTTCGCGTAGCGCTACAATTGACAAAAGCGCCACAACGTAATATTATATTTCGTGGAATTGAATTTTTTTCACATGCTTTCGCCAAAACGTCATTATCGGCACGTCGCAAATAAAGAGAGCGCAATCGATACGCATCTCGATTTGTTTATTTGCTGCGGAAGATGAATGTTTATCGAATTTGTGATAATAATTATTGAGCGGTTAAATAAGGGAGGAAGCTCTTTTGTGGTTTCTCGATAACCTATTAACTGGATAAAAGGAAAGGATATTGATAGCGTAGGAAACGTATCATAATATGACGTGCTGTTTTTAAAGTGAATCATTTTAATTTATGTACATAAAAGTACATGCTCATTATTGGTTGTAACCAAGCTTACATTTTTATAGCTGAGTAACTTAACCAGTATTTGCACAACTAAGTGTGTAATTGGAATTACTGTCTTATTGGAATATTATTTTATTTGATAATACACAAACACTCGCCTTTACAGATCACTTATACAGATAGAATACAATCAACATACATAAGCATTTTATACAATACGAATTCATAAAAACATCCATAGTGACATCTATGGGGAAATTTTTGCAGCCAGCATTTTATAATCAAATTGGCGAACCTGAAGATACACAAAACAAAATTTTCAAATTTAAGAAATAATCAGAAATATATAAAAATCTTTTAAAACCATGAAGAAAAGATAAAACCCAAAATTACCATCATGGAAGTGAGACGAAGGACTCTAGTATGCATTTGAACATAAACAATAAATAATTTTATGAAAGTTTTTATTTTATTTGACATTAGACGATAACATTAATAAGTCGCTTGTGAATGACGACCTTTGTTCGGGGCGCTCCCTCAATTAGGTTTTACAATTTAATTCTGGTAATTGGCAAGACATCTGCATGAGTCTCGCCAATTACCAGGTATGTTTTTAAAAAGGCTTTACATCTTAAAAATAAATTGTTATTTTTTTAAATACAAAAAAAAATTTCTGATTTTACCTACTTGATAAATTTTTGAAAACTTATGGTGCCTCTATTATTTTTTTCTGTTGACACAGATGGTTGTATTTGTTTTTATTTGATTTAATAAATACTAGACAACCAAAAAAATAATAACTGACTAACATACCACTTTTAAATTGGGGAGTATTAGCAATTAGCTGTGAGATTCTGGTGTTTTTACTAAAAAACTTTAAAAATGAAATTAAAAAAGACTTTGGACTGAGGTATGTGTGGCTCAAAATGTTTTAAATGATATAAGTTATCAACCCTTTAAGGCTTTGCACTTAGCTACCAAACACTCTATATATATAAAAAATATATAATATATTAAAAAAATCAAAAGCATGTTTTGAAAATTATCGAGCACTCCCATTGGTGAAAATTTCCTTAATTAGTACGCCAAAGATATCCGAAAATTGGTCATCGTCGCATTATTTGGTAAAATTACGGGTACTTGTTTAGTAGTGCGGCTCCACGCTTCACGGTCAAAAACCAATTATGACGCTTAGCTTGACATCATGTTTCTTTTGATAAAATGGCTTTTTGACCATTTTATCAAAAAACCGAAAACCGGCTTTTTGGCTCTTTCAACCGGCTTTTTAAGGTTTTCTTTGATTAAGGTTTTTTTCCTAAAAATTAACAATTATGAATTTCAAATTTCTATGAAAGATCAAAATAAATGTGTATAAACGCTCTTAGGTAATAGCGTATATTTCTTTGAACAAAAAAAAGCTACATTACTTTCTTTCTTGAGCGGTTTCTTTGAGATTTAGTAATGGACCAAGTCATAAACCAATAAAATATTATTGAAAGTATGTAGTTTCAATGACCTACCCAACTTCAGGTATAGAAAATATTACTATCGCAAATCCTTGTACTTGAAAACATCAAAAAAAGTAGTCGTTAATGATTTATGGCAAAATGCATAATGCATTTTTCTTCGAAGGAATTGGAAGCCCTTTAAATATTGAGGCCACATACCTAATTTTATTGTGGATTTAAAATGTTCGTGATATTTCAAATGAATTTGTTTCCGAAATTTGCAACCGCCGGGATCGGCCCACATTCACTTCTCATTAGAGGTAGGATAGTCACAGTGCTATCCATTGTTCGGCAAACCTTTACCAATGCATTTACAACCTTGAACAATACACGGCCTGCTCAGGCTCCGGTGACTACAGTTATCATATTATCTTCTCTTCTTACTGATTAAGAATCACAGCATGTTAATTAAAGTTAGGCCGAGGTTTCGTGCAACGCAATGGCAGCGTTAACACTAGAGAATATATTAACGCTGCCATCGCATTGCACGACACCTCGGCCTAACTTTAATCAACATCAATCAATCAGTAAGAAGAGAAGAGAAGATAATATGATAAGTGAATGTGGGCCGATCCCGGCGGCACTGCAATGCCGAGCCAACCCGCGACAGGAGTGGAGCAAGCCCCGATCATCCCGTCAGAAAATCAGTTTAATATACTGGTCCCGCGATGCGGGAACTATCAGATATTAAGCTGATAAGAACAGATACTACACTTTGATCTTAGCCAACAGGCCGAGAAGCGATAACTTGGCTTCTTTGTGGCTACATTTTAACGATAGTTTTCTCGGGTAGTGACACTCCCTTGACCTATCTATCGAACGTTTTATATAAGATCGATCTCTCGTTGATATTGTAGTGCGGGCTGGCGGCTGCTCGCTTGTTGATCGTTTGTCAGGCTAGAACACTAAGCAAAATTAGTGCATCATCTGTGGGATATTGTCGGGGTTAGTGTGTTAGTGGGTGGTTAGCTGGTTTGGGACCTTTCGGTGGTGATTTGGTGATTTGTTTAATTTAACTGAATGCTAATTTTAGCCTATACCCGTCTTCAAAATGTCGATGGGCCTTTGATTAAACGTGAGTTTGGTCTCACTGAGGGAGTTGATCAGGGGGTTGTCTATCTTGCCGAGAGACTTGAAGTAGTTCACGGCAAGTTTGTGTACGTGTTTGTCAAGGTAGTCAGTGCTTAGGTCGTTGTGAATAATAGTGTGTCTTGTGTACCAGTCATAGTTTCCCGCGGCACGCAAGAATTTGTTTTGGACAGTCTGTAATTTGAGTATTGATTTGTTGGAGATGGCTGTGTGAGCCCAGACGGGGCTCGCATATGTGATTTGTGGGCGGATGATGGATTTGTACAGCAAACACTTGTTTTTAAGCGAGAGTTTGCTGTTGTGTTTACATAGTGGGTAAAGCTTTGACGTAACTGCCCTAGCTCTACGCACCGCATTGGTGATGTGAGGTTTCCAGGTTAGTTTCTGGTCGATTATTACCCCCAGGTAGCGGGTAGACTTGGTCCAGTTGACTGGTTTGTCATTTATGATTACTGGCTTAGCTGGTTTACGCCGTTTTTTACGTCTGGAGAAGAATATTGCCTGACTTTTATCCGGGTTGATTTTCATCAGCCATTTATCGTACCACGCTACTAGTTGGTCCGAGTACTTCTGGAGGGCAAGCGAGACTCCCTTGGGGCTAATGGAGCTTGCTAAGATGGCAGTGTCGTCGGCGTATTGCCCGATGTTTGTGTATCTATGGGTGGGAGTGGGTATGTCGTGTGTGTATAGGTTGAAAAGTGTGGGGCCGAGGATAGAGCCTTGGGGAACTCCGGCGGAGATGTCCCGCTGAGTTGAAATTTGGTCTTTCAATTTGACCTGAAATTTCCGTTCTCTTAGGAAGGATGCAATGGATCGAATTGAGTGGGGGGTGATGTTAGCGGCAATCATTTTATAAAGGAGGCCTGCGTGCCAAACTTTATCGAAGGCTTTGGAAATATCTAGGAAGATTGCTCCAGTGGACATGTTTCGGTCGAAGCCGTCTATTACGGTTTCAACGACTCTGTGTATCTGGTGAACTGCAGAGTGTTGAGGTCTAAAGCCAAATTGTGTTTTGGGAAGGAGGTCGATTTTAGCGATCTCGTTGTTGAGGTTTGAGATTAAAATCCGTTCCAGGATTTTACTCAGTGAGGAGAGCAAGCTGATGGGTCTGTAGCTTGTTGCGAGGGAGGGGTTCGAAAAGGGTTTTCTGATTAGGATGATGTTGGCAAGTTTCCATTGACTTGGAAAATAGCAGATTCTGTTGGTGGCGTTTAGTATTGCTGTGAGTGCAGCGATGGCTTTTTGAGGGAGTTCTTTTAGAGCTTTGTTGGAGATTCCATCCGGGCCAGGGGCCTTTTTAGCAGAGATAGTTTTATTGATTTTTAGGACTTCAAACGGCGAAGTGGCGACATTGGGTACGGGGGCTGGATTTTCAAGGTAGCTATTGACGGAGCTTTCAACCTTTTGGCAAAAGTCGCTATGTAGGTTGGAGTTTGATAGAGAAAACTGTTCCCGGAGACTGTCTGCTAGGGCTTCTGCTTTTTCGGTGGTGGAGTAGACGAAGTTGTCTCCAACTTTGATCCTATCGATTCTATTGCCGTTGCTTCTGAATATTTTAGACAGTTTCCAGAAACCGTTATGTCCGTCTTCTAGCGCTCTGAGTTTAGTATCCCAGTTGTCGTTACGTAGTTGCCACAGGGCGTTTTTAACGTCTTGCTGAAGTCTATTCATTCGCTGTTTAAGGATAGGGTCTTTGTTCCTTTGGAATGCCTTCCTGGCTCTGTTCTTGAGGCGAATGATATCGCGAATATCTGGGGGTAAAGCTTGCGGGTGCAGAGGGGAGTGAGGAGTGGTAGTGGTGCTGGCGTCCAAGGCTGATTGTATTTCATCGGTGATGGTATTAATGGCGGAGTCTATGTCTTGGGTGGTGTGAATCGAGTGGGGGTAAGATACGGTTTGATGAAGAAGAGTTGAGAATTTTTCCCAAGATATGGTGCTGCGGAGGGTGGGATTTATAGTGACGGGGGTTTTGGTGAGTTCTAGTATGACCGGATGATGGCCGGAAGAGAGATCGTTTATTACAGTCAAGGACTGCGCACTTAACGGTACATTCGTTGCATTATAAGCCCTTGTGCAACATTACCGCAAGTATAAAGCGAACGACCTTACCGACATCTATGTGGGACTCCATCGAACAAAATCTTATCGCATTTTTATACCAAATGTAAGCAAATCCATGTGTGTATTTTATTTATATATTTATATGTATGTTATATTACAGCACATATGAATAAAATATTTTTTTTAAATAAAACAAAAATGTTTTTTAAAAACTAGCCTCTTCTATATTTTATTTATAAAATTAAGACAATATATAAACAATAAATGTATATAAAAAAACCTTTAACATTAACATTAACCCCCCGCGCAAATAGCCCCCGCCATGGATAAAAGTTGTTTAAAAATAGTAATAAATAATTATTAATTAATAATAATGTAAAGTAATAAATAAGAATAAATTGAGTAAATTGATTTAAATTTATTACCCGGTTTTGCCCGGGGTGTATAAAAAAATAAATTTAAAAAAATAAAAAAAAATATATATAAAAATATATTTATTTATTTTATATAT
The DNA here is from genome assembly GCF_051622035.1 of Arctopsyche grandis. Classification (NCBI taxonomy): domain Eukaryota; kingdom Metazoa; phylum Arthropoda; class Insecta; order Trichoptera; family Hydropsychidae; genus Arctopsyche; species Arctopsyche grandis. The sequence continues at coordinate 1,292,244 of NC_135357.1, forward strand.
GTATTATTAATATCTGTATTTTTCTGGCTGAAATAAATTAGCATTGATACTGAATTTTTATTACAGACTAGCTGTATTAAGGTCTGTTCATACCTAGTCGGCACGAACCGACTTCAGCAGGTATCCGGCCGTACGAAAAGTATTCTTTGGTACATTTTGTATGGGTATGTTCATTTCAACCGTCACGTTTACGCCACGGCAGGCTTACAGCAGTACCAGACATTTCCTGTTCATACCTTACAGCAACTTCCGTCAACGTATCGTATCCGTCTTTTTGGCCATCTTGGAGATATACACGCGAATTACGTGCCATGAGTCTGCCGCTTTGCGACAGTTGACAGCTGTTCAATCTTTCGACATGGTTTTGGCGCAAATATTTAAAAATTTTTTTAAATTTATTACGGAAATATTTAAAATTTTTTTGTCCATCATCCACAAGCTCTTCAGTGTCCAAAGCTCTCCTTCGGTTTTTCTATTTTTTAACATGGAATGCACATCAAAACGCCTCCGTGCTTTTTTATTGCCTTCTTGAACTTCTTCTTCCAACAACAACGCGATTATACATCATTTTTCGTTCGATAAACGCCGAAACATTTTTGCTGACTTGTATTCTGACGCGTAGCTACGAATGCACGTGTATGCATTCATATTGTAAGTATTCGACAATACGACGTAAGCAATATTGCGCCGTATCGCATGGCCTCTAATGTATAAGTTAGCCGATTTTGCCTTGCACTAGGCCAAATTGATGTAAACGTGACGTGACCGCGACGTGTATGTAGGTAGATATGGATAAAAAGGTAATAAAATGACATACAGGTAGTCCTCGACTTACGACGGTTCGCACTTACGACCGAAAAAAAATAATATATTTTTTATTAATTAATTATTTTTCAAAAATTGATTGATAAATCTCAAGCGGATGTGAGTTATGAAAACGGGGAATTCTCTTTCGGAACAAATGAAACATCGCAGTAGTTTTAAAAATTAAGTTATGACTCTTCCTTTGGGATTCGTCACCAGTCGCTAACTCATACGGTCGTTACCGTTTGTTACATAACTGTTCGTTATTGTTTTAGGATGTTTATTTTATCAATTCCGTGTTGATTAGTGCTCAAATTTTTATTTATAAGAACATTTATAATGTGTGATCAAGAAACGGGATAATGACTGATAAAGAAACTCTTGTTAAAAAAAGAGAAAGGTGATAGACTTAGAAATGAAACTTGAAGTGATAAAACAATATGAGTGGTAAAAAAGTGATGGACTTGGCAAATAATTTGAAATTGTCACATTCAACGGTCTCCACTATTTTAAAGGATAAAGAAAAAATTCTTAAAGCCGTTAAAGGGTCCTTGTCAATCAAATCGAAAATAATAAAAGACTCGGACCCATTTAACAAATGGAAAAATTACTAGTGATTTGGATCGATGACAATATTGAAAAGCGAATTCCATTGTTTTTTAAAGCTCATTGTTTAAAAATTACATTTGCGCAAGGCATTGAAGCAATAGAAGAAAGAAAAACTTTTCAAGAATTTTGGAAAAAATTATAATATCCTTCATGCTATAAGAAATATAGATAAGGGATGGAAAGAAGTTATTTCAGCATGTATGTACGGAATATGAAAAAAACTCACCAATCGATTTGAACCCGTTTCTCTTTCCATATACGAAAAAGAAAAAAATGTCGAGGATATTACTAACCTAATCGTACAATTTAGTGAACGTCTACAATTTGACGTAGATAACGAAGATATCAACCAACTTCTTGAAAATGATTCAGAAGTTCTAACCAATGCAGAATTATTAGATCTTGAAACTCAAATGGTTGCAGAAGAGGATATTGATGAAAATGAATCAATCACATCTGCGGAACCGCTGAAAAAAAATATAAATATATTCCTTGACTTACGACGGATTCGACTTAGGACCGAGGTTCAGGAACGTATCTCCGTCGTAAGTCGAGGAATACCTGTATTTGAAACGGAGTCGTGCAGTGCTGTTAGTATGAACAGACCTTTACCCGGCTTCGCTCGGTATACGAAACGAGCAAGTGCACGACGACCCTAAGCGAGCACAACGAATAATGCCTTGAATTAGCAAATATGTAAATGCGAATTGGAGAACCGGTTTACAATAATTCTTGTACGTAGTCTCCAGTAGGTAGTCGGCGTAGGTCGCGTTTGGACCAAAAGCACACGAGTGACGTTTGAGTGAAATTGCGCAATATATTGCACAGTAGTATGGGTACTACAGTGTCGTACTTGAAAAGTCTGACTGTGCCCGCCACGATCGTTCGCGCCGAGATGGAAGCCGTCAACTCGATGATCGCCAGCGACAAAGTCGTCATCTTCTCGAAGACCTACTGCCCCTACTGCACCATGGCCAAAGAGGTCCCCCACCCCCCCAACACCCCACACCCCCCATCCTCTCTTGGAGGTTATGTTCGCGTGCTATCGTTGTTTTTAATCGTACCGGCTTATACATAGTTATTTATAGACATGGGCACCGTTTACACTAGCCATATCTACACCGATATTTCCATATTGCAACCTGTGGTTGCAATATGGAAAATTTCATACATATCGGTGTAGATATCGCTAGTGTTAACGGTGCCATGAGATGCGATACTGTCATCTGTCAAACTCATCGGTGCCGCCATTTTTATTTGTTTCAGTCGTAACACTTCAGATGATCAACATTGCCTGTTTTTTTTTTTCATACGCCAGCAGTATAGTTCAATGATTCCGATTTACCGGATTTATTCCCGTGCTAATCTTTAATATCCAGACATGGATATTTGTGACAAGTCGATAGTTTCCTATCAGAGTTTGTCAATTTATCTGATTTCATTGTTGATACGGTTCCTCCCAGAGAGATGTAATAAGAATAGAGGGGCTCTTACGAATAAATAATTGTTGTCAATTTTATGCGGTACGTCTCTATAAATACGCTACATCGCACAGAATACAATCGGATCAATTTCCTTATAAAAATGTATCCCATGTTTTTAATTGTGTGTTTTTGAATGTATTGTCCAATTTTTACCGATGCACTCGCCCATCTTGCGAGTAATATAAACAAACAGACAAGTTTTTATCGGACATACGTCGAGCACCAAGCGTCAAATACGACTGATGCTAAAATTATTTAGATCTGTCCGTGGACAGAATGTCACTTGACAACAAAAGAACACCTAAAGCCACTTCTATTAATATTACATTTCTCTGGTTCCTCCATCCAATTGGCAAAAACCATCCTACCTGCTATGTCACAAATATCTGAATTTGATTTATGTACAATATGTAAAAATTTATGCACAAGTCTAAATCCATAGATGTCTCTGTTGATTAATTAATTAATTAATTAATTGTTTATTTCTTGATCTTCAGCCTCACGAAATACAGTGATTTATGTAATAAAAAAATGCTGCAATGTTTGTAATTAATTGTCTAGAAAGGCGCATTGGGGATTACTGGTATATATGTATGTAAAATAAAATAAAATATTGGGGCTGTGAAAATTGCGGTTCGTTGCCCAGTTTTACACACCCGCCACATATGAGTAATTTAAAACAATATTTTTTGTCACCGGGTGACCTAAAATTGAACGAGCCCTGATGTATTATGAATCATTAAAATGAATGCAGTTTTAGGGCGAAAACACACTGAGTGGTACGTGTTTTTTTTTTAGATACTTTTAACCGTTTTGAGTGCTGACGTCTTTTCTGTTGAAAGCCCGCCTGCTGAAAATTTCGCCAACATTTCCCGCTAGAATTATTTAGAATAGAATAGAAGGCAGGTATAAAAATTGTGGCTAATCCCAACAAACCCTAGATCACTACCGCCGAAGATTTCGAGTTTTGTAAAGGTGTGTTTAGACTCTCTAATATATCTTGCAACAATATAAAATAAACAAAACAAGTCTATTAATTAATGTATTTTTCCCAAACTAATTCCATCTTCTTCATTGTTGTTAAAATGTATTGCACACAATCTAAATGCCAAGCCACAGTCTAAAATACTCAGCAGTTAAAGATTTCCATCGAGAAATTCTGCTATGGTTATAAATTCAGAAATTCCGGTGTAAACCAGTCTTTGTAAACATTGACATGGATTACACAACCCATGTTCAATGCATTTTTTTTTTCAATGCTACCTGGAAAGGCTTAGCGGCTATTATTCCTGTTTATTTTTTACATACTCAAAACACAACGCCAATCGGCGTTGATCAGCATCAAAGGGTTAAACATGCGAAAAAAACGTAGCGCCCCTAGCCTATATATATGGTATACAGTCCCAAAAATCACCCCCTGGAATGTTTTCGGTGATATTTTATCATTGCTTGACAGTGATCGATAACGGTGAATCCCATATTTGAATAAATGCAGGAAAAACTTGTCGGTTGCATATGGATATGCATTATGCATACACATGCAACCTCCCAAACATATGCATTCTGCATGTGCAAGTGCACCTGAATTCGGTTTGGGGAACACCCACTGTCTACAGTCACAGCGGGAAGCCAAGAACACGTGACGTCCCATACCATTCAGTGTGTTTATGAATCATCTAAGGGCCGGGCCGCACCGCTCAACTCGCGAAAAATTTGTTTGAGGGCGACCAGACCAATGCATGCAGGTGGATGGGACATGCCACACCCGTCAACTTGTTTTTCGCACATATTTTCATACATTTTTTCGTGTCGCGCAACAAGTCGGCCGACAAAGTTGCACGGTGCGGCCCGGCCCTAATAGTAGCAGCCTCGCTTGAATGTGTATTTTATTAAGTAATCATTTTAAATGCATTTAGCCAGAATTATAGCTCGTTGGTTGCGTTAATGCTAACCACAGAGAGGTTCTCGGGTTCCCCACTTAAGAGAATTTATTCGGAAGTATTTCTGTAGTGCTGGTGGTCAGATTTGGATATTTGTGACAAGTCGATGTTAATTTTGTACTTGGTTATGTACAGTGTGGTTTTTTTTATTAGAACAGTGATGTGCGGTTGTTCTTGTGCGATATTCATGAACAACCGTCTCGTTCTCCGACGAAAGGGTCTCTTGGACTGTATTCGTCGGGGGGGGGGGGGGGGGGGTGGTGGCCTCATGTTGAGGGCTTTAAGGGTCAAATTCCCTGACCTTTAAAGCGGACTTAGAAAAAAGTCGATCGTTTCCTATTCAAAAGTTTTAAATCAATACATAGTAATAGTCATCAAGGGGGGATAATTTTATAAAAATGTAACTAAACTGTTTTTTAAATTTACATACGAGTTTAATGCAATATGAATAATTTATATATCAATATGAGTTTTATATATGAAATGATATTCAGTAAGCGATTGCAACAATTCTTTGGATAGTTGTTATCGATTTGGTATTGAATTGTATAAATAAATAATGGAGGGGGTCGTAGGTTATCTAGCTGTAGCTTTTTCAAATGTGAGATTTTTACGAATGTTTTATTTTTGATTGTAGGTGTTCAATAGGCTGAAACAAAAGTTCACTCTTTACGAGTTGGATCAGAGGAGCGACGGGCCCGAGATTCAAAACACGCTCGGTGACATCACCGGGGCTAAATCTGTGAGTTGAATCGCTTACGTAGTCGAATGCAGGGCAAATTAGGGGATGCTCACTATATTTTTTTATATTTTAAGGTTCCGCGTGTGTTTGTCAACGGAAAGTTTGTCGGCGGAGGCACTGACGTTCAAAGGATGGAAAAAGACGGCAGTCTTTTAGCACTATTGGCATAGATCTATTACGCAATGAGGATGAATTCACAAATTTTTTTATAATTTTTATTTGAAAGTCTATGTATTTAATATATTATATGTACTTTTTATTTTATTTTAATCTCTAATCAAGTGCAGATGTTTTTTTTATTGTTGATGTTTTTTACACAATAAATATACATTATTTCTATTAATGCGTTATTTTATTATATGGTTGTTCGACCAATCAAACTCTACTTATTGGATGTGTTTCGACTATTTTAACATCGGACATGTCAATTTTTGATGGTTAAAATATTCGCGGTGAAGGGTATAAGCTCCCGCTATAATTAACCTTCCATGTGTCAGGCATAGGAAATAGAATACTCCTTCTTTTAGGAAATAGAATACTCATTTTACCATTGGTATTGTGACGTGGGAACATACGAGAGTATCCACAGTCTAAGTGGATTTGTGGGGTGAACAATGGAGACCCCCGGACTAGGTTAACGGGACTCAGTAAGTACTAGGGATTCCAAATCCGAAAATTCGAATACTTTTATACGGACTTATTTTTTTTATTTTCAATCTACAGTACATTTAGTTCTATTTGATGTTACAGAAAATGATTCTGTTAAAATTTTAATAATATCTTGAACTTCTTAAAACTACAAATAAATAATTTAAAGGTACTATTCGATATTCGAATAATTGGGATCCCTAGTAAGTACCCGAACAAAGGATACGCTGGAGTTCTTACAGACCTGGGCGAGTTCGTGTGTAAACAATAGACTCGCCAAGGTAGACTCTTACGCGCCTAGACTAGCGTTTCCCAACCTTTTTTGACTCGTGTACCACTTGGTAGTACATAACGCTAAATTGTACCACCATATAAAAATGATTGTTTTTCATGAAATTTAAACAATAAATTATAATATGCTCAAATTTTAATATATTTATCTACTATCTTGTCTAATTCTAATCATATGTACTTTCAATTTTATCTGCAACATTAAAGATTATTTATAGAACAGTTCTCAAGTGTAAAATTCAAGTTATTTATTTATTGAAGCGTGAACGCGGTAAATTTAAAAATGCACTCCAAAATCCATGCCGGATCTGAGGAAAACGTATCGATTGCCAGATTTTCTATCATCAACTGTACATATTGACATCGACGATGACTAATTAAGATAATGTTTATTTATTACTAGTTGTTTTACCCGGCTTCGCTCAGTATTTTTTAATTTTAATTTAATTGAATTTATTATTTTAAAATAATAACAACAATAAAATGACCAGTGTGACCTGACAGGTTGCCCCAAAGCGTCACACCGGTCTTACAAAAAAAAAAAGAAAAATATAAAGAAAATAACAAAGAAAAAGCAATAAAAATTCCAATCATTCATCTCATTCAAATAGTCTCGTATTGAATCTCAAGATACTAACCAGTTCATCAACATGACAGTTGAACAGGTCAAAATGCTCATCAATCACATTAAGGAACCGGATAGCTTCCACCAGTGACGAGTTCTTGAAAGTGGACGTTCTTGCAAAGATAGGTTGAAAGAGTCGTCGATTACGCAGCGCTTTACCGGTCTCAGGAGCCCAAAACTTAAGCTCTGATAAAATCGAAGGATTGCCAACAACTCCATTTAAAACTCCAAAGAAGTATTTGGAAATGGCAACAATCCTTCTAAAAGCCAAATAATTAAAGCCCAAGGTACCTTGCAGAAACGCTGTGGGAAATAAATACGGATAATAGCCATACTTTTTCAAGTATAGGTATCGTATAAATTTCTTCTGGACTCTTTCTATCAATAGAGATAATTTAATTTCAGTAGGACTCCAAATTACAGACCCAAACTCCAATATGCTCCGGACAAGCGAACAATAAAGTAATACCATTATATTCAGATCTTGGAAGTAGTGAGAATTGCGCAGAACAAATCCAAGCATTTTGGTAGCCCTACAGCACATATCTGAAATATGAAGTCACTCCTAAACAGTATACTAAGATCAACAGTTGAGTCAGTTCGTGTTAATTGATAGTTCCGAAGACTATAATTTGTAATATAAACAACTTAAACATAGCGAATCTAATAGGAAGTTCCCAAACAAAGATACAAACTTAAAAGTCTCTTTCGAAATTATATATTGGATATAAAAAATATTTTTATTTTTATGATTGTATATCATTCATTATTGCATGACCGCCATTGCTGATTTTTTTTCGCGTACCACCAACCATCAACCACGTACCACCAAGTGGTACGCGTACCACAGGTTGGCAAACGTTGGCCTAGACAATGGACACAATTAACGGATCGGGGAAGCTGTGCTGTGCAACTCGTCTTTTTAAGGAGGTACGCACGGTAGATCAGATATTCTGGAATGAGCGTCGTTTCGGTGTGGATCTCCCGAGTCTTTGAATAAATGCTGTGAAGTGACTTTGGCCTTTCATTTGGATCGTGAACCCACCCATACGCTACAATATGTTATATGTATACGAAACAGTATGAATAATATTCATACTGTTTCCTATTCAATATTTATTGAATATTGATCCATTGGTATCTATTTTGATTAAAGCGAACAGCAAGATTCATCCACACCGTCGTGTCTCAATAAACCTGAAACGATCGAATGAATTGGGCTCGTTTTCCGTTATCTGGCATCGTGCGAGTCCTGCGAATGTTTCCAGTCATTCTAAAGTTTCCGGGTGGAAAATTTGAAAATTTTTATCGTCCATTTTAACAATTTAACAGATAAAAGACATTGAAACGTTTTTATTTAATATTTAAGTGGCATCGAAACGAAAAAAATCAGTCATAACTGCATTTTAACTACGCCGAGCATGTGCGCCAGTGAAAAGCATCGCATATTCATAACCAGAGAAAAATTTGCACCACCGATCCAAGCTTATTATGTTGTATCCCGCGCGGAGCCGGGCTTTTTCGCTGCCCACCTCTCTATATCGCTTATCGTTGGGGAAATTTATTTATGTGTACAAATTTGTATCGGATCTCCCTCCGGCTTGGCCATAACAACTTACGCCGCTCACGTCTGCCAATAATTCATACGAAAATAAATATCGGTGAAGGGAGAGGGGGAAGGCCACTGGGTTTGACCGTTTGAGAAGCTTCGCGTGTTTTGGCCGCAAGGAGCGTTTTCCCATTTGCCGGAGTGAGATACTATTATCGCCGGTGCGATGGCTGAAGATAGGTGCACAATATTATGAAAAAGGTAGTCCCCGGAGTGCCCTTGCTGCGGGATAGGGAAGATCCTCGATAGGGACCTCTCGTGAGCACAAAAGGTGTGATGTAGTGGCCTAGCGAGGGGTGGGAAAGGGTCGGAGTCCTTCAGGACGTCTCCCCCCATCCTCTTCGTCGTTCCCCACATCATTCCGCAAATAATAATGCGCTTCTTCAAAAAATAATCGGCTATTAAGTCGACAGGCCACTCTCTCCAGTTCCCTTTAGTTACAGAATAATATGCTCGTATTAATTTTAGCTTAAGGAAAATTTATGCCAGACGACTTACTTTCACTGGTTTATTACTATACGCGTATAAAGTTTGTATGTTCATTATGCAAACAAACTTTTTTCAATTTAAAACTATCAAAGGTCAATGGGCAAATAGTATGGAAGAAAAACCCACGGCGGACAGAAATGAAATTGTGAGGATATATAGATAAATTTCTCTAATTTATCATGGTAAGGGTCGCTTTCTTGTGGGTTGTGGGAATATTGAAAAACGAGCGAAAAAATATTGCAACGAGCGAGACGCGACCCTATACCTGCGTGTGAGAGAGAGGGAGCGAACGTATACCTGCCGGGTACGTACATCAACATCACGCGGGACGTACATCAACTCGCCAAAACCCTTTACTTACTAAAGTTTTGTAAGCGTCGAAGGGTAGCTACCCGTGGAGAAGAAACCAAAACAAACCCGGAAGAAAAAAAATCTGAGTATGGCTGCTTTAGTAGCTATTTAACAGAACGACAACTTATATTTAATAGTAGTATTCGATTTTTTGAATAAATATATTTTTGGTTCAAACTTTGTTCTCCCATGGATTCTAAATAAAATAACCATATATAATGTTAAGTGAATTTATACTCTTTCATTTTATATCATTTTAATTCATGTCCGCGACCGGGTCGGATTGCGCCCAATGACCTTTGTATATTATTTTGTGTTCGTAGACGGATTTTGGAACGGATCATTTGTTACTAACCTCTTCTTAGTTCTTTCAAGAGTTTTTTTTCATATTGTCATCCGCCATAGCAACGCTTGTAATATTGTATAATACAATATATCTCGAGTACCATGCAATAGCATACCAAATATATTGGCTCTAAATTGAAAACTGTAGATTTCCATAGCTGGAGTTAAGGGCTGAAGACAACCCTCTAACATTATACTCATCATTACACCATCATTATGACTCCTTCATTGTCACATGATGTGTAATTAATATAATAATAAAACGACTAACCATTAGAGATATGTCACAACCTAATTTTATAAGTAATACCATTGATTTGTGACACACCTAATTTAATGAATAGCACTATTGATTTGTACCACACCTCACGCACTGACTAACCGAAATTGTACAACACGTGTCTTCAACACATTCATTGTTTTAAAGAAGAATATATAAACCATTCCTGTTACAATTAAGTTAGACTGTAATCAGCTCTTGTACTGAATAATATAATAAATTATTATTTTTATTCAAAACAATTTAAATTCTGCAATTCCTTCGGCAAACAAACAAACCAACATCTTTACATACATACATACATACATACATATGTAGTAGAAGATTATTCTTTAGGATTTAGGATTCAGATCAAATGCGGTACACTAACTTGTAAACCATATTACAATTATTCATTGGACAATTAAAACTTTTTTATCGACCTTATTTTAAAAATAATGTTTTACATAGAGGTAGGTTTATATTTAATTTATTTATTGCGATTTTAAGATAATTCCGCACTTGAAAATAAGGGGACAGAAGAATTCGAAAAAAATTGTTTTTTTTTTAAATTTTAGCCCCAACTCTTCATTCGTGTTACTACAACAGATTTGCCCCCCCTCAAGAAAAAATCGTAGTCTGAAACTGTGATATTATTTTTTCACATGTGTATATTACATATTCGAGCCACGTGCCCCGAAATTGTCTTTTAAATATTTGGCAACCTATACTTAATTGAAGGGGGGGGGGGATAGTTATTTTTTTAAATAAATGTATTTCAGAAGAAACTTCCCTGCGAAAAATATAAATTAAGTATGATTCATATATAATAAACGATTTTCTTCTGAAACATATTTATTAAAAAAATCCTCCCTCTTGAATAAAATAAGATTAGCCCCCCCCTTAAAAAAATCGGAAAAAAAGATTGTGAAATTAAATTGTACCCTTTTCCTATCCAACATCACGAACCCTCTGATATTTATCAAAAAAATATATTAAAAAAAAATACCCCATAGTGGTCAATGGTCCATTTATACCTAGTTTGAGAGCAGGCGAAGTATTCGATAGATTTCATGTTATGTTTATGGGCGCCAAAGCGTACTATTCTTGTCTCGACGCTTAAGAAAATCGTTAACTTTTATTTTTATTTTTTTTTATTCTTCCAACATTCTTTCTTCTTCTTTGTTTCTTCACTCCTCTTTTCTCTTTTTGTCTTATCGGAGGATTTCTTTATCGTCGACGTTAATACGCTTCTATTGTTCGGATTTTCAGTACGCCTTAGGAGGAGATATGCGTCAAAAGCGACGGCTTCCAGGATTCAAACGCGAGGGAGCATTTGGAAATTCGAACACGTGCAATAAATATGTGTGTACTTATGTCTAGTGGTGAAATTGCTCACGTGTCATCCCAATACGTTCGGAAGTGAGCCGAAGCGGAAAATGGCGGTAGTTCCCGATTTTTTTTTCTTTACGACTGCATCATCCCTTCAACTCGGGAAATTCGTCTCTTTTCGTCAAATAAAACCGGAAAATTTCTACCCGAATCTTTCCCCACCCTTGCCTTTTACTTTTCCGCACTTCCTTATTCCGGAGACCCTCATAATGGTTCGTCTCCAATTTCGGCCATATTGATTTTCGTCTACCTCTCCTTTCTTTATATATTTTGTTCTATTATCATTACAATCAGTGTAATTTTGAACGAATCATTATTACGTACATATAAGTGTCAAGCATTGTATCATTAGTGTGATAAAAAAAACTCAACTCTGAGTCATTAAATAAATTAAAAATGTTAATTTGAATTTGGTTTCGTAATTTGGCTTAAGACACGAATCATAATTAATTTAAGATCAAGGAATGAATTATATGAATCAAGAAAAATAAAGACAATATCAGTGTTAGCTGGTTAATAATTTAAAATGCTTTTGATTTGGTCTTTAAATGCTTTTTATTATTACTAAATTATGTTCGCAATACATCTTATATTACAATCTAATATATAATTTCGAAAGAGACTTTGTATATATGTAACTATCGTTGGTTCGTAGATTCCGAACGTTAAATTTAATAAAACAAAAACAAATGAATATTCAAACAAATTTGAATAAAAAAAACTATTCAAATAAATTTTTTACTAAGATATTGACCATTTTTAAACGGTTTATATTACAAATACCGAGCAAAGCCGGGTGAAATCACTAGTATGCTTATAATTATCGCTGTTCGACAAATGACGACTTTTTTTTTGGTTCAGAGACGAGATATGACTTTTCTTATAGATCTATGCCCAGTGAACACGAATCTGGTAATAAAAAATGTTGATTGGCTCGAGATTCGGAGATAGATGTGTTTTTTAAATCGCGCGATTTTTCTATATCTTGGTGTTGTTCGGTCGATGTCTCAAAATCTGTCAATTTCGTGTTCAAAATGAATATTGGAATCTATAGTCGGATATTTTATCTTTCATTTGTAGTAATTTTCAGCTTTCAAATCCTAGTTGTTCAAAAAGTAGTCGTCCAGTTCAAATCTATGTTAAATTTTTTTTCGTTCGATTCGTTTATTTTATCGAGGTAAGCCAGTTATCAATAGAACTTTTGTTATTAATCCACAAGAATAGTTTGATTTTTCTAAGTAGAATTTAATTTAATTCTCATACAAAGACAATTTAATATATTATCCCTATTAATTAAATTCAGATTCCTGTAAATTCTGTATTCCCGAGTAAATACTAGTACAAGCTTTTAGCTCGCAATTTTACCGATTTAAAATTCAGCACACTCCCAATTAACCCTTTTAAACGAAAACAAAAAATAGTTTGGCCAGAATACTATCCCAATAAATATGTTTCAATAGAAAATACTCAATATAAAATAGTATTAACAGTGGGAAACAATCCCAAGTGAAAATACGTACTTTTGACTTTTGATTTGAACTGGACGACTACTTAGAGAGATTTGAAAGCTGAAAAGTACTACAAATAAAAGATAAAATATCCGATTACAGATTCAAATATTCATTTTGAACAGGACATTTAGAATCGACGAAACAACACCAAGATATAGAAAAATCGCGCGATTTAAAAAACACATATCTCCGAATCTCGAGCCAATCAACATTTTTTATTACCAGTTTCGTGTTTACTGGGCATACATTTATAAGAAAAGTCATATCTCGTCTGAACCATTTTTCGTGTCGAAAAGTGTTATGGCCCCACTTTCCAAAGCGATCTCATTCTTTTTAACCGAAATTGTATTATTTATGATAATTTATATGATATGTATGTACATATGTATTAATTTTTTATTTTATGTATTTTTTATAGTAATATAAGATTTGGAACTACGCAAAAGAATGGCGATCTATTGATAATTGATAATAAATATCGTTACACGCGCCATAGATCGGCTGTGAATAGTGGAAAAGAATATTGGACATGCGAGCAGAGAGGAAACAAAAATATTTCAAAATGTTTTGGTCGTGGAATCACCACAAACAACAGACAAGAGTTTCAGGAAACAAAGGGTCATAAGTATCCACATGATGACTTAATGGATTCAAGGCGTACATTTCGAAAAATTCTAAAAAGAAAGGCAAAGGGTGCTGATTCTCCTACCACCATTATGCGAAATGTGAAAGCAAACGCAACTGATATTGAGAAGAAAATAATGCCCAAGAGAGACACCATGAAAAGATACATACAAAGGCAAAAGAAAAAAGCACATATGCCAGAGCAAACGAGGAACGAAACCAATTTTCCTGCTGAAATAGCTACCCGATCGAAAACCATGAACAGCAGTACTATTGGAACAAGAACATTGAAGCATTCTGGAAGGACCAACAATGAAGTCGATGGGTTGCATACTGTCGAAGCTCAATTTCCGTATTTGATCAAATTAGGAAAATTACTTCAAGGTCTCCTAGCTGAAATCAAAAAGGTAGTGGAAGAATCGAACTCTGGGACTATTGGTTTATAAGAAAGAGCCCGTAATGTCACAGATACATTAGACAGTTTTCTAAACTTATTTTGAGTTTTATTCATTTTAGTTCATTTTAGTCATTTCAAGTTAGTTCTCACTCTTTAATATTATTTTTATTATTTCATTAAAGTTTTGTATGTATGTATATGTTACAGTGAAATTATAATTACACTGATGTTTCAATGAATTCATATCCAATTAAGTATAATTACATTTTCACTACGGAAATTACATATTCATTGAAATTATAATTTTTGACAGTTGAATGATAGTGAAATACCAACTTATCAATATTTTATGGAATGCTTTTGTTTGACAGCTGTCAACTTTAAATTCTTATAAATTATGGATTTAAATATCACAATACTTTATTTTCATTTTGAGTTCACTTATTTAAAATCTTTTTATCTTTGAAATCTATTTTCTATTTGGTTATTTTATGAGACACGATAAATACTCGCCTATTCATAACCTTTCATCATGTTTTTGACACACTTTCAGACGGTTTGAAACAAACATATGTATCTACGACGCTTTAAAAAATAAGAATAAATAGGCAGTGGGTGTTGGATAATTTTACTGTGGTAAAAGGGGTAATTATTTCAATATGTTCAAGAAGCACTGATATAAGGCGACTCATACAAGTATGTCTTATTCATTTTTGTTGTTATTATTATTATTGTTCATATATATATATATATATATATATATATATATATATATATATATATATATATATATATATATATATATATATATATATATATATATATATATATATATATATATATATATATATATATATATATATATATATATATGTATGTATATTTTAACTCTTTCCGCTCGGAATTTGTTTCAAGTTGAATTTTGTAAGGTTGAAACTATGTTAAAAAAAATTTGTTATTTTTTTAAAACCAAAAAAATAACAGTTTTTTCCAACTGGATAATTCGTTGAAAACTTTCGTGCCGGTAATATTTTTTTCTGTTTTTTTTTTATTTGATTGAATAAACATTAGAAAAACAAAAAAATTATAATTGACTAACAACACTTTTAACTTGGGCAGAAATATATATTAACTGTGAGATTTTGGTGTTTTTACTAAATATCTTTAAAAATGAAAAAAAATATATATATATATATATAAGATGTTGTACTGATGTATGTGTGGCTCAAAATGTTCTAAAGGTCTGCTCTAGACTCTAGAGCAGTAGTACTCAAGTGCGGCCACGGTGGCCGCATGCGGCCACTAGTGGATTTTACTGCGGCCACCAGCGACTTAATAGTAAATAATACTAATATTTAAAAAAAAAAAAATATATTTTAAAAACTACAAAAAAGTAACTTAACAATAATAGAAACCATGCTCATCATTGACAAACTAAAAAATATAGTGAAAAGCCTTGTGACCGAAGTTGAAAATGACAATTTTTCAATTTTATCATCTGTTAGTGATTTAATAGATAAGACGACAGACACAACTTCAAAATTAAAATTAAAACTTAAAATAATAGAGTGTCTTAAATCTCTGAATCTGGAACTTGATAAAAGGTTCGAAGAATTGAATTTTTTTAAAACTGTTTTTTTTGTATCTTCCTCTTTTATTTTAATGACAAATAAAAATTTAATAGTACTACAAAATAGATTAAAATCATTTTCAGTATTGAAATTAATTAACTGGGCTAACGTAAAATATGAATTATTAGAAATTAGTCATTATCATGTACTTAATAGCCATTTTAATAATATTTCGGTTCAAAAATTTTGGTCGGAAATATACGTTGACAATGAAACAAACCAATATAAAGATTTGGCAACAATTGCTTTATTAATATTGTCTATTTTTCCCACTACCGTATATTGCGAAAGATCATTCAGTGTAATGCACTTTATTAAAAACAAATTTAGAAACCAGCTGACAGACGCAAACTTAGAAGCAGCAATGCGGCTTGCATGGGAAGAAAAGAGTATTGAATAATTTCCATTTCCATTATTATTAAATAATTTTTTTTATTTTATTTATTTTTTATTTATTTTATATTTTTATTTTTTTTTATTTAAGATATTTGCAATCGACCTGTCGGTCATAATCAGATTTTATAACAAATTATTAAATAAATAGATACCAAAATGTTAAAATTTCTTTTATTTTATGAATAAATTGATCCACTTTTTTTGTAACTTTAATTTATTTGATTAAATTTGGTTCGGCCACCAGACATTTCCATGGGACCACTATTATCACCTGTGCGGCCACGGTAAAATTTCGCCTGAGAAACACTGCTCTAGAGCAATGGTACTCAAACTTTTTCAGTTGGCGGACCAGTATATATTTTTCAGTAATATTCACGGACCAGCATCATATTTTAAAATAAAAAGGTTACAAATGTATGTATGTATATGAGTGAAAACTTCTATTACAAATAAAAATAAAAATAATAGTTTTAATTAATGTAGATGAATAATGAAATGATAAAAAACTAATGAGTTACATATGTGAGATTGTTTGTTATTACATAACATATCCAGTCGTGGTTTTATCGATGACAATGTCCATTACCACACGAAATGGATCATGAATATCCACACTATTACGATGTTTTGCCTCAATTAAACTCATGGTTGAGAAAATACACCAGTCTCGCAAATGTAAGTTGATGCAAAGTGATTTCAGAGCAAGTTCATAAAGATTTGGCAATTCTGCTTTTAATTTGATCCAACAGGACGCAAGTGAAGTTGCGGTTTCAAAACATTTTTTTAACTCTTGATTTGTAGTCAGATCAATTAGTTTATCTTCCAAATTAATTGATATATCATTCCATTGCAAAAGTGGTGTCATCTGGTGGGAAATAGTAATCGAATCATTGTGATGAATTTGTAAAATGACAACTGATTACATCAAGCTAAGTCGTCATGTCATATTAAGCTCGTCTCCTCCATTGTGAATAATATTAGCCAAATTGTGAAACATGTCATATAATAGTAATCTATTGAAACACGAATCTTCCACTATTTTAGTTTTCGTTTCAACTTATCTGTATTGTATGTTATTGTAAAACATGTAAAACATGATATTTTCTTCCTTGGATGGAAGTATGTCATTCAAAATCAAAAAAATATTTTTCAAATAAGCTAACTTTCCTACCCAGTTTTGGAATATTTCTGACATTTTTGTTGGTTGTTGTTTTTGTTGTAGAAATATAGAGATCTCATCCCTGAGCTGAAATTACCGCTCGAGTTAGTAAGTCTAGATAAAAAAAAATATTAAGATAGAAAACCAATCCTCATGAACGTGATGAAATAAAAAACTGGCCAAATAAACACAACATAGCACGGAGAAAAAATCCGTAAAAAACAATATATTTTTGACTTTTAAAATCCGCTAGACAATTAATTATAAGTGTTTTAAAACAATCAAAAAAAACAATCAATAGAAACATCTGACTATTGATTCCAATACTCATTTTGAGCACAACAATACTAGATTTTGAGTTAAGACCGCAAAAGCCAAAAAACTGCGCATTTTTTTAAATACTCATATCTCGTAAATGATCACTAACCAACAGAAATCATATTCGAATTCAATGGGTCAAACTTAGTAAAGATTGGTTAGTCTCCGCTCTGGTATTTTTTTTTGTTGCTCAGTGTTATTATTACAAAAAAACATTTAAAAAATAACCAGCAATATAGATCAGTGGTTAGCGTATAGGTATAATCCCAACAACTGAGGGGTCATTGGTTCAATCCCTGGCAAGGCGTTGCTGATCAGACCTTGGATATGTATTTATTTCAATTTTGCCATAGTGACATTACAGAGTAGTTCCAAGTCGTCACTATGGCTAAACAAAAAAGTATACAATATGATAAAAAGAAAAAAAAACTTAACGAAAAACGAAATAAGCATAAATATAAAACAAATTATCAAAAATAAATAAATCATAGGACATGTTACGATCATAAAATAAATAATTCTTCAATCAGATCAGTATATTTTAGATTAAAACCTAACCTAACCTAACCTAACCTAAACAACAAAAATTATTATCATATTCGAATTCAGTGGGTCAAACTTAGTAAAGATTGGTTAGTCTCCGCTCTGGTAATTTTTTTTGTTGCTGAGTGTAATCAGCGCCCATATCTTGGCATAGTACCCAAAATAATCCCCAAACACCCCAAATAATAAGTTTTCAGGACTTATCTTTATATAATATATGATAATAATATATAATAGCCAGCAGCATAGCTCCGTCGTTAAGGTTCTGTTTAACACCGAGAGGCACCGGGTTCGATCCCACGAGCTGACCTCGACTGAAAAGAATTTTCTGAGTATATCTGTAGTGCTGCTGGTCCGACTTGGATATTTGTGACTCCAGGTCGATCGTTTCCTATCATAGTTTGCCAATTTTTCTGATTTCATTGTTGAAACGATTCCCGATTAAAATTGGCAAACACCCTTCCTACCTAATATGTGACCACTATTTGAGTATGATTAATATATACAATAAAATTTATGTACAATTCATAGATGTCTCGTTAATTTGCGAGTTTTCAGTGTCTCGTAATTCAGCGACTTGTATAATAAAAATGCTGCATTGTTTGTAATTGGCCAGGAAGGCGCATTGGGGTTTACCTGTAAGGCCTTTCTGGTAAACCCCAATATATGGGTTTACCAGGACCCCAATAAGAAAAATAATTGATTTTTTATTAAATTTATTTGATTTTGATTGAATGAATTAAATATTTGATTATTTAACTAATTAAATTAAATCCAACATAAAAATGATTTTTCATCACATGAATCATTAAAACTTTGTGATTGTATATATATATACATATGTACAATATTAAATCCTGATAAAAAATGTATACATGTATGCATATATTATCTCGCCGATTAGGTACTTCTGAAACATTTTTATTTTATCTTTATTATTTTAATGATGAGGTTTGAAAAAAATCGATAACTGTAAATTTTGTCACCATTGAAGTACATAGTTAGTCACTTGATAACGTTAAGTTAGACAAAAATTCGTTGTTGGTATTTTTAATCGACTACGTACATACATGTGTATGATAGTGTCGGAAAATACATATCTAAATTATATAAATATATACAGATTATATCAAATGAATGATATAATATCGAAATTCGTCTTTCGATTAAAGCAATCCAATCTACATATTAAAATTAAAATCTATAGTAATTCGCGCGATAAACAAACCGATAGAAATATTTAAAACAACCAATGAAATACGATTAAATATGATTCATCAGTTTCAAGCATGTTAAATATCGTATAATGATAATGCTTTCAATCTTAAAAACACTAGTTGATGAATCATCTTGAAATTTATAATAATAAATGTAATACACGACAGATTTTCAGTTGCGAAAGACGACTTTCTTTGTATAAAAAATATAGTATTTTTTTGTATTTAAAGTAAAGATAGATAGTTCACAAGGACAAGAAATTTGTTTCTTATTTAATTAATACTGAGCTACGTTATAACGTCAGTTGGTGACCAAATTATACATCCTCTAATTGAAATCTTTGCTTTTTGTATTCATAAGGTTCTGTATATTTTTGAACTCATGAAACCGAGTTAGTATATATGGGTGTATTATAAATTATATTTAGGGATTTATTTTGTATTATTTGGAGTTTTGAAAGGTTAGTATTCGAGGCGTTATTCCATACAGGTGAAGCATAGGTTAATAATGGTAATATGAGCGGGCGATATAATTTCGTTTTATTTTGAGTTGACAAAGAAGTATGGCGATTAAATATTTGGATATATTTTGACATTTAAATTTTTTTCTAGCCTCTTGATATTACAAAATGCTTATTTTATTTCCAATTGAAGCTTGTATTAACAACATTAATATTGACATGTTTTGAGATAAACGATATACATAAGTATCGAATTATAAATACAAGCAACTAGTTACACTTAACAATCACTAGTAACTAGTTAAAAACTAGTATCAGAAGCTACAGTTTAATAAAAAGTACTTTTTTGTATGTTTGTAGTTAGATAGTTTAATCACTAGTAACTACATAGATAGTTACATATTAGGCAATTACAAGTAATTATTTATATATTATGTAGGTAGTTCTACATATAATAGTTAGACAGTTCAATCGCAAGTGCCGTAATAAAGGTTTGGTAGTGATATACATTTGTATATAAATCACAGAACAGTTTGAGCGCATGTCTAAAGCCGTATATATTTATAGTTAACTAGTGTTGGGCCCGTTGATTTCAACGGGTGGTTTCTAAATGGAATTGAAACTCGAATAAAAATAAAGTTAAAGATATTGAATCGACTGGTTTTGGAAAGAAATTTATGCACGAATTAGAGATTACGAATTACGAATTACGAAGTGATTACGAATTACGTTTTGTGCATCGCCGACGCCCCGACGCCTTTGCCCCCAGCGCCCCCGATGCATCCGGCAACCCAGGCCGTCGCCCCCGGTGCCTCCGACGCTCCGGGGCCTTCGCCCCCGGCGCCTCCGACGCTCCGGGGCCTTCGCCCCCGGCGCCTCCGACGCTCCGGGGCCTTCGCCCCCGGCGCCGCCGATCCCTCCGGCGCCCCGGGGCCTTCGCCCCCGGCGCCGCCGATCCCTCCGGCGCCCCCAGCGCCCCCGATGCCTTCGGCACCTCGGGGCCTTCACCCCCAGTGCCACCGGCACCTCTGACGCCCCGGGACCTTCGCCCCCAGCCCCAAGGAATGAAAAAATGAAAAAAACTGAAAAATATGAAAAACAATGAAAAATATGAAAAATAAAAATGAAATAATAAAAATATGAAAAAAGTGAAGAATATAAAAAAGTGAATAAATTGAAAAAAACTGAAAAAAGCTGAAAAAAATGAAAAATATGAAAAAATGAAGAAAAAAAAAATTGTTTCCTCATACTGCTCCCGTTGTCCGTCACATACAAATATATATATATTTAGCGACACTCCGTTTTTATATATAGTATAGTATATTTAAAACAAAGATTATATAGGGGGGACCGAAAAGTAATCAAAATCTTTCGATGCGCTCTTTCGCAGTCAGTTTGTGTCGAGACACGGTCCAGTAAACCATTCCATTTTGTTATTATGTTGAATTTATTGTTTATGTTTAAAAAAATTTTCTACCCGAGGAAGGATGTTGAGACAAAAAAAAATGAAGAAGGGCACTTGCGTCATTTTATGCTGTTTATGTTATCAAGTAATGAAGGCAAGCGTAGCAGTGAAAAAAATCAGCGAAAATTACGGGGATATTCTGAGACTGAACAAGTGTCATCAGTGGTTTAAACAATTTTAAAATGGGAATAGGGACATCAAGGAGAATAGACGAACTCAAAAATTAGATGATGATATCCTGAAGTCGATGGCGGAATCAGATCTTTGGATTACTACTTTTTGAGATCGTTAGAACATTTATTACGACAGCAGGTAGGGATTTCCATCGAGAAATGGTTATAAATTCAGAAATTTATGTGTTAACCAGTCTTTATAAACATTGACACGGATTACACGACCCATGTTCAATGCAATTTTTTCAATGCTACCTGGAAAGGCTCAGCGGGTAGTATTCTTGTTTAGTTTTTACATACTCCAAAAATAGCGCCTATCGGCGCTATTTTTCAGCATTCAAAGGGTTAAGTATGTATATAAAATGGGAGATTAGACATATGTTTGCATTAGTGTTCGTGGGTGTTTTTGTTTGTGAGTCATTCACATAAATTCCACCGAGAGAATATCCGGGCCCCATACGGGATAATATCGGGACCCCAGTGCAATTTTGATGCAGGGGACCCTCAAAAAAATTTGACCCAACCTAGTATACATATTTATGAAATATATATCGTGTTTGAAAAGCTGTGCGTATTTAATATTGTATAAAATTGTGCGTATTTAAAAATATATAATTTATTTAAAATCGATTATAATTAACAAAAATATATTCGACATCATTTTATGTACAATATTTTCATTTACATATTCAAATTAGAGTGATATTTTGAAACTTATTATATGTATGTTAACTAGTAGTCTTAGTGCACAAATTTTTGCAGTCTATAAAAAGTGGACATAAATAAATTAATTAAGATGCTATCAATAATTGGTACATAAAATAATTAGTACATAAAATAATGAAATTCAAAATGGTATTAACATGAAAAATATTTTAAAAGTCAAGCAATCGTTCTAACAATAGCAACTCAATAAATGTACCGGCGAACGAAATAGAAAAATTCGGATGTGACCAACCCATGTCCTATGTGTTTGAGGAATATATGAAGGTCACAAAACAAAATTCGACATTGAACCGTATATACACATTTACACATACCGGCTATGAGAGCACACATTGAGCTCAAATGTAGGGAAACTTACACAAAACAAAAGTTCTACTTCCGGTATGTCTGTTAATCAAACACATATTATTGGTGACATATTGTATAAAATAGGAAGATTTTGGCCAATTTTTACCGGGAACCGTTTCAACAATGAAATCAGAGAAAATTGGAAAACTCTGATTCACAAATCCAGGTCTAACCAACAGCATAAAATTCATTTTTCACTCGAGGCCCGACCTTGGGATCGAACCCGGCACCTCACGACGCTAAGCAGAAGCTTAACAACCGAGCTATGCTGCTGGCGAATTGAACCTGTCTGCTCAAGAGAAACCAAGAGGAAAAGAAAAATCAACTAATAATGTAATTCTTACCGCGGAAGAACAATTTAAGTACCAAACTTTTTATAAAGTTGTTGATACCATAATAGGCAATATGACAAGAAGATATTTATTTAATTATTGAAAAATCAACAGACAACATATGTAGAAATGCATAAAAATAAAGAATAAATGTAACAAAATAACACCTGAGCACAATTATAGATTTTTATAAATTACATAAAATGGTACATAGAGACAAACAAATGAAAAAGAAAATAATTAAAACTAAAATATGACTAAATAGGACAGTGCATAACTAAACATAAAGTGATATAATATTGCATAAAGATTATATAATAGAAATAGAAATGGATCAATTAATCATGACTCTCCTGATGGCAGCCCTGAATTGATGCAACGAAATACCGAATAGATCAACGTCATTCAGCTCCCCGTTAAATATACGATAAACACGCTGAGGATAGTAATATTTTATTAGGAATTGGATTTGATAGGATTAAGTGAAAATAGTGCAATAGGGATCCTGAAACCAACCTTACCCAGTAAATCGGGACAATCAAGGACACCATTTCGGAGCTTTAAAAGGAATGTAGCATCAGTGAGACGCCTGACAGAAATATTGTTAATTAAAGAATAGGAATTTTAAAATATCAGGAACAGTAGTAGTATGGGCATAGATAGGAAAACGGTAGACTACAGATTCCAATATTCATTTTGAACAGGAAATTGATTATATTGATATACATACGTATATATATATATATATATATATATATATATATATATATATATATATATATATATATACATATTATAAAATAATATATTTTAGCTAATATTTCGACAGGGCCCTTCTGGATCTCGAACCCAGGTTCACATAAACACTTATACTTAAATAGATATTGATGTTGTTATGGAAACATAAACTGCGAACAGTATATTGTATACATGACTATTTATTCTGCGAACAGTATGTATGTTGTATACACGACAGCCGAGAAGGAAGTAATGAAGTTAAGGTGTACCAAGTGAATAGTATATTTATTTAAAAGGTAAAAGTATTTGAAATAAAGTGTACTCAGTGATAAGCTTATTGTAAAAAACTAAATGTATGTAAGCTTATTGTAAATCATATTAACAATTAGATGCAACATAACTTATTATTGAATACTTATCTCGCAGATAAAACCCAGTGAAGAGATATACTTTTAGCCGTGAAATGTCAAATCTGACATATTTGGCCAAAAATCAATATATATCGTGTATTACCCTACAAGAAGCTACACGCCAAATTTGAAATTTATATATACACATGAGAGTTAAAACTATAAATATTTATATATTAGAGATAACGAGAACCAATAGAGCAAATTTCATAATATATAGAGTGAATTATAGGCGTTTAAACAATTAAAATCTTATATCGCCATATCAAGGTGAACAGGTTGGAAGATACGGGACGAACGCTTAATAAACGTCAAGAAGATTTACTTTCCGCGTGTTTAAAACGCGTTGTATACGATATTTTATCTCCAACGTAATGGCAGACGATACATTAACGTGTATTGATGACCAAAATGAGCAATATGGCAAAGTATGAAAACGATCGGATTAGAGATAAAAATGACCACTGCAACGAAAGCCATGTGAACCCTAAAGGAGGTATGTAATAAAAACTATTAAAAATAAAGTTCAATTATAGTTTAATTATATTTTATACATTTTAAAATTATATTTTAATAATGCGCCCGATGATATTTCATCTCTACAAACCATATATGTATAACATTGTTTAGTTCGTTGTTGAAATCTTACATATGTTTGTCTTATTTTTACAAGGTTTTTCATTGGATATCAGACGCTTTGTGATGGACGTTTTTTTTATACAATCAATCAAAGTACACGCGTCATTACAGATTGCTCCAATGCGACGAGTGTACTATACACATCAAGAAATTATATACACATTTTCAATACACAATCATTACATAATATTCGAAACCATACATGAAATATACGGCCAGACATTTTTATATTACATACATTGTATATACGGCCGCAAGGACCATTGCATTAATTTTAACAATTAATTAAGTACAGAATTAATCCATTGAGACATCTATGGATTTTAGATTTTGTGCTTAATTATTACAATTTATACATAAATAAATACAGATGATTAATGAGACATCTATAGATTTAGATTTTGTGCATGATTTTTACAAATTATACACATAAGATTTTTTGTGACAACGGGAAAGGATTTATTTGCTAATTTGAGAAACCGTTTCAACAATGTTGAGATAAAATTGACAAACTCTGATAGAGAAACGATCGATTTGGAGTCACAAAACCCCCAAATCTAACCAGCAGTTTTGGCGGATCGAACCATTGATCACATTGGGCTAGACATATACGCTACCATTAAGGCAAACTGCTGGCTTTTGTGGAACCATATACACGTATTTGGAAAATTATATCGTCATTTGGCTACGCTCAACAGTAAACAGTTTCTTGAGTAGAGATTTGCCGGCAGGAAAAAACCCAGTTTATTCCCGGGAATAAACCGGGTTCGACACATTTTTGGATACTCGCATTGAGTCACGTTCAATAATATAATTAATCTAAACGTTTTCATGTAATGGCAGTACTGCAAACGTTTGGTTTGTGTTTGTGTCGGATGCTTCACGTAAATAACCTATTAGTTATTATCGTTTGTTCGAAATACGTGGCTTGCAAGTTGCAACTACGACGGTCTCGGAATTCTGAATATCTGAAATAGTTTTTTAAAAGTGTATTTTTTCATCCAAGGTAATAAATTTTTATCAATATCATTTGGTTTCATTCATTCAAAAATATTATTCTATTATTCATTCATATTTTCATATCATTATAAAACGGTACAACCAAAATCAACAGTTTGGAATCACTTTAAAAGAATTCAGCAAGAATCCGGAACAAGTAAGAGTTTGCAGCTGTATATATGTATAATACATAGATATTACGATACGAAATATAATTTTCCAAATGCTAAAAAAATGACAAATCACATATCTACGTGCGCTATATATTAAGAAAATAGAGAAATATTTTTATAAAAACTCTTATGTTTAAATTATTGTGAATTGTAAATAGGTTTCTGAGCTCATTTTACATACCTCTTATTAAGTTCACATGGTTTTCGTGAATAATATTCCGTTTGTTACAGACATTACTAACAAACTAACCAGTAGATTCTATGACAGAATCACTAATAACCATACTAACACACTTGTGAAGAGTCTCGGTGATTACAACAAAATGTCTATACCCTTCAGGTATAAACACAGATTACCTAAACACAATCTGCTTTAAGTCATTGACTTTAGAGAGTCTTTAATTAATATTATGTATTAGATGTATTATGAACATTTTAATGGATTGTAAATAGGTTTTTGAGCTCTTTTTCCTATTATGCTGTAGATTAACATTGGAATAATATAATACTATGATTACTAACCAAATTAAATTAAATTGTAAAATAGACAATGATCAGTAGATCAGTAGCTATTAAAATAGATATAAGGTGTATTGTGAACATAATTTTGTAATAATAAAAAGCATTTAAAAATCAAAAAACATGGTTTTCGTGTAAGTGGTATTTTTTTTTCTATTATGCTGTACATTAACATTAGAATAATATAGCACTATGATTACTAACAAAATTAAATTAAAATTGTAAAGTAGAAAATGATCAGTAGATCAGTAGCTATTAAATTAGATATAAGATGTATTGTGAACATAATTTAGTAATAATAAAAAGCATTAAAGAAAAAAAAATTAATGTGACCTTTCTTTATTTATTACCCATGCACCAAAATATGTTGTATTGTTTTGGTCATGCTCAATTTAAAAAAAAAAATACAGTTTTATGTAAAAAAACTACAATTTTCCCAAAGTTTCCGTTTTTTTCCCAAAGTTCCTGGTTTTTTCCCGTTCGTTCAAAATTCCTATTATCTCTACACACAGCACGAGACACATTTTTACTAACCTCTTTTTAGTTCTTACAAGGCTCTTTTTTTAGTTTTAATTCGCCTTTTGGTATGACACTATTTCTTACATTCTTTCTATCGCACACTGGTCGAAATTGACAATCTATGTGTGCAAAAGTCCAAAACGAAGTATGTAGATGTGTAGTATGTATCCCAATAATTGTTGTATTTCTCAGTATAGAATAAACAAGTGGTTCCTGAAAAAGCATTATTTTAATGTCTGCGCAATAAATAAAGTACACATCGCTTACAAAAAAGTTTTTGTAACGGCAATATTTGTCACCTGAATTAGTTTCGTTTTAAACGTTAAAGTAAACACACTGCTTTCAAAGTACTTAAGTGTATTTATTGTTTTAAAACTACGGGGTTTTTATCTACAGGTATGTACTATTTTTTTGCATAACTTAAGTTTAATATTAATAACTATTTAGTAGTAGTATTTTTAATACAAAGTTAGCGAGTCATTTTTATCAACAATTTTAGATATTTTGTATTATATTTTATTTGGCCAAAACTTTCCATGACCGCATGACATTAAAGTACACAACCCATTCACAATTATTAAAAAAAAAATGTAATCCTGTAAAATATTTAATTATTTCAAGTGCCGTATCTTTATCTCGGAAAGAGCTGTTTAATGTTTGGCGCGAAGGAAAGACAACAAGTGCGAAAAATTCAGCCGTATTTTCGTATGTTTAAGAATCCAAAAAATTTGGAGATGACAGCTCAGTGGCCAGTAGGCTTATTTTTATTTTATTTTTATTTCACATATACATATATACCAGGAAGGCCTAACAGGTAAACACCAATGAGCCTTCTTGGCCAATTACAAACATCGATATATAATTTATAGATTAATTTTAACAGAGCAACAAGAATAATTTTTGATAAACTTTTTGAGCATCCTTTAACCCCTTAGACGCCCAGCCGACGCGCTGAGCGTATAAAAGATACGGCTGTTTGCGCCTTAAGGTGCTTTGGGCAGCTAAGCGGTTAAAATCAATAAATAAAATCAGCGAGGATGCCGGTTCTTGTCTTCATCAGCTGAAACAGTGCGAAAATCGCAAAAGCGTATGGGAGCCCATAGCTCTCACCTCAACATATACAGTTTACATATGTATATGTTTGATCTTCCACCACCCACTCGTTCTTTCTGATTTTAACTGTTTAAATGCCAAACACTCAACCCCACGTACACCATTGCAAACTTACATATTTGTATTCCAAATACCCGATGTAAATATTGTTTCAACTGCTGCTGATATCGTTAACACATGTGTTTATAATTCTCGTTTACATTATCGAAAATACGATTCATAAGAAATTTATTTTTCCAATTATATTGTTTTCATCTTCGCATGTTTATTTTCAAATTTCGTCCTGTTTTTTGTACATCAGGCAGCAGTGAAATAAGCACATTTCTCGCCACCATTATTTCATCCTCCGCAAAGAAGTCACATATTTGCACAATTGATACGATGACACCTCGTCCAAGGTATCAATATCTTATTGCGCACGAACGCCATAACCTCGTTAATCACCACTTTAAAAGCACAAATATATAAAAAGCCATATCGGTAGAAAAATAAGAGAGGTAGGTTTTTATCAAGACACTCTAAATATTTCATCGACGGCGGAAACACAGTAGTATATCGTGACGACTTTTAATAAGAAATAACAACAAGGTTTTTTTCGCTCGTAATCAGAGAAATTATAATATTTCTCTGGTTGTAATGCGTATCGTCGTAATTCAAAACATTGTTGTAATTCAAAACATCAACGATGGTCTAATTTTAGCTCAATCTCGCTCTTTAGCTTAATTTTGATATTTAATTTCAATTTTTTAATTTAATTTTTATTTCGATATTTTGTACGCTACTGGTTTTAAAAGTTGGCCCAAAATCGTCGTTGGTTTGGTGCGTACGGACCATAACAAATATTTAACGATTTAATATTATATGGTTATGACTAATGATAGCTATGGCAACACCAACCAAATCAAAGTCATTTCGCCGATGATTTGTCAAACGTTTCAACGGGTTACATCGATGATTTATTCCACCACGACATTTAAAATATCAATGTCAAAAGGAATTTCCGGCAAAATTTTGCGAAATATCAGATCGATATGACGATCGGAAGGGGTACTTTGGAAAACAGCGCAGTCATCCTTAGTAAAAACTCTTAAAAATTGTATATGTAGAATGGAATTTGCCAGAACTGTTTGCAATCCCCGGTATTTTCATCGAAGGTGCGATTTATTTTAATTATAGAAAACAACGTGTTAAGGTCTATTGAAACCCATATGAATGCGTGAATGGAGTATAAATGGGTTCTTATACTGCAGTGCTTCTTAACCGGTGCACCGCGAAAATAATGGTAAAAACTGATAAATCGGCGAAATCGTGAAAACCGAAAAAGTTGTTCGCAAAATTATGAAAGCCGACGAAAGATGTTATGTGATTTCGACTAAGCTGAATCGATCGTACGCGAATCCTAAGTTGACCTTCTAATCAATCTTCTCACTCTCACGTTTGCGGTTGTCTTTTTGCAAAGCTTGTAACTTTTTTACTTTATCTATGTAAGTAGTAATAACACTGAGCAACAAAAAATCACGTTTTTTAGTTACCAGAGCGGA
Source organism: Arctopsyche grandis (assembly GCF_051622035.1). Classification (NCBI taxonomy): domain Eukaryota; kingdom Metazoa; phylum Arthropoda; class Insecta; order Trichoptera; family Hydropsychidae; genus Arctopsyche; species Arctopsyche grandis. Next base: position 1,321,784 of record NC_135357.1, read on the forward strand.
GACTAGCCAATCTTTACTAAGTTTGACCCACTGAATTTGAATATGATATTGATTTTTGTTGGTGGGTGATCGTTTACGAGATATGAGCGTTTAAAAAAATCCGCGATTTTTAGTTTTTTGGCTTTTGCGGTCTTTAACTCAAAATTTAGGATTATTACGCTCAAAGTGAGTATCGGAATCAATAGTTAGATATTTTTTTCTATTAATTGTTATATTTCATTGCTATAAAATACTTCTAATTAATTGTCTAGTGAATTTTAAAAGTCAAAAATATATTTTTTTTTTCCGTGCTATTTTTCATTTATTTGGCAAATTTTTTATTTCACCACGTTTATAAGGATTGGTTTTCTATCTCAATATATTTTTTTTTATCTAAACGTACTAACTCAAGTGGTAATTGCAATTTAAATGATTTCGTTGTATATATGGTTGTATCGCGTAATATGTTAGGTGCAAGCGAGATGGCATGTAGTCCGACCGCTGTACTCTGTGAGGTGGATTATATGCCATCTCGCTTGCACCTAACATATTACGCGATACAACCATATACATATACAACGAAAGCATTTAAATTGCAATTACCGCTTTAGTTAGTACGTTTAGATAAAAAAAAATATATTGAGATAGAAAACCAATTTTTATAAACGTGGTGAAATAAAAAATTTGCCAAATAAATGAAAAATAGCACGGAAAAAAAATCCGTAAAAAAAATATATATTTTTGACTTTTAAAATTCGCTAGACAATTAATTAGAAGTAAACGCTCATATCTCGTAAACGATCACCCACCAACAAAAATCAATATCATATTCGAATTCAGTGGGTCAAACTTAGTAAAGATTGGCTAGTCTCCGCTCTGGTAATTTTTTTTGTTGCTCAGTGTAATAGATGAAGTTTTGTGATCATGCGAAAATTAGAACTCGAGATTTTGACTGATTCGAACTCAGAATCGATTACTGATCACGTTTTCATGATCTAGAAAAAAATGTGTGTGTGTGTGTGTCTGTCTGTGTGTCTGTGTATTTTGGGGATTTTTTGAACACCTTTAGTCCTATCGAACTGAAACTAAAGTATTGGTTACTGAAATTCTTATCGACACGACGTAAATTTTTTTCAAATTTTTAAATTGACCGGAAATTGTACCTCCCCTTATAAGTGTCCTCTTTTTTTAAGTTTTTGAATTCAAGTATCTCCCAAACCGCTAACTTAATCGGCTGATATTTTTTTACATGTTATAAAAATAGTCTTCTTTATAATATTATATTTTTATCTGAACCGGAAGTAGTACTTTTACTCCAGACAATCGAGGTTTTTTATGTTTTTCTCAGAAAAATTATAGTTTATTGAACTGAAATTTTATATCTACAAGTTTAAGCTTAATACCAAGTTATTTAAAAAAAATTGGTAAGCATTCCTCAACCGGAAGTGGCAGTTTATTCTTGTTCGATTTTTCTACCACTATTTTTTCGACTCCTTATTAAACATTTGTGTTCTTCACGATAAAAATCAAGTGTAATTCTTGTATCAATGTGATGAAAATAAAAAAAAATCACTAAATGTAAAAATGTTGTGCCCACTACTCTGTCCACACCCCTGAATGTATTAAGCTGAAAATTTATATTTGTATTTTTTATGTACTATCTTAGAGCTGATAAGGTTTTGGTTAGAATTTGTAAACCGAAAGTAGTATTTTTTTTTAAAACAATATTTCATTATTTTATTTTGACCTTTTAAATTATTTTAATCTTCTTGATATTTATTTTGTATAATACTGATAGTGATTTTAAGTAATAAAAAAAAATTGAACAAAATCCGACAACTGGAAGTAGAACTTTTGTCTTGTGCAAGTTTCCATACATTTGCGCTCACTTTGTATCGCTGTCATAGTTATTAGTATTTCATAATCTGTCTGTACGGTTCAATATAGAATTTTGTTCAATGACTTTCTTATATTCCTCAAATACATAGATAAAGTCATGGGTTGGTCACACCCGAATTTTTTTCATTGTTTACATGTACATTGCACGTTTTGAATTCGCATTTGCACGTACAGTGCGTTGACGACTGCCAAACGCTGCTGTCATACTGTCCGATCGCAAACAAATAGTGGTGGTTTTTAAAGGCTTTTACTACATTTAATTCAATATTTTGTTTGGCAACATTGTTAACAATAATAACCGTGTCCGGGGCGCTTCAGATTATCTGATTTATACATCTTGTATGTGTTTTTATTTGGTGTGAGTGCTGTGTATAAAAATGTGATTAGCGATTGCAATAACGAAAGTAGTGATACCAGTATTGTCGGTATTCGAGCGAAAATAAGCCTTTGGTAATACCGGTACTAAAAAATGAAATATCGATGTTTTTCAAATTCGTACATTTTTTTGGACGAAAACGATATTTCCGTGGTTAAAAACTACGATAACGACCGATGCGTATATAATTTGAATACGCGATATTGAGTGAGTTATTATTTTATAAATAATTATTTTTGATCTCTCTTTATTTTATCACGACGTCTGGAAAATTACTTTCATGTATACTATTTTCCGATACATATAAATACAATGTTCATCAATATTTTTGGTACCAAGGCCCTCTTACAGTGTGTCTCAAATTCGCAAACAATTGGGTTTTTCAGCTCTTTTTCCTATTTTGCTATACATCAGAGCAGAGCCGTAGCGATGTTTTTGGCGCCCTTGGCAAATATTAAAAAAATTGTCGCCCCTTTATTATTTTTCGTTAGATTAAAATAATTTCATTAAAAAATATATATTTATTGAAATATATAAATCACGCATTTTAAAATAAAATTAAAAAAAAACAGGATTATTTTTTATATTAAAAATGTCCCACATTGAGAATTTTGTAAGAAATACATGTCATATTATGAAAAGAATCAGTGCGTTTAAAACACAGTATATTTTTATTTTACCTGTTTGTTTCAAATATTTTTTTCTATATCTAAAAAAAGAACCTGTCTAGACCAGAAACAAATTATATTATTAACAACTAAACTATCACAGATAGAATAAATAAAGACGAATTTTCCGTGTTTTGGTGTTAGCAGTCTGTTATTATATTATCGAAATTTATATTCTTGATAATTCACTTTCTATTGACAATATACTAAGATTTGATAATCTCTCTTGACCACTGGTTGATCTCAAATAACTTTTAATTTACTAAAACTCCTTTCTGCGGAAGCCATTCTTGTAAATCCCATGTATCCAGTATATTTAAAAGGCTGTGGTAACAATCTATTTCCAATTACTTTTGTGAAAGTGTATCCCTTCTTTTAATAAAAATAACCAGAATAAGAACTTGAGAACAATAAGAACTTGATATGCACACGCTGAAGTTCTAAAACGTAATTCTAAAAAAATATGTACACCTCATATTGACAAAATTTGAAATAAATTGGACTACAATCCATACCAGGATTTTAGAGAACATAAAACTTAGCAAACCGTATCTAGTCTTTATGTATTTTTGGACGCAGTTTCGACATACCATTGTTTGTTTTCGTTCCTTCGGACAATTTCTCAGAATTTAAAAGTAATAAAAGTAAAACATCATTATGCTGCCTCGAACAAAATGTGTGCATAATTATTGAAACATAAAATGTACGTACATATAATATATATGATACAAATGTATGTTTCAAAAACACATAGAATTCATCTGCAATTTTAAACGTTTTACTAAGAAATTTTGTTACAAATAGGCGAAGGACGCCTTCGGCGCCCCTCGCATCGAGCGCCCTTGGCACTCTCCCATTTGCATCCAGAGCATCGCAACCTGAATGCCGCGGCAGCGTAGAAGCGTATATCACCATATAATATCTACTCTATTCTACTCCTTTCCTTTTGGGCATGCTTGGGTATAATTCCCTTGAACTTCGGAGAAACTTCTCATCAATTCGTTTCGTTCTCCAGCTACTGCGTGGTAATACGTCATGCCCGTTGTTGCTGGAACAATTGGGACTTTATGTATGTATGTACCTAATAATTATGTGCGTGGTAGATATCATAATTTAATGGTTGTACCTCCTGCTCGCACAATTCATTTTCGAATGGCTCCTATACCTAGAGCTATTCGACTTATCAATGAAATCGTTGCCGTCCTTGAATGTGATATTTTCCACCTTTGGGAGCGTAGATTATCGGATGTTACTTTAACATATTTATCTGGTAACCTGAGCTCATCATTACTTTCTTAATTTGAATGTGATGTATGAGTGGAATTTTAATCTACTCTTTTCCATTTGGGCCTCGCTGTGATTTTATTTTTTATTCATATTTTGTTTGATGTATTTTACTTTTTCTTTCTCATTTGTACATTTTTATGTACTATTTTAATTGTATTATTATTTTCCTTTTGTTACTTTTTTATTATTATTTTATTTTACCATGTTTTCTGCTTTCTAATTTTTCTGTTTTTTATTTGTATTTATATCTTTGTTAAATGTAGGCCATTGTGGCGCATTAGGTTCTTCCTGTAGTGCCACAATGGTCCAAAACTATTAATAAATAATAGTAAATATAGATCTAACGCGTGCGAGCGAGATCGTGGTAAAGGTTCCAATGCTCTGCTATACATTTACACTAGAATAATATGATACTTTAATTTCTAACAAAAATAAAATAAAATTGTAAAATAGAAAATAACACTGTTCGACAAATGACGACTTTTTTTTGGTTCCGAGACGACAAATGACTTTTCTTATGCTGCGTACGGACCAAACCAACGACGATTTTGGGCCAACGTTTTAACCAGCAGGATAAAACCAGTAGCGTACAAAATATCGAAATTAAAATTAAATTTAAAAATTGAAATTAAATATCAAAATTAAAACTATTATTATTATATTAACATTAAATTCAAATATCAAAATAAAATTATAATCAATATATTAAAATTAAAATAAAATATTGAAAATTAAAACAGAACATGCCCAATTTAAATAAATTTTCGAGATTATCCTAAAATTAGATCATCAACAATCACATACAGGTAATCCTCGACTTTTGTTTGTCGAAGATGTTTTGACTTACGTAGATACGCACTAAGATCGAAAAAAAATCAAAGAATTATTATTTTTACTTCCCCGTAATGCACAGTTACTGAGAATATCTCATGTATAAGTATGGGTGACCAAGCGATGGTCCCAACCCGGCACGTTGTCGGTTTATCAAACGAATTTTTTTTAGTCTTCAATTGTTTCTCTCGTCGAAATAAATCAATTAATTAAATCATTTCAGAGGTAAATTTTATCGGATAATGTCTTCAATTGTTTCTCTCGTCAAAATAAATCAAATAATTAAATCCATCTCAGAGGTAAAATTTATCGGATAATGTGTGATTATTAATTTTATTTCGACGAAAGAAAAAAAAACCCTTTGACAAATCACCGACAGTTTTTTTGTTAAATGTTTCATCGACGGCGGAAACACAGTAGTATATCGTGACGACTTTTAACAACAAGGTTTTTTTCGCTAGTAATCAGAGAAATTATAATATTTCTCTGGTTGTAATGCGTATCGTCGTAATTCAAAACATTGTTGTAATTCAAAACATCAACGATGGTCTAATTTTAGCTCAATCTCGCTCTTTAGCTTAATTTTGATATTTAATTTCAATTTTTTAATTTAATTTTTATTTCGATATTTTGTATGCTACTGGTTTTAAAAGTTGGCCCAAAATCGTCGTTGGTTTGATCCGTACGCAGCATTATAGATCTATGTCCAGTGAACATGAATCTGGTGATTGATTCGAGATTCGGAGATACATGTGTTTTTTAAATCGCGCGATTTTTCTATAGGTATGTGTGGCTTAAAATATTCTAATATGAGCTATCGACCCTTTTTAAGACTTTGCACACATACACAATCAGTGGCGGGGCGCGCCACGGCGCCCCCCCGCATTGCGGGGTCTGCGGGCGCACTAGCTACGCCACTGAGCGCGAGCTAATTTCGATAATGTTAATCTTGGTTGGTTGCATATTCATGCTAATCTCGGTTGGCAATAGACGTTTTGTGATACCACATATTTGAAAGTTCGTCTTCATCCGGCTACGCCCAGAAGAAGTAAACCGCTCTTTTAAGGTACATACATATGTATAATATATATGCATTAATTATGTATTTCTACTAATATATATATATATATATATATATATATATATATATATATATATATATATATATATATATATATATATATATATATATATATATATATATATATATATATATATATATGTATGTACCTACTAACTAAGAATAATCTATTTTAAAAGCTTTTAATAAACTGAAATTTGTTAGTTCAGTGACATTCCTGCCCGTCAAAAATGTTGATGCCCGTCTGATTTTGAACCACTTCCAGTCTTAACTCTTTAGATCAGCTGTTTCCAAACTTTATGCTACTACGTCTCCCTAAAAAAATTTTTTTTCCGCGCCTCCCTACCTTTTATTTTTTTAAAAATATAATAATATAGACACGTTTTAAATAATAAACCTTTATTTAAAACAAAATACTGAAAACTACAATAGACAGAATAATAAAAAGGTTTTGTTATAACATAAATTTATACGAACACGTATATTTTTATTTTTATATTAAATTACTAATTAAACTACATCTAACACATCAAAAATAAGTATAAACATATAAAATATATCTTCAACCTTAATTTTTACTGGATAATTGACACATTGCATGACTTTTCATGATTTAATTGCGCACCCAAAGGGTTAAAGTCGCTTTGATATCTTACTAACATATCGAGGTCAGCTACCATTAAAGTAGGCTAATGGCTACCACATGAATCTAAAGGAGTTTAATCTTTAACGAACTTATTACAACTATTTACATCTGAATCTTGTATTAAATCGGAGCGACGGCAACTAGCTATCCATTCGTCTCTTTCTATAACACCTTTTCAACTAATTCAAACAGTGGTAAAGCTACTTTTTTAACAAGGCTCTTCTTGATATATACATATATGAAACCAAGCATAATAAAAATTAGTTCCTCAAAACAAGCGCAAACATCGCACTAATTAAAATATTAACATATTTTTGTTCCGTCAATAATTATCTTGTATTATATGTATGTATGCACCTGTATGTAAAAAGAACAAAATAAATAAATAAATTAATTTTAATGAATTTTTAATACCTTTTTATTTTCGAATTTGTACATAGTTACAACATATACAGTAGTGTCCACCCTAAAAATGCCTATTTTTTAAATTAATTTGCTTTAAATAATTTCTATCCAACAATTTTGAATGATAAGTGTTACATAAATATATTTTTGATTATTTGATATCATTTGAGGAAAAAAAATTAAATAACAAATTTTTTCAATTTCTTATAAAACTGGGTTTTTTGAAAAGATTTTGCTGTCTAAAAAAATGTTTTTTTTTTATTATCTTAAAATCTTTTTATTTATCAAAAATTTTTAGTTAAATTATACATATATCCATATACGTATATGAAACTAATTGAAAACACTTTATCTAATATTTTGCAACCCCTTCTTTATTATTCCACTAATATTTTTAAACAATCGCCTGTAATCTCGTCATACCACACTTTTTCTGATGTTTGTATAAGTATTCAATTATATAATTAATTGAATGTTGCATCCAATTAAATAATTAATTATTCTTCTTCTTCTTATTATTATTATTATTACTTTTATTATTTATTTTATTAATTTATATTTATTTATTTATTTTTTATTATTATCGATTACACCAGCGGTTATCAACTTGTGGTACGCGTACCACTTGGTGGTACGCTGTTGATGGTTGGTGGTATGATTTACAATCATAAAAATATAAATATTTTTTATATGATTAATAAACATTATCATAATTGATCATAGTTGACGTCAATATTTACAGTCGATGATCGAAAATCCGGCATATATGTATGTAGTATTTGCACGGTAGGGAATTTAAAGACAGAGTAGACGCAATGGATCTGTTTTGTTAAGGACACCTATAAGAAGAGGTACCATTTCTGGTCAACTTAAAAATTTGAAAAAAATTTACCTCATATCAATAAGAATTTCAGTAGCCGATACTGAGTTTCAGTTTGATAGGTAGAAATACACAGCCATACATTATAACGGACACACACAAACACACACACACACACACACACACACACACACACACACACACACGCACACACATACATATATATTTTTTCTAGATCTTTAAAACGAATCTCCTTCATTTTTTACTCGATCTGGTGTTACTCAGGGGTCCACTTTAGGCCCATTACTATTTACAATTCTTATTAATAACCTCCCTAGAGTTTTATGTAATGCATCATGTCTCTTGTTTGCTGACGACGTTAAATTATTTTTTGCTGTCAAGGATGAGAGGCAAGCCTCTCTCCTTCAAGCTGATATTAACGCTGTCTTGGAGTTCAGTTCTAGTTTAGGCCTTGAACTTAATTTAAACAAATGTGCAATTATGAGCTATGGACGTGCACATTCACTCTATTGTCACGGATATTCCATTAGATCCGTCTTGTTGAAGCGTGTGGAATCTATTGTCGATTTGGGTATCACTTTTGATCCTCAGCTCACCTTTCACAACCATATCAAAAAAGTCGCTGACGTTTCCTTTCGTCGACTTGGATTTGTTTTGAGATATGCAAGATTATTCTCCAATCCTTTGTCTTCTCGCTTGCTTTTCAATTCGCTTGTGAGAAGTAAGCTAGAGTATAATGCGATTGTGTGGAATCCGCATGAAGCAAATTACTCTCTGATGATTGAGAAAGTGCAAAAAGCATTTCTTCGTTTCCTATATAGGAAAGAATATGGGTATTACCCATATCTCTACCCCACTCCTTTCCTTTTGGGCATGCTTGGGTATAATTCCCTTGAACTTCGGAGAAACTTCTCATTAATTCGTTTCGTTCTCCTGCTCTTACGTGGTAATACGTCATGCCCGTTGTTGCTGGAGCAGTTGGGGCTTTATGTCCCTATTCACTATGTGCGTGGTAGACATCATCATTTGCTGGCTGTACCTCCTGCCCGCACAGTCCTTTTTCGAATGGCTCCTATTCCAAGAGCTATCCGACTTCTTAATGAAATCGTTGCTGCCGAGACTGAATGTGATATTTTCCACCTTAGTGAGCGTAAATTGTCGGAAATTACTCTAACCCATTTATCTGGTAGTCTGCGCTCATCATTGTTTTCATGATTGATTGTGATTTATGAGTGAAATTTTGATTAACTCTCTTCCATTTGGGCCTTACAGGGATGTTTTGTATTTGTAGTTGTTTCTTACATATTTATTGAAACTGGCTGTAGGTGCAAGGCATTCCTTATGCTATATTTTATTTGATATTTTTACTTTATCTGTTATTATAAATGCTATTTTTTATGTATGTAGATGTATTTATGTTTATGTTTAATTGTTATTTTGTTTTTTTTCTTTTTTGTGTTATATTTTTTGACCATTGTGGCGCTTTAGGAATTCCTGTTATGCCACAATGGTCTGTTTAAAATAAATAAATAAATAAATAAATAAATAAATAAAACGTGATCAGTGATCGATTCTCACTCACAAATCAGTCAAAATCTCGAGTTCGAATTTTCGCATTATCACAAAATATCATATATTGTTACTACATAGGTACATAGTAAAAATATAAATCATAAAATTTGGTGGCAGTGAAAATGATAAAATTCGTAATTGTAACACGTCTTGCGCAAACATTCAAAATTCAATTGATATCGAATTATCCATATTGTTATGCATATACAATGTGAAATATATATAATTTATTTGTGAATTTCGCTATTGTAAGAAAATAGCGTTCGATTGATTAAATATATTTGTATTTTGGCAAAAAATTATAATTCTGTTCGAATTAATTACATAGCTCTCTTTTATCCCAGGTTTAGTTTTCCGTCAATATTTGCCCCGCCTCATTGCCACTCCTCTCCAAGACAAATTCAACTCTGCCAATTTCAAAAGTAAGGCTCAGATTTACAATGTAAAATTAAGGATGACTTCAAGTGACAATTTACTAACTCTTTTTTTATTCCAGGTGTACTTTTCCTTTGATATTTGCCCCACCTTCATGCCACATAAGAATTAAAAATCTAAACTTAGCATACCTTCGTACTAATTCATCTGACTTATAATGGCTTCTACACCGAATGCCATCAAGACGATTGATGGTATCGAAAAAGATGACGAAGGATCATTTGAGGATCGCTTGTTTTATTTCGTGTCATATTTTGTAAATGAGGTTGAAACTATACTAGAAGTCCACTACAGCATTTTAGAGAATAAAAAAATAAAATCTGACAAATCCCCAACCGTGATTGCCAATGTTATTGGATTGAGTCCCAAGTATTTTATTGATATTAATGGCATAGTAAAACTTTTAGAAGAACCTCTTAGAATTCCGTTTGAAAAATACAACACAAATAATTGTTACTCGTATGTCGATCTTATTTACAGTCTTCAGAAATATAAACAGGAAGGGAGGGTTTTGCTCATCAAAATTGGGACAGAAGTGTTCAGAAGTTTCGAGCACCAATTCATGGGAGCCACCACATACCAGGGATCACGTCCAGCCATGAAGAAACTTGGAAAGGATGCGGCTCACAGATTTATGAATTTCTTTAAAGAAAGTAAAAAAGAAAAGGAATTGCCCAAGAAAAGTTTAGACGCATTAAATGTCGTATTTGGAAAATCAAAGAAAGGATTAATCGACAAGGCTCCGACCGGAGTTGGAAAGTTAAGAATAACAACTAGGTTTGATATAAAATACAAAGAAGATAATTTAGAGTTGGATTGGAACATAGAAAACATGTACGAAAGATCTGGAGTCGTCAAAGCGATTGATGGTGGATTTCAACACTACAAACGTAAGCAATCGGAATGTAAACGGTACTTTTATCGTCGACTTATCGATGGTGAAGTTTTAGGAATGGAATATGAATCTGTAAGTGCACCCGATTTCATCTTCAAATATACTGCTTATTCAACATATATACAACAGGAAGAAATTCTATTAGGAAAAATTGAAATTAAGGGCGGTGATGAAGGTTTCGGCCGAAGCAGACAATTAGAGATACTTAAAGAATTGAGGGAAGAATCTCAGAATTATATCAGTGATAAAGATGAGAACATTTTTTCAGAAAAAATAAGAGAAATAAATGAATTATTGCTGCAGAAATCGGCAAAAGTCAGCATTGTCGATAAAGATAAAAGAACTTCACTTAACTATTCGACGATGCATGAAAATAAAGCTGTTTGCGAGTTTCCTTTAAAAAATGACGCAGATTTAAACATTTGCGATAAACGTGGGCAAACTCTACTTCATTTGGCAGTAAAAGATAACATTGAAGCTATCTATAAAATGTTTTTAGCGAACGATGTTCAAGTTAACGTTTTCGATATTAACGGGATATCTCCACGATATTTGGCAGTAAAAAATGATAATTTTGCCGTTTGTCAAATGATTATCCATAAGGAAGCATGTGTTGACAAGGTCGATATTGATAGTCGAAATTCACTTCAATGGGCAGTTCGAACTGGAAATGAAGCTCTTTGTCGATCACTCTTGGAAAATGGAGCAAACGTCGAAGTTTGTGATATAAACGGAGAAACTCCATTGATTTTTGCAATTAGAGCTGAAAATAAAGCTCTTTGTCAATTGCTTTTGGAAAAGGGAGCAAACGTTGATATTTGTGATATAAACGGAGATACTCCACTATTTTTTGCAGTCAGAGCTGAAAATAAAGCTCTTTGTCGATTGCTTTTGGAAAAAGGAGCAATCGTTGATGCTTTTGATATAAACGGAGAAACTCCATTGATTTTTGCAATTAGAGCTAAAAATGAAGTTATTTGTCGAATCCTTTTGGAAATGAGAACGGGTGTCGATGTTGCCAATAACGAAAAAGTAACACCTCTTCACTTGACACCGATATATAAAGATGAAGCCCTTTGTCGATTGCTTTTGGGAAAGGGAGCAAACATCGATGCTTCTAATATAGACGGAGAAACTCCACTGTTTTTTGCAGTCGGCGCTGAAAATGAAGCTCTTTGTCGATTGCTTTTGGAAAAGGGAGCAAAACTTGAAGTGAATATAAACGGAGAAACTGCCCTTCACTATGCGATTAAAAATGGGAATGAAGCTATTTGTCGATTACTTCTAGAATACGAAGCAAATCCCAACGGTGATGTAAAAGGAAAAACTCCACTTCATTACGCAATGGAAAGTCAAAATGGAGCTATATGCAAATTGCTGATAGAAAATGGACTTGAAATTTCTGATTACGGATGCCAACAATTTGACGGAAACACGTCTTTTGAAAATAAAATCATTGCTGATGAGGAAAAATTGGCTAAGTCCACCAATATCAAAAGCAGGTCCGATCCACAAGAAAGTTTTACTGTTGCCAAACACAAGAGAATCGATTTTCAAAAAGATATAGAGCAAGCCTATGATCTAATTAAGGATATATTAGGGAAAAGTAGCACGAAGAGTAAAGATCTCGACTCCCTACTTGAAAGTAAAGGACTCAAAAAAGAGAGTCTTTTGCACGTAGCTTGTATAAAAGGGGATTTAAAAATGATTGAATTTTTCTTAAAAACAATCGATGTGAACATCTGTGATGAAAAACAAGAAACACCGCTTCATTATGCCATAAGGGCAGGTAGCCTAAATGCAATTGAGCTATTGTTAGAAAACAAAGCAGACTTTTTAAAATATAACAGCGAGGAAGAAACGCCACTATACTCAGCAGTGTATAATGGACGAATAGATATAGTCCAAAAGATACTCAATAAAATGAACGGAGGTGATATTAATAGAGGCACGTCTTACGGAGAAACTCCATTCCATTCAGCTGTTAATAACAGCAACATGGAAGCAATTAAAGTTTTGCTGCATAACGGTGCAGCTTTGAATCTTCAGAATGACATTGGAAAATCACCAATTCACTATGCTGTGGATAATGGTAGCATTGATGTTCTGAAACTTTTGATAGATCATAACGTGGACAAGGATATAATTGACAATGACGGTAACACGCCTCTTCTTATTGCGGTGCAAAAAGGCGACGAATCTGCAACCGATTTACTGTTGAAAAACAAGGCTGATCCCTCCATAGCCGATCTTAAGAAAAAAACACCTCTGCACCATGCTGTGATTAATGGATATTTGAATATGATGGATCTATTGTTGAAAAATACCACTACAGATATCAATGCAAAGGATAACAAAGGAAAAACGCCTATCCACTATGCCGTCAGTACTAGCAATATGTTTGCATTGAACATGTTGATGGCAAAAGAAGCTGACTTTAACGTGATCGACAAAGATGGTATAACTCCACTTCATTCTGCTATAAAAGAGGGATTCCGTTATGGAGTTGAACTTTTGCTCGAAAGACTCTCTCGTGTTAACGTGGTTTCTGCTTGAGTTGTCTTATGATACGAGCACAGTTAGAAATTTTAATAAGTTGTCAGTCTTTATTTACTCACAGTAGTATTTTGGTTTTGGAAACATTGCACAAAACTGTGATATATTACTGGAAAGGTCCTACTTTGAAAATTTTCTCACAAGAATAACCCGTTTCTTGGTAAATTTACTTCTATGGTGTCAATTGTAAAATTTGTGGTTCATTAATTATCAAAATACACGATACATATTATACATATGTAAAAATTTCAGTTGTTTCTTCCTCCAAAATAAACTTTCTAACCAATACAGGCTTAATATACACATGTACACAGATCAAACAGTGATAGTTTTAATTTTAGTTATCAGCTGATTTAAAAGTTCTACTCCGGTTATATAACTATTTAATGCTCATATATTTCATGTATCAGATTCATAATATCATACTGGTGGCCGAATGTTTATAAAAAAATTATATTATATGGTATAATACGAGGGGACAGCCTCATCAACTTTAAGGGAGTAAGTTCCCTATTAATAAAGCGCATTGAAGAATTATAATACATACTTTAAATTCAGTGACAGTGCAATATCTGTGCGGTGTCGGTTTGAATCCTTAGTTATAATATGTACTTATAATTATAATTAAAATAACAATCAAATTAATTTGTAAATAATAATTAAATTAATTTGTATACTGAAAATTATGAAATAAAAACCGTGGTAAAAAAATCATTTTAAAAACAAACCTCTTTTTAGTTTTGTATATAATATTAAGTTCTAAAATATAAGAAATAATTATAAAATAAAATAATAAAATAAATAAATAAAATTAAATAATTAAATAAAATAAGAAAAGGCAATGTAAACAATATTTCAACAACAATATAAGTACGACAATATAAGCTATAAATATATAAAACTAGTGTTAGACCCGTTGATTTCAACGGGTGGTTTCGAAAAGGAATTGAAACTCGAATAAAAATAAAGTTAAAGATATTGAATCGACTGGTTTCGGAAATAAATTGATGCACGAATTACGAATGACAAATTACGAAGTGATTACGAATTACGAATTACATTTTGTGTATCGCCGACGCCTCCGGCACCCCGGGGCCTTCGCCCCCGGCACTTCCGTCGCTCCGGGGCCTTCGGCCCCAGCGCCGCCGACGCCTCCGGCGCCCCCAATGCTTTCGGCACCCCGGGGGCTTCGCCCCCAGCGCCCCCGTTGCCTCCGGCACCCCGGGGGCTTCGCTCCCAGCGCCGCCGGCGCCTCCGGCGCCCCCAATGCCTTCGGCACCCCGGGGGCTTCGCCCCCAGCGCCCCCGATGCCTCCGGCACCTCGGGGGCTTCGCCCCCAGCGCCGCCGACGCCTCCGGCGCCCCCAGCGCTCCCAATGCCTTCGGCACCCCGGGAGCTTCGCCCCCAGCGCCCCCGATGCCTTCTGCACCCCGGGGCCTGAAAAAACTGGGAAACTGAAAAACTGAAAAAATGAAAAAAATGAAAAAACTGAAAAAATGAAAAAACTGAAAAAATGAAAAAAATGAAAAAACTGAAAAAACTGAAAAAATGAAAAAAATGAAAAAACTGAAAAAATGAAAAAACTGAAAAAATGAAAAAAATGAAAAAACTGAAAAAATGAAAAAAATGAAAAAAACTGAAAAAATGAAAAAAATGAAAAAACTGAAAAAATGAAAAAAATGAAAAAAACTGAAAAACTGAAAAAAATGAAAAAACTGAAAAAATGAAAAAAATGAAAAAACTGAAAAAATGAAAAATGTGAAAAAAAAAAAAATTGTTCCCCATACTGGTTGATTCATCATGTTCGGCGAGAGTTAGGACACACACACACACACACACACACCCACACACACACACACAGATTACCGTCTTTATATATATGATGTGTAGGATTTCAATCAAAAAGATGATCCCGGCTTAAACTAATGTAATTAAATATATTACTAAGGGGTTTGGGCCGCCTAAGTACGTATGTGATGATATAAAGGCGGCCAAAACCTCTTAGTAACATATTTAATTACATTAGTTTAAGCCGGGATCATCTTTTTAATTTAAATCCTACACATTTTTTAATAATGTTATACTCTGTATAACCAAATATGTACATTTTAATTGAATCAACATTATATTGAAACATTATACATATATGTACATATAAACATACATATGTAAGTATAATGATTTTATATAATAAAGTTTTTACACTTCAAATTCGTCATTTTACAAATCGAATTCGTCGTTTTAAAAATCAAATTTTGTAAATCAAATTTAACAGTTGGATGTATTTTTTTAATATTCATTTTATTATACATAGAGAACTTTATAGATAATAAATATTAAGTTGTTTGGCTAATTATAGAATTTAAATATTAAGTTGCATAATATAAGTTAAATAATATTGCTTGAACTTTTTGTTTTACGAATTGTTATTATAAATAAATAATTAAGCTCTATTGTTAATTATTTTTTTTCTTTTCTGTTATATTGTTGACCATTGTGGCGCATTAGGAATTACTGTAATCCCACAAAGGTCCACACTAGAGTTTACAATCCGAATATTCGAATATTCGATAATCAAATATATTCGGCCTATTTTGAACTATTCTTTATTCAAATATTTGAGTTACGAATATCAAAATGTGTAACGCAACAGTCTATTGTGTGAAAGACGTATTAGTCGCCGACTCGGAGTCATTTTATTGGAATTCCTAGTTTTAGAAATTGAGTTTATATATTTTACGAAAGAAAACTTATTGCAGCGTTTATTTGAAACGGAAACGAAAATATAGTCCGAAGGGGAACACAAATTTTCTGGATAAGCAGAAATATTTCGTTTCATTTATGTTGTTTTGAACTTCGGTGTTTCGGTGTTCGTAGTGACACGCTATCCATCCGGGTATTTTTTCTCAAATTAAATTATTTTTAAAATATGTTTTTTTTAAATTAAAATAAAGTATGATGATAAATTATTCAAATGTATGACGATAAATTTACTATTTGTTTTTAATGTGGCAGACCGCACTCATTTTAATTATTTTCAATTAATATTTCACACTGTTTTCTATTGTTTAAATATAACTATTCGAATATTACTATTCGATACTCGAATAGTTGATAAAGTCGAATAATTGGAAACTCTAGCCCACACCTAATAAATAAATAAACAAACTTAATAAATAAATAGATTTATGTACTAACTTAGAGTAGATAAGGTTTTGGTCAGAAGTCGTTAATCGAAAGTATGTAGATTTTTTAAAACGGGTTAAAGAGGCGTTGAATTAAAATAAAAAAAAAATAAATTTGATTTTATTTGTTTCAAAATATAATATGTATACTTTTTAAATTGATGAGGGGGGGGGGGGGGACAACTGCTCTCAAAGCCCTCCCCCTGGGTTACGGCCGTTGTAACCACTTTTATGAAGGCTAGCTACTCGATAAAACTTATTACAATGAGTTACTATTACATACATAGGTCCTGCACTCACTGAATTACTGCAACAGTGCGTGTTTGTGTTGTATATATATTTTTATATTTCATATTTTTATATTTGTATATTTTTATATTTCATATTTTTATATTTTATATTTGTTTTTAATTAATATATTTTCATTTTATTGTATAATTTTATTTTTATTTAGCCATAGTGACGACTTGGAGCTAATCTGTAAAGACACTATGGCAAATTTGTAAATAAATAAATAAATAAAATAAATATATACTGAAAATAAACAAAATCTAAAGTCTTATTCACAATACGCCATTTGCATCGATCTTTAATGCAATATTATACAATAATATGCCTGCATATTTACTTAATTCGCGATAAAACGATTTCCGGTAATTAACGATGATGAAATTTTGTTTTATTATGGTTTGAAATCTCTAGACCGCATACATGAAATTTATTGATTTGGTTTTATTTATTCACGTATTAAAAGTGTTTATTTTATTTTTACAGAATTTGGATAGCGAGAGATTAAATATAAAGATAAAGTCAAGGAAAGATTGATTCCCAAAATTGAAATAAAGAACTTTATTTTTTCAATATAAACATATTAATTACAATTAAGACAGTTCACTAACGTTCAGACAGTTGACGGAAAAATAATGTCAGATATCGAAATAAGACTACAATTATTTGTTAAGTGTTTCGTCAACGAAATTTGTGCAAAATTCAAAATAATTGAAAATGTTTTATCGGGTGATAAAATTAAGACCGAAAATATACCAATTACGGCAGAGATTATTACAAAAGCTGCTGATCAATTTTTTATTCTGAGAATAGTTCAAAGTACGTGGAACCTAATTTGCCATAAAATGAATAAACGTATTCAAAAAAATGAAGCGAGTCAATCTGAAAACTTGTTTAATACTTATAGTGCAAATAAAATTGGAACCAAGAAAGTTTTTATAAATATTGCTATAGACATATTCGAGAGCTACGAGTTTCAACTGATGAGAATTTCGACAGAATTGGGATATCGCAAAGCGATCAAATCAGTTGCCAGAGATGCAGTAAACAGATATTTAAAATCAGAAGCAGAAACATCCGATGCTTGGAAGGTTGTTAATGGCGAATCGATTATAAGACCCTTCCTCGGTTTGCAAAACAAAATAATGAAGAGGCCTGGTTTTCTATTGAAATTTGAAGCGTCTGTAGTTGCAGGTGGTCCGATAACAACACTACAATGGATTTCATCAGACCTGTTTCAAAAACCCGGTATTATCGACAAAGGTTGTCTAAAAATTATAAAAAACACCGAGAATAAAAGTAAGAATTCGGATAGTGAGAAGTATGGGTACCGACGACCAATGCCCAACGAAAACATAAGTGAATATAACGAGGTTTCAAAGAAACCACGGAAATCATGTCTTATTTCTGAATACCATACAGATGAAACTTTTTATACAAACCAACGTAAAAAACTGACAGAAGAATGCGATCGTTGGGATGAAAACGATGTTGAAAAACGTAATCGTAAGTTACTAGACAGTTTGTTGATCGACACAGATATTGGTTTTAAAGAAGCACACGACCACCGTAGTGACATCAAAGACCATTTAATTGATACAATGGAAAAGTTTCACAATATAAACGAAATTAATTTTGATATGATAAGTAAAAGGGTAAATGAAATTGATACAAAATTAAATTAAATAAAAATCAATTAAAAGATTTTAAAAATAAAATAATGAAATATTATATAAGAGAATGAAATATTACATACCAAAACTTTATCAACTCTGAAGTAGTACAAAAAATCGCTGCGCTACAAATGATTGCAAAACTATGCGAGCGCATGCTCATTTTATACTTTTGTCTCGGCTTTTGCCATTTTAAACTTGCCAGAAAGACCCAACTCAATTTTAAGAATTGCCAATCATCAATATACATCGAAATGTCATCTGCGCAACCCCATGAATATCCTGAAATTAAAACCGATAAAATTCAATTGAAATGAGCATGCAGCTGGGTGGTTTGCAATCATTTGTAGCAAACCCACAAAAAAAAGTTTTCGTGTGGTAACAACAGTGTTGACTCTTCAAAGAAGGAAAATTCCCACTAAATTAATTTCCTTGACTTATCTGTATTGCTAATTGTATTTATTCAAAGTCACGCGATTCCACTAATTTTTTTATTTTGAATATTTTTAAAATATTTATTAAAATATTTTTTTTTTATTAAATTTATTTGAATAAAAAAAATATATATATATTATAATATATATCGATTCGTCGTCATGGAAACTTTGAACTTTGTTTTCGATGTTACCAACCAAAATTACACACATACTTACATACTTACAAATTCGCTTTCGAATTATATATTAGATTTAAATAATGAGTATAATATAGAATTTTTTTTTTCATTTGCTAATTTTTCTAATTTCTTACATATGTATAAACTGTGTAAGAAAATCGGTTTTCGATATATTTTGAAGTAAATCGAAAATATCTTCAAAAACAGACAAAATCCGACACCAAAGTAAGTTTTTACTATCACTCAGATAACTAAAAAGTAATACAGGTGTATAAAATTTAGTTAAAACTCACGGCAAAGTTAAATTATCGACACAAAAGTTTATCTTTAAAGGAAATAAAACTGATCACAAAGACATACGCTAAAAATACCAAAAAAATATATGCAGATTTAAAAAACTTACCCTGCAATATTTTCGAAATATGTACTTTTATTGTCATAATTTTTCATTGTCACATATCTTCTGTATTTATTGTATGTAAAATTTGTAAAAATTATGTAAAAATCCATATATGTCTCAATAGATTAATTATTTAATTGATTAATTAATTATTTGTTATTTCGTGTTCTTCGGCTTCTCAAAATACAGTGATTTATGTAATAATAAAATGCTGCATTGTTTGTAACTAATTGTCCAGGAAGGCGCATTGGGGTCTTCCTGTCAAGCCTTCCTGGTATATATTTATGTAAAATAATATAAAATAAAATGTATAAGATTTAAGTTTCTCGAATTTACGAATTTATAACAAAAAAAGTACCTATAATAAATTAATTCTAATATGGAAGTTATATAAAATAACTTATTATAAGTTTCACTGTGTGAATAGCTATGTGTAACACTTTTATTATATTTTGTGACATTATAAATTTTAACAATAAATGATTCTATCAATGTGAACTCCCGTATTATTATTATCTGATAACTGTTACACGCGTTTCGCAAGACTGATTATTTCGCGAAATTGTTTATAAAAGCTTAGTTCATAAATAATGCAAGCCCGTTCACGTAGTTGGCAAAATGTTTGACGATTTTTTTTAACTCTACGTCAAAATAAGTTGTCGGTTAATTTCATTGAAGAAAATTAATAGGATTTTGTTGACCCTACTAACAAAATTTCAGTTTTTTCTTCTATTTTCTGATGTCATCTTTGTTCGATAAATCATCACCAAAAATTTCAATATCCGTAATCACACATTCAAATGCGCTGTATGAATCGTTGAACTACATACATACATATGTCGATTTGAGTTATTTGATAAAAAATATGCAATCCAAAACTGGTTAGCGATGGGCGTTTATATATGTATGTATATATTATGTTTAGAAATTGACGTCATTGCCCGAGCTCACACGACAGTCTAGCAGCTCGTTTTGAGGTAAAACATTTACGCACCTCGACGAAAAAGTACACCGAAAAAGTTGGGAAAACGAGTCTTGAGATATTGCAAGATCGGAATAAATACGCATAAAAAGGTTTTTATATATGTATACATATATGTATGTATGTACATAGGTGTATAGTTTTATGATATAAGCTTATAAATGATTCTTTGTGTTTTTTTTTTCAGCAACATCTTCACCGAAAGATCAATATATGTGTGTTTGATATATGTATAATATACTAGCTGTATTACCCGGCTTCGCTCAGTATTTATAATATAAACCGCTTAAACATGACTAATCTAATAGTAAACATTTTATTAAAACAAAAAATTAAAAAAAAATTTTTTTTCCTTCTAGGGCTTCGCCCATGGCGCTCCCTGAGCCTTTGCCTTCTAGGGCTTCGCCCTCGGCACCCCCCTTAGCCTTTGACCTTTAAAAAATAAGTCGGCGCCTATGAATCGAAAATCAATCATTGGTTCGTTGACGGCTGCGCCCCATAAACCGCTTAAACATGACTAATAATCTAATAGTAAACATTTTATTAAAAAAAAAAAAATTAAAAAGAAAAATTTTAAAATTAAAAAAAAAATAAAAAAAAAAATCTAAAAAAAATCCTAAATATTTGTTTTTGCCTTCTAGGGCTTCGCCCTCGGTGCCCCCCTGAGCCTTTGCCTTCTAGGGCTTCGCCCCTCTGCGCCCCCCTTAGCAATTGCCATTTAGGGCTTCGCCCCTCTGCGCCCCCCTTAGCTATTGCCGTTTATATATATATATATATATATATATATATATATATATATATATATATATATATATATATATATATATATATATATTTATATATATATATATATATATATATATATATAGGAGTTCGGTCTTTCGTGTCATGTGAGGAGGACGTGCTTCTGCGTTCCTCCCGCTATTACTCGCTTAAACCCGGCTATTGCACGAAATTTAACTTAACCATCTAATCACTTATTTTACTAATTGCATCCTAGTATAATTTAAGTGTAAAAATAAACAGCAAATCGGTCGTAAAAAGCGGTTTTATATCAGTTATTTCGAAAAATTTTGTGCTAATTTTTGTGTCAAATCGGTGTCAAACGAGATACATCTCCCTACCTGAATACAAAAAAAGGGTCCTTCGCCAGCCAAGTCGGTCCCACAGAAGCAATAAATCTTCCACATAATTGCTTCCAGCCAAAAATCTTTAACGAACTTTACTTAATAGAATAATAGCAAACAGAAACGGTGTTTCCCAACTGTCTATCAGTTCTTTTTCATATTTAAATTATATTAAAGTAATTCGTGTAATTTTATATACTTTACTAAAGTTATTATTAAAATATTAAATTGCAAACCGCACTCACATATATAAATCCGTTGTCTCCAAAGAGGCGTCTCACGATAAAGATCTGTAAAAAAGTAGTATAACAATTGCTAATCTATTATTATCATAACTAACTACTTTCACTTACAAAGTAACCCTGTTAAATGGCATGTAATAACTCATAAGTGATCCAAGTGATACCTAGGATGACTATATGTCAAAGCTGACCACAGAGAAGAGTTTATGGCGGTAAGAACTCACTCCTTGAATGGAAATCTCTCTCAAGTACCGCCTTTTTCTCAACACATCTTGGATAAATGCGAGAAAAATAATATCCAAACCTCCAACAAGGTAAGAGTGACGATGGATGATAGCTTAGCTAATAGAAACCTGTATTTAGCCACGTACAATGTAAGAACGTTATCGAGTGAAGGAAGTGTGCTTGCATTAGAGAATGAACTAGAAAGTATCAAATGGGATTTAGTAGGACTTAGCGAAGTAAGACGAAAACAGGAAAACCAAATAATCCTAAAAAGTGGTAACTGTCTCTACTGGAGAGGGCTACCAAATGGTAGAATAGGAGGAGTAGGGTTTCTTATCAATAAGAGAATAGAAAGAAATATTATAGAAATAAACGACATATCGGAACGTATATGCTATGTAGTATTAAGAATCTCGAGCAGGTACACTTGTCAAATCTTCCAAGTGTACGCCCCCACATCTAGCCACCCAGACGAGGAAATAGAAGACTTCTACGAAAAACTACAGGGCGCATACGATAATAGCCGCCACCACTTTAAAATAATCATGGGCGACTTTAACGCAAAAATAGGACAAAAGGCAAACACAGAAAGAGCAGTAGGCAATTTTGGTACCGGCCAAAGAAACGACAGAGGCGATCGCCTCATAGAATTCGCAGAACACAACAGGCTCTTCATCACTAATTCATTTTTCAGGAAAAACACCAACAATAAGTGGACTTGGGAGAGTCCTAAAGGAGACAGAAACGAGATCGATTTCATCCTAACAAATGCCCTGCACTCCGTTAAAGACGTTAGTGTTTTAAGTAAAGTAGATATAGGCAGCGATCACAGATTAGTCCGTGCCAAGATGGCCATTAATATAAATTGCGAACGTAGGAAATTAATAAAAGGATGCAGTAACTCTCCAGATTTCGCTCAACTAAGGTCTAGGAAAAAGGAATTCGAACTCGAACTTGGAAATCGATACGGGAAATTAAACCCAGAAGCAGACATCGAGGAATTGAACACTGTAATTAGTTCGGTTCTAACCTCAACAGGTAAGAAATTAGGTGGTTTCAGGAAACAGATTAAATTAAGCAAAATTTCAGCGGAAACAAAAAACCTAATTAAGCATAAAAGGAATTTAGATAGGGATAATAATAAGCAAGAATACAATCTAGTAAATAAGGAAATTAAGAAGAGAATAGTCAGGGATGTCAGGGATTTTAACAGCAAGCTAATAGAAAATAACATTAAGAATAACCGTAGCCTGAAAAAGTGCAAACAGGATCTTTTCTTAGGCAAAAACCAAATGATCGCAATCAGATCAGAGAGCGGAGTAATAATTAGGAATAGAGAAGAAATCATAGACAGAGTTTACACGTTCTATGCAAAACTATACGAGAACGACAACGGCCAATTCCCCACTCTGGAATCGACACACGGCCAAAGGGTTCCTGCAGTATTGCCTAGCGAAGTAGAGGCCGCGCTAAAAACTGCAAAGAATGGTAAAACCCCAGGGGAAGATAATATTCCCATCGACTTACTAAAATGTGGCGGCCCCCCCCTAATTAATATCTTAGCTAGGCTTTTCAGCAAATGCATCCAGAACCAAGCTATACCAGAAGGATGGAATAACGCAACTATCATTTTAATACACAAAAAAGGCGACAAAAGCGATATCAAGAACTACCGACCCATTAGTCTACTTTCAGCGGTCTACAAGCTCTTCACGAAGGTTATTACAGAAAGGCTGAAGAATATCCTCGACGAGAACCAACCTATAGAGCAGGCAGGGTTTAGGGCAAATTTCAGCACAATGGACCACCTCCAAGTAGTTGGCGAACTAATCGAGCGCGCCAACGAATATCAACGGCCACTGTGCCTAGGTTTCGTCGATTATGAGAAAGCCTTCGATACAGTTAGTCATAATGCAGTACTTAACGCTCTAAAAACACAGGGAGTGCCGGAACCCTATGTGGGACTGTTAGCTACAATATATAAGAATGCCACAGCTTCAGTTAAAATTTTTTCAGGTACAGATAGATTTAGCATAGGAAAAGGAGTAAGACAAGGAGATACAATCTCGCCCAAGTTATTCAATGCGGTGCTTGAGGGAGTTTTCAGGAAATTGGATTGGGATACAGCCGGAGTAAGCATCAATGGTCGCTTTTTGAGTCACCTTCGGTTCGCAGACGATATAGTTTTAGTAGCTCGTGATTCAGCTGACCTACTTATCAGACTAACACAGCTGGACAGGGAAAGTAGAAAAGTAGGATTAAAAATTAACGTAGATAAGACTAAACTAATGTTCAATAGTTATTGCATGCCTGATAGCATCCCCTTAGATGATAAACCAGTAGAAGTAGTAAATAATTATTTATATTTAGGTCAAATAATTGACATGTCTGGTAGTAAAAATGAAGAGATAAAGAGACGTATGAAATTGGGGTGGAGTGCATTTGGACGGATGAATGCTGTTTTTAAATCAAAAATGCCACTCTGCCTGAAGAAAAGGATCTTTGATCAATGCGTTTTGCCAGTGATGACGTATGGATGTGAAACTTGGACACTGAACGCCAAGATGCAAAATAAAATCCAATGCACTCAAAGAAGTATGGAACGCTGTATGCTTGGCATAACGAGGAAAGACAGGAAGCGGAACACGTGGGTGAGAAATATGACAAGGGTAGTGGACATAGTGGATAGAGTGAAGAGATTGAAATGGCAATGGGCGGGTCACGTAGCTAGGAGGATGGACGAAAGGTGGACAAAAGAAGTGCTCGAATGGTACCCGAGAGAAGGCAAAAGAGTAAAAGGAAGACCGCAAGGAAGATGGGTGAACGAAATTAGGAAAATGTGCGGAATGAGATGGATGAGTGTTGCGCAAAACAGAGACGAGTGGAAGCGTGTTGGAGAGGCCTTCATCCAGCAGTGGATGGCGAATGGCTGTAAATGATGATGATGATGATGATATATATATATATATATATATATATATATATATATATATATATATATATATATATATATATATATATATATATATATATATATATATATATATATATATATATATATATATATATATATATATATATATATATATATATATATATATATATATATATATATATATATATATATATATATATATATATATATATATATATATATATATATATATATATATATATATATATATATATATATATATATATATATATATATATATATATATATATATATATATAAACTGTGTGAATTTTCTCCGCGGCAAACGATGACGTCAATGCAAATTCTGATCGAATTTTATATTCTAGTTGATGATTGTGATGCCAAATAGTTGACTTCATTTCATTACGCTTTTAGAAATGTTGATGCTATGATTTTTTTACTGGAAAATGAAGGAATCATTCACCCAGTAAACGTTGATGGAAAAACTCCTCTTCAATACGCAGAAAAGTATGGAAATGAAGCTGCCTTTTGACTGATTGTGGGAAAAAAGGAAATGTAGACGCCGTTGATAAAAATAAAATGACTCACATTGTGGCGGAAAATGAAAATGGGGCTGTTTGTATAATGATTTTGACAAATACCATGAGAATCGATAATGACGGAAAAACTCCACTTCACTATGCATGAATAAAATAAATAATTTAGTTTGTAAGATGATTTGGACAAGAGGCCCGAATTTTACATTGCGGACAATGATGGGAAAACTTCACTTCTAAATTATTTATTTTAAATGAAAATGAAAAAATGATCATTTGCAAAATGATTTTAGTTGAGGGCTCAAACGTTGACATTTTTGAAAATATAGAGAAACCACAACTTCTCTACGCAGCTAAAAATAAAAATGAAACCATTTTTGAATTGGTATTGACAAGCAGTCTAACTGTAATTAAAGCCTATAATGATGATAAAACTTCACTTCACTATTCGTTGGAAAATAAAAATGCTTGGCTTTGTAAAAAAAATTTGAAGAAAAGGCGAAATGTTAGCATTATTGATAACGATGAAAAAACTCTACCTTACTACTATTTTGGCAAATAGCTTACATGTCAACATTATCGATAATGATGGAAAAATTTCTCTTCACTATGCAGAAATAAATGAAAGTACAGCTGTTTGAGAAATGATTTTAAGAAGGGCTACAAATGTGAACATTGTCGATAGTGACAGAAAAACTCCACTGAACTTTGCAGCAAATATATGCAAAGTATGTACTCTAAAACTTTTAGTTTATAATGGGCTAAGATCTCTATTACTATTTCGCAAGATCTCCTTTACACTACACTGCAGAAGGGTTAAATGATAGTGCTGTATCATTTATAATTGAAAAGGGGATACATATAAACATTGTCGATAGTGATAGATGCACATCTCTTATTTTTATGACGAAGAAAAAAATTCCATTTGAATGAAGAATTTATC
Organism: Arctopsyche grandis; assembly: GCF_051622035.1. Taxonomy (NCBI): domain Eukaryota; kingdom Metazoa; phylum Arthropoda; class Insecta; order Trichoptera; family Hydropsychidae; genus Arctopsyche; species Arctopsyche grandis. The sequence goes on from NC_135357.1 coordinate 1,348,410, forward strand.
GAATTGAAAGCAGATTCGAAATTGATGGGACTATTTGATAGCATGATTCAGTACAACGAAGCTGGCTGTAAAATGTTCACTATTGAATGGTTCATAGGAAGATGCCGTCGATTTTCACGTATATTATCTTTTTGAATCATCAACTACCATGACTGATGTTTATAGATTTACTTCTTATTAAAAATGAGGCTGATCCAAATGTGTCCGATAATGATTTTCAAACCAATAAAAGCGATAAAAAAGTCATTGATAAATTTGAAATTGGTAATGATCGTCAGAAGACGAAAATCATTCACTATTTACGTATATACGAAGATAAACTATACAGTATAAACGAGAAAAATCCAATTGACGTTGCTAATGATCGTCACAATAGAAAAATCATTCACTCAAAAAGATGACACTAATAAACATGGAAAAATTCTTTTAAATGTGATAATCATTGACTATTTAAACAGAGAAAATTTTGGCTGTGATCTACAAATGTAAATATATTAAAAATTTTATCGTTTACATTGTATAACATATATTCTATTTTTAATTAATATAATATTATTTATTAGCTATTTTTTATTGCAATTGTAAATTTAATGAATTAAATTAGTAATTAGAAAGGTAAATAAAGAGTTCGTTATGTAAATTAATTGAAGAAGCCTTCACCCAAGGGTTAATTAAATGTGTCAAATCGAATTTCTTTTACAAACCATATTATAAGACTGAAAATAAATAATAAAATTAAATGTTTTTGATTCGAGTATGGACACAATTTAAAGGTAATATATGTAATATGTACACCACAAGTTTTTATATTTGGTCATATAAATAAATTTGACTACTTTGCGTTTTACATTTTACATTTTATTTAACAAATTACATTTTTGTACTATAATCGTATTTTTTACATACATATATTTATATATTTTTTTTATCAATATTTACTATTATCTTATTTTGTACGTACATACATATATAACATGTATTTATTATTTTATTTTAACACTTATGAAAAGCTTGTTTCTAAAGGCATTATTTATCTTGTTTTTTTCGACATTATTTATCTAGCAAGTTTCACCTAAACGCACTCATACAAGTGTGTGTATATGTATTGTATATTTGATTTTATCAATTTATGTATGTAAATTAAAATGAATTCATATTTTCTTTTAAATATTTATTAGTTTGTCTTAATATTTAAATTTTATTTTCAAAAATTTGTTGCTTAAACTTCTTCATTTAGTCACCCTTTGTGTTTCTTTGTGCAAATGAGACTCATTCATAGTCAAGTCAACATATCTTCGTGTTGGACTAATTTCAGCTCATTTTTTCCGTGTCCATCTGTGAGATTCGCCACCTCTACGTCCTTTATAAGCCAGACGCAATTTATCAAAAAGGAAAATCCCTTTTGGTCCTCGTCTAGACTTGAGAGCTTCGCGATAATGGAGAGTTTCACACCTTAACGCGTTTTTAAATTGAATTTAAAAGTGGTGTGCGACTTCCGACGTTCCGGAAGCGTCGGTTATAACATCGTCGACTCGGAAAACTGTCGGAAAATCGCGAAAACTCTCCAGAGCAAGTTTAATAGTGTTGCCCCACCAGTACGACACGTGACACACGTATATATGTACATATGTACATACAAACATCAAACTTTCAATGATTTCTAAGTTGTGCAAATGCAAAACCCAACAACAGAATCTTTCAATATTTTTCGAATATTATAATTGAGGACAACTCTATTTTTGTTTCCAAGAGGGTAGTAAAAATGCATTTTTGTACCACGTGTCTTTTTTATACCAAATATTGATAGTTCTCAAGTTCAAATTAGACAAAATGGTAATGCGTCATTAAAAAGCACATAAAAAGATTATCCAAAATTAACTTTTTACAAATGCAACTTACCGTAGAAATGTTTCCCTGTCGTAAAATGTCAGCTGGTTTTGTGCTGACATTGATCATGGTTGTGTTTATGGAATTTCCAGCTTTCAATACGTATAATATGTAACAAATATATGGATAGGTAAGTTGGTGTGTGTGCTATTCGTGGATTTAATGAATATAGGGGAGAGAGTTCTCTTTACGCATTGCCTATACTGAGTATCTTTTCAGAAAGCCCGTGCCTAGGTAGAGTTTTCATTATTATTAATATATTTTTTAATTATCTTTTTTACAATATATGCTGGGCAGGTAAAGCCGTGCAAGTAGGCCTTATAAAAAGCAAATATTTTCAGTAGGTTGTTAAAAAGTGGAAGTTGAGAAGTGAGTAAATATTTAAAGGTCACATAGATTGGAGATAGATATAGTCCAATCCATTGTTTGAATTTGGTACTTTGGGCTACATTAGAAGAGTGATTTTGGATGCTAGTTGAAATAGAAAGACATGGCTAAGTATTCAGTTCATTTGTCACTTGAGAGTCAACGTTAGATATTAAGTCAAGTCGACAGATCACCACCACCACTTGACTCTCAACTTGACGTTTCTACTTGGATAGTTTGTAAATTATGTACATAAGTGAGGTCTCAAAATCTAAAATGTCCAGGAACGAGTTGCCAACAGGTTTACAAATAAACTTTTACTTGGCAGTAATGTGCTTTTGAATTATTGGCAATGGAATAAATCTGAGAAATGATAAATGTAAGCTTAATATGTATAATATGTTTTAATAATACCCAGCGTATTATTGAATTTGTTCGTTCATTACCCCAGAAAAATGTGTTTTTAGTTTTCTGTAAGCAGTGATGATAAGAACTCAGGTAAAAACCAGGCGAGGCTTATGAAGTAATTTCCATAGAAAGGGGAAATTTCAGGTGTCTTTTCAAAATAATCGCAGCTGGCGTTCCGCAGGGAAGCTTGCTTGGCCCACTCTTATTCTCCATATATAATATTTAAATGACATACCTATCCCAAAAAACTGTCACATAGCCCTTTATGCAGATGATACCGCTTGATTTATAAAATATATATTTATATAAAATATATATTTATCAACTTAAAATAAAATAAAATTATATCGCGCGCTCATATTACCATTATTAACCTATGCTTCACCTGTATGGAATAACGCCTCGAATACTAACCTTGCAAAACTCCAAATAATACAAAATAAATCCTTAAATATAATTTATAATACACCCATATATACTAAATCGAAAAAACTGGATGCTATAAATAATATTCCGTTTGTTACAGACATTACTAACAAACTAACCAGTAGATTATATGACAGAATCACTAATTACCATACTAACACACTTGTGTAGAGTCTCGGTGATTACAAAAAAAAGTCTATACCCTTCAGGTATAAACACAGATTACCTAAACACCATCTGCTTTAGGCCATCGACTTTAGAGAGACTTTAATTAATATTTTGTATTAAATGTATTATGAGCATTTATAAGAATTGTAAATAGGTTTTTGAGCTTTTTTTTCTATTATGCTGTATATATTAACATTATAATAATATAATACTATGATTACTGACAAAATTAAATTAAAATTGTAAAACAGAAAATGATCAGTGGATCATTAGTTATTAAAATAGATATAAGATGTATTGTAAACATAATTTAGTAATAATAAAAAGCATTTAAAAATCAAAAAAGATATGTTGTTAATATACAAATTGTCAAATAATAGCTAAGCGATTATCGCACTTACGCACGATGCGCTAACGCCTAATTTCGAACGAACTTCACGGCGCCGAAAATACCGCCATTTCAGTGTTTCATTTTAATTTGTTGCAATGTTTCAGTGTATGTATTTCAAAGTTTATCAGCGTGTTAAGCTGCATAGATTCAATTCACTTTATGCGTCAATAAAATATTATGTATTAGATCATGAGCATTTTTTACTCAAAAACCGATGTATTATAAGAATTATAAATAGGTTTATGAGCCATTTTTTACTTTATTTATTATGCTGTACAATAAAATTAGAATAATATAATACTATGATTACTAACAAAATTAAATTAAAATTGTAAAATAGAAAATGATCAGTAGTTGTTAACATAGATATATAATGTATTAACAAAAAAATAAGTTAATAAAAAGGTTAATTTGAAGCTGAAATGAAAAAAAGGAATTGAAAGTATGTATATACATATACATATACCCATATAGTGAATGTAACAAAAGGAGTGGGTGGCGGAAAGTTGAACATATAAAGCTACTGAACTGTCATTGTTTCATAAAATTTATTGAATTCTTAAACGTGTTTATTGCGATTATTTTTCACCATAGGACTAGCGGAGGAAATTTAAATTTCTATCTAAAATGGCAATTTCAAACAGATCGGAAGAATGTAGGAAATAGTGTCAAACCAAAAGGCGAAGTAAAACTTAAAAGAGCCTTATAGCAAGTAGATACAACATAACTTCTTAGTGAATAGCGTTATCTCGCAGATAACGCTCAGTGAAGGGATGTAGTTCTAGCTGAGAGATGTCAGATCTGACACATTTGGCCGTAAATCGATATATAGAGGCTATATGCCATTACACGAAGCTATACGCCAAATTTGAAATTTATATACACATATGAGAACCTATAAAGCAAATTTTATAAAATATAGAGTGAAAAAATAAAAAGTTATAGGCGATTAAACAATTGAAATCTGACATGGCGAAAAGTGAGAAGAGTCTAAACAAACGCTGGATAAACGTCGTGGGAGAAGTTTCAAACGTGTCTATCGCAATATTTTTGCACCATCGTAATGGCGGAGGATCCATTTACTTATATTGATGACCAAAATGAGCAATATGGCAAAGTATGAAAACGATCGGAAAAGAGGCAAATTTTTCCTGAATTGTAATCGTAAGTGAAGCTAAAGGGAGGTTTGTAAATTATTATTTTGAATAAAAACAATAATTTTATTTTACTACCGCCATCTATGTTTAAAACTAATAAACAAACGATGGATAAACGTCAACGACTATCTCGGCGGGCAGATATTGAAAGCTTCTTATGGTCCGTACGCACCAAACCAACGACGATTTTGGGCCAACTTTTAAAACCAGTAGCGTACAAAATATTGAAATAAAAATTAAATAAAAAAATTGAAAATTAAATATCAAAATTAAGCTAACGAGCGAGATTGAACTAAAATTAGATCATCGTTGATGATTTGAATCACAACAATGTTTTGAATTACGAAGATACGCATTACAACCAGAGAAATATTATAATTACGAGCGAAAAAAGCCTTGTTATTGTTTCTTATAAGTCGTCACGATACACTACTGTGTTTCCCCCTTCGGAAATATTTAACCAACGACGATTTTGGGCCAACTTTTAAAACCAGTAGCGTACAAAATATCGAAATAAAAATTAAATAAAAAAATTGAAATTAAATATCAAAATTAAGCTAACGAGCGAGATTGAGCTAAAATTAGATCATCGTTGATGTTTTGAATCACAACAATGTTTTGAATTACGAAGATATGCATTACAACCAGAGAAATATTATAATTACGAGCGAAAAAAACCTTGTTATTGTTTCTTATAAGTCGTCACGATACACCAATGTGTTTCGCCGTCGATGAAATATTTAACAAAAAAAATGTCGGTGATTTGTCAAAGGGTTTTTTTTTCTTTCGTCGAAATAAAATTAATAATCACACATTATCCGATAAATTTTACCTCTGAGATGGATTTAATTATTTGATTTATTTCGACGAGAGAAACAATTGATGACATTATCCGATAAAATTTACCTCTGAAATGATTTAATTAATTGATTTATTTCGACGAGAGAAACAATTGAAGACAAAAAAATTTCCTTTGATAAACCGACAACGTGTCGGGTTGAAACCATCACTCGGTCACCCATACTAACACATGATATATTCTCAGTAACTGCGCATTACGGGGAAGTAAAAATGATAATTCTTTGATTTTTTTTCGATCTTAGTGCGTATCTACGTAAGTCAAAACATCTTCGACAAACAAAAGTCGAGGATTACCTGTATGTGATTGTTGATGATCTAATTTTAGGTCAATCTCGAAAATTTATTTAAATTGGGCATGTTCTGTTTTAACTTCCAATATTTTATTTTAATTTTAATATATTGATTATAATTTTATTTTGATATTTGAATTTAATTTTAATATAATAATAATATTTTTAATTTTGATATTTAATTTCAATTTTTAAATTTAATTTTCATTTCGATATTTTGTACGCTACTGGTTTTATCCTGCTGGTTAAATCGTTGGACCAAAATCGTCGTTGGTTTGGTCCGTACGCAGCATTACACGATATTTTTGCACCAACGTAATGGCGGAGGGTCCATTTACTTATACTGATGACCAAAATGAGCAATATGGCAAAGTATAAAAACAATCGGATAAGAGGCAAACTTTTTCCTGAATTGTAATCGTAAGTGAAACGTAAAGGAGGTATGTAAAAAATAGACGTAGTTCTACGTCGATATTTACACATAATTCGTGGTTCTCCCTTGGCACGGGACGCGTAACCAATGGCGATGGGGGTAGCAGCATCAGTCGCCGGGACGGGGGTTGCGATCAGTCTCCGGACGGGGTGAGATGGGGGGGAGGGTGTCGAGGGGGAAAATGAGGGGAAATGGGGGGGGGCGGGTTTTGTGTCATGAGGGTGTGCGTTTCCGGTTTTGTCCGGCAGTCGGCGCCGCGAGCGTCTCGGCGCCGGCCGTCGCTCGTCGCCTTGACGATGCCCGCGTGTTGTAGTTTGACACTCGACGAAGCGAAAACTAGACAGTGTATACAGTGACGTGACCACCTCGGTGAGTATTGTATGTTACGCCGTGCGTAACTTACGCTCGTTGAACGGCACGTGCAGCTTATCATCCCTCCCCCCACCACTCTACCTCTTATCGTATTGTTTCCGCGCTGATAACAAGCGTGGATGCGCTTTGAATTCCAATGCGTTAGTCAAACTCTACAGAGTGTTCGATGTGTAACGCAACCCATGGTATATAATTATGTTGACTGAAGCTTTTTGAAAGAACATCGTTCTAGTGAAAAAAAAAACCATTTTTAATAAATAGAAACGATGAATATATTTTTGAATTTTTTCACATAGTGTCTGATATGTAACAAACCCATGATACTTGATGATATCGTATATATACAAACCAAACGGTAAAAGTCCGTTTAGTAATGGATTATTCGAAATGATTCTATTAGAAACAACAAATGTATTTGTATATTTTGAAATTCTAGTTGAAATATACAGTGTGTTTGATATGTAACGTAACCCATGGTTGATAATGATGTTGTCTGAAGCTTATTGAAAGAACATCGGTCTAGTAAAATAAAAATACATTTTTAATAAATGTAAACGATGAATATATTTTTGAATTTTTTCACATAGTGTCTGATATATAACGAAACCCATGATACTTGATGATATCGTATATATACAAACCAAACGGTAAAAGTCCGTTTAGTAATGGATTATTCGAAATGATTCTATTAGAAACAACAAATGTATTTGTATATTTTGAAATTCTAGTTGAAATATACAGTGTGTTTGATATGTAACGTAACCTATGGTTGATAATGATGTTGTCTGAAGCTTATTGAAAGAACATCGGTCTAGTGAAAAAAAAACCATTTTTAATAAATAGAAACGATGAATATATTTTTGAATTTTTTCACATAGTGTCTGATATGTAACAAACCCATGATACTTGATGATATCGTATATATACAAACCAAACGGAAAAAATCCGTTTAGTAATGGATTATTCGAAATGATTCTATTAGAAACAACAAATGTATTTGTATATTTTGAAATGCTAGTTGAAATATACAGTGTGTTTGATATGTAACGTAACCCATGGTTAATAATTATGTTGCCTGAGGCTTATTGAAAGAACATCGGTCTAGTGAAAAAAAAAACATTTTTAATAAATGTAAACGATGAATATATTTTTGAATTTTTTCACATAGTGTTTGATATGTAACAAAAACCATGATAATTGATGATATCGTACATATGTATCATATATACAAACCAAACCAACGTCGTATCGATAAGAATTTTAGTAACCAATACTAAGTTTCAGTTCGATAGGACTAAAAACTCCCCAAAATACACAGACACACACACTCACTTTTTCTAGATCATGTAAACGTGATCAGTAATAGATTCTGAGTTCAAATCTCAGGTACATAGATAAAAATCTCAGGTACATAGATAAAGTAAAAATTTAATTTAATAAATTTATAATATATGTACATATCTATTCTGATCTGTTATCAATGATCGATTCTGAGTTCGAATCAATCAAAATCTCGAGTTAGAATTTTTGCATGATCACAAAACTTCATATATTGTTACTACGTACATAGATAAACTAAAAAGTCCGTTAATAAAGGATTATTTGAAATGATTCTATTAGAAACAACAAATGTATTTGTAAATTTTGAAATGCTAGCTGAACAGTGTCTTTGATATATAACATATAACCTATGTTACTTGATGATATCGTACATATGTAAGTTTATATTTAATCCAAACGAAAAAGAGTCCGATTAGTAAATGATCATTCGTAATGATTCTATAAGAAACAACAAATGTATTTGTAAATTTTTATATGCTCGTTGAAATATACGTTGTGTTTGATATGTAACGCAATCCATGCTACATAGTAAGTTACATATATCGAATATGTATATTTGCATTGTACAATCCAAATTGAATAAAAAGTCGTTTGGTAACCGAATATTAGTGATGTTTTTATTTTGGAAATAGCTTGGATGGAATCTAGTTGAAATTCACACATTGTCCGATATGTAACGTGACCCATGTTACGTAGTTAATAATATGTACGTATGTACTTAAAATCCAAATGGGAAACAGTTCGTTTATTTAGCAAGCAATTTTAATGTTTATTTTTAAATTTACTAGTTGCTAGTTGAAATTTACTTTTTTTGTGTTTTATATGTAACGTAAGACATGGCAATTACGATACTGTCAATGATATCGATAATGATACTGATTATGAATGCTGATGATATCACAAAATTACCGGTGAATATTTATAGATATAATTTTTAAGGTATGTGATATGTATGTAACATGACCCATGTTACATACATACATACATATGGATGTACAATGCAAATGGAAAAAAACTGTTTAAGTATGCGAACATTTGTAATGATTCTATTGGAAATGGTAGATGTATTTATGAATTTTGATACGTAAGCTAAATTACATAGCGATTTCGATTAGTAACACAAACCCATGATAGTTTATGATATTGCACAAAATTAAATTGAAAAGTATTCATGCCGTTGACAAGTTTTTATAACGTCAATAGTTATAATATAATATAAGTATTCACTGAATTTAAACATATGTATCATAATGATACACAAAATTATTGATTCGATATTAATGAAAAGCAAACTTCCGGTCTAGTACATAAATTGTGTAATATCTTTTAAGTATATAAAAATTTTTGAACAGAAAAAATAATAAATTTTGTATTTAAACGTTTTCACGGTATAAATGGATGATTCCTTATTTTGTTATTTGTTCATTGTTTACGTTCACTTCCGGTCGAAATAATTTTATACAAAGTATATATTATAGCATTGTTGTGTTGCGGGGTAATTCGATGGTTATGTGTGCGGGTACAGCTTAGCAAACAAAAACGTAATAATATTACGGCACCGGAGAAAACTGTCACTTCCGGTCGACTAATTTTGATGCGAATTTTCCACGCTTTAATACACACAAGCATCCATACATGAATACACGTCTATCGTGAAAATATTATTTTACGTCTATGAAGATCCACACGGGACTGTTTCTAAATATTATTACCGATCCAATGGAAAGGCTTGTACTTCCGGTATTTTGTTTTAGCGCAAAATTTTCCGTCCGTAATTCATTTTGGCGCTGAAACCATTATTGCAGATTTGATACACGGCACACTATTTTCATTTGGGGGAATATCTATGTGTTTGTTTGCAAAGGGTGAGGGGGAAAACGTGAAAACTTTTACCGGAACTAGTGCGAAAAAGACGGAATTGTGTTGCGTGCGAGAGAAAGAGACCGCTGTATGCGAGAAAACGCATATGGTATGAAATTCTTGTATCTAATAAAATATTATTTATATAAATTATTTGCTAATATTTTGCGGTTGAAGCGCAACAAAACCGGAAGTAAAACGAAGCATCCACTCCTGCTAATCTATTTGGTTGTATGCTCATTTATGACGGTCGCACTATCGTATTCAACACGTGTTATAGCGTGTTAAAGAACATAGGAATAAAATATTTTTCTTTCATTTTGTAACTTTCAGTCCCCTTCTATGGAAAACTACTAATTAAAATAGCCGGCGTTCCCGGGAATATTTTTACTGAAAAAGTACTATCTATGATGGTAAACTGTGGATTTGCACATTGAATATATTTATTTTATTACATACGCGTGCAATTCCCGTTCCCGTTCTCGTTCCCGTTCCCGTTCCCGTTCTCGTTCCCATTCCACAGACAATCAATTTTACATATAGGTATAGATATATTTCTTGACGTGGGCCATCCGCTGTGTGTTTGTGGTAAAGCTCTGAATGCTCAGTACATTCGAGTGCGAGGTAGGCGTGGCGCGATTATTGACACAGTCGCGGCGTGATGCGTTGAAGGCTTTACTTTCGCTTCATTAAAATCGTAAATACTATTATTATTACTAAGTTTTTTTTCACAGTAATCTTGCTGAACATGCATACAACAAATATTGAAAGTTTCATCGTAATTGGTTCAGTGGTTTAGGAGCCTATACGAGACACACATTGACATTCAATTTTATATATGTATTTTATAATGAAATATATGTTTTATAATGAAAATGTATCAAACAATGAATGTATTCTATAAATTTAACCCTAACAACCCAATCTTAAATGAACAGGGTCAACCCTTACTTAACCTAACCTAATTTAACATTTAAATTTATTTATTTATTTATATAATACCAGGAAGGCCTTACAGGTAAACCCCAATGCGCATTCCCGGCCAATTACGAACAATGCAGCAATTTTAATTACAAATGTCGCTGAGTTACGAGAAACTAGCAAATTAACGAGACATCTATGAATTTTACATAAATTTTATTGTATATTAATCATACTCAAAGAGTGGTGACACAGTAGGTAGGAAGGATTTTAATCGGGAACCGTTTCAACAATGAAATCAGAAAAATTGGCAAATTCTGATAGGAAACGATCGACCTGGAGTCACAAATATCCAGGTCTGACCAGCAGCACTACAGATATACTCGGAAAAAATCTTTTCAATCGAGGTCAGCTCATGGGATTGAACCCGGCGTCTCTCGGTGTTAGGCAGAAGCTTAACGATCGAGCTATGCTGCTGGCTAAATAGTACCAACCTCAATAATGTAATCTTAAATGAATAAAACCAACCCTGAAAATGTAACTGGTTATGATTTCACTGAAACGTCAGTGAAAATATATTTTCACTTGAAATATAATTTCACTGTGACACAGATATACATTATATAATATATGCCATGATAGGTATTACCCTAGGTTGAATTTTTTTGGACATAAGTACATACTAACAATTTTTGAAACATAACAGGATATAGAATACAATAGGGACATCTATGGACAATCTAAAAAATTGCAAAAAATAAATTATTTACAAATTCGAGATGCCAGTAGCTTGAGTTTGCGAGAAACTGAGAGGGAAGGTACCGATTTATTGGATCTGTCAGTATACAATATTCACGCATGACGTGACGTCATAGTTGCGAGTGCACCCGTACTGATGAAAGTGTAGGCATTATTTTCAGAATCGTTATATTGTGATAAATATTGACTCGAAGATAAGATGCAAGCAATATTGAGCCGTATCGTTACGCTCTGTAATGTGTGTGTAAGCCGATTTGGCCTTGCAATAGTCCAAAACAAGCACGAACGAACGGTGCTGTATAGTATGAACATAACTAGTCTTTTCCGCGCAGTGCTGTGCTGTGTTGCGCCAAGGTGTTGCCGTTTTGTACTGGATAATATAAACGGACCTTAAGGGCGAAAACACACTGTGAGGCACGCATTTTTTTTACATAGATATATACCAGAAAGGCCTGACAGGTAGACCCCAATGCGCCTTCCTAGACAATTTTTTAGCATTTTTATTATATAAATCACTGTATTTCGAAAGGCTGAAGAACACGAAATTAGCAATTAATTAATTAATGAATCCATTGAGTCATCTATGGATTTAGACTTGTACATAAATTTTTACATATTGTACATAAATCAAATTCAGATATTTGTGACAGCGGGTAGGATGATTTTTGCCAATTTGAGGAAACGTTTCAATAATGAAAATCAGATAAATTGGCAAACTCTGATAAGAAACGATCGACTTGAAGTAACAAATATGCAACTCTAACCAGCAGTATTAAAGATTATAACGGGATAGAACCCAGTAATCCCTCAGTGCTAAACATAAACGCAACCACCGAGCTATACTTTTACGGTGAATCACATATTTGGAGATATGTAGGAGAAACTTATTCAAATAATAAAATCGCACGATTTAACAATTAACTGATAACGCCCCTCCTTGACTGGAAGACGTTCTGTGCCGTTTCTTTTAGTGTGTTTTCTGCTTTATATAGTCTATAGTCTAAAATTATTCGAAATTATATTAAAATTATCAATTTTTATCGACATGACACGTAAACATTTACCTCAGACTCTAAGCCCACTTTAAAGGTCAAGGAATTTGACCCTTAAAGCCCTCAACATGAGGCCACCACCCCCCCAACGAATACAGTCTAAGAGACCCTTTCGTCGGAGAACGCGACGGTTGTTCATGAATATCGCACAAGAACAACCGCACATCATTGTTCTAACAAAAAAACCATACTGTACATAGCCAAGTAACACATGAACACATAAAGCGCGCATGCGTTAGGAATTAGTGAGACTAGTTCGAGTGTTAACACGCGCTGCCTACACGAAAACGACCGATCAAAACGACTCTTCACCCCAACACGTGTCAACACTCATTGCTCTTGTGCAATCCTTGTGGTTATACAATCGTGGCGTGTTGAGGCGTGTTATCGCGTGTTATCGCGGTGTTGAATGTTGAATTTTCGCGCGTTACTACACGACGTCTAAGCACGTGTCATCGTTACGTGTATTTCGTGTGCGTATATCAGATTGATGTCCTTACAAACTATGTAATTAGTGGGGAGGGTCTGACGCTCGACGACAAATGTTCCACACGCGTGTGAACGTACGTACATAAGGTATGATACCTTAGCTTCGGTACAAATTATTGCGCACCTCACTCATGCTCAAAGAGCTCTTCCAGCGCTTCTCAAATTTGTGTTGAATAATACACTTCATGTAGAAAGGTGTCATTTGCTTCTAAATTGTTTTGACAATAGTATGTCGGAGTCGAATTTTTATTTTTATTTTGGAAAGTTGGAAGACGTGATTCGAAAGTTGGAAGGAATTGATATTCAACAGTTTAAACCAGGGCTATAGATGCGTTAAAAAATGTACGAAAATATAAATTACTAGCTTGGTATTTGTAATATAATCCGTTTAAACATGACCAAACTAATAGTAAACATTTTATTAAATTTATTTGAATAGTTTTATTTTATATAAATTTATTTGAATACTCATTTGTTTTTTTTATTAAATTGACTATCACGAACAAACAAACATATATAGAGCCTGGGAGCCCTAGGGCTCCCAGGCTCCTAGGCCCTAGGACTCTGTAATTAAATAGGGATAATATTTTTTGCACGGCTGTAAAATAAATTACACGACATTTGTCAAAACAACATTTGATGTGAAATTAACATATCCAAAATAGCTCGCACGATCTAATCGGGGTCCGCCCGGCAAATCAAACGTCAAATGGGTAACATTTGCCCATTTGCATACTATGTCGTGATAAATACCTAATTTGTCTGGAAATAGCGGTATTTTGCCGGGCCGATAAATGGTACCCCAATTGAATATATTACTTAAAGCCTTGGGTCGCTTTAAGTAATATATTTAAGTATGAAATGATATAAAGGCGAGTTTAATTTTTGAATTTTTCTAGAGTACTATACAGAAAATCATTAACTAATAACATTGGTCGACAAATGACGATTTTTTTTTTTGGTTCAAAGACGAGATATGACTTTTCTTATAGATCGTATTTATTTATTTTCGATTATTTTATCGAGGTAAGCCAGTTATCAATATAATTTTTATTATTAATCCACAAGAATAGTCGAAATATCATTTTTCTAAGTTGAATTTTATTTAATTCTCATATAAAGACAATTTAATATATTATCCCTATTAATTTAATTCAGATTCATTGTTTAAAAAATCTGGGATTAAATATGTAAGTTGCAAAATTAATCATCTATTGCTTTAAGTTATTTTCTTTCGCGTCCGGTTTTACTAAAATCTGAACCAAATATCATATATATAAAGACGGTAATCTGTGTGTGTGTGTGTGTGTGTATGTCCTAACTCTCGCCGAACATAATGAATGAATCGATAAAAATCGATAAATTCATTTTTCGACGAGACGACTTTGTCGGAACTCGAACCGATCACCCCAAATAGCCTGAATATAGGTCTAAATTGAGCTAATGGTCACAAACATCACGCCAAATCCAATTCTTCATTTCACCTTTTTTTTTTAAACATTAATTGAAATATTCCTTCTCGCCATATAAAAATACGTAATTTTAATAATTTCATTTAGCGAGGTTTTGAACCATTTTTTATATATTTATTTTTAATTAAATTTAAATTATTTATATTTTGACGATATTCGAGAAAAAAATTGATTTCATTCACCGCGGGCGCCGGGAATCGAACCTCGGACCCTCAGATCCAAACGCAATGTTCTCACGAGCCCGCGCCGAACGCCATATCCTCGCCCAGAATACGTGTTGTAAATACATATCATATGTATATGCACGTAATTTGTTGTGTAATAATAATATTCAACGTTACGAGGTCAATGACCGTTTGTGTATAATCGGAAAATATTACATTTTGTTAACTTTAATTAATATTTTGTTAACGTTAACTTTAAGAATTGAAATTTCTTACGAATAAAGAATTTAAAACTATCTATGAGAGTCTATAAAAATAACGGTTCCGGTTCCGGATTTTTTTTTAGTTTTATACGAGTATATAATAATTTTATACGCATGCGATGTTATTTCATCGGGCTATTCACTAGTGTATTATATTTGAGGACGGTTGTAATATTGTGAAAGTGAACTGTGTCCGTTTTAATTGAGTGAATCCGGCATTATCGATTATTCCGACTGAAAGCGGGACATTCATCGCGTCCGGATTGTGTCGGTTCGGTTCCCGGAAACCGGCTTTTGTAATTGTAATTCGGAAACGAAACCGATGCCGGCCATGTTTATTAAAATCCGGATTGCGATCCGAGCTCGCCAATATCGAAGCGAGCTCAAATTTTCGCACAATAAAAGCGAATATTGAATTTTTCAATTGAAATTTCGTTTGATGTTTGCATGTTTCACTTTTATTTATTTTTCCACGTGTCGATTGGTACTTTCAAAGCGCGACGATTTCATTGGACCGCTCGAATTCCCCGGCTCTACCCGGGTGACTTATTGCAGATTATGATACATTGCACATTTATTAATGTTTTCTCTACACACATGTATGTATGTGCATATAATGTAATATATTGAGATTTTTTTATACGTAAATATCTTTACAGATGATACGGATTATAAACGAAGTAAATATAACCGAATTGCAAAAGAACTTTAGTTTTCAGGATAAAATCATTTTTTTATTACAAACCTCCTTTGAGCTTCACTACGAAAAAAATCAGAAAAAAATTTTCTTCTTATCCGATCATTTTCATACTTAAACATATTGCTCATTTTGGTCATCAATATAAGTAAATGGATCCTCTGCCATTACGATGGTGCAAAAATATCGCGTTCGAAACTTTATCGTTGACGTTTATCCAGCGTTTGTTTAGACTCTTCTCACTTTTCGCCATGTCAGATTTCAATTGTTTGAACGCCTATAACTTTTTCTTTTTTCACTCTATATTTTATAAAAAAATTGCTTTATAGGTTATCATTATCTCTCATATATAAATATTTATAGTTTTAACTCTCATATATATGTATATATATAAATTTTAAATTTGGCGTACAGCTTCGTGTAATGGCATATAGCCACTATATATCGATTTACGGCCAAAAGTGTCAGATCTAACATTTCACAGCTAGAACTACATCTCTTCACTGAGCGTTATCTGCGAGATAAGAATTCAATAAGAAGTTATGTTGTATCTAATAATTGTTAATATCATTTATCCATAAGTTATTTTTGACTTTTTTACTTCATGAATATATTAGATAATGAATGATAAAAAGTTTATATTATAATGTCGATGTGCATGTTATGGTCAAACATCATTCCGCTTCTTTTGACGTCTCTCTGCTCAGAATGGTCTATCTTTGTTTTCAACTCTCTGATTTCAACTTTCTGGCTTGATTTTGGACTGAGGGCGTTTGGTCCAAACTGCCATATTTTTCGAAATTCATATTATACTAGTTTTTAATTACTTTTAATTGTTTATAATTTGTTTTACTATTTCACCCGCCTGGTCAATTCAGCCAATAAAATATTTCAACCTCATCCAAACAACGGTTTATTCTTGTGAATTTCGGCACTCGCCAAAATTGTGCAGACGCTTAATAACAACTGAAATGGTATTTCAAGCGTGTGTTTATTGTGCTTTAGTGGGCTTTGCGTATTAAGGGTCACACGTAGGTGCAACAAAGGGCTCCTTGTCGAATGTGTGACGAGGAGAACAAAGGAAGAAAAAGGCGCTCATTGCCGTAGGGGGCGAAAACGAGAGACTTCATCCCTCCCTTATACATACAGTAGGGTGAGATAAGGTGGAGGGGGGGGGGGGGGGGTGGGATATTAAAGCATCCCGAAATCGTTGGATAAGGGCGCCAGGCCTCTCGCATCCCACTTTATGGATCATAATCGCAATCACTATCCTGCCTACTGCTGCTCGCTCTCGAAAGATTTATGAAGTCGCGTTTTACGGCCTCGCAATTTGCATACTCGAAAAGAGGCTTTCGTCGGGTGTGACGTCACACTTTGACGCCTCGAATCGAGCCTCGGTCCACGACTATCAAAATAGCTATGAGTACTGTTGAAAAGTATTTTTCGACTTTATTAAACTGTAAAGTTTCTGGAGAATGGTTTTGATTTTTTGATTTTTAAATGCTTTTTATTATTACGAAATTATGTTCGCAATACATCTTATATCTATTTTAATAGCTACTGATCTACTGATCATTTTCTATTTTACAATTTTAATTTAATTTTGTTAGTAATCATAGTATTATATTATTCTAATGTTAATGTACAGCATAATAGGAAAAAGAGCTCAAAAACCTATTTACAATTCTTATAAATACTCATGATACATAATATTAATTAAAGACTCTCTAAATTCGATGACCTAAAGCAGATTGTGTTTGGGTAATCTGACTAATTTGTAATCTGGTAATTTGACTATTATAGTACGGCGAGCGTTATCTCAGACAGGCAAACAGAGAGAATAGCGATAATATATGTATATTAAACGTAATAATTATATCGGTAAATGTCTTGTTGTTGGTAAACTGCATAGGTTCGTATAATAATGTATAGATACGTATAATAATTGCTCACCGTTTTAATCTCGGCACGGCAATACTCGAGTACTCTCACACAGCAGCCAATGACAGGGGCTTTTAGTATAACTCGGCTTTTACCAGAAAATATTCATTTGTTTTTTTATTCAATTTATTTGAATCGGAAAAAATATCGAATCGTCGTCATAGAAACTTTTACTTGTTTACGAAGTTTGCAACCAAAGATACTTACATATATACATAATTACATACAAAGTCTCTTTCGAAATTATATATTAGACTAGTGTTGTGCCCGTTAATTTCAAAGGATGGTTTCGAAAAGGAATTGAAACACGTATAAAAATAAATAAGGTAATTTAAAGGCGCACGCGCACGTAATATTAATCGTAATAAAAGTGGCACATTATACACTTAACAATCCAACCCGTTCGAAATGATGAATGAATGTGTGTCTGTGTGGCCCCTGAGGGCTTCGCCCCCGCGCCCCTGACGCCTCCAGCACCCTGGGGGCTTCGCTCCAGTGCTCCCGGCGCTTTGGGGCTTCCCCCTTCCCTACTTCCAGACTGCCATGCTTCCAAACGTCTTGATTACTCGGCTGTGATTGGTTCCCCATACTGGTTGATTGTCCGAAACATACAAACATACATACATACAAACATACATATGTACATACAAACATACATATTTAGCGACAGTCGATTTTATATATATTAATATAGGTATTTACCAAATGTTAAATATTCCATTATACAAAATAGGCAAAACTTATTTAACTTTTAAGTACTAAAATATGTACTAAAATATAATACTTATTTCATTCTTTCATTTTGCTTTTATTTTATTTTATTTTGTACAAAGGCGCACTTTGATGTCGATAGCTATATTCATTTCCGGTCGCTTACGGAAGCTGAACGAGTGAAGGTGCTTAATGAGATCACGTTTCGCCATTTTTTTCACTCCCACTCCATTTTTTTCCACGTAAACCGATCTGTGACGCTAAACAAAAGTGCAAACGCGAAAAAAAAGAAAATCAAGAAAAAAAAGGAACGGGTTGCGATTTTTTCGCCAAAGAAAAAAAGTGTCATGGAACGAAGAAAAGGGGAGTCGCAGCGGGAGTACATAAATATGCGCATAAATTTCGTTATTTATTTTTATTAATAGCCTATTTATGCGAGAGAGACGCGTACCAAGATGTATGGCCTTCTAAAATGTTTAACGTCACGAGGAATATACATTACATTCGTATCAAGTGGGTATATTAGGAGAAAATTTTTCTAATTTTCCTCCAACGTATCCATGATTAATTAAAACATCAGTTTTTAATTTATTTCATTGCTGGAAATTTTTCAATATACCTACCAATACACACACATTTTTTGAAAATATTTAAAATGAAAAACAATACCGAGTACAAATCTGTGGAAAATTCACGGTCTAATTTTCTCACGATTATGACACTTCATATACATAAATATACATATTGTTACGTACACCGAGGATTAAGCGAATAGAATCCCAGAGACTGTGTGACCGTTAAATTCATTATCTATTAACGGATTAACTAAGTGCATACCGTGTGACAGGTATAAGTGGTTTCAAGGATTAGCGACAGGCTAAGTGTGAGTAAGCTAAACAATGGCGACCGAGTTGGCTGTTATTGGTTCTTTCTCAGAATTGACCTGTACCGTGGGACCGAATCTCATGGGAAGACATATCCGTACGTGACCATGACAATAGGTAGACAAATTATACGTCGAAGATGTCCTGAGAGATCTATCCCTTATAAGGCGATACTTAAGCGATATCATGTCATTCTGGACTGGGCACTGCCAGTGCGTGTATCTTCTTAACCATAAATAAATGCTGTGAAACGACTAAGGCCTTTTACTTGGATCCTCCACCCACCCCTACGCAACAATATACATACATATTTTTTATATAGATATATACATCCTTTTTTATTACATAAATCGCCGTATTTCGGCTGAAGAACACGAAATTACCAATTAATTAATCATTGAATTAATTCATAGATAATCTATGATATTTTTTTCATATTGCAAATGAATCAAATTCAGATATTTAATGGAGGAACCGTATCAAAAATCAAATCAAATTGGCAAACTCTGATAGGAAACGATCGACTTGGAGTCAAAAACATCCTGTCTGACCAGCAGTATTAAATATTAGTACGGGATCGAACCCTCGTTAACCACTCGTTGCTGAACGTATATGCGACCACCGAGTCATACTTCTGGCTATACATTTTATTTTATTTTACATAGATATATACCAGGAAGACCCCAATGCGCCTTCCTGGACAATTAATTACAGCATTTTATTATTACATAAATCATTATATTTCCATAAGCTGAAGAACATGAAATAACAATTAATGAATTAATTAATCACATAATTAATTGATTTTAGATTTTTACATAATTTTTACTCATTGTACATACAATAAATACAGAAGATTTTTTAACACAGGAAAGATGATTTTTTGTCAATTTTAAGGAACCGTTTCAACAATGATCAGATAAAATTGGCAAAACTCTGATAAGAAACGATCGATTTATGTAGAGTCACAAATACCCCCAAATCTAACCAGCAGTATATTAGATTAGATTTGGGGGTATTTGTGACTCCAAATCGAACTCACTCTGGCCGCAAACATGGCGTTTGACAGAAACGAGTGAGCGATTTTTCAATTCAATGTCACTCAACAATGTGTCATTATCCGACAGTAAATTTCTAAACCAAATTATTTTGACAGATAAACTGACTTCTGAGATTCTTCATATGTACAAGCATACGTATATTTTATTTTGTGAGCGTTGAAATCAAGCTGTCGGCCATTGGCTTATGTAAGTTGATTGTAGAGTTGAGTTTTGATAAATTTTCATGCCGGCTCATGACAAGGGTCATCCCCAGAAATATTCGCCATTAAAACAAGCCGAAAACACATGGCGTACCGTTTCCACACCATTTCTCTCTCCAGCTTCCAACCTTTTTAAAAGCAATTCATTAACGCCCCCCCTCCCCTCCCTCACCATCCTCTCTCCTATATCCTCAGGTGAAAACTCTGGTGAAATCCCGGGGTAAATTCTTCGGTTTGGGCCTAATTTACGGCTGCAATATAGAAATTCCAGGCTTTCGGTCATCACTCCTCATTTGCGACTAATTAGACGGTCGTATTCTAAAAATAGGTCATGTGAGTTTTTTTTCATCTGAATGCTGGATTTGAGACAAAGTACGACTATGCATATTATTACGTTTCGGAAAACGTATGCGGAAAACTCTAATTGAATCTATGCTTTTTTCGGGTTAGAAGTTTCCTATACCAGCATAAATTTGTGGTTAGCATTTATATGCTTTCAAATATAAGGACAGACCTTGGTTTGTGACTCCTGGTCGATCGTTTCCTATCAGTCTGTCAATTTATCGGATTTTCATTGTAATGGTTCCAACAAATTGGCAAACTTTACCCTTTTCTCATGTTTCATTTCAGCATCTCGAATTTCGCTGATTCGTTTAAAAATGCTGAAAATTTTGTCCATAAATATCTGGAAAATTTAGAATTTCTAAGCATCTTGAAATTTGACGATTTGTATAAAAAAAATGCTCAGAAAATGTAAGTTTCTTAAAAATGTATCCATAGATGTTTTTATATATTATATATCATGCCTTGTTAGAAATTATTCTGAAAATTGTATATCGATGTTTGTAATTGACCAGAAAGGCGCATTGGGATTGACCTGTAATGACTTTCTGGTATATACATATACATACATATGTTATATATTTATATAAAAGAAAAGACAATACATAGGCAATGAAAGTAAATTAAATTTGGTTTCATTGTATTTATTTCTAAAAATTGTGAATCGATGAATATACTTATACTAGTGAATAGCACGATGAAATATCATCGCATGGGTATAAAATTATTATATACTCGTATAAAACTAAAAAAAAAATCCGGAACCGGAACCGTTATTTTCGTAGACTCTCATAGATAGTTTTCAATTCTTAAAGTTAACGTTAAAAAAATGTAATATTTTCCTATTATACACAAACGGTCATTGACCTCGTAACAATGAATATTATTATTACACATAACAAATTACGTGCATATACATATGATGTGTATTTACAACACGTATTCTGGGCGAGGATATGGCGTTCGGCGCGGGCTCGTGAGCACATCGCGTTTGGATCGGAGGGTCCGAGGTTCGATTCCCGGCGCCCGCTGTGAATGAAATCAATTTTTTTCTCGAATATCGTCAAAATATAAATAATTTAAATTTAAATTTAACTAAAAATAAATATATAAAAAAAATGGTTCAAAACCTCGCTAAATGTAATTATTAAAATTACGTATTTTTATATGGCGAGAAGGAATATTTCAATTAATGTTTAAAAAAAAAAGGCGAAATGAAGAATTGGATTTGGCGTGATGTTCGTGACCATTAGCTCAATTTAGACCTATATTCAGGCTATTTGAGATGAGTGGTTCGAGTCGCGGCAAAGTCGACTCGACGAAAAATTAATTTATCGATTTTTATCGATTCATTCATTATGTTCGGCGAGAGTTAGGACACACGCACACAAATTACCGTCTTTATATATATGGTGATGATGTTTTGGCGTTTAAAATATATTTTTGAAGCAAATGTTGATTTATTTCACTTCAAAATAAATTAAGCTGTAAGAACGAAGCGACAAACATGCGAATATGTTGCGAAAATTTGAATTTTTTCGTAAATAATCAATTTCATTACTTTCTTTTGAATCTTTATTTTTCACTGTTTTGTGACTCAATTAATGTATTGAATGAATATTCTACAAATATGCAGTTGAATTGATATGTTACATATGTTACAATGAGAGAGTAAAGTTCGAATTAGTACATATACACTGACTAGTAAATATATGCATCATCAAAATCACACAGTAACAGTATACACGGGTGAATGAATGAACATGTTTACTAGTAAATTCATGCACTATCTATCAAAAAACTGTAAGAATGCTACCCGTTTCCCGTTCCCATTCCCGTTCCCGTTCCCATTCCCGTTCTCGTTCCCGTTCCCGTTCCCGTTCCCGTTCCCGTTCCCGTTCCCGTTCCCGTTCCCGTTCCCGTTCCCGTTCCCGTTCCCGTTCCCGTTCCCGTTCCCGTTCCCGTTCCCGTTCCCGTTCCCGTTCCCGTTCCCGTTCCCGTTCCCGTTCCCGTTCCCGTTCCCGTTCCCGTTCCCGTTCCCGTTCCCGTTCTCGTTTATCGGAAAAATACAGGCAGCGAACACATTTGAAATTATTCAATTGTTTGTTTATTTTACTCTAACAACGCAGGTCGCGACGCTTAAACTTAAATTATTCCGTTGCAATGCCACTCATTCCCGATTTTCCCGTTTATGTTCCCGTTTTTGGGCGATTTTTTTTACAGTAAGCTTCCCGGAAATGCATACAATAAATCCCGAAAATTCCATCGTTCCATCGTAGAATAAATTCTAATTGCATTTTCTCGATGCGTTTCGATAAGTGAAAGTATAGGAACGCATACGTGATAGACAGCCAATCGTTGATTTTTATATATGTACGATTGTTATGAGTGGTACATAATGAAAGGTTGGTATGATTGGTACGTAATGTAAGGGTTGGTATGCGTGCGTCCAAGTTGGTTACCAACGTACACACTGGCGCTTCATACTTTCGCGTCGATAAAATCGTAATTACGAATATTATTATTAAGAGGTTTTTTCCCGTTTTTTTTTTCACAGTAAGCTTCCCGGAAATGCATACAATAAATCCCGAAAATTCCATCGTTCCATCGTAGAATAAATTCTAATTGCATTTTCTCGATGCGTTTCGATAAGTGAAAGTATAGGAACGCATACGTGATAGACAGCCAATCGTTGATTTTTATGTATGTACGATTGTTATGAGTGGTACATAATGAAAGGTTGGTATGATTGGTACGTAATGTAAGGGTTGGTATGCGTGCGTCCAAGTTGGTTACCAACGTACACACTGGCGCTTCATACTTTCGCGTCGATAAAATCGTAATTACGAATATTATTATTAAGAGGTTTTTTCCCGTTTTTTTTTTCACAGTAAGCTTCCCGGAAATGCATACAATAAATCCCGAAAATTCCATCGTTCCATCGTAGAATAAATTCTAATTGCATTTTCTCGATGCGTTTCGATAAGTGAAAGTATAGGAACGCATACGTGATAGACAGCCAATCGTTGATTTTTATGTATGTACGATTGTTATGAGTGGTACATAATGAAAGGTTGGTATGATTGGTACGTAATGTAAGGGTTGGTATGCGTGCGTCCAAGTTGGTTACCAACGTACACACTGGCGCTTCATACTTTCGCGTCGATAAAATCGTAATTACGAATATTATTATTAAGAGGTTTTTTCCCGTTTTTTTTTTCACAGTAATATTCCCGGACATGCATACAACAAATCCTGAAAGTTCCATCGTAATCGATTCTGTGGTTTAGGAGCCTATTCAAGACAGACAGACAAACATTGATTTTTATATATGTATGTACATACATATATAGATATAAAGATACCGAGCGATATAATAGACTCTAAATTAAAATTGATTTATACACTGTTAAACGAAGAATATGTGAAATATTTTTTGGAAATCTGAATATTTTTCCAACATACATAAGTGGCTTGTGATCAATTTCATAGCAAAGCACACACTTCGATGTGAACCGCAACTCGTCGTCAAAGGCGTCTGCGACGGGAAATTCCGTGAATGCGAATATTTTGCGTGTCGCGGGAAATCCCGGGAATTTTTAATCATACACGCGCGCCTCTCAATACCCACGGCCTTTGACAGAGGCTCGCAACCTTTTCGCAATAATAAAATTAAATAGCGTCTCCGGGGCAAGGGAACGCGACTAGCAGGGTAACTTACGAACACGGCAAACCCCAGGGACGACTTATTTCCATAGCGTGTTATACGCGGCGTAACGTTCGTCGCCGAATACGTGATTCGATTCCCGAATTTCCCGCATTTCCCGGCGCGGAAGGCCGTCCCTGCACGGGTCTCCGTCTCCCTTTTACTTGTTTGTCGCATTAGCCCTGTGAGGGATGCTACCCGGAGCTACGTGGAAATAATCCCGAGCGGGGTGTCAACCCTGAAATAATAATATGATCGGTGGGAGAGTTGGAATGGAATGAAAAAAAAAAATCACTTTCACATTCGCGCGCGCTAACCTTTTGAGCGCGCGAATGCAAATTTTTTGTTTGCGGCCCGAATACTGATAAGCAATCGTCGACGAAAATAACAGGATCAAAAGAAAGCGTAAGCCGGGATCGGGTCGGAAATTCCCGGAATCCATTCCGTAACATTTTTACGTTGTTGTTTTTACGTATACGTAATTTTTTTCCAGACCGCATACAGAATATTTAATTGCCAAATGTTTGTACAACGCAAGTTTTTTTTATATGGTATTTAATTTTTTTTATACTGAATTATATTTATTCTCATCTGTTTCGAGTTATCCATTTTTTACAAACCTCCTTTACGTTTCACTTACGATTACAATTCAGAAAAAAATTTGCCTCTGATCCGATCGTTTTCATACTTGCTCATTTTGGTCATCAATATACATATGTAAGTCACGGATATTCCATTGGATCCGTATTGTTGAAGCGCGTGGAATCAATGGTCGACTTGGGTATCACTTTTGATCCTCAATTCACCTTTCACAACCATATCAAGACAGTCACTGACGTTTCCTTTCGTCGACTTGGATTTGTCTTGAGATATGCTAGATTATTCTCCAACCCCTTGTCTTCTCGCTTGCTTTTAAACTCACTTGTTAGAAGTAAGCTAGAGTATAATGCGATTGTGTGGAATCCGCATGAAGCAAACTACTCTCTTATTATCGAAAAAGTGCAAAAAGCATTTCTTCGTTTTCTTTATATGAAAGAGTATGGGTACTACCCATATCCCTATCCTACTCCTTTCCTTTTGGGCATGCTTGGGTATAATTCCCTTGAACTTCGGAGAAACTTCTCGTTAATT
Source organism: Arctopsyche grandis (assembly GCF_051622035.1). Lineage (NCBI taxonomy): Eukaryota > Metazoa > Arthropoda > Insecta > Trichoptera > Hydropsychidae > Arctopsyche > Arctopsyche grandis. Next base: position 1,374,163 of record NC_135357.1, read on the forward strand.
CGTTTCGTTCTCCAGCTATTGCGTGGTAATACGTTAACATATTTATATGGTAACCTGCGCTCATCATTACTTTCTTAATTTGAATGTGATGTATGAGTGAAATCTTAATCTACTCTCTTCCATTTGGGCCTCGCTGTGATTTTATTTTTTATTCATATTTTGTTTGATTTATTTTAATTTTTCTTTCTCCTTTGTACATTTTTATGTACTATTTTAATTGTATTATTATTTTCCTTTTGTTACTTTTTTATTATTATTTTATTTTACCATGTTTTCTGCTTTCTAATTTTTCTGTTATTTACTTGTATTATCTTTGTTAAATGTAGGCCATTGTGGCGCATTAGGTTCTTCCTGTAATGCCACAATGGTCCAAAACTATTAATAAATAATAAATAAATAAATAATAAATAAGTAAAAGGATCCGCCGCCGTTACCATAGAGATAAAATATCGTTTAAGACGCGTTTGAAGTTTGCAAATTAGAAATCTGGGTGAGATCTATGTAGTCTTTAGTTTTATACATAGATGGCGGTAGTAAAATAAAATTATTGGTATTTTTATTCAAAATAATAATTTATTGCGAGATGTTTTGCGCGATGACGCCCAACAAAAAACTGTGGAACCTTAAACACTTGCATTGTATCAAATATCGAGTACCTGAAGTGCACCATACCCAAAAACAAAAATGAAAACTATCGAGACAGAATTCAGAGAAAAAACCCAAATTGAATGTGCTATGCAGTCATGCGGCATTTTTTATGTCCCCGACTGTATGTATGTAGACTATTTTAAGTTCAGAAATAGTTGAAGTACGTATAAACAGTAGGTCGGAGCAAAAAATGCAAATTTTGGATTTTTCACGATGGACGAAGCGAACGTTTCATTAAATTTCCTATTGATTTTTAGAATAAATCTGTGCTTTTAACTAACTAATTCATCTTAAGCGTCTTGAGGTTCATCAATTTGTATAATAAAAATGCTGCAAAAATCTCTACATAGATGTCACTGTGGATAGTTTTTGTATGAATTTGCATTGTACAAATGCTTGTATTGTCGTATTGTATCGGTATTAGTACATTCGTCGCTTTGAATCCATCTGTAAATACGTGTGTGTATGTTTGATTAAAATAAAATAGAATTTTGAAAAAGTGGATTTTTTCTAAATACTATTTATAAATTGTTTTTGTTATTTGCATTTTTAGCGAAGCGCGTTTTGTTTGGGAGTTTCTGGCAAAAAGGTTACTAAATTATAAATTCATTTATTACACAAAACTTACCACAGTCAACCCAATTAGGCTGAAATAGTTGACTATTAAGTGGTTCCTTTTAAATATGCATTATTATTAAAAATAATATTATATATGAAAATTTTTTTTCGATATAAATCGATTGATTGGAAGCCCAAACGTTGTGCATCAGATGAGATTTTTATTGAAATAAATCAAATTTATTAATAAATAAAAAAATGCCATTTTATATTTAAAAACGGAAACAATTAAATCTGTGGCGCATTCTAAATTATTTTAATGCTTATTTTAATAACACACGAAGTAAAAATATAGGAAAGGAAGAGGATGTTACTAAAAATATTTAATCTTTTAGAAAAATATACCTACATACATATGTATGTATGTATATGTATATTTTGGTGCTTGGCGTTGTTCAGTGAAGCAATTCCAAATATCAGAGTGAAGCTAACAAAAAACTTGTAAAAACCAGCTAAATTAGAGTACCATGAGTATCGCTATATAACTCGCTAATAAAAAATTCGAATAAAATATATAAATTTTTGTTTTCTTGATAAAAAAAATCTAGAAAGTTTTCATCTAATTTAATTAAAAAAATAGAAACTATATATATGTACATATATACATATAATAAAAAAAATCATAGCTCCAAATATTTGAATAACTGTTGAAATATAAATTTCAAAAATACAGCCAACATAAAATTTTAGTATTGTGGATAAAAAATTTTAGCATAAAATCTGTCAGTGAGTTGTCCCTGCGATAAAAAGCCACGCGATTAAATATTCGGACACGTACCATAATACATAGAGTATACTAAATCTGGTCTTAAGTCGATAACTTAGTTTATGTTTAACTAGTCTTGTGGGAAAATTAATTTTCTTAAATTTTGAATTTATTTACATATATACATACATATATATTTACATATGAACATGAATAACGCCTCGAATACTAACCTTTCCAAGCTCAAGGAAAACAAAATAAATCCCTAAAGATAATTTATAACACACCCATATATACTAACTTGAAAAAACTGCATGCCATATATAATATTCCGTTTGTTACAGACATTACTAACAAACTAGCCAGTAGATTCTATGACAGAATCACTAATAACCATACTAAAACACTTGTGAAGAGTCTCGGTGATTACCTAAACACAATCTGCTTTGTCTTTAATTATTTTGTATTAGATATATTATGAGCATTTATAGGAATTGTAAATAGGTTTTTGAGCTCTTTTTCCTATTATGCTGTACATTAATATAAGAATAATATAATACTATGATTAAATTAAAATTGTAAAATAGAAAATGATCAGTAGATCAGTGGCTATTAAAATAGATATAAGATATATTGTGAAAATCATTTCGTAATAATAAAAAGCATTTAAAAATAAATAAAAAAATACGTACATAATGTATCTTCTATATATATTTATAAAATTGACTGTCTGTCTCGTATAGGCTACTAAACCACTCAACCGATTACGGCGGAACTTTGAAAATTTGTTGTATGCATGTCCGGGAAGATTACTGTGAAAAAAAAGGGAAAAAACTTCTTAATAATAATATTGGTAATTAAGATTTTACCGACGCAAAAGTTTGAAGCGCCATTGTGTAGTCAAGGAAATGTGTTCGTTGGTAACTACGTTACCAGTTGGTTTATGATGACACGGCGTTGAAGAGACGTTATTAGTAGAGGCCGGAATCTGAAGGGGCTGTTTATTGTTCAAAGATTGTAAATGCATTGTTAAAGGTTTGCCGAACCTTTTTTACAAAGGATTTACAACAATTGAACAATATTCCGGTCCCTTCAGATTCCGGCCTCTAGTTATTAGAGCTCCGACCATCACTTGAAATGGGAACGGGAACGGGAACATAACGGGAACGGGAATTGCATGTCTTATTCTGGCATTGCAAAGCATGCCGGGTTATAAAAAAATCGTTATGAATGAAAAAAGGTATGAATTATCTATTAAGTTATTCTCATTATGCTTAACTTTCTACATATATTTAATAATATAGAAGAATTCGTTATGAAACATTAACAAAAAGATTCGATTGAATATGACCAATTTGAGTCGTAAATCCAGCACCGTTTGCAATGTTGGGATTAAAAGTTTTCCGGTTTTATTTTCTTTCTTTTCGCTTCCTATCCCGTTGAAATGGATAATATAAAAGGAGTTTTCGAAAGGGCTCCCGAAAAGGACATCCTTTAATCCGATAATCCAAAAATATCTTAAGCTCCGAGATTAGATCGAAAGGCGCATTATAAGAACGCGAAAGAGTGCCTTACCGATTTTGTAAAGTTTTGCTTTGAAAGCTTTTTTTTTTACTTTTTAATGTCGTAACGCACGTTGGAAGTGAACGGGTTATTTCAGATCTTCATTTTAAAAATGATCAAAACACGCCCAAAGCAAAATTTATATGTCGAAAATTTTTAGGCTTTTTACATAAATTATACATACATATAAAAAATGAACATTTGTATGAACACATGTATGTAAATAGAATTTAGTTTCCAAACTCAGAATGACATATTTGGCCAAAAATCAATATATATCGAGTATTACATTACATGAAGCTAGACGCCAAATTTGAAATTTATATTATACATATGAGAGCTAAAACTATTTTATAAAATATAGAGTGAATTATAAGCGTTTAAACAATTAAAATCTGATATGGCCATATCACGGCGAAAAGGTTGAAAATAGATTATAGTAGCTTGCTAGACGTCACCGTACCCAAAATTGTGGATATTTCATACGCATTGTATACGATATTTTATCTCCAACGTAATGGCAGACGATACATTAACGTATATTGATGACCAAAATGAGCAATATGGCAAAGTATGAAAACGATCGGATAAGAGATAAGAGATATAAAAAAATTACCACTAACACGAAAACCATGTGAACTGTATAAGAGGTACATATGTAAAAATGCACACATAAAAGAACATTCTTTGAACAAAGTGGTCACGGGTTCAAATCCCACTGGTTTATGCTTACCAGACCTTTTTGATTTGTGACTGAAGGTCGATCGTTTCCTATCAGAGTTTGACAATTTATTTGACTTTCATTGAAACGGTTCCAAAAAATACCGACCTTACCCATTTTCTCGCAAATCTCGAGTTTTCAGCTATCTTGAATTTCGCAATTGTATAAAATGCTGTGGATGTTAATTGATATATTTATAAAATATCTCTGTGGATGTTAATTGTTATATTTATTTTATTCAATCAACCAATATATGTACACGTGTAATTACAGATCGTTTCAATGCAACGAGCGTACCATACAGATCAAGAAATACCAATTAAATACATAATTATTACATAATTCGAAACTACACATGACATCTATGGTCAAACATTCCAATGTGCACTGCAAACATCGTATACAATATGATTAAAAAATACAATACGAATTTTTATACCTATACAATAATCATCCACAGAGACATCTATAGAGAGAAATCCGGCGAACCTTGAGATATAATATAACAACTCAAGATTTTGGGAGAGAAATGGGGAGGGAAAGCCGAATTTGCAGGAATCGTTTCAATCAAAATCAGAAAAATTGGCAAACTCTGATAGGAAACGACCGACCTGGTCACAAACCAAGGTCTGGCCAGCAGTAACCAGTGTGACTCGAACTCATAACCACACTGATCATAGCAAGATATGCCAACCACTAGTCCTAGCTGCTGGTTAATATATATACTTTGTATACTTGTATCAAATGTACAATGTTTCTGGCCAGGAAGATGCATTGGGGCTACCTGTTAGGTCTTCCTGGTATTAGGGCTTCCAAACCGGTTTAAACCGAAACCGAAAAGCCGGCTTTTTGACCATTTTTCAAAAAACCGAAAACCGGCTTTTTGGCTCGATCAACCGGCTTTTTAAGGTTTTCTTTAATTAATGTTTTTTTCCTCAAAATTAACAATTATGAATTTTAAATTTCTATGAAAGATCAAAATAAATGTGTATAAACGATCTTAGGTAATAGGCGTATATTTCTTTGAACAAAAAAAAAGCTAAACTACAAATATTATTATAAAGCTAAACAATAAAATATTATTGAAAGTATGTAGTTTCAATGGCCTACCGAACTTCAGGTATAGAAAGCATCCTTATCTATCGCAAATCCTTGTACTTGAAAACATAAAAAAAAGTAGTCAAATGATTTATGGCAAAATGCATAGGAATTTCCGAAATATAATTGATTTTTCTTCGAAGAAATTGCCCTTTAAATATTGAGGCCACATACCTAATTTTATTATGGATTTAAAATGTTCGTGATCAAATGAATTTGCCGTTTCAAATGAATTTGTTTCCGAAATTTGCAACGGTTGCTTTTGGATTTTTTAAGCTAAAACAGATGCGTAAAAACAACTTTGAAATCTCTTTATCTATAATATATCTAGCTTATTTAAATCATTTAATTATATGTGCGTATTAAGGATCTGCCATTTTACGACTGTGATATATGTACATATAATACAAATTTTATTATTTGTAATATTTGTAATAATAATATAAAGTAATGATCTTATGAAAGTTCATAATGTTTATAACTTAATTTAATTTATAAAAAACTATTTTTTTTGCATAATATAGATATATATTATGCAAATATATACATATTTACGTTTTTTTTTTTCGATATAAAAATTTTAAACATAAAAAAATCGTATTTTTCTAAAACCGGTGAAAGCCGGCCAACCGGCTTTTTATTTGTAAAAAAACCAAAAACCAAAAAATTTTATTTCGGGCGTTTTTTTGGAACCCTTATCCTGGTATAAATTAAAAATAAATAAATAAATACAAAAACGTTCATCCAGTGTGTTTTTCGACTGTGCAAATCCACAATATCGACTTACTACTCGGTACCGAAAGACTACTCGGTACAGAGAAATGTTATAATAATAGAAGTGCCTTGCTATTATAATATAAGTGCATTTAGCCACTTGTATAATAAAAATGCTGTATTGTTTGTAATTGGCCAGGAAGGCGCATTGGGGTTTACCTGTAAGGATTTCCTGGTATAAAATGTAATAAAATAAATAAAATTATGTGTGTATATTGAATAATTTACAGGTGCACTCTACAATAATTTCACAAGAAACTTCTCAATCCACCGTAGACCACATTGCGCGTGTGTAGACTGGCTTTGTAGGTACATATATAAGTGATGCTACGAGACTCGGCGTAGACCCACTACGAGTTGAGTCGTAGCCGTGCGCGGTTCTCTACCACTCTCTTGCTATCTCGAAACTGGTACTTTGAAACGTAAACAAACACGAATCCAAGTCAGGGAAGTAAGTCCTTGTGAAATTTTTACAATAAATAAAATTCGCGTACTCTATAAATTTATCGTGCGGTTTGTTTGAGAGGTGTCTTCAAACTATGGTAAGTCAATTTTGTTTTATGAATTGAATTATTTTATCTTTAATTTATACCAGGAAGGCCTGTCAGGTAACGCCAATGCGCTTTCCTGGCCAGAAATATTGTACATTTGATACAAATGTTATGAGTATTATACAAAGTATTATACGAAGTGACTCAACAGTTGATCTTGGTACACTGTTTAAGAGTTACTCAAATTTTCGACTCATATTTCAGATATGTGCTGTAGGGCTACGAAAATGCTTGGATTTTTTTTTGCATAATGTTCACTACTTCCAAGATCCAAGTATAATGGTGATGTTTTATCGTTCGCTTGTCCGGAGCATATTAGAGTTTGGGTCTGTAATTTGGAGTCCCACTGAAATTAAATTATCTCTCTTGATAGAGAGAGTTCAAAATAAAGTTTCTTAGATGCGTTTATATGTACGAGGAAATATAAATATTACCGCTATTTATTTCCCACTATCTTCGAGAAGAATTATTGCTATTTCCAAGTATTTCTTTGGAGTATTAAAGGGAAGAATTGACAACCCTTCGATTTTATTTGAATTTAAATTTTCGACACCTGAATGTGGTAGAGCTTTCCGTCATCATTTACTTTTCCAAACTATTCCTGCGAAAACGTCTGCTTTCAATAACTCGGTCTCTTGTAAAGGCTTTCCGGTCCTTAATGTGATTGATGAACATTTGGACCTGTTCAATTGTCATGTTGATGAGCTGGTCATGAGATGGTTGGTTTCATTAGATTCGACACAAGTCTATTACATTTATGGTCAAATTTGTAAACTTGCAGCATTTCGAACAATTCAGCGAAATTCAGTAAATACATACATATCAATTAACATCCACGGAGACATTTATGGTCAATTCAACGAAATTCGAGATCGATGAAAACTCGAGATTTTGCGAGAAAACGGGTAAGGCTTCCAATTTATTGGAACCGTTTCAATTAAAATCAGATAAATTGTCAAACTCTGATGGGAAACGATCGACCTGGAGTCACAAATCCGAGGTCTGGCCAGCAGAAACCAGTGGGATTCGAACCCGTGACCACTTTATTAAATGCATTATATGCTAGCCACTAGTCTATACTGTTGGTTTTTAATTTTTTTAAATTAAAATTTTTAAATTCTTAAAAATTTGACTTTGGAATAGGATGTGAATTTATTGTTTTTAAGTTACTTCTTGAAGAATTGAACATTGCTAAAGTTTTGGTATCAAAATCGTAAAGGTATATTTTATTATATTAAAACAGGGAATTAATATTAGCAATAGTTTACTTTCCATGTCAAACTAAAACATATTTCGAAATGAAGTATTATATTTTAGTGATAAATATATTTCTTCTCGTGATTTATGTCTAGAATATTAAACACACGTTCAATATTTGTATCAGTCGGTGAATTTGGTTTACTTTTTCTTTAACCCATTTCATGTATTTTCTAACGTTTTATAAAATATATATGTACATACTATATGGTAGATAAAAATGATATACAGATATAAAAATAAATGTAAAAAGTGAAAAATAAACTTGACCAAATTTATATTTAATTGGTGAACTGTACATATATGTATATATAGAAACTCAATTTTATATGCTTAGTGACTGGCTATTCAGTCATTTTCAAACTGTTATGCTGTTGTGTATTTTTTAAAATTAAATATATATGTATGTATATGTATCTGTAATACATCGTTATTACTCGTATAATATTATTGATTATTTTTGATTTATTTTAAATGACGAAGTGAAATTTACAAATATGTATAATTAAACACATTTACATTACGTATTTACATAGTATTGAGTTGTGTCGTGAAAAATTATTTAGTATTTTTTGCTTTTTAATTAATAAAGCGTTCTCATTAAATTAATTGCACACGTGGTCGGTAACCGTTGGAGTCGTTGAAATCCGTCAAACCGGAAGTGAGGCTTTTTACTCTTAGAAATATCAAATCGTTAATTTGATGTCGTAAATAAATGTATATAAAAAACTTTAGTAAAAAAACTATGTTAAAAAAAATCAAGTAAAATAAATGTATTTAAACAAATAATAAAATTATTAAAATAAAAAGGCAATTTAATCAATATTTCAACAACAAATGTACAAATGTGTGGGATTAAAATTTCAATCAAAATGATTTCAATGATTGGGGTTTCAATCAAAATTATGATCCCGGCTTAAACTAATGTAATTAAATATATTACTAAGAGGTTTGGGCCGCTTTTAGATCATCACATACATACCAAGGGAGACTGTTCACAAGTGTGTTAGTATGGTTATTAGTGATTCTGTCATAGAATCTACTGGTTAGTTTGTTAGTAATGTCTGTAACAAACGGAATATTATAGATGGCATGCAGTTCTTTCAAGTTGGTATAGTATATGGGTGTATTATAAATTATTTTTAGGGATTTATTTTGTATTACTTGGAGCTTGGAAAGTTTAGTATTCGAGGCGTTATTCCATACAGGTGAGGCATAGGTTAATAATGGTAATATGAGCGCGCGATATAATTTTATTTTATTTTAAGTAGATAATGAACTATGGCGATTAAATATTGGGTATATTGAGGATATACCCCGCAACGCCATGCATGTATTTATCCACAAGAATCTAAAGTTTTGATTGAAAAGGTTTCAAAGTAATCAACAAAGTGTACTATAATACTCATGGCTCGTCCTATACGTAAGTAAAATCTCTGGTGTATAATTGCTCGCGATACGGCGAGTTAACCGAATTAGTGCCGCACCGTCTCAGACCTGTTAAAATTTAATAAAATTAACAATCATCCGTCCCGATTTGAAATCCGGGAACCTACCTGAAAACTTCGACCGGGCGACGCCTACGAAACTTTCGCATTATCTCGTTATTATTATTATTTTAGAGCTGAAATTCGGCAAAGCGGACCGAAATTCGCGCCCGTCTGCGCCTTCCCGTTCTCCAAAGTCGTCTTTATTCCGTCATCCCGAATCGGAACCGACAAATTTTTGACGAAAGCAAACATTTGTTTTACGCCCTGAAATTCAAAGTAAACGTTCGGCTACGAAGCGGTTTATTTTCAGTAATATTTTCAGCGCAAAATAACTCCGAAAATGTATTCAAAATCTCGTACCTACGCTTAATCGATGCATGAACGTTTTCCGGTTCAGAGTTTTCCAACATAACTTGCATAACAGCCTTTTTGAATTCGTCTGGTCATCTATATTTTATTTTATTTTATTTTATTGTTACAAATCAATATACACTCGCCATTACAGATTTGCTCCAATGCGACGGGTGTACGTTAACGAAATACAGAATACATAAACAATCAGAAATACAGTAATACATACATATACAATCAGAATATATAGCATATAACAATTAATCAGAAATAATAATCATAAAGACATCTATGGATTATTTTTAGATTTTTTTTTTGTATACAATTTTTATACATATAATAAATACGAAATTATAGAGATATCTATAGAGATATCTATAGATTTCAGATTACTGTGTATAATTATTACAAATTATACACAGGCAGATTTTTGTGACAAAGGATTAGATCTAATACCAATTTTCAGGAACCGTTTCAGCAATGATCAGATAAAATTGGCAAAATCTGATAGAGAAACGATCGATTTTGAGTCACAAAACCCCCAAATCTAACCAGCAGTGGCGAGGACTCGGACCTTTGATCTCAGTGGTGCTAAATATATACGCTACCACTAAGCCAAACTGCTGCTGGCTATATACATACATATATAAAATCGAATGTCTGTGTGTGTGTCTCGAATAGGCTCCTAAACCACTGAACCGATTACGATGGAACGTTCAGAATTTGTTGTATGCATGTCCGGGAAGATTACTTACGTAATTACGATTTTACTGACGCGAAAGTAAAGCTATCCCGCCTTCAAAGCATCACGCCGCGAGTGTGACAATAATCGCGCCACGCCTACCTCGCACTCAAATGTACTGACCATTCAGGGCTGTTCCACAAACACACAGTGGATGGCCCACGTCAACAAATATATCTACACCTTTGTATATATAAAATTGAATGTCTGTGGAACGGGAAAGAGAACGGGAAAGAGAACGGGAACGGGAACGGGAACGGGAACGGGAACGGGAACGGGAACGGGAATTTTACGAGCTATTATGGAATTGCAACGCATGCCGGGTTCAGCTAGTAGCTTATATAATAAAAAATTTAATTGTACATACATCTAAAAATAAATTGACAATTAAAAAAAATATATACTAACGATTTTTTATGAAACTTTTAATTTTCTCAATCAGTTCTAGATTGGTTTGACCATAGTAATATGATGAGCTACTACGAAGTTCTTTTTTAAGCCAGCGATTAACTGTAGAGATGTCTTGGGTTCAAATCCCGGTGGAAATCGAAAAAAAAATCAATTTTCTTGATGGTTGTGAGTACATATGTACAAATATTACTTCTGGCGATACTTTTTTTTTTTTCAATTTTCCAATTTATTTTACTTAATTGTTTTGAAAGATCTATTACAATCGGGATCCTCTTTCTTTTTCGAAAATTCAACTAATTTAAATTTATTTGATTGTTGCAAGCAATAAAATTGCTTGCGGTTTGTACATACATCTGTACCTGTAATTTATAATGTGTTTAAATACGCGTGTTTAGATATGTAAGTACATATGGTGACCTGTTACGGCGAAAACACACAGCGATGAGCGGCACGTCGTGTGCGTGGCTTCCCGCAGTGGGTGGTCTCCTACATTTCTTCAAATATGGGATACATGGATATCGGCCACCATCAAGCGCGGATAAATACAAGGATACAATTTTACCGAAAACACTCCAGAGGGTCATTTTGGGGCGGGGCGTGCTGGGCGTTCCATTTATATGTGCAAGGCACGGCCCATTTTTTACATACCTCTTTTATACTTCACTTACGATTACAATTCAGGAAAAAATTTGCCTCTTATCCGATTGTTTTCATACTTTACCATATTGCTCATTTTTTTCATCAATATATGTAAGTAAATGTATCCTCCGCCATTACGATGGAGAAAAAATATCGTTTTAGACGCGTTTGAAATTTGAATTTCTGAAAAGTGCCTGACGTTTATCCAGTTTTTAGTTTTAAACATACATATGTAGATGGCGGTAGTAAATTAAAATTATTGGTATTTTTATTCAAAATAATAGTTTTATATTCAAATTATAGAAGAGGTATGTTTTTAAAAAACTTTTACTATAATGTAATTTTTCCACATGTTTGAAAGTATCTAAAAAAAAACCAAGTGCCACTTGCATCGCTGTGTGTTTTCGCCCTTATGGTATATACTATGTATCTAAATTTGTGAAAATATATTGTAATGTCTGGACGTGTCGAAACTGTCAGACCAGTCCGAACGTGTGGAGATGATAGTTGTTTTTTTTTGCAGACCCCTACCAAAAATGATGAATGTTGCAAATAAGCTAGTCATCTTCTTCCTAATCACCTTTCTATCGAGCAAAGCTCAGTCTTTCGATATTTTGATATTGAACAGCGTATTTATATGTATCTATGTATGTATATTGGAAGCTAGATAGGTGAGTATGTACAGGGCGTTTGTGAAGGAACCAATTAAAAGTTTTATCTGTGATTTGAGCTGTACTTTGTGAAGAACGGAATGGGGTTCGTCTTTAATATCTTGAACCTTTGTCCTGTTGTCAAATGAAACGGCGGTGAGCGAGGGAGAGGGGTATAGAGAAAGGCTTCCCAAACCGCTGGGGAATATGTAATTTGCCCGACGCAGATACCTAACGGCTTCCACAGACTAATGGGCCACTTTCGCAAAGTCCTCAGCATCAGACAAAGCCTCCTCATCGGACTGAAGAAGGCCATCGTTAACCGCCTAACCGACTACCCCTCATAACTGCCACCAGTAAACACAAAAGGCGATAAAAATGCCTCGAACCATATCTGTCTATGGAGGAAACTTGTTGGCGCCGATCGATTTCCCGCCTCCCGGGAGTGAAATTACCAATTCGATGTTATTTCAAATCACACTGTATGTATATTGTAATATATGTATGTGGTAAGCTGCGCTCGTCATTATTTTTAATTTGAATATGATGTATGAGTGGAATCTTAATCTACTCTCTTCCATTTGGGCCTCGCTGTGATTTAATTTTTTATTTATTTTTTATTTATATTTTGTTTTATTTTATTTAATTTTTCTTTTTCTATCTCCCTGTGTACATTTTTATGTACTATTTTCTTTTGTTCAATGTGAAACTAAGAATGCGATTATTGGATTTTATTTTTGATTTTTACACCTTTGTTCGTTTTTTTTCTTATGTATTATTTTTCTTTTGTTACTTTTTATTTATTTTATTTTATATTTTACTTATTTTATCTTTGTATTTTACTTATTTCATCTTTGTTTTTTCTTTATCAAATGTAGGCCATTGTGGCGCATTAGGCTCTTCCTATAATGCCACAACGGTCCAAAACTATAAATAAATATATGTATATATTGTCACGTTCCAGGAAAATATTTATTTAATTTTTATTTACTACTTAGTTAACCAACCAAGTTTCTTTATTATTATTAAAATGTTACATTTATCTTATATTATAGATATATTCGAAAAACGATAGATTATGGAACGATGACTTTTATAATAGGAGACACGTAGAACTATTTCACTATAACTTTAACTTTCGTTCACTTTATTCTGCTGCTGTGCTGATCGTTATTTGCGGACGCGTTCTCGGAGTCTTTGTGAAGACGACTGTCACTCTCAGAGTCGATGATGATGACTGTCACTCTCGGAGTCGATGATGATGACTGACTAATGCGATCGAACGGCGATCTATATAAATGATTTGTTATCTTATGGGCTAGACACATTCCAGTGTTATCTGAATATCCTATTACAGGAATTTTTATAGTTTTGTTATTCACGTATATGAGCGTGTGAAAAGTACATTTGATATTGTGGGAACTAGAGTGATAAGCGGGGTACATAACAATATATATATATATATATATATATATATATATATATATATATATATATATATATATATATATATATATATATATATATATATATTATATATATATATATATATATATATATATATATATATATATATATATATATATATATATATATATATATATATATATATATATATATATATATATATATATATATATATTTATATATATATATATAAATATATATATATATATATATATATATATATATATATATATATATATATATATATATATATATATATATTTATATATATATATAAATATATATACATATATATATATATTTTTTAAAACAACACAAATGCAAAACCATTATATTTTCCAAGCCATAAATAACTATAATAATCTCCCTTCTGAATTGCGCTGTATTGTTAACCAAACAGAAAAAGTAAAAAAAATGTATAGCTATGCTGCTGTTTCGACTATCTACGTTCTGTGTTCTGATATATTCGAAAATATTTTAATCACAGCTTTCCAAACTGTTTCTACGACGGAATTCTTCGAAAACCTTTATTTTTTGTACATATATTATAGTAAAATGAAAATAAATTTTATATGAGATAAGGCAGGTTGTCAATTTCTTGTAACCATTTTAATGAAATCAGATAAATTTGTGAATTCTGATAAGAAACAATCGGTCTGGAGTCACATATTCAAGGTCTGGCCAGCAGCACTGGGCCAGGGAGAGAACCTGTGACCATTCAGTTGAAAACATTACACGCTAACCAGTTAGCTATGCTGTTGGTTCAACTATCTACCGTATTTTGATGTATTCGAAAATATTTTAATCCAGAGTTTTCCAAATTTTTCCTACGTTTTCCAAATTTTTCCTAACCTTTGTTTTTTGTATAGTAGGGTAAAATTAAAATAAACTTTAAACGAGATAGTCATTAAAACTAGCTGCTATAGCAGTTTAAATTTGTAATTTGTCTAGTTGCATGGAGGTGGCGAAAATACGCACTGAATATCCAGCTGTCATCATGTCGATCTGACAGATAATTCATATGAAATTTTTAATGATTAACTTTTTCAAGGGTAACGTAAGAGAATTTTGCTAATTTCATTAACAGTAAACCGGTAAAATTTCCAGATGCGTATCAAAGTTCAATGAAATTGTCTCGACTGACTCGTTTTTCGTTTTATATTGGCATTACTAAGAGTTCGCGAATACATTTGTATGTACATTGAGTCCCCGGGAATTCCCGGGAGTGTCGCGTAGCGATGCATCTGCTATTGCAACTCGACACAAAGCCTTCCGTATTGAATACACATGCCATCTTAGTATCTTTGTTAAAGCCCTTTGAAATAGACCACCGTTGTTTTACACACTGCGTCGACAGCGATTCTAAAACTTTTGCTTTTTTTCATTTTTCCCCTCAATTTTCTATTCGAAATTTTGACCATCCGGGTGCACGTTATCGGATCAAGATGACGAGGGATCCCTATTCATTGTTTTCGCATAAAGCAACCCCTCCACTACCACCCCGACAATTAAACGCGACGAGGGTAAAAGACAGCTGTCACATTCATAAGCATTCCAGGGTTATTTTTATTTATTTAAAAATAAATTAAAATAGATATGTACATATATTATAAATTTATTAAATTAAATTTTTACTTTATCTATGTACCTGAGATTTGAACTCAGAATCTATTACTGATCACGTTTTCATGACCTAGAAAAAATGTGTGTGTGTGTGTGTCTGTGTATTTTGGGAATTTTTTGAACACCGTTAGTCCTATCGAACTTAAACTTAGTATAAGTTACTGAAATTCTTATCGACACTACGTAATTTTTTTTCAAATTTTTAAGTTGACTGGAAATGGGACCTCTCCTTATAGGGTCCTCTTTTTTTAAGTTTTTGAATTCAATTATCTCCCAAACCGCTAACTGAATCGGACTGAATTTTTTTGACATGTAATAGAAATAGTAATATTTATAACGTGCTATTTTTTAAATATTTTTATCTGAACCGGAAGTAGTACTTTTACTTTTTATGTTTTTCTCAGAAACGTTGAACTGTTGTAATAAACGTTGGTTTATTGAACTGAAATTTCATATCTAGAAGTTTAATACCAAGTTATGTATAAAATTTGGTAAGCATCTCTCAACCGAAGTGTCAGTTTACTCTTGTTCGATTTTTTTCCATTGTTTGATTTTTTTTTCCGTTTGGTTTACATACATATATGTGAAAAAATTCAAAAATATATTCATCGTTTCTATTTATTAAAAACTTTTTTTTTCGACCCCTTAAACATATGTATTCTTCACAAAGAAATTCAAGTATAATTCTTCTATTAATGTGATAAAAAAAAAAAAAAATCACTAAATTTAATGAACCGGAAGTAAGATTTTTTCCTCTTAGAAAGGTCAAAATTGTTGTCGCCTCGATTCTGTCCACGCCCATGAACGTATTAAGCTGAAAATTTATATTAATATTTTTTATGTACTAACTTAGAGTTGCTAAGGTTTTGGTCAGAATTCGTAAACTAGAAGTAGTATTTTTTTTTAAAACAATATTTCATTATTTTATTTTGAACTTTTAAATTATTTTAATCTTTTTTTATATTTATTATGTATAATGCTGATAGTGATTTTAAGTATTAAAAAAAATTTGAACAAAATCCGACAACCGGAAGTAGAACTTTTGTGCAAGTTTCCATACATTTGCGCTCAATTTGTATCGCTGTCACAGTTATTAGTATTTCATAATCTGTCTGTACGGTTCAATATCTAATTTTATTTTGTAACCTTCTTATATTCCTCAAATACATAGATAAAGTCATGGGTTGGTCACACCCGAATTTTGTTGTATTATCAAAAATTCGACCTTGAGATTTTGGCTGATTTGTACTCAGTATCGATCCTTGATAGTGTTTTAATAGTTTCCATTTTATTGAGTGTGAGATTGATCCTTTTAGAAGGCACGCTATCGTATATGGTAAATATTGGAAAACGCTCGAGGTCCTTCGCTATCTACCCCTGTCTTTTATACGCTCGCTTCTTAGCATGAATGCATGAGTATTTTCCGATAGTCGTAGACATTTGAATATGAAAATATTTTTCCTACGAATCCTCTTTCATTCTGGGATGTGATCGTTTTGTTCGTCCGTCTCTGGATGCTTTATCCACGACTTTGCTTATTGCTGAAAATAAAATACACGAAATGAATGTAGTAAGCAAAGTTTTCGTATATTTGAAATTTCCCATTTTCCTTTTTGTTTATTTGTTTTTTAATTATCTATGTAGTCTGTTGAAGGAAAAAAATAGTATTGAAGCATTAATATTGAATACAATAAAAATATACTTTTTTATTTATGTAACATATGCTATGTATATATTACATAACATATGTTATATAAATATAATGCTTTCGAACATAGTGGTCACGGGTTCAAGTCCCACTGGTTGCTGCTGGCCAGACCTTATTCTCATTGAAATGGTTCCAAAAAATTGGCAACCTTTGTCTATGTATTTCTCGCAATTTTCGAGTTTTCATCTCGAATTTCGCTCACTCGTATAAAATGCTGCCAAATTGTCCATAAATGTCTCGGATACGATAAAAGTAATTGTCAACTTCATTTTTTCTATTTTATTTTATTAACTACATACCAGGAAGGCATTACAGGCAACTCCAATGCGCCCTCCTGGCCAATTACAAATATTGCAGCATTTTTTATTCATTATATAAGTCAATTAATTACGAGGCACTGAAAAACTCGCAAATCAATGAGACATCTATCAAATTGTACACAAACTTATTTATTGCACATTAATCAATCACAAATTATTGGTGATTGATTAAGTGTATATAAGAAGGATTTTAGCCAATTTTTACCGGGAACCGTTTCAACAATTAAATCAGAGAAAATTGGCAAACTCTGAAACGATCAACCTGGAGTCACAAATCCAGGTCTAACCAACAGCATACTCTGAAAAATTAATTTTCACTCGAGGCTCGGCCCTGGGATCGAACGACGCTAAGCAGAAGCTTAACGACCGAGCTATGCTGCTGGCTATGTTATCGACAGCGAAGCTTTCAGTAATATTATTAAAGACCGTGCGTTGAATTATATTGTATGTAATCTAATATATAATTTGTAAAGAGACTTTGTATATATGTATCCTTCGTTCGTAGAATTCCGTGACGTCACGAACAAATAATTCGCTTTTTTCCGATTCAATGGATTCATAGTTCCCGGGGGCGTAGGCGCTGAGGACGAAACCCTAGGGGGCGCAGACGCCGAGGGTGGAGCCCTGGGGGCGCAGACGTTGGGGGCGAAGCCCTAGGGGTCTTACCCTTAGGAGGCGCAGACGCCGGGGGTGTACATATAATTTCGATAGAGACTTGGTATATACATATGTTTGTTTGTTCATGACAGTCAATTTAATAAAAAAAAACAAATGAGTATTCAAATAAATTTATATAAAATAAAACTATTCAAATAAATTTAATAAAATTTTTACTATTAGATTAGTCATGCTTAAGCGGTTTATATTATAAATACCGAGTGAAGCCGGGTAATACAGCTAGTAATATTATATAGTTAAATAAGAAAAAATTTAACTAAAAATAATAATAATTTTACGTCCTCACAACGTTAAAACACATTGCAATAAGCTTATTGTAAAAAACTAAATGTATGTAAGCTTATTGTAAATCATATTAACAATTAGATACAACATAACTTCTTATTGAATACTTATCTCGCAGATAAAACCCAGTGAAGAGATATACTTTTAGTCGTGAAATGTCAGATCTGACATATTTGTCCAAAAATCAATATATATCGTGTATTACCTTACAAGAAGCTACACGCCAAAATTGAAATGTATATATACATATGAGAGTTAAAACTATAAATATTTATATATTAGAGATAATGAGAACCTATAGAGCAAATTTCATAAAATATAGAGTGAATTATAGGCGTTTAAACAATTAAAATCTGAAATGGCCATATCAAGGCGAACAGGTTGGAAGATACGGGACGAACGCTTATTAAACGTCAGGAAGATTTACTTTCCGCGTGTTTAAAACGCGTTGTATTCGATATTTTATCTCCAACGTAATGGCAGACGATACATTAACGTATATTGATGACCAAAATGAGCAATATGGCAAAGTATGAAAACGATCGGATAAGAGATATAAAAAATGACCACTAACACGAAAGCCATGTGAAATGCAAATGAGGTATGTAAAAATGCAACTATGGATCGGCTATAATTGAAATATGTGAATCTTTAATGATTATCAATCAATCCTGATTCGCCTTAATTTACAGGTAAATGCGAAAAATAAACAAGATTGAGTTAAAACTTTTCTCACGGGATGTTCCTTAACGATTTCGTCCGAATAAATTTTTTATAAGAGGTCGAATGGGAATGGATTGGGAGTTGGGATTTTTAGATGATGATGGAAAGAGAGAGATTTGGGAGGGGTAGGGGGGTGGATAATTCGGGCAAAGACGTTATTACCATATGCAAAGTGTTCGTTCCTTGAAAAGTTACATCCTCACCCTCATCGTCGACGGTAATGCAAAAGTTTATTTCGCTCGGGGGGGGGGGAAAGGGTGGTTTCTGGGAGGCTTCGAAGGGTGAATTATTTATGTCGCCCTACTGTCGACTTAACGATGCTTAAAAAGTTTCGGACAGTCGAGGCTCGCCCACTTACCTTTGCAAAAAAAATTATCTTGCAGAGAGCGCACTAAAAAGAGTATATCTAAATTGAATTATTCACTCCAACTTGCATACATGATTTCCTTTATTTGAAAGTTTCAAGATAATTGGCAAGTTTTTAAGAAAATTGAAGATTACTATGAAATTGTAGGGAAATTCCTAGTTTATAAAATTGAATGATGTAGAAAACAACTAAATGTTTGGTCAGTTATTAATTAAACTTACCAAGTAAGTAACTTTTGAATTAAGTGGTCAGTAATTCTATACGAGCTAAGTAAATATTAGATTCACCGAAATTTCCAATCAAATACCGACTGTCAAAATAAAGTGATCACTTACTTAATGTATGTATTTACTGAACGTTCATAAATTACTGACCGATAGCTATGTATGTGTGTATATAAATGATCATATTTTAAAATGATTAACCCTTTTCTATTGATCCGACCTACTAAGCATCCATTAAAAATAATGATCAAAAGGATTTAAATTTACTGGTCAATTTAATACCGATATTTAATTGATTTACATTATTTAATGGATATTTAATTTATGTACATTTCTTTGTAGAATATTTATTATTATTATATTAATATTTATTTTTTGTTTATAAAAAAGCAGTATTGAATAAAATCAATATACGTACATTTAATAATAATAAAACAAAATGCATTATACATTATATTTCGCTATAAATTTAATGTAATTATAATTAAATGATATAAATCTTGTTTTTAAAAAACTCTTTTTTAATACATTTTTTTAACAATAATATTAATTTCTGGGTTGGATTTACAAATTTAAGGTTATGTATTTATTCAATGACTGTCAAACGAAATCGATACGACATATGGCGATTCTTAAACGTTTTTATTGCGATTATATTATACCGTTGAATTAGCGGAAGCAATTAAAATCTTTATTGGCAGCAAAACCTCGCAAAATGGCAAAGTTTCAAAGCGATCGGAAGAATTTAGGAAATATTCTCAGACCGAGATTGGTGAAGTAAAGATCTAATATAAACCTTGTTAAAATCGAAATTAAGAAATATTGAATGTACATATGTAGAAACATATGTTAATTAATTTTATATTTGATTCTAAAAATACTAGAGAAATTGATAGAAATGTAAGGTAATGTTTTGCTTACTTAATCTAAGGATTTTAAATTTAAATGGACTTATTTTGATGAACCGAAAAACTATGTCACAAATAGAAAAATATTCATATAAAATCCAGTGTATTATTACGTACATATAATTAGTTGATATACTCGTGTTTAATGATATAATGATAAATAAAATTCTTTATAATTTTTTAACTATCCTGAAATTGCATGATTGTACCTTTGAGAGCTAAAACGAAATATCAAACAACACATTGTACATATTAATATGAGACTTCTAAGCACGTTTCAACAAAATGGCGTCTGCCGGAAAAGCGTAGAATAGATCTTATGGTAAACACACGAGTGTTCGGCTCAAGTTTTCCCATTCCGCGGCCATTTTGTGTAGATATTATTAAAGTTAACTTGTTTAAGTTTACCGAAACGCTGGCCGCGTAATCGACACGCTTGATTGGCCAACAACCATTAAAACTTTAACTTAATTTCGATAATGCTCAAGTTTATATATGGGGCCCCCTTTCAATGATACATGCGTGTAATGGCCATTGAGAAAATCGGAAAAATCGATCAAACACAAACACTTATATTTTCATTAGCAAGTTATGAATCATTAAATATAGAGAGTTTTATATGGAATTCTATATAGCCAGCAGTTTGGCTTAGTGGTAGCGTATATATTTAGCACCACTGAGGTCAAAGGTTCGAGTCCTCGCCACTGCTGGTTAGATTTGGGGGTTTTGTGACTCCAAATCGATCGTTTCTCTGTCAGAGTTTGCCAATTTTATCTGATCATTGCTGAAACGGTTCCTGAAAATTGGTATTAGATCTAATCCTGTTGTCACAAAATCTGCCTGTGTATAATTTGTAATAATTATACACATTAATCTGAAATCTATAGATATCTCTATAGACATCTCTATAATTTCGTATTTATTATATGTATAAAAATTGTATACAAAAATTTTTTTAAAATAATCCATAGATGTCTCTATGATTATTATTTCTGATTAATTGTTGGAAAAGACTTCGATAATGGTTTGATGTAGTTTATTGAAATGTAAAATTTGCACGTGGTGGGCCAGCGGAGCGTACGGAACACAAGCTGTCCGTACGCCGTCTACTCGGTGACTCTGTCGACCGTCGCGTATTTCCGCTTGGGCCGACACTAATGCCAACTCGTCAATAATGCCAATCGACAATCAGTTAATAAGACTGTTTGCCACACGTCATTACAAAAGTCGGAACATAGTCCCACATAGGAAAACTGTTGAACAATACAGTTATTCTACAGAGTTACAGCATTACTGACGAGTCGTTTACAATAAATCATAGCTCTTAAAATAATTAAATAGAGGGTGAATAATGAAACCTTTGCCTCATCCAGTGCGAGGATAAAATCAATTTATTGGTTCAGTAATAATTCAACTTATAGGTATACCTCTGGTGAATGTTGTTTCTATTTACATTAAAATTTTTGAAATCTCCTTTGAAGCTGTGAATAAGCATTGCAAGATAAGTTTACTTTAAAGAAGAGAGAGTGGACTGTATATGGTTTAAAACTTAAGCATTCCTCATCTTGATGTTAACTTAGACAATACAATGTTGACACTGTTACAGTTGTCAAGACAGATCAGCTATTACCGATCAACTAAACTTGATTAGTGAGTGTAATGCTCCTAAGTTAACTTGATTTCATCAACAAGTAGCACAAACATTGCTAAATTAAAAGTAAATTGGAAAGTCATTCATTCATTCCTACAAGCAGGAAATGAAGGCGAACTATGATTATAGATGTCTCTACGTTAAACATCGAAATGTTCAGTATTATAATATTTACTTATTCTATGATTCACATAAATACTATAAACAGTAAGAGTTAACTTATGTTTTCATAACAAGAAACATAAGACCTGCGGATGACTCCCGGCAGGTTATAATTAAGTAGACATGAAATAATTTAAGATGCTCCTTTAAGTGTGGCTTGGAGACTAACATTAACAAATCATGAATCTAATTTTAACTGTCAAATTTGAACAGTTTATTTTAAACTCGGATATAATCCTTCCGAGTGATGACATGAGACAAGTCTTATATTATAAAGACAAAATGATTAGATTAAATTCGGAGATATATACTGCCGAATGTTAAAATGAAAATAGCTTAAATTATACACACAACACAATTAAAGTGAATTACGGAGTACTACTATTAACATTGAATGATTTAAACTCATGATTACATCTAATAAGTAATATGAGTTGGGGGTAGTGTCTTCGGGTTAAACTAAGCTACCGAAGTTGACGGAATTGAAGCTGCTGTTTCTCCTCCCTCTTGCTGATCTTCCTTCCTGTCAAGTGGTCCTTGTGGTAGAATCGGCAATGGCGCCACTAGATGACTGGACCGACGAAACTCTCCGCTGGCAGTAAAGACGTCGACGACTCGAACTCTGCCATCTGGTCCGGGATACAATTTAGTGACTCGACCCAAGACCCATCGGGTTGGCAGCATGTGTTCCTCCTTTAACAGGACCATTTGACCCACACTCAGATTGTTGCTCGAGTCCTTCTTCCATTTGTGTCGTAACTGCAAAGAATGTAAATATTCCGCCGACCAACGTTTCCAAAATGCTGCTGTGGTCAATTGTATCTGAAGCAGATTGGCATGGACATTAGTGTTATATTTAACCTCCATTGGAAGAGCGAGTAAGGATCTGCCAATTAAGAAATGTCCAGGTGTGAGGGGTAAAAGGTCTAGTGGATCCGAAGACAAGGGACTAAGAGGACGGGAATTCATGCAAGCTTCTATTTGAGTCAATACCGTACAAAATGATTCGAAATTTAAGGTGGTGGCCTTTAACACCTTGTTTAAATGAATCTTCATGGATTTAACCGCTGCTTCCCACAGCCCTCCCATGTGAGGCGCCCTTGGCGGGTTAAACTTCCAACGAATCCCTTCGGAGGCTACATACCGTAGTAGCTTCTCCTCATGAGGACGTTCGTAAATTAATTTTACTAAATTAACGAGTTCACGACTTGCACCGACAAAATTAGTAGCATTGTCGGAATATATCGTATTGGGCCTGCCACGTCTGGCTACGAATCTTCTTAAACAATTTAAGAAATTTGAACTCGTTAAGTCTCCGACAAGTTCCAAGTGAACTGCCTTACTGGAAAAACACACAAAGACACAAACGTAACCCTTAATTATCTTAGAAGTCTTATTGCAACCACTCTTCACAGGAAAAGGTCCTGCGAAATCTATCCCCACATGACTGAAAGGAAAATTCGCAGTGGTACGTTCAAGCGGGAGTAATCCCATTAATCTATTGTGTGACAGTGGTTTATTTCTGAAACAAATGACACATGAACGCACCACTCCTTTGACAGTATTATGTCCGGCCAATGGCCAATAGGTCTGCCGCAATAACGACAGTAAGGCTTGAGTACCCAAGTGAATATATTTCAAGTGCGCATCTCGGACAATCATGTGTGTAAGTTTATGCTTATTTGACAAGATAATGGGTGACGTTGATAGAGTTGTTCCCAGAGGAAGTCTACTTCCAACACAAATTAAATTCTCGTGGAATAGAGGGGACAATTTAGCTAATTTACTGCTACTGGGAATTGGATGTCCCTTGCTCAGCAAACGATATTCCAATGGAAATGATTCCATTTGCGATAACCTTATCAAATTATTTAAAGCATCTTTTAATTCTAAAGCGGACGGTTCGTTATTTTCTTTAACGTTTAATTGTTTATTCCTTAGTGGCCGACGAACATATGATAAAACTCGAAGGAGTCTTGGAAGATGAGAATGTTTATCTATCCAATTATTTTCCCTCACAAGGGTAGCGTTAGTGACTACCCTTCTCTCTGGAAGATCTATTGTGATCTCAGGAGGTCTTCGAGGCCATCGTGATTCGTCTAATTTCAACCAACTAGGGCCGTCCCACCATAACGAATTATGATTTAATTCTGATGGTTGAGTCCCTCGAGAAATTAAATCTGCTGGATTGTCTGTAGAGGAGACATGGTACCACTCAATGGGTTGAGATATTGATTGGATTTCGGCCACTCGATTGGCAACGAAGGTGGTCCATTTACATGACTCTCCTCTAATCCAATGCAATGCGACGGTTGAATCCGTCCAATAATATTTTTCATTAATATGAATTGTTAATTGGTCTATTGTTGACTTCATTAACTTTGATAATAACATAGCGGAGCACAGCTCTAAACGCGGAATAGTTACAAAACTGAGCGGAGCGACTCTCGAACGAGAACACACAAGATGACATTTGGAATTTCCCAATTGATCAGTACATTTTACATAAATACAAGCACCATAAGCTTTCTCGGATGCGTCACAAAATCCGTGTGCCTGTATATTAATGGCATTATTTAGTATTATCAATCTAGGAATTTTATAAAGTTTCATGACTGTATTGGATAATTGGCAATCTTTCCATTTTTTGAAGATTGTCTGAGGAATGAATTCATCCCAACCAATGGTTTGTTGCCAGACAGATTGCATTAATATCTTATAATTAATTAACAATGGAGATAATAGTCCTAATGGGTCGAAGATCTGACTAATTACTGATAAAAAGTTTCTTTTTGTTATATTTTCAGTCTCGACTTCGGTTTGAACCTTAAATACAAAAACGTCTTCCCGCGGTTTCCAAAATAAACCTAAAGTTTTGTGTGATTCGTTAGAGAAGTTAAAATCTGAACAATCGTCAGCTTTAACATCCGTGATTATATCGGAGTTGTTCGATGTCCATTTGCTTAAGGGCATACCGGCTGATAATAATATGGTTTCCAGTTGAACCTTTAATAATTTACCAGCTTCAATAGTATTAGTTCCCGTGAGCAAATCATCAACATAAAAATCACGTTCGATCACTTTACTAGCGATGGGATATTTGTTTCTATTCTCCTCTGCTAACTGATTTAGACATCTAGTAGCTAAAAATGGGGCTGAAGCAGTTCCGAATGTTACTGTATTAAGCTTGTAATGCTTGAATTTACTCTGGGGATCTGTTCGCCAAATGATTCGTTGTACATTTTTATTTTTCTCTGCTATTTGAATCTGTCGGTACATCTGCTTAATATCCGCAGTAATCACGTATTTATGGAGTCGAAAGTTGAGTAGTAAACTTAACAAATCTGATTGGACATTAGGTCCCACCATCAAAATATTATTTAGTGAGATATTAGACGTTGTCTTTGCGGACGCATCAAAAACTACACGATATTTAGTGGTAAGGCTAGACTCCTTAACTACGACGTGATGAGGTGAATAACAATGAACCTCATGTGCCTCCGGAGGTTCACACTCTGACATATGTCCTAAATTTATGTACTCTTCTAAAACTTTATTGTATTCCATTTTTAAATTATTATTGGCTAAAAAACGTCTTTCCAAAGTTTTGTGTCTTTTCTCCGCAATGTGTAATGAACTTCCTAATACTACCGGGGAATTTTTATATGGTAAAGCTACACAAAATCTACCGTTTTTATCTCGTGATGTGTGTGCTTGGAAATGTTCCTCACATCTTTTCTCCTCAAGAGATTGATGTTTTACCATAGGAACCTGGTCGATCATCCAAAAGTTTTGAATGTGACTGTCTAATTGACTTAAGCCTATGTGGCTCTTCCCTGGAGCATTATTTACTTCGGGATATGGACCAACTATTGTCCATCCGAATTCGGTATCCTTTAAGATAGGCATACCTTTTCCTAACTGGATGGTTCCTGCTTTCATAGCATGAACGCAAATCTCGGCGCCGAGCAATAAATCGATTGGCGTCGGTTTATTCCAAAGGGGATCTGATAACTTGATTCCCGCTGGTATTGAAATTAACTGTTGATCCAGTTTCACAGTTGGAATTTCGCCAGTAATTTCTGGTAATACCAAACACGACACTTTGGTTGAGTAATTAGTGGTTGAAGACCTTATGGTCACCTTGGTGATGTGACGAATGCTACTTTCTTGATTAGCGATACCTACAATTTTTTGAGAGATTTTCTCTAATTTGAAGTTATTCTTCTTAGCGAAAGATGTGGTAACATAGTTGACTTGTGAGCCGGAATCTAATAATGTGCGACCCTTAACGACCGTTCCATTGGACGTTATAATGTCTACTTGTACCGTCGGTAAAATTATCTCCCTTTGAGAGAAATGAGTAGAATGAGCATTAATTGACTTCCTTCCCGTATTATTGGAACTAAATGTATCGTCCTGATGCAACAAAGTGTGATGGTTTTGTTTGCACCTTAAGCAATTATAGTTAGACTTGCAATTTGTTATCTTATGCGATGAATTTAAACATTTAAAACACATGTTATTAGATTTAACGAATTCATTTCTTTCCATACTGGATTTTGCTTTGAATTTATCACATTTGCCTATGAAATGATTATTTCGACAGAATGCGCATGCGTTTACCTTACTTGATGGGTTTTTGTTCGCGACATGAGTTCTCATGATTCTTTGACGACTATGAGGGAATTCCTTCACCGTAGTTACAGATGCAGTAGATTGTAATACATTACATCTATTCTGCAAGAATGTCTCTAAACTTTCATATGGTGGCATTTCTCTGCTAACCAGCGATATTTCCCAGTCTCTTACTATATTAAAAGGTAATTTCCTTAGAACTAAACATGTTACCCATGGATCTAAAATTTCTCTCGCGTAACCCAACGATTCAATGTTTTTAATACACACTGTTACCTGATTCAATAGATTTCTCAATTCGATATGTGATTCTCTTGTGATTAATTTTAAGTCACAAAGTGAATTAATCCTAGTTTTGAGATTAAGTCTTGGTAAATTATATTGCTTGTCTAAAATACTCCAAGCTATTTCGTAATTGTCTGAGCTAATATCTAAACCTGATACAGCTGCCAAAGCGGGACCGATTAAAGATTGATGCAAATATTGCAATTTCGTGACATTCGAATATTCCGTTTTGTTTCCTATTATATTCTTAAAAGCTTGTTGAAACGATTGCCATTCAGATGGATCTCCCTGAAATGTGGGAATGGTTAACGTCGGTAACTTATCTCTAGCAAATTTAATTGTTGCTTGCTCTACCTTTAGTTTACAATCTTGAATGGATTGTCTCTCTAATGCTGCTTTAAGATTTTGAATTGTCATTGTGATTATGTAGAACTCTTCGTCTATTTGATCCGCCTGCTCTATATCTGTGATGTTGTCTAAATACTCATAATGGAGTTTTTGGAGATAGTCGTATGCTTTTTCAATAAATTGATACTGTCCTTCATTTATTTCGGAGATTCTGTCTATTTTCTCCTGTAGTCTTTTAAACGCGCCCGAATACCTTAATTCTATTGACGTCATTGTAACTTCTACTTTATTTTCTTTCGCTAATGTTTTTATCGATTGAGTCTGACTTCGAGTCTGATGTATTCTAGAGCTTGACCTGTCTCTAATAGGTTCTACGTCCCTAGTTGGATTTCGACCTTTATGCGACTGGGAAGTCGAAGCTTCTATTTCCTCGTTTTCAGCACTTGACATTTGTTTCAGAAAGTTGCACTATTTCGTCTCATAAATACAGTTATTCTCTACTATAGCTGTCAATTGAACTATTCGTAGAGATAAGGTAATAATATTCAATGATTCACCGTGAATCTTAATATTCTACTTTAACTATTATCACCAGAATCTATCCAACATATTTTGGAAGAAATAACAACCCTAAATTGGTGGGTGCTTGATTTAAACCACTTTGGGGCTACAAGTCTTGTGATTTATTTTAAATCACCACTGTTTCATCACACATTATGAAACAAAGAGATCTACCGATGTATGAATATGCCGGTATGTACTTGATTTAATCCACTTTGGGGCTACAAGTGTAATTCCACATTTATCGTGGAAGGGGGGGGGGGGGAGGGTGTTTCTACACACATTAAGAAACAAAGATCTACCGATATGCATATACCGGTATGTACTTGGTTTAAGCCACTTTGGGGCTACAAGTATAATTCCACATTTATCGTGGAAGGGGGGGGGGGGGAGGAGGGTGTTTCTACACACATTAAGAAACAAAGATCTACCGATATGCATATACCGGTATGTACTTGGTTTAAGCCACTTTGGGGCTACAAGTATAATTCCACATTTATCGTGGAAGGGGGGGGGGGGGAGGAGGGTGTTTCTACACACATTAAGAAACAAAGATCTACCGATATGAATATACCGGTATGTACTTGGTTTAAGCCACTTTGGGGCTACAAGTATAATTCCACATTTATTGTGGAGGGGGGAGGGGGGAGGGTGTTTCTACACACATTAAGAAACAAAGATCTACCGATATGAATATACCGGTATGTACTTGATTTAATCCACTTTGGGGCTACAAGTATAATTCTCCACGTGCTTTGCTAATTTTACACTACATCTGATTTTACACTTTTAATACGAAATTCGATGCGACCGATGAACCATTCCTTCGTAGCGCGATATTATTTTATACAATCGCGTTAATTAATTGTTATACTTTAAAACATATTTTAAAACTGACCTACCCACATGATTGCCTTTTGAACAGATTGCCTGAGATTGAATACATTCACTTACTTGAATATCCTTTACGATGTTTATGTGATCGTTCCGATAATTTTGGATTACCTCTGTGTCCCATGCGTCTTTGTAGGTTATGTTTTTATTTATATATTTTCTGCGTCAATCACGCGGTCATGTACCTCTGTACATCAATCAATATATTGCTGAAATAGAAGCAAACATGTTATTAGTATTGGAAAGGTATGGATAGTAACAAAGGAACGATACCGATTTCTTAATTGACATCCATTTTTTCTCGACCACGTTTTTTCCTATTGGTTTGTCCGTTTGGTGTTGTGGCCTAGGTTACTGGTGTCCGGTTCGAAGTGACCATCATGGAAAAGACTTCGATAATGGTTTGATGTAGTTTATTGAAATGTAAAATTTGCACGTGGTGGGCCAGCGGAGCGTACGGAACACAAGCTGTCCGTACGCCGTCTACTCGGTGACTCTGTCGACCGTCGCGTATTTCCGCTTGGGCCGACACTAATGCCAACTCGTCAATAATGCCAATCGACAATCAGTTAATAAGACTGTTTGCCACACGTCATTACAAAAGTCGGAACAATTGTTATATGCTATATATTCTGATTGTATATGTATGTATTATTGTGTTTCTGATTTCTGATTGTTTATGTATTCTGTATTTCGTTAACGTACACCCGTCGCATTGGAGCAAATCTGTAATGTCGAGTGTATATTGATTTGTAACAATAAAACAAAATAAAATATCAATATAGAGAGTTCTAAATGGAAAAACCGAACAAAAACGGTTATTTTTGTATGGGAGCCCTCCGAATCCAGGCTCCGAGTCTTTTAAACTGGCGATGATTCTAAATACATAACTTCGGATAAATATTGTATTTAAGTGTTGTGCCCGTTGATATTTCAACGGGTGTTTCGGAAAAAGGAATTAAAATAATGTTATAGTTTAAAAATAATGTAAAATAATAATAACAAACAACAACAATTGTCACCATAATCGTAAATAAAATCGGAACCGAAGTCGGAACCGGAATTGGAATCGGGAATTGGAATCGAAATCGGAACCAGAACCATAATAGAAATCGGAATCGGGACCAAAATAGGAATCGAGAATCGGAACTGAAATAGGAATCGGAAATCGGAACTCAAATAAAAATCGGGAATATTAACTGGTATACGAATTGAAATCGGAACCGGAAATTAAATAGAAATCATAATCGAAATCAGTTGGCCAGACCTTGGTTTGTGACTAAAGGTCGATCGTTTCCTATCAGAATTTTGCCAATTTTTCTGATTTTCATACGATTCCTGTAAAAACTAGCATCTCCTCTCCCACATCTCTTGCTAATTTCAAGTTATTTAGCGTCTTTTGATTCACCGATTTGATTACATAAGTGCTGCAAAAATTTCTCCATAGATATATCACTGTGGATGTTTGTATGAATTCGCATTGTATAAAATGCTTATGTATATTGATTGTATTGTATTGTATATTTTTAAAGTAAACTAGGAGATCTGTAAAGGCGAGTGTTCATGCTCTATGAAATAAAATAAAAAAAATGTGTAGGATCTGGTTGTCAGGAGCCATGGGGTAAAATGAGACTCGTTGAGTGGTTTAAAACATTGTTTATTCGGCGGAGTGCTACAACGATCTATCCGTCGCATTACATGATAATCTCATCATTGATTCTACTCATGCGTGCCAACCTAAGAATGCGTGCATTCTTCTAGCTAAGGAAATCAAATCCTCCACTTGTATATATGTGTAATTATTTTGAAATGGAAATATTTCATATGTATACAGCAATCAAATATTTTGGTATATTCTGAAGAGTCAATCCGATCGACATAATACAGATTGATAATATTAGACCTCACATAAGACTTGTGCTCTGAACCGTGATGCGTGTAACAGCTCTATACGAAAAGGATACAACAACTGTCGTACTGTTTTCGAAGCATTTTTCAGCTTTGAAAGTAGAAAAAATATGGAAAAATTGTATAAAATCAGCGAAAAAAAGTAAATGAGGGTTTTGTAGAGCCTCACACACGTAACAGGATTGTTTTGGGTGGATGGAGCGAGCCGATACATAATTTGCGAGTTCGAATCCCTCGGAATCCGTCGGATAGGCGAAAGCTTTTCAATCGCATTAGGCTCGCGTCGCCGCTTCACATATGTCGGCAAAACCAATTCTATTATCCGGCGATATCCAATTTTCAATCCTCGCCTTCTCTCTCTCTCTCTCTCTTCCTCCATCCAAATGTTTTTGCTTCTCTTTTTCCCCTTTCGAAAGTCTCGACGTCTCGGCTGCGATAGGAGTCTGTGGGAAAAGCGGAGGCGCCACGGGTTGACAACCCCTGACCTTTCAATCAGAATGCATTCACTGCAATCAGATTGCTTTTATTGCAGTATTTTGTATTTAACACTTTTTAGAAGTGTAAAATTTTATAAGCAGATGTAGTAAATTCACACGTGGATACTGTAACACCAATACGGTATGAAAAATCAATCACTAATTTCGACAGTTCCTGCTTAGCATATCAGAATATGCTAATCGGAATGCTTCGTCTCACTTGTACTTGAGTACGAACCCCGTGTAGAGAAATGATGCGGTATATTTTAGTGTTTTTAAAATTAAATGATACTTGATAATAATTATGGTGAGCAACAAAAATTTTACTTGCCGAATATAATTTAAAATCATTTACAGATTGAATTTGTACGTTTAGATAAACATAAATAAAGTAAAAAGGTAATATTTTTTTGATTTTTAAATGCTTTTTATTATTACGAAATTATGTTCACAATACATATTATATCTATTTTAATAGCTACTGATCTACTGATCATTTTCTATTTTACAATTTAATTTAATTTGGTTAGTAATCGTAGTATTATATTATTCTAATGTTAATCTCAAGCATAATAGGAAAAATAGCTCAAAAACCTATTTACAATCCTTATAAATGTTCATAATACATCTAATACATAATATAAATTAAAGACTCTCTAAAGTCGATGACCTAAAGTAGATTGTGTTTAGGTAATCTGTGTTTATACCTGAAGGGTATAGACATTTTGTTGTAATCACCGAGACTCTTCACAAGTGTGTTAGTATGGTTATTAGTGATTCTGTCATAGAATCTACTGGTTAGTTTGTTAGTAATGTCTGTAACAAACGGAATATTATATATGGCATGCAGTTTTTTCAGGTAAGTATATATGGGTGTATTATAAATTATTTTTAGGGATTTATTTTGTATTACTTGGAGCTTGGAAAGGTTAGTATTCGAGGCGTTATTCCATACAGGTGAAGCATAGGCTAATAATGGTAATATGAGCTCGCGATATAATTTTATTTTATTTTGAGTTGATAAAGAACTATGGCGATTAAATATTGGATATATTGAAAATATACCACTCAACGCCTTGCATTTCGCTGCCTCAATGTGAGGTGCCCATCTCATTCTTTTATCAAACGTTATATGATTGAAAACCAATCCATGTAAATGCAGTGATATATAAAACTGGCCCAATATACATATATAAAGATAATAAAGCTCGAGAAAAAAATATTCATTAAATAATTAATTATATTATATTATACGACCGCTTTAAATTAAATTAAATTGATTAATTATAATTATTATTATTGTTTATTATTCAATATTATAATATCATTTTATGTTTATACCTAAAAATATTATATTAAATTATTTAAATTGATAAAAGAACATAATTATTTTAAGAAAAACCATTAAGAATTTTCGCATACATATATACATTGTATGTACATATATACATATAATATATATGTACATATGTAAATATTTATACATCATTTATTTGGATGATAAGGATTGAACTATTTTCCCTATAATCTGGAATAAAAAATTCTTACTATTATTAATAACATGTATGTATTTTAAAACAATAAAAAAATCAAATCAATAAAAATAACATGTGACTATTGATTTCGATACTCACTTTTTTTAAACGCTTGTCATAAATAAGAATAACCAACAAAAATCATTATCATATTCAAATTTAGTTGGTTAAATTAAATAAAGATTAATCTCCCCTCCAGTATTTTTTTTGTTACTCAGTAATAATTATTACTTTATCTATGTACGTAGTAACAATAGATGAAGTTTTGTGATCATGCGAAAATTCGAACTCGAGATATTTACTGATTCGAACTCAGAATCGATTACTGATCACGTTTTAATGATCTAGAAAAAATGTGTGTGTGTCTGTATGTGTGTCTGTGTGTGTGTCTGTGTGTGTGTCTGTGTGTGTGTCTGTGTACTTTGGGGATTTTTTCAACACCGTTAGTCCTATCGAACCGAAACTAAGTATCGGTTAATGAAATTCTTATAGACACTACGAAAATTTTTTTCAAATTTTTAAGTTGACCGGAAATGGTACCTCCCCTTATAGGTGTCCTCTTTTTTTTAAGTTTTTGAATTCGATTTTCTCCCAAACTACTAACTGAATCGGACTGAACTTTTTTTACATGTACTAGAAATAATAATTTTTATAATTTTATATTTTTTAAATATTTTTATCTGAACCGGAAGTAGTACTTTTACTCTAGAGAATCGAGGTTTTTTATGTTTTTCTCAAAAGCCTTTTAATAATTCGAACTGAAATTTCATATCGATCAGTTTAAGCTCAATACCAAGTTATGTTTAAAATTTGGTAAGCGTCCGTCGACCGGAAGTGGCAGTTTACTCTAGTTCGATTTTTCTTCCACTATTTTTTTCGACCCCTTAAACATGTGTGGTCTTCACGAAAAAATGCAAGTATAATTCTTGTATCAATGTGATTAAAATAAAAAAAAAATCACTAATTTTAATAAACCGGAAGTGGGATTTTTTCCCTTCCGGAAGCATCCGGAAGGAAGGTCAAAATGTTGTCGCCTGGATCCTGACCACACCCCTGAACGTATTAGGCTGAAAATTTATATTTATATTATTTATGTACTAACTTAGATTTGGTAACGTTTTGGTCAGAATTCGTAAACCGGAAGTAGTATTTTTTTTAAAAACAATATTTCATTATTTTTTCATTATTTTATTTTGACCTTTTAAATTATTTTAAGCGTCTTGATATTTATTGTGTATAATAAAGATAGTGATTTTAAGTAAAAATAAAAAATAAAATCATCAAATTTAATGAACCGGAAGTGGGATTTTCTCGTCTTAGAAAGGTCAAAAATGTTGTCGCCTGGATCCTGTCCACACCCCTGAACGTATTAAGCTGAAATTTTATATTTGTATTTTTTATGTACTAAATTAGATTTGGTAACGTTTTGGTCAGAATTCGTTAACCGGAAGTAGCATTTTTTTTTAAAACAATATTTCATTATTTTTTCATTATTTTATTTTGACCTTTTAAATTATTTTAAGCGTCTTGATATTTATTGTGAATAATAAAAATAGTGATTTTAAGAAAAAATAAAAAATAAAATCACCAAATTTAATGAACCGGAAGTAGGATTTTCTCCTATTAAAAAGGATAAAAATGTTGTCACCTGGATCCTGTCCACACCCCTGAACGTATTAAGCTGAAAATTTATATTTGTATTCCTTGTGTACTAACTTAGATTTGATAACGTTTTGGTCAGAATTTGTAAACCGGAAGTAGTATTTTTTTTTAAAACAATATTTCATTATTTTATTTTGACCTTTTATATTATTTTTATCCTCTTGATATTTAATATGTATTATAATTATACTGATTTTAAATAATAAAAAAAATTTGAACAAAATCTGACAACCGGAAGTAGAACTTTTGTCTTGTGCAATTATTTGCAAATATTCGCGCTCAATTTGTATCGCTATCATAGTTATTAGTTCAATATTGAATTTTGTTTTGTAACCTTCTTATATTCCTCAAATACATAGATAAAGTCATGGGTTGGTCACACCCGAATTTTTTTTTAATGTAATCAGCATCAAGTATTGTAATACGACGAGTATACAGAATCAGTGATGTCAACATACACACATAAATTATTTGAAATTTGAACATTTTAATCGTTCATTGAATGATTAAATTAAGTTTTGTGTAATTAATTATCGGAATTGTTTAATTAGAGTAAAATCAAGTGTTGATTATATTATGCGTTGATCATATTAATCGATTACATCAACGAATGTGATCAAAAACGAATAGTATATGCAATACGGAATACGAGCTATATTTAATAAACAATTGTTAATATAATTAATTTAGCACGTGTGTAAAATAATAAATAATATATGCAAAATTTAATCAATGATAAATAAAATCCACTTAAATTTTCATTGATACTTAATGTGAAGAACGTTAAAAAATATATAACTTAATGTGAACAACGAATTAAATGAACAAAGTGTAATGTGATCAATAAGGGTTGGATATTAATAAGGGCTTTAGAGGCCAAACTGGGAAATTGCTTTATATTTTTTAAGGAATTATTAACCGCGAGGGCCAAAATTTTCCTTGGAATTATTTACAAAAAAATACTGCATGTGCCAAGGGCATGCTTAGATTGATGTTGGAAGAATATAACGTTGTTAATTTATATAATATTACTATAGATGTTATTTAATTTCTCATTGGAAAATTACCCCGCCCCGAAAGGATACTATTCTGGTTAACATTTAGTGATCACGATTTAAATTTTGCATGGATTAATGTTATCAATGATTTATTTAATCAAGATTTACGTTTATTGATACTTCGGTTTGTTATATAGTTGAGTATAAACTTAGATCACATTAGGCGATGGATATATTTATTTTATTTATTTATTTATTTATATAGCTGTTAATACATATAACACAAAATATCAACTAAAATTATAAATCATCTTCCACAAAGGTATCCATTAGCACCCTTCAAGAAAGCATCAATGTTATTAGCACTTCTAATGCTTTCACGAAGGGCATTATACATTATACGTATATAAGATAATATTTTTGAATAAAAATTAATTAATTTGGTAATAAGTCTAATAAACAATTTAAAGAAAGTTTGGTGATAGAGAAGTAGAATTTTTGAAATGAAAATTTTCCGCTTGTTGAAAAATGTTTTTCCATTAAGACTGTGAAGAAAATGTACGTGGAAATAGAGCTCAAATAAATTCATCTGTAAAGTTTCATTATAGAGCCGGAAAGAATCTGGAGTTTACCGTGCTCGGATGCAAATTAAGTTGCAAATGAAAAACTGTCTGCGAATTTCCCGCAGGCGGAGGAAAAAATTCACACCGGCAAGAATTTAATAATTCCGTGCCTTTCCGGTTTTTGTTTTTAATTCGAGCGCGTGCGGGAAATGCGCAAGTCGTTGCACACGCCGTTGGAAAACTGCACGCGCGAAAATCTACAGTTTTCCCGGAAAATAAACAAGTCTGCAATAACAACGGTCGAACGCGACGCTCGGAATAGTAATTGGCGCTTACGACAAAACATCGTGTCGACATTATTATTTAATCATTTTCACACTATTCATGTATTGATTTTAACCATTTAACGACCTCATTTATGAAGTAAAATTTATCAACCTGCACAATGTGAAAAAAAAAGCACTTTTTCAGAACATTTTGTAATGGTTTATTATATACTTACACAAGCTGCATATAAATCATCTTCTCCTTAATCACATTTTTATCGGGCAAAACTCAGTTTTGCCGATATTTATAGTACTGATAAGATATTATGTGAATAGTTCGTTTTAGACATAGGTCCTTTTAGAAGCGAAACGAGAAATATTACAGATAATATTGGCCAGTGAACCGAAACACAATAAGCGGTGGATTTATACTCGATCGCTCGAATACGGCTAAGGTTTTCAAAATAGTTTCAACCGGAAGTGCACAGCTGAAATTCCACAACAATCATCATTACACGATGGAATGCGGTTATTCCAATAATAATAGTTTAAAGCTTGTATCGAAAATTTCTCTATTTATGTAAAGAACGGTGGAGTACAATACTTGGTGGAAAACTCAATTTTTCTTCAAAATTTTAAATTCATTTATTTTATTATTATTTTATTCATATTCATTTTATTTTATTTCAATCGAACATGTAAACTCGTCTTTACAGATCACTACAAAGCGACGAGTGTACTAATACAGATACAATACAACCAATACAAACATTCTTATACAACGCGAATTCATACGAATATCATCCACAGTGACATCTATGGATACATTTTTGCAATCAAATCGCTGAATAACTTGTGATGAGGAAGAGATATTGGAAAGAAAATGCCAATTTACAGGAACCGATTCAATCAAAAAATCAAAAAAATTGCAAACTCTGAAAAGAAACGGCCGACTTGGAGTCACAAACCAAGGTCTGATTAACAGCTACTAGTGATATAGTATCAGCAAATTTGAGATGATTATTAACTCGAATTTGCCAGACGCTATTTGTATATTTTTAATTATTTTTACATATTATATATACCAGGAAGGTCTTACAGGTAAACCGCAATGCAGCATTTTTATTACACAAGTCGTTGAATAACGAGACACTGAAAACTCGCAAATTAACTAGACATCTATGAATTTTATTGTACATTAATCATACTCAAATAGTGGTGACATAGTAGGTAGGAAGGTTTTTAGCCAATTTTAATCGGGAACCGTTTCAACAATGAAATCAGAGAAAATTGGCAAATTTTGGTAGGAAACGATCGACCTGGAGTCACAAATATCCAAGTCTGACCAGCAGCACTACAGATATACTCAGATAAATTTTTTTCAATCGAGGTCAGCTCATGGGATCGAACCCGGCGCCCCTCGGTGATAGGCAGAAGCTTAACGACCGAGCTATGCTGCTTGCTTTTGTTAAATATAATTATAAAACACATTTCATTAATGTATAATATATAAAAGAAAAATTGAATTTTCCTCCCGTTATTCATAGAGAATTAAAAAAAAAACATCAGCCATTTTAAAATTTACTATTTCATTAGAAATTTATAAGCTTTTATATATGTACGTATTATATTTATATTTAAATGTAAAATTTAGTTGCATATTGCATAATAATATGTTTTAAGTGTATATTTAAATATATAGAAACGTATAAAGTATAAGGTGGGCTGAAAAGTTCGTAGGCTGACACATAGATAGCGCTACTAGTATTAAATCCATATGATTTTTAGTTAGCCCTAACCTTAAAAAGACACGTGTATAAATTTGACAGCTGTCGTACTATTAGTTTGTGAGTTATAGCATTTTGAGTGAAGCAACTTTTATTAGTTTGCAAAAATTAATAAAAAGGAATTTCATGTGTTAATAAAGCATTGTTTTTCGGCGAAAAAAAATACTATTGAAGCCAAGGTTTGGCTTGATAAACATTATTCGGACCTTGCACCAGGAAAATCAACCGTTGAGAAGTGGTTTTCTAAGTTTAAACAAGGCGAAATGAGAACCGAGGACGATGCACGCAGTGGACGCCCCAAAGAGGCTGTTACCGACGAAAACATCAAAAAAGTCCACAAAATAATTTTGGATAACCGTAAAGTGAAATTGATTGAGATAGCTGAGACCCTAAAGATATCAAAGGAACGTGTTGGACATATCGTGAATGAATATTTGGGTATGCGAAAGCTCTGTTCAAAGTGGGTGCCGCGCGAGCTCACAATCGACCAAAAACATCAACGAATTGATGATTCTGAGCAGTGTTTGAAGCTGTTCAATTGTAATAAACCCGAATTTTTGCGTCGATATGTGAAAATGGATGAAACATGGCTCCATCATTTCACAGCGGATTCCAATCGACAGTCAGCCGAGTGGACTGCACGTGATGAAGTGACTCCAAAGCGTGGAAAGACGCAAAAGTCGGCTGGCAAGGTTATGGCATCAGTATTTTGGGATGCGCATGGTATAATATTCATCGACTATCTTAAAAAGGGAAAAACCATAAACAGCGACTATTACGTAGCGTTATTGGAGCGTTTGAAGGACGAAATCGCGTAAAAACGGCCCCATTTGAAGAAGAAGAAAGTGCTGTTTCATCAAGACAATGCACCGTGTCACAAATCAATGAAAACGATGGCAAAATTTCATGAATTGGGCTTCGAATTGCTTCTGCATCCACCGTATTCTCCAGATCTGGCCCCCAGCGACTTTTTCCTGTTCTCAGACCTCAAGAGGATGCTCGCTGGACAGAAATTTTGCGCCGATGAAGAGGTAATCGCCGAAACTGAAGCCTATTTTGAGGCTAAAGACAAATCGTACTATAAAAATGGTATCGAAAAATTGTATGACTGCTATAATCGTTGTATCGCCCTCGAAGGCAACTAACTATATTGAATAATAAAATCAAATTCTAACAAAAAAAAAAGATTTTTCTATGCTAGCCTACGAACTTTTCAGCCCAACTTTTATGTATCAACATTGATATCAAGCGTCACCCAAGCTAAAATAATCCAGAGTTAACTCTTTGACTGTGTGTATGTTTGTAATATGTAATTGCAAAGTTACCACTATTTTATTCATTTGAAAGCTTGAAAGATTTGTGTCTTTCAAGTAAAGAAAATTGAAAGACACAAATCTATGGTGATCGAGAAATAACGTTTCTTAGAGTGAAGCACTTTAAGACTAGTAGTTCTGTCACATTTTATACTTCATTGTTATTTGTCGTAACAAAACAATTTGTTTTCATTGAAAATGTACTCGGGGCGTAGCCGGGCACTTAAACCCACTAGAAAAATAAACGCAACTCGAAATGCAACGAAGCGAAGACGAGGAAATTGATTGAGTCGAGTGAATGCACATTTCAAATAACAACGACGACGACTTTTGTTGCACCGAGACGAGAACTTTCAGGAAATTCCGGAAAAGTCACCGTACGCTTTTTTCCTACTTATTTTTAAACCGATAACAGACAAAAAAAAAATAACAAAATAAAGAACAAGTCGAAGTTTGCACACTGTGCGCCGAAGACGATACCGCATCTGAAGAATGCTTTCAACCAAAAGGAATCAATTGTGTTACAAAGTTTTACGTCACTTTTACAGTGTGGCCTTTCAGCTGAAGAATTTCCAACCCCCACCCTTACCAGTTTCAGGGGTTGTTAATTTGAAATCCTCAGTGGCCAATGCACAGTGGGAACGCGTGTGTTTTTTAAACGCTCAAAAGTGAAATTGTAAATAAACGAAATAATATCCACTAATGATATAAAATTGCATATAATAAATATACACAAACATTGAAGTTTGGTTTGGTTTTAGGAAATAAATGTATCAGTAAAACATGCAAGACTTAGAATCGTACTTGTATTATATATTGTTCAATTTTATTTTACTAAAAGATCCACTGTGCGCCTTTCGAAGTTTACGTCCAACTTTATGACCAATTCCCCTATTATTTTATCGCATAAGTTTGAGGAGTACTTTACTTTTATTTTTGATATAATCACTGTGGTTTTATAGTAAAGGTTATTTGATAACTTCCACTCAATATGTATTAAAAATGATGTATGTATGTATGTATATATTTATTGTTCTCAATTAAGAGTCATCAAATTTCAAAGATAAATTTGGCTTTAAATTTTATAGGTTTTAAAATACCGAAATATGGTTTTTAAAAATAGGTTTTAGGACCATAGATAGGTTTTAAACGAAAGGCTCTCATTCTAAAAGGCTCATGCAATGCCGTGCAAGTATGTTTGCCCGAAAAAAAATTCCATAGGTTTATTTCATGGTATCTACTCTAACTTAGACCTTAGACGTATTTGGGAATAGTTCAGGATACGAGGTCAAAAGACATCCATTTAAAAACGCTCGAGCAACGCCGTGTATATACATATGTACATATGCTTGCTCGCTAAGCAATTTCATAGTTTTAAACACAAAACCAACAAATTTTGTATATTTTCTCACGGCACTTAGACGGTAGATGTGTTTTGGAAGGGATTGAAGGATTTCCATAAAAAAATTCCTGTGCAGCGCCTAGCAAATGCGTTCGTCCGCCAAGAAATTCCACAGCTTCCAATATAAAATCAAAAAAGTCTATATATAGACAATCCCCTCATACACTATTAGATATGTTTTGAAAGAATTTAGAATACGAGATTGAAAGACTTTAGTGAAAAAACAAAGCTCGAGTAACGCCGTGCAAGTGCTATTCAGCAGATTTAACCCTTTGCTGCTACGAGGTTTTTCAATGTCCAAGCGAAAAATGCTAACATTTGTAATTATTTTGAAAAAAAAAATATAATATTTTTTTTACATACTTACTTCGCCGAACGCGCGTAATTTTTGTAATACTTTATATACATTTTTAAGGAGCAGCTGTGGACTCGTGCTCTTTCTTTCTGTCTTGCTTTTACGTGCGTGCGTGCGAAAGAGATACCTACATATATACACTAAATAAGTTTTGACGACTGTTTTCCGAATAATAAATATAAATACGTATATAAAAAAAATGTTTCGTGCCACTGATGCGCTGGCGGCTCAAAGAAAGTATTGAAATACGACAATTAATGACGACAACAACGATCGTCGTAGCAATCTTCGCCGATTTCAAAACAACGATTTATCGTTGTTGTAGCAGTCAAAGGGTTAAATACAAAGCTAACACATTTTGGTGTCCATATTATTTCACGGTAGTTTTATTTATATAAATTCTAGAAGTGTTTTGGAAGGGTCAGATCTCGGGGTTAAATATAAAATATATCCATATAAAAACACCTCGCAAATTTGTCAGTTTTTAATCACAAACCAAAAATGTCAGAATTTTATCCATCAATGCTCTGTAAATTAGTTTTGGAAGAGACTAAAGCATCGCCTTGCAAGAAATTCCAGAGTTTTCAATACAAAACCAATAAATTTGGTATG
Organism: Arctopsyche grandis; assembly: GCF_051622035.1. Classification (NCBI taxonomy): domain Eukaryota; kingdom Metazoa; phylum Arthropoda; class Insecta; order Trichoptera; family Hydropsychidae; genus Arctopsyche; species Arctopsyche grandis. Next base: position 1,416,101 of record NC_135357.1, read on the forward strand.
ACACAGTAGATTTAACAAACGTATTTAACCAGTGGCGTGGATTAGTGGTTAGCATATTATGCTATCGAGCAAAGTGGTCACGGGTTTGAGTCTCACTAGAGTCCCGCTGCTGGCCAGACCTTGGTTTGTGACTCCAGGTCGATCGTTTCTTATCATGGTTTGCCAATTTTTCCGATTTTCATTGAAACGGTTCCTGTAAAATTGGAATCTCCTTTACTATCTCTCTTGCCAATCTCAAGTTATTCAGCATCTTGAGGTTCGCTAATTTGATTATAAAAAGCTGCAAAAATTTCTCCATAGATGTCGTTGTGGATGTTTATATGAATTCGCATTCTATAAAATGTTTATATATATTATATATGTACTAGCTGTATTACCCGGCTTCACTCGGTATTTGTAATATAAACCGCTTAAACATGACTCATGTAATAGTAAACATTTTATTAAATTCATTTATTTTTTTATTGACTGTTATTAATAAACAAACATATATAGTAAGTCTCTTTTAAAAAAAAAATATGTACGCCCCAGGCATCTGCGCCCCCTAGGGCTTCACCCTGGGCGCCTACGCCCCCGGGAACTTCAAATCCTTTGAATCGGAAAAAAATCGAATTATTTGTTCGATGACGTCACGGATTTCTACGAACGAAGGATACATATAAAGTCTCTTTCCAAATTATATATTAGATTGATTGTATTTGTTTATTGCACTCGTCGCTTTGTAGCGATCTATAAAGGCTATAAATAAAAATAAAATATGCAAGTGTATACAAGTTTTGGACGAGGTCTGATCTAGGGGTCCGAAAGGGCTTAGTTTTCCAAATTTAAATTTCATACAGTTTTTTTTCTAATGTCCATCCACCTGGGCAACACCTTGCAACGCCCGGAAATTCCCGGCAACTCACTTCTAAAGGCAAAAACATCCCATACGTGTACAAATGAATTCGCATACCGACGACATTGCAGTAGTAAGAAAGCAATTAAATTCGCGCAAAAACAATTCGCCGAATCCGTACCAGACGGAATTACAATTAACCGATTTACATATTACAAGAACAGTCTAACGAAATCCACCGGCAATGTCAAAATATGAATTTTTCGTACGTAATTGCCATTTTACATGTACAGGGTCGGGTCGTTAATCACTCGCTCGCCGGTTCATTAACGACTCCGCGTATTGTTTATCGCGTAATTAAATCAAATCTCTCTCTCTCTCTCTTTCAGTGGCTACCCCTGGAATTAACAACCCCTGCACGAATCGCGTGGACCTCAAAGGGTGGCCAATTACGGCTCCAAAGTTGGACACCCCTTTTCTTTCCACCGGCGACTTTTTAAATTGGACGCAATTAACCGACTACACTTGTATTGTGTGTGTTTTTTTTTTACCTTGGATGTATTGATTTTTCAGTGTTGTTGTCGTGTAAAAATTTAGGAAGGAATAAAATAAAGATGCATTTTATCTTTCATATCAATCTACAGTTATCTTTTCAATTACAAAAGGTTCAGGTTACCGTACAAAAACACCCGGGCAATGTAAGACATACACTTTTTACTAACCTCTTATACGTTTCACATGGTTTTCGTGTAAGCGGTCATTTTTTATATCCCTTATCTCTTATCCGATCGTTTTCGTACTTTGCCATATTGCTCATTTTGGTCATCAATATAAGTTAAGGTATCATCCGCAAATACGATGGTGAAAAAATATCGTATTAGACAGGTTTGAAAATACTGCATCGTATTACACGGTGACGTTTATCTGTCACATTCATCATTCACATCGGTAGTTTCATTACTTTTCGCCCTGCCATCTCGCTGTCAAATTTTAATTATTAAACGCTTAAACTTTTTCTTTTTTCACTCTATATTTTATAAAATTTGCTTTATAGGTTCTCGTTATCTCTAATATATAAATATTTATAGTTTTGTGGAGGCTTGCTGAGCCAACGGTCTTGGGTGTTGCCACACCGGCCTTTATGCAGGGTGGCAACACTTCGGTGAGTCTGACAGAATGACGTTTAACCCATAACCTCAAATCAAAACAAACTTTCTAACCAATACAGGCTTAATATATGTACACAGATCAAACAGTGATAGATTTATTTTTAGTTAATAGTTATCAGCTGATTTAAAAGTTCTACTCCGATTATTATACTTCATATTCATCATTTTAAAAATCAAATTCGTTTTTTTACAAATCAAATTCGTCATTTTACAAATCAAATTCGTCATTTTACAAATCAAATTTGTAATGTTGCAAATCAAATTAAACAATTGGATGTATTTTTTTAATATTCATTTTATTATACATAGGGAACTTTATAGAGAATATTATAGAGAAAAAGAGAATATTTAATACAATATGTATGTACGTATGTATAGGGAATATATTATACATAGATAAATTATTATTTATAATTTATAAAGGTTATTTTGCTACAGCTGCAGGTAATTGCAGATTTTTAATTAATTAATTAATTTATTAAATAAATAATGGTATTAATTTATTAATTAACACCATTATTAATTTCATGCTTTTATTAAATATGAAATATTATAATTAAGTATGAAATTAATAATGGTATTAATTAAAGTGTAAAAGCCTGATTAAAAACTAATCCTCATTTTTTTTTTATATAAAATACATTAAATTGTTTAATTTGTTTTGCAGCATGACGAATTTGATTTGTAAATGACGAATTTGATTTGTAAAATGACGAATTCGATTTGTAAAATGACGAATTTGATTTGTAAAATGACGAATTTGAAGTGTAAAAACTGTATGTGAATAAAAATCTACAATTTTCAATTTAAAATCACTATGTTTGTTACACTATTTCTTGGTACTTTGGAAGGTGTTGGCGTGAGAAAAAGTTTCATTTTTTTTAACAAATTTCGTTCGCCCCAGCGACGCTCGGCAATTCGGCTAGTTTATTAAATAAACAAAAATCTCAAATAATAATATTTTGGTAATCTTTTTTAATAAACGAGAGTGTTAGCTCAGTCTTATGGCGTTTTGACTAACCTGTCATACTTCTATTGAATTTTTCCGTGCCGCGTAGAAAAATCGGTGTTTCTGACAGGTCACCTTATACAAATACGTCACAAGAATAATGGCGAAAGTGTCGACGTTTTCACTCTTTAAAACTTTTACCCTCCCTCTCCTCCCACAAAATCACCCCAGCCCCTATCTCTCCAAAACTTTCCAACTCGCCCCTATGCTCGTTTATATACATATGTATGTAGTAATAAAATACTCAAGCTCATAGGATGATTAATACCAAATAATTTACTGACCCGAAAAACAATTTCAGTATATACATACATAATATGTGAATTTTGACGCAGGACTACGTATATTTCTGTGGGTGGCCATGATTAACTATCATATGTATAACGATCATACTCATATACATATGTACATAGTTGAATGAAGCGATGATAATAATAAATTGGCCTGGTGACTTAGATATGTATATACAACCAACAGTATTGGTCAGTGGTTGCGTTTATGTTTAGCACCAAGAGATTATTGGGTTCGATCCCGGGCTAATCTTTAATATACTGCTGGTTAGACTTCAAGTCGATCGTTTCATATCAGAGTTTGAAATCAGAGTTACTAGCCTCTTCTTACTTCGCTTTCGATTTTTTCGTCTGATTTCGTCTGACGAAATTTGGGTTCTTATCCGATCGTTTTCAAACTTTGCCATTTTGCTCGGTTTGGTCATCAATATTTGTTGAAATCAAGTCCACCATTACGATACGATAGAAAATACTCCGTTATCTTTCTCGGTGACGTCTATTGTCCACATTGCCAGATTTATCCACACTATTCCGATCGTTTTTTTCCGTTTTCGCCACCCTCATTTCAGATTTTAATTTTTATAAACGCCTATAACTTTTTTCACCTCATATTTTATAAAATTTGCTATATAGGTTTTCATTATCTCTCATACATATATATTTTTAGTTCCCTCATAGTGTTATTCTAATTTTATCCATCCATCTCCCCTGTGGCTTTCCTTGAACACATTTATGTTCTATCGGGTACCATTTGAGCACTTCTTTCATTCATCTTTAGTCTGTTTTTCAAGCTATATGACACGCTTATTGTCATTACATACCTCCTTTACGTTTCACATGGGTTTCGTGTTAGTGGTCATTTTTATCTCTTATCCGATCGTTTTCATACTTTGTCATATTGCTCATTTTGGTCATCAATATAAGTAAATGGAGCCTCCGCCATTACGATGGTGCAAATATATCGTGTAAGACGCGTTTGTAATTTGCCCGCCGACATTCTATTTGACGTTTACGGTTGACGTTTGTTTGTTAGTTTTAAACATAGATGGCGATAGTAAAAAAAAATTATTGGTGTTTTTATTCAAAATAATAATTTTATATACAAATTATAGAAGAGGTATGTTTTTAAAAACTTTTTTTTTATATATTTGTTTTTTTTTTAGATACTTTTTACGACTCCGACTCCAACTCCATTGTCCTGTTTATCACAGTCAAGGAATTTCATATATTTTTTTTTATTAATCTATTTGCTCTCTTTACCTTATATCAATTACTCTTATCATACTTTTCATCCACGTATTCCGTTTTCTATCTCATCGTTATGGAAAACCCTCTAAAGCTGAGAATTTTTTACTTATCATATTTCTACTTTTGAAACTCACTGTAAAATTTTATCCTTCTAGGAATTTAAAAATTGATGAGATCATTCTTACTTTGGTGACTCATAATGTAATCGCATATTTGTAATTTGATCGGCTTTGACTTCGTTGAGGAGTTTTAAGTCAGGGTGTATGAAACTACTTCGAACCCAATATTTATTTATTGAAAAATCAACAGGCCTCAGACGTAGGAATTCATAGAAACAAAGAATACATATAACAAAATAACAACTGAGCCCATTTATAATTTTTTACAAAATACATAATATGAAAAAGAAAAGAATAAAAACTAAAATATGACTAAATAGGACAATGCATAATTAAACATAAAGTGATATAATATTATTGGACAAAGAATATATAGAATATAGAAATACAAATATAAATGGATCAATCAATCAGGACTCTTTTCATGGCAGTCCTGAATTGATGTAAGGAAATTTTATTTATTTATTTTTTTATTTAATTTACACCAACAAGGCCTAACAGGTAAACCCAATGCGCCTTCCTGGCCAAAGACAATATACACGTATACAAAAAAACACATACATACATACATAAATATAAAAATACACATATATACATATACATACATACACACCTACACATATATAATAAATTACTCATATATATAAAAATAAAAAATAGTGTTGCGTAGGGGTGGGTGGAGGATCCAAGTAAAAGGCCAACAGTCGTTTCACAGCATTTATTGATGATTAAGGAGATACACGCACTGTCAGTGCTCAGTCTAGAATGACATGATATCGCCTACGTACCGCCTTATAAAGGGTAGATCTCTCAGGACGCCTAATCTGTTTACCTGTTGTATAGTCACGTATTCAGATATGTATTTCCACGACATTGGGTCTCCCCGTACCGATTCTGAGAAATAACTAATAACGGTCATTGTTTAGCCTAAATGCACTTAGAGTCCAGATATAATCCTTGGAAGTAAGTGCATGCATTTAGTTAATCCGATAACAGATATCCGTTGGTCTAAGTGCAATTCGCTCAATCCGCGGCGTACGTAACAATAGCATACATATATAAATAAAGATAAAACCAACATACATACACATTATGCTAAATAATAAAATTACAAAATGAAAACAACATGTGTAAATATGTATGTAGCTAGAAGTCATTTAAAATATGCTGCCTGACAGAACTGTACGATGCAGTAAAAACATCAAGGCTCCCAGAAAGCAGGTTAAATAATCGAATGGCTCTTGAAAGGGGTGAGTCATCAAGCACATTAGTTCTGGCCCAAATAGGCAGGAATAGAGTTCTCTCAGTTTCTCAGGTACCCTAAGTTTAAGATTACACAGAACTTCAGGAAGATGACATTCACCCCTTAGAATTTTTAGAAAAAGCTTACCAAGATGATTGTTTCTACGTGAAGCTAAGTACCGAATAGATCAACCTCATTCAGCTCCCCGTTAAGCATACGATAAACACGCTGTAGATAGGAATATTTTAGGGAATTGGTTTTGAAAGGATTAAGTGAAAAGACTGCAACGCGTCTAGAATATCAAACTGGGATCTTGAAACCAACCTTACCTAGTATATCGGAACAATCTTCTTCTTCATGTGCCATGTCCTCCTAGAACGTCGGCAACTAGATGTCCCATTCGTACTTTATCGATGGCTGCTCGGAATAGTGCTCGGGTGCTGAGGCCGTACCACTGCCGAAGATTCTTTAGCCATGATGTTTTCCATGTATTTTTCGTTCCGCATCACATGTCCGAAGTACTCCAATTTACGCCTTTTCACACTTTTGAGCACTTTGAGACACGTTTTCCCATCAGGGTAAGCACCTCGGCATTGGTACGACGCGCCATCCATGAGATTCTCAGCATCCTTCTGTATGTCCACATCTCAAATGCCTCTAGTTTCTTACATGTGGCATCCATCAGGGTCCATGCTTCTGTTCCATACAGAAGGATGCTGAAAACGTAGCATCGTAGAAGTCTCAGTCGGAGTGCTATACTGAGATCACGTGTAGATAGGACTTTTTTCATTTTCAAGAATGTAGCTCTGGCTTGCTCCACCCCAAAGCGAATTTCCTTTCCACTTTTACACGTTTCACCCAGATAGCACCCAAGATATCTAAAATCATCCACTCTCTGTTCTACTATCCACTCTCTATCTAGAATCATCCACCATGCTGTTATTGATCTGTAAATGAGAGCTGACCGTATTGTGCGCTGACTTGCTGAATATCATCCATTTGGTCTTTTTTGTATTCAGCTTCAACCCCGCCCTAGAGCTATGCCCAACAACTGCGTCCAGTGTTGCCTGTAAGTCGTTGAAGTTCGTGGTCAGTAGTACTGTACCATCCGCGTACCGAATGTTATTAATTACTGTGCCATTTATTTTAATTCCGGAATCTACATATCTCTTCCAAGGCTTCAGAAATAGTATTTTCTGAATATAAATTAAACAGTAGCGGTGATAGCACACATCCTTGCCGAACTCCCTTCATTATTCTTACGCTCTCTGTTGTATCACGTACTACGGCCGTCTGATTCCAATAGAGATTACCAATTAGCCGAATATCTCTTTTGTCTAACCCTATCTGCGATAATATTTCAATTAGTTTATTATGTCGCACATTATCAAATGCCTTTTCGTAGTCTATGAAACAGGCATATATGTCGACGTTCATATCCAAACATAATCAAGGAAACCATTTAGGAGCTTAAAAAAGAATGTAGCATCAGTGAGTCGTCGCCTGACAGAAATATTATTAAAGGATAGGATATTTATTTTTGCGTATTGTGTTAATGATACTATTTGACGCATGCCTCGGTGCAACATAGGTCCTTTTGGACTCGAGGCTGATGGGAACTATAACATTATGTAGGTTCGCTGAGGGGAGGCTGTTGGGTCGACATAATGAAGACGTTTATTCACGTCGACGACGAGAATATTCTCGCCACGGCCGCAATATGTCGCCTCGGCCTCGCTATATAGTTTATTATTGTTTATGGCCGCACAAATTTCCCGGGAAAACCTTCCCGTCCCGGGCCGTCGACGCTGGAAATTCCCAACGCCTCAAACTGTTTTTACCGACGGACCTTATAAACCCCACTAACTAGAGTTGAGTTTATTTTATTTTGTACTATTATTTCGAGGCAAGTGCTGAGGAAAAACCGGATAAGTATGGGGTTAAAGTTCAGGGAAAGATTAACCAATGTGACAGGTTCAAAAGAATTATGAGAACCTCCATGTTTAATATACATATTGTCTCATGGCTTTGCAAGGGTTCCATTCAGAAACCTTGATACAGATATACTTCACTACATACATATATGCAACAGTTTTCAATATGGAATCGTATTTACATAAGATTTAATAAGTTACTAGATAAGATTAAGAGATTTAATTTTTATTCTTATTCAATCAATCATGTACACTCGTCTTACATTACAGACTTCAATGCGACGAGTGTACTATATCACGAAATATCAATTATAAATACAAAATTATTATATACTCGTGTTGTACCCAATGAAATATCATTGCATGAGTGTTGGTATATTAAGTTATTAAATAAAAAAAAATAAAAGAAATGTGTCGGTTTTGGGTTAGATCCACACACGGTCGAATTATTTTCAAATACCTTTTAAATATATTTAATTTACATATATTTTATTTATATTTAATTACTAGCTGAACTCTGCATTCGTTGCAATGCCACAATAACGCATGCGATTCCCGTTCCCGTTCTCATTCCCGTTCCCATTCCCGTTCCCGTTCCCGTTCCCTTTCCCATTTTTCAGAAAAACGCAGGCAGCGAATACATTTGAAATTATTGCGTTGCAATGACACTCATTTCCGTTTTTCCCGTTTCCGTTTCCGTTTTTGGTGATTTTTTTTTCACAGTAATCTTCTCCGACATGCATACAACAAATCCTGAAAGTTTCATTGTAATTGGTTCTGTGGTTTAGGATCCTATACAAGAAACACAGACAGATATTCAATTTTATATACATATGTATATAGTTTTAATATGAAAAAAAATGGTAAAAACTACCTACATACATACCTCCCTATATATAAACAATATATTATAAAACACCGATAGAAAAATTAAATAAATTTACAATAGATGGCGGTAAGTTCTCAGCCTAGAAGAAACATTAGTAGCGATCAGTATATATAGAAGTTTTTTTTCTTTTGTTATTATATCTTCGTATATGTTTTGGCAGTGGTTTAGCTGTGTCGTACATATGTATGTCGAATCGAAACGACTATTATAGTAAAGCGAGCGTTATCTCAGAAAGACACACATTCACACAGACAAACACACAGGCAGACACACATACAGACAGAAAGACACACAGTCAGACAGACACACGGAATAGCGATATTATTATTATATATTTTACATTAAACACGACATCTATGGTTAAATATGGTACAGAAGCATTATACAAGGCAAATACGATCAACATCCACAGAGACATCTATGGAGAATTTCGCAGAATTTATATAAATCAGTGAAAAATCAAGATTTTGAAAACTCAAAATTTTGCGAGAGAGATAGGACAGGGATGCCAATTTTAGAGGAACAGTTTTAATGAAAATCAGATAAATTGGCAAAATTTGATAGGGAACGGTCGACCTGGAGTCACATATCCAATGTCTGCTCATCAGCAACAAGTGGGATCGAACCCGTAACCACTTTGTTCGAAAGAATTATACGCTAACCACTAATCTATGCTGCTGGTTATAGACGATATAACTCATAGACAATAGACGAAGTTTTACATATCCAAGGTCTGGCTAGCAGCTGAAAGCCAAGGATAGAACCCGTGACCACACAATTGAAATCATTATATTTTCTGATAGGAAACGATCGACTTGGGCTTGTAAACCGAGGTCTGACCAGCAGCAGTCAGTGAGACTCGAACCCGTGACCACTTTTGTTCGAAAGCATTATATGCTAGCCACTAGTTCATGCTGCTGGTTTATATAAGTAATTGTATGATCCTCATTTTAAAACTATAGATTTACATAGACGAAAATACGTAATGAAAAATGTACGATATTAAACTTGGAACTGTCAAATTTGATATAGATACATACATTCTGTATCATGGCTTTGCAAGGACTTGGAGTCCGGGATTTAAGGACTCCAATACAAAGACGCCCAAGTAACACAAACATTTTTCTATGTTCATATGTTTATTTGAATGCTATGCAAACCCATAGTTTTCAATTTAAAACTCACGGCACTCTAACTTAGAGTAGCCCATATTTTTTTTCAATTTTTCAATGACCAAGTGACGCCTGGCATTTTGACTATTGTATACAAAACCTTATAAAATCATACAAAAATTCGTTCATTTTTACATATGTGAGATTAATCTATTTTTAAAATTAATTTTCAGGTGTGTTCAACTTTGTGACGCGTCGCGCACAGACTACGATGACTAATCATCAATGTAAAATTAATCATTTCGTATTATATTTTCGGTGAAAAATAACACGAAAATTGAGTGTAATTCAAGTAATCCTTTTAGTGAAGTGATATTCAACCGGTAAAAATAGTGAGTGAACCAATGTGTTGGTGAATTTGGTGATGATGAGCGAGTCCAGGGAAGTGACTCCGGGAACTCCAGCTAGCCGAGGCTGCTGCTGGTACACAAAGCAGCAGCAATTCTACACAGACAGCAGAGGAAAGTGCTGCAAAAAGCTTCTCAAACATAGCGGACATCCCAATAAGGTAATGAAACCAACGTATTATTAGTAGAGATTAGTATGGACTAAACGCAACTGAGAAATGTAAAAAAAAAACACATCTCAATCTGGACTCAAAGTTACAATTAAATGGGCATCAACCTTGAAAAATCTTATTTAATAAATTAAATTTGTGACTAGTGTCGAGTTGATATATTGCATCTTGCTCGCAGGAATACAAATAGACAAGTTAACACTATAGCTACGCAGTAACACACTGTAACGTTCGGACGCGTCAAAATCTGCCCGAATCTGTCGAGACAATGGCAGCGCTGTTCAGTTGTTCTTTTTTGCTTGTTAATTTATGATGCAAATAAATCATCTTTTCTTCAATTACTTATTTACCGAGCAAAGCTTAGTATTTCCGATATTTAATGGTCAGTATTATTATTCATACATTTTTATTTTATTTTTATTTCAATCGAACATGTACACTCGCCTTTACAGATCGCTCCAGAGCGAAGCATTTTATACAATGCGAATTAAACAAACATCTACATGCGCTTATGAGCTAGAAAGAGACTCCTTCCATCTAATTTTCACCTTTTAACCCCCCACCCCCACCCTTCTATATTTATAGAAGGGAAGTTTATTTTAATTATTTTATTTTATTTTTATTTCAATCGAACACTCACTTTTATAGATCGCTCCAAAGTGACGAGTTTACTAAAACAGATACAATACAATCAATACAAGCATTTTATACAATGTGAATTAATACAAACATCATTACATCATTTTATACATTGTGACATCTATGGAGACAGTTTTGCAGCATTTTATTATAAAAATTGCTGAGCCTCAACACGCTGAATAACTTTAATATACATATGTATTATCATTTTATATAATTCGAATTTATACAAACATCCGCAGTGAAAATAATGGAGATATTTTTGTACAAATTGGCGAATTGATTTAAAAGAGAGATTGGAAAGGAAATGCCAATTTACAGGAACCGTTTAATGAAAATCAAAAAAACTCACAAACTCTTGAAGGAAACAATTGACCTGGAGTTACAAATCAAGGTCTGGCCAACAGCTACTAGTGGGAATCGAACCGTGACCACTCCGCTCGAAAGCATAATACGCTAACTACCAATTTTTTATATGTACAATATTCGAATTAACAAATATACATATATATACTGCTGGTTATATTTGGGGGTATTTGTGACTCCAAATCGATCGTTTCATATCAGAGTTTGCCACTTTTATTTGATCATTGTTGAGACGGTTCCTCAAAATTGGCAAAACATAATCTTTCCTGCTGTCACAAATCTTCTGTATTTATTGTGTGTATAATTTGTAAGAGTTATGTACAAAATCCAAATCCATAGATGTCTCAATGGATTAATTATGTAATTAATTAATTGTTATTTCGTGTTCTTCAGTGATATAGTGAAATACATTGATTTATGAAATAATAAAATGCTGCATTTTTTGTAATTAATTGTCTAGGAAGGCGCATTGGGATCTTCCTGTCAAGCCTTCATGTGGTATATACATATCTATGTAAAAATAAAATAAAATAAAATATGGACGGAATAATTCAATTCTTCACACTTGATGGAAAACTCAATTTTTCCTTTATGTAAAATATGAGTTTAAATGATTTTATCAAACATTATGATAATAAATAATCTCCTTTATAAAAATAAATAATGAAAACATTCAAATTATCATTAAATACAGAGGAAAAATGAAGTTTTCCACCAAGTATGACAAAAAATATACTTTGAAATATTTACATTATCATCACTTTTCCCGGCAATTTATGAGGATCAAACCCCCTTTCCGGTATCTACGACCTTTGAAAGTGATATGTGCAAATTTTCTGACGAGAAAGAATTATAAATGCGATCCTGCGGTATTATTGTCGAATATTAAAAAGTCCATTAGGGGGAGGGGGGGGGGGGGTAGAGAGGCTGCGCTAGCCGTCGGCCCATTAGCCACCATATAATACAGTGGTGCCTCGGGCTCATTTGGTCGTATAATTCGGCCCATTTTGCTCAATTTGCATTTCAAACGCGCAACTCCTCGGGAATGCGCGCCGTGAGCCAAACCGCAAGGGAATAACGCTAGCGCGAATTCGAAAACAAAAAATGGCAGTGCACTATGAAGAAATTAAACTATTTACTATCTAGTGCACATACATTTTTACTACATAAATTCGCACTAGCGAAAGTATCCAGCTCTGTTTTGGTAAATATATGCTACCTATATACATACATGTGTATATTTATTTATTTAACTTTTCATATATAGTGACCCAACAAAAATAAATACGTATAAAATCATTAAATAAACCTATATGGTATTTGTATTTACATAAATGTATACATTTATTTATTTTTACATATATACCAGGAAGGCCTTACAGGTAAATCCCAATGCGCCTTCCTGGCCAATTACAAATACAAATGCAGCATTTTTATTATAAGTCGTTGAATTGCGAGACACTGAAAAAACTCGCAAATTAACGAGACATCTATGAATTGTACATAAATTTTTATTGTACATCAATCAAATTTCAAATAGTGGTGACATAGTAGGTAGGAAGGATTTTTAGCCAATTTTTTTTCCGGGAACCGTTTCAACAATGAAATCAGAGAAAATTGGCAAACTCTGATAGGAAACGATCAACCTGGAGTCACAAATCCAAGTCTGACCAACAGCATACTCTGAAAAAATCATTTTCATTCAGGGATTGAACCCGGCACCTTCTTGACGGTAAGCAGAAGCTTAACGTCCGAGCTATGCTGCTGGCATGTATACATATTTATATGTATAGTTATATTTGTTAACGTGGGCCATCTGATGTGTGTTTGTGGCACAGCCCTGAATGGTCAGTACATTTGAGTGCGAGGTAGGCGTGGCGCGATTATTGTCACACTCGCGGCTTGATGCGTTGAAGGCTTTACTTTCGCTTTATTTTTAAGCTTTACTTTCGCGTCAGTAAAATCGTAAGTAAAATTGTAAGAGGTTTTTCCCCGTTTTTTTTCACAGTAATCTTCCCGGACATGCATACAACAAATCCTGAAAGTTCCATTGTAATTGGTTCTGTGGTTTAGGAACCTATTCGACACTTACACACATCTATATTATATAATATATATATAGATGAGAAAAAAAGGGAAACACTGCCTACATATAAACAATATAAAACACCGATAGAACAATTGATTAATTAAATAAATTTTCAATAGATGGCGGTTAATGCTCAATAATTATGGAATAATTGATAGCAAACAGTATATATAGAAGTTTTTTTTTCTTTTGTTATTATATTCATGTACGTTTTGTTGGCAGTTGTTTAGTTGTGACGTACATATGTATGTCGGATTGAAACGAATATTATAGTAAAGCTAGCGTTATCGCAGACATACAGAATAGCGCTATTATATATATGATGATGATACGTTCTTATGTGTGTATATTTGTCATTTTTTTTTTAAACTACATAGACTGCCGAAACTTTTAATTTCCCTATTTTCGAACTAAAAATTACAATGAAATGGGTCCTCGAACTTGGGAAAATTAATTTATACAAATTACGATTGTTCTTACTTACAATTTTTCAAACATAACAAGACAGAATACAATAGAGACATATATGGACAATAAACAAAATTTTTGGATACACTGCAAATTTGCGAAAAATACATTATGTATGTAGGTGGTAGAATTTTATAAGATTTTAGAAAATTCGAATTGGTAATAACTTGAATTTGCGAGAAACTGAGGGTGAGGATACCGATTCATTGGACCTGCCAAAAAAATTAAGCTTGAAAAATCGGAAAATTCAGGAAAAAACAGGAGCTGGTCTTTTTTTAATGACCACAAGATTTGGTCAGGACTTATTGGTCAGACTCTATTGGTCACTGACCACAAAAACCACGACCTCTCTCTTGGTATGCAATAGCTTTATCTGTACACTCCGCTGTGCCTAGAGGTTGTGATCTAGAAATCTCATCTCGAGATTACTCGAGAATTCTCTAGAAATTTTGATTCTCGTTTCTCGAGAATATTTTATTGTAAAATTTTGAGATTCTCATTTCTCGAGAATATTTTATTATGAAAATTCGAGATTCTCGTATCTCGGGAAATCGTTTATTAGAATCTCGAAAATATCGAGAATATTCTTAATTTATCACTACATGTTTTTGCTCAATAAATTGACTGATTTGTATACTTGTTAACTTGTAAATAATTTTGTGAAGTATTATAATATGTATGTATAGACGGTCAGTATTTTTATTATTTGTCCGGTAAGTTATTATTCGGTCATATACACATGTTACAACGAAATCACACCATTTTTAAGTTACATATGTATATGTATGTGAATTTAGGTACTAGTCACTAGTGCGAAAGTATTCGGTTATGATATCACTAAAACGCTAGTGAAAATATATTTTCACTAACAATATGACCCCACTTAACACACATAAAACAAAGATTTTTGATTTATTATTTATTTATTCGAGTATTTGTTCCTTAGATATTAATCAATTTATAGTCAGTATTTTAATATGCATAGATGGTCAGTATTTTTACTATTTGTTCGGTCACAAAAACACGGGCAAAGCCGGGTAGCAGCACTGGGAATTTTATAAAATTATTTTTTACATATTGTTATTTTTACTATTTTAAATAACTTTTGTACATTTTTATTTTCTTTTCATGCCTTTGAAGAGTATTCAAAGGTAAGTGGAGTCAGGTCGAGGTACAAGAAAACACGCAGGCAGGTTCCAAGTCTTTATTGCTGCTCGTCCGGTGGAGGTCAGGATCCGAATGCCACCGTTCGAGAGCGCACCATACTTAAATATTCAGCGCTCAGCGCATACACGTTATGACACGTAACCATGTATAGTCATTGGTCAAGGAGTCGGGTGCAGCCATTGGCCGCAACGCCCGACTCCACCATTGGTCGGCGTCACCATGACGTCACCGGTCTACGGGGCGTCTCTCTATGTAACGTTACACCTTGTTTTATAACTTTTTTTTTTTATATAATTTTACTTTTTTTCTATTCAATGTTCTATTGTATCTCTCTATATCTTTCTTTCGTCATGTCTTTAATAAAGTTGAAAGCCCCTGATATAATATACATATGTAGTGTTTGTGTACTTTTGATTTTTGTATGTTGTCAAGTTTATATGCTAAAAAAATCAATTCACTATATTAAAAAAATATATATACTTTCTCGAGAATTCTCGAGAATCTCGAGAAACAAAAAAAAGAAAATCTCGAATTCTCGAGATTCAAATATTTCGAGAAAATAAGATTCTCATATCTCGAGATTCAAATATTCCGAGAAAAGGAGATTCTCGAATCTCGAGAATCAAAAAAAGTCGAGAAATCACAACCTCTAGCTGTGCCTACGTATACATACATATATGTATGGAGAAATTGTGATCGAATCAAATCAAAATTTCATCGCGATCGCACGCACGCAAGTAAGACGAGTTAGCTATACTATACTATACGCGCACGCTATCGCAATACCGTAATTTAACTTTTGTAAGATTTAATTTTAAGCAGATGTATTTTTATGACTTTTTATGCGGTTCTCAAACGTTTTCAACGCAATTCAAATAAAATTTTGAGAATTACTCATACTTATATCTACATAGTGAGTCACTTTTATTTTGAACAGAATCAATTGAATTTTTAAGCCAGATAGCTGCAGTTTTCAATGTTCTTCATATTAAATATAATGAAAGTTTGAGAACCGCAGTTCATAATTGTTTATCCAGACTACTCCCACTAGGGCTGTGTGGATGGATGACACGTACACCGAACAAAGTGAATGTTTGAGAACCACCGGTCAGTCGAAATCGTGCAACGTAATGTGACGCAACGCGCCGTTAAGGACGTCGTTGCGCATAACGACCGCCTCAAACGAGCGCGATGATAATTCCCGTTGAACCCGTAATTATTTTACGATCCTGGATAGTTTTGCGACAGTCGACTATTCCCTAGAACTACACACGTACATATGTATTTCCACGGTCATTGACGTTTTAGATAAGAGATCAGTGGTAGTTTCACTTCTATCGTGCGAAGCCATGAACGACAGAATTGAAACTAGCAGTGGTGAGGTGTGAGTGTTGGAACCGAAACAAATTTGGTAGATATTGGTCTTGCGTGGTAAGTTAGGCTTTTAGAGGGGGTATAGGAATAAGGGGGGGTTGTGAGGTGGTTGCGAGGAGAGGGTTGGGATAAACAGAGCTTGCAAACTTTTACGACCAGTATGAATGAGATAAGGGCTTATGGAGAATGCCATCAGCGTATTTCGTTACACCAATTTCGTAACGGTTTTTCTATGCAACGTCCCTAAATAAGTTTACACTCCATAATTTAACACGTTAACTTATTTATGCCAGAAGTACGGCTTGGCGGTAGCGTTTATGCTAAGCACCGAGAGGTTGCTGGGTTTGATCCCGTGAGCTGACTACAATTGAAAAGAGTTTATTCTGAATATAATCTTTAGTGCTGCTGGTCAGACTTGGATATTTGCTACTCCAAGTCGATCGTTTTCAATCAGAGTTTGCCAATTTATCTGATTTAATTGTTGAAACGATTTAAATTTCCTCCATCAAATCATCCTACCCATTATGTCACCACTATTTGAATATGATTTATGTAACATTAAATGTATGTTCAAGTAAAAATCCATAGATGTCAATGTATGTTTTTCAAAAAATGCTGCAATATTTGTAATTGACCAGGAAGGCGCATCGGGGTTTACCTGTCAGGCCTTCCTGGTATATATGTATGTATATAAAATAAAATATTCGATATTCATTGGTAAATTTTTAAAATATTTTTTTTACTTTGATTGTGTTTGTTGTTTTACTAGATATATTATTTTTTGAGTTGGGATAAAATAAAACATATTTTTAATTGTAACAATGGAACCAGTGTTTGAAGTTTATTCTGGGAATTAAATACGGCGAGTGCGCAATGTGCAAATATTGTTTTATTCAAATGTAAAATTTATACAGCGGAAAATGGAAAATTGCGGAAAACGTTTTGAATTTCGATTCGAAAGCGTTTTATCATTCATTTCCGGAGAAAATCCCAAAGTACACAACGCTTTGATCAACATTAAAAGTAATACATTTAAATAAAAATTGTACAAATTTCGAAGGATTCAAATTATAAATGTTTTGACCTGAGGTATATTTTAACAGATTATTCACAAAATCATAAATATTTTATACTAGCTGTATTACCCGGCTTCGCTCGGTATTTGTAATATAATCCGTTTAAACATGACTAATCTAATAGTAAACATTTTATTAAATCTATTTGAATAGTTTTATTTTATATACATTTATTTGTTTTTTTATTAAATTGACTGTCACGAATAAACAAACTAAAAAATATATATATATATAAAGTAAGTCTCTTATAAAAAATTATATGTACGTCCCCAGCGTCTGCGCCCCCTAGGGCTCCACCCTTGGCGTCTGCGTCCCCTAGGGCTCTGCCCCCGACGTCTGCGCCCCCGGCGTCTGCGCCCCCGGCGTCTGCGCCCCCGGCGTCTGCGCCCCCGGCGTCTGCGCCCCCGGCGTCTGCGCCCCCGGCGTCTGCGCCCCCGGCGTCTACGCTCCCTAGGGCTTTGCCCTCGGTGCCTACGCCCCCGGGAACTTGGAATTTGTTCGATGACGTCACGGATTTCTACGAACGAAGGATACATACATACATACATACATACATATATACATACATATATACATACATACATATATACATACATACATACATAACAAAGTATCTTTCCAAATTATATATTAGATACATATGTACACACATACAGCCATGGACATATGTATTAGTCCACTTGTATAAAATGCTTTTAAACGAAAATACTCGAGTATTTAAAACAGCTACTACCTGCATTTTTTTTAAATTCCTTTATTATCTCACCCTAATTTAACCTATTTGAATTGCTTCTAATTTAAAAAAATTCCGTAAATCCATTTAATGTAAATCAGTGTTCTGAGATCCATAATCCAGCTTCCGTCAGATGTCTTCTTACCATTTTCTGGAAAATTTTCTGTTTAATTATTTTTTCCCTTTTCCAGCTAGCTCAGAAGGTCCGTTTTTGGGATTTTAAAAGATATGCTCGTGAAAAATGAAATTTTGACACATTGCTTTCGTCCATATTCTTCCCGTTTTTGATCGATATTTTATAGAAATAATCTCACTGTATCGTTTTAATGACGTTTGATACAACTTTGATTGATAATTTGATTAATAAGTTTTGAAATCAATTTTTAATCCCGGATTCATGAATATGTATTAAAACAATTTGACATTTTCCACTTGATATCCGTGTTTGTGCATTTTTTAAAAGAAGATACACTCAATTTTTTTTTGGATATAAAAAGTAATTTTTAGTAAGATGCAATCCATGTATTGGATGTTTCAAGTATTTTGGACTATTTTCGGTCAAAACCATTTTTTACAAATGGCCTAGAGCATTTGTCAAAGGCCGTTTATGAATATGGAAAATGAGAGTGAAAAACTTAGCTTTAACAATTCTTTCATTGATTTGCAAAGGGGTGGTAGATAGGCTAGTATGTATAGCTAGCTGTCATTGCTTCGATCAGATACAAGATTCCGATGTAAATTTTAATGAGTTCGTTCGTAATTAAACTCCTCTAGCTTTATGTCGAAGACATTAGCTTACTACAGTCTTAGTCAACCACTATATGTCGACAAAATGGCAAAGTTTTAAAACTATCGGAAGAATATAGGAATTTCAAAATTGAAAAAGTAAAAGAGACTTGGAAAAAGTATTAAAAAATTGTCACAATTTAGAAAAAATGTATCAATTAGGTCATATACTACTTATCTTGATAGAATTTTTGAACTTTTAAACCTAGTCAAAAATCCCACATACATACATATAATATTTGTTGCGTTTCATACATTTTATATAAAAAAAATTATTTTTCATTAAATAAACCATAAAACGGTTGCGTAGGGGTGGGTGGAGGATCCAAGTAAAAGGCCAACAGTCGTTTCACAGCATTTATTGATTATTAAGGAGATACACGCACTGTCAGTGCTCAGTCTAGAATGAATGACATGATATCGCCTACGTACCGCCTTATAAAGGGTAGATCTCTCAGGACGTCTAATCTGTTAACCTGTTGTATAGTCACGTATTCGGATATGTATTTCCACGACATTGGGTCTCCCCGTACCGATTCTGAGATAGAACTAATAACGGTCATTGTTTAGCCTAAATGCACTTAGAGTCCAGATATAATCCTTGGAAGTAAGTGCAAGCACTTAGTTAATCCGAGAACAGATATCCGTTGGTCTAAATGCAATTCGCTCAATCCGCGGCGTACGTAACAATAGCTATTATGAAATAATAATCACTTTTTTTAATCAAAAAAGTTGTACAAACGACACAGTGTGTGCGGGTGCGTTGTCACGGTGCAAGACCCATTCATCTATTTGCTACAATTCAGTACAAGTACATATACAAAGTACATAGTATAGTTGTTTAAAAAACGATTGAATTTTCCACTGTCTTCACATTAGAATTTTGATATTTCGATCTGCTTGATTATGCGTGTATTTTCTTTGAAACAGATAACAGATTTAGTTTTAGTAGGTTCTACTCCTCTAATACTCTTCTAGAGCCGATTTTGACGCATTCTGTGCAACTGTGTATGCATTATTTTGCATGATCGCTTAATTGCACCGCCAACGGCTATGCATCCGGGGAATTAATTCGCAATAGGCGTTCCCCGTGCACGGCCCTGCTTTAAAAACGGGAATTGTCTCCCTCCCTGGAGTATTGCAGGATACGACCTTTGCATCTGTAATTAATTCGATTGGCGCCTCAGCCCCGGGCGCCTTTTCGAATGCTAAAATTTACCCCTCCCCCGTTTCGCTTTGTGATGCGGAATCGAAACAACCATGAGCGTGAATTGGGATCGGGATTATGTAGGTACAGGTACTTCTTTTTAGGGTGATTGGGTTCCCGAGGGAAGTCGTCGTAAAATGCGAAGGCTCAAACACAATAGGAAACGTGGCTTCAGATGTCCGATTTGTACTAGTGTATAATACTTCTGGGTACTGAAATTTTACATATGTATGCAAAAGTTCATTTGTACTTCAAATCAATTTGACGATGTTGATGAAAATGCTTTCGGGAATTGAAGTAGGCAAAATCTAAATATTTAAAAATATCACTATGAACCTATAGTATATGCAATTATAGCATACGTACTATTTATTGATCATAGCTTTTCATCGTAATGCAAAAATTCGTGAAATAATATATATAAAAACGGAATTGATGTATGTGGGTGTGTGAAGAGTGCCTCGACAAGTATGAAGATTTCAAAATACACATTTTAGAATGATCTAAAAATCATTTTATTTATATTTAATTTCATACAACGTGAACATTCACTCGCCTTTACAGATTGCTCCAAAGTTACGAGTGCATTTATACAGATACCATTCAATCAATATACATATGTACATAAGAATTTTATATAATTCAAATTCATACAGACATCCACAGTGACATCAATGGAGAATTTTTTGCAGTGTTTTACAAGAGAGATTGGAACGGAAATGCCAATTTACAGGAACCGTTTCAATGAAAACCAAAAAAATTGGCAAACTCTTAAAGGAAACGATCGGCCTGGAATCACAAACCAAGGTCTGGCCAGCAGCTACTAGTGGGAATCGAACCGTGACTACTCCGCTCGAAAGCATAATATACTAACCACTAGTCTACGCTGCTGGTTATATTGTATATTATATTGATAATTATAATTGACAATTATATTGATAACTGGCTTACCTCGATAAAATAAACGAATTTTTGTTATTAATCCACAAGAATAGTAGAAATATGATTTTTCTAAGTGGAATTATATTTAATTCTCATATAAAGATAATTTAATATATTATCCCTATCAATTCAATTCAGATTCGTGTAAATACGAGTAAACACTAGTACGAGCTTTTTGCTCGCAATTTTACCGATTTAAAGTTCAGCACACTTCCAATTACCCATTTTAAACGAAAACAAAAAATATTGTAGTCAGAACACTATCTCAATAAACATGTTTCAATAGAAAACACTCAATATAAAATAGTAATAACATTGGGAAAAAATCCCAAGTGAAAATACGTACTTTTGACTTTTGATTTGAACTGGATGACTACTTAGAGAGATTTGAAAGCTGAAAAGTACTACAAATGGAAGATAAAATACCCGACTATAGATTGCAATATTCATTTTGAACAGAAAATTGACAGATTTTGAGACATCGACCGAACAACACCAAGATATAGAAAAATGGCGCGATTTAAAAAACACACATATCTCTGAATCTCGAGCCAATCAAAATTTTTTATTACCAGGTTTGTGTTTACTGGGCATAGATCTATAAAAAAAGTCATATCTCGTCTCTGAACCATTTTTCGTGTCGAACAGTGTTATTTGATATAGAGGAAAAATTAAGTTTTCCACCAAGTATGACGAAGTATATATGTACTTCGTTGAAATATTTACATTCAGGTCAAAATCAAAGTCCATATTGATATTTTGAATTTTTTATATATGTATTTTTGTTGTAGTGGTTTTACCGGTGCGTGGTTTTGTCGCCGCGTGATTTTGTCTCCCGCGGCTTTGACGCCTCGTGGCTATTTTTATTTTTATTTTATTTTATTAATTGAAAAATCAACAGACAGGATGTACATAGAAAAAACAAATAGTAAATAAATAATATATGTAACATCCGAGTCCAATAATAGATTTTTACAAAAATGAAAAAGATAAATATGAGGAAAACAAATTAAAAAGTAAAGAATAAAGGCATGACAAAATATGTAGAACATTGCATAATTACACTATAGTATTAAAATATTTGGAAAAGGTTATAAAATAGAATATAAGAAGAAATTGAAATTTACAAATATAAAACAAATGAAAAAGGTAAATACAAAATAAACAAATGAAAAGGAAAAGAATGAAAGCTATAATATGATTAAATAGCACATTACATAACTAAACTAAAGTATAAAAATATTGGAAATATTGGAAAAATAGAATAGGAGAAGAAATGAATCAATCGGTCAAGATTCTCTTGATGTTAGACCTGAATTGATGTAGGGAAATACCAAATAGATCAACCTCATTCAGCTCTCCGTTAAACTTACGACAAACGCGCTGCAGATAAAAATATTTTTGGGAATTAGTATTGAAAGGATCAAGTGAAAAGAGTGCAACGCGTCTAGACTACCGAACTGGGATTCTGAAATTAACCTTATTCAGTAAATCAGAACAATCAAGGAAACCATTTATGAGCTTAAAGAAGAATATAGCATCAGTATGTCGTCGCCTGACAGAAAGATTGTTAAAAGAAAGGATTTTTAAAATGTCGGAAACAGTAGAATGGGTATAGGTAGGAAAAAGGTAGCGTAAGGATTATGTTATGTCGGGATGGTTTTGTCGGGACGGTTTTGTAACGGGCGATTTTGACTGGACACCCATAGAATTGACCTTTGTAACTATGTACGTATGTTAAAATGAAAACGTTCTATTGGAATTAAATTTAAATTTGTAATAAAATAATATTTTGCTGAATCAGTATTGAAATTTTGTCAAATAATTGAATATCATCGCATCGGTCAAATTATGTTAAATAATCGAATCAAAGCAAACTCTAGACGAGACGGTCAATAGGATGGGATAGTCAAATGTGACTAAAAAAGTTTGAAAAATGACTATAAATGTCGTTAACCGTTTAAGTGGCGTTCGTCCGCTCTTGTAAAATGGAAACAATTAAGAGCGTCGACAGTCGATTGTCGAGCACTCGACTCGTAACGAGTTCGTTAACGGCGTTTCGAGTAGCCCCTAACGGCGTTGTTAAACGTTCGTTATTGAAATTATTACTGCGTCCGTCGGTTCGTCTGTGTCGTTTCGGTTTCGCAAACTAGACCCATGCAACAATATGCACTTGTGAACATCACGATCACAGGCCCCAGACGATTTTTCATGAGAGTCCTTCGGTCCCGGGCTCCGAGCTCTTAAAAACCGTTTTGGGTCTCATCAAGGATACCATTAGAGATTATGTATATCAAATTTGATGTAACTAAGTTGAACACTGGATTTACATAATGGATAAAAACAAACAAGTCACAACGGAAATCGAAAGCAAACTATTGTTGCGTAGGGGTGGGTGGAGGATCCAAATAAAAGGCCAAAGTCGCTTCACAGCATTTATTGGGTGATTAAGGAGATCCACGCACTGCCAGTGCTCCGTCCAGAATGTCTTCATATGGCCTAAGTACTGCTTATAAAGGGCAGGTCGCTCTCTGCATCTTCGACGTCCGTTTAATTCCCCATTGCTTAGGTACGTACACGGATATGCAGTACCACGGTTCAAGCCACTCATTCAGTCAGTCAGTTCTGAGAACTCTAGTGGGAAGTGACCGAGTGCCGTTACTGACCACTTAGTCAATTCGGGGGTCTCTCATTGTTAGCCGACAGCACTTAAGCTTGGAGATAATCTTCGAAAACCAATTATAACGGCGGCTCCTTTTAGCATATGCTACACTATCTTTATAATATACAAGTCTGAATTTTCCCATTTGATCATGCAAAAAAATTTTTTACAGCGCTATTTTGAATAAAAATTCAAATTAATTCATGAATTTTCTTAATTTTGTGGTTCTATCATTATCTTTGGCCAGACCTTGAGTATATGACTCTAAGGTCAACCATTTCCTATCAGAGTTTTCTTATTTATCTGATTTCGTTGAAACGGTTCCAACAAATTGGCATCCCTGTTCTATCTCTATTTAAAGATTCGAGTGATTCGTCATCTTGATTTTTCGATGATTTGTATAAATGCTGCAAATTTGTCGATAGATGTCTCTGTAAATGTTAATCGTTGTTTGTATTACCTTATTTATTTTATTTATTTATTTATTTATTATTACAATCAATGTACACACTTACATATATAATAATACTTATAATACTTGTGTACAATGTTTGACCATAGATGTCGTGTTTAATGTAAGATATATAATTAATAATAATGTATTTATAATTAACTAGCTGAACCCGGCATGCGTTGCAATGCCATAATAAGGCATGCAATTCCCGTTCCCGTTTCTGGATTTGTTTCGATAAGTGAATGTTTTATTTTCAAATTAATACTTAATAATCAAATTAAATTAATAATAATTGATAATTTGTGAAACAAAACGCAGGCGGCGAACATATTTGAAATGATTCAATTGTTTGCTTATTTTACCCTAGCAACGCAGGTGGCGACGCGAATATATTTGAAATTATTGCGTTGCAATGCCACTCATTACTGTTTTCCCGTTCCCGTTCCCGTTTTTGTGCGATTTTTTTACAGAAACCATCGCGGGCATGCAAACAATAACTCATGTAAGTTTACAGACAGACAAACATTGATTTTTATATATGTACATACTGTACATAATTTTTAATTGGAGCAATATGTTCAGACTAGTGTCCATGATTGATTATTAAACAACGGCGTCGACTAGTGGATAGCGTATTACGCTTTCGAGCAGAGTGGTCACGGGTTTAAGTCCCACTTAAGTCCTGCTGCTGGTCAGACCTTGGTTTGTGACTCCAGGTCGATCGTTTCTTATCAGAGTTTGCCAATTCTTCTGGTTTCCATTGAAGTTAATCTCAAGTTATTCAACTTCTCGAGGTTCACCAATTTGATTACAAAAATTTCTCCATAGATTTCACTGCGGATGATTGATTACACTGTTCGACACGAAAAATGGTTCAGAGACGAGAAGTGACTTTTCTTATAAATCTATGTCCGGTAAATACGAATCTGATTATAAAAAATGTTGATTGGTTTGAGAATGGAGATATATGTGTTTTTTAAATCGCGCAATTTTTCTATATCTTGGTGTTGTTCGGTCGATGTCTCAAAATGTATCTATTTTCTGTTCAAAATACATATATATTTATTTATTTATTGTCACAAATCAATACACACTCGCCATTACAGATTTGCTCCAATGCGACGGGTGTACGTTAATGAAATACATAAACAATCAGAAATCAGAAATACAGTAATACATACATATACAATCAGATTTATAGATACATATACAATCAATATATAGAATATAACAATTAATCAGAAATAATAATCATAGTGACATCTATGGATTTCAGATTACTGTGTATAATTAATACAAATTATACACAGGCAGATTTTTGTGACAACAGGATTAGATTTTTAATACCAATTTTCAGGAACCGTTTCAGCAATGATCAGATAAAATTGGCAAACTCTGATAGAGAAACGATCGATTTGGAGTCACAAAACCCCCAAATCTAACCAGCAGTGGCGAGGACACGAACCTATGACCTCAGTGATGCTAAATATATACGCTATCACTAAGCCAAACTGCTGGATATTGTAATATGTAAAATGAATATTGTAATCTATATTCAGGTATTTTATCTTTTATTTGCAATACTTTTCAGCTTTCAAATCTCTCTAAGTAGTTGTCCAGTTTAAATCAAATGCCAAAAGTACGTATTTTCCCTTGGAATTTTTCTCCACTGTTAATACTATTTTATATTGAGTATTTTCTATTGGAACTTGGTTATTGGGATAGTGCTCTGGCCACACTATTTTTTGTTTTCATTTCAAAGAGTTAATTGGAAGTGTGCTGAATTTTAAATCGGTAAAATTGCGAGCTAAAAAGTCGTACTAATGGAGCACGGTTTTGTGTTTGGAATTTCGTTGACAATGCGCATGCGCAGTATTTCAACTGACGTTACACTGATATGTAGTTCGTACAGATGTCACAGCGACAGTGCGCAGTTTTTTAATCGATGTACATTTGGTTTCTATTTAGTTTTAGTATGTAATATAATAAATCATAACCATGCAATTTTACTATTTTTTGTTCAGTATATTTTTTTATATTCTATCTACGACACGTTTACATATGTACTACATATTTAATAAAATAATTTAAAAATGAGGTTACAATGTATGTAATATATTGAATTCATGAAAAGCCTACTAAGTATTATAGTTTGATGAGATTTTATAATATGTATTTATTCATATAATAGAAGGAACACAATCCAAATGAAATGAAATGAACTATTCTAATGTTGCTGCATGTGAAATAAAAATAGATTTTCCGACATTGGGAAAATCGGAAAGAGGGAGGGTCTCGCCCAAGGTCGTCGAATAATTAAGAGCTGGGAGATAAGCAAGCAAACAGCGAGAGGATATAGCCCTAGAAATGTATATTTTAATTTAGTCCCACCAGAGGGCGCTAGATATTTTATCGCCGAGTTTGCTCGAATCGAAGCGAATCCAAATATTTACAGCGACAGAAGCTTAAGTTGTACGCGAATTCGAAGCTTAAGAACCTTATTTATAGCGATTCGTGACGGGATAACG
Organism: Arctopsyche grandis; assembly: GCF_051622035.1. Classification (NCBI taxonomy): domain Eukaryota; kingdom Metazoa; phylum Arthropoda; class Insecta; order Trichoptera; family Hydropsychidae; genus Arctopsyche; species Arctopsyche grandis. The sequence goes on from NC_135357.1 coordinate 1,443,017, forward strand.
ATTTGTACATTAAAATAATACACTCAATTAAATAATCCGCCTAATATGAAAATAAGCCAACAGACCGAACGATGACGGGTTTTGAAAAAAAATATTTTTCGTTTTAAAATTTGGTGTATAATCTAATACATAATTTCGAAAGAGACTTTGAATGTAAGGTTTGGGAGGTAGAATCAAGAAAAAACCACTATTAATATTAATATTTTTTTAGCCAGCAGCATAGCTCGGTCGTTAAGCTTCTGCTTAACGTCAAGAGGCGCCGGGTTCGATCCCATGAGCTGACCTGGATTGAAAAGATTTTTTTTGAGTAAATCTGTAGTGCTGCTGGTCAGACTTGGATATTTGTGACTCCAGGTCGATCGTTTCCTATCAGAGTTTGCCAATTTTCTCTTACTTCATTGTTGAAACGGTTCCCGGTAAAATTGGCTAAATATCCTTCCTACCTACATACTATGTCACCACTATTTGAAATTGATTAATGTACAATAAAATTTATGTATAATTCATATTTATGAATTCATATCTCCCTATCAACTTAGTTACACTCTAATGTTGGAACGAGTTCAAAGGAAATTCCTTAGATTTTTATATCTGAAGACATTTGGATTTTATCCATATCTGTTCCCTAGTGCCTTTGTCTTGGGATCTTTGGGTTTCAACTCCCTGGCAAAGAGAACAGATTTATTTCTTGGGAAACATTTCGTAAAATTACTTAGAGGAGAGATTCACAATCCCGCTATCCTGGAGAAACTAAAATTCTGGGCCCCGGAAAATCATAGAGTTTTAAGAAAACATGATATATTTTTGCCAATTAGGGCTAAATCAAACGTGCTCATGAACTCCCCCCTCTCGAGAGCTGTTCGACTTATTTCTTTGTTTTTAATTTTGTGTACATATTTCTTACTTGATTTTTATTATTTTTTTATGATGTTTTTTTTTTATTTATGATTTTTATTATTTTTTTATGTTTTTTTTTATTTATGATTTTTATTTTATTTTTTATGATGTTTTTTTTAATAATTTTTATGATTTTTATTATTTGTATTATAATCACATTGACGCTTTGGGGCAACCTGTCAAGTCTCTGTGGTATTGATTTTTTTTAAATAAAATAAATAAAAATAAAATATATGTCTCGTCAACTTGTGAGAATTTAAGTGTCTCGTAATTCAGCTACTTGTAAAATAAATTTAAAAAATGCTGCAATGCTTGTAATTGGCCAGGAATTACCTGAAAGGCCTTCCTGGTTTATATGTAAAAAATAAATAATAATAAAAAATAGAGCCACGAACATTTAGCGCCATCTACTGAAATTAATTAAATAAATAAATACATTTTTGTATTGCTGTTTTATATTGTTTATATCTATATGTAGGAAGGTAGACAGTTTTCACTTTAAGACAGTTTTTATTTTAACCGGAACTGAAACAGGAATCAGGATCCGGAACTAAAACAGTAATCGGGATCCGGAACTGAAACAGTAATCGGAACTAAAACAGTAATCGAGACTGCATTCGAAATAGATTGTATAATAATACATCCTGACACACTAAAATTTGTTTTTTTGAAATTCCCATACTGTTCCACGTTCCGTCACATATTTATCGATTACATATTTATATATTTATCGACGTTCCGTCTTTATATATATTATACACCCGATGACATTTTCACATGTATGGTGATATATGAATACACATAACCAGCATCGTGGACTAGTGGTTAGCATATCATGCTTTCGAACGTAGTGGTCAAAACTCGATTCGTACTAGTAGTCATTGGTCAAACCTTGGTTTGTGACTCAAAATCAGTCGATTCCTTTCAGAGCTTGCCAATTTTTCTGATTTTCATTGAAATGGTTCCTATAAATTAGCATTTCCATTCTAATGTCTTTTTCAAATCTCAAGCTATTCTGCATCTTGAGTTTCTGTCATTTCTAAAATAAAATGCTGCAAACAAATCTTCATATACGCCACTGTGGATGATGCTTGTATGAAAGTGCTTGTATTATTTGGATTGTATCTGTATTAGTACACTCGTTGCTTTGAAGCTATCTGTAAAGGCGAGTGTACATGTTTGATTGAAATAAAATAAAATATGCATAAACCTACATAAGCGTAGGACTACATTTGGACTGCGAGTGAGCTTTTTCAACCATGTTAGAATGGTTTTATGCAGTTGAAAGTGTAATCTGCTCCGAATAGAACTTATTTCATAAACCTAGCTTGTTTCTTACCACGTAAATTTCACCTACGGAAGTTTCACTTGTATAGTATTAAATTAAAACAAAATGTAAGTGTATTTTATGTATATTGTATATAAAATTGTATAGAGTTGTAAATTACGTTTAGCATTCGCGGAACGGCTGCGTGCAAAAATACCGCAACTTGAAAATTAATCGCACAGAATGATTTATATTTGCGTTGTGTGCGAAACAAGTGTAAATTGTGCGTAACAAAAACGCCGCTTAATATCCTCATTAAGACATTTAAGCGTTTGAGAATCTTAATTTCATGTAATTTTGCGTGAAAAATGTCGCGCGAAAAAATAAATTTACGTTGTCGTATTTTTTCTACTGTTGAATTCGATACGATGAAAAATCTATACTATAATATAATTTTATTTTATTTATACAAATGTATACCTTTATATAAACTTGTGTATAAATCATATTCAAATAGTGGATAGAATGGCGGGACCTTTTCAACAATCATAAATTGGCAAACTCTGATGAGAAACGATTGATTTAGAGTCACAAATATCCAAGCCTGACCAGCAGCATTAAGTTTATACTCGGAATAAATTATTTTTAATTGAAGTCAGTTCATGGGATTGAATCTAACGACCTCTCGTTGCTTGTATCAACGCAACCATTGAACCATGCTGCTGGCTAATAAATTATTTTGAAGGAAAATTCAAAGTATTCGAAAATTTTATTAATATTTTTTCTTTGTTAACTTTGTACAAATTTTGCATCATGATAAGTCAATATCTGATTTTTTATTTATTTATTTATTTTTATTTTTCAATTAATCATGCACACTCGCCTAACAGATTGTTCCAAAATGGCGAGTGTGCTAAACGGATTAAGACTCAAGAAATTATATGTATACATTAAATACATAATTATTACATAAATCGAAACAATACATGACATGTATGTTCAAACATTACAAACATCGTATACAATACGATCAATAACATCTTTGATTTAACAATACGAATTTTTATATTTAATAAACATCCACAGAGACATCTATGAAGATAAATCTATCGAAACCTGAGATATAACAGCTCAAGGTTTTCAATAGAAAATTGGAGAGGGAAAGCCAATTTTACAGGAACCGTTTCAATGAAAGTCAGAAAAATTGGTAAACTCTGTTAGGAAAAGATCGACCTTGACAAACCAAGGTCTGGCAAACATCGAGACTCTAGTGGGAATCGAACCCGTGACACCCTGCACGAAAGAATACAGCACTCACCATTAGACCACGGTGCTGGTTATTATAGAAAATTTATTAAATAAATATTTAGCTTGTTTCATAACTTTATTTCGAGTAAATGGTATGCATTTCGAGCAATATGTCATTTAAACAATTATCTTTCGAGCAATTGATTTCGATCAATTTCCAACAATTAAAAAAATGAAATGATGTGTAATAAAGAATTTTATAGATTATTATTTCGCAATATTTAAACCAGAGGTGTCCGATTACGTCATCAAAACGGGTCGGAAAATCCTCGAAAATTCCCAAGGAAAGCACTTCAAAGCCTTCAAAGTACACAGAAGGTCTCCTCCCTTCACGAGTTTTTAATTACAAGACGCCTTGATATTAGCATCACAATTCCGCGTGCGAAATTCCAACGCCTCGATGCAACATCCATTTCCTCCCCACCTCCTTACCCCCTTCTCCCCATTTTCATCCCTTCGGGGTAATAAGGGAAAATAATCCTTAATTTGTTGTTTGTCGTGAGGGCGCGCTTCGGCTTGTCAACCGTGTAATCCGCGTAACTTTTAACCCTTTGCAAAATATACCCAAGTACATATAATACATATGTACTCGTACATACATACATACATATGTATGTATATAGGTACATGTACTTTATGTGAAAAACATTCATTATGAATGCAATTAAGGTGACAGTTTTGATATATTGAAAAACTGAATTGAATGGCGTGGCGGCCAAAACCCAATAAGAAATTAGTTTTTTAAATTTTAAAATCAAATTTAAAAAAAACTCTGAGCATATGTAGTTTTGAAGGACTTTCGTTTAAAAGGGCGTATGTATTTGCCCGATATATAATTCTATGTACATATTTTTCAATATATAATAAAATCAATAAATTCGCTATAATCTCTCACTTTGGAAGCACTTTGATAGTTTTTGATGGGTTTTCCGTCAAATTTTATGCGCCCGAGTAGCGCCGGGCGAAGTCTGAAAGTTTCCGATTCTTCTGGAAATATTGAATAGTTTTTTTTAATATAAAACGATACATCAATATTATTTATTTATTTAAAGTTTGAAACATTTTAGCTTTACAGGAATTCCTAATGCGCCACAATCGTCAAAAATATAACAGAAAAGAAACAAAATAATAACAATAGAAATAAGACATGGCAAAAACAAAACATGTATATACACAAACAACACATTTAATATAATCATAAAAAATAATAAGCTATAAAATAGTGGATAATAATAATTACAAATTATAAAAAACAAAGAAGGGAATGACATTTATACATAATCATAAAAAAACAATAGCATTTAATAATAGCAAATAGTGTAAAAATATCAAATAATAAAATATAACATAAGGAATGTCTTGCACCTACAGCCAGTTCCAATACATAAGAACCAACTGAAAATAAAAAACATCCCTGTGATACCCAAATGGAAGAGTAAATAAAAATTCCACTCATAAATCACAATCAATCATGAAAAAATGATGAGCGCAGACTACCAGACAAATAGGTCAGAATAATATCCAACAATTTACGCTCACTTTGGTGGACAATATCACATTCAGGCTCAGCAGCAACGATTTAATTAAGAAGTCGAATAGCTCTTGGAATAGGAGCCATTCGATAAAGTACTGTGCGGGTAGAAGGTACAACCATCAAATGATGTTTACCACGCACATAATTATTAGGAACATAAAGTCCCAACTTTTCCAGCAACAACTGGCATGACGTATTACCACGTAGTAGCTGGAGAACAAAACGAATTAATGAGAAGTTTCTCCAAAATTCAAGGGAATTATATCCAAGCATGCCCAAAAGGAAAGAAGTAGGGTAGAGATATGGTTAATACCCATATTCTTTCCTATATAGGAAACGAATAAATGCATTTTGCACTTTCTCAATCATCAGAGAGTAATTGGCTTCATGCGGATTCCACACAATCGCATTATACTCTAGCTTACTTCTAACAAACGAGTTGAAAAGCAAGCGAGAAGACAAGGGGTTGGAGAGTAACCGAGCATATCTCAAGACAAATCCAAGTCGACGAAAGGAAAAGTCAGTGACTGTCATGATGTGATTGTGAAAGGTGAGTTGAGGATCAAAAGATATAAAACGATACATTGCAATTCAATTGAAAAGAAAAAACGTTATATATGTTATATATATTATATTGTATTACACAAGTATATATGTTAGTTGCCCATTTAAGATTCAATTAGTCAAGATGTTTATATTTGTTGGTTGGCTCTTTCTCAAAAATCCGCTACCGTACTATTCTTAGAATATATTTTCAATCGAGAATACTGGAAAGAGCGATTATTTAGTCGAAGGCTTTAATTACAATCTGGAAATGGAGACGAACGACATTTTCAAAATGGCGACCGGTAAATAATTTGCCGAATTAGCGACAATTTTCAAAGCGTAATTGCCGTGCGGTCGTTGACAAGTTTCATTGCATTAATCAACCGACAACTTGGGCTTTTACTTAAAAAATGTCGAGAAGTTTAAGGTGGTTTCAAATTTATTTATATAAATAAAAATATTTTTATCTTGGCCGAAGTCATTGATGTCGTAACATTTTTGGACTGAAATCATTAGAATTTACTATGCAAATATACAGATTTCAACTTACTTATGTCGTTTATTTTATCGAGGTAAGTCAGAATTTTTGTTATTAATCCACAAGAATAGTCGAAATATGATTTTTCTAAATGGTATTTTATTTAATTCTCATATACAGACAATTTAATATATTATCCCTAATAATTCAATTCAGATTCGTGTATATACTAGTACGAGCTTTTAGCTCGCAATTTTATCGATTTAAAATTCGGCACACTTCCAATTAACCCTTTTAAACGAAAACAAAAAATAATGTGGCTAGAACATTATCTCAATAAACATGTTTCAATATAAAATAGTATTAACAGTGGGAAAAAATCCCAAGTGAAAATACGTACTTTTGACTTTTGATTTGAACTGGACGACTACTTAGAGACATTTAAAAGATGAAATGTACTACAAATGAAACATAAAATACTCGACTATAGATTCCTATATTCATTTTGAACAGGAAATTGACAGATTTTGAGACATCGACCGAACAACACCAAGATATAGAAAAATCTCGCGATTCAAAAACAGAATCAGAATGTAAATTTCCATGTTTCCAAAATTGCAAAGTTTCAAAACAATCGTAAGACTGTAGGAAAAGATATTTTATTTTATTTTATTGTTACAAATCAATATACACTCGTCATTACAGATTGCTCCAATGCGACGGGTGTACATTAACGAAATATAGAATACATAAACAATCAGAAATTAGAAATATAGTAATACATATACAATCAGAATATATAGCATATAACAATTAATCAAAAATAATAATCATAGAGACATCTATGGATTATTTTTAGATTTTTTTTATGTACAATTTTTTTATACATATAATAAATACGAAATTATAGAGATGTCTATAGAGATATCTATAGATTTCAGATTACTGTGCATAATTATTACAAATTATACACAGGCAGATTTTTGTGACAACAGGAATAGATATAAACCAATTTTCAGGAACCGTTTCAGCAATGATCAGATAAAATTGGCAAACTCTGATAGAGAAACGATCGATTTGGAGTCACAAAACCCCCAAATCTAACCAGCAGTTGGCGAGGACTCGAACCTTTAACCTCAGTGGTGCTAAACATATACGCTACCATTAAGCCAAACTGCTGGCTATTAGAATATTGAATTGTTTGCGACGTGAATCTTAGGAGACCCTTGTAAAACAATGATGCAATGTTTGTAATTAATTGTCTAGGATGGCGCATTGGAGTTTACCTGTTAGGCCTTCCTGATATTTATCTATGTGAAATAAATTTACTAAACTGTCTGTAAAGAAGTTTTGATATAATTTCCTAAAATATTTTAACCCTAAAACTTAAATGGGATGATTTGACAGGCACCCAAATCTCTTTTCCTACGTGAGTTGACCTCGATTGAAAAGAATTTATTCTGAGTATTTTCTGCAATGGTGCTGGTCAGACTTGGATGTTTGTGACTCCAGGTCGACCACCAAGTATCAAACCCGTCCAATCCACAGTGCGAAGAGAAGTGTCACTTAAAAAATAATTAATTTAGCAAATTATATCATTGTGCTTATAATCACTTTACATGGATGTGTCCCTTTCAGGGGTTGTTGGGTGAAAGTGTGGGTCGCGTGGCGTAGGTCTTGTCGCATACTTTGGACATAGCTGCGAGGGAGTGCGATAGAATCCAATTACAGAGGGCGCCACATATGTCGTTTGCGATAAATATTTCGCAATAAAATAAACAGCGCGCAGCGTCCAGGGGTGCCAAACTCGCGGCCCACAGTTTGATTTATGCGCAAGGGCCACGGAGCTCGGTCAGGTTGAAAGATAGCTGCGCAAATTTATTGCGGCTTAACGGCGACCTCATTTATTTATTGCACACACACACACACACACATACACATGTGACAGATTTTCAAAATCCCCCTGTTCGGATTTGGCCGGAAAATTATTTTTCCTCGACGAATTTTCCGCCCTTTGTATACCCGCTAGTTAGATTTATGGGATGTTTCTGAAAAAACGTATTAAGGTTCTGATTTTGAAATTAAAATTGGGAATTCATAAATAAATTGCGGGTTTTCAACCTGTTGAACTGTTTAGATTTAAGGTTGTTGATTTTGACCGAGAGCTGCTGATTTTGGCCTGTTGCGTTTGATTTGTTTGATTTTTACTTTAATTAGGTCATTTTTATGTGTTTTGGCCATGTTGATATTTTTTTGACTTGTTGACCTGTTCAGATGTTTATTTTAAGCCATTGAAATTTGGACTAGTTGATTAATATTTAATTATTTTACAAGCTTTTTATTAGATTTACTCTGTTATTATATGTTCCAAAGTGATCCATTAACCTGTTTAATGTTTTTCTCTTCTTACATTTATGCTATTAATTTTGACTAGTTTTATTTTTGAGTTTTTTTTATATATTGGTTTATTTTTGAGTGTTTTACATATTGATTAATTGAGATATTGTGCTATGATTTTGATCATTCGGAATTTCCATTTATCGATTAGATATATATTATTATCTTCGGTGATGGTTTTAGCACCTAATTTTAAATTCTCAATTGATTTATTATAATATTTGACACTTTAATGTATTGAATATACATATATATTTAATACTAGTGGTTTTACCCGGCTTCGCTCGGTATTTGTAATATAATCCGCTTAAACATGACTAATCTATAGTAAACGTTATTAAATTTATTTTTTTTATAGTTTTATCTTATATAAATTTATTTGAATACTCATTTGTTTTATTTTTATTTAATTGACTGTCACGAACAAACAAACATATACTGTCTCTTTCGAAATTATATGTATACCAAAATCCGGCGCCTTCGCCCCCGAAGCCTTCGCCCCCGGGGACTTCGAATCCTTTGAATAGAAATTGAATTGATATTGTCGTCATAGAAACTTACCCGTTTACGAAGTTCCCAGCGAATGTTATAAAAAGTCTCTTTCGAAATTATACATATATTAGATTATATATGACCTATTTGAGTTTTTGACGTTTTGATTCTGAGATTTCAAACCAAATTGATTTAATAATAAAATTGTCATCATCTGATTTTGTCTTATTTACAGATTTATTGCTAAATTTCACCCGTTTCTTTAACCGAACAGAATTTTCACCTGTTGATTTTGTGGTACCGATATTACATTAAATCGATATAACAAAGTGTTTAAATTTTTCTCATATTTTTGAAATAAAATAAAAGTTGGAAATGCATTTAATAACTTTTTCGTTAGAGTTTCCACAAAAAACACATACTTATCTCAATGCTTCATTCCAAACATTCCAGAAGACAATGGAAAGCCTCTGGAGAAATACTCTTGAAATGACAGACAGTAAAACATCTGTCATGGTGACGCGGATAAGCTCTAAATCGAATTTGCATAAAAAAAGGTAATGTATCCATTCAAAATCAAGACGCGTTAAATTTAGACAAGAAGAGGAAATTACTTCGCATCGATGTGGAGGGGGGGGGGGGCAGACAATATTTATTTGGGAAAATTTCAAACGTTTAATATAGAAGCTTCTCAGAAGCGTTTTTCCATTGGATTACTTTTATTTTTTTATTTTTTTATTGAAATTTTTAAAGGGCCGGAAGTTGAAGCGAAGCGGCCGGGCCCCGTTCAAAGCTCTCTCTTCCGTTTGAGAATTTTTCGCTTTGATCCCGGGAAATAACAATTATTTTACCGGTTTAAAATTAACACAAAAGCGCCATTTATTACCGAGCTTTCAATTTGCGCGTTACGATCGATTTATAAAATTTAATTGGAAATTGCGATTAATTGCTCAAAGCTCTGTGCATTATAAATAAATTTATATTGTCGGTGCTCATATTATGCACGCTCAAACGCACCTCGACTCCGAACTCCAATTTAATTTAATTCATTGTTATTTTTATCGGACAAATAAAAAAAGATTGCCATCAATTAGACTCTTGTGACGTTTTTCCGAATTATTTTTGTAAACACCAATTGTGTTGTTTTATTTCTTCAAGATAATTGAATTCGTTCAATGAATCATTTTATTTTAATGCATTCACTTGAACATAACGATGCAATCTATGCATTGTTATATATTGAAATATTCTGCCGTATATTGAAATAAACATGTCACAGTTAAATAAATCCCCCCAAACAATAGTCAAGGGCAGGATGTACATTTTCAATGTTTCTTTAGAATTCCCAATAGAAATCATAAACTTTGAATATCAATGCAACTTTTCATAGAAAACATTATTAACCTATGCTTCACCTGTATGGAATAACGCCTCGAATACCAATCTTTCCAAGCTCCAAGTAATATAAAGTAAATCCCCAAAAATAATTTATAATACACCCATTAGTATATTACTATGTAACTTGAAAAAATTGCATGCCATATATAATATTCCGTTTGTTACAGACATTATTAACAAACTAACCAGTAGATTCTATGACAGAATCACTAATAACCATACTAACATACTTGTGAAGAGTCTCGGTGATTACAACAAAATGTCTATACCCTTCAGGTATAACACACAGATTACCTAAACACAATCTGCTTTAGGTCATCGACTTTAGAGAGTCTTTAATTAATATTATGTATTCGATGTATTATGAGCATTTATAAGAATTGTAAATAGGTTTTTGAGCACTTTTTCCTATTACGCTGTACATATTAACATTAGAATAATATAATACTATGATTACTAACAAAATTAATTTAAAATTGTAAAATAGAAAATGATCAGTAGATCAGTAGCTATTAAAAAAAAATGTATTGTGAACATAATTTAGTAATTTTATTTCTTGAAAAATCAACAGACAACAGGATGTAGATATGTATAAAAAACAAATAGTAAATCTAATCTATAATTTGGAAAGAGACTTTGTATGTAAATATCCTTGGTCGTCGTCGTCGTCGTCGTCGTCGTCGTCGTCGTCGTCCGTAGATCGGTGACGTCATCGAACACGTGATTCGATTTTTTTTTTTTTTCGATCCATGGGCGCCGATTTTTTTTTTCGTTTCAATGGATTCACCCCCGCGGGGGCGCAAGGCGAGTAGCTTCATGGGGCCCCGCCAGGGGCGCCACAAGGGGCGCAGCCCCGTGGGGCCCCAGCCTCATGGGGCGCAGCCCCATGGGGATCAAAAGGGGGCGCCACAAGGGGCGCAGCCCCGTGGGGCCCAGCCTCATGGGGCGCAGCCCCATGGGGCTCAAAAGGGGGTGCCACAAGGGGCGCAGCCCCGTGAAGCCCCGAAGGGGGCGCGGGGGGCCCAGCCTCATGGGGCGCAGCCCCATGGGGCTCAAAAGGGGGCGCCACAAGGGGCGCAGCCCCGTGGGGCCCCAGCCTCATGGGGCGCAGCCCCATGGGGCTCAAAAGGGGGCGCCACAAGGGGCGCAGCCCCGTGGGGGCCCGGGGGGCCTAGCCTCATGGGGCGCAGCCCCATGGGGCTCAAAAGGGGGTGCCACAAGGGGCGCAGCCCCGTGAAGCCCCGAAGGGGGCGCGGGGGGCCCAGCCTCATGGGGCGCAGCCCCATGGGGCTCAAAAGGGGGCGCCACAAGGGGCGCAGCCCCGTGGGGCCCCGAAGGGGGCCCGGGGGGCCCAGCCTCATGGGGCGCAGCCCCATGGGGCTCAAAAGGGGGCGCCACAAGGGGCGCAGCCCCGTGGGGCCCCGAAGGGGGCCCGGGGGGCCCAGCCTCATGGGGCGCAAGCCCTAATAGGCATTAACTAAGGGGGGCGAAGCCCTAGACGGCAATTAATCATGGGGGCGCGGAGGGGCGAAGCCCTAAAAGGCAACTGATCATGGGGGCGAAGCCTTAGACGGCATTTAATCATGGGGGCGCGGAGGGGCGAAGCCCTAAAAGGCATAAACTAAGGGGGGCGAAGCCCTAAACGGCAATTAATCTTGGGGGCGCGGGGGGCGAAGCCCTAAAAGGCATTAACTAGGGGGGGCGAAGCCCTAGACGGCATTTAATCATGGGGGTGCGGAGGGGCGAAGCCCTAAAAGGCATTAACTAAGGGGGGCGAAGCCCGAAACGGCAATTAATCTTGGGGGCGCGGGGGGCGAAGCCCTAAAAGGCATTAACTAAGGGGGGCGAAGCCCTAGACGGCTTTGAATCATGGGGGCGCGGAGGGGCGAAGCCCTAAAAGGCAACTGATCATGGGGGCGAAGCCCTAAACGGCAATTGCTCATGGGGCGTGGAGGGGCGAAGCCCTAGAAGGCAAAGGCTCAGGGGGGTGCCGAGGGCGAAGCCCTAGAAGGCAAAAAAAAAAAAAAATTTTTTTTTGATTTTTTTTTTTGATTTTTTTTTTATTTTTTTTTTGATTTTTTTTTTTGATTTTTTTTTTAATTTTTTTTTTTTATTTTTTTTTTTAATTTTTTAATTTTTTTTTTTTTTTTAATTAAATTAGCTTAGTCATGTTTAAGCGGTTTATATTATAAACACTGAGCGAAGCCGGGTAATACAGCTAGTCTAATCTATAATTTGGAAAGAGACTTTGTATGTAAATATCCTTGGTCGTCGTCGTCGTCTTCGTCGTCGTCTTCGTCGTCGTCCGTAGATCGGTGACGTCATCGAACACGTGATTCGATTTTTTTTTTTTTCGATCCATGGGCGCCGATTTGTTTTTTTCGATTCAATGGATTCACCCCCGCGGGGGCGCAAGGCGAGTAGTTTCATGGGGCCCCGCCAGGGGCGCCACAAGGGGCGCAGCCCCGAAGGGGGCCCGGGGGGCGCAGCCCCGTGGGGCCCCAGCCTCATGGGGCGCAGCCCCATGGGGCTCAAAAGGGGGCGCCACAAGGGGCGCAGCCCCGTGGGGCCCCGAAGGGGGCCCGGGAGGCCCAGCCTCATGGGGCGCAGCCCCATGGGGCTCAAAAGGGGGCGCCACAAGGGGCACAGCCCCGTGGGGCCCCAGCCTCATGGGGCGCAGCCCCATGGGGCTCAAAAGGGGGCGCCAACAGGGGCACAGCCCCGTGGGGCCCCGAAGGGGGCCCGGGGGGCCGAGCCTCATGGGGCGCAGCCCCATGGGGCTCAAAAGGGGGCGCCACAAGGGGCGCAGCCCCGTGGGGCCCCGAAGGGGGCCCGGGGGGCCCAGCCTCATGGGGCGCAGCCCCATGAGGCTCAAAAGGGGGCGCCACAAGGGGCGCAGCCCCGTGGGGCCCCGAAGGGGGCCCGGGGGGCCCAGCCTCATGGGGCGCAGCCCCATGGGGCTCAAAAGGGGGCGCCACAAGGGGCGCAGCCCCGTGGGGCCCCGAAGGGGGCCCGGGGGGCCCAGCCTCATGGGGCGCAAGCCCTAATAGGCATTAACTAAGGGGGGCGAAGCCCTAGACGGCAATTAATCATGGGGGCGCGGAGGGGCGAAGCCCTAAAAGGCAACTGATCATGGGGGCGAAGCCTTAGACGGCATTTAATCATGGGGGCGCGGAGGGGCGAAGCCCTTAAAGGCATTAGCTAAGGGGGGCGAAGCCCTAAACGGCAATTAATCTTGGGGGCGCGGGGGGCGAAGCCCTAAAAGGCAACTGATCATGGGGGCGAAGCCCTAGACGGCATTTAATCATGGGGGTGCGGAGGGGCGAAGCCCTAAAAGGCATTAACTAAGGGGGGCGAAGCCCTAAACGGCAATTAATCTTGGGGGCGTGGGGGGCGAAGCCCTAAAAGGCAACTGATCATGGGGGCGAAGCCTTGGACGGCATTTAATCATGGGGACGTGGAGGGGCGAAGCCCCAAAAGGCATTAGTTAAGGGGGGCGAAGCCCTAGACGGCAATTAACCATGGGGAAGTGGAGGGGCGAAGCCCTTATCGGCAACTGATCATGGGGGCGAAGCCCTAGACGGCATTTAATCATGGGGGCGCGGAGGGGCGAAGCCCTAAAAGGCATTAACTAAGGGGGGCGAAGCCCTAAACGGCAATTAATCTTGGGGGCGCGGGGGGCGAAGCCCTAAAAGGCAACTGATCATGGGGGCGAAGCCCTAGACGGCATTTAACCATGGGGGCGCGGAGGGGCGAAGCCCTAAAAGGCATTAACTAAGGGGGGCGAAGCCCTAAACGGCAATTAATCTTGGGGGCGCGGGGGGCGAAGCCCTAAAAGGCATTAACTAAGGGGGGCGAAGCCCTAGACGGCATTTAATCATGGGGGTGCGGAGGGGCGAAGCCCTAAAAGGCATTAACTAAGGGGGGCGAAGCCCTAAACGGCAATTAATCTTGGGGGCGCGGGGGGCGAAGCCCTAAAAGGCATTAACTAAGGGGGGCGAAGCCCTAGACGGCATTTAATCATGGGGGTGCGGAGGGGCGAAGCCCTAAAAGGCATTAACTAAGGGGGGCGAAGCCCTAAACGGCAATTAACCTTTGGGGCGCGGGGGGCGAAGCCCTAAAAGGCATTAACTTAGGGGGGCGAAGCCCTAGACGGCTTTTAATCAT